>NC_139558.1:10104964-11512655 GCF_965112155.1 Podarcis liolepis
GGTGCATGTGCTGCCTCTGTGTCCAGCTATTGGAAGTTGCATTTATTAGCTTGCAACTTCTTGTTCTTTTCCCTCTATTCTACACTTCCAGTGCAATCCTGGGCATAGCTATGCAGACGTCAGTCTCACTGAGTCTAATGGATATGTAAGGGGGTATAGGATTGCAGTCTTCTTGTGTCAGGATTTACTTCTATTAATGTAACAGAAACCAATCTATATCTAGGTTCTGTCTTGCTGACTTTGCATATCATGGCTTCCCTTTCTTGGCTCTGCCCAAGGACCCAGAATTTCAAAATCCATGGTTAGCAGCCTCCTGGAAGTTTGGCTTCAGGAAGTGTGATTCCTATGTTCTTCCATCTGGGTCTTGTCACATTCTCTCTAGTATAATTATCTCCCTACTTTGCATGAAACCCAGAAGCAACAATGGAGAAAACACAAGTCTTTTGCTCTTCCTTTATCATCATCACTTCAGATGAACATTTTAAGTAATTGTTATTCTTTTAAAGGGATGTATTGACTTTTACTAATATACAAAAACATGATGAGCTAATCCTTTGAAAGCTACCTAAGAATATTTCATTCTAAAAAACTCCTCTAAAATCATCTCAGAATAGAGTTGTGTGGTGTCTTTGAATATGACAGATTAGATGTCCTTTAAACTTCCTTCACATATTATGAGCAACAAGCTCTTGTTTAATGTAGACCCATCAAATACAGATCCATGGAAAGAAAAGCAGATAAATGCAGTTTCATGTTCAGTAGCTCTCATGCCATCTCTCTAAGTCATTTAGAAGCTCTGATCCTCTGGGATATCGAGACTCATATAACCAACATGCTTAAGTCTAATTCATGCATGAAAGGGTTAAGACCGTAGAGTAAGCTGTCCTGCCAGGCTTAGTCTAGGTCACTCTCCCTCACCTTGGGTAATCAAGCCTATTGTTGTATCTCAGTCTACCTGACTCAGTGTGTAAAGAGGTGTGTTGCTCCAGCTTAGCTGCTTGACTCTCATAAACCATTCTTGTGTTCCTATACCAAAAATTTAGGAACTTTCACCACTTTGGAACTGAACTAAGCTTTACTGCCTGTGCAACTTTTCCGACTGATGAATGAAAAGCACATGAACCTGACCTTTGAAGCATGTATAAGTAAACATGGCTGGGTGAGGACTGCAGGGCCTGCTCCCTTCCAGGGCCTTCTCCAACTGGCCCAGGGGGCATGGCCCAGGCCCTTTCTCCCGGCTATAAAGGGACTCCTGCTGCAGGGAAGCCTCGGACCATCGGCTGGGTGAGGACTGCAGGGCCTGCTCCCTTCCAGGGCCTTCTCCAACTGGCCCAGGGGGCGTGGCCCAGGCCCTTTCTCCCGGCTATAAAGGGACTCCTGCTGCAGGGAAGCCTCGGACCATCGGCTGGGTGAGGACTGCAGGGCCTGCTCCCTTCCAGGGCCTTCTCCAACTGGCCCAGGGGGCGTGGCCCAGGCCCTTTCTCCCGGCTATAAAGGGACTCCTGCTGCAGGAAAGCCTCGGACCATCGGCTGGGTGAGGACTGCAGGGCCTGCTCCCTTCCAGGGCCTTCTCCAACTGGCCCAGGGGGCGTGGCCCAGGCCCTTTCTCCCGGCTATAAAGGGACTCCTGCTGCAGGGAAGCCTCGGACCATCGGCTGGGTGAGGACTGCAGGGCCTGCTCCCTTCCAGGGCCTTTTCCAACTGGCCCAGGGGGCGTGGCCCAGGCCCTTTCTCCCGGCTATAAAGGGACTCCTGCTGCAGGGAAGCCTCGGACCATCGGCTGGGTGAGGACTGCAGGGCCTGCTCCCTTTCAGGGCCTTCTCCAACTGGCCCAGGGGGCGTGGCCCAGGCCCTTTCTCCCGGCTATAAAGGGACTCCTGCTGCAGGGAAGCCTCGGACCATCGGCTGGGTGAGGACTGCAGGGCCTGCTCCCTTCCAGGGCCTTCTCCAACTGGCCCAGGGGGCGTGGCCCAGGCCCTTTCTCCCGGCTATAAAGGGACTCCTGCTGCAGGGAAGCCTCGGACCATCGGCTGGGTGAGGACTGCAGGGCCTGCTCCCTTCCAGGGCCTTCTCCAACTGGCCCAGGGGGCGTGGCCCAGGCCCTTATTTGGAACAAACTTTTGGGGAAGCTGGGAAGTGTTCTGCAATTGCTTCCCTGTTCCAATGTGTTTTAAAATGTCCTCAAGCAGTCGGTGGCAATTTAAATTTGTATTTCTTTCTTTCCTTTTTTCTCTTGCTGGGGGTGGGTGGGTGTAATGGATATTTGGTTGGGGATTAATTTTAGTGTAATTGTTCTGTTTTTGTTTTCTGTTGTTTTATTGGTTCTGTATAGTTTGTGTTTTGTTTTTAAGGGGTGGGATCAGGGCTGCCTGGGAGTGAGGCCCCAGCCAACACGATGGCTGGGACAAGTTCCACAGGGGGGGAAGCACTGGGACATCCGATCTCGGTGATCATGGGCAGGAGGCGGAGTTACGCTAAGACCAGACCATGTCATTACCGAGGAGGCAGGTTTAGTCGTTGTTTGAAGACTATCCCTGCCTCCGGGTCTGGCCTTGACCAGATGGATACTGGAATCAACAGGGGAAACCCACATAACCTGAAGGTGTTGCTGTGTAATGCCAGGTCAATGGTGAATAAAACCACTGCCATCCACGACCTGATTGTGGATGGAGGATTTGACCTGGCTTGTGTGACAGAGACCTGGTTGAATGAGACAGATGGGCCCGTCCTTGCTGCCGCTTGCCCACCAGGTTTCTCTTACGCACAGCAACCCAGGTCATGTGGGCGGGGAGGGGGGGTTGCAGTGATTTTTAGGAAGTCATTAGTCTGCACCAGGCGTCCTACTGGGAAGACCCAGTTTTCTGAGTGCATGTTCTGGAAGTTGGGCAATAGGGGCAGTACAGGATTCCTTTTGGTGTACCGACCTCCCCGCTGCACCAAGGATTCCCTGTCCGAGCTGCTTCAGGTCGTGGCGGATGTTCTCCTGGAGACACCTAGTTTGGTTGTCCTAGGGGATTTTAACATCCACGCCGACACGACCTTACAAGGGGCCGCTCGGGACTTCGTGGAAAGCATGGCCTCCATGGGGCTGTCCCTGAATAAGTTGGGCCCAACTCATAGTCATGGACATGCCTTAGACCTGGTATTCACCTCTAGCGACGTGGGTGATCTGACACTAAGTAAAAATGAAACCAAAGAAGTGCCATGGTCAGATCACTTCCTGGTGCAACTGGACTTCTCCGCGACCCTTCCCCTCTGCAGGGAGGTGGGACCAATTCGGATGGTCCGCCCCCGCCACTTAATGGATCCAAATGGTTTCCAGAGAGTGGTAGGGGATGCTTTATCCCATGTTGATGGCCTTTCAGCTGATTCCCTGGTGGCCCGCTGGAATGCGGAGTTAACCAGGGCTATCGACTGTCTGGCTCCGAAGCGCCCTCTCCGATTGCATGGAGCCCGGACAGCCCCGTGGTTTTCTTCGGAGCTGAGGGCGATGAAACAATCGCTGAGACGGCTAGAGCGTCGGTGGCAGAAAACTCACTCCGAATCTGACCGGACACAGGTTAGAGCTCAACGTCGAGCCTACCAAGTGGCGATAGCGACGGCGAAGAAGACTTTCTTCACCGCCTCTATTGCATCTGCAGAAAATAGTAGCAGGAGACTCTTTCAGGTGGTCCGCAATTTAACGGAACCACCTTTACCATCGGGGCCTTGTAAAGACCCCAAGATCTCCTGCAACGATTTTGCAAAGTTTTTTGCAGATAAAATCACTCATATTCGGAAGGAGCTAGACACCACCGTGGGAGCAGGGCTGGGGCGGGAGAGTGCTAGAGCCCTGTCTGGTCAAGTTGCATGGAATCAATTTCAATCCGTTACCCCCGAGGATGTGGACAGGCTGCTTGGACGAGTGAAACCAACCACCTGTCTCCTTGATCCTTGCCCATCCTGGCTTATAAAAGCTAGCCGGGAAGGGCTGGGCGATGGGCTCTGCGGGGTGGTGAATGCTTCCCTCTGTGAGGGAACATTCCCAGATCCGCTGAAAGAGGCGGTCATTAAACCGCTTCTTAAAAAACCATCTTTAGACCCGGCCAGTATGGCCAACTATCGCCCAGTCTCAAATCTTCCATTCTTGGGCAAGGTGATTGAGCGTGTGGTTGCTGAACAACTCCAGGCACGCCTGGAGGATGCGGACCATTTGGATCCCTTCCAATCAGGGTTCAGGCCTCATCATGGGACTGAAACTGCCTTGGTCGCACTGGTTGATGATCTCCGGCGAGCTAGGGACAAAGGTGAGAGTTGTTTCCTAGTTCTGCTGGATCTCTCAGCGGCCTTTGATACAATCGACCATAACATCCTTCTGGACCGTCTAGAGGGGTTGGGAGCTGGGGGCACTGTTATACAGTGGTTTCGCTCCTTTCTCCTGGGCCGTGTTCAGAAAGTGGTGGTGGGGGATGAGTGTTCAGACCCTTGGGCCCTCACTTGTGGGGTGCCTCAGGGTTCCGTCCTCTCCCCCATGCTTTTTAACATCTATATGAAGCCGCTGGGAGAGATCATCAGGGGGTTTGGACTGGGTGTCCATCAATATGCAGATGATACCCAGCTCTACCTTTCTTTCAAATCAGAACCAGTGAAGGCGGTGAAGGTCCTGTGTGAGTGCCTGGAGGCGGTTGGAGGATGGATGGCGGCTAATGGATTGAAGTTGAATCCTGACAAGACAGAAGTACTGTTTTTGGGGGACAGGGGGCGGGCTGGTGTGGAGGACTCCCTGGTCCTGAATGGGGTAACTGTGCCCCTGAAGGACCAGGTGCGCAGCCTGGGAGTCATTTTGGACTCACAGCTGTCCATGGAGGCACAGGTCAATTCTGTATCCAGGGCAGCTGTCTACCAACTCCACCTGGTACGCAGGCTGAGACCCTACCTGCCCGCTGACTGTCTGGCCAGAGTGGTGCATGCTCTAGTTATCTCCTGCTTGGACTACTGCAATGCGCTCTACGTGGGGCTACCTTTGAAGG
Source organism: Podarcis liolepis (assembly GCF_965112155.1). NCBI lineage: Eukaryota > Metazoa > Chordata > Lepidosauria > Squamata > Lacertidae > Podarcis > Podarcis liolepis. The sequence continues at coordinate 10,109,974 of NC_139558.1, forward strand.
TGACTCGGAAACTACAACTAATCCAGAATGCGGCAGCTAGACTGGTGACTGGGAGCGGCCGCCGAGACCACATAACACCGGTCTTGAAAGACCTACATTGGCTCCCAGTACGTTTCCGAGCACAATTCAAAGTGTTGGTGTTGACCTTTAAAGCCCTAAACGGCTTCGGCCCAGTATACCTGAAGGAGCGTCTCCACCCCCATCGTTCTGCCCGGACACTGAGGTCCAGCGCCGAGGGCCTTCTGGCGGTTCCCTCATTGCGAGAAGCGAAGCTACAGGGAACCAGGCAGAGGGCCTTTTCGGTGGTGGCGCCCGCCCTGTGGAATGCCCTCCCATCGGATGTCAAGGTGATGGACAACTACCTGACATTCAGAAAACATCTTAAGGCGGCCCTATTCAGGGAAGCTTTTAATGTATGATATTTTAGTGTTTCTTGGTTTCTGTGGAAGCCGCCCAGAGTGGCTGGGGAAACCCAGCCAGATGGGCGGGGTACAAATAATAAATTATTATTATTATTATTATTATAAACAGATTGTTTACTAAACTTACTAGGCTGGATCTAGAAAAAGTAAAAGTTGGGCTTTTTTGTGGGCACTGATTTTAATGAGACTGGCTTAAAAGTAAGATGTTTAGAATTAAGGTCCTCTGGCTCAGTTTTCTGATTATGCCAAAATTTGGTTACAGCAATTCTCATAAATACAAAGTAACATTCGGACAACACTGTCCTGCTACTTCTTTTAAAAAAGCAAAACAAAAGTGTTCAATATTCTGTCATATACTAAAAATAGCCCTGGAAGAAGAAATGTTATTAAATATCCTGAAGAATAAACATGAAACCAGTCCAAAGTATTTTGCTTGGATTTAGTCCACCTGAAGTCTTTTATTTCCCCCCTAGGCCTAGCTTATGCCAAAATTTCTGTCAGGTTCTTTCTCTGAATTTTTATGACTTCCTTATATTATTCAGTCAGTTAAGTTGACAAATACAGACACTCATTTCTTTGCCAGTTCAGCACTTTTCTGGATACTGTACTCGTACTGGAATAGTCTTCTAAATTCCAGAGTAGTATTACAGGAGGAGGAAAACTGAGCCAATGTGCGTTATTCGAATGAAAATATTAAGTCCCTATCCAGCTTTACTTGTTCACAACTGCTGGTAGCCCCAGACACCCATTCACATGCAGTGGCGCATTAAGCCAGTTCAATGGGGGCTGAATGAGTATTATTATGGTGTAGACAGGGAGATTGATCTAAATCCAGATCTACACACAGATTTCTCTCCAGAACTGGCCAAAATAATGCGGAATAGTTAGACTTTTATTATTTAAGGTATTCCAATTTCTATCGCACCTCATTGCCAAATGGCCTTGAGGCAGCTCACAAGACTCCAAACAATAAAAAATGTAAACAAGCAGCAATAAAGGACTTTTAGATTGGCAGAGGGCAAACTAAATAAATGTAGAGCTAATCGGCTAAAATAGCAGAGAGGCACTTAAAACTATTAAAGACGTGAGAGAACAGGACAGGCTTTACCTGACAGCTGAAAGACGTATGTCTCTGCAGGGAGTTTTGCAGTTTAGATGCCCCCAGAAAATGGCCTTTTATCTAATTGTTACGCACTTGTCCAACCATGCACATTAGGAGGAAGGCTTATGAGAACCTCAATTCCAACTGGGAAAGCTGGCAACAAGTTGGGTTCTGGTAGTTAAAAAAAAGGTAATCTGCTTACCAGAATGTGCATTATTCCTGGAGATCCCATTACCTTTGCAGAGGTTTCTAGGCATTGGGGCCAGAGAATTACGCAATTGCCCGGGAGCTTGACATGGATCAGATCATTCTCATCACAGGTTTCCAGATGACTACTTGGCAGAAACAATAGTCAGGAGGATACAATGTACGCTGCCATTGATTTTCTCTTATGTTGTGTCATGAGTAATGTAGCTTCTGCAGATTGTTCTTCTGGGTTTCGCACATGTCTATTAAAAAGCAGAGTTAAAAGTGAGAGTGTAGCTTTGATAGATGCTACATCTTTGCGGGACGTGGGTGGCACTGTGGTCTAAACCACTGAGACTAGGGCTTGCCAGTCAGAAGGTTGGCGGTTCGAATCCCCATGACGGGGTGAATTTCCGTTGCTCTGCCACAGCTCCTGCCAACCTAGCAGTTGGAAAGCATGTCAAAATGCAAGTAGATAAATAGGTACCACTCTGGCAGGAAGGTAAATGGCATTTCCGTGTGCTGCTCTTGTTTCACCAGAAGTGGCTTAGTCATGCTGGCCACATGACCCAGAAAAACTGTCTGCGGACAAACGTCCCTTGGCCTGTAAAGCAAAATGAGCACCGCAACCCCAGAGTAGTTTGTGACTGGACTTAACCTTTTTTTAAAAAAAAAATATTTGGAGTGTGATTAGAACTGTTGTATTTGACTTGTTATAGAAGATCTCCAGCCTAACTCTAATAGAGACTTATGGTCACCTTTCTAGATGGAAAAAACAGGGAGAAAATAGCTAAGGCTAAATCCTAACAACTGGAACATTGAGCTTCACACACACACACACACACACACACACACACACACACACATTTATATATGATGTACTGGCCATTACTAGGGTGTGGTTAAGAGTGTTGACTAGTGAGCTGTCCAAGTTTGTTCTTTATGTCCTTTCTGAGCATCATAAGGCGTGGTGTAGCATACTCTAGAATACACTAAGTTTCCAAAAAAATAAAAATAAAATAAAATTCTAAGTTATGACCTAAAGCACATTTACTTACAACAAGACAGTTCCAGCCAGAGCACTGGTGCTTGTTTTCAAACCAGTAAATCTAGGATTGGAGGAGTCAGTGCTTTGTGTGTCATAAATATACGCCAGAAAGGTGAAGACCAACGTCGTCTGCCTTTAGAGCATCAGTATGAAAGATTCCATACCAGATTGAAAAATCTGTGAGTAACAGGAAGTCTGTCAAATCTACACACTACACAAACACACGTTTTAGTGAGGGGAAAATAGTTTGCAAATTGTATTATTATTATTGTTATTGTTATTGTTATTGTTATTGTTATTGTTATTATTCTACTGGGCTTTGATGACATTTATGCTGAAAACAAACATGATTCAACCTGTATATCTACCAAGCCAGTCTATATTTTACTGGAAGGAGAGTGGAGAGCATTTGTACGGGTCCCATCTGGAAGAAATAAAAAGGCCATTCTTAGATTCCCTGTGGCATCTATTCACAACAATGTACATGATTTCATCAACTCTAGCTGTGCACCTGCGAGCTGCTTAGTCCGTTTCCATACTGGGGCTGGGGTGGGGACTATGAGAGTCCAGTAAGACTTCTTTCTGCATCTCAGTTCTGGGAATACTCAAAATCCTTAAGGAAGCATGGGGGGGTTAGTTTTTCATGATATAAACACACCCCCTTCCATTTAGAAGGCATGCATTTTCAATAATCAAAATTGCAGTCCTAAGCAACCCTTCTAAGAGAGTAAGTTTGAGGGATGTACCGTATTTTTTGCTCTATATGACTCACTTTTTCCCTCCTAAAAAGTAAGGGGAAATGTGTGTGCGTCTTATAGGGTGAATGCAGGCTGTGCAGCTATCACAGAAGCCAGAACAGCAAGAGGGATTGCTGCTTTCACTGCGCAGTGATCCCTCTTGCTGTTCTGGCTTCTGAGATTCAGAATATTTTTTTTCTTGTTTTCCTCCTCCAAAAACTAGGTGTGTCTTGTGGTCTGGTGCGTCTTATAGAGCGAAAAATTACTTTAAGGGAACAGATTCAGGGCTGTCTGTAATACCGCAATTTTCTAGCATGTGGCAGCAATAACAGCAAACAGCCCTGTGGCACCTTAAAGGCTAACAAATTTATCATGGCCTAAGCTTTGCCGGACTAGAGTGCAGTTCATCAAATGCACTTATGAATACATTTGTTGGTCTTTAAGGTGCCACAGGACTCCTCGTGCAGTAGCTTTTCTTGATCAGAGATTACCTGTGCGCCACATCTAGACCTGGGAACACTGGCGGAGGAAGAGGGGGCGGGGGGAGCACACCGCCCCTGGCACCACAATCCGGGTAGGGTGCCATCGCGGCTGCCCCCCCTGCGTTGGGCACCATGTCCCTGCGGGTGGCGTATCACACCCCCAGGACACACACCATGCCCCTGTGGGCGATGTGCCCCGCCCCCAAGATACGCACCAGGCCCTATCTAAAAAGACAACAAAATGATCTGGACTCCTTGGCAGGTTTTGAATAAATACCCACAAATTTATTAGTTGAACACATGGTAGATAAGGCAAGGATATGTACAATTTTATAACATGCAGAGAACAATATGTGCAAAGAAACCAGAGAGGGGAGATGAGGGAAGTCCTGGGTGGGAGGGGAGAGGGAGGGTGGGGTGGGAAAGGGGGGGAAATAATGTAATTGATTATTTGGATTGATAATTTGCTATGTTGAAATTGTCTAATAATTTATTTTTTTTAAAGGAGAGATACGCACCATGCCCCCTGGGACGTCCACCAGCCACGCCCCTGCCTGCTCTCGGCCTCCGGTGCCAGAGCATGAAGCTCCGCCACTGCCTGGGGAAGCAGGCAAATGCCTCTGCCAACAAACTGGAATGGTGTGGGCACTCATTGGAAGGTTTCGCCATTTCCAGTGGCTGTGCTGATCATGGTTTCTAGGTTACCCTGATGGAGAAAGGCAGTGCAATGAGGGTAATTTAACAAGGGGGCATCCTGCAGGGTCCCATAAAGCAAACACGGACTCCCATCCAAGTTTCTTCTCTCACACACTCAGTGCAAGTGGTGAAGTCAGAGCTTTCTTTTGGGGAATTACAGGGAGAAGAAATACCCAAACTGTATAGAAATTTATTCATGTATGTTGCAAGAATGTTACTTGCCCAACAATGGAAAGAAGAAGAAGTCCCAACGAAAGAAGAACGGATACAAAAACTTTGTACGCAGAAATGGCGAAACTTACCGGGAAAATAAGAAATCAAGATAACAAACTTTTAACAAAAGAATGGAAATAGTTTATTGAATATTTACAAACAAACTGTAAACAGATAAGAACATTGGCAGGATTATTGTAATAACCTGCAATTTTATAAGAGTATATATTTAAAGTAGATGAGTAAATGAGCAAATTAAGATAATTTGGAATATGCAGAAAATATAAACAAACCAAGGAACCGCAGAAAGAGGGGGCAATGTTCGAAATGTTAAAATGATTCTAAAATTTTTGAAATGTATGAATTTGAAAATCATTTTTTACAAAGTCTGAGCTTTCTAAAATGTGTGTCGTGAGACATTCGTGTGTCGGCTGCAGTGGGCAGGTGTGTCCCATCGCTTCTTCTGGGGCTGGAAAGGGGTCAGCAACCGAAGGCCCATGGGCCAGGAGCGGCTCACAAGGCTTGTCTAACCAGCCCATGGTGACCCCTGCCGCTCCCCCACCCCGCCGCCTGCTCTTACTGGTGCGGCACGGGGACCAGCTTCTGGGTTGATGGTGCCTGTGTACATGAGCACTCCTCCGACCCGGACGTGCATTGGAAATAGCGTGTGCACACGTGTGCGGGACGGAGAAGCGCCCATGCGCATGCACACACACTATTTCTGGTGCACTTCCAGGTCGGAGAAGCACCGGAAATAGCATGGGCGCATGGGCGCTCCTCTGACCCGGAAGAGGACGCATGCACACACACTCAGGGCCATCCTCCGATGGACGGAGCGTCGACCGGCCCATCCTCAGATAAGGTTGCCGACCTCTGGGTGAGTTTAACCTCCAGTTTGCTAGTAAAACTGAATTACAGTGGTGCCTCGCAAGACGAAAAGAATCCGTTCTGTGATTCTCTTCGTCTAGCGGTTTTTTCGTCTTGCGAAGCAAGCCCATTGACGGATTAGCGGATTAGCGCTATTAGCGGCTTTTAGCGGCTTATCTGCTGATCGGATCAGCTGATAAGCGGCTTAGCGGCTTAGAAAAAAGGGGGGAGGAAAAAAAACCAGCAGGAACTCGCAAGACATTGACGTCTTGCGTAGCAAGCCCATAGGAAATTTGTTTTGCGAAGCACCTCCAAAACGGAAAACTCTTTTGTCTAGCAAGTTTTCCGTCTTGCGAGGCATTCGTCTTGCGGGGCACCACTGTACTGTGTCATGAACTGATACATGTCTAAAATGTGTGTCACCAACATGACACACATTACCTAGCAGCAACCAGCAATGGTGCCCCACCCATGCTGCCTCACTGGTTGTTACTGGGTTTTTCCCAGAGACAGCACTAAAGTCCTTTGAGGCTGGCTTTAGAAACTGCCAAAATGAGGAGCATCTCTCTCTCTCTCTCTCTCTCTCTCTCTCTCTCTCTCTCTCTCTCTGAATTTTCAGAGGCAAACAGGCAAAGCATTTAATTTCAAATTGAGACTCAGTGCCTAATACACTGGTTTCACTCTTGCATTGGCTATGGCTGGTTCTGTTGGGGAAGAAGTAATTTTATTTGTTTTGTGAATTTGTTATTTGACTTGTTAGCTGCCTTCGAGCACACGGCAAGTTTTGAAGTGACAAAATTAAGGCGTTAAAGCGTCTGAATGCCACATACAAAAGGCTTCACTCTACAGCTTTCTAAGCAGCACGTATGCCCAGATCTACAGTAACGATGCCAAACGGAATGAGTAATATTTCATTCCTTGAATTCTGAGGCACGAAACGACAGATTAAATGCACACAATAAAATTATCCCCTCCCCGCAAAGATTCAGTGGTTTGTTGTTCTTTGCTACAACTGGGCCCTGCAATGGGTTGTGGTTGTGGTTGTTTTTTTAATGCAATTTGTCTTAGAATAGATAGGCTCTGTTTAAAACCAGGAAAGTTGAAAGCTTCCAGGCAGTGCCTGATAGCCCCTTTTTCAATTGCTCACCTTCTCTATAGCTGAGTGAACACTTAAGGAAGTTGAATAGCATTGCAGCCTGTCTGGGACATGAAGGAATGGAGGAGGAGGATAATCACAGCATCATCAACCCAATTCTCCAAGGGAGCTGCCCAATAATGCTGTTCTAATTGAATAACTTATCCATAGCTATTTCCCTGGGGAGAGCCTCCAGGTTAAAGCTCTGTATGGAGGCAGATGGTGCAGAATGCACAATGAAACCTGTAATTTTCTCTCACCACTGGGCATGTTAACAGAGATTTGTTTTCTCTGCCTCCTTTAATATTTTAACCATTTCCCCCAAATTATTATGTGCCAAGGATGCAGAGATGAGGAAACTCGTGATAAATTACAGTCTGCTCAAGACACGACCCACAACTCTCTGCTAAGCAGTAATTGTTGATGTAAGCATCTGCCAGGTGTGTGTGTGTGTGTGTGTGTGTGTGTGTGTAGAAATGAAAATAACCCAATTAATAGCAAGTGTCACCATTTTGAAGCAAACTCATACAAACTACCAAGCCTGACAGTTTCGCTCAGGAGTCACATAGACACGACTCAGATACCATGGGCAAATGACCAAGTTCAGCTATTTAGAATGAGGGTGCTACCAAAAATATTTTTCTTTGCACAGCATGTGACTAAATTTTACATAGATTCTATTACGTGTATGATTGTTGCGATTCAGAAGCTTATGTTTAGTAAGAAGTTCTAAAGCACCTCAGGTAACTGTGTGTAACAGGAAACCACCGCAGAAACATGGTCAGCTGTGGTGGGACACTATAGGGCTATGATTTTCTTGTATTAGCTTCTTGTGGTTTTCATTTCTTTTCTTTTTTTAAAAAAGATATTTATTAATGTTTCAGCATATTACAAAAATAAGAGAAAAAAGTAAAAGAAAAGGGGAAAAAACAAAAATACAAATACAAAGTAAAAACAGTTAAAAACAAATCAGTCTTTCCATATCTTATCTTTCATTTGCTTGTTTCCCTGACCTCCTCACACCTCCCTTTTTTGTATTCCAGTTCAATTAGTTAATTCAGCAAATCCTTTCCCTCTTTGATTTTATCTTAATCTTTTATCTTAATATATTATAACTTTAAGTTATCACCTGTTAACAATCCATTTTTACATATTCCTTTATAATATTGCATTTTTACATATTCCTTTATAATATGCCCAGGAGAAAGGCCTCTGGTTTCTTCAGAAAGGTATATTTAAATACCTTTTTCATTTCATTATAAATCATCTCCCAGAAAGCCTTAATCCTTGGGCACGTCCACCAAAGGTGAAAGAATGTACCTTCAGTTTCTTTACATTTCCAACATTTATTATCGGGCAAATGATAGATTTTTGCAAGCTTGACTGGTGTCATGTACCACCTGTATATCATTTTCATAATATTCTCTCTTAAGGCATTACATGCCGTAAACTTCATACCTGTGGTCCATAACTGTTCCCAGTCAGCCATCATTATGTTATGTCCAACATCTTGTGCCCATTTAATCATAGCAGATTTCACCGTTTCATCCTGAATATTCCATTTCAACAGCAAGTTATACATCTTTGACAAAATCTTGGTTTTGGGGTCTAACAGTTTCTGTTTCCAATTTTGATTTTTCCACCTGGAAGCCAATTTTCTTGTCCAAATTATATGCCTCCATTATCTGATAACAATGAAGCCAATCTCACACTTTATTTTTTAGTTTTTCAAAACTCTGCAATTTCAATTTATCTCCCTCTTGTTCCAAAATTTCCCAATATTTCGGCCATTTGGCCTCCATATTGAGCTTTTTCTGAGCATTCGCGCCCTGATTCTCAAATTCGTTTGTTTCTCCTTCAATTCAATCATAGACAACATCGACCTGTGGTCCTCGAGTTGCCTATGTATCGGTGGTATCCTTTCTTCTACAGCAACTGCTATTTCCTTTGCTTTTTCAGCTGTCTTTCGGGTCAAAGTAGATTCCTGTAGCAGTTTCTCAATAGTTTCTGTATTAGTATTCACCTTCTGTCCCAGATTATTAATGCTTGTAGTATTTTGATCAATTTTAATTGATGCTTCAACTACTTGTTTACTTAGTTTTTCCAAAGATTCATTAATTTTGCCTAGTGCCAGAGCTAAAACACCTTCAGATGCCATTCCTTTTGGTTTAGGTTCTACAGATGCAGCCCCTGATGCTCTTCGCTGCAGCCCAGTGTCTGGACGAAAAGATCTACCAGACCTCGTTGTTTTTTCTTGAAGCAAAACTATCTTTTCTTTTCCATCTGCCATAACACTCTAGTTAAAGCCCAAGGTCAGTCCCACGGCCAGAATTTGTTTTGAAGTGGAAAATTCCCCTGGCCCAGTTGTTGTTGTAACAATTTCAAACTTCCTCTAGGGGGACACAGTAACAGTCAAAACTTGTTGCATTAAAAAAATAACCCTTTTTAATCCCCCAATTTACAAAATAGACAACCGTTTCAATTTCAATTTGTTTCCAGTTACTTTAAAGCCAGGAGAAGCCAGCCAGAAACACTGTATCTCTCCTGCAGAGTTAGCTGTCAAAAAGTACTCTATTCACCAACAGCGCATTTCACAGTACGGCATTCTTATTGTCCATTGGCAGCCCGTTCCCAGGTTTTAAGCGGCGGATTTTAGCTTCCTTTCCTCTCTTTTTGCAGGAAAATATAGTTCACACCTTTCCCCCTCCTCTCCTGCAGCCAAGGGGGGAAATTGCTTGTTTTGATGTTAGGATTATAGTCCTTTTCAAACGACTTTCAAGGTTTTAGCTTACAACTTCTTTGCTTTACTCTATTTACAAAGAACGGAAGGCGGACTTCCTGTTTGTGCCTCCTCGCTTCGGTACCAAATTAAGTCTTTGTTCTCCTTTATTTCCAATTTTAACCTACTCACGGGTAGTTGTTTTTGTAGCCAGATTGTCACAGGAAAAAGTCAGCGCTCTCCGGTAATGGCTGTGCGGCTTCGCTCCACGGAAGAAGCAGTTGACTCTCAGCACCACGCCGCTTGCCCCGCTTCGCTCCGGAGCCCGTAATTGGGTTCCTTTACAAATTGGGGGGGGGCGCGAAAGGTGCCCGCCGAGTCCCACGGTCACAGGCTTCACCCGCCTGTGATTTTCTAAGGGGTCCCCGCTTCGCCGTAGCGGAACAGACCCGATTTCCGTAGAGCCAGTCCCTCTGGATCAGAGGGAGTCCGCCATTACCGATGGCGCCACCCCGGAAGTCTTGTGGGTTTTCATTTCAACAGTATTTTGTATCTTGTATTTTGTCTCAGACCCTCCAAGGGTCCCTATTTTCCAGGGACGTCACTGATTTGGAGAAGCCGTCCCGGTTTCTGATTTGATCCCGGAATGGCCCACTTTTCCTTAGGATGTCCCTATTTTCATCGGAGAAATGTTGTGGGGTATGGAGTTTTCAGATCCCCAAGCCATCTGAAGGCAATCCTGTTTAGGGAAGTTTGTTTTTAAAAAATGTTTAGTGTTTTATTATGTTTTTGTATATGTTGGAAGTTGCCCAGAGTGGCTGAGGCAACCCAGTAAGATGTGTGGGGTATATATAGTGAAATTATCATTATGGAATGGGATGTCCCTATTTTCATCGGAGAAATGTTGGCGGGTATCTGTCTGTTACTTCTTGTGGGCTAAGCCTTGTTTGGTATCTGTACTCTCATTTCATGATATTATGTTTTGTAACATTATATATATATATATATATAGAGAGAGAGAGAGAGAGAGAGAGAGAGAGTATTTTTTTAAAAAAACCATCTCTCTCTCTTTCTGTCTCTGGGTCCTATATAGTAGGATACTTCCTTCTTGTGTATGGATCATGCCCTTAAATATGGCACATGAGAATGACTTTACCACCAGTACATATTCTCCCAGTGCATTAGTATTAGTAAAGAAAATCCTCACTGCCAATCTTCAGATATCCAAAACTGCAATACCCATGCACAAGAGAAAGGTATCGACAGAAATACTAAAAATGTAAGGGGTGAAACCTGTGGGGCAGGGTGTGGACGTGACAGCACTTTGAGAACTAAACATGCTCAGTAACACACTGAGTGCTATTGGGGATGGGAAAGAAAATTGAAGTGAGGAGGAACAGAGCGGGTCATCCTGAGAGAGAACTTGGCTGGCTGGCTGGACATGAGCACTTCATGCTGCAATTTTTGCTGCACCTCCCACTTACACTTCTTAAAAAAACCTTCCTACTGGTGTACAGCCTGTGCTCTCCTGAGGGTTCAAGGCAGGGGGCACAAAAGTTAGGTCTTGTTCTTGATCTTGAAGGACACCCAGTGACTTTCATGTTGCTTTCAAAGTGCACACCTACAGTACGTATTATAGGGTTTCCATATTGCTGAGATTTTGAGTTTCCTAAAAAAACAAAACAAAGGCTCCTGATTTTTACTTTATATGGCAACCCTAACATTCTATTTCAATTGCTTTGGTTTAGCAGTCACACCATCCCAGCGGTGAAACACATTTCTTTGAGGGAGATAGAAGCTCTCTAAAAACAATTCTCAGCACCTTCGCCAACTACAATTCCCAGAATTCTCTAGAGGAAGCCATTATAGCTGATCTAGTGGGAGAATGTGGATTAAAATGAGAATATTGATGCAATCCATCCAAATGTAACCACAATGAACTCTCATTGACTTTAGTGAGAGAGGGGGGGGGTTAAGCAGGTGCTTAGCTTCCCCTCTGGAACAAATGTGATTTAAAATGGGATGACCTTTGGCTCGGCTGCACCCTGTTTGAATCCAGCTTTTTGACAAAACAGTCTCTGTGGATTTCAAATCCAGTGGTTATTGTTGTTTCCCCCTTAATCTCTACCACGATAAATATGTGCCATACAGCTGCATACATCTACCTAGCTAGGGTGGAAAGCTCTCCTGAGTTGGACTTCTAAATGACAGGCCACAGCCGTGTTTTCTTTCCTTTTGTTCTTCAACCTGTAATACAATCAGCAGCGGCAGCAGCAAATGCGGCTGAAAGGCAGAGCCGCCTCGGAAGGCGAGGCACGCAGAGGCAGCCTGTCAGCAGCCTAACAATATGACAGATGACAGACCCACAGGCAAATCTGGGATTGCCAGCAGATCAGTCCGGAAGTCAGCCAACGAGCCAGATGCAGCTACTGCAAAGATGATATCCTCATTTTAGCAGCTGGGCTCTGTGTGTCCTCAGCTTTGACCCCAATGGCTAGAAACAAATGAGAAAAGGTCCAGTGATGTCAAAATATTCTCTCTTCCAGGGGTTTGTGCACTTATTAAGATTTCACCCTTTGGTTTCTATACTGACAGGAGCGAATCTGTTGACATCTAGGTAGCTGCAGAGTTATCCCCAAGGAGTGAATTCAGCAGGTGATTCGCTACAGGTACGTTAGGGCATTTTCGCATGCCGGGCTCCCGCCTGCGTCTTATGCTAATGCGGGAGAGAAGGTGAAGGAAAGGCATCTGTGAGGCGGATGAATCATCCGTCCAGTGCCAGCTTTACACTTGGGTTTCACAAACCAAACTGGAAAAAATAAACTGCCTGGTAGAAACCCGTGTGTGAAAACACCTTTCAAATTGACCAGGAGGCAATGCTAACACAACACAGAACGTGATGCCAGATGGCACCTGCTCTGTGCTAAAACTGATTTACTTCTCAGACACACAGCACTCCTCAAACATGCATAATTGCCTTGATTTGGGAGCAGTCACTGAATGGAAAGAGGTTTGTTCCCCTCAGATTTCCTGTACAGAGGATGCAACAGGCTGCTCTATGCGTTGGTTTAACAGCCATTGCTTTCCCCCACAGAATTCTGAGATCTGAGGCTTTTTAAGGAAGACCAGTGGCGGCCAATAGGCTTCCCAGGGAGCTCATCAAACTCTGGCCTTCTTCACACATTCTTCTCCATGTCACCAAGGATCAGCAAGGCTGTGCTTCCAGTTCCAGCCACAATGTCAGGCAACTTCGACCAGTTGCAACCTTGACATCTGTGGAGGTGGGAAATAGACCTGACCCACGTGTGGGTAATTAACAGTTCACGGAACAAAGACTCCATATGCACAATACACAGGAATCAAGGGATTATGCCCTTTCTTTGGACCTTATAAGGATCCTCTTTCAAAGCCCTGGAACTTTGGCTAAATAAAGGCATACTAGGGCAGATTAATTGAAGAGGGGAAAGGAGGAGCTTAACGGAGAGTGCAGAGTTATGGTATCCAGGTCTCTTTAATGTGAAATAAAATATTGTTACAAAAGCCCGGTGTCTGCCCCCCTCTCTCTGCCAAGCAGTGGCAACAGCGCATGGGGCCACAGGCCCACATACAGGGTCTGTGTCCCTTTGGAGAATTCACAGAGATTGTCGTGCTTTAAGAAATATGGTTTACTTGATTATATACACCTTCAGTCTGCATGGAGGGAGTCCAGATTTTACAGCATGGCTCAAAGCTTTGCAGGCAACCTTTCCTTCTCTCCCGCCAGAATGCATCTCAGCCTTTGGTTTGTTTTTTTCCTTCTTCATCCTTCCCAGAAGCCCCTGCTTCAAAAAACCCTTTTCCGGTCCCCTCAAACACACAGTTACCCCAGCGACCCTTGCATAGCTGTCAACGTTTCACCTTTTTTAAGGGAAATTTCCGAATAGGATTCCGAATAGGGAAAAGTTGACAGCTATGGACCCTTGTGACACCTGACTCCCCAGGCCTAAGGATCCTTCTATGGCTCATCAGCACCTTTTTGTAATGTTCTTCCCCCAGCCAGCCAGGCTGGTTTGCATAAGCCAGCCCAGGAATTCCCACCCAGCTTGCATTCTCCCTTCATACCACAAATAACCAAAAGCCTAGCATTTATTTATTTCTAGGTTGATCCTGTCCATAACACTATTTAAGCACCCACATTAGGATAACAGCAGTAGAGGAGGATGACACCAACCCACCCACCCAACACCCACCCACACAATACACTGATGTTTCCTATCAGGATGGTAAATCCTAGTTTTCCAGCTAAGATTTAGAAGAAAAGAAAAGTCTGGCTGCCTACCTGAAGTAGAGGGGAGGGGCACTATTCATGACTGAAGGAGAGTCTCCACCCCCATTGTTCAGCCCAGAAACTGAAGTCCAGCTCCAAGGACCTTCTGGCGGTTTCCTCACTGCAAAAAGTGAAGTTACAGGGAACCAGGCAGAGGGCCTTCTTGGTAGTGGCACCCGCCCTGTGGAACACCCTCCCATCAGATGTCAAACAAACAAACAATTACATTACTTTCTGAAGACACCTGGAGTCAACTCTGTATCAGGGAGTTTTTAATGTCGGACGTCTCACTGTGTTTTTATATTATGTTGGAAGCCGCTCAGAGTGGCTGGGGTAACCCAATCAGATGGGCAGGGTATAAGAAATATTATTGTTGTTGTTGTTGTTGTTGTTGTTGTTGTTGTTGTTGTTGTTGTTGTCTTTGACTTGATGGCACGTAGAGCTGCCACGCAAATTGTGAAGTGGAAACCAGGCTCACGCCCCAGGTGGAGAGAATCTGTCACGGCTTCTCTTTAAACTTTACATCTTTTTTCACCTTCTCTACGTCTTTCTTTTATGCCCTGGCGAATTCTTTCTTTTCTTTTCCGTGTACCATCTTTGGGGAACTCTCCTCCCCCCGCATATACACACAATTACCTTCCCCATTTCTCTCGCCGCCTTTCAGGTTCCTTGACAGAGAGCCACTTTTCACATCCTCAGAGCCCTTTATGACCATCGTTAAATTAGTGCAGGGCAGCAATCTTAAAAGACGCTGGCTTGGAAGTTAACTCCATCCGAATCGATAGGACTCACTTCAGAGTAAATAAATACATGGACGGTGGTGGGAACATTAAAGTGAAATGAACCGCTATTCCTCTAGCCGAAACCTAGTGTGTGGAACAGAGCTCGCCCTTCTCCAGAAACGCACTTCGCCCCTCCTGTGGTTCCCCACAGGCACTGCTTTGAGCATTTTTAATGAAAGAGCCATAAATAAATGTATGGCTGAATATAATGAAGGACCCTGAGCTAAGACGCAGGCAGAGAAGGAAGACCGAAAGCAGATAAGCCTGACGTATACAGCAGCCAGCTCCCACAGCATGCATTGCTATGACCCAGGCTGGGCATTCTGGGAAATAATTGAAGGTCTTGAAGGACAGGGAATAAGGTTGTTCTTCTAGCAGGAAGCAGCACTGGCCCCAGGGCAAGAGAAAGTGGAAGGTGATGTACAGCTCTTGCATTCACCGCCTGCTAGATTCTTTTTGACACAGGGGGAATGTCACTGCCCCAAAGTGCTATCTGCTCCTGTCACTATCAGCATTCAGCAGGTGAATCTGTGTAGGCGATGGAGCTCAGCCGAGACGCCCAAGGAGAGAGAGAGAGAGAGAGAGAGAGAGAGAGAGAGAGAGAGAGGGAGAGAGGGAGAGAGAGAGATGGTGGAGGACCAAGAAAGATCCCCAAAGGTAGGTCCGGAAATCACATTCACGAAAGGGCTGGAATGCGGGGAGAATTGAGCAAGGAATGCAGAATGACACAGTCACTGCAACTCGGCCAATTATAAAGTTTTCCTTAAAAAAACACAAAAAACCAGTGCAGTTGGATCCTCCGTCTCAGCAGCAGTTTCTGCAAGAAAGCCAGGTACTGGCAGGACTCATTCACAGTTTAAACAACACGTGGCTTTTAAAAACAGGGAAACAAAATGGTTTTAGCCAAACGGCAATGTTCAAGAGAATAAATGCAAAGAATTAGAGAGCTGGAAGACACTTACTATCTTTCAAAATGCACTTACCAATCTACCCTTTAAAAAAAAAATTACCCTCAAAATAACACCAGATTCAGCCTCCAGTTTGGTCATCTTCTGTACAGTGGTACCTCGGGTTAAGTACTTAATTCATTCTGGAGGTCCGTTCTCAACCTGAAACTGAGGTACCACTTTAGCTCAGGGGCCTCCCGCTCCACCACTGCTGCACGATTTCTGTTCTCATCCTGAAGCAAAGTTCTTAACCCGAGGTACTATTTCTGGGTTAGCGGAGTCGTCTGTAACCTGAAGCGTATGTAACCCGAGGTACCACTGTACATGGAATGGGGCAGAAATCTTGTCTTTCACCTTAGGCAGCCAAATGTATTTTGCTGCTGGTCGTGCTCCAGATTGGAGTATAGATTTGGAACCCGGGATTCTGCATCTTTTATCTTGAATGACGCTTGTCACACTTTTATGGTGGTCTTTATGGTGCTGTTTTTAGTAGATAGAATCACAGAATTGTAGAGCTGAAAGGGATCTGAGGGACATCTAGTCCAACCCCCGGCAATGTAGAAAACTTTTGCCCATCATGGAACTCGAACCCACAACTCTTCTCTACCAACTAAGCTATTTTGGGGTCTGTTTCTGTTTACCCCTTGTGCTTTGACATTTTGAAAGTCACCCTGAGAATTTTAAATCCCTGCATTTTGTTTGTTTGTTTGTTTGTTTAAATGAGCCTTTAGGCCATGTAATAGGTATGAGTTACTCGTGCGTAAGCTGGTGCCTTTCTCGGTTAATTTGCCTTGTTAAACCTTTCTGACTGCACAGCCCCTTCTCATGGTGGCTGCCTCAGTCACTGGCAGAATCCGTCAGTGGGCGTTTCTTGAACCTCTTCCAACATAAAAGTTGTTTGACACCCAGTCTCCTCCTCCTCTCACTGTGCGGGAGTCTTCTGCGCAGGTAAGGCGTGGGTAGCGGAGGACCTGGGCTCTCCTCACTGATGTCCAGTGAAGAGTCCTGGAGCCCTCTCTCCAATTCCCCCGTCTGCCCCCCTTTATCCCTGGTGTTGCGCTGATTGGCTTCCCCCTCTACTGAGCTGTTTCTTCCCCTGCTGCTGGGTCCTTCACCAGCATCATCTGGGAGCCTCCCCTTCGCCTCTCCCTCCGATGTCAGTTCCCTGACAGGCCGGTACCAGCTGAGTGGCAAGGTGGGAAGGATTTTACAATTCTGACCCACTTTTGAAAAATCTAGAAGACCAAACTATTTTTCTAAAAAACAAAACAAAAAAACATTGTAAACAGCACTCTTTGTGGATTTGGGTTCCTGGGTGTGGAGAGGCGTGGGAAGGAAAAGAAAAAGATCAAATGTTGAACCATTTAGAGTGGAATCGCTAGAGATGATGACACAACCTCTGCTGTTTCTAGGTCAGATATAGGTAGGTAGCCGTGTTGGTCTGCCGTAGTCGAAACAAAAAAAAAAAAAAATCCTTCCAGTAGCACCTTAAAGGTAAAGGTAAAGGGACCCCTGACTGTTAGGTCCAGTCGCAGATGACTCTGGGACTGCAGCGCTCATCTCGCTTTACTGGCCGAGGGAGCCGGCGTTTGTCCGCAGACAGCTTCTGGGTCATGTGGCCAGCATGACTAAGCTGCTTCTGGCGAACCAGAGCAGCACACGGAAACGCCGTTTACCTTCCCGCCGGAGCGGTACCTATTTATCTACTTGTACTTTGACATGCTTTTGCACTGCTAGGTTGGCAGGAGCAGGGACCGAGCAACGGGAGCTCACCCTGTCGCGGAGATGCGAACCATCAACCTTCCGACTGGCAAGCCCTAGGCTCTGTGGTTTAAACACATGCACACGAAAGCTCATACCAATAAGAAACTTAGTTGGTCTCTAAGGTGCTACTGGAAGGAATTTTTTAAAATTTTATTTCTAGGTCAGTCAGCAGTGGTGACTTAAGGATGTCAGAAGCTCTGGGGCAGAGTGGGGGGGGGGCAAGCCTATGGCTGTCAACTTCCCCCTTTTTTTAAAGGGAAATTCCCTTATTCCGAATAGGATTCCTTGCAAGAAAAGGGAAGAGTTGACAGCTATGGGCAAGCCATTCTTAGTGGGCTTCTAGACCTGGAAGAGCAGGTATCTGAGACTTCTAGATTAATTTCAACACACCACCACCCCATACTTGTGGATTGGATTTCTTCTCCTGTTTTTGCAGCTCTTCACTTCTGCAGCCAACAAGGAAGGAGAACAAAAGCGGGTGAGGTGGGGTGTTATGAGAGAGTGAACGCCCGTGGCGTTTGCAACAAAACAGCGGCAGCAGATCAACGCTGCTGCTCTTGGTAGGTCAGGTAAGGTAGCAGCGTCAGAAATGCACTTTCCGCCACCCCATAGAATTCTCCTTCAGCCCCTTTATTCAGCTAAACATTATGCCAGCCCACTTGAAACTGAGCAGATGTCCTCTGCTCACAAGCTGGCAACTTATCAACCTTGGGAAGGGCACTGACCTAATTTCCTCTTGTGGATGCAAAGCACTTGAGGCTGTCGCTCTAGTCACGCACAGCAGGGGCCTCAAGTCCTGGATCGGGAAATGTCAGACAAAGGAAGCTGTTCCGGACAGCAGGCAACACTCTGTGTCTGTATGCGCGCAGCGCCGGGGACCCTACAGTCCAGGTGAACCCACTGACTACGCCTGTTTTTTTCACTGTTCGATCCACTCAGAAGGCAGCTGCCTATTTTGCCCTTGGGGATTGTCGTGCTAGACTGGGAGCAAGGGAGGTGTCTTGGGGAAATGCTCCCCAGACTATTGGATATTCCATCTGCCCTGCACCAGTGTTTAGGTTTGCACATCCATATTTTTATATTTGCATCCCAAAAGCCTCCTATTGTGAGGGGTTTCCGCCAGACCTGGGGTCATAAGGCTGGAGCTCACCTAGCTCAGAAACCCCAGAGGTCAACGTCATTCCCAGGGAGAGCAAAACCATCTTGAATGCTTGGCAGAGGTGCCTCACAAATGTCTCTCACCTCAGCTTGAAGCTGACAGTGTTGCTTGTGGCTGACCATATACAAAATCTTCAAACCTGAGCAGATCTGGAAGTCACACATGGAACTAAGTATCCTATTTAAAGGCATTCTAAAAAATATCTTTTTGGCATAAGAGAGGAAAATAGCTTTTTCTCTACCTTATGAACTTTCTAGACCAGGTGTGGGGAACCTTTGGCTTTGCAGATGTTGCTGAACTACAACTCCCATCATCCCTTGTCATTGGCCATGGTTGCTGAGGATGATGGGATTTGTAGTTCAGCAATATCCAGGGGGGGGGGGGAGGTTCGCCACACCTGACCTAGGTCTAGATGGCCTTTGACAGCTCCTCCAAGGATATCCTGACGCAGAAACAAGCCTTTCCTATTGAGCGAGTTTTCCACAAATTTCTGATATTTTTAGAATTTGTGATCCCTGTTTCAAAGCCTGAGACTGTCACAATGAATACACATATGGCATTGCCGAGGCACAGTGACGATACCGTCACTATTTCCCTTTTTGCAGAACCTTAACTTTGCTTCTTTTTCTTCCTCACTGCGGCAACCTGCACCTATAAATACCACTGAACACATTGCATCTGACAGCTCATATGGCAATCTGAAATACCCCTTTCCTTCTCCATCACCCGTCAGAGCAGCTTATTCAGCTACACAAAATACACTCTTTTTGTGTCATTCAGGTATAGAAAAGGGTCCAAGGAGCAGTGGAGACTAGATATGCCCATGGATGGGGCAATGGTTCTGTTTTATATTATTTATTCTATAAATGTGGGCAAGTGGGGGGGGGGGTCAAACACTAAATGCTATCTGGGTATTCTTCCTTCTGTAACTTTCCAGTGGCTTGACGTCAACCCTAAAGGTGCACTCTCCCATTGTCTCCCTAGACAGAGGGATGACAACAACAATATACACAAAGATAGATAATAGTCTATCTCAATAGAAGACAACATACCCTCCAACATTTCTCAGATGAAAATAGGGACATCCCATTCCATAATTATAATTTTACTATTTGTACCCCACACATCTTACTGGGTTGCCCCAGCCACTCTGGGCAGCTTCCAACATATATAAAAACATAATAAATCATTAAACATTTAAAAAAACCCACTTCCCTATACTGGATTACCTTCAGATGGGTTGGGGGTCGGATAACACAATACCCTCCAAGATTTCTCCAATGAAAACAAGGACATCCTAAGGAAAAGTGGACATTACGGAATCAAATCAGAAACCAGGACGGGTTCTCTAAATCAGGGATGTCCCTGGAAAATAGGGACACTTGGAGGGTCTGAGAAAATAGACAACGGAAATGCAAAACAATAATGTTTGATAACATTTGCTGGTCAAAAACAGAACTATATAGCATAAAGAGAACCGAGAATTAAAAATTAAGAGTCAGAGTCCAGGAAATAAACATATATATTTCTAAGCGGCATTTAAAAGGGTACCACAATTTGACCGCAAATTACCTGAGGAAGAGCATTCCCAAGGGCAAAAGCTATCACTCAGAAGGCCTCCTTCCACATTGTCACCAAGTAACAACCTGCTGGCTGTGCAATGAGCGGCAGGCTCCCTTCAGATTGTTTTGGTCCATATTTTGAATGAAGTGGGGGTGAATGGCACCATCAGAAAACTGACAGGGATTGGTCAGTTTCCTCAATATGGGGAGCCTATGGTCTTCCACATGGAGATATCTCAAAATGCTCCTTCCAGTTAAAGAAGAGGAAGATCCTGGTGAAGAATCGAAGGCAGTTAGGATATCAGAAGATAAAGAAGGCTTGGATAATGAAAGAAAGGTGGGAAGAAAACTGCTGGGAAAGATAGAAGGCTGACCTACCCACTTATCTCATGGTTGGTAAGCACATCCCTATTGGATGTGCATTGTCTGTTAGGGAAATAAAGCTTTGGGAGTAATAAAATCAAGCAAACCTGTAGGAATGGTATCACAGCTTATGTATAAAAGAACATAAGCAATATTTTGGGTTGCTGGCTTCAACACCCAGATGGCAAAGGCATCAGCACTACTCTACGCCAAGTCTATTATCTGGTTTCTCTCTCTTCTATAAGTACTCAAAATCATTTTTAAAATTTCCTTTTTGATTTCTGCTAAGTTGGCGGAAATTGTTCTGAATGAAAAGAGGCCCTTTAAAAAAAACACCACAATGCTCTTACTTGCAGGAAATTATTGCCAATGAATAAATTCCTTTCACAATGCATTATTCTATCGCCACAGCTCATTGCAGGAGCCTTTTTCAATGAAGTTATGATCTTCAAAGATATGACAGGCTAGAAATAAACCAGACAGTTTAACTGGCGTCTGGGAGAGGATTTATTTACAGGGCTTTGAATCAAGGGGCAGCAATTTAGCCAACTGTTGCTGGTCACTGAGAGCAAAGCTCAGTCAAGAGATGTGCATTTTTATCCAGGTGTGCCTGCGACTGCGTGTTTATCTGTAATTTCAGAAGTAGTATTCCATACAGCAAAGAGAAGCTGGTATGCAAAATACAGCCAGAATCCATAGGTGTAGAAAATACAATGGGTTGCATTTAGGAATGTGGGAGAAATACGATAACATTCGCACTGAAAGGTGGACGTACATAATTCTCACTTTCCCAAACTACAGGCAAACCCAACACACAGCAATCATTTGAAATTCACACAGCTCTGAATTTTGCAATGCAATTTTCCAGCCAAGGAATGTGTACAAAGTGTGCATATAAACACACGTGTCAGTGAAAATAATATACAAAAATGTGTTCTATTGGGGGAAATTGCATATAAAAATGTGTATAGTAAGTGAAATTTGCACTGAAATGCTGACGAAATTTTGGGACGAGTCTTTAAAAGGTGATGTGGAAATGTGGAGAACTGGAAAAATGAGAAACCGAGAGAGCTGAAATGCTCAGATTTCATCCCTAGGGTATCCAGTGTAATACTATGTGACTGCTCCTCAGTGCATTCTACTTGCACAATGGAATTTGGGGGAGAGGAAAGAGGTGTGGTCCCATTGACCAAGTGGAACCTTGCACTGATGGGCCACAGTAGTTGAATAAAATCACATCTTAACATGGAGCCTGGAGATCCAGTGTAATTGTTGGCATGTGCAGAGGAAGGGTGAGTGCGGGCCGCTCGAAGTGTCACCACTGAGGGGGGTGACAAAATGCCGGGTGGCACTCACCGTGGGGCCTGCAGCACGCCCAAGCCACACATCTCTCCTGGGTCCGCCTGCTGCCTCCCCACTAGATGTAGGGTGGATGAGTGGGAAGAGGCAGGCAGACTCTGGAGGCCCTGCGTTGCACCCTGCCCCAATGCTCGGCTCGCCCCACCCCTGGGGTGGCACCCTAGGCCATAGCTGTCAATGTTTCCCTTTTTTTTAAGGGAAATTCCCTTATTCTGAATAGGATTCCTCACAAGAAAAGGGAAAAGTTGACAGCTATCCCCTAGGCACCTGAGCAGCTTCCTCCGCCACTGGTTGTTGGTCTGGAGGGGGCTTGGGGTTAAAAATCCTGCTCAATTAGGAAGTCCATTA
The DNA here is from genome assembly GCF_965112155.1 of Podarcis liolepis. Lineage (NCBI taxonomy): Eukaryota > Metazoa > Chordata > Lepidosauria > Squamata > Lacertidae > Podarcis > Podarcis liolepis. The sequence continues at coordinate 10,132,171 of NC_139558.1, forward strand.
GACAACTTCAGGCCAGTCTTGGGCCTTCCTCCCAGGATTGTTGTGCGGATATGATACCATAAGAATCGTGCATCTTAATCCTGGCAAACTGTCCTTCGTGTAATTCAGAACTCAGTAGCTGCCAACACCCCTGGAAAACAGAAAACAAAAGGTTCTTGGGTTTTGTTTTGTTGTAAAAAAGATTTCAAAATTGACTCAGTGTTGGCCATTTAACTGCTCCCTGAAATTCCGTACATTTTTGTTAAAGTCCTGGACAGGGGTCCCCAAAACTGCCCCCAAATGTGGTGGTTGTTTTTCATCTCCAGGGAATGGTTGCAAAGTCCAAGCAACTTTCAGAGCCTGCAGAGGAAGCATGTATCAGTTAAATGCAGCATTTGCATTTAAATACTGAGATGCCTGGAAGGAAAGTTTTTAGGCTTGTTTTCTTAACAAGGTCAAAAAAAACAGAGGCCAGGGGGAGAGCTTTGAGAGAGTAAATACTGTGTTTGTATAAACACAGTAGCTGAATTTGGGCTGGGAAGTTTTCCTGTGCTTGGTTAAACAAGATGAGAGATTGTGCTGTTTCCTCTAAACTCTAGAGATTGCCCACAGTTCCCTGGAGCCTTAAAAAAATCACAATTTGAGGGAGCTTCCTCAGCTCCACTTGAGATGTCCAGTGGGGCCAAGTCTTAAAAACAGCGATGAATTAAAACCACATTTTGTGCCGAATCTCCTCTTATATTTTGAGGTATAGAAGAATTAAGCAGAGCAATAATGTCTGCATCAGAATACACAGAAGTATGAAGATCCGAGCAGTTTCTTACTCTGAACAAGGTTTTTAGAGAAAGTCTATGTCAAAAATGATAATCTTTTGGGGATTTCAGTGGTGCATAAATACTCTTCACAGGTGTACCTCAATTTGTGACCACACACAAACACTGATAATGGCCTCAAACTAGGACCATCCACTCAGAACATCCCATGGCCCTGCAGTTTGCTGGATGTAGAGTAAATGTTCATGTTTACACATAAACAGAACTAGCCCTCTCATGAGGCAGGGTGAAGAGGCTGCCTCGGACAGCAGAAGAGCAAGAAGCAGTACCCTGCCCTGCCCCACCTCTTCCACCACAGGCAGAACACCCACTCTCATTGGGAGTGTTCCAGCACATGGCATTATCATCTATCCTCCCTGCTTCTGAGGTGGAGAAGATGAACGTCAAGGCCTAGCAGAATGCTGCCCCTCTCGCTGAGTTCGGCGAGAGGAGGCATAGATTTTTGTTATGTGTGAACATGCCCCCATGGAACTTCCCAAGTAGGAGCAGGCATGTTGTGTTTCCCAGTTCTTACGCTGCATTTGAGGAGGCACAGCTGCCCTCTGCTAGGTTTTCCACGCCGGTTTAAATGGTGAATATGGATTATTTGAATCTGAGGCCCCACTTGGTGCTCGTATGAGGAAACGGTTGAACCTGAAGGTTTGCTCTGGGATGGTTCAGCAACTCACAATACATTGCTAATGGAAGCAACAAGCACACCGTGTGAAGATGCGGCAGCTGCAATTTTTGGGTGGTCTTATGGCATGGGAAAATAACTTGAACCGGGCCTTCCCGACAGAGAACGAGGTGGCCAGGCAGTTTCAACCAACAGGCTATAACAAAGTTGGTGTTGAATGTCTTGGTTCGTTGTGGGTTTCAACCTTCTGCATTTCCCCACTAACAACTAGGGGCAGCCAATGGAGCAGCGGTGAGGAATCACAGCATGTCATGGCATGAGGACGCAAGCAATTTCTTACAGACAACAGAGATGGCTAAGGGGTAGAATGTGGCAGGGTGTTTTTTGGTAGCAACCGCAGGTTTAGCATAACTTTCTGGTTTGGCCTGCAAGTAGTAAAGTTCATTATTAATAATATTTCCGCTCCTTTCCCCCTCCATCATGTCATGAGTCTTTGAAGCCTCTGCTGTTCATCACTACCAGAATGGGGTGCGTGGGGAGAGAGCAGCCCTTAGGTGGCCCAGTGCCATGAAGAAAATCATGAACAAAACAGGAAAACCACAAATATGTCTGCAAAGGTTTTTACTGGTTTCTAGAATCAGGAAACTTGGTGTCTGCTTTAACAATGCTGTTTGTGCAGGACTAATAAATGGGTGCTTCTACTTGGCTAATGGTGAATGTGTTTGGAGATATTTCAGGAGCTTTTTAGCTAAACTCAGGTCTCCAATTTAGAAGGACAGCTGAGAGACCGTATACCCCTCCCCCAAGTTGCCTGACTGAGAGAAATGTATATTAATGGGTTCAAGTTGTGTAGTCAATAATTGATATTTTCGCTGCCCTGGCATGCAATATGCAAAAATCCTTCATCAACTAATGATCCCATGGAGTTGAGTGTGACTTCTCAGAAAAAAAGCCCTCGTGAACCTTCTAAAAAACACATGTCATAGGGAGTTTTTGTTTAGTGAAGCTGGTGAACATTACCCATAGTAGAAAGCTTTAAATCAAAGTCAGTCAAGTCTATCATTCTGTTCCCAATAATGACAGCCAGTCAGCGAGGGCAAAGTGAGGTGTAGTCCTGCTGAGTTTCTCAACCCCCTGAAATCTCCAAAGCCATGATGTCCAGTCTTTCCCCTGCCCCTGCAATAACATCAGCCCATTTTCAGTGTCTGAGAGCTTCTGTCCAGCTCCTCTGCTTAGCCAGTCATAAAAACCGCTAGCAATAGATGCCACGCACACCCAGCAACTGTCTCACATAAGAAGGGCAGAAATATTCTTGTCCTTTTCATCTGCTTTGCTCTCCCTTTCTCTCTCTGAAGCCATGCCTCCAGGCACAAAGCTTAAGCTGGGAGTGGAGGATGGGCGGATCTGTCAATGCTCACCTTAAACCTTCATGTGGCTCTTTGCTCTTTTACATTTGCACACAATATTCTCTTCCTTAGCAGTGCTTCAGATTGGATTAACAGTCAGTCTTCCAAGGGGAGTCTGGGAACTGTAGCACTGTGAGGGGAATGGGGTCTCCTAGCAACAATCAGTGACCGTTGCAAACTATAGCTCCCGGGATTATTATTTTTTTTGGGGGGGGAACCATGCTATGACACTGCTTTAAATGTATAATGCATACATATGTAGCTGTCCTTGCCACTTCTAGTTTGGTCCTTAATCTCATCATATGGAGCTGTCAATGGCTGGGTCTTGATAAAGTGATGCATTGATCGCCTCCGGCTTCATGTTTTGACTTAGAGCTGGCACGCTATAAATACTGCAGAGGTCATCACTGCGGCTAATTAAAACCAGGAGACATTCATTCTTTGCATAGTGATGATGAGGCACTTAAGGAATCCTCACCCCGAGAAACTACTTCCTTTCTGAAATGGCCCAGCCAAAGGAGACATACGTGAAAACTATGCATCCGCTAGGATTGAGAGCTTTGGTTGTTCTTTAGAAATTCTATTTCAGGTCTCCAACAGAGTGCAACAAGTCGTAACAAGCCTGGATGGAGGTTACATTTGTTTGGTCTTGCAGCCTTGGGCTTACTTTAATAAAAATGGATGCCTCCGCAGAACCAATAAATCTTGAGTAGTCTTGCTAGGGGAAAAAACACACAGAGTGGCTTATAAAACAAGCACCAAGCTAGGAAATGGCACACAATGGTTAGCAAGTAAAAAAGAACGTATGTGTTATATGTAAAACATTTTATTTTACAGGAGGCATCAAGGCTGATAAATTTAAGGTCTAGATTCTGGGTGTCTTCATACTGCTATGACCACTGGCTGGCAGAATAAAACCTAGCAGGTAAGGTTAGCTAAGCCCATGGAAGGGATTCCTTGAGGTGTCAGGAGGAGACTAATTGGCTTGCAGAGAGCCCAGAAGCAAGAGTAGCATCCATTCTCTGTCTCCCTCTTAGACACACACAAACAGAGAGCAAGAGAGGGAGACAGCGAGAGGGAGAGCAATTACATCTGAGTGGAACTGGAGTCTACAGTCAAGTACTCTTATAATGTATGCCAGAGGGGGAAAGTGGAGCAGAAGTATGAAAAGAAAATCTACAGAACAGAAAAGGGGGAAAGAAGCACCAATTCATTATTGAGCAAGTGCAAGCCGAATTCACTTGCCACCACAATGCCTGGGTTTGAATGGAAAGATATCAGAGGTGTCAGCTTTTGTGCTGGAAGAACACGGCTCACCAGAACTGGCTCAAGTATTGTATGCAGCTGTGGAGATGCACATTTTAAAGTTCACATGAGCAGGGATGGGAAATTGATGGACCACCCCTCCCTTCACTTTTGTCCATTGGCCATTCTGGCTGGGACTGTCAGGAAATTGACAGCCTCGGGGGGGGGGGCACAGGGTCTTCATCCCTATTCTAAAGGCTAGAGATTGACAAGTTTGGAAAGATGGTAAAGGTAAAGGGACCCCTGACCATTAGGTCCAGTCATGCCTGATTCTGGGGTTGCGGCGCTCATCTCACTTTATTGGCCGAGGGAGCCGGCATACAGCGTCCGGGTCATGTGGCCAGCATGACTAAGCCGCTTCTGGCGAACCAGAGCAGCGCACGGAAACGCTGTTTACCTTCCCACCGGAGTGGTACCTATTTATCTACTTGCACTTTGACGTGCTTTTGAACTGCTTAGGTTGGCAGGAGCAGGGACCAAGCAACGGGAGCTCACCCCGTTGTGGGGATTCGAACTGCCGACCTTCTGATTGGCAAGCCCTAGGCTCTGTGGTTTAACCCACAGCGCCACCCACGTCCTGATCTTGGAAAGATGGGAGCCTATTCTAAAACCCAGTAGGGCAGTATTTGTGGGGGACAGCTCAGGCTTTTTCTGGATGGTCCACTCAAAAATGAAACAGTCCTTCTCCCATTCCAAATGCCTCCTCCCCCGCCAGTGCTCCAATATCACTCACCAGCCTCCGATGAATCTGGCTGGATTTTGCCAAAATTGAAGATTGCTTTTGATTTTTGCACAGCTGAGTTGTGTGGTCGTCACCCCATGGATTCCACGCTATTAGGGATTTTCACCAAATTCCACTTGGTGCTCAACATTATCAGATAAGGGCAGAAGACCATTTCTGATGCTCCAAACGTGGAGGGTACTCCATCTTTAAATATCACATATATTTGGAAATACAGAACAGGGCAAGGGATTGAGTGAAGAAGAGCCGTGGGTTGGTGGTAGAGCCTACAAGCTGGCTACAACATCAGTCTCATTTCCATTTGGGGTTGTGTTTCTTTTCCCTTTCCCTGCTCCCTTTAACATCTTGCAGTTGTAGACAACGTGGTAGGACTGCACCTCCTTCCAGCTGAGTCACTGCTACATACCAGTGGAGGTGTAAAGATAAAGAAGGTACTTTCTACCACATGTGGTGGACATGTAAAATAGTAAAAGACTCCTGGGTGATGATATATAATGAATTGAAAAAAATGTTTAAGATAACTTTTATCCAAAAAAACCCAGAAGCCTTTTTACTAGGGTTAACAGGAGATGAAATACAGTGGTGCCTCGCAAGACGAAAAGAATCCGTTCTGTGATTCTCTTCGTCTAGCGGTTTTTTTCGTCTTGCGAAGCAAGCCCATTGATGGATTAGCGGATTAGCGGCTTTTAGCGGCTTATCTGCTGATCGGATCAGCTGATAAGCGGCTTAGCGGCTTAGAAAAAAGGGGGGAGGAAAAAAACCCAGCAGGAACTCGCAAGACATTGTCGTCTTGCGAAGCAAGCCCATAGGAAATTCGTTTTGCGAAGCACCTCCAAAACGGAAAACTCTTTCGTCTAGCGAGTTTTCCGTCTTGCGAGGCATTCGTCTCGCGGGGCACCACTGTACCAAAAGAATTAAAAAGACTATTTATGTACATGACAACAGCCGCAAGAATGCTACTTGCCCAGAAGTGGAAGGAAGAAAAAGTCCCGACACAAGAAGAGTGGATAACCAAGAAGATGGACTATGCCGAAATGGCAAAGATGACCGTGAGGATCAGACACCAAGATGACAAGAAATTCAATCAAGAGTGGAAAAGGTTTATAGAATATCTTAAAAACCACTGTGTATACTTAAAAACGTTAGCAGGATTATTGTAACACATATAATGTAATATTAGTTAAAGGAAAGGAAAAAGTGACAAAATGAACTAGACAAATGCAATTAGATGCCAAGAAATAGGAGGAAATTTGGAAACCAGGGGTGGGAGGAAGTCCAAGAGATCTAAGTAATCCCAGGAGTGAAAAAATTGAAAATGTTGTGACTGTATAAAAATTGTGTTTAAAAATGAAAAAGAAAATATCAAAAGGGGGGGGGGAGAAAATGGTGATGGGTTAGGCAGCATGGTCAGTGTGGAGCCAATCCTGCACTCCTGTTGGCTATTTTGCACTGTGGTGACCCCACCACTGCCCTGCTCCTCTCCCTCTCCATCCCAGCATGCAGCAGGAATTCAGCCAAAGGGAGAGCAGGTGAGTGGTCGCACACCATCTGCTGCTGACAACCTGATGAAGAGTTCTGGGGAGCCTGAAGGCTTGCTGCATTTTGGGGACATCCTTCTTGATGCTAATAAAGATAATGTCCGACTATAATGATTCATGCAGTCACTTTGTATTTAACTGTAACAAGCATTTGATTGATTTACAATTAAGTTCTCCTTCTTGTTGCTGTTAAGGGAGTTACCGTATTTTTCGCTCTATAAGACACACCAGACCACAAGATGCACCTAGTTTTTGGAGGAGGAAAACAAGAAAAAAAATATTCTGAATCTCAGAAGCCAGAACAGCAAGAGGGATCGCTGCGCAGCGAAAGCAGCGATCCCTCTTGCTGTTCTGGCTTCTAGGATAGCTGTGCAGCCTGCATTCGCTCCATAAGACGCTCACACATTTCCCCTTACTTTTTAGGAGGGAAAAAGTGAGTCTTATAGAGCAAAAAATACGGTATATATGTTTGCAGTTTTCTGTTTTCATGGTTTTTCAGGATTTTTATTGTATGTGTTGTAAGTTCAGTACTGGGGGAAATGGGGGGAATGGGTGAAAACTTATGGGAAGAGAAGGCAGGTACAGGGACAGCAAACCCACAAGCACGCATGGTGCTGCACTGCCATATTGGCAGAAAAGTTGGGATTCTCTTGCATTCTGCATTTTGGTCCCTTTTCCTGGTTGCAAAGCACCTCAACACAACTCTCTCCTGGCCAAACCATCTAGGCACAACCTTATGTGACCTCATCATCTTTGCTATCTGTTATGTAGACATTTGGCATTAAACTGCATAGCTAGGGATTTCTAAGGCTCTGGGGAGGGTGGGGAAAAACCACACAAAGGAAAGGTGATCAATAAAAATCTAGAGTAGCTATGGAAAGATCTTATTAGCGTGTTCTATTGGGAAGTCACAGTCCTACTTGAGCTATTCCTAGAAGACCAAAGGGCAGCTCACAGAGATATTCTATGGATATCATTTGCCCCATATTCCAGTGACGTTTGTCTCGTATTCAACAGAAACTGACAAATGAGGTATAGCTGCTGAGTTCCTATACATTTTTTGCCTTGTCAGAAAGAGTTGCTGCATAAACTGCTTCAGCTGAAGAGGTCAGGTCACTGGTTAACCATAGAAGGAGGGCAAGTATGAACAACCACTAACACCTGGAAACAATAAAACATGCAAGCTATTCTAGAAATCCATTCAGTGGTGAGGTAAGAGTTCCCAGTCCCTAGGATACGACCACTGGGACATAGTCTTCTGACTTGCTAGAAGACCTCAGAGGATATTAGAGGACATAAATGCTGTACATATTTTGTTCCTAGAAGAGCTGAACAATGTGCTCAGTGGCACACGCAGAGCTGCAGAGCTGCAGAGCTGCAGAGCTGCAGAGCTGTAGAGCTGCAGAGCTGCAGAGCTGCAGAGCTGGTCACCAAAATACTGCAGAGAGCAAGAGGCGAGCTCAATGATGCCCACTGGGACTGGTGGGGTGGAAAGCAGGAAGACCAACAGTAGGTGGAGGCAGAACCAATGACAGGCAGTCAGCTTATTCGAGTTATGTCCCCATCCTTCTCCCTGCTGAGTTCTACAGAAGAAGACGAAGAGTTTGGATTTGATATCCCGCTTTATCACTACCCAAAGGAGTCTCAAAGCGGCTACATTCTCCTTTCCCTTCCTCCCCCACAACAAACACTCTGTGAGGTGAGTGGGGCTGAGAGACTTCAAAGAAGTGTGACTAGCCCAAGGTCACCCAGCAGCTGCATGTGGAGGAGCGGGGAAGCGAACCCAGTTCACCAGATTACGAGACTACCGCTCTGAACCACTACACCACACTGGCTCTCTGAGACACTGAGACTTGATGTCAGGAGCGAGCCAGCAGTAAATCACACCAAGCAAGTTGGAGTTAACTATTTCTTAGCAAAAAAAAAAAAAAACAGTCAACACAGGAGTGTCAGGCTTAATGAGCACAGCAACTCTTCTCTGGTAGGTGTTGCCCTCATGAAGCAGTTGCTGAGACTGAAGGTCCCCACCTCCCCACTGCTGCCTAAATCCCCTCCTCTCCAGGGTTTCCCCCAAGCATTCAGAGACTGTGACCATGCATCGCCAACCTCTCCTCTGCCCTTTTTCTGCCTCTTCTGACTCTGGGAGATCAAGGGGAGCTTATATCATCGGGAGGGGGAGTCACTCATGGCTCTTCACCAGCCTGACTCATCTCTACCTCTTGGGTTTCCACCCTCCACCCACCTGCTGCAGCCTGAATCTGGACGTCTCTCTGCCAGCTCACCAAGCCCTGTTACCTCCTCGGCTTCTGACACCTCCTCTTCTCCCTCTGCCTACTCATTAAAAAAAAAATATTTATTGAACAATTAATAACTTCAAAATTTACACATAAAATACAAAAACCAAAAAAAACCAAAACCCTACAAAAATAAGAAAATACAAAGCAAAACACATAAAGGTACACAATAAAAAACAGTTAACAGAATAGAAGAAAAAGAAGAAAGAACATCAAAAAACAAAACAGAAAAAAGATTAGTATTTTCATATCCTATACTTCATTCACTAGTTTCTCCTCACACCTCCCTTTTTGTATTCCAGTTCAGATATTTAGTTCAGCAAATCCTTACCCTCTATCACTTAGCCTTACTCAATGTCTTAACCTATATTAACAATACATTTTCCCTCATTATCAGTCTATATTTACATATTCTTATTAATCTTTTTACCAACACCGCTTATTTTCCATCCAACGTCTGTTTAACATTCATAAATTTTACAGTATTTCTGTAAATATTCTTTAAACTTTTTCCAATCTTCTTCCACCGACTCCTCCCCCTGGTCTCGGATTCTGCCAGTCATTTCTGCCAGTTCCATATAGTCCATCACCTTCATCTGCCATTCTTCCAGTGTGGGTAAATCTTCTGTCTTCCAATACTTTGCAATCAATATTCTTGCTGCTGTTGTTGCATACATAAAGTTCTGTCCTTCTTTGGCACCAATTGGCCGACTATGGCCAAGAGGAAGGCCTCTGGTTTCTTCACTCTGCCTACTCATTGTTGTCCCACCACCATTCCCTGGGATCTGAGCCTTCTTCCCTGTGTGGTTCCCCAGCTGGTTCCTCCCACCATTCTTCTGCATCCAACCAATCCATGACACTTGAGGGGGAGGAAACTGGCAGCCAGTGCCACCCACTGGACTGGGTGCAGGAAGGGCTGGGTGCAGGTGAGGGCAGACTGAAGCTGGTGGGGCAGAGCCTCATTCACACTAACCTCCACTGGGAGAGTGAAAGCAAAGAAGGGAGGTGAATGGATAGTCTCTCTCTCTCCCCCCCCTCTCTAACTCCACCCTCCAGCTGCTTTTCTCTGCAACACAACACAGGAACGGGCTGTGGGAGGTGACAGAAGAAAAATGCCATCAGGAAAAGGGTCTTGCTTTCCCCCCACTACCACTTCTCCCCTGAAAGTTATGCTCTTCCCTCAAACACTTTGCAGCTGTTCAGTGGCAGCCAGCAATCCCCATTCAATGGCCACTGCCAAAGCTCTCAGGTTTCTGCCAATTTGTGCTTCTACAAAAATGCATCAGTTTTTACCCAGTTCCCAGAATTGCTGTGTGCATTGTTGGAATGTGGGAAAGACATCAGCCATTAGAGATGATGCTCTAGGAATTTGGAAATCCCAGTATGAAGTGACCTATCAGCTTGAACGAATGTGCCGATCGAAACTTACGAGACCTACCAGCTCTCTCGCTTCACACATCTACCAATGCAATCGTCAACTCAGAAAAGTAAATCAATCAAAATACATCTACCAGTGCATATTTGGATAGAAGATATACTTTGAAGCAGATATTTACAATGTTTGTTTTTGTGTGGGTGTTTAAGAAAGTTGAAGTTTAAGAAAGGGGCGCGGGTGGCGCTGTGGTCTAAACCACAGAGCCTAGGGCCTGCCGATCGGAAAGTTGGCGGTTTGAATCCCCGTGACGGGGTGAGCTCCTGTTGTTCGGTACCAGCTCCTGCCAACCTAGCAGTTCGAAAGTACATCAAAGCGCAAGTAGATAAATAGGTACCACTCTGGCGGGAAGGTAAACGGCATTTACGTGCACTGCTCTGGTTCACCAGAAGCAGCTTAGTCATGCTGGCCACATGACCCTGAAGCTGTCTGCAGACAAACGCCCACTCCCTCGACCTATAGAGCGAGATGAGCGGACAACCCCAGAGTCGTCCGTGACTGGACCTAATGGTCAGGGGTACCTAATGGTCAGGGGTGTTTTTCTTTTTTGGATGGTGGAGGGGGTGTGTGGTGTGTCCCATCAGTGTAGTTGTGATGGAAATGCTCTGCCAGGGTGTGATGGGGACAGAAAAATGGGAGTCACAGTACAGACACAGGCTTACTACTTCAGTCCAAACTGCACATTATATCAGGAGAGCCAGGAGTCCAGATGTTTTCTCCCTCTGAGCAATTTGATTAGGAAAGCACTACAAGCAGGTATTTTACCCTTATCCTCTTCATTGTCTTAAAAAATCGTAATAATCTATATATCCCTCTTCAAGCTAGTTGCATTAGAGAAGAAAACTGTACACAAACTTCAAGAGCTCCCATTGTAATCCCTAAGCAGCTAATAAAAGCTTGTGTGTGTGTGTGTGTGTGTGTGAGAGAGAGAGAGAGAGAGAGAGGGAGAGAGAGAGAGAGAAAGAAAGAAAGAAAGAAAGAAAGAAAGAAAGAAAGAAAGAAAGAAAGAAAGAAAGAGCTGATTTATTTTGGGACTGTGGCACAGGTGGGGGAAGCACCGACACCCGCAGCCACCAAGTCATTTCCCCTGATCAACTCCTTCCCACAACAGCATTTCATAAAACAAGAAAACAAAAGCCCACACTTGGAGATTTAATCAAATCTCCCGGTGTAGCATGTAGGCCGGCCATGAGAAGTAGGTCAAAGTGTACCAAGTGCATTAAGTTGTGCAAAGAAAAACACCTTAAGCCATGCTACTTAGTCTTAATGTTTCCCCTTCTCTTCCACCCTACCCCCAAAAGCGATGGAAGCTTATTTGGAAATGAAGTGTAATTGTGTTTGGTTTGCACTGAACGGATTCCCTTCCAAATGTTGGCCATTTAAAGCTTTGAAACGTGTATCTCATCAGCTTGCGGCACATCTCAGTGCCATAGATTCACTGATGGACAATGGGATGCAAGTATAAATTCAGTCCCTGCAGTCCAGGGTTCAGGGACCTGTGGTGCAACTCCCAACTCCCACCAACCCCGGCCAGCATGCCTAAAGGTGATGGAAGTTGGAATCATCCAACAACACCTGGAGGATCACAGATTTCCCACCTCTGCTATGAACCGTGGACCAGAGAAGCCGAGCTCAGAATGCTATGACTTGTCTTTGATGTGCTAAAGTCAGAGAAGCACCGTTAAGGCTTTTTTAAAAGGGGGGGGGGAGAATTGTGTCTGGACTCAAGAACCTGGTCAGCAGCTGCAGACATCAGAACATCTAACCGTAAATTATGGTCTCTGCTCTCAACATTATACTTGGTAGCATCCAAAGGACTTCACCATTTTCTTGATAGATGCACCATTTATTTAATTAACCGCTGCCTTTGACTGCGTAAACAGGATGCTAAATAAAGAACCACACAAGTAGTTTTTCATTCAACAGCTCCCCATCAAATGCTTCCCGGCAAACCACACTTGAAAACGAGAGGAGTTCCAAAACCTGCATGTGATACAGTATTTTGACTCTTCTTTGAAGTGAAAAAAAAAAATCTTCCAGGACATGCACAAGCTATGGGCACAAGTGGCTGACAAAGACTTGCATTTATTAAAGTGAAAGCTCCTATGCTCCCTAACCAAGTGAAACCTCCCAGACATGGAAGATTAGGCATGGAAGAATATGAGATCTTTAAGGATTTCAAAGCATTCCTGAACACTCAACGGTTACAAGCCTGAACGTTATCTAGCTTATTATTTATCACTAATGTGACTGCTTGGTTACCTTGATTTCATAAAACAAGAGAATTATCTCTTTACATTCATGTCACAACATGCCGTGCCTGAAGCACATTCGATCATCCCTTGTGTTGTGGCCATGAAATAAACAGGGCTGAAGTGTGTCAAAGTGAAGTAGTTTGACTATTGCGTAGAAGGAGAATCTCTTCTGATGGCGCCCTGAGAAACCACCACAATTAAAAGAGAGTCGAGACCCACTCAAAGTTGTCTTTTCTGATTAAAATTGGACTTGTTCGCCCCCATCAAATTGACTTGCTTCATTTCATTATCTGTATAAAATCAGTAATCTGGTTTCTAATTAATGGATTGATAAATCGAACTGAAATAAGTTTGCTGAGTTCCAGAACTTCATATGCTCCAACTGTCTGCGCTGTTTGCTTGTTTCAACATCAGGAAATAGACAGTATCTATTTTCTGGAATCTATGTCCGGTTGTCCCCATTTGGCCTTTTGGGGAGATATTGTGGAATGGTGTTTCAAAACATCCTTATAGTGTGCACAAAAGCACATGAGGATTTTTCTCCATGACTTTGGCCCTCTGCCCCAGGGTCTTAGAAGAAATAATAATAATAATAATAATAATAATAATAATAATAATAATAATAATAATAATTAATAATAATAATTTTCAAATATCTCACAGGTGAGGATAGGAACAGATGGATCAGCCTGCTTTCAGTCCACATCAGTTTCACATTCATAAACCTGTTCCAACCCATTTCTGCATCAATCTGTGGATTTCAAAAGCCGCATGAAAATTTGTACCAAATTTTGGTGTATGTATCTATGAAGGTATTTGCAGATGCACAGTGGTGCTATGTTGTGTGTGTGTGTTTTTGTGTGTTTTTTAAGGAGCCGGCTAATGCAAAATTCAGAAAAGTATGAAATCCGGAGGATCATTTAATTTTGACCTGCACATTATGACAGCAGGTGCAAATCTGGTCAGCTGGCATTAGAATTCACATACATTGATTTCCTCAGTTATCCCTAGGTGGGGTGTGGGAAAGTAGGGATGATGCAAAGTTTTGACTAGTTCATGTGAAAGTAAATATGTGCACACAATGTCCATGCTAGGCTTCCTTTACATCATTCCACGCACATGCACACACCTATGCGAATAGTTGCTCCATGTTTTTCAACTGCAACTAAGTGGAACATTTTGGGCCAGTTTACACACACATCCGATTTGAGAAGGCATGCTGTTGCAGAGTTCCTTAAAACAGTGGGAAGAGTCTCGCAGGAAAGCACCCAGGGTGTGACATTACGGACCCCCTTGTACACAATTTTCATCTTTAAAGCGTTGGAGGTATGCAATATTTTAGGTGCTTTCCTTGAGATCGTGAAGCAACTGCAAGATCAGTTACTGTTCAGCAAACACAAGCCCCTCTTTAGCATTTTTGCTTTCCCAAATTTTGGCAATTTGCCCAAGCCAGAACAGCATTCAGAAAATAAAAATTACACCTTTAACTTGTAGCACCCCGGATTTAAAAAATGCTCCTACAGGTAAAAAAAAAGAAGAAAAAGAACAAGAAAAAGAAAAAAGGCAGCGGTCTCAACCTGTTAATCAATGAAAACATTGATATAGTTATTAATTAAAACAAATCTGCTTTGTTACCAAGAAGCTCAATTCAGCTGGAACTCTGCACATGCCCTGAGACTATGCATTTATTTTAGCTACACTTTGATCAAAGAACATGGTGCTAGTGTAAATGGTCAGAAGATGTCCAAGCTAAGTATCACTTATCTAGAGGAAGCTCAAGTGAAGTATTCAGAGAAAGTTCTAGTGATTTGTGCCAAATAGCGGCTGCTGCTCAGGGGAATTTCCCCACCAGAACTGATGTGCATAATGGCACATGTAAGCGCCATCCTAATTAGCCCCTGGAAACTCTGTTGTATCCAGTGCAAGCAGACACCCTTAGCCGGCATCAATTAATGCTTGGACAGCAGCAATGAGGCATCCTCCAGCATCTTCCACTAATCATTGGATCATGTCTAAATTGGCATCTCCTGGGAAAGATCCCCACCTTTCCCTTCAAGGGACACCTCAGGCCAAAGACAGCTTGAGACTCTTCAGCCACTTTCCAACGAGAAAATCATATTGTGATGTTTAATGATAGCTCACTACCTGTTCTCTTTGTCGTGCTGCATATTCCTGGACTGGACTAGATCAGGCATGTCCAACTGGTCGATCATGATTGCGGGTCCTCCCTTGTGGATCCTGTGATCCAGATAGAAAAGGGGGAAGAAGAAGAAGAAGAAGAAGAAGAAGAAGAAGAAGAAGAAGAAGAAGAAGAAGAAGAAGAGTAGTAGTAGTAGTAGTAGTTTGGATTTGATATCCCGCCTTTCACTTCCCTTCAGGAGTCTCAAAGCGGCTAACATTCTCCTTTCCCTTCCTCCCCCACAACAAACACTCTGTGAGGTGAGTGGGGCTGAGAGACTTCAGAGAAGTGTGACTGGCCCAAGGTCACCCAGCAGCTGCATGTGGAGGAGCAGAGACGCGAACCCGGTTACCCAGATTACGTGACTACCGCTCTTAACCACTACACCACACTGGCTCTCAAGAAGAAGAAGAAGAAGAAGAAGAAGAAGAAGAAGAAGAAGAAGAAGAAGAAGAAGAAGAAGAAGAAGAAGAAGAAGAAGAAGAACAACAACAACAACAACAACAACAACAACTTTGGTCACAGTCTCTTGGGAGTTGGACATGCCTGGGCTACATGATCCTGTGGGTCCCTGCCAGCTCTTTATGAGTCTTTCTGTCCCCACCCTGTCCTTTTTTGAGATTGTCCTTTTCTCTGAGATCTGACACCCACCCAGAAGCCTATCCCTTTAATGATGGGCATCTCTCAGTCCCCACAATGGTCCCCAAGGGCTGTGCATGTTGGTGGTTTGTGTATGCCTTGGCCAGAGCCACTTTCGTCCCAATCACTCTCCTGGCTGATATACAGGCCCTGATTGAGGGAACATAGCACTCAGGCTTCAAAACAAAACAAGCTCTTGCAAATATTCATACTAATATATAAAGGTAAAGGACCCCTGGACAGTTAAGTCCAGTCAAAGGTGACTATGGGGTTGCGGTGCTCATCTCGCTTTCAGGCCGAGGGAGACGGCGTTTTCCACAGACAGCTTTCCGAGTCATGTGGCCAGCATGACTAAACCGCTTCTGGCACAACGGGACACTGTGATGGAAACCAGAGCATATGGAAACGCCGTTTACCTTCCCGCTACAGCGTTATCTATTTATCTACTTGCACTGGCATGCTTTCGAACTGCTAGGTAGGCAGGAGCTGGGACAGAGCAATGGAAGCTCACCCCGTCGCACAGATTCAAACCACCCATCTTCCGATCAGCAAGCCCAAGAGGCTCAGTGGTTTAGACCACAGTGCCACCCATATCCCTATGTACTAATACAGTGGTACCTCAGGTTAAGAACTTAATTTGTTCCGGAGGTCCATTCTTAACCTGAGGTACCACTTTAGCTAATGGGTCCTCCTGCTGCTGCCACACCGCCGCAATGCAATTTCTGTTATCATCCTGAAGCAAAGTTCTTAACCCGAGGTACTATTTCTGGGTTAGCGGAGTCTGTAACCTGAAGCGTATGTAACCTGACGTGTATGTAACCTGAGGTACCACTGTATATACCCATTAGCTTTCAGAACTGCAACCTGATTTTTGTCAGGAGCAGCTGGTACCCATTGAGGCAGATGGCTGGAGGGCAGGGCACAACGCAAAACACACATCTGCAACCCAGACACACACTTGATTCAGACATTCACAGTACTTCTCTTAACCACTTTATATACGGACAACAAATCACATATGTCTGTTGGCACTGTCCATTTCCCCCCTTTGCCACCGTGTGCATTAAAAACACACATGGCACAATGGGCACCATCAGAGTCGTTCCCGCACCCCTGAAAGCTGAAGTTCTTATTAGCCCTGGCTTTTCCTACATCTGTCATGCCCCCTCCCAATTTATCATGCTACACACAGCTGCTGAAGTGTGGAAAAGAAAGGGAGACAGAGAGAACGTGCATGCGAGCGGGGAGGTGAGTTGCTGCTGTTGCCTAGCCACGCTGCAGCTAGGGACTGCCTGGCTTTGCCTCAGGCTCCCGTCAGATGGACACTTGCAGACAAGCAGGTAAGACTGCTCTGGAGGCAGAATGGTACAGGCAGGATAAATATCACTGCTAAATTCTACCAAGGGCAAACGGCTTTCGGTACCTATAGAAACTGCTACTTCCCTCTACCTTCCATCATAGATAGACTGTGTCACAAACATAATGTGAAGTGATGAGCTAATGAATCTCTTATCAGTTAAGTACTAAATTTGCAACTGTAGTCATCCACACTAACGTTCTGCTCTACCCTCCAATAATAAAAATGTAACTCTCATTTTGACAAAAATTAACTTAGAAGTTAGTTCACTTAGACAGACTACATTTGCCTTTTTTTTAAAATGGTGTTTTTCAGGTTTCAGACATTTCTCTCCCTCTGTTCCAAAATGCTAAAAAATATATTTGCTTTTGTAGCTAGGCTTCTCTAAACACAAATTCAAGTAGTGCAATGAAAGTTGGTTTGAAACTCAAGTGCAACAAACCTCTTTCCTCCAAGATTTTATTTTATTTATTTATTTGCAATAAAGGAAGTATGGGGTAATATTTGCTTGACACAAATCGTCTAACTTCCCAGCAAACAAATCATTGGATGAATAAATAGTTCATCTAGAAGTGGCAAAACAGTCAAACATTTGTGTAAAGTGATTTTGTTGTTGTTGCTATGAAAATTCAATATTAATAGTGTTATGTGACTGCAATCTAAAACAAAATATTCTAGTGTCGTGTATTTAAATACCTGAAATCAAAAATCTAAACTCCAAATTTAAGTATACTTTAGGATTGTGACTTGATCTTTCTTGGAATTTTGGTTTGCATGCAATTTCCCCAAATATATGCAGTTTTGCAAAGCGACATGCATTTTATGCATGTTAATATTTTATTTTCATTACCATGTGCACTTTTATGCGCAGTTTACTACAGTATATGTAGTATTTTTGGACGTGCTGCTTGACTGGAAAACTGCACCACTAAATTTGGAGAAGTGCAAATTTTGAAGGATAGCTGTTTTTCAGTTCACATATTGTTTTGGAAAACCGTAATTAGGTAGGCTTGCCATTAAACGTGCAGTGGATTAAATTCCACCACCACCTACCCTTAATTAAGAGTCACATCTTCAGATGAAGGCTAGTATACAAATCTAATAAATCATCATCATCTAGTAAGCCTCAGATATGAACAAGACCACGAGCTCTTTCTCCTACTTGTAGACTGGTTTGGGTTGCACCACAGAATCTGTTAACATTCAATTATGGATTGTTGTTGCTTCTTTTTTTTTTAGGGGGACGAGTAATTTTAAATCCTTCGTATCCACATTAGGAGGAAATGTACCTTGCAAGAAACAGTTGAAATGCAACAGGAATCGAGCTTCCTAATCACTCTGAAAGATGGCACAAATGGCTTGTAACAGATGGAGCATTCCTGGGGCTGGAACTCATTCTGCCCAGCGCAGGCCTTCACCCCAGAGATTGTTCAACCCTTGGTCTCTTTGTCCAAGCACAGGGAATGAAGCCACATCTGGCAGGTGTTGACTTTCACCTAGCATTGCTCAGGACGGCAGCAAATAACCTTCCAGGCGATGCCAAAGTACAAATGCACACAGCTAAGGCTCCCAAGGAAGGCAAATGCTTCTCTGGCAGGAGTTCAGTACTAAAGTGAGTTTGATGATTGCAAAAGCCCTGCTATACAAGACAAGTGGTGGGATTTTAAAGGGGCGGTGCTCCAGAGTAATGCAAATTCAGTATAGCTCATTTACTTTATTTATTTATAAAAGTTACTAGACACCCAGTAGTTACCGCTGTGTCTGTGTGTATATTTGCGCATGTACACACAGGTGTGTGCATAAGTAACGAAAACATGAATCCTAAAAACAGCATTAAACAATTACAAAGAAGGGCCCAAGCCAGCAAAACCATTAAAATACAAGAACGTAAAATCACCTCTTTTTTTTAAGCAGCCAGAAGCAGAGAATTCAAAGGCAAGGTTTTGTTTTGTTTGGTAAACATGGTTAGGATTGCATGGTGCCTCTGCTATGCTTTTCCAATAAGAAAGAGCCAGCATAAACCAATATGGAATCTAGACACGTATAAAAAAACCCGCTGTGAAAATGCTTTAGAAATATATATTGAATTTGCCATAAGCTCACAATCGCCATCTGGTGTCACCTTTGTATAATGCACTTAAAGGTAAAGGTAAAGGTACCCCTGCCCGTACGGGCCAGTCATGTCCGACTCTGGGGTTGCGCGCCCATCTCACTTAAGAGGCCGGGGGCCAGCGCTGTCCGCAGACACTTCCAGGTCACGTGGCCAGCGTGACGAAGCTGCTCTGGTGAGCCGGCACCAGCGCAGCACACGGAAATGCCGTTTACCTTCCCGCTATAAAGCGGTACCTATTTATCTACTTGCACTTAGGGGTGCTTTCGAACTGCTAGGTGGGCGTGAGCTGGGACTGAAAGACCGGAGCTCACCCCGCCGCAGGGATTCGAATCGCCGACCATGCAATCGGCAAGCCCTAGGCGCTGAGGTTTTACCCACAGCGCCACCCGCATCCCTAATGCACTTAAAACATTTTATTTGCAACTGTGTAGCTGAGTCTCTTGTGGCTTCTATCACCTGTTGCTGGCATGTGAGCCCTTCTATACAGCTGATGCAAATCGATATACTATATTCAATGGGTCAGATCTTGGCAGCTTTCAGAGCATGAAGTCTTCAAGGCTGACCTGTGTCTGACCTCTTTAAACGAGGGGTATTTTCTCTACATGTGAACCTGGGCAACCAACTGAGATCCGTGTTTGAAATGGGACATTTTCCAAATCTATGAAACTTCTGTCTTTCCAACAGGGTAACAATATTATAATGCATTTTTGCTTACTTGTGCTTATGGTTGTGGTTGTTGTTTGTGAAAAATATGCTGCAAATCACTGAGAGGGCTTGTGTACAAGTTGTCTAAGAAGTCTAATAAATGATCATCATCAGAGTTACGGTGATTACTGTTATGTAGTGTAGTTTCACCCTGGGCCAACAGGGGGATACTGTATATAGTTTTCACTCAGGTCTGTAGATAGTTTTCACTCAGGTCCGCGGCAGTTATTTTAGGCGGGAACTCTGGGCTGTGGTGGTTACAATGTTGACAGCCGGCTGCCTATAAATACAGGCCGGCTGAGCTGTTCTCAGTCAGTTCTATTCCAGCTTACCACAATAAAGAGCTACTTGAAGAAATCGCTGTGCCGGCTGCTATGTCAACCCACGACTTAACACTGGCGACGAGGATGGGATTGATGGACATCAGAGCACAGCCAGATGCGGCCAGCCTCTGAACTGAGCTGAATCACTGAGCTGAATCACAGAGCGAAATCACTGAGCGAAATCACTGGGCAGAACCAATTCAGAGCTGACTGTTCTGGCTAGAGCACTGGGTTCCATCCATCGCCCTTCACGCCGGCATCGGAATCATGGCTTCACTTGTGCCTCTACCGCCGTTTGCGCCAGCCTCTGAATCATGGGACTCCTACCTCGCTCGGTTCGACTGCTACCTCCAAGCCAACGAGCTGACAGCAGTATCAAAGGATCGGAAGCGGGGCCTATTCCTCAGCCTCTGTGGGCCTGAGGTGTTTGAGACGGCCCGAGCGTTGGTTGCGCCTGAAGCAGTCCAGGCAACACCATGGGACACGATCCAAGAGAAGCTCTGCAACCACTACGCACCAAAGCCGTCCAAGATTGCTGCCCGCCATGCGTTCTACCACCGGAACCAGGCAGAGGGGGAGTCAATCAACAACTACACCACCGCCCTGCGACAGGCTGCAATGCACTGTGAGTTCCGAGACTTAGACGATGCCCTGATGGATCGAATCGTCTGCGGGGTCCGGGACATCCATCTGCAACGGCGCCTCCTAGCCAAGCCAGACCTCACGCTACAGAAAGCCATTGAGGAGGCTGTGGCCTCAGAAGCTGCTGAACGCTCCGCCCAGGAGATCCGCAAGTCCAGCAGCCCGCGTCTTGCTAGGGAGCCAGTTCCGGTGCATCATGAAGAGGCCAGCAGTGAGGAGGCATCCTCCAGTGAAGACGATGACGTGCACCAGACAAAGCGGGAGCGCAGGAAGTTCCAACAGAAGTCCAAGGGCCAACCGGAATGTGCTGGCTGCGGAGGCAACCATTCCCGTGCCAAGTGTCGATTCAGAGACGCCATCTGTAGGAAGTGTTCCAGAAGGGGCCACATCGCTAAGGTCTGCCGATCGGCTCCGTCTGACACCCCCCCTTCATCGACTCGCAAGTCCAAGTCTTCACTCCAGTCTGCCAAGGAAAGTTGTTTCGCTCTCACCAACTGCCGCTGCCCGTCTGGAACCACGATTGGCCAAACCGACTCGACTACGCGACGCAAGCTGAACGTCACGGTGCTCATTGAAGGAGCTCCATGTGACATGGAGATCGACACCGGGTCTGCCCTGTCCATCGTGTCATGGAGCACCATCAAAAGACTGGTACCCAGAGTGTCCAAAAGGCAACTCGACTCACCGCGTACACCTGAGAGACTACCAGGGAAACGACATTCCCGTGGTAGGCGTTGGCCGGTTCCGGATCGCCTTCAAGGATTTTTCGGGCCTGCTCCGGTTGGTGGTGGTCGAAGGTCAGCGGCCAAGCCTCCTAGGGCTAGACTGGTTTGATGCCCTCGGCCTGGAAGTCACCGGCATCAACTGCATCTCTAACGCAGAGACTGAGGGTCTGGTCAAAGACTTTGCCGAGGTTTTTGACGGCACCTTGGGCCAATATACAGGTACGCCCATCTCCTTTAGCCTTGATCCACAAGTCGCCCCCATCAAGCTAAAGCCACGCCGGGTTCCCTTTGCTCTCAAGGCTAAGGTGGACGAACAACTGGACAAACTGATTGCCCAAGGAGTTTTGGAGCCGGTTGACCACGCAAAGTGGGAAACCCCCATCGTCACGCCTGTCAAGCCAGATGGGTCGGTGAGAATCTGCGCTGACTACAAGTGCACGATCAACAAGGCACTTCAGCAGCATGCTTATCCGGTTCCTGTTGTCCAACACCTGCTGCATTCCCTGGGTGAGGGTAAGGTCTTCGCTAAGCTGGACCTTGCCCAAGCCTATCAACAACTGCCAGTCGATGATGCCACTGCTGAAGCCCAGACGATCGTCACCCACCGGGGGGCATTCCGTTGCCGCCGGTTGCAGTTCGGGGTGAGTGTGGCTCCTGGCATCTTCCAAAGCCTTATGGAGCGTCTCCTGCAAGGGCTTCCGGGCGTGGTACCATATTTTGATGACGTCTTGGTGTCTGCAGACTCACACCAGCAGCTGTTCGAG
Source organism: Podarcis liolepis (assembly GCF_965112155.1). Classification (NCBI taxonomy): domain Eukaryota; kingdom Metazoa; phylum Chordata; class Lepidosauria; order Squamata; family Lacertidae; genus Podarcis; species Podarcis liolepis. The sequence goes on from NC_139558.1 coordinate 10,154,018, forward strand.
CGCCTCCGTGCCGTGCTGACCAGGTTCCAGGAGGCCGGGCTCAAGGTAAAGAGGGAGAAGTGCCAGATCGCCGTTCCACAGGTAGAGTTCCTGGGCTATCTTATCGATGCCTCCGGTCTTCGTCCAACCACATCCAAGATCCGCGCTATCCAGCAGGCCCCCACCCCAAAGAACAAAACGGAGTTGCAGGCATTCCTGGGGCTGCTGAACTTTTATAACATGTTCCTGCCCCACAAAGCCACAGTGGCTGAGCCTCTTCACCGACTCCTTAGCACTAAGACGCCTTGGGCCTGGGGTCATCGGGAGACGGCGGCCTTCAACGCGGTCAAGGCTCTCCTTTCTTCAGACAGTGTGCTGGTACAGTACAGTGAATCCAGGCCGCTGGTCCTTGCCTGCGACGCCTCACCTTTTGGCATCGGTGCTGTCCTTAGTCACCGTTTTCCAGATGGAAGAGAAGCACCGCTCGCCTACTTTTCCAGGACACTATCTCCGACGGAACGGAATTACAGCCAGCTCGACAAGGAGGCATTGGCACTTGTGGCTGGAGTGAAGAGGTTCCATGAATACCTCTATGGCAGGACTTTTGACCTCATCACTGACCACAAGCCACTCCTGGGCCTCCTCGCCGGTGATCGTCCAACTCCACCGGTCCTCTCACCACGCGTGCTGCGATGGACTGTTTTCCTGGCTGCCTACCACTACCGGCTCATCCATCGCCCGGGGAAATCGATGGGCCATGCCGACGCCCTCAGCCGTTGCCCTCTTCCAGCATTTGTGGAAGACCCGGCTCCAGCTTCATCGCTCCTTCTGATTGAGGATCTTCCGGCAGCGCCTGTATCGGCTGCCACTGTGGCCTCCGCATCTGCCCAGGATCGCACCATCAGCCGGGTGCTCAACTGGGTGTGGAGGGGGTGGCCACAAGGGCCTTTTGCATCGGAGTTCCAGCCTTTCGCAACCAGACAACATGAACTCTCAGCTCATCGCGGCTGCCTGCTGTGGGGAGACCGCGTCGTGATTCCCCAGGGACTCCGTCAGCGCGTCCTGGAGGCTCTGCACGTTGGCCACCCGGGAATTGTCAAAATGAAGGCGTTGGCTCGGTGTTACGTCTGGTGGCCTAATATGGACGATGCCATCACTGCCTGGGTGTCCGCCTGTCAAGCGTGCCAGGAGTCGAGGCCTGCACCACCGGCAGCTAAGGGACACACCTGGGAGACGCCAAAGACACCCTGGTCGAGGGTGCACATCGATCTGGCTGGCCCCTTTCACGGCCGGACCTTTATGGTAGTGGTGGACGCCTATTCCAAATGGCTGGAGGTCGCCCTGATGCCCTCCACCACTACCGAAGCTGTCATCCGGGTGCTGCGAGGCCTGTTTGCAACGCATGGGTGTCCTGATGTCCTTGTCTCTGACAACGGACCGCAGTTCACGTCAGGCACGTTTGAGCGGTATCTTTTGGGACTGGGCATCCGCCATGCCCTAATGGCACCTTTTCATCCATCCAGCAACGGGCAAGCGGAAAGAATGGTGCGCTCGACAAAAGAGGCACTGGCGCGCCTGGACCGGGGAGACTGGCATGAGCGGGTCGCCGAATACTTGTTCGTGCAACACATCACCCCTCATGCGGCCACAGGGAGGAGTCCTGCTGAACTGCTTATGGGCCGCCGCCTCAGGTCACCGCTCGACCGGCTACACCCAGACTTTGCCGTGGCTGAACCCCCAGGCTGTGCCAACGCACCACGGTCATTTGTCCCAGGAAACCAGGTCTTTGCCCGGAACTATGTGGGGGACATCCCTTGGGTGCCAGCCACAGTAGTGGGAGTCACTGGACCTCGCTCGTACCAGGTGGCACTCGAAGATGGACGCTTGTGGCGACGGCACATAGACCAGCTTAGGCGCAGGGTTGGGGACTTGGACACTACCGAGGTGCCCCCAACTGCGCTTGCGGCTCCAGAAGAGACACGTACAGATGGCGAGGCCCCACCTACACCTCCCTCGCAAACTGCCAGCGTGGAGCCGAACCAAGCCGTTTCAGAACAGACTCAGACCACTCCACTTGCGGAGGCTCCACCCACAGCAGCGGATCCAGGGGAGTTGGTTCCAACGCCACCTAGGGTCGCACCACAGCCTCAGCGAGAACTGTGTGGCCCTCCGGACTTGGCTACCAGTCCCCGGCGGTCTGGCAGAGTTTCCAAGCGCCCAACGTATTTAAAGGACTATGTTGTTGGACAGGTATCACTGTTGGTCTAAGTATGGGAAATGTAACCGATATGCTTTTGTGCTTATTTGAACCATTACGCGTAGTGCTGTATATAAGGAAACCATTACGATTGTAACTAACGCCTTATCTCGGTGGGGAGGGGTGTTATGTAGTGTAGTTTCACCCTGGGCCAACAGGGGGATACTGTATATAGTTTTCACTCAGGTCTGTAGATAGTTTTCACTCAGGTCCGCGGCAGTTATTTTAGGCGGGAACTCTGGGCTGTGGTGGTTACAATGTTGACAGCCGGCTGCCTATAAATACAGGCCGGCTGAGCTGTTCTCAGTCAGTTCTATTCCAGCTTACCACAATAAAGAGCTACTTGAAGAAATCGCTGTGCCGGCTGCTATGTCAACCCACGACTTAACAATTACAGCCCTACACTTTAAAAAATGTCATAAAGGCTTGGGTGCATGCCTGCTGCTTACCAGGAGGTAGAGGAGGATAGGGGAGAAGGTGGTTGTGAGGTCAGTGCGGTGCGAGAGTGCCAGATTGGCTCAACGGTGTGTTTGCACCTTGCTGACCTTGTTGTCGGCTCCCCCTCCTGGTAAGCAGAGGTCAGGTAAGCAGGGCTGCCCAACCATGTCATCTACTAATGCCCACTACTGTTGTGATGAATTCAAAAGGCCCACTACAGATACCAGGGCAGGCTGGGGTTATATGGAATCCTTCAGCAAAGTCCATTATAGTGGGGTATTTCCTATGTTGGTGACGCTCCTCCTTTGTGGACGAATCCCAGTGCGTTTCATCTGACTGTGGTGAGAACAAAATGTGTTCTCCCTAGCAGAGAGCACGTGTTGCGGTGGGGGATACAGGCCACCCCATTGTTGCTGGGCGGATGTTTGGAGAGACCCAGGCAGAGATTGGTTAAATTGGGTTGCTGGGGAGATTTGCTTGTTGCCAATTTGGAGGAGGGGGTCAGAGGTTTTAAATGCTGGACGCCCAGCTTTGGGCGTCCTCTTGGCTGTTTGCACCGCCAATTGGGGGGGGGGGTTCTTTGCTTGACCTTGCTATGCCTGTCATGGGGTCGTCTGCTTTTGAGGGAGGGGCCTGGTAGGAGTTTTGTCCATCTGGCTGATTGGCTGGTGCCATTTGGTTTTTGCCTACTGCGTAGCAAATCGTCACAACTTGTAAGGTTGGCGGTTAGGCATTGGTTAAAAATTGGTTGGTGGAGGGGTAAGTGCCTACCCCTCCAATGGTGGTGCGGAAAGGGAATTCCATTAAAGGAATCCAGGGGCTTGCCATCCTTTTTGTCCTAGTCCCTGGCATCGGACTTGGGCCGTGCAAGCCCCCAGGAGCATGCGGGTGAGAAGTGAGGGACTGATGCCCAGCTTCATTTCTCCCCAAAATTGTTTCCCAGACTGGCTTCCGCTGGAATCCGGAAGTCAGTTCTGTCCCCTGGGCAAGGACAGATAGTCGTAACCAATTCCTAAGCAACCACTCCCATGTGTGTATTTAAATAAAGTTGTGGCCAAAATCATGCCAAAAACCTTAAACAAAAATTGATGTGTGATGGGCGTGGCTTGGGGACCTCAACACGCAACAGGCAGATGCAGAAATACTAGGAGCTGCCATTTTAATTCCATACCGTGTCTGTGATATAGCTTTCCAGGGCATTGTGGGTAATGAAAATGGCAGAGCTAGTTGTCTGTTCGCTATCCTGCTGGGGACCTACAATGGCCAGAAGCTGTCATGTGCTGATGCTGGGTCCAATTGGGTTTGGACTTTAGACCAGTTAGGAGTATAGTCTAAGATTAATTGATGAGGAACATACACATGCAATCCAGTTTTTAAATCACCACCACCTCCATTAAGGAATTTGCTGCTATCTCTTCCAGTTAGCTCTCACTACAGGAAATACTCCTTTTGTCTGGCCATGCCATAGTGGCTAAATTATTTTGCAAGCAATTTAGGGCTCTCCATATTCAATATACTAAGAGGTTTGGATTTCTGAGAGTTTTTACCCCTCATCTCCAATTGCCAAGTTTAAAAACTGCAGTGGCCTGATTGCAGATCCTACCTTCCGTATCAAACTGCTCAAGGTAGATAAGGAAATAAAAGGATTGGCCCAGTAAAATGCTGCAGTTTGGTCACTCACTGGGACAGAATATCGCCATCATGTTACACTTGTGCTGAAAAATTTCTAATAAGTGTCAATGGTCTTTGCATACGTTTTGTGAAATTGCTTCAAGATGTTCCATGGGGAGTAATAAACAAACACATAAACACTTGAAAAAATAAATGCAACGTTGGGCAATATTGTAGTTTAAAAGCAAGTATTTGTGCTTTCAGTCAAGACATCTACATAGGGCGTTATTAGTCTTTTTAAATATAGACTTTTACTAACCTCAGTAGAATATCTCTAATTCTGCCTGCACTGCTAATTGGGATTTCGTAAATCTAAAAGTGCTACTTTCAAAATTACTAGTGATTATTTGAGTGGGATTTGCTTGCAGGGATTCGTTTTGTAAACTGCTTTGATCAATAGAAATTAGATTGTGCGCTGCTCTCATACAAAGCAACAATGAAGCATTAAATATCTGAGCGAAATCAAATAACGCTGCCTATGCAAAGGGCAAGAAGGGTACTTCAGCACAAGTTCAGTTTAAAATGAAGTGGTACTCCTGTCACTTCCGTGGCGAAGCCGCCAGCCACTTAATAAGCCTGGGAAACATTCTGATGCTTTTTAAAAAATGCTCTTCTGTGCTTGAAATTTGTTAAACAAATGTGGACCGCACCATTTCTTCTCCTTGTGGCTGAGCACGCATTTGTGCAGCCTGGTGCAAATGCTCTCTGCCTCTCAGCTGCAATGTGCACTTTCTCTTGAAAGCAACGCAAGGCAGAGAGCCAGCATTTGCACGCAGGTGAGGATGCTACATATTCACATGGCATTTCTTTCTGTGGAATACGCACTTGGATGCCCATCCCGCCGAAGGTGATGCAGCGCGAATAGACCATCCAAACTGTTGCCCTGGGTCCTTTAAACTGCAGGGGGTCAAACTCCTGGTATCTGACTTGGAGGCAGGGCTGGGTTTAGGTTTGATGAGACCCTAAACTACTGAAGGTAATGGGGCCCTTTATATGTCCAGCTGTCCTTTGTCAACAACAAATTGTCACAGTTTTTTTGTGTTGAATATATGCTATATGGCAATTTATGGACCTAATAGGTATCTAAAGCCATTTGCACACAACAAAATACAGTGGTACCTCAGGTTACAGACGCTTCAGGTTACAGATGCTTCAAGTTACAGACTCCACTAACCCAGAAATAGTACCTCAGGTTAAGAACTTTGCTTCAGGATGAGAACAGAAATCGCGCGGCAGCAGCGGGAGGCCCCATTAGCTAAAGTGGTGCTTCAGGTTAAGAACAGTTTCAGGTTAAGAACGGACCTCTAGAACGAATTAAGTACTTAACCCGAGGTACCACTATAGGTCAAAGTAATTGATATAGAAATGTGCAAACCAGTGATATTTTAGGGAGCAGGCTAGCAGGTGGGGCCCATTACTTACATCATAGAAGCCTACACAACACAAAACACTGTTGCTGTATGTAGGTTTTATTTTATTTTTTCTCTTCTATTTTGGAAATGTACATCCAGTTTTGTTTCCTTTACATTTTTTTTGGGGGGGGGCCAAGAGAGTGGGGCCCTAAGCTATAGCTCGTTTAGATTATACGTCAATCTGGCACTGCTTGGAGGTGTTTGTACGAGGAGGAACTCAAGAGATACCCAAAAATTGGGAGAGAGGAGACGAAGGGTTGTGCTTAGAGATGGGGCAACCAATTACGTTTTACCATCTACTTGTTCTTTTGCTTCGCTGTGGGCTGGTGTTCTATGACTTTTACATAGAACATCTTTTCTTAAAACTCCATATTGTTGTCTTACTAAACCTTAGATCCCGTTTCATAAAACCTTTTTGGTCCCTTCTCATTTTAACACCCCTGTTGCCTGGAAGCCACAAACTACGCTACCTTAAGAGGACTCAGGGAGACCCAGGGAAGCGAAAGGCTGGACTAAGTCTAAATAACTTCTTCAAAGGGGAAGGTGGGTGGGTTGAACCGAGGGATGTGAGCTGGGAATTCCCTTCCATCTGATGGTGGGGGACTCTGTGCACAGCTGTCAACCGTCCCTTATTTGGCGGGAAACTCCCTTATCCCAGCGCTGTGTCCTGCTGTTCTCCCTTATTGATGGTGTCCCTTAAATTTCCTGGGTTTCATGCTCGCCCGGCTTGGGGGGGAATCAGCGGCTCGGGGTCCTCCGCCACAAGAGAGCGTGTGCGCACGAGCTGTCATGTTTCCATCTCTCAACTTTTCCCCCTCAGGGACATGTGGTGAGGAGATGGGTGGCGGCGGGCAGGCAGGCAGCCCCTCTCTTGCGAGACTTCCGCCGCGCTGCCAGGGGAAGCCGGAGGCGGCAGCGGCGGCTGAGGAGGTGGCCTGAGGGAGGAGGAAGAGGAGGCGATGGGGAGGGACGCAGAAGGGTGGCGCTTCAGCGGCCGCTGCAGCACCGCAACCGCCTCATGCCAGGCTCGCGGACGGCGTGGGCGAGAGTCTCTCTCCCTCCCTCCCTCTCTCTTGGGTGGGGAAGGGCCAATGGAACTCCTCGCGCCAGGACGACGGCAGCCCCGACATGCTGCTTAGCATCCCCTCCAACCAGTGCAGCATCTTAGTGTAGTGATTTCCCCCTTTGCATCCCTTTCATAACTCTATTTTTATAAATCATTTGTCCATCCATAGTTCAAATTTTTACTACAAGTTTTCTGTTAATCCTACCAATGTATGTAACTCTTTACAATAGCTTTTCAACTAAATTATAAACTTTCCCCATTCTTTATTAAAGAGGTCCTCTTCCTGGTTTCTAATTCTGCCTGTAAGCTTTGCCATCTTGATGTCGTTCATCAGTTTTGTCTGCCCCTCTTCTTTGGTCGGAGTTGTAGACCCTTAGGATCATCCAGTCCTGCCCCTTGCAAAACACAGTCACTCGCAGCCAAAACAGCATGGCTCCATCAGTACCGAATTTCTGCATAAGCTAAGCAAAATCCCTTATTTTTGAGGCTGCTGGTCCCTTATTTTCAAATCTGTAAGTTGACAAGTATGACTCTGTGTGTGTGTAAAGTGGTCATTGCAGCAGCACAGCATTATTACAACAGCTGTAAAAATAACAGCACCTGACCACTGAGGTAAAGTCCATGCTTAACTTCAGACATCATGCCACTGTAGTTGTACTATGATTCAGCAACAAAAACACACACACAAACCCCAGTAAACAGAACTACAAGAGGCTTTTAATTCTGTTTTTTATTTAAAAGCAGTTTGCAAATCAGTGGGGAAGAAACTGCAAAAGATTAATACTGCCTGACACATCCATAGGCAAGCAGACTCTCACACTAAGTCATGTGTGCACAGCAGTCCATAAAAAAAAATCTAAACATGATTAACACAATATTAAAACCAACACCCACACAGATTCAGGCTACAATCCTATGCAGTTACTTGAGAGTAAGGCCTATTTAACACATTAGGACTTACAAGTGGGTAAACAAGGGCCCGTAACTTTCAGGCTGCAGCTATATTTATTTTGCATCCTGGATGCACTGGAAAATATTCCACTATTAAAATATTGACTCAGTAGACAAACATTTGCTTTCATATTCATAAGCTGTTTGCTCTGTGGAAACATTTACCTAAATGCATATGGATAAGTTAGACACAGCAGCGCCTTAAATCTCTTACGAGCAGTTTTAGAAACCAGCCCCACTGGAATCAATGGGTCTGCTCAAGTGTAAACGGTTTGAAGTTGAAACATTAAAATATTTGTCCTAATGTGATTACTTTTGAAATAAACATACTTTTTGCTTTTGCAGGAAAGCCTGGGTTTATTAATACAATGCTCACATTGCTTTCTAAAGTATAATATTTGGGAGTATGGATGCGCTTGTAGAATATACATTATCACGCTCTGCAACCAGAAAGATATCACACCTTGCTATGGGCTGTACCCCTTGGTTGAGCACTCGCCAAGCCCTCTGCCGTTCCTCCACCAATCCCTAAAGCTTCCCCTTTTCACCCCATGCAATTATAAAGCTCACTTTTCACTTCTTATTATTCCTCCCAGCAGATGTCAAGACAATAAACAACTATTTTACTTTTAGAAGAGAACTGAAGGCGGCCCTGCTTAGGGAAGTTTTAAATGTCTGGTGCTGTGTTGTTTTTAATATTTTTGTTGTTTTAATATTCAGCTGGAACCCGCCCAGTGTGTCTGGGGGAACCCAGGCAGATGGGCGGGGTATAAATAATAAATAATTCTTATCATATTATTATATTTTCCAAGCCCATTTCTGAAGCCTTCTTTCGCCTTCTGCCCAATCATGAAGCCACCATCCTCTCCTATTCTGTAAAGACTTCCATGCCTCTGCTTTTAGCTTCATCCCCATTCTGCAAATGCTCTCTCTCTCTCTCTCTCCCCCTCATATTGTTATCACCCTCACCCCATTTTCCCTCCCTCCTCCTCCCTCCTTTTATCAACTTTCTTTGACGCAGACCACCCCCCATTTCCATGCTTGTCTCCTGTTCTGCAGCCCCCTTTCCAAGCATACCCCATGATCATACACAATACTACATCTTTACGACGAGGAAGACCAAGCCTGTCAGTTAGCTTGTTCAGTTGGAGGAGCTTCAGCTCACTTGGTGGGCGCTATACATATGTGGCTGCTTGCTTGTTAATAACATATCTGTCCTAAACCACAATGAATGAATGAATTTATTGATACGGTCACAGACCAGCTTCAACACACACAATATCACAGATCATAAAAAATATCAGAAATACAAGGGACAATATGCAATAACAATAATTTAATGCCCCCGCTGTGCCCCGCCAACTGCGTGGAGTTCCAAAATGTAGTTAAAGCTCAGTACTCTCTCTTCCTCTCTTCCTCTCTCTTCCACTCTCCTTGCACTTGGAAAGATGTTTCGTTGCGGTAGGCAAACCTCCAGCAGCAGACATGCACTTCTATTTGCCACTTGGAAGCTCTCCTAAACCACAATGAATCTGGAACTTCATGTTGAAGGTATTGCATGCCGTTATGTAATTTACATAATTTTGCTACAGCAGGCAGCAAAACAAGTAACATCATTTTGGGAAGACTAACTGCAGCGGAATGAAAACAGTGCTGCATGCAACAAAATCCAGGTGGCACAGAAATTATGCTCTCCTACATCCCTATTCTTGATGCAATGCTATGTGGGGCTTCCAATTTATTCCTCTATCATAGAATCAAGAGATTTGTCGATTCCAACCCTGCACAATGCACGAGTTAGTCAAGTCACAACTAGAGAATGTCAGTCATATAACAGAACCGTAAACACTAAGCTACACAATAGTGTGACTAACTCTGATTTCTGTCCTCCATTTGAAAAGAACTGGGCATTCTTTGAAAGAGCTAGAGTTGTGAATGACTTTCTGATGAGTTTTGATAAGCGGACACTATTAAAAGTCAGGAATGTGGAAGCGTTAATAGTTTCTGGCAAAAGGAAATTTTGAATATTGCAGATAATTTTGTTCCTTCCCTCTTTGGGGTACACATTTCTCACACCCTCCTTCCCTGCAAGAAGAGGAGGGCGATTTGCCCTATAGAGGAGAAGTAGAGATTGGGCTATGAAATATACTCAGAGTCGAGAGTGGATTTCATGCTCCTTATTCAGCTCATAGTGGTGAGCAGGAATGAAAGTCCCCCCAAAGTATCTGCTTTATATACATTATTTACACAATGGGCTGCACGTGATTGGCTAATTCCAGAATTCTCCTGTAGGCCAATCAGGTTGCGGATTCACTTCCATCTGGAGCTGGATTGGGTGGCTCCTGCAGACCAATCATACTGCTGCATTGTTCTAGAACCAATCAGACTGCTGCATTTTGGATCCTATTCAACTCAGTACATAACAGGCTATTTAAGCCTGCTCCAGCCCAATCTCTTCCCACTGAGACACCAACCTTCTCCTCCTTTTGAACCATAGACTCTGCTAGTTGAGGGAACTGAGGGAATTTTGGGGGTGACACCATTTGGCCAGTGTAACTTTTTTTTGCCTACTTCCCACTGTTTTGGATGTTGTCTCTATCACTGGAGTAGTGTTTCATTTGAATTTGGCTAATTGGCCTTTGCTCCTGGTAGATGAATGGATTTTGGAGAACATCTGACCAATATTGGAGCCAGAGTGGTGTTTGGGCCTGCCAGGGTGAACTACGGGGCCCATGGGGCCACAGTGCGCATGTCAGGCCCATATACCCAAGGAGGCCACAGTGAGTGGGGAGGATTTTCATCAGGTCTTGCTGCATGTACACAGTGTGGGTCTGGCATCTGGCTCAGGAGATGGGAGAGTCGAAATCATCCTGTCAATTGACCTCATTGGTTTTGCTTAATTTGGCTCAATTGTTCTGATTGGCAGATTGTATAGTTGTTATATTTTAATAACCTGTCACCCAACTTTCTCGTCTCGAGTCTTCTTGGGTGTGTTGGCAAATGAATAATACATTATACTTGTTGGTTGTACAATATATGTGGCAGTGTTGGATCAATTAATTAATATTTTTATTTATTTTATGTCTCGGGGTGTGTGTGTATGTCAATTAGGAGGAAGCCAATATCCTTTAGAAACAATTTTCAAGTGCCTCACCATGAGCATCTATCTACTATTTATATTCACTTCTTCTAGAGTTCCATGCTAATATCTCCTCTCCAGCAGAAATGTAAAATAGGGACTTGTGGATGCCTCAGACTCCGGGAACTGAACAGAGTCGCTGCTTCATCTTCATAAAAGATACCAGCAGCTCTTTTTCAGTCAGGTGCTGTCCTTCCCCCTCCCAAACGAAAGGCAAGAGTCTACATGCGATAACCTGGAAAGGCAGGTTTGGAATTGCTTCTGATCTTCTTCATTCTTCTTCTTCATTTACAGACTTAAGGCCAGCAAGTCCCGGACTTCCTAAACCTGCAGTGCCTTATTAAATTCCCTCACTTTGGAAAGAAGTTTTAAACGTGGTTCGTAACATTCAGAACTGGCCTTTTTCTCTCTCACATTTTAGTATTCTAGATTATGAATACACTACATTTCTTTTAAATCAGTGGGGTATGTTGTCACTTTTGTGTAGGGCAGTCTGTTCATACTTTTGCTTTCTTAAAGCACAGAAAGGAGTCCAAATTCAAAACATTTGAAAAACGCATGCAGCAGCAACAACAAAATTCCAGTCCACTGCAGTCCTGATGAGACTAATTTAATATAATTAAATACATGTGTATTTAATTTAACTCTGGAATAGTTATTCTGATGTCAGTTGGATTACTTAAAAATAGTTCTGCTACTATAGTGCTGTTTGAGAAGCAATGATAGCAAGAGATATGAGTTATGTTTGACTTACTTCTCATCATAATATATGCAAATCAGTGTTTGTATCCTTTCTGATCTTTGCTGGCATTTTGTACTAAATGAATGTATTCTGATTTTACTCGTGTTTGTTTAGTTCATTTAATTAGTCTTTGTGAAAATGAAAGCAGAACTGCAACGCACTAACTTAGCAAACCCCCTGGAGTTCTATATTCATCAGTCATCCAATCAGTAATGTGCCCTTCTCCATGTGATTCATTATCAGCCAACTGCAGGCTACATAATTAACATGTATAATGCAGATTAAACAAATCCAGACATTTGCTTCACTGTTTGACGTGGTACTTTGTGATGTGTCAGCGCATGGCAATTAATTTTGTGACATTTTCATTTGTTTCATTGTCAGCCTTGTCACCTCAGTGGGTTATAAAAATTAAATGAAGTTGCCATCTGAATTTCATAAAGCAAAATTTGTGGATTGGGACAAAAAAAGGACAACCTTTGGGTTTATGCCATTCAAATGGATTGAGTTCATTGAACTGCACGTTGCCCTTGAATACTCCAGTCCTAGGCTGAAGCATGTTGGTTAAAATGCAGTTAGATAAATGTACAAAAGTTCCCAAAGCTCTGTAACAGTCTTCTGGCTGGCTGTCATATATGCTAGCATGACCAAGAAACACAACCCAGACGGGGCAATGCAGAGAGGAACGGGCTTGATTCAGTTACCATACCCTCCAATATTTCTCCAGTGAAAATTTGTTGTTGTTTAGTCGTTTAGTTGTGTCCGACTCTTCGTGACCCCCTGGACCAGAGCACGCCAGGCACTCCTGTCTTCCACTGCCTCCCGCAGTTTGGTCAAACTCATGCTGGTAGCTTCAAGAACACTGTCCAACCATCTCGTCCTCTTTCGTCCCCTTCTCCTTGTACCCTCAATCTTTCTGTAAATGTGGGACTGTCCCTGGAAAATAGGGACACTTTGAGGATCTGAGTTACAGGGGGACGGTTTAGCTCCCATCCTAGTTGTACTTTCACATGCACCCTTTACTTCCCCCCATGTAACTAAATATACTGTTTACCCTTCTTGAAAAGGGTCGGGAAAGAGGAATGAGCTGTTATACTCATGTACAAAATTGTGATGGGGCAAAAGGACCTTCAAACAAGATGGCGCAACTCTTGCTAAAAGTGGTGTGTAGGGTGACACAAGCGCTCAGCCTGATGATGGGGATTTTGCTGTTATATAGGGGTGAGTGAATCTGTCAATTTACCTTTGTTTCTCATTTTCCCAATCTTAAAGTCTCTACTCCACATTTTCACATCACTTTGTAATTTACCCCCCCCCAAAAAAAGTCTTCATCATTTTAGTCTAATTTCTCCTAATATACTCATTTATGCATGTATGTTTGCCTGTTTTTGCAAGCAATTTCCCCTTATAGAATGCACATTGCATATTATTTTTACATATATTTTATGAACACTTCACCCTACTAGATGCATTTTTGTAAACTTTAGCTGCCTGGCAAGCTGCATTGCAAAAGTCCGAGAAGGGCTAATGTCAAAGGGTTTGTGCATTGTTTCAAAAAGTCCAAATTAGATGGTTTCGGCACCTGGTTCTCACAATGCTCTCATTCTGTTGAAACTTTATCGTTTCCAGGAAACTTGTTCCTATGATCACATGTTCTTTTTCCTCCTTTCTGAATCTTCCAATGCAGTCTGTTCTAAAAGATGACCGTGGATGTCTACTATGTCTCTTGCATATGCCATTCATTATGAGATAGGTGGGTATCTTACTTCGAGTCTTAACTGCCTTTTTTAAACATATGCGTGAGTTTAGCATAGGATACCTATTCATACCTTGACAAAGCGTGTTCTCCTTCATAGAGAGCACGTGTTGAGGTGGGGTCTGAACAGGCCACCCCTCTGTTGCTGGGCGGGTTAGTATGGATGACCATCTGCAGTGATTGGGCGGTTGGGTTACTGGGCAAATTTTGGTGTTGCCATTTAGGGGGACGGGCTAAAGGTTATAAAATCAAGTCACGCAGCACTGACTGGGCTCTTTTGCTGTGTCCATCGGATCACCCGCCCACCCTCCCTAATCTAGGGCTATTGCGTTGACCATGCTATGCCTGTCATGGGGTCGACTGCTTTTGGGGCCTGGTAGGAATTTTGTCCATTTGGCTGATTGGCTGGTGCCATTTGGTTTTTGCCTACTGCGTAGCAAATCGTCACAACTTGTAAGGTTGCAGTTAGGCATTGGTTAAAAAATTGGTTGGTGGAAGGGTGAAGGTTGACTATGCCTGCCCCTCCAATGCTGCTGCTGCAAGGGAATTCCGTTAAAGGAATCCAGGGGCTTGCCATTCTTTTGTCCATACCCCTGAATGGGGCTTAGGACCGCGCAAGCCCCTGGGAGCATGCGGGGGGGGGGATGAGGGTCTGGTGCCCGGCTCCATGCTCTCCCCAATATTGTTTTCCCTCACTGGCTTTCGCTGGAATCCGGAAGTCAGTTCTGTCCCTGGGCGTGGGGACAGATGTTGTTGTTGTTGTTTAGTTGTGTCCGACTCTTCGTGACCCATGGACCAGAGCACGCCAGGCACTCTTGTCTTCCACTGCCTCCCATAGTCTGGTCAAACTTATGCTGGTAGCTTCGAGAACACTGTCCAACCATCTCGTCCTCTGTCGTCCCCTTCTCCTTGTGCCCTACATCTTTCCCAACAGCAGGGTCTTTTCCAGGGAGTCTTCTCTTCTCATGAGGTGGCCAAAGTATTGGAGCCTCAGCTTCAGGACCTGTCCTTTCAGTGAGCACTCAGGGCTGATTTCCTTCAGAATGGATCGGTTTGATCTTCTTGCAGTCCATGGGACTCTCCAGAGTCTCCTCCAGCACCATAGTCATAACCAATGCCTAAGCAACCACTCACATTTATGTATTTTAATAAAGTTGTGGCCAAAATTATGCCAAAAATCTTAAACAAAAATTATGCGTGAATTGTGAATTATTTAGGGGTGGCTTGGGGGACCTCAACACGCAAAGTCATCCCAGGACTTTTCCACTGCCATTTCCATGTGCTCGTGAAGCCGCTCACCCTCTTGTTAATTTTTCCCATTCTACTGACACCCCCCTCACCCAGCTTTGACAAAACAGAGGACCAAATGATACATGCCAAATTTTTCGTTTTACATATTGCATCAGCAGAAATGCATTGAGCAATGAAGAAGCATGCAGAAACAATTATCTCTCCATGCCTTATTAGGATCTTAGCTGCTGTGACAGATAAACTAGGGGGGAAACGTCAAACAATTTGCTATGTGAATGATGCAGCGGTGCAAAGTTTATGGGAGAGTTTTCTTGGACTCTCCTTGTCACCTGAGCAATGACTACATGCAAGGTCAAACCTTAAAGGCACCTACTTCGTAAGGTCCACATATGCCCCAACTTGCCTTAGGTAGAGGCCATCCCAACAGCAAGAGAAATCCATTGCCTGGTTATTTTATTTTTCAATTTCCTAACAGGAGGGGGGGGTATACTCCTCCTGCCTCCTTCAGTGCAACACAAAGGAAATTGGAAGTATTCAACATCCATCTCTCCTACTAACTATAGTGGTAGCTCAGGTTAAGTACTTAATTCGTTCCGGACCCCTGCCATATGCCTTCAGCAGACATTTGCATCCAAGTAAATAATTGTTCTATATATTTCTCAAAAAGCGCTGTCCAAACTGGTGGGAGCAGGCCAATACAGTGGTACCTCGGGTTAAGTACTTAATTCGTTCTGGAGGTCTGTTCTTAACCTGAAACTGTTCTTAACTTGAAGCACCACTTTAGCTAATGGGGCCTCCTGCTGCC
Source organism: Podarcis liolepis (assembly GCF_965112155.1). Taxonomy (NCBI): domain Eukaryota; kingdom Metazoa; phylum Chordata; class Lepidosauria; order Squamata; family Lacertidae; genus Podarcis; species Podarcis liolepis. The sequence continues at coordinate 10,169,485 of NC_139558.1, forward strand.
ACCACGCCGCCGGAGCACGATTTCTGCTCTCATCTTGAAGCAAAGTTCTTAACCCGAGGTACTATTTCTGGGTTAGCAGAGTCTGTAACCTGAAGCGTCTGTAACCTGAAGTGTATGTAACCCGAGGTACCACTGTATAGACATTCCAGTTCACAACGGCCTAGTACAAAGAGGCACTCTACTTCTTGGATATTTTTGTTGAGGGTCCAAATCTAGGGTGACTGAAAAGCTTGCCTTGAATGAGTGGGTAGTGCCGGGTGTCTCCATAACTACCAGTATTTTCTGCAGGATTTGCCATCGGACTGCCCAGCTGCAGCATCAACTCCACTGTCAACTTCTCCCCGTATATATCTTTTCAGGGAGCATATGGTTGATGGTATTACTCAGCGAACAGATGTGTCTTTACGATGCCTACAATTTCTACCATGCGTTCAAGAGACAAGGAGTTAGTCTATAAATGAAGTTTGGTAGTGCTTGATAAGGTCATTATCCTGGCCATTTTCATTATACATGACACCAGGCTGGTGGACCCAGAGAACCTGGGGCCATATATCTGAGGAAGGCCACATTTTTATGTGTTGAAGTGTGTAGATTGGCTGTTAAGACCACCTGATTTATCGCTGTTTTTACGGGGCCTCTGCTATGCTAGGATGATGGGTAACATGGCAATACGTTTCATTAATATCCCATAATGGAGTATTTATGATGCCACCATTGACTCATGGAGGCATATTTTATATCTCTGCATAGTAAGTTAAAAAGCTGGATAGTCACGAGTTTAGTGCAAGGGAATAATAATAATATTTTTTTAAATGTTCCATTGCACAAGCAGGGAACATGCTGGAAAGAAGTGAGGGAAGCCTCTGAGACTGAGAAAGCAACTGAGTCAAGAAGGGAATCTAGAAAAGGATCCAAAGTGATAAAATAATGAAGAAATCAATCGTCATTAAAGGTTGTGAAGGGGGAAGTTTCACTCTCCCTGACAGTGCTAATAGCAAAGTTTGGCATGAATGCTGTCTGGTATTGTTGCAGTGGGCATTCCATATTTACACCAGAAATAATAATTTTGAGGTTCTTCTTCTAGTCAGGGTTTCTAGAGCTAAGCAGGCACTGCGTCTCAGCTTTTCAGTGATGCCCAACATTTCTATATGTAAAAAAAAAACAGCCCTGTGCCATCCTAAAGATCACAAACTTATTGTGGAAAAAAGCTTTTCTGAATTATAGTCCACTTTTCTGAGCTGGAGCCAGCCAGGGCATGGCTGAAATGGGGTGTGCAGGCAGCTGATTTTCAGATATTCAGTGGAAAGAAGTGCTTTGAAAGAGGTCTCTATGTCTCCGAAAGCTCCTCTCAAAGATGCTATCTTAACCTGTGCTTCAAAACTGATTTTGCCTTTTGGCCAAGCCCTGCTGATATCTACCCCAAACATGACACAGAATTGCAGAATCGTAGAGTTTGAAGGGAACCCGTGTGGGTCATCTAGTCAAACCCCAGCAATGCAGGAATCTCAACTAAAGCATCCATGACAGGTGGCCAATGGGAATCAGGTGGGTGTGGCTTGGCTGAAAAGGCCCCGGGGACCAAATGTGGGGCCTAGCAGGCCCAATCAGGCCATAGAACAGAGGTTCTCCTCTCATGAAGAACTGAGGGGGACAATGGAGGGTGTATATGAATGATAAAAAATTGTTTTTATATGCGAAAACTGCAGCAAGGATATTGTTAGCCCAAAGACGGAAGCAAGAAGAAATGCCAACCAAAGAAGAGTGGCAAGGGAAACTGATGAACTATGCTGAGGTGGCGAGATTCACTGGGAAAATTTGGAACCAGTAGGAACAGACTTTCCTAAAGGAATGGAAGAAGTTTTCAATATATTTGGAAAGCAACTTTAACCAATTGACATCACCTGTAGGGTTAAAAGAAGTTTTGCAAGGAGTAATATATAAATTATTGTGAAAAGAATTAAGAATAGGTATTAAGATTTGAATTTATAGCTATAACTATAGTAACAAAATGCATAATTAGAAACAATTTTAGAAAACCATCAGTTGAGTTTGAAGGAAGTCTTAGGCTGTGATAGCCAAAGATTTTGAAATGATGTTTAAAAGGATGATATGCTAGAAAATATGTGTAAAAACCAATAAAAAAATATTATTAAAGAGAGGAAGACTGCACAAGAGAGGTCACCCGAAGGAATATTCTGGCCAATGAAGATTTTAAATTCGCATTATGAAGCAATCAAAGCAAGAATCGCTTTAAACCCCATGTGTAAAAATGCTCTCAATGCTGGCGCTGTTTTGGTTAGCGCTCGTCCCACAGTTAATGAAACGGTAATAATTTTACAAGTCAGTGAGTGGATTTACATAACTCATTAGAGAAATGAAACGCTTAGACTCAGTCATAGGCCAGACACTGTTCCAAAGGTTTCTGGTTTTTTTGCATCGAGGGAGCTTGCATTCCACTTTGCTTCCAACCCACCCTGGGAATGCCGCTGGGTTGTTGTTCTGTTTTCCATTCCATGTGCCAGGTCGCCAAAGAGCCTCCGGTGTGTCTTGTTACACAATACCCAGGGTGGTGAAAGTAATCGGACTCTGGAAATAGGGCCTGCCACTCAAGTTTCAGTGTAAATACCAAGTAACCGTAGCAGGTGCCCCTTTGTTCAAAGATCTCATCACCTGGCGTTTGAACCTCGGAGGAATACATGCAACTTAAAGGGCTGCATTCATCTGCAAGACAATGACAAGAGTATGGTTCTTCAAACCTCCTTTGTCTCTTGCAGAAAAACAAGGGTATGTCGGGAGCAGCCAGGACTCAAACCAGATCTGTGTGCTGCTGCCCCTGGTGCTCAGGAACTCGACTACACAGGCTAAAATGACCTTGCCAACAAAGGCCCGTATAATTAAAGCTATGGTTTCCCCAGTAGTGATGTATGGGAGTGAGAGCTGGACCATAAAGAAGGCTGATCGCCGAAGAATTGATGCTTTTGAATTATGGTGCTGGAGGAGACTCTTGAGAGTCCCATGGACTGCAAGAAGATCAAACCTATCCATTCTTAAGGAAATCAGCCCTGAGTGCTCACTGGAAGGACAGATCCTGAAGCTGAGGCTCCAATACTTTGGCCACCTCATGAGAAGAGAAGACTCCCTGGAAAAGACCCTGATGTTGGGAAAGATGGAGGGCACAAGGAGAAGGGGACGACAGAGGACGAGATGGTTGGATAAGTGTTCGCGAAGCTACCAGCATGAGTTTGACCAAACTGCGTGAGGCAGTGGAAGACAGGAGTGCCTGGCGTGCTCTGATCCAGGGGGTCACGAAGAGTCGGACACGACTAAACAAGTAAACAACAATCCTCTCAAGTAACAGCACTGCTCCATCCACTTAGACATCCCAGTGATCCAGCCTGACCAGGCCTGCCTATAAATGGTTCCAAGGCAGACCTCAGTGCCTGGACAACAATTAGATCAACAGCCTTGGCCTTTTAGGTGCCTACATTCCTAAATTTTCTTGTCTACTCCTTACTCTGTCTCTCGGAGCCTCTACTAGGGAGCATTCCTCTCTCCCTGAAATTGTAATCGTGTGGAGAAGAAAGCAAGGCCTAGGATGACTGTGGGTTCTACTTTACAGTGGGCGTTCCTTTATTTTAAGAAGTCCTGTTTGAAAATCCATTGATTTAAAGAGAAAGAATGATCAGTTGGTTGCATTTCATTTTCACTTTTAATTCACATGAATCCCAAAGCGGCTGACAAACAATAAAGAGCAAGACCCAGAACCATAAGACAGGAAGGCAGGAGGCTTACATGGCACCTGGTCACCAGCTTCCCCACTATGGAGAGATGTATTCTATGTTTACATTAGCACTGTACACTTTTAAATTAGCATAAGTAGATTTTTTGAAACTCTGTGTCTGAAGGAATGATGGCCGGCTGTGGAGCACACTTCCGCTCGCAGACAGCCTCAGCTGTCTGACCACGTGACCTTCGGGGTTTGGAGCACACTTCCACCTGCAGACAAAGTCACAACTGTCTGAACATCATGCCCTCTATCTAACCTTTGCTCTCTTAGTGGTCTGCGGTGCCCTGTCTGTGACCTTTGTCTCCTTCGTCATACATTGTTCAAGGAGGAAATGACATGGTGGAAACAGGTGCCAAAATAACTGTGTACCACCCCACGATCTCAGGACTGGAAGATGTGTAAAGGTCACAGTCCAAAATGTATCTGACTGGTTTTGCATATTGTGCTAATAAAAAGAGCCTCGACAGAGCTAGCTAGCAGCTTGCTTATGCACAGCTCACCTGCATTACCAACTCCTGCCTCATGTCCTTCACTTCATGTGGCTTTTACTATTGTTGCGGCATTTCCTCTATTTTTGGCAGTATATAAGTGGCCATGTTCTTAGCAGAGTGACTGGGATAAAGCAGATGGGAGTCCAGAGAGAAAAGGAAATGATAATACTTTACTGAGACAAACGGAACAAGAGCAGTATATAATGTGAAAGACGGTCACCCTGGTGTTGCAGCCGCTTCAACACATGGGAGAGATGGATTTATTTATTTATTCAAGATAGCTTGGATGGTGTCCAGTGCCATCAGACAAGTAGCTTTCATGGATCCTGGCACAAATAGTTTTTAATAGAGATTTAGTCTATATCCTATCTCAGTCCATATCATCAAAGCTCCTATCTAGATATCCTTCCCATAACTTCCAGAAACCCTCTATTCCTATTTGAAGATATTTCATATATACAGTGGTACCTCGGGCTAAGTACTTAATTTGTCCCAGAGGTCCGTTCTTAACCTGAAACTGTTCTTAACCTGAAGCACCACTTTAGCTAATGGGGCCTCCTGCTGCCGCCGTACCGCTGGAGCACGATTTCTGTTCTCATCCTGAAGCAAAGTTCTTAACCTGAGGTACTATTTCTGGGTTAGCAGACTCTGTAACCTGAAGTGTATGTAACCTGAGGTACCACTGTAAATTCATACTTCTGCACCCATGGTTGTCTGTTTCCTAGTACAGTGGTACCTCGGGTTAAGAACTTAATTCGTTCTGGAGGTCTGTTCTTAACCTGAAACTGTTCTTAACCTGAGGTACCACTTTAGCTAATGGGGCCTCCCACTGCCGCCGCACCGCCAGAGCACAATTTCTTTTCTCATCCTGAAGCAAAGTTCTTAACCCGAGGTAATATTTCTAGGTTAGCGGAGTCTGTAACCTGAAGCATCTGTAACCTGAGGTACCACTGTTCTGACATGGTAGACACCATTTTATTGTCTTAAAAGTAATTTGTAAACCAGAAGCATTCCTTCTTGGGATTTTAACTAACGATATACCAAGAGAAAGAGAAAGATTATTTCTATACGCAGCGACGGCAGCTAGGGTACTAGTAGCCAAGTACTGGAAAAGTGAACAGATCCCTACTAGAGTAGAATGGGAATTAAAGTTAAGCGAGTACTTGGAACTCGCAAAAATGACCGAATTATTAAGGAATAAACCAATCGATATAGTCCAAAAGGAGTGGGAATGCTTTAACACTTATCTAATGAGACAAGGTTCAACAAGCAAATTTGGTTGTGCCTAAAATAAATCGGTAAATAGTAAAAAATGTTTCCTTATACCAAGATGAGGACATGAATTGAAATACAGGGAAAAACTGTATCAGATAGATAGAATGAATCGTGGTGAGATAGACGGAAGTTGAAAATAAATAAAATAACAAAAGAGATCTATTCCAAAAGGGAAAGTACTTTGTTTGAGAACTGATGTTATGGGATAGTATTGTATAGTTAATTTCACTTCATTTTTGTCCATGTTTTTTCCCTTATTGTTTCTGTTCTTGCTTTGTTTCTTTGTTTTCTGTAGATTTGTTTGTTATGTCGAGTCTTGTTTGTATTTGCACAAAACTCAGTAAAAAATAGTAATTTGTAAATTGAGACTGTCAGGTAACCAATTGGTGGGAAAGGGACTTCAGTAACCTGGTTAATCATTAGACAAAGTAATAAAAAATATAGTTGAATGCAACTGTGTTTTACACAGCTTGTCATAGATTGCCATCTTTAATTTGTGAGAAATGTGTTAGATGATTAATCAGGCTGATCAGTCAATAAATGTTTTCCGTCCCCTATGCATGTTTTGTAGAGAATCATCAAGGAAGCCAATAAATAACCGCTTATTAACATGACAACAGGCTGAGTTTTGTCAGTCCTGGGCCACCTCACTGGGAACTTTGCTTAGGGATGAAAGTATAGTCAGGACAACGGAGCTGAAACACAGACCCTCTGGTGGACTGAATTGATGGTCCATTTATGCAGAAGATATCTACCAGCGCAGTTCCCCATCCCATGGAGCAAGGTTGTCTCTACCATTAGGCAAAGCTGACTACCTTGGACTGCAGCTACTGAGGAATCGTGCTGTCAGAGCATTTCCACCACAACGACAGCATCCCAGGGGGCGGGGCACACTTCCCGGGGCGGGGCAAGCGTCCTGGGGGGTGCGCCGGCCGCCACGAAAGTCCTAGGGGTGCCGCCCGTGGCATCCTGGGTGGGTGTGCCACCCGTGGCTTCCTGGGTGGGTGGTGCCCGTGACGAGCGTAGGGGGCAGCACGGCGATGTCACCCCCCCTCAGGGATGGCACCCAGGGTGAACCGCTCCCACCCACCTTTCTCCACCTCTGGGTGCTGCAGGAGGCACCACAACTATTACACAGAATGGATAGCAAGAGGTGGGGGGGGGGCAAATTTTGGCCTTGCACAGGACACTGCTAAAATTTGAGACTGTTGGAGGGCAGTTAAGACAGCAAACATGGAGAAGAAGTGGAATATTTTTGTCACCTGTTCAAGGCTTTGTTTTATTCACCTGGGATTTTCAGGTTGTTTAGTTTCCTGCTTGCTTATTTACGTGCTTCATGTTTAGTAAAGTGTGCATTTTTTATTATTAATCTCACTTCCCCTACAAAATTATTTTGTAAACCACTTTGGGAGGCTGTATACCTGGAAAACAGTACAGTGGTACCTCGGGTTAAGAACTTAATTCATTCCGGAGGTCTGTTCTTAACCTGAAACTGTTCTTAACTTGAAGCACCACTTTAGCTAATGGGGCCTCCTGCTGCTGCTGCCACGCCGCCGGAGCACGATTTCTGTTCTCATCCTGAAGCAAAGTTCTTAACCTGAAGCACAATTTCTGGGTTAGCGGAGTCTGTAACCTGAAGCATATGTAACCTGAAGCGTATGTAAGCTGAGGTATCACTGTATACAAAAGCCTTAAAATAAATCTCTCAATGCCTCACAGGCTCTTGAAAAGGCTGAAGGTCCCCAGAGATACATCATTTTCGCTCTTCACCTGAGATAAACTGTAGTGCCCTTTCCCACAGCCAGCTCACTCATATTTGTGTTGGAACATGGAGGGCACTTTCTGAGACCTCAGAACTGAACTCCCCCCCCCCAAAAAAGTGCTTTGACACCAATGGAGTCCACAAGCAACTGGAGAAGAGGGAACCAAGAATGGACCAAGCTGGAGAACATGTGAAGATTGAAGCTTACAAATTAGGAGTGAGAAGTGTAGAAACCACTTTGTTCAGCGGAGAAATAGTCTTTTCAGGAAGCAAAACTGAAGTACAGTGGTGCCCCGCAAGACGAATGCCTCGCAAGACGGAAAACTCGCTAGACGAAAGAGTTTTCCGTTTTGGAGGTGCTTCGCAAAACGAATTTCCTATGGGCTTGCTTCGCAAGACGACAATGTCTTGCGAGTTCCTGCTGGTTTTTTTTCCTCCCCCCCCCTTTTCTAAGCCGTTAGCCGCTTATCAGCTGATCCGATCAGCAGATAAGCCGCTAAAAGCCGCTAATAGCGCTAATCCGATAATCCGTCAATGGGCTTGCTTCGCAAGACGAAAAAACCGCCAGACGAAGAGAATCACAGAACGGATTCTTTTCGTCTTGCGAGGCACCACTGTAGGCCTGAACACAGCACAACATCAAATGGCTATGGTTATTTCTATAGAAGAACAGCTGGAACAGCTGGATGTTAGGAGTCGAAAGGGACTTGACTTACTACATGGGAAGAGAAAAAATACAAGCCCCCAGCCCTGACCATCTGTCCATCACAGGAGAAAGAAAAGAAAACCATGAGGTATAAGCACTTTCCTTTTGGAACATGTCTGCCACAGCAACCTGATTTGTCCAGGAAAAGATACTATAAACAATGTGTGCAGTTCATGTCTACCCCTCCCTCTTATTGCAATTACCACTCCACTTAACATGGAAGTTGGTACCAGATAAAACAGACAACAGTTTCCCTAAGATGCTTGTGTATATTTGCACAGAGATACTTGGCAATTTCCTTTTCAAGAAAAGACAGTTTTAAAAATTGGCCTTGAACATGAGATCTGTACAGTGGTGCCTCGCAAGACGAAATTAATTCGTTCCGCGAATTTTGTCGTCTTGCGATCTTTTTCGTCTTGCGAAGCACAGTGTCGGGAAAGTTTTGGAAAAGCTTCAAAAATCACCAAAGTCTTTAAAAACCTCAAAAAAGGCTACCACACCGCGTTCTATGAGTTGCTCCTCGAAGTCAAGTCGCAACTGTATTAACGGTGTTAAGAAAAAGGAAACAAACTTGCAAGACGTTTTCGTCTTGCGAAGCAAGCCCATAGGGGAATTCGTCTTGCGAAGCAGCTCAAAAAACAAAAAACCCTTTCGTCTAGCGAGTTTTGTGTCTTGCGAGGCATTCGTCTTGCGAAGTACCACTGTAAATGGAAGGAGGTTTTGCTGCTGCCTCCTGCTACAGCCTCCTAAAAAGCTTCTCAATGTTCTGGAGTCATCCTGAGCGGGATAGAATCATAGAGCTAGAAGGGACCACAGGGATCATCTAGTCAACCTCCGTGCAATGCATGACTCTTTCGCCCAATGTGGGGCTCGAAGCCACAACCTTGAGATTAAGAGTCTCATGCTGTGCCAACTGAGCTATCCCACATCACCAAAGCACATGTGGGGCTGCAAAGGGGATTTTTGCTGTTCCTGTTATTTAGTAGCATTGATTGTTGTTGTGGGTGCTAGTCCTAATAGTCTTCTTCTTGCTGGTTGTTGCTGCCATTGCTAATGTATATTATAATTTACCATATTTTTCGCTCCATAGGACGCACTTTTTCCCCTCCAAAAATGAAGGGGAAATGTGTGTGCGTCCTATAGAGCGAATGCAGGCTCCTTGGCTTCAGCGATAGCAACGCGAAGCCTCCAAAGCGCAGAGGGAGCTCTGCATCCGCGCTCCGGAGGCTTCGTGTTGCTTTCGCTGAAGCCTGGAGAGTGAGAGGGGTCGGTGCGAACCGATCCCTCTCCTTCTCCAGGCTTCAGGGATAGCCGCCTGGAGCCTTTGGAGCGCAGCGCGAGTTCCTGCTGTGCTCCAAAGGCTTAAGGTGGCTATCAGCGACGTGCCTGTCATGCGAAGCCGGAGGAGGAACAGAAGGGTCTGCTTCTGTTCCTTCATCCCGCTGCCCTGAAGAGGCTTGGCGCGGTTATCCCAGAAGCCAGAACAGCCACATGGTATCCCAGAAGCCAGATCCCTCTTGCTGTTCTGGCTTCTGGGATTCAGAATATTTTTTTCTTGTTTTCCTCCTCCCAAAACCAGGTGCGCCCTATGGTCCGGTGTGCCCTATGAAGCGAAAAATACGGTAGTTATTGGTTGGTGGCATTGTTACCTATTGCTGCTATTTACATTGTGCTTTTATTAACTTATTTATTGATTAATTTATAAACCACTTCCCAGCTAAATGTTTCCAAAGCAATGTACAATAAACAAAATGTATGATAGAAATAAATACACAGCAGTTTAAAAGCAAAAAAGGTTTTCAATATATTTGGATTAGATGTGTACATTATTATACACATACCAATTTCATGACATTCAGATTCACAACCCTTCTATGATGTCTTGATCTATGTACAGTCATACAGCTGCTTCAGGTTGCATTTTTTCGGGTTGCGGACTGCCGAAACCAGGAAGTACCGGAACGGGTTACTTCCGGGTTTCAGTGCTCGTGCATGCACAGAACCACTAAATTGCTTTTTGCGCATGTGCAGAAGCGCCAAATTGCAACACGTGCATGCGCAGACGGGCGCTACAGGTTGCAAACGTGCATCCTGCACGGATCACGTTTGCAACCCGAGCATCCACTATATTCTCTTTGGGATCTTTGGATCAGTAGCGAAGGAAGCTGCTCGGGCGCCTGGGGTAGCGTGCCCAGGGACAGGGTGCACCACAGAACCTCCAGAGTCTGCCTGCCTCCTCCCACTTAGCCGCCCTACAGCTGGGGGGCAGGCAGCAGGCAGACCGTTTGGGGCAGAGTGGAGCCTGCGGGCACCCAAGCCACCGCGTCACTCCCAGGAGAGACGCATTGCTCGGGCGCACTGCAGGCCCCATGGTGAGTGCCACCTGGCATTTTGTCACACACACACCCAGTGGTGACACCTGGGGCAGACCGCACCCACTGCACCCCCCTTCCTCCACCCCTGCTTTTGATACATATGTATCAAAACACACACATTTCAGTGTGTTTCATGCGCAAGGGTCACACACTACTTATGTCTCCTTTTGGACTTAGAATAGTATCTTCTCCTTCCTCCATGAAATATGAACTCCACTCAGTTGTCACAGGCTGGTCCATACTATTAAATAGAGTAACACAGAGACTGCTAAAGGCGCATGCCTGGGTTCCACTTCCCTCCAACATTATAATTTAAGGTGTCTTTGCCTGGCTTCTGCTAGAAGTGAAACTGCAAGCAACACCAAGTATGAAAGATGTGCTAATGGGTGTGCACACAGGAGAAAGAATGAGAAGTCAGGTTGTCCCCTCCATCAGCAAGGGTCAAGGCCTAGTTCACCCATATGCATGCAAATAATTTTGTGTGGCACTCCAACCTAAAGTGAGTGTGAGTGTATGCTTGAACACTCACAATACAACTCCTTGCAAGTAGGAAACATGCTCAGCCAAGAGAAGGGACATTTACTTCTGTATATTTGTGTAATTCTATAAAGATGAACTATAAGTATTTCTTTATAATCACCTCTACATTTGTAACCTTTGGAGATACTCCTGAATCTTCTGTTTTCCCAGAAGATGAAAATGGAGATGTATAGGTGAAAATCAGTGATTTTGTGGTACTTGTACATCGTTTCAGTTGTTCTGTTGACGTAGATATTTACACGACCGCCAGGTTATTTTTAAGAAATAAAAGCAGAACACCACATGTATGGGCAGTCCACAATAGTAGCTGTGCACAAAATAAAGTATTCCAGTATGTACATTTCTTTCCAATCCTGCATCACATTTTTCAGCTGCCCAAATCCCTTAACTGTTAAATATATTGGAATTTGATACTTCTTTACATCTGGCCATTTTGCCAAAATCTTTCTCAGTTATATGGGAATTCTATCCTTCCTTCCATCTGGTCATTTTAAAGTTTATGCATTTTACAGGGCAATCCTATGCATGTCTACTTAGAAGTAAGTCTCATTGGGTTCAATGAGACTTATTCCCAGATCGGCATGTACAGGATGGCTGTCTTAGACATTTATGGATCCATTGGGATATGGGATTTTGGAATGAATGAACTCTGTTCTCATTTGCACTGATGATCTAGTGAGGGAAAGAAAGCCAGAAGCCTGCCACATTCAAATAGCTTAAATGGGAAGAAATGAATCTAATATAGCTGCTAAGAGCTTTTATGTGCAATGGTGTTTATAATGGAACTCCTTTATTTGAACTATTGCATATGATAGAGATACCGAAGAGAATCATCTTGGTGGGCAATGGTGGAGAGAATTGGCTCATGAAGTATGAGAATAAAACACCAGCTGGAATTTCTTTCTAAGCATTTGGCTCACTAACAATGGAAAGACCTTTCGGTGACCTGAACTAGATCAGCTGTTGAAAAGCAACTTGTAGCATCTGAACAGAATTCAAAAGCTGTGGCTGAACTCCTTTGCAGTACTGACTGGCACCCAAAAAAGTTCAAGTGCTCCAGTAGAATACCTCTCTTATTGATTTCAAGTAGTGCAAATTAAACAGCATATCTTGGTTGGATTAAATGCAATGTTCAAAAGGGAACACGAATTGCATTGCATACTCAAGAGGGCTCTGGACATGAATACAAATTAGAGAAGCATAAGGACAGTAAAAATGTACACCCCCAAAAAGTCATCTCTGGAAGATTGGGGGCAAGGGGGCTGCAGGGTAAAGGAAGGGAAGCTGAAGTCCTGATGCATGATGCCAGATCTTGTCTTCACTGTACATAGCACATAAGCCATTGCACAATTATAAAAACCAAAATAACAATTATACCCATGGAATTCCAGACAAATGATATTTCAAAACAAATGATCACTCCTGCAGGCAAATGCTATCTCAGCTTCTAAATTTTTGAAGGCATTTTCTTTCATTAATGCCGAATAATGACATCCTATGCATAATATATTATCAGCTGGGAAGCTGCACTCCCCACGCCGCTAACTAATCATCACCTATACAAAGAAAAATTTTGATGCCCGAATTACTCATACAGGAGACACTGTAAAATACAACGTATACAGTGTCCCACTTTTCAGCTGAACCACAGATAGATGGGCAGATGAAGCTGGAATCTTATACAGTGGTTAATAACTTAATTCGTTCTGGAGGTCCGTTCTTAACCTGAAACTGTTCTTAACCTTGAGGCACCACTTTAGCTAATGCTGCCGCTGTGCGATTTCTGTTCTCATTCTGAAGCAAAGTTCTTAACCCGGGTAATATTTCTGGGTTAGCGGAGTCTGTAACCTGAAGTGTCTGTAACCCGAGGTACCACAGCATTTTGCTTTTAAACAAGCTGTAGGCATAGTTCTTTATACTGCTAAACCTTGATCCCTAGATAATGAAGTCTCAAAATTTGGGGCACACACCACCCAAAGTTAAGCGGTTTTAAGCCCAATTTAGCACAGGATTTACGGGGCACTCCTCTGCATGTTTACTTGGAAGTAAGTCACACTAGGTTTAGTGGGCTTCATTCTCAGATAAGTGTTGATAGGATTGCAGTTTCCAATCTCTCTGCCATGGGATATTAGTCTCCAATAAACACAAAAGGCCAGTCTTTTCTGTTGGAAAAGCTACCTTCAAGGTGTTCAGTAAAGTCCTTTAAAACTTTTTGTTTTTGCTAAAACTAAATTCTCCATTTAGAAAAGGGCACAAGAAACATTTATATTATTGGCTTACATAAGTTGCCTACAGAAGTGGCTTATTAATAAATATAGGCGTGCTCTGGCCCACGAAGCGTCGGACACAACTAAACAACAACAACAACGACCTTGACAGAAGTCCAGCAAAATTATATGTAAAATCAGTTCCAACTACAGTCACACCTTGGAAGTTGAACGGCTTAGTTCTCAAATGTTTTGGCTCCCAAACATCACAAATCTGGAAGTGACTGTTCTAGTTTATGAACTATTTTTGGAAGCCGAACATCTGACGGAGCTTCCGCAGCTTCCTGCAGCCAATCAGAAGCCACGCTTTGGTTTTTGAACATTTGGGAAGTCGAATGGACTTCTGGAACCAATTCCGTTCGACTTCCAAGGTACGAGTGTATATTCAAGATCTATGTGCCACTGTGAACTAAAAAACCTGTCAATAATAAGAACCCTGGAAACTGCTCTTAAATAAGCAGGTAGTTTGCCAGGGACGCGGGTGGCGCTGTGGGTAAAAGCCTCAGCGCCTAGGGCTTGCCGATCGAAAGGTCGGCGGTTCGAATCCCCGCGGCGGGGTGCGCTCCCGTTGCTCGGTCCCAGCACCTGCCAACCTAGCAGTTCGAAAGCACCCCCGGGTGCAAGTAGATAAATAGGGACCGCTTACTGGCGGGAAGGCAAACGGCGTTTCCGTGTGTTGCACGGCTTTGTCACGCTGGCCACGTGACCCGGAAGTGTCTTCAGACAGCGCTGGCCCCCGGCCTCTTAAGTGAGATGGGCGCACAACCCTAGAGTCTGTCAAGACTGGCCCATACGGGCAGGGGTACCTTTACCTTTAGTTTGACAATATACCTTAGATTCTACGCTTCCAGAAACTTTCAGTGCCCCTGCATGTGAATACCAGGAAGTGAGGTCATATTGCTCGCCCAATCAGTGTTGAGCACACTGTAGTCTCCACCCCCTTGATGTCCATGCATTGGCATGGAAATCTAAACTGACGGAGCTTATGCATGTGTGTCAGTGGTCATTGCATGGACATCTAGTGGTGGGGTCAGTGATGTGCTTGATGGCAGCAACAACAGCAGTGGCCCCCACTTCCTGGTAATTGTGTGGAGCACACTTCCCATTATTAGCATGGGGTATCCTTCACTCAACTGTTTCTGTAGCCATGTCTGCCAGGTCCCATAAATTGCATTGCCAAGCTACACACACGAAAGCAATACAAAGGTGAAGATCGTGTTACGGGTATAGGTGATGGATGACATCTTTATGTGCTCACAGTCCTGAAGTCCTTCAGAATGAACAAAGGCCTAGATACGTTTTCTCTACGACTCAGGAACAAAGGAGAAATAACTAAACATTTTGTCTCCATTTTAATTTTATTTAGCTATGTCATCTTAAGAAACACATACTGGGACGTAATTCAAAAGGGTGCAGTTTCTAAGACGATTGCAGAATATAGTGTGTTGTCCTATTGTTTCCACACGCTCATGAGAAATGTGGAGTTCCTCTGGCTTTCCTCCCCCCCACCCCGGAAGAAAAGCCACAGAGTCGTCATGGCAACACTATCTATGTAGACATAAGTCAAAAGCAAGGCCTCAGGTATCATGACTCTTTGTTGTTCATCACCTTCTGTGGGTTAACAGTTCCCAGGTTCATTAAATTTGCTTTATTCAGTCTCTGTGTTACAGACTTACACTGTCAGACTTTGCTGTGATACTCCATTGACAGATTTCTCTCTCTTTCCATAAAACAGAATGTGAAGGGAATCACTCGACATGAAAAGAAGGAAATTTTGCACACTTAAAAGGTGAAGGGTAAAGGGACCCCTGACTGTTAGGTCCAGTTGCAGATGACTCTGGGGTTGCGGTGCTCATCTCGCTTTACTGGCCAAGGGAGCTGACGTACAGCTTCCGGGTCATGTGGCCAGCATGACTAAGCCGCTTCTGGCGAACCAGAGCAGCGCACGGAAACGCCGTTTGTCTTCCCGCTGGAGCGCTACCTATTCATCTACTTGCAATTTGATGTGCTTTCGAACTGCTAGGTTGGCAGTAGCTGGGACCGAGCAATGGGAGCTCACCCCATCGCGGGGATTTGAACTGCCGACCTTCTGATCGGCAAGCCCTAGGCTCTGTGGTTTAACTAACAGCGCCACCTGCATCCCTTTGCACCTGGAAGCAAAACCTACTGGTTGGGCAGTGGTTGGACAGTGTTCTCGAAGCTACCAGCATGAGTTTGACCAAACTGCAGGAGGCAGTGGAAGACAGGAGTGCCTGGCGTGCTCTGGCCCATGGAGTCATGAAGAATTGGACATGACTAAATGACTAAACAACAACAAAACCTACTGAACACAGTAGGACTTCCATTCAGAGAAACATGCATGGGATTGCACTGATATCATCGGGCAGTACTGTCTGAATCTGTGTGCCCGCATCACATATGCTGAATTTACCCCCACAGTCTTTCCACATTGGGTGAGAAGGTCTGAAGGGAGATTCTTTGTGAAGTCATCTGAAAGCGCAAATAATCCTCCCCAGGATTGGGTACCCAATCATGGGCAATTTATTGTCTACCACATCCCCATTCCCATGAAAGTGTAAGCACAGGCTTCCCCAACCTGGTGCCCTCCAGACATTTTGGATCACTTCCGCTAGCCTCAGCCAGGACTGTAACACCTCCTCTATCCATATAAACCTCCCCAGATTGTGTGATCATCATCTGGGGCCCTTCAGCTCATGAACAGGCCTTTTCTGTAGTGGCTTCTCATTTGTGAAATGTTCTCCCCAGGTGGTTCGGCTGGCACCTTCATTATACACTTTCAGGGTAGGAAAAATCCATGCCAAACTTCTGAGCATCGGAATTTCCCCAGCGGACTCCCTAAAGATGAACTTATGCTCAGCCAAAAGCCTTATAGAGCAAAGATTAGCAGACATTGAAAATCAACACAACCTCGCCTGGGGTGGGGGTGTTTGCTCCCCCAGGTATCACGGAATAACCCCACCACTTGGCCTTCCATCATACATGTCATCTCTTTCATCTGTACCACACCGACTTGCATTTATTCGTGCAAGGTTCAATGTCCTTCCATCGAACCTGCTGAGCCACAGATTTTCCAAGGGTTTGGTGTCTCTGCTATGTGTGTGTGACGGGAAAACTGTTGAATCTCTTCCACATATAATGTTCAACTGCCCCCTACATAGCATAGCCAGGACTAAATTCCTAGGTCCTGCTTTACTGCGCTTGGTGGGCAGGCCTGTTGAGTCACACGCCGCACTACTTTTGCAGGATACAGATCCTTCGGTAACTCTGCAGGTGGCGAGATTCCTGAACGCGGTTATCTCACACACAAAAACAACCAAAACAACAACAACAACACCAAAACTAATCGGACAGTTACGATGAGAGTGCATGTCGGACCTCGTCTTCAGTTTTCCTTTTTCTGTGATCCGTCCCCTGGAGCTCTCCGGGCCCCAAGCTGTTATTTGGCTCTGCTCATTGACCCACCCTGGCATCGTGGTGTTCACCCTCTGGTGTCGAATATATCGCTCCTTATGCCTCTGTGCTTTTATGTTTGTACATATTTTATGGGCTAATAGCCGTAAATAAATAAATAAATAAATAAATAAATAAATAAATAAATAAACAAACACTTTCAGGCACGGGTGAAAATGTTCCTCTTCAACCAGACCTTTGGCTGATTGACACCTGACACCCTTTTAAATGCATTTGTGGTAGGCGGGATTATTGGTTTATTTTGCTCTTGTTCTCATTTTCACTATGTAGTTTGTGTTTTCTATCTTGTACTTTTATGTTGCCAGCTGCCCTGAGATGTGAGGAGGAAGGGTGGTATACAAATTTAAATAAATAAATAATTTGATAATAATAATCAAAGTGATCCGTGCCCCAACATTTGGAGGCCCAAAACCTGACATAAGCTTCCTGTTCACAGTGTATCATTTTATGATTTGTCCCTATTTCTTATAATTTGTTTGCTTGGGTTTTTTTTTTAAAAAATAGCATCAGTTAATTCTTTTTTTTAAAAAAAAAGGAATTCACCTATTCCTGCACCAAAATGGGTTTCAGCCAGCAAAAGCTGATGCCACAATAAATCTATGGTGTGCCAGACTAAAGGAATATGCATGCCTCTCAATTGACTGCAAGGGGTCTTGAGTAGTGTGGGACTTACGTATAAGCTAAACAAGCTATAGCTTAGGGCCCCACTCTCTTGGGGGCCCCCCAAAAAATTTTAAAGGAAGAAAACTGGATGTACATTTCCATAATATAAGATAAAAACAAATAAAATAAAACCTACATACAGCGAAGCAGCAAATGGGTTTAAATACCTATTAGGTCCATAAATTACCATATAGCTTATATTCAACACAAAAACAGCGACAATTTGTTGTTGACAAAGGACAGCTGGACATAAAAAGGGCCCCATTATCTTCAGGAGCTTAGGGCCTCATCAAACCTAAATCCAGCCCTGGTCTTGAGGGTTGCACACTTTGTCATATTTGTGCAAGATCCCTTCATAATTTAGAACCCTGGAATATCAGAATCACATAAGGAACCCCCAAGGGGAGAAAAAACTCCCTGCTGCAGATGTTCAGCTCCCAATATGAGAATGGCAATAGAGGTGGGGGCAGGAAACAGGCCCCTGCTCACCCTCCCAAACAGTGAGACTTTTTTCAGCAAATCAGCAGCACAACAGTTATAAGAACTTAAGTATGGACAAAGATTTAATTTAAATCTTTAAATTTATCTTTAATTTAAATCTCAGAAAGAGCAGGGCGATGGTGTGAACCTTCCTTCCTAATCTGAATGCCAGATACACACATACGCGTGAATTAACTTTGGTCAGTCATCCATCCTCTCTGCCACCTATCAGGTGGTGCCAAGGGACTGCAGAAACTTGCAGAATCTGCTGTGGCTAATCTGAGTGCCAAATTAAACCGACAAATAATTAAACAAGAGGTGAACAAAATCAGATTCCAGGTGGAAAGCATCCAGGAAGAGATGAAGTCCAGCAGATCGAAACAAATGAAGGAAGGACTTCCCTAAATGCAATGAAGTTAAAAGCGAATAGAGCCAAAAGTGCTGTCTGCCAATCTCTGGCTATAAGGTACACGGGAGTCTGCCAATGTGGCAGAAAATATAAATGGTCCCTAGTAAGCAGAGTGAAAGGAAACCAAGTTAATGGAGCTCCTTTTCTGAACTGCTGCAGCAGACAGACGTACTTAAGAAAACACAAGCATCTCAGCAATCAGCTGGGATAAGAAAAGTTTGTTACCAAATTGCATCGTTTTTTAAAGTGGTACATGAATGTTTATCTCAGGGCCGTCTTAAGCATATGCGGCGCCAGGGTGCAAAGATTCGCTCGGCGCCCCCCCCCCCCCAGGTTGCCCAGAGTTGTCAACCTTTTTTTATGGAGCTGACGCCATGCTTTTTTTTATAATTTATAATATTTTATTAGGTTTTATCAATAGAAAAGTTTAGAAAAAACAAAAGGCAAATACAAAACAGATACAAAATACAAAAGCACAAAAATACAAAATACAAAAATGCAAACATTAAACACAAAAAGAAGAAAAAACACATATAAAAGAAAAACAGAATTTCTCTCTTTCTTAATCTCTCCACTTTAGATTAACTTATTTTCCTGACTTCCTCACGTCTCCCATTTTTGTATCCCTTTTCAATTTGGTTCAGCAAATTCATGATCTATTTAATTTATCTATTATTAATCCCCTTATAGTTTTTGCCTTGTTGCTAGAGCCCCTTCAATTCATTTCAATGTCATCAACATTCAAAAATTTTACAATGTTTCTGCAAATAAATTTTAAATTTCCTCCAATCTTCTTCCACCGACTCTTCTCCCTGGTCTCGGATTCTGCCAGTCATCTGACGCCATGCTTATCTCTGCTCAGAAAAGAAAACAGGAAACATAAGGAGCCCAGCGCAACAAACCAGCCCGAGGCATCGGCGTCAGTGACTGAGCGAAGCCGGGCACCTCGTGGTGTAAGTAGCATGGCTGGACGGGCCTTTCCATGGCCCTACGCCAATCCCAGGCACGTAGGAGGGTAGAGCCAGCCGCCCAGCCACCTCGCTCACCCCTGAACTTGCAGCGCACGGCTGCCCACAGCAGAAAAGCTCGCCGTGGCGCTCCAACCAACGGGCGGGCTGTTCCCCAGACTCCAACTCTCAGGCCCCAGAATCTCGGCCTGGAGCCCCTGAAAACCCGGCACCCGGGTGCCCTGTACCCCTAGCACCTATGATTAAGACGGCCCTGGTTTATCTGTTCGTTGCCTGCCTTAAAAAGAAAAACTTTTTAAAATTATGGGTTGGATCCAGACTTAGTCATGCTTAGAGTCACTTGGGTCTACTTTAAGCAATACTAAGTCTGGATTCAATGCCATATTTCAGAATGCTGGCTTTCTTTTCTTTTCTTTTTACACTTACAGAACATAACTGAGTCAATTCAACCTCAATAGAAAAAGAAGGGTAAGAATGCACCTTCCAAAGGGTAATCAAAAGAGGAAGAAAGGGTGGGTAGTCAGATTGCACCCCGTTCTGGGTCCACCCCACCCCACCCCAGGGACACACAAGGGAAAGAGAGGGAAAGGAAGTTCTATTGCACAAGTGAGCTCACACGATTCCACCCACACAAGAACTCGATTAGATCAAGGGCCCATCCTATCTATCACCCGGTTTTCAATGCAGTGGCCAGCTAGGAACCCTGGCAGTAACACTAGGATTCCTCCTCATGAATTTAGATTGTTCCCACAAATTAACAAGTGGGCACATGTTTTGTAAAGGACATGCAAAACATTCTATAGAATGATTTCCGAGTTTCTCTGAGAAGTTGCGGGATCTCTTTCAATATTGAAAGTCACCTTAAATTGTTATCGAGGAAACTTAACGTCCAAGACCTTGTGGCACAGTGACAGCCGAGTAGTTCTTAGGTTATGGGAGGCTTTCCACAATGTCTATAATTCCTTTGTACAGCAATCAATGTTTACAGTAAAAAAGAAAGAAAAATCTCCAAGTATATTGACTGCTCCATAAACCAACAGCAGCTGCTTCAAAAGAGAGAAGTGAGGTCTTTGATTTCCACAGAAAACACGGAAAATCATAATGACTCGAGACACTCTTGGACCCTTGACTCATAAATGTTTCTTATTCATGTATCACTTTCAGCACAATTGGATCATTTCATGAACAATATAATATAATATAAATGACTGGCAAAAGAAGACTTGTCTCACTATATACTTTACTACAAATAGCAGCAATCCTACCACAATATTAGAGTGTGTGTGTGTGTGTGTGTGTGTGTGTGCTTGCGTGGACAGGCGGGGTCCCCAGATCCCGAGCGGTCCCCCCCCCCGTCATGTGGAATAACGACTCAAGACAACGTGCTATGGGATTAAATTGGCCACAACTTTATTAAATTTCAAATGTGGGTAGACACAATGCTCAGGCATTGGGCGTTCTCCCTCCCCAGTCCCCAGGCGGGGACCTAGGGAGCATCAGGGTTATCCAGTGGGGGGGGGATGGGCTGGCTCTGGAGAACATATGTTCAAACAGAGATAGCCACCCACGTTACGCCACCGCCGCAGGGGAGAGCAATGACGACCTTTCGGCATACGGTCAATGCCTCCCTTCAGAAACCCCTTTAACGGGGAACCCTGGTATCGCCGCCGCAAAGAGGAAGATGGACTAAAGGATTCCGCCCAAGGCCTGATACTGCCAAAGTTGTGATGTTTTGCTATGGGAAAGGCGAAACCTGCCAATGCAGGGAAATTCCTTTCCGGCCCTTTAACAGCGACCTTAACCTAGCAGCGCCCGCATACCTGTGAAGAAAAGTTAACCTGCAAAACCTGTGAAGAAAAGTTAACCTGCAAAATAAGACATTAACTGAGGGTGGGTAGGGTGGGAGAAGCTCTGGAGCCAAGTGAGGATTCCCAGGTAAGATCCTCCCTCTATTGTGTGGGCAGGTAATCCCTCCCCTACCTGGCCTGGTCTCCTTGGCAATGCTTCCCCCAGGTGGGATTGGACAACTGACTGGGGTAGGCGGAGACCTCCAGGTATCCCACCTGAGGGAGGGCAAAGCCAAGCCTATGCTGATGGAGCCGCTCCAGATCTAGGGCTGCGCGCGTCCACGCAAAGGGCGCCCCCTGTTTTATGCGGGGAGCGGTCATTATTACTGGACACAATTAAGCCAATATCAAGTGCTTCTGGGGCCTGCTAATTTCAACAACAGGGAAGTGTTATGCATATACTTGATAGTAAAATAATACTCATAACTTATGTAGCGCTTTTTGATGTTCACACACGTTAGCAATACCACAACAGGCCTGCAAAGCTGTTTTGGAACCCTGGAAAATCATGGAGGCCGAGACAGGACTACAAATGGCTCCCAGCTTCACACAGTAACCTTTCACAAATTGGAAGGTGACAACAGCAGCGATTGAAGGAGCAGGCCCACAGGTTTTCACCCCTGCTTTGTTTGCTCGCCAAGAGGCAAGGAAAGGAATGTGCTGGGCTCATTTCTTTTACAAAGCAACAGAATTAAGTTGAGTTGTTTATTCTCTGAGGTTCACTTTGTCTTTGTCAAATTTGATACATATTTAATGTGCAATTAAATGTTACAATAAAAAATACATAAGACGAGTGTCACATCATCCTAGAACTCTCCCGTTGCAGAATTAAATCCCAGCTCAAGCTTTAAGTATCTGTTGTGCTAATGACAATGAGATTTCCCGCAAAGGAAGTGACTCCGATATCAGCCTTGAAATGATTTGCCTGAAAGATGAGCTATTTCGAAATATTTTCATTAAAAACCACTCAAACCAATTGTCATGATGAAGCAGATTATGCGACAGTTCTCTGGCATGTCGTCAAATAATTCAAGGACTGGTTCATATCATAACCCTCATCTGGAGGCTTCCACCCACCAGTCCTCCTGAAGCTTCCCATGGCTTGGCAAACTGGAACAATTTTCAAGAGGATAGAACTGAAAGGGATCCTTCCATTCTAAAGGAGTATCATCATAAACCTGGTTCTTTTATTAACCGGATTTTAGGATGTGGAGCCAAATATTTAGTGCCTTAGTTCTAAATCAGATAGTTTATTTCAGAATCCGTAATTCTCTTTAACGTCTGTCATACTAGATAGTAGGCTGGTCTAACAGGAGAAGTTAATTGACTTTGGAAGACATTTTATTGTAGGGTTGATAAATGTGATCAGTATCAGAGATAGGAAAGTTTAAAGCCGTATCAGAAAACTTTATCTGCCATTTAATATAGCAGGCCCTTTAGCCAGAGCTATAACTTGTGGAGAAATACTATTTATTTATACTTCTTATGCAAAAAAAAAAAAAATTCAAAAAATCAAGAACTTGCATTCTATCTGAAGTTTTCTCCCTCTCTTATTTTAAGCCTGTGCTATTCCAAATGACACACTTGCCCATTAGATTTCTGTATTCTTAATGGTTGACAACAGGGTTCCAGTTAATAGCTTTTGATGGCCGGTGGCTCCTTAAGCTACTGAAATATGTTTCACGCTCTAGCTGGGTCTGTGCTGAAGAATCAGTTTTGGTCATCTTGAAATACAGTGGTACCTCGCAAGACGAATGCCTCGCAAGACAAAAAAACTCGCTAGACGAAAGGGTTTTGCGTTTTTTGAGCTGCTTCACAAGACGATTTTCCCTATGGGCTTGCTTCGCAAGACGGAAACGTCTTGCAAGTTTGTTTCCTTTTTCTTAACACCGTTAATACAGTTGCAACTTGACTTCGAGGAGCAATTCATAGAACGCGGTGTGGTAGCCTTTTTTGAGGTTTTTAAAGACTTTGGTGATTTTTGAAGCTTTTCCAAAACTTTCCCGACACCGTGCTTCGCAAGACGAAAAAAATCACAAGACGACAAAACTCGCGGAACGAATTAATTTTGTCTTGCGAGGCACCACTGTATAGCAGAAAAGAGCAAAACAGTCAGGTGCACATAATACAATGAACCTTATCAAGGATATATACTTTTCAGTCTCATTGATTTCAATGGCAGAGTTAAGCAAATTTGTCAATCACTTCCAGTTAGATCAAATAGGACTAAAAGGTGCTTAACTTTGGCTCATTACTCATTATTCATTATTTTTTCATAACGTGGCTCTCTAACACTTTTTTTTTTAAGTAAGGAGGATTACAGCTGTAATTTTTTGACCTCGCAATCATCATTGGATAGGCCCGTCCCCTTCTTCTCCCTCCCCTTTCATGCATAAATATTTCCTCCAATCCCTTTTCAGAGCTAAGATGCATTGTTACGTCTGCACCACTGTTAACCCTGGTTAGCTCAAACTGCAGCTGATGGATCCACTTCTAACCTTATGTCTTAAAACATGGGTAGGCAAACTAAGGCCTGGGGGCTGGATCCAGCCCAATCGCCCACGGATGGTCTGGGAATCAGCGTGTTTTTACATTAGTAGAATGTGCCCTTTTATTTAAAATGCATCTCTGGGTTATTTGCCTAGTGTTTTTTGCCTGGTGTTATTTGCCTGGTGTTTTTACATGAGTTGAATGTGTGCTTTTATTTAAACTGAATCTCTGGGTTATTTGTGGGGCATAGGAATTCGTTCATTATTATTTTTTTCAAAATATAGTCCGGCCCCCCACAAGGTCTGAGGGACAGTGGACTGGCCCCCTGCTGAAAATGTTTGCTGATCCCTGTGTTAGAACAAGGAACTGAACTTCATGATGGACACCTATGCCCATTTCTCGGGATTACAGAGTGCCTGAGTTCACTGTGGAGTTCAGGGCTCCATTAATGTCCATGGAGGGTATTTGTGGAAGTGGCTCAGGACGAGAGAGATGCTTTAAATGCAGACTTTGAAGGCTGTAGCTTACTGCTTTGAGGAGGCAGAATGAAGCATCCTCTTCTCTCTCCTACTGTGATGGCCTGGGACTCGGGATCGGACTCAGAACCAGAGGAGACTCAGTCTGCACTGGATCCTTTGTCTCAGGCATCATCTGAACCAAGTCTGGAGCCTGATCCTTAAGAGTCCCAGGCTGCACAGGTTCCCCTGCAACAAAACCAGCTGGGCCGAGTCAGGGGCCTGAGCCTGCCCTGGCTCCAGATGCGGGGATTACCTCGTTGCCTCCTGCTGGGCCATCACTTACAGCTGCTCCTCTACTGGTTTGGTCAGGGGAGGCTGAGGTGGCCCCTGGGTCTAGTAACCCACCGATGTCTCCCGAGCTGCAGAGACTGAGGTCTGAGAGAAGGAGAGACCTGAGTACTCGCAGGAGGAATGCTCGCCTTCGGGCGAAACAGGGAGGTGAGTTGCCGGGGGATCAGGACCGGCCGCTACCCCAACAAAGATAAAAGGCTGTCGGACCCCGCCCCAGGTTGCGGGAGCAACCTTGCTGTATGCTAGATCCTGCCTGGTTTCCTGTCTCGTGTTCTGCCTTGGCCCTGTCGGACTGTCTCCCAGCAGAACCTTTGGATTCTGGACCAGTCCTGGACTGTGTTTCATGGGTTACCCCCGGGCCCAGCACACTTACTAAGGCCATTTGCTTTACTTGCCTTTGACTTAGGTTGAAAGGGACTTGTCAGTGGCAGAATTTGGGCTCTCAAATTCCAGCGGCGCCCTGTGTGATGCTAAAATTCAGTACCCCCTCCCTCTCATGCTCCATTCAACACCATTGTTGTGGCATCCCCTGCAGCCAAACTGGCCATACTACACTAAAATAACCCCTGGAGTTGTGAATCAAAGCTAGCCATGTTTAGTGCCAACTTTGGTACAAAAATTACAGTGGTGCCTCGCAAGATGAAATTAATCCGTTCCGCGAGCCTCTTCATCTAGCGGTTTTTTCGCCTTGCGAAGCAATCCCATTAGCGGATTAGCGGATTAGCACTATTAGCGGTTTAGCAGCTATTAAAGGCTTAGTGGCTATTAAAGGCTTAGCGGCTATTAAAGGCTTAGCAGATTAGCGGCTAAAAGGCTATTAGCGGCTAAGCGGCTTAGAAAAATGGGGGGGGAAGCGGAAAAAAATCGAAACACTTGCAAGACGTTTTCGTCTTGCAAAGCAAGCCCTTAGGGAAAATCGTCTTGCGAAGCAGCTCAAAAACGGAAAACCCTTTCGTCTAGCGGGTTTTCCGTCTTACGAGGCATTCGTCTTGCGGGGCACCACTGTATAACCAACTAACTATGATTAAATGCAGAACATCTGCAATACAACGCCCTATTTATCCCTTTTGAGTCTGTGCAGCTCAAATTAGTGATGTGCTTAGGAACTAAATGCCTCTCTAAATTTTAAGAAATTTTAAGCAGCAGAATGTGAGGCAAAGCTGTAGATCTACTAAAGGGCCACAATCTTTAAATACACTGTTGATATCAATAGGCATAAGTGCACTAGGTTATGTCTTGAATTGTCTCTAAAAAGAAGAGAGGAACACCAAGAGTAAATACAAATCATTTACAGTGATTGATCCAAAGGTCTACTGTAGCAAGTAAAAAGAAGAAAAAACAGTTAGTGGCACTAAGAAAAATAAATGATGGAAAGCTTTTAAACCACCAGGAGACCAAAGTAAAACTTATCCACTGCCTCTAATTTCCTACTATCTTGCCTAAGCGGATAATAAGAAGGTTGTTGTTGTTAAGTCGTTACCGACTCTTCATGACCCCATGGACCAGAGCACAAAATGGTATTAAACACAAAATGGAATTAAACACCAAATAATCACTTTGGATCTGTCTTAAGCAACAATGAAAGCAAAGCAAAACAAGTGGGGGGCAATTTGGCTAAATCGCGGATCAGATCTGCTAGGATAAAAGAACCCAATTTATTGAATGTGGAGATAGCATAAGAATTGGTTATAACAATGTCAGTCACTTTTAACATCAAAGGCAGTTAGATCTAGAGAGCACAAAGTGCAACAGAGAAGCCCTGAAAATGAAGCCAAAACAGTTCTGATGAAGATTTGTTAATTGCTTACTATAGTTAGCTTATTTTAACCTGGCCTATGGGTTGTTGTTTTTTTAATCAACTATGCTTCTGATCTCAAAAAAATCAAGCGCAACTTTGGTATGACTGGAGAAATCTGGTATAAAAAATTATATGCATCAAGGTCATCATATCATTCTGGTTAATCACTTGCTGTCTGTAAAACTTCTCTGTATCAAATCAGAGAATTGTGTTTCTTGCTAAAAAAAAAAAATGCTGATGAAAGTAATTAGGAAACACATCCAGTGACAGCATCAAGAAAGTGTTAACAGTTTATTCCATCAAACATAAATTTGGCCTTTTTGTTTATGCTCTTCTGTAAAATTCCCTGATGGTGTGTTATAGAATATTCTTTGCAAATGCTCAGTGTTTTTGGTATTTGGTTACATTCAGTAAACGATGTTATTCTTTCAGATGCAGAACCAGGTTTTGAGGTAGGCGCATGTGCAATCCTAGCACACAGGAGGTGTTGTACCAGGTGTATTTGCCCAATTATTTCACCTCATTCATCCTCCGACATCAGAAGGAGCTTGTCTCTGTGTAGGCCTTGCCAGTCCTGCTATATTGTGTTCAGCATCAGCTTGATTTAGAGCTTCAGGGCCTGGAGACGGAGGAGGTGATGGATGAGGCGACTCACCTTCTCAGATGTCCATTAGCTACAGGGCACACCAAGTGAAATGTGTATCTCAAAACACATCCTGATGTATGGCGGTTGACCGCATTTACTTTGGCTACACAGAGCATATGCATTATAAGGATTATTTCACAGCCATTTTGCCGTCATCGTGAAATGATTTCTCCAGGCTGATGACAACATTGCCTTGACAACATTTTCTCCTGCCAATCCTATCTTGCTCAATGTTGTGGTTTTTTTTAAAAATATCACCAACTCATGACTAAAATAGGTACTCCTTTGTGGATGTATATAGCAAGCAGCCTTGTGATGCAGTTACACATACACAAAATTCCCTCACAGAGCTAATAGGATCATCATCATCATCATCATCATCATCATCATCAGCCAACTACAGATCATTGATTAGTTATGGTGTTTGGGTGGATGTGGACATACTATGATTTCAGTTAGCATTTCAGGAAACACTTAGCTTTCCATTAATAATTAAGAGTTTAATTTATAATCTAATTTCCCCTCTGGAAACAGAATCGCCTGATCCTGTACTTGTCTGCACTTTTGCCAAATAGGGCATGTAAATATGTGGTATAGCATATCTCCACACTTTCAATATCATGTGTTTAAAAGGGGCGTACACATTGCATTCTACTCAGAACTATGTTCCACTGAGATCAGTAGGACTTACTGTCTTGTATGTTCCTGATCATTCGCACAGTTTCTTATCACCACAAAGATGTAGATGTGTATATGATGTCTATGTTTGCGAGATCAAATGCAGGAGAATCTTCCTGATGTAGAACAGGAAGTCCCTGTTTTCGCTGGAGAAATGTTGGAGGGTATTCAACTAAGGTACCTTCACAGATCCAATTGCTCATTACTACACAGCCAATTCTCACAATTCTCCTGGATGTGTCCTGAAGTGGAGTTGGACAAAGATGTACATCAGCAAAAGCAAAGAGATTGCTAGTATTACAGGGGTTCTGAACCAAAAGGATAGGAGAACGCAAGAGTCCTGTTAGACTGGATCAGAGGATTATCTAGTTTCCCGTCTCCCACAGTTGCTTCTGCAAAGCTCCTAACCAGGACATGAGGCAATAGGCTTCTCCTGTAGAATTCCTGTAGAATTCCATTGATTCCAAATGAGATTTTAATCCACAACTTTTTAAAGCTTTGTGCCGCATCTATGCTTTGTGCAAGTAAAATATATAGCGGAAGATTTTGCAGAAGACAAGCATGAAATTAAAAAGTGCATGATGAGCCAAGATATCTAATTTGTCATTTTAGATAACACTGTTGGGCTCTGAGTTACCCAATGCTGAAGAATTAATAAAAGCTGTATATAATGTCATAAAAGTTTTTATACTCACTGGTCTCTGGCATCTCCAAGCCTCACACTCATCCATGTGGTTTCCCATGGACCAAAACTGTATGACTGGTATGATTGTTATATCATTAACATCTTATTACGAAATAATGTAGAAACGTAATTTCTCTAAGTGCCTCATCACTTCTTGTTTAGTCTGCCAAATGCAAGAAGTCTATTTTATGGAGTGAGTGAGTGAGTGAGTGAATGAAGTGAATTAAGCCAAGATGCGATAACTGGTTTGGCATCCTGAACCGAAGGTTTCATTCTGTGCCGAAGGCAATGTTAAATAGACGGTGATAAATGCCCATTTTGTTGTAAACCTTACCGTTTGGTCAGAAACTTGAAGCTCTGAGGCACTGATCCGTCTCTAGTTGCATGAAAGGAGGGTACAGTGGATGCTAGGGTTGCGAACGTGATCTGTGCGGGATGCACATTCGCAACCCACAGAGTTTGCAACCTGTGGGTTGTGATTTGGTGCTTCTGAGCATGTGCAAAGCACGATTTAGCGCTTCTGTGCATGTGCGACCGCTGAAACCCGGAAGTAACCCATTCTGGTACTTCCAGGTTTCGGCGGGTCCGTAACCCAAAAAACGCAACCTGAAGCGTCTGCAACCTGAGGAATAACTGTATTAATGTGCAACTACTTGCACAAGAATGTGGCATTCAAACACGTACCAGAGGGTGTAGCCCATTCAAAGCAATGTGCCGCAGACAGACAACATTTTCAATCGAACGGGCTGTTGGATGAGCATCAAACATGCTCATTTTTCCAGGAAGAAGTGTATATACAGAAGCCTTCTAATATCTACCAGTCCCCTTAACTTGATTGGGGCATTAATGTCTAACATCCTTTTATGGCCTCATATAGTGGTTTTGGCACCAGCGGAGTGGTCCCTTAACCTCTTCCCCCACCCCTCAATTGCACCAGTCCCATCCATTTAACTTCCCCACACGTGGTTTGTTGTTGTTGTTGTTTAGCACTTTGCCAAACACAGAGCGGAACTAGCAATTTCTCTGAACAGAAATTGTTCTAGCTGTTCAGTAGCTAATATTGACATGTTAGTATAGGAAGGAACCCTTATATGCCAGTGCTAAGCACAGCACAGCTCAGCAGGTATTCCTCACAGCCAACAGTCACATGATGAAAAGCATTACAAAACGGGCTGTCGGAGATCAATGGGCTAACATATAAATATTTCAGACACACACAATTACCCGGAGCACTGCACTAAAAGCCCTCGCAGCTAGTAAGGCAAAGAATAAAAATATTTCTAACCCTTTTGCAAAACATGAAGTCATCAAAGCTGAGAGACATTCAAAGCCATCTATGGGACACCAGCATCGAAATCCTACTGACAGTTCCTTAAAAAATCATTCCAATTATTATTATTTTAAAAAATCAAAGCATAAAACAATACCAAGATGTAAAACAACCTTTAGCAGTCTGTATGCTTCTTCCTTACATGAGGTGAAAATAGCTGGAAGAAAAGAAAATAATGGGAAGGACAAATGCTACGCACCAAATCCACTATAGAAACCTTCTTGCTAAATATGGTGCCATTTTATTAAACAACTTTAGGGGCTGCCACAGAGAAGGCCCTCTCGCAAGTTGCCAGAACCTCTGAGGTCATGGAACTACCACATGGATTTTAACGCCCCAAAGGCTCAATAGAGGATAGAGGCAGTCTTTCAGATATTTGGGACCTAAGTCCTTCAGGACTTTAAGCACTAATGTGAGTACCTTGGATGGAGCCCAGACATGAACCAGTGCAGGCATTTTACAACACAGCTTATACACATTCTCAGCTAGTAATCAGGCTGCTGCATTTTGGGCCAGATGAGGTTTCCAAGTCATCTTCAAGGGCAGCCCAACATACCAAGTGGAAGGCCACAAGTTAGCCACTTCTGGTTTACACAATAAGGTGGCGTATGAGTAACAGTTCTGTTGCAATGAAAATGTAGACTCCATTCCCTCTGGCAAATGGCCTTAATAGACCTAGGATTCCCTGTTTTGACCAGTAGTTAGAATAGCGATGAAGGAAAGAAAAGAGTCTCTCCCTCTAAATATATCTTCATAGATCTTCATCTGGGCACAGAATGTGCTGATAAAGAGGACCTCTCCTTATGCTCAGCTTCAAAGAAACCAACTTTGTAGGGTTTTCTGTCAGTAGGCCACTTAAGAAAAGTAACACATTTAGTGAATGAGCAATCCATCATATGGAGAGCCAGTGTGGTGTAGTGGTTAGGAGCGGTAGTCTCGTAATCTGGGGAACCGGGTTCGTGTCTCCGCTCCCCCACATGCAGCTGCTGGGTGACCTTGGGCCAGTCACACTTCTTTGAAGTCTCTCAGCCCCACTCACCTCACAGAGTGTTTGTTGTGGGGGAGGAAGGGAAAGGAGATTGTTAGCCGCTTTGAGACTCCTGAAGGGGAGTGAAAGGCGGGATATCAAATCCAAACTCCTCCTCTTCTTCTTCTTCTTCTTCTTCTTCTTCTTCTTCTTCTTCTTCTACCTCTGACTGACCACCACACCAAAAATGAGCCCAAAATAGCTGCATGAATACGTCTCCCATCATTGCTATCTGCAATTGCTTGCCTGCAATTAAATGGTACTCTCATCACTGGAAGCTGATGAGGATGGTTTTGATGAGTATCAACATAAATTCCTGGAAGGCCCCTAATTTATATATTGAGTATTCAAAGATCAACTGACTTGCTAATTGTTGAGGTCTGTGATTATCACCTTTCAGAAACATACTTAGCAGGGAAATCAAGCCCATCAATATATACATTTAGGATCCTTCTTGACCAAAGTCTTTATTAAATGGGCCAGCTGCCCAGACACCTTCTAAGTGGTAGGATATGCAGCTGTTGGGACAAGAGAACTGCTGTTTGTAGATCCTGTATAACAATGTGAGCATTTCTTAATGTTAACTCCCTAGAAGAGGTTCCCGTGCAATGTACTGTGTATTGTTTCTTTCCAAGCGCCTATGGTTTACTGGGCCTAAATCAGTATTTGTAATATATCTGTGAGTCACCACAATGTCATTCCTTGGGGGATACTGGATTTTATTGGACATTGTTGTTGTAATTGTTTGCTAGGGGGAGCTCTTGCTGGTATTTTTCTTGTCCACATTAAGCCATAAAATACAAATGGCTTCAATAGCCTATAGTTTCTATAGGTCATTAGTAAGAACTTATCACTTACAGTGTTCTTTTTCATCCTCCCCACGATAATGTCCGTGCTCCAGTTGATTGATTGCATATTTAACATTATTGGAAGCAATGCTTTCTCATGGATGTCAGGCAACTAATTTCTCCAATTATTTCTGTATCAGTGTCATTCTTCTCATGTATAACTGTCACCGACTACAATATGCCTTCTAATGTTGCTTATTATCAACTCGGAGCACAGTTAACTCATTTCTTTCTCCTGGTTTTAATCAAAATTGTCTTGGGCTTCCATTTGACTGACATTTCCCCAGCACTCACATATATTATTTTGGATTAATTTCTGCTTTGTTAGCCATCATCTCTCCATCAGTTTGTTTTGCTTTCTAAATAATGTGTAATGATTTGTGTAGCACCCTGGGATTTAAATTGGATTATTCAAATTGGATGGCTCCATTTCTTTTCTCACCACTCAACCTAGCCTATCAGTGGGTACCTGTGCGGTGTCAAATTTCTCCTTATTGAGAATTCAGGCTATGGTGTCTAGTCACTAAATGTAATCTTGAAACAGGCTTCCAGAAAATACAGAGGAGAGACTGCAGGAACAACCAGCTGTATGGAAAACATAGCTAACTTTACCTGAATCCCTCTTAACTCAACAATAATTCAATTTCATACAAAAATCAATATGAAATAATTTTCTGGCCATCTTGTATACCCTTCCATGAGCAAATCTTTAATTTATTTCCAATGCTCAAGGCCAAGGGAGTTGCAGGGAGAAGGAGAAGGGCTTTGCAAAACTGAAAATAGCAGTTCAGGGTGGGTTCATGTGTGGAGGTAGAAAGTATATATGGCCCACGTGCGGGTAATTAACAAAAGAATTGGCTGGGTGTATCAGTTCAAAACGTGGGGCTCTGCACACTCTCCAGTAGTAGAGAGCCCCCAACAGAGTTAAAAACAGTCTCAGAGTTAACCAGCAGTATAGCACAGGATATAGGTTGTTAAATCTTTTTGCATATCCTGTTTAGTCTGCCTTAAAATCCTTGCCCCCTCTTTCTACGCATCTACCAATGAACAGAGTACGCACTGTTAATTAAGTTTAAAAGCTTTACTTACTAAATTCAAAGGTCTGATTTGTGCATTGTTCCATGCAGCAACAAGGAGAGCACAGGCAGATTGCACTTGGGTGCAAAATACAAAATATAGTTTCAGACATGCAGTCCAAACTTGGAGTATATTGTATTCTTGTGAAAAGCAGGGATATCACTGCATAGGACAGTTCTTCATGCAAAGAACTTATACCATTGATTAGTCTGAGCTTATGGAAGCACACGGCAGCTACCACAGATGTCTGCAGTACAGACCAGTAGTAACAATCTAGTTTGATTGCTACAAAGCAAAGTTAAGGAAAGTGGGGGGGGGGAGGTAATTCTCCATGAGTCAACAGAGATGACTCATTTTCAATGCAGCTGCAAGCACCAGTGTTTCTGGGCAGAAATGGCATGTAATACTGGGTAGATAAGGATCTCAGGTTACACCATTTAGTGTGGAGTGGTGTGGAGTGGCGTGGAAAATTGGAACTGTGGAGGAATTGGAACTGTGGAAGACTGAAGACTTTGTGAAGGGTTGCTGAGCTTTACAAGCAACTGAACTCAGAACTTGACTTGTGGATTTTGGCACAGCAAGGGTTTTGTAGCAAAGAACCCTCTCTGGGCTCAGAGAGTGAAGATTTCTTGTAACACCTATAAATAATGTGTGTATAAAGAGTATGTGTTGGTAAAGATAACTGTGCTAAATAGCTGTTTCCTGTGGTGAGTTTAACTGCTTGACTGAGCTTTCGTAGTGCACACACCGAATACCCAATGGACAAAACACATTCAGAAGTGAAATAATGGTTAAGAAGCAAGGTTTGGGACAAGGGACATTCATATGTAGGTCCAAATGACTGATTTCTGTACAAAACAAGAGCACAGGGTGTGGGAGAACTGAAGCAGAGGATATAAGCTCCTTTTGTTTATTGATGGCAAAGGGCAAATCCACATCATACACTTTTAAAGAAAATGAATTCTCACAGGGAATGGTGACAACTGTGGTTTGTCAACGGTGCTGGAAACTGTAGTTCTCTGAGGGGGAAATTACAGTTTCCGTGATTCCTTGAGTTAAGTCGTGTGTTTTGACTGTGTTTCAAATGTTTGGTGTGGCTCTGCCCCCAAGTTGCCCTGTTCCAAATATCAGACAGCAATCTGGAACTGTGTCACTCTGTGTTGTAAACATAGGATATGGGCAGCCTGCCTCATGGTTTCAAAAAATGGCATGAACAACGAAAGACTGTAGTGCACCGAGAAAGTAGCTATGAGTCCTGAGGACTGGATTAGGCTGTGGCATAGAATACCACCTATACTCTGGTTTGTTATTTCCCGCATTCAGTGTATTACAGGGAAAACCTGGCAAAAGGAGCTACTGGTCTGCCCCGCAGAGGACCTTAAGGTCCATGAATAATCATAGTTTAGAGTCCCCGGGCCCTAAGGAAGTCAGACTATCCTCCACCAGGGCCAGGGCCTTTTCAGTGATGGCTCTGACCTGGTGGAATGCTCTGTCACATGAGACCAGGGCCCTGCAGGATTTAACTTCTTTCCGCAGGGCTGGTAAGACAGAGCTATTCCACCTGGCTTTCAATTTGAACTTAGCCTGATCTTTTATTCCCCTTCCTTCCCTCCCCCTCCCCTTTTTATGAAGATTACCCGCTCTGGGATCCCACAGCTAATTCTCCCCCGGTCTCTTCACTGGCCCAAATAGGACTAATTTAGCCAGCTAGCCCTGGTGATCATCTAACGTTTATTGGATGGATTTCCCCCCTAATCTGATTTTTGAATTCTGAATTTATTGTTATTCACGTTTTAACCTGTATTTTATGCTGTTTTGTGTTGCATCAATTAAGTGTTTAAAATTTGTTGTTAGCCGCCCTGAGCCCGGTTTTCTGAACCGGGAAGGGCGGGGTATAAATAAAAAATTATTATTTATTTATTATATTTCAACACAGCGTGGATCTTGCCTTATGGCACACTTGCCAGAAAAGTTAGCCACACAACTGATGCAGGACATGTGAAAGCATCATTAAAGGAATTTCTGTCTAGAAGAAATTAGCACAACACTGTACAGCATCAGTAAGAGCCAATGTGGTGTCATAGATTCACTTTGGTGAAGAACACTGAAGGAAGAAGGAATGAAACCACTTTTAAAAGAGAGCGGGGAGGGAGGGGGGGTCTATTATTGGTTTTGTATTTAGTATTCATTTGTTTGAATCCCCAGCAATAAATAATTTAATATAATAAAGCTATCACTAAAGTCGCTGTGGTCGTAAATCAGTGCTTTTACTGTGCAAGGCTGAGCAATCCATTTTTTACTGTTCAAGTGTTGTTTTAAATTAACTGAATAAGATTTAAAATCCTCCCTTGGGGAGAGGAAAACAGTGTCTGGCTTGGCCTTCAGGTGTTTTCATGAAAATGTACTCACAGCTGCTTTGCAATAACTATTACATGTGAAATGTTTAGATATCGTCTAAAAATAGGCATTTGCAGCCTGCGCGGCAAAGAGGACAGAGACAGAGGAAAGAAAGGATTGGTTGCTTGCCATCTCAGAAGACTTGCCCAGATATCGGTCTATGGGCTGGCGGATGTCATCCGTATGTGATTGACACCCAGATGTCTTTTGTGTGTCTCATTCCTGAAATACTGATGTCAGTATAGGATTGGATGAGGACAAAGGTGAACAAACGAAAGCTTAATCGAGAAAGGGAAAAGGTGCTGGTGGCTGGTGTTTAGGAAATCTTCAAATATGTAACCTGTTTCGAATGGGGTTCCACTGTGTGGGGACCCCAAGCGCCTCAAAAATGATAGCCTATCGCAGGCATCCCCCAACTCGGCCCTCCAGATGTTTTGGGACTACAACTCCCATCATCCCTAGCTAACAGGACCAGGGGTCAGGGATGATGGGAATTGTAGTCCCAAAACATCTGGAGGGCCGAGTTTGGGGGTACCTGGCCTATCGCTTTAAGAAACGGCTAAGAAAGGGCCTCAAAAATGATAGCTTGTCTCTTTAAGAAACTGCTACAACACCCCCCCCAAAAAAAAATCCATTTTATTTAGGGGATGACTCCTACACCTAGAATGACCAGGAGTGCTTTCAGCTGGTGTGCCAACTATACCCTTCCCTCAAGGAGCCAGATCTGGCAACTGCCAAATAAGAACACTGCAATATGGCCTGCCTTATTGAATTTTTTTAATAAAATATTTATTGAGATTTTACACAAAAGAAAAACAATGTGACAAAGAATACCAAAAAACAACAACAACAGACATTCAAAAAAGTAGAAAAAGAAGAAAAAAAGGAAAAAAATCTTTAAAAAGAAATAATCCATTTTTTCAATATCTTTAGGTTCATTTGCTTATTTCCTTGACCTCCTCACACCTCCCCTTTTTGTATTCCCGTTTACAAAGTCCTTTCAGCAAATCCTTACCCTCTTTCATTTATCTTTACTCTATATTCTTAACCTATTCTAACTATAAATTCTCTTCCAAATAACTATCTATATTTACATATTATTATAAGCCTTGATACCAAAACCACTTATTTTCAGTCCAACATCACTTTAACATTCATTAATTTTACAGTATTTCTGCAACTGCCTTATTGAATTCTGAAGACTGTTTGAAAACTACAGTTGGTTCGGAACACAGCCGCCAGGGTGTTAACTGAAGCAGGCAGACTGGAACATGTAACACCAGGGTATCATTTCCTACACTGGCCAGTTACCAGTTTGTTCCCCAGTTCAATTCAAAGTGATGTTTCAGGCACTAAAAGCCTTATATGGCCAGGGACCAGCTCACTCATATAAATCTGTACATCCTTTAAGATCCTCAGAAGCCGTGTTCCGGTTTCTCTGCCATCTGAAGAATTACAGGCAGCATATTGGAGCACATGCATGAACTGAGCCTGCTACGAATTTAGCTGCGAAGTGATGTGTAGCAAATATGTACTGTTCAGCATTTTGACCCCGAGGCTCTTTAATGAAGTACGGCTGCAAAGAGCGATTAGGTGGACCTTGGCAAGGACTGCAGTGCTATGAATCAGCCGAAATGGGGGGGAAACAAAAACACTCTCGGGAGCAGAGCATCTTTCTAAAAGATGTCACCGCAGAGGCCCAGCCATGACTCAAGCAAGAGCAAATTGGCATTTAATGACTCACCAATACCATATCCTCCAGCACCTCCGCTTTCCTTGGAGTCGTCCCATCCAAATGGTGACTAATCCCAAGACAAGCGGCCAGCAAAATGTGATCTTCCATAAATGCTTGCTCAGCGTCCAAAAATCTGAAGACATTGCATCCATAGGTAGCGTGGCAAAAGGCCAAATAATCATTAGGCAGGCAGGCAGAGTTTGCTCCTAATGAATTTCTTTTGTTGTGAGTCTGTTCCAAACTCTGTTACACCTCAGACTATAGTAAGCTTATGGAATATAAATAGTCCTGTAGCATAGAGCAGCAGAAAAGTACAATGCATGCCAGCTAATAAAACTGAACTATACATATTTTGTGAACGTGCTCAAGACCGCAATACCTCAAAGACTGCCTCTCCCATATGAACCAACGCGGACTCTGTGATCATCATCTGAGGCCCCCCTTTATAGTATAGTATAGTATAGTACTATAGAGATAGTATTCTTTTTACTGCTAAAAGAGATATAGCATAAAATCAATATCTAGATAGAACAGTTTGATACTTTTCATTTATTTTCCCTATCTATAGTTCACCCTATATGTCAGGCATAGGCAAACTCGGCCCTCCAAATGTTTTGGGACTACAACTCCCATCATCCTTAGCTAACAGGACCAGTGGTCAGGGATGATGGGAATTGTAGTCCCAAAAACATCTGGAGGGCTGAGTTTGCGCATGCCTGCTATATGTTGTAACCATCCTAGGGTGGGATACAGAAGCATTCAGTTAAAAACAGAAAATGACACAGAAAATGCATAAGAAAAGATATAACCAACAAATTTGATAATAAATATACAGAATGTTCCATGCTACCATTTTAAAAAAGCCAGTTCCAGGACTGGAACCATTCCTTAGCCACATTCCTTATGGGTTTCTGTTTGCATATGCCTTTGATATCTCTGCCAAATCGTGGGTTGATCTTCACACTCAAGTTTCACAGTAGAGTAATACCGCCTGAACTTCACCCTCAGCTCTGGGCTTTCATTTTCTTTAACATTTTCCGGATCGGTTACAAATTCCCCCCCGGAAGTGTCTTTTTGCCTGATTTTCCAGAAATATTTTTCTCCAAGGACCAGCGTTCCACTTAAGAGCTGTGAAGCTGCAGCAAGGAACCCCATATAGATAGAAAACCCAGCACGTTGGTCTTTGGGAATGAAAGGCACTCCCAAAACTTGGGGAAGTTTCATTCCTTCGTTTGCGAGGACTGAATACAGATTCCACGAAATGGAAATCAGTACAAATGTTCCCGCTGCCAAGTCCATAATTGCTCCAATGGAAAAGAAGGTAAAGATGAAATTGTCGTGTTTTCCAGGCTTGAAGATGTTATAGAGCGCAAAGGCCATACAAAAAACGGCCACCGCATTTGCAACGATGGCTAATGGCATCAAGTCCTGGGCGGCGGTTATTTCAGCGGGTAGGGACTCCTCATCGTTTAACGCTGTGCATATAATGTTTATTTTCTTCACTGTAATTCTACTCACAGAACAGGCACCCCAGATCCCAATCCCCACAATGCCAGGTTTGTTGCTGCCCATGATGTTCTCAACCTGCCACTCTCTCCATTCGATATTGGCTGTGCTGCAGATGCTCATAACGAAACCAATAAGAGCCAGGACAAAGGCACCAAGTTGAAAACAGGATACCCTGCACAACAGCCGAACAGGAAAGGAGCCATAATCTGCCTGGAGTGGAACTTTAGCTTTGGTACTGGGAAGGCTGGCAACTGAAGGCATGGTGAAATTGGTTCTTCAACCAGTCTCTGGTACGTGGGGGCTTTTTCCAAGGCTTTCTCTGACTTCAGAGAAGACCTGAGAAGACCTGAGAAGACTGAAGCTGGTTTGATCTGGTCCCCATAGCAACTGCTCCTTGGAGTTCTGAGGCAGTTAGAATGCAGCAATGCTCAGAACACCACAAATCATAACTCCAGGGTACTGGTCATTTGGAACATTTGGCAAATGTTATGTATCGAAGTTCTCACCCTGGCCACCAGGGGTATCGTGTATATAGTTTTCACTCAG
Source organism: Podarcis liolepis (assembly GCF_965112155.1). Taxonomy (NCBI): domain Eukaryota; kingdom Metazoa; phylum Chordata; class Lepidosauria; order Squamata; family Lacertidae; genus Podarcis; species Podarcis liolepis. The sequence continues at coordinate 10,208,122 of NC_139558.1, forward strand.
GTCCAGGTCAGTTAATTTAGGCGGGAAACCCTGGGTTGTCACGACGTTGACAGCCGGCTGCCTATAAAAGCAGGCCGGCTGAGCTGTTTGCTGTTCAGTTCAGTTCCAGCTTACTTATAAAGAACTACTCGGAGAAATCTGTGTGGCGTCTGCTATGTCCACCCACTATTTAATAGCAACTGCTTGGAGACAGTATGCTTTCGAATACCAGTGTGGTTCTGGCACTTTTAAAGGACACTTTTTTGTTAGATGTAAGCTTATGCAAAGATTGGGTACAAAATGTGGAAATAAACACTAAACACTTCAAGCTGCCCTTTCCAAAGGAATGAGCGAGCAAGATTTGAAATAAACAAAGCAACAACAACACAAATATTTAGTTGTTTCCATTGGGTTTGAACACCACTTTGAATTACAGTAGTGCTGCTGGATCAGACTAAGGATCCATCTAGTCCAGCGTCCCTTTTCTAAAAATGAAAAGCTTTATAAGAACTCTTTGGGAACAGACAAGTATTATCTCCAATGCTTTTCTTAAAAAAAATAAATGTTTAGAGGTACTCTCATTTTGACTCAAGAAAATCACCATTTTATAGTTCAAATTGGAGAAAAATAAATACAGTAAATGGACAAAAGTACAAAGATTCACAAAATGTTGAGGGGTATGTGTACTGCTGCGTCTGCATCCCCCCCGAAAAAAGCACTGGTTATCTCCATTTTACAGCCTGGCAGAGGTTTGGAGACGTCTGATACTGAAATAATTTCTAGCTTAAGTTAAGACCACTCTGTAAATTCATGGTGAGGCTGATCTTTGGTGAGATTTCTTTCTTTCTTTTTTTGAAATATTTTTTATTGGTTTTACAAAATAAATCACACAATTAAATTTTGAAATAAAACAAGATGTTTCTGAATCTTAGGACTTCCCTTCACTTTGTGGGTCCTTTAAATATCTTAATCATCTGCATATTATAGTCCATCTGAATTATAGTCCTCCAAAATATCCAAAGTCTTTAAAATATTGCAAGAGTTATTTGAAGCCTGCCAAAGAGTTCAAGTGTTTACAGTGTTCTTTTAATGAGCACTCCCACTTTACTTTGTGGGTGCCCTTTGCGGGATCGCGCGTGGTGCTACAGTTCCCTGGGAACTTACTGGCAAACAGGGGCTGGCTTGCCTCTCAGTGTTAATTTTTGGAGGATCATGCCCAGCCTCAGTAATCAATTTTCTTGCTGGGAGGTGGGGCCAGCCCCATTTATAAATAGGGGGTGGAGCCAACAGTAGACAGGCAGTCGGCTCTGGAGATTCACCCTCCCTACCCTCCCTTAGTTTAATGTTTCTTGTTTGCAGGTTAACTTTTTCTTCCTGTTTAGTGGGCTCTGCTACAGTCTTTGACTGGTTGCTATTGAAGGACCGGGAAGAAATTTTCCTGCGTTGGCAGGTTTTGTCTTCCCCATAGCAATTCGTCACAATTTAGGCAGTTATGGCCTTGGGTGGAATCCTTTAGACTTTTCTTCCCTATATGGGTGTGTGTGTGTATGTGAAGTGGTGACTCACCCCCCTGTGGCAGCGATTCCAGGGTCCCCCTCTTAAGGGGGTTATATAATGGGTGTCCCTGAAAGGTCGTCAGTGAACTACCGTGCGGGCAGGGATATGGGCTTGGCTGCCTGCTACGCTTAAGTCTCACAGAGCACCCCCATATCCCATTTATCCTGATGAGCCCCAGTTCCCCCCGGAGGCCTAAGCCAAGGTCTTCCTACATTCAGAAGTTTAATAAAGTTGTGGCCTAATTTTAATTCCATGTAACGTTGTCAGAGTCTTTATTCCTTCCTTGTGATCCTTGGGGGCTGGCGCTGGCGCTGCCTAATCACGCAAATATAATCTACATTTGTCCCATTCTCTATTGAAGTTTTGAGCCTCCTGATTTCTGATTTCCCCAGTCCATCTAGCCATCTCTGCGTCTGAGGCCCTTCTTCATGAGAGGTCCATATGGTGACATGAGAAAGGGTCTTCTTTGTGGTGGCTCCCCACTTGTGGAATGCCCTCCCCAGGGAGGCTTGCCTGGAGACTTCGTTACATGTCTTTAGACACCAGGCAAAAACGTCCCTCTTCATCAAGGTCTTTGGCTAATTAAACAATCTATGGCCTTTTCAACTATGTGTGTGTTGGAGGTACTGTTTTGTTTGTTATTAGGTTATGTATTTTTGTGTTTTACACTGCAAAGCACCCTATGAGCCTCAGATGAAGGGCAGTATAAAAGTAATTATAAGTATAATTATAATACAGTGGTACCTTGATTCTCAAACTTAATCCATTCTGGAAGTCCGTTCCAAAACCAAAGTGTTCCAAAAACAAGGTGCGCTTTCCCATAGAAAGTAATGCAAAACGGATTAATCCGTTCCAGACTTTTACAAACAACCCCTAAAACAGAAATTTAACATGAATTTTACTATCTAACAAGACCATTGACCCATAAAATGAAAGCAATAATGTGCTATTCTATACTATAAAATAAATAAGACAGTACTGCAGATGACAAAAATTAAAATTATTTTTTTCCCCTGCCTGCACTGATGATAGTCATTGTCAGAAGGTCAGCAGTTTGAATCCCCGTAATGGAGTGAACTCCCATTGCTCAGTCCCAGCTCCTGCCAAACTAGCAGTTTTAAAGCACACCAATGCAAGAAGATAAATAGGTACCTCTGTAGCGGGAAGGCAAACGGCGTTTCTGTGTGCTCTGGTTTCCGTAACTGTCCCATTGCACCAGAAGCGGTTTAGTCATGCTGGCCACATGGCCCAGAAAGTTGTCTGTGGACCAACGCCGGCTCCCTCGGGCTGAAAGCAAGATGAGCACCACAACCTCATAGTCGCCTTTGGCTGGACTTAACCGTCCAGGGGTCTTTTACCTTTAACTTGTTCTCTGTGAAGTGACGCTGCCATTGAGGTGGCATGGGATGCAAAGACAGGCAAATGATGGACTGAACAGAATATTATAGGAGCAGCTTAGCGGGAAGAGAACTGCACTACATTATCACAGTATCAAAAGTTAAAACATAGGTTTCCCTGTTGCAATCTGGCAGTCCTACCACAGGCATTCCATATCATGACCAAAGTGGGGCTATACTCTCGCCTCCTGCGCACACCCCTCCTTACGACAGCCCACTGGATCTTATGAACATCTCTGCAACTTGTTCTGGTTTGGGTAACAGGCAACCACTATGATGCCTGGTCACTGGAGGAAAGAGCTCTGCTGCTTTCTGAAATTCTCATCCGAGCATTGCTTTTGACTGAACATTTTTGACTGATCCCCTCGGGCTCAGTGCCAGGCTTTGCAGGAGCTGCGGCTGCCCCTTCCACGTACAGAGCTAATTATAGGACAGTCCTCGGGGGTTTCCCTCAAAATGGAGGCAAAGCAGTTTGCTCTGGCCTATTTCCAGAGCAACTCAGCTGAGGTGGAGCTGCCTTCCCAAAGACATGGAAATCACATGTTCCCCCTTCATTGCTTAGCGTGCATTGTTTATAACATTAGGACATTTACCACTTCAGATGCACCACCTTCCCTTCATTAAAACAAGATTTCCAAGAGCCAGCCAAATCACAAATTAAGAAGAATGAAGAATGTTAGTTTTATACATTTTGGGATGCATACATGCAGAAAGGGATAGTTAGGGTCAATAAACATTTAAAATCAGAAAGTCACAAAAGGGGTGGTCAGGCTTACACCCCTTTCACATCCCGGGTCAGCTTTCTGTGTTTCAACAGCCTAATTTAAGTTGAAAAGTTACTTTGTGGCTAATACTCTTAAACAACTGGGAGTCGGGAGCACATGCTGGACTACTGAAATGCCAAAGCACTGGGGCAACAAAGTAAAACTTCCACAGTTGTGAAAATCAGATGCATTTCACTCAATGCGTAATGTTGGGCAAACTGAACTGCACGGTTTTATTTCCAAAGAGAAGAACTTTCCAAATTGCAGATCCAGATTGACTCCAGATATAATGAATATTTGCAGCATAGCGATAGCTGGCACTGAGTGGCTGACACAGAGAGAATATCCAGCGTTGCAAATACATGCACTTGTTCCCAATACAATTATTGCTAATGACTCAAGGTGAACTGGGACGCGGGTGGCACTGTGGGTTAAACCACAGAGCCTAGGACTTGCCGATCAGAAGGTCGGCAGTTCGAATTCCCACAACGGGGTGAGCTCCCGTTGCTCGGTCCCTGCTCCTGCCAACCTAGCAGTTCAAAAGCACATCAAAGTGCAAGTAGATAAATAGGTACTGCTCCGGCGGGAAGGTAAACGGTGTTTCCATGCGCTGCTCTGGTTCGCCAGAAGTGGCTTAGTCATGCTGGCCACATGACCCGGAAGCTGTATGCTGGCTCCCTCGGCCAATAAAGCGAGATGAGCGCCGCAACCCCAGAGTTGGTCACGACTGGACCTAATGGTCAGGGGTCCCTTTACCTTTACCAAGGTGAACTGGTGAGCGGCTCTTATGGTCCATGTCTAAGAAAGTTCTTCCCCTCCCAAGAAAATACTGAGCTACTCATCTCCCATGTATCCCTTAACTTCCTATATTGTATTATAATAGATTCAAATTGTTTCAAAAGGCTTGAGCAAATCTTGGCTGAAAATAAGACCACAAGTATCAGCCTGCCATTTGCATTCATTCTGACTTGGATGGTTTCTGCGCAGCTATGTTGCTTATTTATTCATGCTTTTATTACGGTACTTTTATATCCTGCTTTTCCCCCAGTGAGCTCAAGGCAGCACGGGTGGTTTCCTAACCTCTCAGCTATCCACACGCAGAGGCTTTCTCCCTGCAGACAACCACAACTCATGCAACTAATACCTGCAGGTAGAGAGGGAGGCATGCAATTGTGGGTCAGGAATAGAAGCACAGCCCTGCTCCTGTGCTCCTGCTTCAGTTTTTGCTTTTCGATGGGTTAGCAAAATTGGTTCACACTGCTTTGAGAATGCAAGTTGAAAAGCAGCACGTAAACCCTGTAAGTCAATGTTGTAATCCTATGCACACTTCCTAGACAATAAGCCCTGCTGAACACAATGGAGCTCTTGTCCAAGCTAAACATGCCTAGGATTGTGCTGCACATATTCATCATGAGCTGCCACACAAGGCTGGTAATGCAGCAGTTTCTGAAAAGCTGGTACCTCAGACGCAAGCTCTGCAAAGAGCCACTGTAGTTTTTCAGTTCCCTCCCTCCCCCTGTGGGAATACCTCTCGGCCATGTTTCTCCGCTTCTGTAATCTACCAGCATCAAAGAAGAGGTAGCAAAACAACATCACACCCTCGTGATGTGGTATGCAACTGCCAGCCAGAGTGTTAACCTCAGATCAAGCTTTCCATTAAACGTAGATCCCAGAGTATCAATATAATCAATGGGTTTTAAGTGCTGCAAAAATATCAAGCTTAGAACCACACGTTCTTCTCCCCTGCATATTTTTACTGCGGCAGTTGCTTCCTAATTCTGTTTCTCAGAGATCTTGCTGAGGTCTTCTTTTTCTCTTCTGTCATAATTGTAGGTGCGGGTATCCACCGTTTTCCTTAATTATTTTCCCATCCACGTCAGCCTCCATTTTCCCGAAGACATAATTCACATTAATTAGAGTGTTTTATTAGTCCACCTTAATCTATGGATTCTTTTTGCGCCGTGGTGGGTGGCTGACTTCATTGTTTCCCACCCCCCACCCCACAACAGGCAACATGCAAACAACATTGCAAAGAGATAGCTGCTAAATAATCCGGGGGGGGGGGCTGGGGGCTGGGTAATAGCCACAATGCTGCGCCTGAGGGAGTTTGTGGTGTCGGCTCAGCCTTCATTTCTGTCAGTGGCAGGTACAAATTTCTACATGCATCAGCTTTGCTCTTCCACGTATGGTATAAATGGAATGGAATGATGATATTATTCTACATTATTCCAGCTTGCACCTGGAAATTAATGGACCCTGAAAAGGATTGCGACAAGATAATGTAATGCCATCTTCCAGGGATACCAGAGGATAGGTGTTTTAAAGTTATTCACAAAGAGTGAAGCATAACTAGGCTGGAGCTCTGTTTTATCTTTTGTGAAACAAACCCCAAAGAGCGTTCCCCCCAGGTCAAACCACTGTCATGTGAAACCAATTGGCCTCCAATAGCTGACCATAAAATTCCAGTCACCTGTTTCTCTTTTTGAAATTCAAGCCTGTTAAGTCGTGGGTTGACATAGCAGCCGGCACAGCGATTTCTTCAAGTAGCTCTTTATTATGGTAAGCTGGAATAGAACTGACTGGGAACAGCTCAGCCGGCCTGTATTTATAGGCAGCCGGCTGTCAACATTGTAACCACCACAGCCCAGAGTTCCCGCCTAAAATAACTGCCGCGGACCTGAGTGAAAACTATCTACAGACCTGAGTGAAAACTATATACAGTATCCCCCTGTTGGCCCAGGGTGAAACTACACTACATAACACCCCTCCCCACCGAGATAAGGCGTTAGTTACAATCGTAATGGTTTCCTTATATACAGCACTACGCGTAATGGTTCAATTAAGCACAAAAGCGTATCGGTTACATTTCCCATACTTAGACCAACAGTGATACCTGTCCAACAACATAGTCCTTTAAATAAGTTGGGCGCTTGGCAACTCTGCCAGACCGCCGGGGACTGGTAGCCAAGTCCGGAGGGCCACACAGTTCTCGCTGAGGCTGTGGTGCGACCCTAGGTGGCGTTGGAACCAACTCCCCTGGATCCGCTGCTGTGGGTGGAGCCTCCGCAAGTGGAGTGGTCTGAGTCTGTTCTGAAACGGCTTGGTTCGGCTCCACGCTGGCAGTTTGCGAGGGAGGTGTAGGTGGGGCCTCGCCATCTGTACGTGTCTCTTCTGGAGCCGCAAGCGCAGTTGGGGGCACCTCGGTAGTGTCCAAGTCCCCAACCCTGCGCCTAAGCTGGTCTATGTGCCGTCGCCACAAGCGTCCGTCTTCGAGTGCCACCTGGTACGAGCGAGGTCCAGTGACTCCCACTACTGTGGCTGGCACCCAAGGGATGTCCCCCACATAGTTCCGGGCAAAGACCTGGTTTCCTGGGACAAATGACCGTGGTGCGTTGGCACAGCCTGGGGGTTCAGCCACGGCAAAGTCTGGGTGTAGCCGGTCGAGCGGTGACCTGAGGCGGCGGCCCATAAGCAGTTCAGCAGGACTCCTCCCTGTGGCCGCATGAGGGGTGATGTGTTGCACAAACAAGTATTCGGCGACCCGCTCATGCCAGTCTCCCCGGTCCAGGCGCGCCAGTGCCTCTTTTGTCGAGCGCACCATTCTTTCCGCTTGCCTGTTGCTGGATGGATGAAAGGGTGCCGTTAGGGCATGGCGGATGCCCAGTCCCAAAAGATACCGCTCAAACGTGCCTGACGTGAACTGCGGTCCGTTGTCAGAGACAAGGACATCAGGACACCCATGCGTTGCAAACAGGCCTCGCAGCACCCGGATGACAGCTTCGGTAGTGGTGGAGGGCATCAGGGCGACCTCCAGCCATTTGGAATAGGCGTCCACCACTACCATAAAGGTCCGGCCGTGAAAGGGGCCAGCCAGATCGATGTGCACCCTCGACCAGGGTGTCTTTGGCGTCTCCCAGGTGTGTCCCTTAGCTGCCGGTGGTGCAGGCCTCGACTCCTGGCACGCTTGACAGGCGGACACCCAGGCAGTGATGGCATCGTCCATATTAGGCCACCAGACGTAACACCGAGCCAACGCCTTCATTTTGACAATTCCCGGGTGGCCAACGTGCAGAGCCTCCAGGACGCGCTGACGGAGTCCCTGGGGAATCACGACGCGGTCTCCCCACAGCAGGCAGCCGCGATGAGCTGAGAGTTCATGTTGTCTGGTTGCGAAGGGCTGGAACTCCGATGCAAAAGGCCCTTGTGGCCACCCCCTCCACACCCAGTTGAGCACCCGGCTGATGGTGCGATCCTGGGCAGATGCGGAGGCCACAGTGGCAGCCGATACAGGCGCTGCCGGAAGATCCTCAATCAGAAGGAGCGATGAAGCTGGAGCCGGGTCTTCCACAAATGCTGGAAGAGGGCAACGGCTGAGGGCGTCGGCATGGCCCATCGATTTCCCCGGGCGATGGATGAGCCGGTAGTGGTAGGCAGCCAGGAAAACAGTCCATCGCAGCATGCGTGGTGAGAGGACCGGTGGAGTTGGACGATCACCGGCGAGGAGGCCCAGGAGTGGCTTGTGGTCAGTGATGAGGTCAAAAGTCCTGCCATAGAGGTATTCATGGAACCTCTTCACTCCAGCCACAAGTGCCAATGCCTCCTTGTCGAGCTGGCTGTAATTCCGTTCCGTCGGAGATAGTGTCCTGGAAAAGTAGGCGAGCGGTGCTTCTCTTCCATCTGGAAAACGGTGACTAAGGACAGCACCGATGCCAAAAGGTGAGGCGTCGCAGGCAAGGACCAGCGGCCTGGATTCACTGTACTGTACCAGCACACTGTCTGAAGAAAGGAGAGCCTTGACCGCGTTGAAGGCCGCCGTCTCCCGATGACCCCAGGCCCAAGGCGTCTTAGTGCTAAGGAGTCGGTGAAGAGGCTCAGCCACTGTGGCTTTGTGGGGCAGGAACATGTTATAAAAGTTCAGCAGCCCCAGGAATGCCTGCAACTCCGTTTTGTTCTTTGGGGTGGGGGCCTGCTGGATAGCGCGGATCTTGGATGTGGTTGGATGAAGACCGGAGGCATCGATAAGATAGCCCAGGAACTCTACCTGTGGAACGGCGATCTGGCACTTCTCCCTCTTTACCTTGAGCCCGGCCTCCTGGAACCTGGTCAGCACGGCACGGAGGCGCTCGAACAGCTGCTGGTGTGAGTCTGCAGACACCAAGACGTCATCAAAATATGGTACCACGCCCGGAAGCCCTTGCAGGAGACGCTCCATAAGGCTTTGGAAGATGCCAGGAGCCACACTCACCCCGAACTGCAACCGGCGGCAACGGAATGCCCCCCGGTGGGTGACGATCGTCTGGGCTTCAGCAGTGGCATCATCGACTGGCAGTTGTTGATAGGCTTGGGCAAGGTCCAGCTTAGCGAAGACCTTACCCTCACCCAGGGAATGCAGCAGGTGTTGGACAACAGGAACCGGATAAGCGTGCTGCTGAAGTGCCTTGTTGATCGTGCACTTGTAGTCAGCGCAGATTCTCACCGACCCATCTGGCTTGACAGGCGTGACGATGGGGGTTTCCCACTTTGCGTGGTCAACCGGCTCCAAAACTCCTTGGGCGATCAGTTTGTCCAGTTGTTCGTCCACCTTAGCCTTGAGAGCAAAGGGAACCCGGCGTGGCTTTAGCTTGATGGGGGCGACTTGTGGATCAAGGCTAAAGGAGATGGGCGTACCTGTATATTGGCCCAAGGTGCCGTCAAAAACCTCGGCAAAGTCTTTGACCAGACCCTCAGTCTCTGCGTTAGAGATGCAGTTGATGCCGGTGACTTCCAGGCCGAGGGCATCAAACCAGTCTAGCCCTAGGAGGCTTGGCCGCTGACCTTCGACCACCACCAACCGGAGCAGGCCCGAAAAATCCTTGAAGGCGATCCGGAACCGGCCAACGCCTACCACGGGAATGTCGTTTCCCTGGTAGTCTCTCAGGTGTACGCGGTGAGAGTTGAGTTGCCTTTTGGACACTCTGGGTACCAGTCTTTTGATGGTGCTCCATGACACGATGGACAGGGCAGACCCGGTGTCGATCTCCATGTCACATGGAGCTCCTTCAATGAGCACCGTGACGTTCAGCTTGCGTCGCGTAGTCGAGTCGGTTTGGCCAATCGTGGTTCCAGACGGGCAGCGGCAGTTGGTGAGAGCGAAACAACTTTCCTTGGCAGACTGGAGTGAAGACTTGGACTTGCGAGTCGATGAAGGGGGGGTGTCAGACGGAGCCGATCGGCAGACCTTAGCGATGTGGCCCCTTCTGGAACACTTCCTACAGATGGCGTCTCTGAATCGACACTTGGCACGGGAATGGTTGCCTCCGCAGCCAGCACATTCCGGTTGGCCCTTGGACTTCTGTTGGAACTTCCTGCGCTCCCGCTTTGTCTGGTGCACGTCATCGTCTTCACTGGAGGATGCCTCCTCACTGCTGGCCTCTTCATGATGCACCGGAACTGGCTCCCTAGCAAGACGCGGGCTGCTGGACTTGCGGATCTCCTGGGCGGAGCGTTCCGCAGCTTCTGAGGCCACAGCCTCCTCAATGGCTTTCTGTAGCGTGAGGTCTGGCTTGGCTAGGAGGCGCCGTTGCAGATGGATGTCCCGGACCCCGCAGACGATTCGATCCATCAGGGCATCGTCTAAGTCTCGGAACTCACAGTGCATTGCAGCCTGTCGCAGGGCGGTGGTGTAGTTGTTGATTGACTCCCCCTCTGCCTGGTTCCGGTGGTAGAACGCATGGCGGGCAGCAATCTTGGACGGCTTTGGTGCGTAGTGGTTGCGGAGCTTCTCTTGGATCGTGTCCCATGGTGTTGCCTGGACTGCTTCAGGCGCAACCAACGCTCGGGCTGTCTCAAACACCTCAGGCCCACAGAGGCTGAGGAATAGGCCCCGCTTCCGATCCTTTGATACTGCTGTCAGCTCGTTGGCTTGGAGGTAGCAGTCGAACCGAGCGAGGTAGGAGTCCCATGATTCAGAGGCTGGCGCAAACGGTGGTAGAGGCACAAGTGAAGCCATGATTCCGATGCCGGCGTGAAGGGCGATGGATGGAACACAGTGCTCTAGCCAGAACAGTCAGCTCTGAATTGGTTCTTCCCAGTGATTTCGCTCAGTGATTTCGCTCTGTGATTCAGCTCAGTGATTCAGCTCAGTTCAGAGGCTGGCCGCATCTGGCTGTGCTCTGATGTCCATCCATCCCATCCTCGTCGCCAGTGTTAAGTCGTGGGTTGACATAGCAGCCGGCACAGCGATTTCTTCAAGTAGCTCTTTATTATGGTAAGCTGGAATAGAACTGACTGGGAACAGCTCAGCCGGCCTGTATTTATAGGCAGCCGGCTGTCAACATTGTAACCACCACAGCCCAGAGTTCCCGCCTAAAATAACTGCCGCGGACCTGAGTGAAAACTATCTACAGACCTGAGTGAAAACTATATACAGTATCCCCCTGTTGGCCCAGGGTGAAACTACACTACATAACAAAGCCAATGTTTTAAAGAGAGTGGCTGTGTATACATAAAAGACATCCAAAATTACTACAGGATTTTCTCCCAGTAATAAATGGGGAATGTATAATGAGAGAAGCATTTCCTGAGGTCCAAAGCCCACTTGTAAAGTTATATGTCCCTGCTTACTCCCCAGATATGCACTGTCAGGAAATTATCCACCTGGAGAGTGAATCTTTATGTATCCTCTATTCTGTCATCTTATTGACCTCATCATTGCTTTGTCAAATTCATCTGTGCCAAATGCTGCTGTCACAGAGGTTTGTAAAATTTTACTGCATCATAAACGGGAGACCGTGGGTGTGTATGGACTATCAAGTATAATACATTAATACGAGCTAATATCTCCAAAAGAAGCTAAGAATGTGGATTCCCACATCTGCATTTTATGAAAAATTAAACCCTGCCTTTACACATTATATATACAGTACCTATTAAAAAAAGCAAACATCACTATTTAAACTGTGAAACAATTCGCTGTGTTTCATGTTCTCGTTTTTTGAGTTTCAAAGAGGTCACCCTATCCTCTTTGATTATTTATTTACTAATTATTTCAAGAGTGTTCTCCCAGGAAGTGTTCCCCTTCTTCTGAATTGTGTTTGGGCACCAGACAGATCTGCATGCATGCTGATGTCGGTGTGGCATTATGACACCATCCCATCGACAGGGCTGGGGAACGGCCATTTTCATAAAAGGGAAAAGCTGAAGGGGAGAAATGGAACATCTGGAAAACTACCAATTGGTCAGTCTGACTCTGATACAACAGGTGAGTTGTATATGAGGCAGCGTGGACAGCCACCTCAGGCTGTTGGGTTTGGGCAGGACTATTTTTCTATAATAGGACGCGGGTGGCGCTGTGGTGTAAACCACTGAGCCTTGGGCTTGCTGATCGGAAGGTTGGCGGTTCGAATCCCCGTGACGGGGCGATTTCCTGTTGTTCAGTCCCAGCTCCTGCCAACCTAGCAGTTCGAAAGCACGTCAAAGTGCAAGTAGACAAATAGGTACCACTCCGGCGGGAAGGTAAACGGCGTTTCTGTGCGCTGTTCTGGTTCGCCAGAAGCGGCTTAGTCATGTTGGCCACATGACCCGGAAAAACTGTCTGTGGACAAACGTCGGCTCCCTCAGCCAGTAAAGCGAGATGACCGCTGCAACCCCAGAGTCATTCGTGACTGGACTTAACTGTCAGGGGTCCTTTACCTTTTTACCTTTTTATTTTTCTATAAATAGAAAATTGAGGTGCTGGAACTGAGTTCTGGCAAGCTCTGGCTGGGAAAAAAAAGAGCCCTGGTTTGGGGCATCATGAAAGGGGAATATTGACTATATTGGGCATTTATTCCCAGGGAAAGGCAATTGTGGAATTTTCTGTGTCAAAATAACTTGACCGGTTTTGGTGGTTTCCTTAAAAAAAAAAAAAAAAAAGCTCTCAACGATTTGGGGGTCTTCCTGGTTTTTGAAATATGGCAACCCTAAGCCTTGGGTACTACACACTTTGTATTGGAAAGGGGAGTTGTTTACTGTTCTGCCTCAAGCACCAAAATGTCTTGGGATGGTACAGTGTTACGCATGAAATCTCTGCCGCTTTAACAATGTTTTTCCTGTACCATTCGAGACAAGTGGTCACCTACTTCCTGATTTCCCCCGGTTATGTTTCTGTGGCCAAAGCTCTCTAAGCCAAGGACCGAAATTGCTATCTTGATTACACCCAGCATGCGATAAGATCAACATCAATTGTAAGATTCATTGGAATGTATCTGCCATAATCATACAATAATAATCTCCAGGGAAATGGAGAGCTTTCTTCTTTGAGATATTTCTGAGTGTGCTCTTGTTTGAGTTCAAGCACTTAGAAAATAAGCCATTTATCTTATTAAGCCATGTAGCTCCCACAAATGTCACATAAAAATGTAATAGCGAAAAACAGATGTTGCATTACAGAAAATGATAGTGAAACTTATTCACATTAAAAATTGTAGGAAATAACCTAGGCTTCCACAGCCTCGTTTAACTGCACTGTGGATGAGAGCTTTGCTCTGTTCTGTGTTTGTGAATCGTACAAAGTGATTCCCCCCTCTTTCTTTCAGAGGGAACAAGCTTGTTTTCTCCTCCTGTGGAGGGTAGGATTGGAACCAATGGCTTCAAGTTACAAGAAAGGAGATTCCAACTAAACATACGGAAAAACTTTCTGACAGTAAGAGCTGTTTGACAGTGGAACAGACTCCCACAAGAGATGATGGACTCTCCTTCCTTGGAGGTTTGTAAGCAGAGTATGGATGACCATCTGTCATGGATGCTTTAGCTTAGATTCCTGTATCGCAAGGGGTTGGACTAGATGACCCTTGGGTCCCTCCCAACTCTGAAATGCTATGATTCTACAAACCAGCTCAATTTAAGGATTATTCTTCCTCACAGACAGGTGCACTGCATTCCCTCAGAACCAAGTTCCATTTCTTAAAGATGTTGCAGAGCTCCAGAACCACACGGATTGGCTCAAGTCCTAGGTGATTCTGTTCCCATAGACAAAAATTTAAATCTTCCCACTTCCAGATTTTGGTGTGTGTGTTCATGCAATGCCTTAAAAGAAAATGTGATGAAAGTGATGTATAGATGGTATATTACACCCGTCAAATTAGCTAAAATGTATAAAGTTAGTAATAAATGTTGGAAATGTAAAGAAAAAGAAGGAACATTTTATCATATGTGGTGGGAATGTAAAAAAGTCAAAAGCTTCTGGGAGATGATATATAATGAGATGAAAAAAATGTTGAAATATACATTTATAAAGAAACCAGAAGCATTCTTATTGGGCATTGTAGGAGGTGATATAAATAGAAAGGAATGTAAGCTGTTCTTATATGCAACAACGGCAGCAAGAATGTTATTGGCCCAAAAATGGAAGCAAGAAGAATTACCGACGAAAGAAGAATGGAGGAAGGAATTAATGGACTATGCAGAATTGGATAAACTAACAGGAAAGATCCGAAATCGGCGGGACCAGAAATTCACAGAAGACTGGAGTAAATTTACAGATTATTTGAAAAGTATTTGTGATGACCAGACTAAGTTTGTAGGTTTGCAAGAAGTTTTGTGAGGAGTATTATTGGAATTATTGCAAAAATGGATAAGGGAGAGGAGGGTTAGTTAAGACAATTAAAGGTAATAAGAATTTAAGAAATGCATAAGAAGTGGTTAAAACAGTGGATCATCAGAGGTGCTGAGGGAAGTCCAAAAAAAGATTGTATAAATGAGGAAGTTTTGTGGTATGTATTATAATATGTTAAAATTAATAAAAATTATTATTTAAAAAAAAGATTTTGGTGTGTGTTGGGGGGAGAGTTGTGCGACTTTTGAGATTGCCATGACCAGCAAAAGGCGTAAGCAGGCTCAACGTACTGCTAGGAAAGAGCCCCACTGATTCCACCTGTTTCCTGACTAGGCTTGGGTTGGGCTGCCACCATCACATCCCTGGCATTGCCACTAGTCCCACTTGAAACCCCTGGCTTTGCAGGACGCTGAACATTGTGGGAAATATATCAAAGATTCGGACCCTCCTTCCAGATGGGCTTGCCTGGTGATGTCAATGCCCTAGGACAGGAACCTGTGGACCCAACGTTGTATTTTCCCCAGTGCCCAGTGTTTAGTGTCACTAATGCCGGGCTCGCATGTCAAGTGCAAAGATTCATTGGTGGCTGTGATGCCACCCCAGATTGTGTCACTAGAGGGCCCAACTGGACAGACCATACATACTCCATCCCTACTGTGTACACTTATTGGTTAAAAATAAATAAATAGCTACACTGATGTCTCAACTCTTCCTAATGTGGTAGTGGCCCAAAGGGCCACAATGAATGTGATAATGTGAACCCCTATAAATCCTTCAATATGCCCCTAACAGAGACGTTATGGTAACCTGTTGCTTTAAGAAACTGATGATTTTGCAAGATGCTGTCCCCCACTGAGACAGAAGGACAGCTGATAGGTAAATCACGAAGATACAGCTCATAAACTAGAATATAAGTTGATACATGGTGCAAATGGCTACACTTAGCACAGGTTCCCAACATGCACACTAACACAATGTTAGTTTGATCACAGTGAGAATCAAAGTTTAGTTTGCAATGCTTATTGCACATGTGTATTAAACATGAAATGAGGTAATGATGTACATGATTGGTGAAAATTCAAATCCTTTGTTTGAAATGTTATAAATACCACCGCCCTGGCCCTTGGGCGGGTTGCAGTTTGGCGAAAAGATTTGACTGTAACCTATTGCTTTGTAATAAACAACAATGGACTCCTAACTCCTCTTGTCTCTGAGTTTTATTGGCGTAAACTCAGAAGATAAGCCATTTTTGGCTTACAACGCTACGGTGACACCAGTAGAGTACATATTTTATCCTAGCAGAGGGGAAAGAAGTATTTAAAAATATTCTATGCCAGTTTGCCAGGTCACATGACCAAGCTGAATGCGTTTAGGATCCAGTCTAATCCCCACTTGCCATAGGATTGCTCCCTTGAGTGCTTTCACTTGGTAGAATAGACCATACTATCCAGGGGGCACTGATGCCAAGCCCCTTTCTCTCATGTCCATTTGTGAAGGTGAACCAATTTCACAGAATACCAGAAGCATGCAAGTTATTCTATTGA
This sequence comes from Podarcis liolepis, assembly GCF_965112155.1. NCBI lineage: Eukaryota > Metazoa > Chordata > Lepidosauria > Squamata > Lacertidae > Podarcis > Podarcis liolepis. Next base: position 10,223,936 of record NC_139558.1, read on the forward strand.
TTGAGAATAAATTGTAAACTGGCTGTTTGCAAGAATAATGGTAACTTGTATCACAATTACCAAAGCATCAGATAAAACTCTGATAAATGAAACTTAGGTTTTCATGAATCACGAGAAAGTTATCTCACGGTATCAACGTAAATCTGACAACACAAAGATGGTATTAATAGTGCAGTCGTAAGATTGCAATAACACTTCAGAGGTTACATTTGCCATTAGCATTTAAAAGGTCAGTTGACAATAGAAAACATATTTTCAATGTAAACTTAATTAAGAAAGAAGAGTTGGCCAAATATAAGGCAGATCATACATTAATAGGTAAGTGCAGACAAGGTTTCCCCTTAGAAATCACAGGGGCAACTGTTTAAAAGTGGCACTGATGGTCGTTCTTAGAGGTTAAATTGACGATTTAGAGTGCTAAAACCACAACAGCTGTCAGCAATGAGACAAAATTCACCTTATTTCTCAGTCATAGTTAATATACACATTAAACACATGCTTTGAAAACCACAGATTTACAACTACTGCCTCTTTCACAAATTAGTCCCACAGGGACCCTAATCCAGATTGAGATTATGAGACAGGGGTGTGGAGGAGTGCTTAACCCTTTTCCTCCTTGCACCATTTCCCTGTTGAGAATTACAGATTCAGGTTGGTAGTCATGTTGGTCTGTCCTAATAAATAACAATGGCGAAAGATTTTTTTTTAAATTTATTGAAAGATGTTCCAGTAGCACCTTAAAGACCAACTAAGTATAAGCTTTCTAGGTATGAGCTTTTGTGTTGTATACACACTTCTTCAGATACTCTGAAGCAGAGGTTGCTACAACCTTATAAGTGTTGATGACTGTTAGTGATGGCAGTTGGTTCCACAGGGAAGGGCAAGGGATTTTTAAAGGGATAAAAAGGTAAAGGTACCCCAACCGTTAGGTCCAATCGCAGACGACTCTGGATTTGCACGCTCATCTCACTCTATAGGCCAAGGGAGCTGGCGTTTGTCGGCAAACAGCTTCCAGGTCATGTGGCCAGCATGACTAAGCCGCTTCTGGCGAATCAGAGCAGCACACGGATAGATGACCAAAATTAGCTTTAGCATGTATAATGGGACATGAATCCAATATCTCTATTCAGACTAGGTCTCTCCATTGTTTTTAGTTTGGTAATGAGTTATAATTCAGCAACTTCTCTTGTTGAGAATTGTTCCTGATGCTGCTATTGTTGGAGAGAGAGGTTGGAAGAAAGATTCCTACCCTCCAGTAACAGAGTTAAGCACAATGGTGATTGCTCCAAGCACATTAAAACTTGGTTAGATTTACATGTGCCCTCATCTAAATTTAAACAAATGTTTCCTGCAAAAATACTTAGTATAGAATAAATCATAGACACTTAGCGTTGCAAACAAGTGAATCTTTTACTCACCATTTCCAGAAGTCACAGCAAACAAGCTCCTCTTATCTTCCTGAACCAGAAGAGGGCCGAAATGGGTGGAACAGTCTGTGATTGCTTGGGGAAAGCCCTGGAGAGGAGGGGAATTAGACACCTGTGAGGAGGCAGAAATTTTCAGTCTCAGCAACTGATTGATGGGGTAAGACCTGCTGTGGATGAACTGCTGTGCTCTTTAGGCGTGACACTCTGCCAAATCTGTGAAGATCATGTTTTTGCTAATGTAGCCTTATTGGAGTTCACTAATTGGGTCTGCGTTGCTCCGGGACAGGAGGAAGGAAGTCAAATGACACCGAGGTTGATTCAAATAAAGAGTTTACTCTGCTCTCCGGATAGCAGAAGGCACTTGCGTGATCAAGTCCACAGCAAGTCCAAAGAAATGACAAGTTTCGTGCAGTATATATATCCTCCAGGCACCCTCTCCCTCCTTCCCCAGGAGTCCAACCACGTCAGCCTATGTACGCAGGTTGACATCACATATTTTTTGCTCTGGTATTCTTAACCATAAAAGGGAATTCCTTTCTGTATTTCTGACCATAAAATGATCTTCCTCATCCTACCCTTATCTTGGAGGAAGAGGTCGTCATCTCCGAGAACACGCTTTGGCGTTGTTCCGGACTTAGGTCTGTGCGTCTTTTGTGGTCAGCACATAAGATAAGGCACAGATGTATCTTTTCTGTTCTGCTGGTGCAGTCAGCGTCATTCCTGCCATCACAAACTGATAAAGGAGAGGGCTCTGAGCACAGCCGGGTTTTTGTTTATACATTGACTCAGAGCTCAAGTTAATGGATTTTAGCTAAGGAAAAATAGGGACTTTGGTGCCTGCACAGTTAGTTTTGGGTTTTGGAAACCCATTCCTTCACTAATAAAGAGTTAACTCCAACTTTGAGCAGTGTGATTTACTGCTGGCACACTTTTTGACACTGTCAGGCTGCAGCTTGGGGCCACCAAGTGTTGGCCCTGCATCAGTGGCGCATCTCTCTGCCAGCAGAGGCGGACAAGAGAGGGGGTCTGCACAGCATCCTAATCTCCCCCAGTCAACACTGGGGGGGGCTGCATTCTAAGTGGGGCTCCCAATGATCAGTAGACTGTAACATCTAATCTAGATTACTTTCCTTTTTAGATAGTACTTGTGGGGTGTTGCTCTCATGCACTTTCATATTCTATATCCCTCCCCCCCCCCCGCTCCATGTTCTCTATTTCACCCATAAAACTGCCTGCCATTTGGTAATTTGAAGGGAAAAAAGCAATGTAAACAAGCATACACATGTCTGTAATTGAAATCATTCATTCGGATCATAGAATGTGCATTTTCACTGCTCTTTTGAGTCTGATTGCAAAATTATGGGTGGGAGTGTTGGGGGTGTGAATCTGAATTCTAGGTCCTTTTATCCCTTAAAAAAGAGAGAGAGAGATTCCAGAATAACAGGCTGATGCTCATTCTGAGCTGTCGTCAAAGCACAATGCATTTCCTGCAGATTAAATGCTGGCTGGGAGTTGGTGGCCTGAGGCATTGCGCAGGGCCATTAGTACCACTCAGCCATTAATTCTCCAGGAAATCATCTTTGCCAAGGTGATATCTATGAATGTTAACGGGGCAGATTTTTCCCATCCTCCAAATTACCAAATCTCTACATAGCTACATACCAAAGCTCACTCATAAACAATACCTTACTTTAGAAAATATATGTATTCCAAATAGTTCCTTTTATTTTACAGCCTTTTTCTGCCTTACTAGCTTTCTTCTCTTGCCTTGTTTTACAGAGCAGTACAGTTTTATACACTTGAATGGTCAGTCAATCCCCCCCACCCAAGGTGTTTGGTTATCAAGGTCAGTTAATATTTCCCCTTCATATCTCCTGCTGTGTTGGCGACAAGCTTTGCCAAGAAAAACCTTTCGAAATGTTAAAATGCTGGGGGTGGGAAAAGGCTAATTTTCCATTTGCAATCAAGGTGTCAAGATTTGGTAAGGAACTTGTCTTTCTCTCTGCTTTATTTTCTTACCCTTAAAGAAAGTCAGCTATAACAGCAAAGAGCGGCTGCTATTCTGAGTTAACTTATTTCAGATTGGGCTGAATGTGCACACATCATAACCATTTTGTAAATGCTGCCAGTTCCTTGCTGGTTGTTCAGGTTTAGACACTGCAAGATCATGATATCTAACAAAAATGGATGGGAAAGTCAACTTGGAGGGGGAGTGAAACCCCGAGGAACCATCTAAATGCATCCCAGTAATTCAACATTGTGCTAAGGTTAGCTAGCAACACTCTTATTTCTCATCTTGAAATGTTTACAGTGATGGACATGTTTCTGAGTAAAGGTTAAGGAATGAACCCACTCACAGAGGCTGAAGGATTGGTATCTCATTCCTTGCTCATGCTGGAGAGAAACATCAATTTTGACGTAGATGGGCATCCATTCTGCATTAAAGATGCAGGCAGCCAGTTTGGGGAGACAGGCTGGGTGAGTAATCCAAAACGCATTGACATTGTGCGCATTTCAACAGCACTCTGCAGATGCAGTGAGAGTGGTGCAGACCCACTCTGCACATGTTTTCTGTGTTTACTGTGCGGTTTTCCAGAATGTTGGTTCTGCTCTTGCTATTCACATCCAGAGGAACAACCTCTACAGAGTAATTATTCTTATCTACTAATACTCTTTTATATTGGGAAGCGGGTGGTGCTGTGGGTTAAACCACAGAGCAAAGGACTTGCCGATCAGAAGGTCGGCGGTTCGAATCCCTGCGACGGGGTGAGCTCCCGTTGCTTGGTCCCTGCTCCTGACAACCTAGCAGTTCGAAAGCACGTCAAAGTGCAAGAAGATAAATAGGTACCACTCCAGCGGTAAGGTGAACGGCGTTTCCGTGCGCTGCTCTGGTTTGCCAGAAGTGGCTTAGTCATGCTGGCCACATGACCCAGAAGCTGTACACTGGCTCCCTCGGCCAATAAAGCGAGATGAGCTCCGCAGTCCCAGAGTCAGCCACGTCTGGACCTAATGGTCAGGGGTCCCTTTACCTTAGCTTTACTACTACTCTTTTATATTAGCTGGGCTAGTGCTATTGGGTATAGAGACCACTTTATTCTCAGCATTTTCGTAAGTGGGTGTGATGACCAACACAACCTATGCATGCAGTTCTTTTAGATAAAAAGTGCTGGTGCATTCCTTTTCTGTTGCTTGTCCCTTTAGAACACATGAGAGCAGCAAGTCTGCTTACCCCTTCTTTAGGTGGGACGGCTTTGTGGGGCGGCCAGTAAAAAAGGTAGAAAGGTAAAGGACCCCTGGATGGCTTAGTCCAGTCAAAGTCCAGTGGCTTGGGCCTCAGCACTCTTAAAGGCAATGATCCCCGTGGGGATCCCCCTATTTGATGTAAGCCATAGGAATCCCCAGTGCCAGTTTGACCCTGATGTCATTTCCAGCAGGCGTTTACTGAAATATACTCGGAGTCGAGTGCGGATTTCATGCTCTTTATTCAGCTCATAGTAGTGAGGAATGGAAGTTCCCCCGAAATGACTGCTTTATATACATTATTTACACAATGGGAACAACGTGATTGGCTAGTTCCGGGATTCTCCTGTAGGCCAATCAGGTTGCGGATTCACTTCCACCTGGAGTTGGATTAGATGGCTCCTGCGGACCAATCAGACTGCTGCATTCTGAATCCTATTGTTGTAGGACCAATCAGACTGCTGCAATTTGGATCCTATTCAATATCCTATTTGAGCCAGAACCCGAACCCCGGACCAGGGAACACCCCAGGGTTCAACGCACACGTAGGTGGCCGGCGTACCTTGAGGACTATGAATGCAACCTCCCGGTCAGGACTGGAACTTGGAGGGGAGGGGTGTTATGTACTGAGTTGAATAGGATCCAAAATGCAGCAGTCTGATTGGTCCTAGAACAATAGGATCCAAAATGCAGCAGTCTGACTGGTCCTAGAACAATAGGATTCAGAATGCAGCAGTCTGATTGATCCTAGAACAATGCAGCAGTATGATTGGTCGGCAGGAGCCACCCAATCCAGCTCCAGAATCCACAACCTGATTGGCCTACAGGAGAATCCCGGAATTAGCCAATCACGTGCAGCCCATTGTGTAAATAATGTATATAAAGCAGATACTTTGGGGCAACTTCCATTCCTCCTCACCACTATGAGCTGAATAAAGAGCATGAAATCCACTCTCGACTCCAAGTATATTTCAGTACATAACAGTTACCTATTGCCTATGCCAGGCTTCCTCAACCCTGGCCCTCCAGATGTTTGGGACTACAATTCCCAGCATCCCTGACCACTGGTCCTGCTAGCTAGGGATCATGGGAGTTGTAGGCCAAAAACATCTGGAGGGCCGAGGCTGAGGAAGCCTGGCCTGTGCCAAACTTCTTCATCTGTAGTCAATAAAAGTTGCAGCCTGATTTGATCCCATTCAATGGTGTGGTGTCATTTATCGGTAGCGCATCTGTGCCGGTGTGTGTGTGTGTGTGCACAGCCTGGCCCTGCAAGTGGGTCAAGAAGAGGTGCATTTTACAGAGGAGAGCACTGAAAAATGCATGGACATGCACTTTGCGTTACTGACACCTCCCACATTATGTATCTGAGAGCAGAAAGGTTTCTTATGAAGCAGGTCTAAGTGCCTCTCAGTTAAATGGATTGGACTACATTTCAGGACTTAAAAGTCCTCCCCCTTCATAGATATTCTATTTTTCTGGTGATCAATAAAGGTCCACTTCAAGCTGATGAGATCAAGTAACTCAGCTGGCTGCTAAGACAAGAAAGCAGAAGAAGACCAGGCTTAGTTCTCATTGGAGATTAGGCTCAGGCAATGGAATTACAGATTAGCTGTAAAACAGTTTTTGTTTGTTCCCCCTGAGAAAATTTCTGAGATTTTTATTTTTCAAACTCCTCAGGGGGTAGAGGTCTAGTGCATAGATTTCTCCCCCTGAATATTTTAAACCATTTTTGTTTGTTTGGCAGCAACCCCCCCCCCCACAGTGCCACAGAATGGATGCAAAATGGCTGCCAGGCTGCCAACATGGCTGCTGCTGTCATTTGTGGTGGCAGCCAAAAGAAAGGAAGAAATAATGATTTGGTAATTCATAATCTGTCTCTGCTCAAATCCATACCTATCCGGAGTTATTTTCCAATTGGAATGAATTAATATAGCTCTGCAATTTTGTTAAAACAACATATACATTACAAAAAATGAGCAGACTCCCAACTTTTCATTTCGATTTATAGTAATAGCATTTTCAGATTATAATCCTGTATGATCTGAGGGAAGCATTGCCACTGTGGTTTCCTACAGATAATGTTGGACTAATTTCCCATCATCCATTATTGGCCCTTCAGGCTGAGATGATCAGCGTTGAACAGCACCTGAAGGGCTCTACCCCAATCTGAGGCCATATTCTAGCCTATCTTTTAATATCATCATCATCAATCTTTATTACGGTCCAGAGACCCAACAAATCATTACAAAGCAATACACAATTCATACAGCCTACCTCCAGGTTAAGCAAGCATTCTGTTTAGAATATAGGGCTCATTTGATCTTGCAACCACCGATAAAAACTTTGCCACTGCTAATGTTCTAACATTTGTCCAGTAGGAACCTGACATAGTGGGCCTCTGATTTTCCAGGGAAAGATACCAGCAAGGGTAGTATCAGTTCAGCCCTGGCTTGCTCATATTTTGCACAATGCAACAAAATATGTTTTATGGAATCGATGTCTTGAGCACAAGAGCAAAGTCTGTCCTGGTAGGGAACCCCTCTCAACCTGCCATCCAACACTGCAGAGGGAAAGACATTTAGTCTGGCTTTGGTGAAAAGACTTTGGTAGTTTGGTACTGTCAGGTTTTTAATGTAAGATGTTAACTTAAAGACATACCCATATTGAACTCCTGCTGCCAGCGGACTACAGACTGCGTGTGATCGAGATCGCAAGTCACTGTGTGCATTATCCCATAATCTTTGCTTTAACATCTTTTAATATTTGTTTGTTTGTTTGTTTGTTTGTTTGTTTGTATAAAAACCAAATCTCGGTTGCTTTCTCATCAGATGTTCTCAAGGTGAGGTATGCAAAAATATAATAATAATAAAAGTTTTATTTATACCCCGCCCTTCCTGGTTCAAAAACCAGGCTCAGGGCGGGTAACAGCAAATTTAAAACACTTAATTATAAAAGCAGCATAAAATACAGTATAAAAACATGAATAACAATAAAAATCAAAAAATCAAATAGATAACCCCCAGGGCTAGCTGGCTGAATTGGTCCTACTTGGGCCAGCAAGGAGGCCAGGGAAGAATTTAAATGTGGTGTCCCAGAAAGGGTTTCTTCATAGAAGAGGAAAGGGGGAAAGGGAATAGAGGATCAGGCTAATTCAAACGGAAGGCCAGGTGGAATAGCTCTGTCTTACAGGCCCTGCGGAAGGAGACCAAGTCCTGCAGGGCCCTGGTCTCATAGGACAGAGTATTCCACCAGGTTGGAGCCATCACTGAAAAGGCCCTGGCCCTGGTGGAGGATAGTCTGACCTCCTTAGGGCCCAGGACCTCTAAACTATGGTTATTCATGGACCTTAAGATCCTCTGCAGGACATACCAGGAGAGGCGGTCCCGTAGATACAAGGGTCCTAAGCCATAAAATGTATAAAGAGAAATGTTTAACTAAAAGATATGTCAGTGGCATCCAGTTTGCATATGGTTGATTTGTTGATGTGAAATATACACATTAATGATTCTTATTTTTTCCCCTGTTCTGGCTTAGTGTAAAAAATAACTCTCCATCCTTTCACAATTGTGGCTGGGCAAACCTAGCCAGATGCGCCCATCTGTATAAATATAATATTTATATATTATAAATATAAATAGTTTAAAAATATATTCTGGAAACATTTTTTTGCATTCTACAATTGGCATATATAGAACTGGATAAAGTACACATAAATGTGGATTATTTTTAGAGATTTCATACTACTGGAACTTTAACAAAGCTCACTTTTATTTTGATGATCTAACAATTTTAAAAATAATTGTACCAGTGATTAGTATGAGCAAATAAACTTTCAAAGTCATTTTTATTGTGCTAAGTGATTAATGCTTCATAGTTGAATAAGAGTATCATCAGCATAGATACAGATATATTTCATAGGAGATGTATTTATGCTTCATACTTGATATAGAAAGGTACATTTTTTAAAATTGAAGAAGAGTGTCATCAGCATAGATAAAGATATATAAATATATTCAGTAGGAGACAGGTACATATAATAATTATAGCGGACAGTTAACTTATGTTCTTCAGTCCCTCTACTCAGTACAGTGAAATTATGTTGTTTTCAAATGAAAGTTTAAGAAATTTAATTTTAAAAAGTGACATCTGTTCCATGGGCTTTAATGTTTGATATTTGCCTTGAAATCTACCTGTATTTCTCAGACTACAGAATCCTTCTGTGATGGCCTCGATTTTAATTTTTTATTTTATTTTAAATGGATTTGATCTTTTTATTTGTGAAGTGCTCCTAAGAGTCACAGAGCAAAAGCAACCTCATAATTTTCCTCACAGGGCTTTCCACACCCCACACATTAACAACTCATTCAATTATATCTTTATATGGTGCTGCTGTTTGTGATTATTATATCCAGGAATGATGAGGATCAGTGTAAGGTCTTTGGGCACCAGGGCATGAGATTCTGGGCCAAGATGATTTAGATTTCTAGTCCTTCATTTTGTTTTATTAATACCCAAGAAAGCATCTTGTTAACTGAACCCAATCATTTTATGGTGATGTGCATGTGATAAGCTCAAGGTGAACTCAAATGGATAAATATATCTAGGGAGCACAGCTGCAGATGCTTGAAGAAAATGATGGAGGTAGCTTCATAATGTCAAATACAAAGAAGCAAAATATTTTTATTCTGATTCAACTAAGGGCTACCCCTGCTTTGCATATTGCTAGCTGGATGGAGGGTTGCCTCTGCAAACTCTTTAGTATATTAAGCTCTTACAGTGCAATCCTGTGCATGTCTACTCAAAAGTAAGTCCCATTACTTCAATAAGGCTTACTCTTAGGTAAGTGGGCATAGGATTGCAGCCTTAGTTTTAAATCGTATTATCGCTTCACCTGGAATATTGGTTTGTGTTGGATGGTGTCTAATAAATTCAATAATAATACAGAATAAAACAACAGGGTATTGTGGCACCTTAAAGAATAACAATTTTATTATAAGTTAGAGTCCACTTCATAACCATGTTTTCATATTTTGGCAAGTTCCTAAGCTTGGTCTCATGGAGAAAGCGAGAGAGAGACCTAATGCCCAGCGAGTTGCATGCCTAGGTTGTGGATTTAAATATCCATATCTAATATCCATAGCTACTATCCATATCGAATATCCATAAATATCCATATCTACTGACAATGGTCTCCCTGGCTGCGGTTCCAGAGTTGTGGCGTCACTAATGAGAAAACTGTGGGATGTAATCCACTGGGAGCAGTCAAATACAACATTCCTTGTTTTCCTAGAGTGGACATGCAAGGGGATGTTGGTCCAGCCAGTCGAAACTTCCTGTTTCCTCCTGGGCTGGAGCATTCCTTGCATGTGACTAGAGATGGGCCTGGCCTTACCTGTCCAGGTAACAAAAAAGACAAGGCACGCAGCCATCTCTTCCTTTTGGACTTCCTCCATTGTTGAACCAGCTCTCAGCCAACACTGGGATTATCTCCATATGGGATAGATCCACATGTATATACTTTGTAATTAAGTCTGCCTTCAGGGATCAAACTGTGAACTGATAATGTGAGTAAACGTCTTTTATATACTTTACACAAGATTGTGGTGTGTTTATTCTTTTAAGGGGGTTATAAGGGAACTTACCAGGAAACTAATATTGAGAGGCTTAAACAAGCCTGCAACCAGTTATATCTACTGTGCCTTTAAAAGGGTAATGTAAAACTCTGCTAAGTTATAGAACTTGCTAACACAAGTTAGGAAGGATATTAATAAACAATATATCTTTTCCTGCCTCCCTGAACATTTCCACAAAAACCCATGTCCTATATGTTTAAGGTGCCACAAAACTCTGCTCATCTTGTGAATAGTTGTTGCTCTTTACCACAGAAACAACTTGCAACCAAGGGTTCCTTAGGTACCACCTCACGCTATGCAACTGCTCAGCAACTGCACTCCTCAGATGGGACATGGCTGAGAGGTGCACTTAGCTCAGCAGAACTGTTGGGATCCACTGCCTGGTAATCTAGCAGGGAGGTGGTGGTGGAGGCAGGAAGGGTCTCCTTCCACAACATGCAAGTGCACGACATCATTGCCCTTGCAAATGTCAGCAGCCCTTGTCCACACCAGGAAACAGTATTCATTCTTTATTATTATTTTTACAGTGCGGGAGTGATCGGTGCTTCCAGTCTTGAATGCAGCAAAAGGGTTGCTTCAACTATCTAATCAAGCAGCAAGAGAAACTAGCCGGTTCTATAAAACAGTGGTAGCTGACCTGTGACCCTCCAGTGTTCTTGGACTGCAACTCCCATCAGCGCCCCATTCTTCTCTGCACCATGGTCAATGGTCAGGGGTGATGGAAGTTTTAGCCCAGTAACACCCAGACTTTACACCCACGTTGTAAAGGCATACAGTGAAAAAGGTTGTCCCATAAACAAGTGACAAAGTGGATTGGAAGGGGCACACCGCCATTCCCAACCAAATGTGGAATAAGAGACCTGATTATTTGAAGAAAAACGTAGCTTAGAACAGTGATTGTATTCTAACTTGCATTTACTGACAAACGACAAGCATTCTTTATATATATATATAAAGCATCTGTATTTACAACCCATAAATTCTTCCCAGCCCTTTAAATGAGCTCTCCATCTTCAATATATTTGAGCTCTCTATAAATCTACCATTCCTTAATCTAAATGTAATCATCTTGTAATAGACCGATTCCAGTAAAAATGCCATTAATCTTGTTTCCTTGGAAGAAAAGGAGGCAGAACGGCGAAGAAGGCAATGAAGAGAAAATTTTCTTCTAGTGTTTTTTATTTAATTTCCAAATTTAAATAGAATCATGATGAACAGCAATAAACATGGGCAAGATCCAGCGAATGGCAAGCATTTCTTGCACAGTGGAATTTAAAGATGCTCCGTATTGGATCAATTGCGCTGCATATGATTTTGTTTACTTCCACATGGGCTCCAATGTTTCGTTTGGTGTTTTAGAAGGACCACAAAATGCCGAATGAAGGCCCTTTCAAGTTACCAATTGTCTAATGCAGCTATAAACCACTGAGCCTAGGACTTGCCGATCAGAAGGTCAGCAGTTCGAATCCCCGCGACGGGGTGAGCTCCCATTGCTCGGTCCCTGCTCCTGCCAACCTAGCAGTTCAAAAGCACATCAAAGTGCAAGTAGATAAATAGGTACCGCTCGGGCAGGAAGGTAAACGGTGTTTCCCTGCGCAGCTCTGGTTTGCCAGAAGCGGCTTAGTCATGCTGGCCACATGACCCGGAAGCTGTATGCCGGCTCCCTCGGCCAATAAAGCGAGATGAGCGCCACAACCCCAGAGTCGGCCACAACTGGACCTAATGGTCAGGGGTCCCTTTACCTTCACCTTAATGCAGCTTAACAATTCAGACGTCTCCATTTTACAAAAATATAAAAACACTCTCTGTAGGATTCCCACTATTGCCACAGAGAATAGATGTTATGTCACAACGGTGACATTATGCTTCCTCAAGTTTGTATTTCTGCAACCTCAAACAACACTTGGTTGGACTACTGTAAAGGGATCTTTACGGGGCTGCCTTCAAAAATGGACCGCGTGCTGCGGCTTGTGCATGTTGAGCTTCGCAGCTTGTCAACATCATTTCACAGAGGTCATGAAGGCATTGCACTGCCTGGCGATATGCTACTGGGTCAAATTCAAGGTGCTTGTCAGAGGTGCACCTGGGTTCCCTTGCACCCTTGTGAAACAGCTGTACCGGCACCAGGGCCAGATTTAGATTTGACGAGGCCCTAAGCTACTGAAAGCAATGGGGCCCTTTACATGTCCAGCTGTCCTTTGCCAACAACAAAAGGTTTTTTGTGTTGAATATATGCTATATGGTAATTTACGGACCTAATAGATATCTAAAGCCATTTGCACATAACAAAATAACCAGTCCATGCAGAATGTAGGCACCCTATACATAAAAAGGAGCAAACCAGTGATATTTTAGGGAGCTGGCAAGCAGGCGGAGCCCATGACTTACATCATAGGGGCCTACACAATACAAAACACTGGTTTTATTTTATTTGTTTTTTATCTTATATTTTGGAAATGTACATCCAGTGCGGTTTTTCCTTTAAATTTTTTTGGAGGCCCAAAGAGAGTGGGGCCCAATCTATAGCTTGTTTAGCTTATACGTAAATCTGGCGCTGATGTATCGGTACCTCCAAAACTGGGAAAGACCACGGACCAGAAATGCAGAAAGTTTGCTTTTCTGTGTTCCTCCAGCAATTTCCTCCGTGCCCGTGGGGACTGAGTCTGCTCTGCCCCTTTTCCTTCTACTTCTCTGCCTCCCTCCCTTTTTCCTCCTGCTGCAACTCTCACCTGCTCTCTCCGCCTTTCTTCCCTCTGAGTCATGCTGGGCGCTCTGGTCAGACGTCTAATAACACCGCCAGCCAAACTGGAGAGGGAGCCCTGCAGGGCTGCTGCAACAGCCCGTGCCAGGGGCCAGATTCCTCCACCAAAGTGCCCGGGGCTTCATCCAGCCACCCAGAGCAACGGAGGAGCGGCCTGGGGGTGGTCACAAATAGGTGATCTCCTAGCCCCTGTGAGCCAGAGTGGAGACTGCAAGCCTAGCCATTGCTGCCACCTGGAGCTCAGGAGCTTCAGCCGCATCACAAAAGACAGGATTCTAAAACCCTCCAATGACATTTGCTGGTAGATGGCAGGCAGCCAATCCCTGCTGCGATAGGGCCAGCATTGTGATTCGCCAGTCACAGCATAAGGTGACCTATCACAGGAGGGGAGGTGTGTTGCCTGGGCTGAGTGCCTCTGTTTGCTATCCTTCTTGATCTTAAATACAGTAAATCCTTTTTGAGCTGAAATCTGGTCTTGGGTCATGGCTGAGCCCACCTACACTTCAGAGAGGCATGGTTTGTTTGTTTTTTTATAAGATATTTATTATGATTTTTTAACATGTTACAATAAAAATGGAAAAAGAAAAAAAATGCAAAATAAAAACAGTTAAAAACACATTAATTTTCCGTTTCTTATTTTCCTTAAACTTATTTCCCCAGACCTCCTCATACCTCCCTTTTTTGTATTCCACTTAAATTTATTAGTTCAGCAAATCCTTACCATTAAGCTCTTACCCATTTATAAACCTTTTTTTCATATTCTCTTAAAGCATTACAGCTAGAAACCACTTGATTTCTATCCAACATCATTCTAACATTCATTAATTTTACAATATTTCTGTAAGTAATCTTTAAATTTCTTCCAATCTTCTTCCACCGACTCTTCTTCCTGGTCCCGGATTCTGCCAGTCATTTCTGCCAATTCCATATAGTCTATCACCTTCATCTGCCATTCTTCCAAGGTGGGTAGATCTTGTGTTTTCCAATACTTTGCAATGAGTATTCTTGCTGCTGTTGTAGCGTACATAAAAAAAGTTCTGTCCTTCTTTGGCACCAATTGGCCGACTATGCCCAAGAGAAAGGCCTCTGGTTTCTTCAAGAAGGTATACTTAAATACCTCAGAGTGGCATGGTTTTTGTGTCCTCCTGGACCTGCACCCTTGGCAGAGGCCCACCTGGCTAACCTCTATGTATGCCCCTTCTCGTGATTACTTAAAAAGCCCTAAACAACTTGGGACCTAAATACTTCAAGGAGCATCTTCCTCTGAACCAACCTGCCTCCGAGTTCAGATCATGAGTTCAGATCATGCCCTGTTGTGGCAATCTACAAGAGGGACCTCTCTGGTGTGGCAGCCTCTCTCTGGAAAGTCTGCCCCTCGGATATATACATCTGGCTCTGACTCTGTTGAGTTTTCGTTGTCAGCTGAAAGCATATTTATTTGCTCAGGCAATTTGCTTTTTGCTATGTTTGTTGTTCGAGTTGTTAAAAACACACACAACAACCTGGCCTTTGATCTGATCTTGATGTAATTGTTATTTTTATTTTATTTTCTATTTGCTTTGTTGCACTCCACCCTGAGATTGCTAGTCAGTGAAGGGTTGGTTTAAAATGTTCTTAAATAAATAAGCACTTGACTGCATCTAGCCAACAATGATAGTAGTGGTGATTTGGATTGCAGAGTACAAACCAATTTGTGCAATCAACATCAGTAAACAAATGAAAAAAAAGCTTGTGTGTCCTCAGCAACAACAGTCACATCATTCCTTTCCTTTTCCTCTACAAAATTCTTATAAGATTCCCATCTCACTTACCTCTGATGTGCTTCCAGAGATCCCCCAGAAAAGTTCCTTTTCAAAGAGCAGAGACGTTTGAGAAAGGAGAATGTTTAGTTATTTAATTAGTTATGTTATGTACTGAGTTGAATAGGATCCAAACTGCAGCAGTCTGATTGGTCCTAGAACAATAGGATTCAGAATGCAGCAGTCTGATTGGTCCTAGAACAATACAGCAGTATGATTGGTTGGCAGGAACCACCCAATCCTGCTCCAGATAGAAGTGAATCCACAATCTGATTGGCTTACAGTAGAATTCCGGAATTAGCCAATCATGTGCAGCCCATTGTGTAAATAATTTATATAAAGCAGATACTGTGAGGGGACTTTCATTCATTCCTCCTCACCATTATGAGCTGAATAAAGAGCATGAAATCACTTTGCGACTTGGAGTATATTTCAAGTTAGTTAGTTATTACATTTATATCCCACTTCTTTCTCCAAGGAGCGCAAGGTGGAATACACAGGTCTCCACCTCTCCATGTTATTCCCACCACAGCCCTGTGAGGTAGATTAGGTAAGTGAGTGAGTGACTGGTGCAAGCCCACCCAGTGAGCTTCATGATTGAGTCGGCATTCGAACCCTGGACTCCCAGGTCCTAGTCCGACACTACACCACACTATTCGTTTCTTGGAAGATCACCAGCGCCAAAGCAATGATTCTTCAACATCAACTTCATTGGACTGGCCATGTTGTTCGGATGCCCAATTATCATCTTCCAAAGCAACTACTCTATTCCGAACTTAGAAATCGATAGCGTAATGCTGGTGGTCAAGAAAAGAGGTTTAAAAACTCTCTCAAGGTAAATCATTTAAAAATGTAGTATAAACACCGACAACTGGGAAACGCTGACCCTCAAGTGCTCCAATTGGAGAACATGGGCTTTGAAGATGCTAAAACTCAGGACGAAAGGGAGAAACATGCTAAGAGGAAGGCACACTTGGCAAACCCTCTCCATGATCAACTCCTGCCCAGAAACCTATGTCCCCACTGTGGAAGGACGTGTGGATCCAGAACTGGCCCCCACAGTCACTTATAGACTTACTGTTAAAACCGTGTTTATGGAAGACAATATTACTTTGACTGATCGCCAAAGAAGAAAGAAGGAGAAGAATAGCCAAATCCTTAGCGTTCATAGTGGAGAAGTGTTCTCATTACCTCAAGGGCATTTATTTCTAGAGTGGTTTTTTTATTCTTCAGCCCTTTTATTTTATTTAAAAAGGACTTTGGTTTTGAGCCTGGTCTGACCAATGCTGAATTGACCAAATGATTGCTGTTCGCTTTAGCCAGCCAAGTAGCCAACATACAGAATCAACAGTCTGATCATAAGCAGATTTCCTCCTTCACATGGGACTTACTCCCATATATGTGTGTACAGAATAGCATCCTCAGTTCCTAGTAAATATGCTTTGGATTACAGCTTTATGCTTAACAGCTCAGCAAAAGCATGAACCTGAGAGTTCTGCAGGATCATCTCCAAATTCAACAGCTGAAGAAATAAATCAAACTTCATTATGTCACTTCTCCAATTTCTTTCTCTCTTTAATGTAATGTACAACAGATTTCCTTCTGCAGAGCATTATCTGACTTCACTGTCAGACCAGCTTATTCAGATCCCATCTGTGTGCTTCCAAAAACAGTAAAAACAATTTCTTGAACAAGTCTCATATTATCATAAAGACTAAAGTTAGCAAAATCTCTCCAAAAGCACACTTCTTTTGTCTTCTCTGGAAAGAAAAAGACCCCCAGATTAGAGTGTATTTTCCTCCTGTCTCCCTGCAGTAAATTTTGCCATTTTCCTGGGCTGATGTGGGGTCCTGTTCCCATTGGAGAGTAGCCTGTTTTGACCCAGATGAAGAACCTGCAACACATTGTCCCAGTGTGGAGGAGAGAGGGCTCCATCAGTTGCCTAAGCTTCAGTTTTTCCAACCATACCTCCTTCTTGGGGCTTGCAGGCAGGGACGTCTTACCCATAGAGGCTAGTGGCACGGGGTGCCAGGGCACCAAGTTCTGGGAGGCGCCAGGGAAGAGGCAGAGGCTGGACGCAGAGCCTCCTGGCATCAACTTGCCACCCTCGCCTGCCTCATTGAAGCAGCGCCATTCCCGGAGCTTCTGTTTGCCATGGCCACTGTGGCACGAAGAGGCCAGCTGAGCTGGGAGACACCACATCCAGCCTCCGCCTCTTCGCCGCTGGAGGAGCCACCCTCTAACCACTGCCCACCTCCTCCAGCCCCACTGGCAGCACCGTCCTCCCTTAAAAAATGGTCGACAACTCTGGGAAATGGGGGGCAGGGCCTGCTGGAGGGAGCTTTGCACCACAGCGCCGGATATGCTTAAGACAGCCCTGCTTGCAGGGGAACTCTGTGCGTGTGTGGCAGCACCCTGTTATGTCAACACGGCTCACATTCCTCCATCTGAGCAAAGGGAGGGGCTTCCACCATTCCCTAGGGCTTCCCAACTGACACGACAAGTGTACAATTGTTGCTCTAAGTTCCCTTTTCTTGGAGCAAAATAGATGAATAAATATTGTAATTGGTATAGGTTGTGACTTCAGATCACAGGATGCTTGGCCAATTAGAAAACAAATCCAGGAACAAAAAGTCAAGTTCAAAAGACTTTACAGGCACAGCTTCGCCATCAAGCTGGAGAAAGAACATCTGCAAATAATCAGCTGATGCGTCTTTTGGGGCAGAGTTGAAACAGCAGGCAGTTTCTATTATCTTGGTCACTTCATTACTTTAGTCATCCAGCCCTGTTTGGTGATCCTGGCAGATGTATTTAAGTGCAGAATGGAGCACAGTGAATAATTTCATATGAATAGTTCATTCTCTCATTTGAGTGTACAGGACGCAGGCAAAAGTACAGATACCTCCGGTTTAGTCATTATTTTAAAATGTTTGGCACTGTGTTTTTTTTTCTGGCAGCCTCCATTATGCAGTGGCTTAAAAGTTGCGGTACCAGCCAATGAATGAACCAAACTTTTTTTCCAGGGAATAGGATATTAATCTCTTCATGAGCAGGCAAACGTCCAGCAGCAGTGCTACAGACTTCAGATTCTTTTCAATGAATGAGCAATTGAGACCCATGCTGCCTTTGGAATCTATCTACTTACAATTGTCTAAGTAGACTCCTAAAAACAGGCAGCAAAAAAACCACCAGTCCTGAATTAGATTCCCACTGACCATTTGAATGGCCTCTGCAGCGCACACACTTTCCTGATCGCTTCTAATCTAGCTGAACATCAGATCAAAACTTCTCTCCCAATTTGAATGGCAAAAATATCATTTTTCTGCCTCCTCAGTTTTTAAATACCATTTAGAGATCATCCCTGAGTTAGGAAAAAAAATCAGTTTGACAAACAATGAATGCATATATGGGGGGGCTTCATTTCCCGTTCTAAATTGGTCAAAAAATGAAGTCCATTTTTGTATGTGCTGCAAAAATACATAGGAAGATGTGATTAGTCATCCCGAATCTGAGTTATCTCTCCATCAACTTGCCATTATCAACTTTCAGTCAAAATCAAGCTCTTAAAATAATCAGAAGAATAATGGTCTTCATATTCATAGAATAGAATCATAGAGTTGGAAGAGACCACAAGGGCCATCGAGTCCAACCCCCTGCCAAGCAGGAAACACAATCAGAGCACTAATGACATATGGTTGTCAAGCCTCTGCTTAAAGACCTCCAAAGAAAAAGAGTCCACCACACTCCTTGGCAGCAAATTCCACTGTCAAACAGCTCTTACTGTCAGGAAGTTCTTCCTAATGTTTAGGTGGAATCTTCTTTCTTGTAGTTTGGATCCATTGCTCCGTGTCCGCTTCTCTGGAGCAGCAGAAAACAACCTTTCTCCCTCCTCTATGTGACATCCTTTTATATATTTGAACATGGCTATCATATCACCCCTTAACCTCCTCTTCTCCAGGCTAAACATGCCCAGCTCCCTTAGCCGTTCCTCATAAGGCATCGTTTCCAGGCCTTTGACCATTTTGGTTGCCCTCCTCTGGACACATTCCAGTTTGTCAGTGTCCTTCTTGAACTGTGGTGCCCAGAACTGGACACAGTACTCCAGGTAAGGTCTGACCAGAGCAGAATACAGTGGCACTATTACTTCCCTTGATCTAGATGCTATACTCCTATTGATGCAGCCCAGAATTGCATTGGCTTTTATTCCAGGTGCTTACATTAGGTGGTTAAAGCACTAAACAACTTAGGCCTCAAACATATGAGAGACCACCTCCTTCCCTACAGAGCCTCTTGGGGGCTTTCTTGGCAGTTCCAACGCCTTTGGAAGTTCAAGGGATGGTGGCCCAGGAGACAGCATGCTCTCTGGCAGCCCCTAACTGTAGACGTCCCTCCTAGCAGGTATCTGGCATCTTCATTATCAGTTCTCATTGTATGCCGAAGGGATTATCCTCACACCTCCGCTGGCTTTGCTGCTTCCATGCCGGGAAACCTGATCTTTAGTGCTGAGTTGGAACCAACAACAATTGAGTTTTCCATGGATTGTTGAATGTTCCGATTTAGCACTAAAGAGTGGGTTTTCTGGGGGGAAGTGGCAGGGCAAAGGCAAAAGTGCTCAGAACGGAAGTGTGGGATAGCCTGAAGATCCAGCTCTTCATCCTCGCCTGTGACACCTGACATATTTTGGAGACCCACCCTATTCTTGAGACTGTGGTTTGTTTTACATTGCATTTTAAATTGTTGTAACCCATCCTGAAGCCTTACGGCGAAGGGTGGGTGATAAATTGAACAACTAAATAGTAAATAATGGAGCTATTTAAAATGTATTCAGGTCTCTTAATTTATAGTTCTTCACTCAGTAGCAGGTGGCATGGTAGAGCAGCGTTGCTCACCTGAGCTGTAGTTGATTGTGTCGTTGCTTACGAGGAGGTCGAACAGTGATGTAAACAGCAGCAACACCCCGGCCAGAGGACAGGTGAATATCCCCACCTTCATCTGCTCACAGCCTTCTTGTCACTAGTTTGCCCAATGGACAGCCGAGAACTGAAGCTGAGAAATAGTGTTTGTCAAAATCACACTTAACTTGTGGTTCTTCATGTTTTAATTGCATTTATATCCCACCTCCCAAGGAGTTGAAGGTAGAGTACCGGCATAGGCAAACTCAGCCCTCCAGATGTTTTGGAACTACAACTCCCATCATCCCTGACCACTGGTCCTGTTAGCTAGGGATGATGGGAGTTGTAGTCCCAAAACATCTGGAGGGCTGAGTTTGCCTATGCCTGGTAGAGTACATCGTTCTCTCCCTCCGTGTCTAATCCCCACCACAACACTGTGAGGTAGGTAAGGCTGAGAAGGAGTGGTAGGCTCAAGGTCATCCATTAAATGTCATGGCTGAGTGGGGATTTGAAGCCGGGTGCCACAGGTTCTAGCCTGACACTCTTGCAGCCCTGGCTCTCCCAGCGGACTGCAATTAAACCAGCCCCATTTGAATCCTGATGCTAATTGTCAGATTGGGTTTCCCTGCAGAGATGCAGCCCCTTGCTGTCATATGGGAACCAGAAATAAGGATCACTCTTAGTTTAGGATTCTGTGCTCTGACGTGCTTTTTCCTGTCGAGCCCAGGCTAATCTGTCTCCTTGCTATTCAACACCTGTCTCATCTATTTCGTCTTTCCATTTTATCTGTTTACTGCAGTGACTGCTCTTCCAGCATTCTGGACAAGCATCATTTCACCTTGCGGCAGAGTTAAGCAGCTGTAGCTGCTTTCCTGTAGAAGAATTACTCAGTAGAAACCCTTTAGGATAGCTGGTTTGAATAGCCAATGACTGCATCCATATGTTTACCCTAGGACAGCTTAAAACAAAGTAACAGAAAAGGACAGGTTTGAAAACTAATTAGAAATACCATTGCCACTCAAGGCAGAACAGCTACTATGTGGATGCAAGAAAACAGTCGACGTTCCATTCAAAAGCTTCTCTATATAGACAACCAGGCTTGGTAAATAGACGTTCCAGGCAGGGCCCGGTTTTGACTTCTGCCTCCCCAATGCTCTATCAGTTCATCCTTCTTCATCCAATTCCCTCTAATTCCAGAAACACATTGCCTCAGGTGAATTCTGCTATTTACCTGAACACGCTGTGAATGAGGGGAGGGGTGTGCAGTTCACGCAAGACCCCACCCCAAAGTCTCTGGGCACATTGGCTCTTCTTCAGACCTTTGTGCAGTCGTGCAGGTCACATTCACACAAAGGTCTGAAGGGGTTTTAAGCGTGTTAAAAGATCTTCTCCCTGCCCCATTCAGATTCCCAGTTGCAGAGAGGTTTCAGAGGGCATCCGACAGAATGCCTGTAAAAGCCCCTTTTAGACCTTTGCACTAAACCTACAAAAGCCTGAAGGGGAGTTCTCCTGCTCAGGTAAAGGTAAAGGGACCCCGGATCATTGGGTCCCGTCGTGGCCGACTCTGGGGTTGCGGCGCTAAGTCTTCCGCTTCCAAAGGCTGGACAATCCCATTACACTGGTATCTTGGGTTAAGTACTTAATTTGTTCCGGAAGTCTGTTCTTAACCTGAAACTGTTCTTAACCTGAGGTACCACTTTAGCTAAATGCGGTCTCCTGCTGCTGCTGCACTGCCGTAGCACGATTTCTGTTCTCATCCTGAAGCAAAGTTCTTAACCTGAGGTAATATTTCTGGGTTAGTGGAGTCTGTAACCTGAAGTGTATGTAACCCGAGGTACCACTGTACTTTTCTAGTCCAATCCGTAACACCACGTTCTGGCAGGTAATCAGTATTGGGGTCTGAGATAACAGTAAAACTCAGAGCGAGCCCAGCAAAGATCTTTGGGCTACTCTTCACTCCACCTCTAGCAAGCATCCTGGCTCCACCAAGTATCTCACAAAGTCCCCACACTGGCTCTGCCATTCATCCCATCAGATTCTGCCCAGGTTCCACCCTGATGCTGCCTCCTCACCTGCCACATTCGACTCCAAGCCCTGAGCTGTCAGAATCTGCCCTGGCTATACAAGGGGTGGGCAAGTGGTAATCTTCTTATATTGCATCATACAGATCAACCCACCCAAACCAGATGACAGTGCAATGCAGTCTGCAGGTACGGTACGTAACGGTGTCCTAAAAAATCCTTTCCCACCTTTCAGGCATTTATCTATCATTAGTTGCCTGACCTCGATTTCAAAGGAGCAATTGTCCCCTATTGCATACGCCCCGTTATGTCCTCTCTAAAACAAATGTTGCCGCTAGTGTAATTCTATTCGGCCCGTGGTCATTTCAGCTGAACCTTTCCTGACTTACCTACTCTTGACATTAATGGTTTCCAATCATCAAAATGAAAATCTTTGCATCCATATCCGGTTTTAAAGACAGCCATTTAAAAAAAGAAGAAGTCAATAATCGCTCCAAAGCTTTGACATTAAACAAACTAAACTTCAAATAATACAATGATAGAATAGATTTAATAAACTCAATGTCCAACTTCAGTAGTACTTAATCTCCCAGAATTATTATGTCACCCACTATCACCTCATAAGAAAAATTCCAGAAAGCAATTTCCCAGTGCACAAAAGCACACTATTTTATGCTTTTCTGTCACATTAGAAAGCAGCAGCTATATGTCTAACTGTTAAGGAGTTTCCACTGGCAGCATACAGTATATATGAGATAATAATTTTGGCAATAGGGCATGGATAGATAACTCTTGGTCCAAGGGCCGGATTCAGCCCACTGAATTCTGCAGCCAGGCTGCATTTGCCAAATCTCCTTCCTCCCACCCTCCACCCCACTTATTCCTCTTGCTTCCTACCCCCAACCCCACCTACCTCCCATCCTGAGTGAAGGGCGGAGGACTGGCCAGCAGGGGTGAAAAGGAATTGTTGGGTTCGCATTTCCATGCAATCACATCTTCCCAAATTAGTATATGTGAACTGAAATGAGGCTATCCTTCAAAATTTGCACTCCTCTAAAATTTGCAATGCAGTTCTATATTTTTTTTAAAAAAAATGGAATTTGAAAAGCACGTATTAGGGGAGAGTATATCGGTGAAAATAATGTACAGAATCCACTGCACTGGGTAGCATTGCTTGCAAAGTTGCACATATATAGGGAAGTTGCATGTGCACACATGTACGTCAAGCAATGCACATGAAAGTATATGAATTTTCATGATCTTTTAAAACCACAAACTGATCTGGAAATGGGCAGAACTCCGCTTAAGATTGGGAACAAATGAAAACCTGAGGAAAAATGAAATTGACAAACACATCCATCTTTGCTGGCTGGCAACTCCTCCCCATTCCCTCCCCCTCACTCAACCTCAGCCAATCAGGAGTGTTGTCATCACTTTACTTCCTGTATGTTGGTCAAGCCTGGCATGGCCAGCCATGTAATTGCCTTTGTCCATTTCAACATCATTATTTGCTCTCTCTTTCCCATTTTTTTCTGCATGATAGCCAGCTGGAGCTCACACCTGGACCAGGAGCCGAATCCAGAGCTGGAGGACAGGGGGGTGTTCAGTCCCCAACCTTCCTCATGCTGAGTTAGGGATGTGAGCGGAATTTGAGAACTTTCCCTACAACTGAGGAGCCTGTTTTATCACCTCCACCCATGTGAATTTGCCTGTAAGCTAATGTCTTTAGGAGTGGCCTTTTGTGTGACCCTCTGCCATGTGAAATATAGAGTGTAGGGACTGTGAACAGGCCTCTCCAACAGCCGAACCCAAACTTTGGGAAGCCTGAGTCTGTCTTTGAGCATGTTCCTCCCGTTTGACAGTCCGTTCCTTTCCCCAGGGAACTCTGCAAAGGGAATAGGGGATCTCCTAACAATTATCAGCACTCTTAACAAAGTAGAGCTGCCAGGGTGCTTTGGGGGAAGCCATGGCTGTTTAAAGTGGTGTGATATTGGTTTAAATATATAGAGCAGGTGATGCCTTAGTATGAGGCAGATCCCAAAACCAGGTGGGGAGAAACAAAGAGAGATTTCCTGCATTTATCCACTCGCTATATTTATTTACTATACCAAAGAACCAATAGATTCCTTGCCACATAACTGAAACCAGTCAGTATATTTTAAATCAATTTTAAATATTCTGCTTAGAATATTTTGCTGCAGACTGCAATCCTATATCCATTTACCATGGTGTAAGCCCCACTGAATCAAATGGGACTGCTGAGCAGACAAGTACCAAACTTGCAAGCCAGCCTCCGTGTTTTCCTCAGTAACTGTGGATAGGTAGCTGGCATGATGTCATCTTAACAAATTTAATTCTTTCTCACACCTTGAGCAGCCGTTCACTTTTGTTAATGATCATGTATTTCACACTCTGGCACAGGTCAGCCTTCAGATTCAACCTATGTATCCTCTTTCCAGCATTGCGTATTTTACAAAATTCCTACCACTGTATCCAAAAGTAACTGGGCACCCAAGCCAATTAAGCAAGGCTAAAGAAAATGAAAATATAAAAAAAAAAATCCCCCGACTGCTAGAATGGGAAAGAAATGGATAACCTGAATTATTTGCTGAAGCATTAAAACAATTGAATAATTTCTGGTGTTCTGATCATGAATACAATGCAATGCATAATCAGATGAAATAATTACTTTCTCAACTGAGAATATCACTCATAATCCCTGCATTGCTTGCGTTCTCACCACCTGTTAGCTTTCATCTGTAGTACAGAGACAAAGGGCAAGTGACAAAATTCACAGCATTCTCAGAAAAAAATGTGACAATATATATTCAGGCATTTGCAACAAGAAGACATCCAATATGGTTGGGCAATTAGTAAGATGGAGGGGTATATGAGAGAAGACCTGGATTAAGACTAAGGACACATGAGGTGGTATCTGAAAATTTCCTTTGCACTGATGGAAGGCTGTCTGATCCAGCAGTCTTCCGTTAGTGGAATGGGGAAATAGGCTATTTTTGCCAATCCTCCCTGCCCAGTCCTCTGCATGCGCCCCAAATCTTTTTCAGAGTTAGGGGACCCTTCCAAACAGGGTGGGAGCTGATCTGGGGGGGCTACAGCAGGTCCCTCCTCATTGTGGTGGTGCAAGGCTCTGCTGGGTCCTGTTGCACATGGGACCCGTTCAGGAGCTCTAGTCAGATCGCGAGGAATTCGCAACCGGAGATGCCGCTTCTGTTCATGTGCGTGGTGCGGTAGAGCACTTCTGCGCATGTGCGCACGGCAAAACCTGGAAAAATACTGCCGGGTTTGCCGCATGCGTAACCCGAAGGATACACAACGAGAGGAGTGCGTATCCAGAGGGACCACTGTGCTTCAGTCAGCATGAAGGACCCCACTGGATACGACCCCACTGGGCTTACCAAAAGCCCAATATCTTCCCCCCCCCCCCGGGCCAGATTTTTTTTTATATAAAATTTTTATTGGTTTTTCACCTTTTATAAAGACAAAATACACACAGAAAAGACAAAAGACGAAAACATGTATAATTTCAGAAAATCCTACTTTCCTAACCTTGTTCCCTGACTTCCCCCCACCCCCCTTCATGCATCCCAATTCCCAGAATTATGTCAGCAAATTGGTATTTCTCCTCTTAACCATCTTAATATTACCTCTTTTATAATGAAAAGTAAATTTTTTCTAAGTTGGACTCAAATTCCCTTCCATCGATTTCCCATTTTGTTTTAAATAAAGGTCATATTATCTGAACCCAAAGGTCTTGAGTGTTTTTAAAATTCTATTCTCCCTCCCATCCCCGGTTTTCGTCCCTTCCCAATACATGTCCAAAATAGCAGTTCTTAGCCAGGGTTCCTCACGTCCGAGGCTTTCAAGTCTCTTTCAGTCCCTCTCCGCCGGTCTTGTTGGTAATCCTTTATGTCGGTCGTCGAATCTCGAAAGAGTTCTATCACCATCCAGCCATATTCTCTTCCCACAAGGACATTTGGAAACAGCTGCTGGAAAATTTCCACAAGACCTGCATCTTCAGAGTCAGAGTCAAAGTGGAGGCCCCAATCATATTTCTTTATTTTAAGTTCCTGTATTCTATAAACTCCCGGGGCCTCCTCCTTCGTCTTTCGCAGGTTTGTGGTAGATGTAATCCAAAAGTCTCCTTGCTTATATTCCACAGGTGCCAGCTTCTGGTTGGTACTTTCCAACTTTACTTTCTCTTTTTCTTGTTTAGTCTCTTCCACTTCTTTAGATATCATTTCCGATTCAGCTGTGGATTCTTTCTCATTCAGGTCCTCAATACATTCAGCAGAGCTGCTTGTTCCAGAAGTCAAGGTCATGAGTTGTTTATTCATAGCCAGACTCTGCTCTTGTAAGATTCCCACCAAATGAAACATTCTTTCAATTTCCACTAGTAACTTTCCATCCACAGCCATTGTAATTTCACAGAGTTCCCCCTAGAGGGAATCTGGTTACTTGGTAATCTTTCTCCAACAATCCTCTAACTTATTGTTGTTACTTTGTTTCCAACAATTTTAGTTCAGTTATAACTCATTTTAGTCCAGAGGGATCTTAAATGACAATTTTTCCGCTCTAAACTGTCCGTTTGACAGCTTTGACAGCTGTCAAACTCCGCACCTCTTCCACAAGCTCAAAAACAGGACGCTCCCGGGCCCGGGAGGGGGGGTTGTCTACAACAAAAAGAAAGCTTCCAAAACTCCACTCTCCAGCTCAAAATTTCTTTTTGCCAAATCTTGGAAGTTAATGTCTTTTTTTTTTTTTTAACTCACCCCACAAAGGGTAGGCTCTCCAGCTTAGTTCTTATATCGTTGCTTTAGATCGTCTGCAAAAGGGGGGGTGGGGACTTCCTTTTAGCACACACCCCGGTCGTCTCAAATTCACGGGATAAAATTCTTAAAATCCAATTTCGTCTTACTCACGGGTTGTTCTTTTCAGTCCGAATTTCAAGGAAGGGAGTCAGCGCTCTCCGGTCATGGCTCGCGGCTTCGCTCAGCTGAGGTAGCGATCGACTCTCAGCGCCACGCCACCCTCCGTATCCTCTCCGCAGCCTTTAAAAAGGCTCTTCGTGGATCGGGGGGCGCTTAAGGCGCCCACCGAGTCTTCAGTCCGCAGGCTTCAGCGCCTGCGGTTTTTAAGGGTCCCCGCGTCGCCGGCGCGGCAAGACCCGTCCTCAGTTGAGCCGGTTCCCTCCACAGCTCGGAGGGAATCCGCCATTTCCAGATCGCGCCAACCCGGAAGTCCCCTCCCCCCCCCCGGGCCAGATTTAGGTTTGATGAGGCTCTAAGCTACTGAAGGTAATGGGGCCCCTTATATGTCCAGTTGTCCTTTGTCAACAACAAATTGTCGCTGTTTTTTGTGTTGAATATATGCTATATGGTAATTTATGGACCTAATAGGTATCTCAAGCCATTTGTACATGCAGAATGTAGGCACCCTATATACAGAAATGTGCAAACCAGTGATATTTTAGGGAGCAGGCTAGCAGGTGGGGCCCATTACTTACATCATAGGAGCCTACACAACACAAACCACTGTTGCTGTATGTAGGTTTTATTTGTTTTTTATCTTATCTTATATATATATCTTTATCTTATATTTTTATCTTATATTTTTATCTTATATTTTTATCTTATCTTATATTTTATCTTATATTTTTATCTTATATTTTTATCTTATATTTTTATCTTATTTTTTTATCTTATATTTATATATCTTATATATGTACAGCCAGTTTTTTCCTTTAAATTTTTTTGGGGGCCCCAAGAGAGTGGGGCCCTAAGCTATAGCTTATTTAGCTTACACGTAAATCCGGCACTGCCTCTCCCTGTTCCTTTTTAACAAAATGGAAACAATTGCAAAGATCTATTTAATAAATGCTGTTCATAGAAGATGTTACGTACAGGGAGCACATGCGGGGTCAGAATTATGCCTGTTGGTGATAGGTATTTAGTAGCCATTGTGAAGAGATTCTACACATGCAGAACACTCTTTTTTTGCAGGGTCCTTGGTTGCGCACACAGTGTGTCCATGTGTGGAGTCTGTTCACAAGCTCTAATGGATGCAGACTTCAGGGCCAGAAGGTCCAATTCTGAACCCCAACCTCATTTTCTGTATACACTATGCCATCTGAACAGGGCTATGGTATTACCATGAATCAATTTAAGCATTCAGGACATGCCTAGGGACATCCAACTCAGTTTACATTGAAAGGCAAACCTACCTCATTTGCAACTTTGGAATAATATAACACCGGTCCTAAAAGAACTACAGTGGATCCCAGTACATTTCCAAGCACAATTCAAAGTGTTGGTGCTGACCTTTAAAGCCCTTACTGGCCTCGGCCCAGTATACCTGAAGGAGCGTCTCCACCCCCACCATTCTGCCCAGACACTGAGGTCCAGCGCTGAGGGCCTTCTGGCGGTTCCCTCACTGTGAGAAGCGAAGTTACAGGGAACCAGGCAGAGGGCCTTCTCGGTAGTGGCGCCTGCCCTGTGGAACACCCTCCCACCAGATGTCAAGGAAATAAACAACTATCTGACTTTGAGAAGACATCTGAAGGCAGCCCTGTTTAGGGAAGTTTTTAATGTTTGATGTTTTATCGTGTTTATAATATTCTGTTGGTAGCAGACTTCCGGGTTAGCGCGATCAGCTAATGGCGGATTCCCTCCGAGCTCCGGAGGGAATCAGCTCTGTGGAAGAGGGGTCCTGCCGCCGCGGCGACGCGAGGACCCTCAGAAACCACAGGCGCTGAAGCCTGTGGACTTGGTGACTCGGCGGGCACCATTTGCGCCCCCTCTGACCCGCGAAGAAGCCTTTTTAAAGGCTTCGGAGCGGGGGACGGAGAGCGGCGTGGTGCTGTGAGTAGACCACTTCTTCCACGGAGTGAAGCCGCAAGCCATGGCTGGAGAGCGCTGACTTCTTTCCTTGATCATTTGGACTATAAAAGTAACAACCTGTGAGTAATACAGAAATTGGAGTTAAAAATTTACTTTATTTGAATTCGGTACGACCGGGGGAGGTGTCAAAAGGAAGTCCGCCTCCCCCCCCCCCTTGCAGTCAATTTAAAGCAAGAATTGGATAACTAAGGTCGAGAGACTGTCTTTCTCTCTTTGAGACAAAAATTTTTAATTTCACGACTTGGCTATATAAGTTTTCTGCTGGAGGATTAGAATTGATTGTTAGAGCCGAAGTGTAACCCCCCGGATCCGGAAGCGATCCGCGAGAGAGCCTGTGGAGGATATTTACAGAGTTTGACAGCTGTCAAATGAGCTGTCAAAGTCA
Organism: Podarcis liolepis; assembly: GCF_965112155.1. Lineage (NCBI taxonomy): Eukaryota > Metazoa > Chordata > Lepidosauria > Squamata > Lacertidae > Podarcis > Podarcis liolepis. The sequence goes on from NC_139558.1 coordinate 10,253,011, forward strand.
GGAAATTTTGCTTTTTGCTACTTTTGCCGGTTATTTTTGTTACATTGGACTTTAAGCTTTTGAAAACAAAGAAGAAATAAGAACAAGATAACCTGATTGTTGGAGAAAGAACATTAGTAACCAGAATCCCTCTAGAGGGGGTTCTGAGATATTACAATGGCTGCAGATGGAAAAATACAGGCAGAGTTGGATAGGATGTTTCATTTCCTGGGAAAGCTGCAAGAGCAGAGTGAAGTTATGGCTACAAATCTTACAACCTTGAACTTTAAAGTAAACAAATTTGCTGATGCTGTTAAGGACTTGACTCAAGAAATGTCTGCAGCTGGAAAAGAAGAAACATGCGTTGTTTCAGAGGAGTGGGAAGGAGGAGCTGAAATGCTGCAGGTGAAAAAGGACAACCAGAGGCCTCTTAAGATGGAATATAAGGAAAGCAAGGTTTGGATGATAAAAATTTGGTTTGAAATGGAGAATGAAGATTGGGGACTTTTCCCTATGGGGAGTTCGGAAGACCTATGGATTACAAATTCGATTAAGGCGAAAACTGGAGTGTTTGGGACATTTGGGACATTTGGACTTTAAAAGAGTAAGAAGCAGAATCTGGACTCCTTCTTTGAATATGGAGGTCTGGTTGGACAAAATATAGATCCTAGTGGGTCAAAGCTGCTCCGAGACTTGATGTTCAACATAAAGGACTGTCAACAAAACCGGCTGAGAGGGACTGAGAGAGACTTAAGGGCCTCGGACGTGAGAGATCCAGGCTGAGAACTGATAGACTGCAGGATAATTTCTGGGGATCGAAACCGGGGAAGGGGGGGGAAGTTTTGGAATCCAAAGGGGTATAATTATATGCTTTTATTTGTTAGGTTGCTTTGTAAGTATTATAAAAATTGGGAAACTCGTGAAAGGGAACTTGGGTCGACCTTAGAAAAAGGGGTAAATGTTGAGTATGAAAATGAGGTGGAAATTTAAAATTGGTTAATTAAGACGAATTAAGTAAAATGTTAATAATGGATAATTTTGGGGATAAGAACTTGCTGAGTTAATTATTGGAATTGGGATGCAAGAAGGGGAGGTGGGGGAAGTCTGGGAAAGTGGTTAAGAAATTAAGGTTTTAAAACTATACTTGTTATTTGTGTGTAGTGTCGGTTTGTAGTTGTTTATGTTTTTGTGTTTGTCTAAAAAAAAAAAGTGAAAACCCCAATAAAAATTTTATATATATATATATATATATATATATATATATATATATATATATATATATGCAGGTTTTGGTGTCTTCGGGTGTCTTCCCGTGTAAGAGTTGGGGTGTCTAGGCGACGTTTCGACGAGGTCTCACTCGTCATCTTCAGGCTGGTGCTTTCGGCTTCTTGTTACTGGAACAGAGCAGGATCTCAGTGTTTGAGTTCCTATAAATACTGTTGAGGGGGTGTGGTGTATAGCCTCCAACGTTCTGGGCAGAGAGGAAGTTCCCAGGTTAGTGTGCCTTTTCTTCTTTTGTTCCTTAATTACTTGAGGGATATCTTGAGTGATTTCTTGAGTGATATTTTGAGTACCACTTAGGTGGGTCATTAAGTGTGGATTAGTTGCTAAAGCTTTCGTGTCTTGACCTCTTGAGCTTGTGAAGAGTTTTTCTGAGAAGATGGCTGTACTGCACTTAGTTGTGCTCTGGCTTGGCTTCGTGTATAGGGGCGAGCTGTGGTTTTGTGCCCTGTGCCAGCCAGATCTGTGTAGGGATTGCAGGGGGGTGCAGCATCCGGAGGTGCCACTATGGTTTGGCTACTGGATGGTGTCTGTAATTTATCTGTGGAGAGGGTCTGGGTTTGGGTCTGGTGTGGTTGATTGGTGATGGCGTTCATCGCAAATTTGTACATGGAACACTTTGAAACCAATGCTTTAGACAAGTCAGAACACAAACCCAAACTTTGGCTCAGATATGTTGACGACACCTTTGTAATTTGGCCACACGGGAAAGAAAAACTAGATAGCTTCCTCACACATCTCAACAGCCTACACCCCAAAATACAATTCACTATGGAAATAGAAGCCAACAACCAACTTCCCTTCCTTGACGTCCTAATCTACAAAAAACCTGATGGCTCCCTAGGACACACTATCTACCGGAAAAAAACACACACCAACCGCTACTTACATGCACAATCACACCACCACCCTGCACAAATAAACTCCGTAGCCAAGACTCTCATCTCCAGAACCAAACGCCTGGCTGACAAAGACCACTTGACAACTGAGTTACAGAATCTCTCAAATGTGTTAATCGCCAATGGATACCAGCAAAACAGGGTTACGAAGCTAATCCAAAAAGAAACACCCCCAAAAAACCAAGACACAGAAGAAAACAATGGCATGGCCCTCCTTCCTTATATCAAGGGCACTACAGATAAAATTAGCAAAATCCTCCATAAACACAATATCAAAACAGCCTTTTGCACCAACCAAAAAATAGCCAATATCCTCAGAAACCCCAAAGATAAAATCCAGTTGGAAAACCAAGGGGTCTATGAAATACCCTGCAAAGTCTGCCCAGCCACGTACATTGGACAAACAAACAGACGAATAAATGCACGTATCGCAGAACACAAGAATGCCGTCAAAAAAGAAGAAAAAACTTCCTCTCTTTTCCAACACATGAAAGAAACAGGACACGAAATTAATTTTGCAGATTCCAAATTGCTCTTTAACATGGAACATCACCACAAGAGAATAATCATGGAAGCCATCGAGATAGAGAAACACCCTCACAACATGAACAAGCGTGACGACACGTCCCGCCTGCCAGACATCTGGAAATTAGCCCTCCCCACAAAAACCGACACCAGAACCAGAGGCACACAGAACGCCATCACCAATCAACCACACCAGACCCAAACCCAGACCCTCTCCACAGATAAATTACAGACACCATCCAGTAGCCAAACCATAGTGGCACCTCCGGATGCTGCACCCCCCTGCAATCCCTACACAGATCTGGCTGGCACAGGGCACAAAACCACAGCTCGCCCCTATACACGAAGCCAAGCCAGAGCACAACTAAGTGCAGTACAGCCATCTTCTCAGAAAAACTCTTCACAAGCTCAAGAGGTCAAGACACGAAAGCTTTAGCAACTAATCCACACTTAATGACCCACCTAAGTGGTACTCAAAATATCACTCAAGAAATCACTCAAGATATCCCTCAAGTAATTAAGGAACAAAAGAAGAAAAGGCACACTAACCTGGGAACTTCCTCTCTGCCCAGAACGTTGGAGGCTATACACCACACCCCCTCAACAGTATTTATAGGAACTCAAACACTGAGATCCTGCTCTGTTCCAGTAACAAGAAGCCGAAAGCACCAGCCTGAAGATGACGAGTGAGACCTCGTCGAAACGTCGCCTAGACACCCCAACTCTTACACGGGAAGACACCCGAAGACACCAAAACCTGCATTCCTGTACCCATGAAAATCTACGAAAGCATATACGACACGTCCCGCCTGCCAGACATCTGGAAATTAGCCCTCCCCACAAAAACCGACACCAGAACCAGAGGCACACAGAACGCCACCACCAATCAACCACACCAGACCCAAACCCAGACCCTCTCCACAGATAAATTACAGACACCATCCAGTAACCAAACCATAGTGGCAACTCCGGATGCTGCACCCCCCTGCAATCCCTACACAGATCTGGCTGGCACAGGGCACAAAACCACAGCTCGCCCCTATACACGAAGCCAAGCCAAAGCACAACTAAGTGCAGTACAGCCATCTTCCCAGAAAAACTCTTCACAAATTCAAGAGGTCAAGACACGAAGGCTTTAGCAACTAATCCACACCTAATGACCCACCTAAGTGGTACTCAGAATATCACTCAAGAAATCACTCAAGATATCCCTCAAGTAATTAAGGAACAAAAGAAGAAAAGAACACTAGCCTGGGAACTTCCCCTCTGCCCAGAACTTTTGAGGCAATACACCACACCCCTCTACAGTATTTATAGGAACTCAAACACTGAGATCCCGCTCTGTTCCAGTAACAAGAAGCCGAAAGCACCAGCCTGAAGATGACGAGTGAGACCTCGTCGAAACGTCGCCTAGACACCCCAACTTTTACACGGGAAGACACCCGAGGACACCAAAACCTGCATATATATATATATATATATATATATATATATATATATATATAATATTCTGTTGGTAGCCACCCAGAGTGGCTGGGGAAACCCAGCCAGATGGGTGGGGTATAAATAAATTATTATTATTATTATTATTATTATTATTATTATTATTATTATTATTATTGAACTAAAACACAGCCATCCTTCCAGATTTGCACATCTCTGAATGTTGTTATGTGTATGAAGATAATAAGGTAAAATGTCCATAAATTAGTGAAAGCAATGCCTTATGTTAGGAAATATCAGTCTATGTATCTATACCTACATTGATGCAGTGTGTGTATTAGGGAAAATATGCTTTGCAAAAATGTGCATATTATTATTAAGAATAATAATTTATTAGGAAAAATCGCATGCGAAATGTGTATTTTAGGAAGAATTCACATAAAATACTAATGAATTTTCATGCAGGCTTAAAAAAACCCACAAAGTGATGTGGAGCTGCAGGTGCCTCACATTCTTGCTGCATTGAGACCACATTATTTCTTACAGGCCAGGGTATGGAAATGGTGGTCATCTCCCAAAGGGTAGTGTGGGGGCCTGTTCCCAGCTCATGTAGGTCCATTTATCACTCCAAAAGAAAGTAGGTGGGGAGCTGTAGGGAGAAGCCATCATATTTTCAAGAGCAGCCCTCACGTCTCCCCAAGGACTCATCAGAAGCTAGAGCCAGGCTCTGCCTGTAAATGAGTCTGGAAGCAACATCCGTTTCCTTCCGATTGGGGGAAAAAACAAAAACTGAGAAACTGTGAGAAACCCAACCTGACAGATTCGCCCATCCCTAAGTACGCCATCTGTCCTCTTTAAAGCAGCTGCAGTTTTACTCCCTGTGCTTCAGAGATTGTCAACGTGATCTTGTTTAGAACTAGTTTCAGAAGGTGGTTCAGGGAGGTGGCTTTTGATCCATTTGCAGTTAGTTAGACACATCCCTGAGTGTAATAGATAGATAAAGGTTTCTAGATAAAGGTTACCAGAAAACTCTCTCTCTGTGTGCCATTTAATGGAAAGATAAAATTCAGTTTTAGCAGTATAAGCATGATGAAAGGAAATATGTAAGCCTGCCTGCCAAGTCTCTGACCAGCTTGTGAAGAACAGCCAAATCTTCAGCCTGGCTTTGTTCCTGAAGCATAAGGAAAGGAATTAATTGGGGAAGAAACATGCGAGGCAAAAGAGGTTCACGGCTGAGAGGCCAAGAGATCACTCATCAACTCTCCAGCCAGGGGAAACTCTTAAGATTTATTGCAGGGTGGGAATCTATTTAGGGCTAAACCACTAGATGCCTGCCATGCCAAAAGGAGGAGGAAGACAAGAAATAACGCCAAAAAAAAAAAAAAAGGTGTGGCAGGGTGAATGGAAACCAATTTGTTAATTCAGAAAACAGCAGCTGCTCTCACCGCCCTTCAGAGTCTCTTTGCCCATCTCTCTGTCTTTTCCGTGGATGCTGTCTTACCTGTTTCCTTCTCCCTGGCTGGTTTCTAGGCAACCTTTGGAACCAGCAGTGTACCCAAATGAGCTCAGAAATTCCTTGACTTGTAGGCAGCAGGAGAGGATTGGTCTGCTGGCTGCTAATGTCACAAAAACACTCGGGCTGAGAGTCTCGCCAGTTCCTTTCCTCAGTGAAGAGACTGGGACAAAGGGGCTTGTAACCAGGCATATGATGTTATTTCTGTGGGAAGGGTAGCAAGTTCCTCAGACATAGCTGATTTAAATGCATGCATGCATGAGTTTATTTCTATGCTGCCTTTCCGCAGTTCAAACCAGGCTCAAGGTAGCTTACGACATGAAAAAAATGCATAATTATGACATAACAAAAGTAGTCATAAAAATAAATAAACTGAACAATTTCCACATAAAGCACAACAGGATTGTTATAAGAATTTTAAGGTCTCAAATACAGAATAAATATCCATAAATGCACACATACCTAAGTATAAGAACCATGTGTCTGAAATTGTATGGGAGAGCAATCCTGAAGCCATTTTGACTCTCCCAGTGACCTCAAATATTCCTCTGCAGTAAGGGAGGCAAATGGGGAAAGCCTTCCCAATGTCTTTTTGCTTACAAATCCTGTCTTAAGGGCGTATTTGTGTATGAATAGGGTGAGCCTGTGACCTGCATTCAGGAACTAAAGTGTTAACCATCACAAAAGAATGGCCAGGCTGCCCAGGTAATGCAATCAATGACCGTTATCAGGTATCCTGGCAGACAGGATTTCTGCTGTAGACCACCTCCTTCTGTGATGTATGTATGATTTTTTTGGGGGGGGGGCAGGCTACAGGGTAGGCAGTTTCAAAAGTCTATATAAGGGCTTGCACACCATTGTTCAGGGTTCTCCTCTCTCTTGCGTGTGGTGAGTGGGTACCCCGTTGCAACAGTTCCTTTAATAAAGATCAAGCTTACTAACCACTTTGCTTGTCAATATACTCTAGTTGGCCTCTGTTATTTTCTCCTACCCATAGGGAACCCATTTAAGGACTCTATACTGACTCTGGAATACCCCATAAGGGAAAGGGAGCAGTTATTCTTATAACAGGATCTAAAATAAAGCTACAGAAGACCAACAGCAACAACAGCAATACCCCCCTCCCAAAAAACAAACCCTCCCAAAGAACACCCCAGCCTAATGTCCTGTTCCACAATCTCAGCTTTTGCAGTTGGAGTCCGTCCACCCAGGCTAGGCGAATGCTGATGTCACGAATGCTGCAATTTCTCCCTAAAAACAAGGGAAGACAGTGTGTTGTCCTAGGCAGTTCTGATTAGGGCAAGATCTTTGGGGAGCCCTCTCCCAAGGTTGCAGGTTCGCCAAAGAATCTATTCCTGCTACTGGCATTGCTCTTCCTCACGCAGACCAAGCAGTGCAGAAGGCATGAACTATGCATGGAGATCAGGGGAAATGGGGCTCTGCTCTCCCCTCTCGCCACCTCTGTGTACTCTGCTTTCAGTTGTCTGTACAGGGCTGACGTTTCCCGGTGTTGTGCCGTAATAAATTGCTGAAGATCTGGGACTTTGCTTTGGAAATACAGACTAGCGATTTTCAGCCTAAGTAGAAGCACATTTTTTTTTTAATGAAGGAGGGAAGGCCTTTCTGAAGAAAGGGTTAAGGAGAAACTGCTCTGCGGATTTGGAGAGAGCGAGGAATTTAGAAGTAGCTACAGCAAGAGATCTCCAAGTAAAATGCAGTAGAAGAGGCCAAAGCTGGGAAATGATTGCGATTTAGCTCAGGTTGCAAAACACGTAGAGGTGGGATTGGGGAGCCCGATTCAGAAATTTCACCAGGTGAGTAAGAATAATCACACTGGTGTTTTCATTTTGTGGTTGGCAGACTTAAAAAAAGGGGGGGCAGGAATAGTCTCCTTTATTGTTACCTCTCCCACTCTACCTCCAAGCCAATAATCCAAAGAAATAACATGCTCTCTGTCATTCCGTTTACAAGAAGAACCCAATTACAAAAGAGGGGAGTTGCATCTGAGCAATGAATGAAATCAGCTCTTTGCAGGATTATCGCTTCTCCCCATGTTGCACAATGCACATCTAATTCAAACCACAAGTAATTTTCCCCCCCAAAAATAGTGGTGATTTTAATTTTACATTAAAAATCTTGTCATAACAAATTCCCATGCACACATACTCAGCAGTAAGTCCCACTGTGTTCTGTGGGGCTTACTCCCAGGTAAGTGGACATAAAGGTTACGTCCTGCATCTCTTAACATCCCTGATTTGTGTTAAAATGTTTTTGAGCCACAAACAGGTGGCATTAGAGTAGGGGCAAGTACTGGTGGAGAGATCAGAGCAGATTAGTGTTGTGCAAAATTCCATTTATTTAGAAGCTGTATTGACTGGGAAGTAGTAAACATTAGGAAAATAGCAGGACACTCCAATGGAAGGACAACAGGAAACCTTCTGAATCCCATGTACTCTGAGTTGTTGTTTTATTCCGTGTTTCATTGATCTTTCCCCACTAGCTGTTCACATCAGCACAGCTTCAGCTCATTTATTTTGTGTACATACCAGATCTGGAATTGATGTTGGTTGTTGGCATCCAACAATGGAGTGTGCCTCTGGGGGTGAAGCCAAATTGCTGGGTTAGCAACACCAAAGTGACCTCCCTGGGGTGCAAGCCTGGGCACCATGTATGGAGGTCCTGGGCTGCCCAGACAACAAGACCCCCACCCCACCCTTGGTCTCACTGATGTGGTCCAAAGGAAAGCAGAGCGAGACATTTGGCTCCAGCTTGGCTGCAGGAGTTGCCAGGAGGAGGCGTACAAGACCCCATCCAACCGTCTTAGGGACTCCACTCCAGATTTGTGTAGTGTGTAGTGTAGTGGTTAAGAGCGGTGGACTCGTAATCTGGTGAACCGAGTTCGCGTCTCCGCTCCTCCACATGCAGCTGCTGGGTGACCTTGGACTAGTCACACTTCTTTGAAGTCTCTCAGCCCCACTCACCTCACAGAGTGTTTGTTATGGGGGAGGAAGGGAAAGGAGAATGTTAGCCGCTTTGAGACTTCTTCGGGTAGCGATAAAGCGGGATATAAAATCCAAACTCCTCCTCCTCTTCTTCTCCTCCTCCTCCTCCTCCCAAAGGTATTCTGCAAGACAGTGGAAGTTTAGGATCAGAATCTTCCTTCTCCTTGATCAGAATCTTCCTTCTCCCCTCACTTCCCTATACAAGATGTGCAGAAACTGCCTTCTCTTGACCATTGGACCCACTATTGCAACGCACTCTATGTAGGGCTACCTTTGAAGGTGACCCAGAAACTACAACTAATGCATAATGTGGCAGCTAGACTGGGGACTGGGGGCAGCCGCTGAGACCATATAACACCAGTCTTGGTACATTGCCTCCCAGTACATTTCCGAGCACAATTCAAAGTGTTGGTGCCTCGGCCCAGTATACCTGAAGGAGTATCTCCACCCCCATCATTCAGCCCGGACACTGAGGTCCAGCTCTGAGGGCCTTCTGGTGGTTCCCTCACTGCAAGAAGTGAGGTTATAGGGAACCAGGTTCTCAGTGGTGGTGCCCATCCCGTGGAACGCCCTCCCACCAGATGTCAAGGAAATAAACAACTATCTGACTTTTAGAACGATCTGACCGCAGCCCTGTTTAGGGAAGTTTTTAATGTTTGATGTTTTATCTCCTCCTCTTCTTCTTCTTCTTCTTCTTCTTCAGTTGGAAGCCACCCAGAGTGGCTGGGGAAATCCAGCCAGATGGGTGGGGTATAAATGTTGTTGTTAGCCTGATCAGATCAATCCTGTCTTTGCATGCAGGGGAAGTCCCTAATTCACTGAGGGGCTGAGACCCATCGGCTAACTTCACCTGGTTTAGTCGGCCAGTCGAAATCATTCCTGAGTGTGGCTGCTGTTGCCTGCTGACAGCTTCTAGGCACCACAGGTGAGAGCTGAATACAGGATGGGGTCCAAGGTGGACAAACAACCCCAGAAGGAGCATGACCCACCAGAGGTACAACCCCCCACCTAACCCCCCACCCCACCCCCAGATCTGGAATCAAATCATTTTATCCACCTTACACCAAAATTAAAAAAAGTTCCAGGTCAGGCTTGATTATTGATTTGAGCTACTAGAGGTGGCACATCACGGTAGTTAAGTCACCTCTGTCTTGCTTCAGCTCTCACACGACTTGACGGAAGCTGCGTCTGAGTCTCTGCTTCCTGGAAGGTGAGAGGAGCCATGCGCCCCCTGGCAATTTCCACAAAAAGGCCAGCGTCATATTTTGAGAGCTTTTGGGCTTCGGCCAGCTCTGTCCACGGCTCCCAAAGAGAGGATTCTAGGAAGTGTAAAACATAGGCAGCATATAAAGAAATTTATATTTCTGCGGAAAGCCAAGGAACACCTGTTATCACTTTCTGGCCTTTACAGGATTCATGAGTCCCCAGTGCATAGCACAGAGGCAGCTCAAGGTGTAAGCACAGGTTTTGCTGATGTAATAGTGATTTGGTTTAGTGTGACTGAGAAAGAGCAGAAGGAGAGAGAGAGAGAGAGAGAGAGAGAGAGAGAGAGAGAGATTCAGAGACTTATTTGCATGCCTTGTTTGTTGGAAGTATTATTAGAAAAACACCTGAGGATGGGCATGAAAGGGCTAAAGGAGGAATATCAAAACTTTGCCTTTGAGGCACCTATCTGTAGGTAGCTGGGTAGGTAGAGATGAGATTATATAAATTCCATAGATCAATGTGTTGGACAAATGGTCTTTAGTTAACTTTTTCTGCAGCAGTTAAGAATACAGTGGTACCTCAGGTTACATACGTTTCAGGTTACATACGCTTCAGGTTACAGACTCTGTTAACCCAGAAATAGTACCTCGGGTTAAGAACTTTGCTTCAGGATAAGAACAGAAATTATGCTCCGGCAGCGTGGCAGCAGCAGGAGGCCCCATTAGCTAAAGTGGTGCTTCAGGTTAAGAACAGTTTCAGGTTAAGAACGGACCTCCGGAACAAATTAAGTACTTAACCCGAGGTACCAGTGTAATGGGATTGTCCAGCCTTTGGAAGCGGAAGACTTAGCTGAACTTTGACTTGGGAAACCTCCATAACTAGCATTCCTATATATATATTACTACTGTTGGTGTGCTTGACATGCAGATCAATCCTAAGTATGTATGCTTAGTGTCTGGAGGCGGTTGGAGGATGGATGGCGACTAACAGATTGAAGTGAATCCTGACAAGACAGAAGTACTGTTTTGGGGGGACAGGAGGCGGGCAGGAGTGGAGGACTCCCTGGTCCTGAATGGGGTAACTGTGCCCCTGAAGGACCAGGTGTGCAGCCTGTGAGTCATTTTGGACTCACAGCTGTCCATGGAGGCGCAGGTCAAATCTGTGTCCAGGGCAGCTGTTTACCAGTTCCATCTGGTATGCTGGCTGAGACCCTATCTGCCTGCGGACTGTCTCGCCAGAGTGGTGCATGCTCTGGTTATCTCTTGTTTGGACTACTGCAATGCGATCTATGTAGGGCTACCTTTGAAGGTGACCTGGAAACTACAAATAATCCAGAATGCGGCAGCTAGACTGCTACCTGGGAGCGGCCGCCGAGACCACATAACACCGGTCTTGAAAGACCTACATTGGCTCCCAGTACATTCTGAGCACAATTCAAAGTGTTGGTGCTGACCTTTAAAGCCTTAAACGGCCTCAGTCCAGTATACCTGAAGAAGCATCTCCACCCCCATCATTCTGCCTGGACACTGAGGTCCAACGCCAAGGGCCTTCTGGCTGTTCCCCTGCTGTGAGAAGCCAAGTTACAGGGAACCAGGCAGAGGGCCTTCTCGGTAGTGGCACCCGCCCTGTGGAACGCCCTCCCACCAGATGTCAAAGAGAAAAACAACTACCAGACTTTTAGAAGACATCTGAAGGCAGCCCTGTTTAGGGAAGCTATTAATTTTTAATAGACTATTGTATTTTAATATTCTGTTGGAAACTGCCCAGAGTGGCTGGGGAAACCCAGCCAGATGGGTGGGGTATAAATAAATATTATTACTATTGTTGTTGTTGTTGTTATTCTCAAAAGCAACTCCCACTTAGTTCAGTGGGCATGATCCTGGGGAAGGGACATACCTGCTTTGAGCCTGGCTGGATGGTGGCATTGAATTGGGAATTGGCCGAGGCAGATTTAGGGGATTGCGACTGGTTCACTTGCAAGGGGCACAAAGCCTTTGGGATGCTGCAACTAGGCTTTAGAACGGAATGTGAGAGGCTGGGGTTGGATTGGGTGGAGGCTGATCTGCCAGCCGTAGCCTTTGGAAGGCCCCCAAGTGGAATCGTCTGACATCAGGGCTGGAAGAAGGGGTAGTCTGCTGCAGAATCCCAAGTCAGCCTCACTGTGGGCCTGATCGCTGCACTGGCTCAAGGTTGGACCAGATAGGGTTGCCATATTTCAAAAAGTGTAAATCTGGAGCTTTTGTGGGGGGCAAAGTTGTTGAACTTTTCTGGCAAAATCGACCCCCAAAATTTGACGCTTTTGAGCTATTTTTCAGGAAAATCGGCAAAAACGATACTGCCGACATGGGTTGCCATACGTCTGGATTTTCCTGGACGTTTTGCCGATTCCCACCCAGACACTGCTTCCGACTGCGATATTCTGGGTCGGGTGTATCCGGAAACTTCCGGACATATGGCCGGCAACCCTAGGACCAACTACAGTGGTACCTCAGGTTACATACGCTTCAGGTTACAGACTCCGCTAACCCAGAAATAGTACCTCGGGTTAGGAACTTTGCTTCAGGATGAGAACAGAAATAGTGCTCCGGCAGTGCAGTGGCAGCGGGAGGCCCCATTAGCTAAAGTGTGGTGCTTCAGGTTAAGAACAGTTTCAGGTTAAGAACAGACCTCCAGAACGAATTAAGTACTTAACCCGAGGTACCACTGTATTTGCCTGCTCCCACCAGTTTGGACAGCGCTTTTTGATAAATATACAGTGGTACCTCGCAAGACGAATGCCTCGCAAGACAAAAAACCCGCTAGACTAAAGGGTTTTTTGTTTTTTGAGCTGCTTCGCAAGACGATTTCCCCTATGGGCTTGCTTCGCAAGACGGAAACGTCTTGCAAGTTTGTTTCCTTTTTCTTAACACCGTTAATACAGTTGCGACTTGACTTCGAGGAGCAACTGATAGAACGTGGTGTGGTAGCCTTTTTTGAGGTTTTTAAAGACTTTGGTATTTTTGAAGCTTTTCCAAAACTTTCCCGACACCGTGCTTCGCAAGACGACAAAACTCGCAAAGACGACAAAACTCGCGGAACGAATTAATTTCGTCTTGCGAGGCACCACTGTATAGAACAATTATTTACTTGGATGTGAGTATCTACTGAAGGCATATGGCATTGGTCAATAAGCAGGAGGGCCTCTTTATGTTATTTCCACTATAACACATTTATTTAAAGTATAAGTCACTTATGTGATATCTTTCTTCCGTGGAATTCAAGAAGGCATGCACAGAGTTCCCAGGTATTCTCTTATCCAGACGCTGAAGAGACCCAAGGCTGCATAGTTTTAGAAAGATTCCACGCCATGAACCTTCAGACCATGCCTGGGAGGAAGACCACTCATAGTTTCATGGCTTTCCATTTCCGCAATAATAAGAGGTTGTACAGCGTAGTTTCTTCTGCCGGGTCTCTTCTGTGGCGTTTGATATTTGTTCAACTACCCACCAGTGGGTATTGGACAATTTGCACCTCTGTAGCTCCCCCCCCACCCCCCAAAAATGGCTCCTTATTTGTTGATGCTCCTTTTGCGTTGTCAGAGCGACAGTTTCCAGTCGCTCTATTAATAGTGCTACTCAGTAGGTGGCTGTGATGCTGTCAGCAGCCGAAGACTAACGATAATCAATGAATCGTCCCAGGGATAGCTGAGAGCATTGCACAGGGATATGCACTGCAGCCAGCGCCATCCATTTTAAACTCAGCAATAAAAGCAGGCAGCACCAATACTGCAATGTTTAATAATGAAAGCATTGGTGAGCCAATTGCATCTCGATTTGGGGGTACTCGCGACGCAGCTGATGCAAGGGAAGAGGTTGGAAGGCAAGGGGACGACTCTGCGGGGAGAGGAAAGAAGTAAATTAGATGAATGGCGATGGGGGACAGAGATTTAAATCTCACCCTGGAAAGTTAATGGGGTGGATTTTGAGGGACCTGTTTCGGTGGGAAACAGATAGCATAACACGATTGGCTTGGAAGTTGATGGGATAATTTTTCGGGGGGGGGGGAGAGAAAAGAGCCAGATTTAATTCTTGATTGAATGAAATCTTTGAGCAGAAGAATCAACATAAATTTATGTCATCTGAAGGTGTAGAAATGAATTTGCGGGAGCCTGTTTTTGAGGGAGAAAGCATAACCTGATGAGATTTGATTGTAACAATTACAATTGATTGGGTTTTGATGGGAAACAATACCGGTAGTATTAATTTTCTACTTGAGCCATGTTCCATTTCCATATTGAACACACCTAATTTTTCACCTCGGCCACATGTACTTTGATATGTGGCTCCCAGGGGGTTGGCGGACCTTAGCCCCCAACCCCCCCCCCACGCTACATGTTGGTATAACCTGTGTTCTATGCTCTAGAACTGTGCACTGGATCCAGCCAAGCCAATTTGGGTTGCCCCAGGAGTCGGCTGAATTGAGCTGAGAACAGCCACAGATCGCCTTGGGTCAAATCGAGACCACCCGGTGGGGGCCACTCTGACAACAAGGAGAGGAGGGGAGAAGGAGACATGCTGTCAAGGCTTCAGAGAATCCTATCCCTCCCACCGTGGAATGCCAAGAAGCAGAAAAAACAAGAAGAGTTGTTACCAAGTAGTTTATTCAATATGCACAGCAAGAGACGAAGGAATGTGGTCTCTCTGAAATAATGGCATTGCTCCAAGTAAAGTTCCACCCCTTCAGTCCCTCCTATTGTACGTCACCCCTGCGCTGGCTGATCTGTGCTTACTGCCTCTGAGTTTTCTGTTCTATTACTCTCAAGGCACACCTTGTTCTGGGGCGGGCGGGTCAGGAATGCTTTCAAGAGACACTGAGTCTGTTAGCTGTCTCTCCCCTGAGGCTTCTTCTTCCTGCCACTCTCCCCATATTGTTGGTGCTGACCTTTAAAGCACTAAACGGCCTCAGCCCAGTATACCTGAAGGAGCGTCTCCGCCCCCATTGTTCTGCCCAGACACTGAGGTCCAGCGCCGAGGGCCTTCTGGTGGTTCCCTCACTGCAAGAAGCCAAGTTACAGGAAACCAGGCAGAGGGCCTTCTCGGTAGTGGCCCCCGCCCTGTGGAATGCCCTCCCAGCAGATGTCAAAGACAAAAACAACTACCAGACTTTTAGAAGACATCTGAAGGCAGCCCTGTTTAGGGAAGTTTTTAATGTTTAATATTGTATTGTATTTTTAATATTCGATTGGGATCCGCCCAGAGTGGCTGGGGAAACCCAGCCAGATGGGCGGGGTATTAATAAATTATTATTATTATTATTATTATTATTATTATTATTATTATTATTATTATTATTATTTCCCAGCTTCTCTGGTCTGCAGCCTCTGAACTAGGACCTTCTGCAAACCACCGTTCTAAATCTATACTGTCATCCTTTTCTCAGGAAGGTGCAGAAAGAGGGGGTGGCGGTTCCCACCATTCCTCCTCAGTCCAGCCCCTGACACATGTAGGCAGCCTGTGTGCATCTCCCCACCCAGGAGGGAAGAACGAGATGTGT
Source organism: Podarcis liolepis (assembly GCF_965112155.1). Classification (NCBI taxonomy): domain Eukaryota; kingdom Metazoa; phylum Chordata; class Lepidosauria; order Squamata; family Lacertidae; genus Podarcis; species Podarcis liolepis. The sequence goes on from NC_139558.1 coordinate 10,268,391, forward strand.
CTCCCCCTTCTGATTTCATGTTTAATTAGGGTTTTGAACCCCGATTAAAGATATGGTGGGGAGGCAGAAGAGATGCATATCTCCTCCCCTCTCCCAAGCACATGAATGTGCAAGGCCCCCAAATTGCTTCAGGGTCCAGATCCAGGTTGGTTCATCCTGGGTCACATAAAAGCCACTTTGAAGCGTCAGATCAAGGAGTGTTCACAGCCCTTCTAGAAACTTATACTAACCATGCCTAAATGTAAAAGTAAAGAGACCCCTGACCATTAGGTCCAGTTGCTGATGACTCTGGGGTTGCGGCGCTCATCTCGCTTCATTGGCCGAGGGAGCCAGCGTACAGCTTCCGGGTCATGTGGCCAGCATGACTAAGCCGCTTCTGGCAAACCAGAGCAGCGCACGGAAATGCCGTTTACCTTCCCGCTGGAGCGGTAACTATTTATCTACTTGCACTTTGACGTGCTTTCGAACTGCTAGGTGGGCAGGAGCAGGGACCAAGCAATGGGAGCTCACCCCTTCGCGGGGATTCGAACCGCCGACCTTCTATTCAGCAAACCCTAGGCTCTGTGGTTTAACCCACAGCGCCACCCGTGCCTACTGGATAGCAATTAGGCTATACAAAATGTTGTAATCTTTTCACTTACGCATAGCAGTGGAACATGTCCCAATTATTATATCATGTAGCAAGAATCCCTGGACCACTGCATATATATATATATATATATATATGCAGGTTTTGGTGTCTTCGGGTGTCTTCCCGTGTAAGAGTTGGGGTGTCTAGGCGACGTTTCGACGAGGTCTCACTCGTCATCTTCAGGCTGGTGCTTACGGCTTCTTGTTACTGGAACAGAGCAGGATCTCAGTGTTTGAGTTCCTATAAATACTGTGGAGGGGGTGTGGTGTATAGCCTCCAACGTTCTGGGCAGAGAGGAAGTTCCCAGGTTAGTGTGCCTTTTCTTCTTTTGTTCCTTAATTGCTTGAGGGATATCTTGAGTGATTTCTTGAGTGATATTCTGAGTACCACTTAGGTGGGTCATTAAGTGTGGATTAGTTGCTAAAGCTTTCGTGTCTTGACCTCTTGAGCTTGTGAAGAGTTTTTCTGAGAAGATGGCTGTACTGCACTTAGTTGTGCTCTGGCTTGGCTTCGTGTATAGGGGCGAGCTGTGGTTTTGTGCCCTGTGCCAGCCAGGTCTGTGTGGGGATTGCAGGGGGGTGCAGCATCCGGAGGTGCCACTATGGTTTGGCTACTGGATTTACATTATATATATATATATATTAAAAATAAGGTTTTATACCCTATCTTAAAGGGCCCATGGCCCTCAAAAGGCAGTTTAGTCCTAAACCCAGGCGACACCCAATTTCTTTGGAATAACAGTCTGCATGGTCTCAGTTGGGCCCAACAAATTGCAAAGCTGTAAAGGAGATTTGTCCAAGAGCTTCCATAATATTAAATGTAAATATGAACTTCTACTTATTTTATAGGGACAATAAACATTTTGTCACAGTTGGGAGTGGTGTTTCGGTCACCATGAAAGACAACAATAAAGAGTCTATGGGACTTGTCAAACTGTTTTTCTTATGGCATCTGCATTTGTAGTCCAAATAGAGAGACAGGGAGGGGGGAAAGAAATATTTACAGGAAAATGAGTAGTCTTTAAGCTATGTGTTCAGAAAGCAAAATACATAAAATCCCAGTCGCATGAATGTTGGGGAGAGGGCTGTCGTGATGTACTTTAGAATTAGGAATCGCTCCCCACCAAATGTACTTGCACTCAATTATAGATTAGTTGCTTAAGAGTCTGAAATGAAAAGAAAATGGCCACTACCTTGAATTCTCTACATTGCTCAGAAACTGTGTTAGTGCACAGCAACTGTTTTGCATTCTGCATCGGCTCAGAGACTAGAACCATACCTTTACCAAATAAAGGCACCCGTGATACTCTAATTTAGTCAATTTCACATTGCTAAGTCACTCTTCTGAATGAAGGAGAAACAAGACTCCTGGAATTGAATGGCCAGGAAGTTTAAAATGTCCCCCTACAGACTTTGTGTGTGTAACCTTTCTTAATGTCAAATTTGTGTCTATTTATTCTCCTGGGCAGAGACTGTAACAGCTTGTCCTTTGTGCATGCAGTTCTAAAAGTGACCATCCTAAAAGTGACAGGACACAGCAGGAGACTGCTTAGGTACCACTATAGCCACTGGTCCACACCCACTTTTTCTGCTGTAGCATCTAACACTTTCAGGAAAGGCACAGAAGAAATGAAAAACAAAAGGATGGGAAAGAGGAAGGTGAACTAGAATTTGCTTTTCCTCCCCCACCTCCACACACCCCACCTCAAGGAAATTAGCCTAGATTTCCAGCAGCCCCACTCTTCTAGAATAATTTGATTTCTAATATTTGCAGATATAAATGTGTTTCAATTACTGAAAGATGAATTATGCTATGGAAAACTGATTAATATGTTCATCACTCCCATTACCTGCCTGCCTCTTCCCTTGAGAAGGGGGTCTTTTATTATAACATATGCACTTAATGACCCACCTAAGTGGTACTCAGAATATCACTCAAGAAATCACTCAAGATATCCCTCAAGCAATTAAGGAACAAAAGAAGAAAAGGCACACTAACCTGGGAACTTCCTCTCTGCCCAGAACGTTGGAGGCTATACACCACACCCCCTCCACAGTATTTATAGGAACTCAAACACTGAGATCCTGCTCTGTTCCAGTAACAAGAAGCCGTAAGCACCAGCCTGAAGATGACGAGTGAGACCTCGTCGAAACGTCGCCTAGACACCCCAACTCTTACACGGGAAGACACCCGAAGACACCAAAACCTGCATTCCTGTACCCGTGAAAATCTACGAAAGCAAATATATATATATATATATATATATATATATATATATATATATTTGTTTTCGTAGATTTTCACGGGTACAGGAATGCAGGTTTTGGTGTCCTCGGGTGTCTTCCCGTGTAAAAGTTGGGGTGTCTAGGCGACGTTTCGACGAGGTCTCACTCGTCATCTTCAGGCTGGTGCTTTCGGCTTCTTGTTACTGGAACAGAGCGGGATCTCAGTGTTTGAGTTCCTATAAATACTGTAGAGGGGTGTGGTGTATTGCCTCAAAAGTTCTGGGCAGAGGGGAAGTTCCCAGGCTAGTGTTCTTTTCTTCTTTTGTTCCTTAATTACTTGAGGGATATCTTGAGTGATTTCTTGAGTGATATTCTGAGTACCACTTAGGTGGGTCATTAGGTGTGGATTAGTTGCTAAAGCCTTCGTGTCTTGACCTCTTGAATTTGTGAAGAGTTTTTCTGGGAAGATGGCTGTACTGCATTTAGTTGTGCTTTGGCTTGGCTTCGTGTATAGGGGCGAGCTGTGGTTTTGTGCCCTGTGCCAGCCAGATCTGTGTAGGGATTGCAGGGGGGTGCAGCATCCGGAGTTGCCACTATGGTTTGGTTACTGGATGGTGTCTGTAATTTATCTGTGGAGAGGGTCTGGGTTTGGGTCTGGTGTGGTTGATTGGTGGTGGCGTTCTGTGTGCCTCTGGATCTGGTGTCGGTTTTTGTGGGGAGGGCTAATTTCCAGATGTCTGGCAGGCGGGACGTGTCGTCACGCTTGTTCATGTTGTGAGGGTGTTTCTCTATCTCGATGGCTTCCATGATTATTCTCTTGTGGTGATGTTCCATGTTAAAGAGCAATTTGGAATCTGCAAAATTAATTTCGTGTCCTGTTTCTTTCATGTGTTGGAAAAGAGAGGAAGATTTTTCTTCTTTTTTGACGGCATTCTTGTGTTCTGCGATACGTGCATTTATTCGTCTGTTTGTTTGTCCAATGTACGTGGCTGGGCAGACTTTGCAGGGTATTTCATAGACCCCTTGGTTTTCCAACTGGATTTTATCTTTGGGGTTTCTGAGGATATTGGCTATTTTTTGGTTGGTGCAAAAGGCTGTTTTGATATTGTGTTTATGGAGGATTTTGCTAATTTTATCTGTAGTGCCCTTGATATAAGGAAGGAGGGCCATGCCATTGTTTTCTTCCGTGTCTTGGTTTTTGGGGGGTGTTTCTTTTTGGATTAGCTTCTTAACCCTGTTTTGCTGGTATCCATTGGCGATTAACACATTTGAGAGATTCTGTAACTCAGTTGTCAAGTGGTCTTTGTCAGCCAGGCGTTTGGTTCTGGAGATGAGGGTCTTGGCTACGGAGTTTATTTGTGCAGGGTGGTGGTGTGATTGAGCATGTAAGTAGCGGTTGGTGTGTGTTTTTTTCCGGTAGATAGTGTGTCCTAGGGAGCCATCAGGTTTTTTGTAGATTAGGACGTCAAGGAAGGGAAGCTGGTTGTTGGCTTCTATTTCCATAGTGAATTGTATTTTGGGGTGTAGGCTGTTGAGATGTGTGAGGAAGCTATCTAGTTTTTCTTTCCCGTGTGGCCAAATTACAAAGGTGTCGTCAACATATCTGAGCCAAAGTTTGGGTTTGTGTTCTGACTTGTCTAAAGCATTGGTTTCAAAGTGTTCCATGTACAGATTTGCGATGACCGGTGAGAGGGGTGATCCCATAGGTGCTCCTTCTATCTGTTTGTATCTTTGTCCATTGTGGATGAAGTACGTGTTGGTTAGGCAGTGGTTGGTCAGGTCCAGGATGTATTCGGGGGGATTGTATTTGTTTTGAATGGCTGTCAAGGCTTCATTAATGGGCACTTGTGTGAAGAGAGATACAACATCGAAGCTCACAAGTAGGTCATCGGGATGTAGGTTTTGCTTCTTTATTGTTTCTATGAACTGGAAGGAGTTTGTAACGTGTGAAGAGATGGATTCTGCATAGGGCTGAAGTTGCTTAGCGAGAAATTTAGCGAGATTTTGTAGAGGTGAGCCTATGGAGCTGACTATTGGTCTGAGTGGTGTTCCTTCTTTGTGTATCTTGGGGAGGCCGTAGAGTTTGGGGCATCTGGATGATTTTTCTCTGGGGATGATTCTTAGCTGGATTTCTTCACTGATAGGAGAGGCTTTTATTTTGGATTTGGTGGTTTTTTCCAGATAGGTGGTGGGATCTGTTTTTATAGGTTGGTAGGTAGGGTCTTGGAGTAGATTTGATAGTTTTGCTTGGTAGTCCGATGTGTTCATCACAACAGTGGCATTACCTTTGTCTGCTGGGAGAATGATTATGTTGTTGTCTTTCCTCAGGTTGGTGAGTGCTTTCTGTTCTTCTTTGTGTAAATTGCTTCTGGGTGGTTTGCTGGAGCAGAGGATGTTGGTGACTTCAAGTCTGATTTTATTGGCTTCATCTGGGTTGATTTTGGTTAGGCTAGCTTCGACTCCGCATATGATGTTTTCCGTGGGGATGCGTCTCGGGGTAACTGCAAAGTTGAAACCTTTGGAGAGTACTTTGGTTTCAGTTGAGGTGAGGATCCTGTCTGATATGTTATGTACTGTTTGTTTCATGGGTTGTTGTGGAGGGTGGCTGGGCTTCTGGCGTCTCTCTAGTTTGTGGAGTTTGTTGGTGTGTGTGTCTGTCTTATGTGAGGTCTCAGTTTCAGCTCTCCAGACGGCTAGTTGTTTGCATTTGTCCCAGAGTGTAACAAGAAGCCGAAAGCACCAGCCTGAAGATGACGAGTGAGACCTCGTCGAAACGTCGCCTAGACACCCCAACTTTTACACGGGAAGACACCCGAGGACACCAAAACCTGCATATATATATATATATATATATATATATGCGCGCTACAGGCAGGAAAGAGGAGATGGAAGCTGGAAGCCCCAACAATTCCAGTTTTCCCCCACCCCCTTTTTATTTCTAACACTTCAACCAGTAACATCCAAATGTTGCAGTTTTTCAAAGACAGATTTATTAGCTGATAACAAAAGTCTGTGAGGGTGAGACGAGCAAGAAGGCTGACAAAACCCATAAGAATTGTGTTTTTGGTTACAAATATTGCATCCAAATGGAAAATGTCATTTTGCTGGATATTTTCCCCATGACTCTGAGGAGACTTGTCACTGATTTAAGAATCTGATGGAATGAAACAAAGGGGTGTGTGGAATGGCACAACTGTATAACAGGAAAACACTTTGCTGTTGTAATTTCAATTAAGTAAATAATAATATTAATTAACTACTTCCCTTCTTAGCTCATACTGTTACAAATAGTCACATAAGTGGTATCTAGCTTCTGAAACTCACTGCCATATGATACTGGCAGTGACAAGTCACTTAGATCAGTGTTTCCCAACCACTGTTCCGCGGCACACTAGTGTGCCGCGAGATGTTGCCTGGTGTGCCGCGGGGAAAATTAAAAAATTCGAAAGTTTTTTTTTAAAAAAAAGTCAAATTTTCGATTGGGGCGCCGTCACTAGATGACCCCTGGGGTTCCCTCCCTCCCTCCCGCTCTGCGCCTCCCTCCTCCTCCTCCTCCTCCGGGGAGGCCCTTCCTGGCTCTCGGCCAAGGCTTGGCGGCTGCTACTCACTCACTCGCTCGCCCACCCGTCCCTCCATCCCTGTACCCGGCCTCTCCCCCTCCGTCCCCGGCGCGGGGGCTGCCGGGATCCGTAGTCCCCTCGCCCTTGGGCTCCGCGCCCGCGCGGGGTGCGCGAACTACGTTTCCCAGCGTGGCCTGGCGGGCCGGGCGTTTTGTTTGAAGCGCTCTTCTCCCGGACATGGAATGAGCGCAGCGGCGGCGGCCGGGCGGGCAGGGGCTCTTCCGCGCAGCCCCCGCGCAGCCTGCCTGCGCCCCCGCGGAGATCGGGCGGCAGGATGGAGCCCGGGGATCCCCGCGGAGGCGGAGCGGCGGAGGCGGAGGCTGCCCCCCAGGTAGGGCTGCGTCGGGGGTTTTTTATTTTTGCAATGCTGCATCCGCGCCGGAGGGGACGCATCGGACCGCGGGGAGACCCCTTGGCGGGCGTGCAAGGCAATGCATGCATGCAGGCGTTGCATGGAGTGCAGTGCAATGCAATGGCAACGCGGCGCCCTGCATGCATGCATGCAACTTCCACCGGCGCTCCGGACTTGGCAGGTGAGGGGGGTCCCCAGTGGGCGGCAGAGAGAGCCGGGAGGGCGAAGGGGAGCCGGGGGGGAGCAGCGCTGCTCCCTGAGCCGAGCCCGGGGGAAAACTTCGGCGTCGTTGCGCCGGGTGTTGGAAGCGGAGGCTGGCGGGGGCCCCTCACCTGCAAAACCTGGTCGCCTCTCATATATTTCGTGCATTGCATTCATCGCCCGCTTTCTCCTCCAAGGAGCTCCCGGGGGTGCGCGTGGTTCTCCCCGTGTTATCCTCGCAACAACAGCCCTGCGAGGTGGGTCAGGCGAGTGGCCCAAGGGAGCACCCAGGGATTGTCCTGGCCAGGTGGGGTGATTTGAACCCTGCTCTCTGCCCGGTCTTCGTCCTCATTTAGCCCCCACATGTGCATGACTGTGCATGACTGAGGTTTTCCCCCCTCGTCTTGGCTATGGTGTGAGTCTGTGCTGTTAATTAATGGGGTTCTGCCTTCGGAGAAGATGAGCCAGCCCTCAAGGAGGTGATTATGTAATTTGCTATCAATTCATGTCCCTCCCGGCGTGACGCTGCGCGCTGACGTCACGGGGCTGTAATGGTGGTGTGCCTCGAGATTTTTTTCATGAAACAAGTGTGCCTTTGCCCAAAAAAGGTTGGGAAACACTGACTTAGATGACTTTAAAAAGGGATTAGACAAAGACATGCTAAGCCAAACCTTGTCTTACTTTCAGCATGGCAGACACAGCAGGAAAAGGGATCTGTGAGGAGCAATATGTCTCCAAGAATTTGCATGTTTGCGCAGGTCTCATTAAGCCAAGATAATGAGAGTGAGAAAGAGAGTTAGGATTTATAGAGATATAGAAAAGGAGTGTTACCTATACTAAAATGATTTGTAATAACCTGTTTGGTTCGATCGAAGGATTTTCACACGCAACAGCAAACCATCAGGCTTCTGTGTTGATACGGACCGGGAAAGGGGGGGGGTACCTCCTTTCCCCTTCTCCTTTGAACAACCGAGGCGATGACCTCGAGGGTGCCCACAATGCACCCACCCTCAGCCCCCTCACCGTTACACAAGCACCACACGTCTCCCGTCACCCCTTTTCCTTCTTTCTTTCTGGAGCGAAATAAGCTCAAATATATGAACATATCCTCCTATCTCTTCCTATGGCTATTTGCGCTCCATTCTTAGAACGGGTAGACCTGGCGTTCCAGCTTCTCCGCTAATTCCTATGGCTGCGCCTTAGCCAATCACAGCCATGCATTTATCCTGCACGAGCTAGCTCACGGAGCCCTTGCACGCCTCGTTGAGCCTACTGACAAGCTGCTGACGGCCCCCCACGGTGAGAACAATGGATCCGAAACCAAGGACCTCGTAAAGCTGTCAAAATGTATCCATTCTTGCTACAATGTATCCATTTTGTTTCCGCTTTCAATCACCAATACGGAATAGGTCAGACAGCATAGGAAACCTTTAGAAATTGATATAAAATCAACCGTAACTCCGATTTCTTTCCTCTTGGTGTCATTCAACTCGGCTCCCTATGGACTCCATGATGCTGCCCCTACCTCCATGATCCCCTGAGCGGCAGGTCACGTACTCAGGAAGACCTTAATCCTGTCAGATCGTTCTGCCATACCCTTCCTCCGGGCGATGCCAGGTGGCAGACGATGCATATCTCCGCCATTGTCTTCCCATCACCTGTACTCAGGAAACGCTTATCTGTGTTTATCTGTGCATATCTCTTACTCTGCATATTCCTCCCTCCCTTCCTGAAATGTTAATCCATGTAATCCCACCTTCCTGTAATGTATTCATGATGTAACCTGGAAAACCCAGCCTTCTTTTAATGTATTCATGACGTTTTGTTGCACTGTATTCTGGGACTTGGAGGGAACTTTTAAAAGTTTATGTCGCCCCATGCTCGGGGTTCAATTCCACTTTGAACCTGTTGCGCAATAAACTCGGATCTTCGCATTTTGCTCCTGCGTCCGGCTGAGCTTCCTTTTCTTCCGCTAGAATCCACGGACTTGGTCCGATTGGCTGGGTGGCAGGGTAAATACGCACCCAGATTTTCCGTAACATGTGTGCACTGCAAGGATCTTGACACAGCCACAAAATAGACGGCTTGTGGGGAGGGGAATGTCCCAGAATGCAGAATACGGCCCCATGCTCAAGAAATGGGAGAAACACTCTTCCAGGGCAGTTTTGTGATTCTGTTGCTCTTGCCTCTTCTTTTTCTTTTGCATGCTGCATCTAGAGACTTGTGTATGCTAAGTTCTCTAATATCTGGACCATTTAAACCAGGGCGGCTCCGATTTATGTATAATCCAGAACAGGTACACAGAAGAACAAGGAGTAGCAAAGCTGGTCAAGATAATAGCTGTCAACCTTCCCTTTTTTTGTGGGAAATTCCCTTATTCCAGCACCGTTTCCCGCTGCTATCCCGGATTGTTAGATATCCCGTAGACTGTCCCCGGGATAGGTGAGGCTGCTGATCCCTTATTTTCAAATCTGAAAGTTGACAGCTATGGTCAAGATCTTATTGCAGATATTAATATTGAGCAGTTTAAAGTGGCTGGAAGCCTAACAACCAACTCCTTGTGGAAGAAATCATTGTCCAGACCCATAAAAATATTATTCAAAGTTTACTTACAGAACTCCTCGAAAATAACACAGAAACATCAAAAATACATTTTTTAAAATCCATACAATAGATTGTGTAGTCCAGCATCTTACAAAAAGTCACCCAACAGACCTATACTGTAAGCAAAGGTCTCTCTCTCTTTAACCGGCTTCCATTTCACCTGGAGCTGTTTTCCTTGAGAGCTTCATTTAGATTTTCACCCCACAGAGTCTTGAGACAAAGGACTAAAGACAACGCCCTTCAAAACAACGGATTTGCAATTCAACCCCCCACATGTTATCTAGTAGAGAACAACAATCTGTTAATTATCAACTAGTTAAAGCTCAGAGGCAGCTCTTTTTGCTTTTCTAAAGCTTCAGTGTTGCTGTTAAACCCTTTCACCAGTACACAGACATTCCCATTTTCAGTGTGAATTAAACCAATTACAATGAACAGATCTTGCATAGTCCCGTCCTAATCTCAAGCAAGTCACTGTGCAATGGGAAAAACCAGATGTTCGAATTTTCACATAGAGGCTTGGGCTATAGAGGGAATAAGTTGTTGGTGTTGATCCAGAAAGTAATATAAAATCAATGTGCACACTTAAGGAAACACAATCATTTGGTGATAGAATGGGAGACTACAACCTGAAGCACCATCTATACCCATATAAACCTACCTGTTAATTCAGATCAGCATCAAAGGCCCTGCTCACAGTCCTGCCTCTAAGGCTGATTTGACTGGCAGGAGCAAAAGACAGGGGTCTTCTCAGTGGCCCCCACATTATGGAACTTGTTTCTCAATGAGCAAAGTTCCAACCTGAAGCACGTTTTCAAAACCTATTTATTTCAAGCTGCCTTTTCTTAAACGAGGTCTCTCAATGCTGCATGCTTTAAATTATGGGTGGAACTGTTTTGAGAATGTCACAGTACTCCTAGTATATTCCGGGGCACTGTTTTATTCATTAAAAAAACACAGCAATAGCTGACTGCCAGGGACTGGCTGGACAAGGAGTGGTGGAAAACTCCAGCCAGAGAACCCCTGGGAAACCTCAGAGGAGGAAGGATCAGAGCCAGGGGCATGTTGGTGGGATACAGGGCCGAGGGTGAAGGGGGAGCAGAATGGATGGATGCTGAACAAGCAACAGGCTTGAGTGAGAGAGAGGAACCAGAGGCAGAAAGCACTGCAGATGCAGGATCAGCAGCTGCTGAGGAGGGGACAGAGGATATAGCAACTTCACAGGAGCCTGCTGGTCCTACTATATTCAACTCCCCTCCTCCTTTTCCTCCAAGGGCACCCAGAGCCTTGCATGTAGCAGAACAAAGAGCACAGAGAGCCGTTACCCAGTGGAGTTTAAGGCTGCTGGGAAAACATCCAGCCAAGGAGGAAACGTAGGCAGAAGTGGGAGGCACAGATCCTCAGTTGTGGCAACTGCTTTACTGCGACCTAGACTTGCTCATAGGTTTCTCTCTGTGTATTCTGTTTCCTTGAATAAAGAATTGACTTTACTGCTCGTCTCTAAGTCTCTGTGCTGACCTGCAGCTGAACCAGCCCTGACACTGACCCATGTATTGAAAGATTTTATTCTGGTTTCTTTCCTGTTGGTTTTTCTTATGCAAGCCCCGTTGTGAGGGACATCACCTAAAAGGCGGCCTATAAATAAGGATTTAATGACACTCATCACCACCATCTTGGGAGACTTTAGTAACATAAATCAGCGTCAGTCTACGGACTCAATGACTGCGTCGGCAGCAAGGGGAGCTGCAAGAGTTATTGTCGCAAGGATCACTGTGAGTCTGATGATTTTCTTCTACAGAGCAAGGATATTTCTCGAGAAATGGAATTTGCCACCTGGATTGACTAGAGATTCTACAGCTTTAAATTCCATAGCAACACATAACAATTAAAGCTGTGGGGACAGAAAGGTAAATCCAGAGTTGTTTACCTTCTGTGGGTGTAGACATGTTGCTATTTTATGAACAGAGAGCGGCCTCTTAGAGGCTAGCACATTTATTACAGCATAAGCATTTGTGGCCTGCGGTTCACTTCATCAGATATACGGTGTTATCTTGCGTTTCAAGTATGTACACACAGCGGTTGTGGCAGCTGCATTGTAGATGGTGAAGTCAGAGATCGTTGAAATGAAGAAAAGGACAGACCATGATCATGACATAATTAAGAGCGGGAATTCACAAAACAGCTGTTTTATTTCTTGTGGTGCTTTGCCACCAATCAGATTTTATTTTTTATTTTTTGCTTCTGACACCACAAAATGCAAAGGAGGTTAAGCCAATTTAGAAAAAGAACAAGTCACATGGGATGGGTGACCATCCCAGTCGAAAGTAAATGGATACATTTGCAGCACTTGAAAAATTGTTGAAGAGGAAGTTTTTCTAGTTCTGATGAAGATTTTCAGAATATGTCCTTCAACCCATTCCAGGCTCGGCCCAGGTTTAAATTATATTTCAAACACTGAACATAATCCAGAGAGGAATTCAATTTTTTGCCTGGTTTTTCTACATTGCAGCTTAGGGTATATTTGGATGTTGACATGTTCTTTGCAATGTCTCACATATCAATTACATATATTTCCAAAGGCCAGAGATATCATTTTACATATAGAGTCATTTTAATGTGCGAATATCCCTGTGGTTGTACCTTTGATCGGTGTTTCAGTAATAGGCTTACTAGATGGTCCTGGAGGGCAAATGATGTCTTCAGACTCGGTTTTCCTTTCTGTAGTAATGGCCTCGTTCATGAGAATGTTGCTGCACAGATCAAAGAAATTAACATCCATATTCCTCAACCAAGTGCTGTAGAGATAATAACAATGACCGCTGAAGGAAACTGGGTCAGTAAAACATAGTAACCATATTACATCTTTCAGCATGGAAGAAATTGGGGCAAATCGTTATGATTCGCATGCATATCTTAAGCAAACTCATTGGAATGATTCTTCTGCAGGGTCTGAATTTAGTCACATGGAGAGTAGACATTTGCTTCTAAGTGCTAATTTGGCCAGATTGTTGCAAATTGAGTTATATCTAAATCAGATCTGAAAATATCCAAATCATTATTTAAAAAAAAAATCCATGAAGCTAACTTCTGTCCATTCAGTCTTCTACCCAGTCAGAGTCTGCTGTTTTTCCTCCTGGCATTTGAATTTAGAAGCTGCAGTAATGCCTACGAAGCAATAGTTTATGCAGAATAATCCTTTTACCACAGAATTTCAAAATCTTTTATTCCTGCAGGTTCCCAGAAGCTCAGTGCTGTAAAATTGGGATATGTTCCTTATTTAAAGGATTAAAGGATTTAAAAGATGTTGAGGGAATGAAAACCACAGTGCTGTATGAAAACGTCATATATTCTCTGATGGACTACGTGTTTATTGTTTAAAGAGGAACCGCGATTCATGAATGAATGAATGAATGAATGAATAATATTGCTACAGATCTGGGGTAACGGAGTTTAGAGGTGCAACGGCATCCATAACTGTTAGTGTTATAAATTAATAAATGGTAGAATTTTGCCAATATTTCAGATACCGAAGGGGAAATACAGCTTCAGCGGTTCTCCTGAAGTGTGCCAAACATGACATTCCTGGTTTAGCCTACACAAACTAGCCTTTCTGGCCTCAATGAATGCAAGCATCACTGAGTTGAAAATGCAGAGAGAAGATGGCATGACCAGAGCCAGGGCCTTTTCAGCATTGACCCCGGCCTGGTGGAACGCTCTGTCTCATGAGACCAGGGCGCTGCGGGATCTGATTTCTTTCCGCAGGGCCTGTAAGACAGAGGTGTTCCACCTGCCCTTTGGCTTGGAACCAGCCTGATCCCCTCCCTCTCTTTCCTTTTCCTTCTGTGATGGAAGCCCTATTTGGGGACTTCCCTGGCTTTTCTGGCCCACGTAAGACCAGTCTGGATAGTTGGCCTTGGTGAAGATTTGACGTTTTCCCCCCCCAAACAGTTTTTTTATCTGGGCTTCCACTGAACTGAGGCTGCATTTTAAGTAGTATTTTAATCTTGTTTTTAAGTTGTATTTTAATCAATTGTTTTTATACCTGTTAGCCGCCCTGAGCCCGGTCTTGGCCAGGGAGGGCGGGGTATAAATAAAATTAAATAAATAACAGCACAAAGTCAGGCTCGCTGAATTTAGTTAATACTTCGGCCTTTCCAGTAGCTCCATGCCTCCCTGCATGCATGTTGCCTCCCCATCCTTTAAATATAGACTAAGGCAGGGGTCTGCAACCCGCGGCTCCGGAGCCACATGTGGCTCTTTTACACCTTTGCCGCGGCTCCGGGGCGAATACTAGCAAGGGGAGGAGGCGCATTGTGCGCCCCAACACTTCCCACTGTGGCGGGCGCTGTACTGGCTGTGACGTCGCATGGGGGCGGTGCGTGCGTTAGTCACGCACCGTCCCGACGTCACCTTCCCGCCCGCCCGCTACATTGTAAGGGGCATGTACGCTGGTCACTGCATTGAAAGGGGGCATGTTTGCTGGTCACTGTTTTGAAGGGGAGTGAAGAACACACACACACAAAAAGGTAACTTGTTAATTTAACGTTTATTTCTATGAGGAGGGGTAATTCTGAGGGGTCAAACAAAGAAATAATAAAAAGTGCAAAAATGTTATTTTTATAATGACGAGTTTTGCGGCTCCCAGTTTTTTTTTCCTTCGGAAACGGGTCCAAGTGGCTCTTTTTGTCTTAAAGGTTGCAGACCCCTGGACTAAGGCAAGTAAGGTTGAAGCCCCCACCCAATCACAAAATGAAAAACTTGCTTAGGGGCCTTGAGGCAGTCACGTTTTCTCAGCCTAACCTACCTCACTGGGTTGTTGTAAGGATAAAAGAGGAGGTGGAAGAAACTACTTCCCCTTGGCTCCTTAGAGGAACAGCAGGATAAAACAGAGACACAAATAAATTTTCTTGAGAACATGAAAAAGGCACCCGTCCTCTAAAATTTATTACAATCTAGAATGCTTTTTCCAGTGCCCAATTCCGTTTGCTTTCACTCTATCCAAAGTCTTGAAACACTGCCATGGTTAAACATCTCTTAATATCATCACATTCTTGTCACAAGGTTCAGGCAGCAATCCTATACCTTCCTACTTGAGAGTAAGCCCCAAGGAATTCACTTATTCATGTAGACAAGTGGAGGATTGTGCCGTCAGCGTTCTGAAAACTTCCCTCACTGTTGTTGATAAATTCAGAGAGACTATTTTATATCTTTTCTCCCCTCCAAGAAACTATTCATTACAGAAGTTAACGAGCACTCGCTTAGTAAACTGCCTTTAAGACAAAGCTGAGGACATGTTAATGGTGTAATGAATCAGTTGTTACATTCAATGATCAGTTTTCACAGTAAAGTACTATTGCTTTATTGACCCCCACATCTAAAGATTTATCACAGTGGCGTTTTATAGTGGTTACAGGACACACAGTTATAAGGCAACAGGGTGCCGTTTATTTTATATGGTACTTTTTATGTTTCACTGTATTGTGAACCTGTTGCGTTCTGAAATCCCAAATAACGTTTGGCGGGAAATCATTAAGTATGTCAGGTTTCTCAACGACAATGTGGAGTTTCTGTTGCAACTAGGAAGAATCTTCTCTTCTCCCTCAACCTGTTTCAGTTCCCTAAGAAAAATGTCTTGAAATCCATTTTAATATATGGCAGATATATAATTTGAAAAAAGAAATAAATAACAGCTCTCTATATATGGCTCTTGCCAAACAGCATCTCCAAAGCGGAGCCATATATTTGGTCCGAAACCCACCATCAGGCCAACTTCCTTCAAGAATTGCATATTGGAGAATTTCAAAGTGGGGTGTCCCAGTTGTGTAGAGCACCTGAAGGTGAGTTGTTGTTGTTTGCTTTTGCACTTTAAAAGCAAGTTCTGTCCTCTCTCTTTTTAACTTCATGCCCCCCACCCAAATACTATTTGTTGTTGTTTAGTCGTTTAGTCGTGTCCGACTCTTCGTGACCCCATGGACCAGAGCACGCCAGGCACTCCTGTCTTCTACTACCTCCCACAGTTTGGTCAAACTCATGTTCGTAGCTTTGAAAACACTCTCCAACCATCTTGTCCTCTGTCATCCCTTTCTCCTTGTGTCCTCAATATTTCCCAACACCAGGGTCTTTTCCAGGGAGTCTTCTCTTCTCGTGAGGTGGCCAAAGTATTGGAGCCTCAGCTTCCAGTCAGCACTCAGGGCTGATTTCCTTAAGAATGGAGAGGTTTGATCTTCTTGCAGTCCATGGGACTCTCAAGAGTGAGTTAGGTTGGGTTTTACTTTCTCTGCAGGCACCATGTACATTGCAGGGTTGTTGCCAAGGCTTCAGGGAATCCTATCCTTTCCATGGTGGCATGCCAAGAAGCAGAAAATACAAGAAGAGTTCTTACCAAGTAGTTTATTCAATATTCACAAAGAGAGACGAATAAATGCGGTCTTTCTTCAATAATGGCATTGTTCCAAGTCAAGTCTCACCCTCTCAGTCCCTCCTATTCTACGTCACCCCTGCGCCGGCTGATCTGTGCTTTCTGCCTTTGAGTTTTCTATTACTCTCAAGGCACGCCTTAATCTGGAGGGGGGGTCCGGAATGCTTTCAAGAGACACTGAGTCTGTTAGCTGTCTCTCTCCTGGTGCTTCTTCTTCCTGCTGCTCTCCCAATATTTCCCAGCTCCTCCTCTCTGCAGCCTCTGAACTATGCCCTTCTGCAAACCACTGTTCTAAATCTATACTGTCCTCCTCTTCTTGGGAAGGTGCAGGAAGGGTTGGCGGTCCCCACCATTCCTCCTCAGTCCAGCCCCTGACAGTTGTTCCAAGAAGACCCTGGTATATTCCCACTCTGTGATCACTGTATACCCTACCAACAATGTGTCAGGTTGGCATCAGGCCAGTGAAGGATCTCACATCCAACATCTGCCTTTTCTAAGGAGGCAGGCGACCTGGGGGACGCGGGTGGTGCTGTGGGTTAAACCACAGAGCCTAGGACTTGCCGATCAGAAGGTCGGCAGTTTGAATCCCCGTGACGGGGTGAGCTCCCATTGCCCGGTCCCTGCTCCTGCCAACCTAGCAGTTCGGAAGCACATCAAAGTGCAAGTAGATAAAAAGGTACCGCTCCTGCGGGAAGGTAAACGGCATTTCCATGTTCTGCTCTGGTTCGCTAGAAGCGGCTTTGTCATGACCTGGAAGCTGTACGCCGCCTCCCTTGGCCAATAAAGCGAGGGTGAGCGCCGTAACCCCAGAGTCAGTCACGACTGGACCTAATGGCCAGGGGTCACCTTTTAGGCGATCTGGAGACAAAATATGGTAGCATGGGAATGTTTCTCCACCTACTACTTTTCAACTGCAATTTCTCCCTCTCTCTTGCTGCTTTCCTCTAGGCTGTGTGGTATTCCAGACAGACATCTGGGCCGTCATGCTATGTGGTGTCAGAAGATGCTAGCATTTGAAAATCATTGTTATTTCTTTAAACAAACTATTGTTGTTTTCTCAGCAAGCATTCTGAGTTTCACTTATACGCATGCTGTTGCAGAGCAGTTGCAAATAGAATATTTCCATAACAACCAGGAAAAGATATCTTTCCTTAAAATGAGGAGGCAAAGGGAATCACCGTGAGCATCGATTCATTGCCAAATAAAATATTTGGTGTTTTTTTCTACTAAAGTTTGAAAAGCATGCACATAGGACTCATGAGAACACAATTAGAAAAGAACAAATATTTTGTGACATTTCATTTGTAGGAATGTTCCACGTACATTCATGCTAAGAGCATCTTACCATGCCAAGATACCTTCAGTCGTATTTAAAAACATTATTAAAGTACTTTAAAAAGCCAAATATGGTCTCATGGAAAATGTTGGATATGAACCAGGATTAAATTCCTGAGAATAGACTAGAATAAGGGTGGGTGAGAATGTCGACTCAGTTATCATTTAAAAGTGAATTTACATAACTCACTTTCCCAAACAAAATGCAAACAAAAACATCCATCCTTCGAAATTCACACTTCTCTGAGTTTTGCAATGCAGTTCTCCAGTCAAATAATATATACAAAATGCATATATTGGGGTAATGAATGCATATAAGTGTATATTTTGTTGAAAATAGCATACAAACATGCATTAAATTAGGGGAAATTGCTTTGCAATAGTACATTTTATTAGGGGAAATTGTGCACATCAGAAGAAATTCATGCTAAAATGCTAGTGAATTTTCATGAGGGGGTGGTGGAAGCAGAAGCAGATGAAAAAAACCAAAACTGACATATTAATCCATTCCTAGTTACAAGTTTCTGAAACTTAAAAGTGTCATCCTCTGAATGGCTACTCAGGATTAAGACCTACTGAATTCTACTACAGTCATACCTCATGCTGTGTCCACTTCAGGTTATGTCTTTTCAAGTTGCGTCCTGTAGCAACCCGGAAGTACCAAAACAGTTACTTCCATGTTTCGCCACTCGCGCATGTGCAGAAGCGCTAAATTGTGCCGTGCGCGGGCACAGATACGGCGCTTCTGGATGCAAACACTTAGAGTTGTGGATGTGCCTCCGGGACGGATTATGTCCGCAACTTGAGATTCCACTGTATTAGATTGAGAAACTAAAGATGAGGAAGTCAAAAGTGTGATGATAAAGTGGGCACAAGACCTGGGACACAACAAACAAATGGAAGATAGGGGAAAATTATGGAAATTTAATTTAAAGTTTACAGATTGTACATTGTTAAAAGAGAACTATATGACAATGATGGATAGATGGTATATTACACCTGTGAAAGTGGCAAAAATGTATAGAACAGGCTCTAAAAAATGTTGGAAGTATAAAGAAAAAGAGGGTACGTTCTTACATATGTGGTGGGATTGTGAAGCAATTAAGAAATATTGGGAAATGATATATAATGAAATGAAAATGATGTTTAAGATAACTTTTGTCAAAAGTCCAGAAGCCTTTTTACTAGGCATTACAGGCCAAGATCTGCCAAAAGAGAAGAAGAAAATCTTCATGTATGCTACAATGGCGGCTAGGATAACCCCAGCCCCAAAATGGAAAAGTGACTAAAGAAGAATGGCAAGATAAACTTATGGACTACGCCAAAATGGCCAAACTGACTGAGAGATTAAGAGATAAAGACAATAAGGACTTCTAAAAGGAGTGGGAACCATTTACGATGTACTTACATAAATATTGTAAAGAAATGAACTCACTAGCAGGATTTGACTTCGGAGGAGAAGCT
Organism: Podarcis liolepis; assembly: GCF_965112155.1. Classification (NCBI taxonomy): domain Eukaryota; kingdom Metazoa; phylum Chordata; class Lepidosauria; order Squamata; family Lacertidae; genus Podarcis; species Podarcis liolepis. The sequence continues at coordinate 10,287,238 of NC_139558.1, forward strand.
GAGTTTACAGGTGTACAGTCTCAAAAATCTAAGACATAATGATGGAAGATCTTAACAGCTATGAATGACATGGGCAGCTAGCATCAAATTGCTGGTATGAGTACACAATATTTTAATGCTAGTCTAGGGGAAAGTTGAAATGTCTATGCACCTAGGTAGCCAGGGGCCTGGGATCTTTTTTGAATCTCTGCTCATTCATATTCCCAGCTCATTCATTTTCCCAGCCTTCCCAGACACAGCTATATATTAGACCTGATCAGAGCTTCAGCTGCGACTGAGGGGCTAAGGTTCCTGATAATAATAGTCTTTTGCCATCACAAATCAAGCAAATCGAGGCTTTCCGTAAAAATTATTAGTGAAATCCATTACGGTCAAAGGGGGTCGCAAAAATATCGGCAATAAATGTCGAAAACAAATAGGGCATCATTTGATAAACTGCAGTATAATTTCGTTTGATGTTTACTTTGAAAATTGGTGGCTCTGCCCAGGGTATTTTGACTACAGCATATAGTCATTTGGGTAATGGTGATTCTCCATTTCATGCCTGATGGCTTTCTGGACATAAAGGTAACATGTTTTTGCCTTCACCTATCTGTTTTTATTATTCAAAACTACCCAGAGATCGCTGAAGGGGGATAGCCTTAGTCACAAGATTAATTTGCTTTTAGTGATGGCCTGGTTTATTTAGGATGGAGAACATAATAGAAAAAAGGAGGAGGACAGCGTGTTTCTCTGAGCTACAGGTTGAATCTGCTTTGCAAGTTAAATTTGTTTGTTTGTTTGTTTTGTATACCACATTTCATCCAAAGATCGCACAGCAGCTCATGAGATAATAATACAATGTGAGAACACAAAATGCTGTTCGACAGTGGAATTTGCTGCCAAGGAGTGTGGTGGAGTCTCCTTCTTTGGAGGTCTTTAAGCAGAGGCTAGACAACCATATGTCAGGAGTGCTCTGATGGTGTTTCCTGCTTGGCAGGGGGTTGGACTCGATGGCCCTTGTGGTCTCTTCCAACTCTATGATTCTATGATTCTATCATTCTAATGCATAATAGAAGAAGAACAAAAGCAAACCAATAAACGTCAGATCTACATATTAGCGAAACAAATGCTGACTCAGGCATCTGCAGGAGGGCTGCTTGTCTTTTTTTATTGTTAAGGGTGAAACATGAATGCTCATGAATTTTTCTGTTTATCTGTTGTTATAGTATTTGGGTATATAGTATAGAAGTAGAAGACATCTACTTCTGCTTCATTGACTATGCAAAAGCCTTTGACTGTGTCGACCACAGCAAACTATGGCAAGTTCTTAAAGAAATGGGAGTGCCTGATCACCTCATCTGCCTCCTGAGAAATCTCTATGTGGGACAAGAAGCTACAGTTAGAACTGGATATGGAACAACTGATTGGTTCAAAATTGGGAAAGGAGTACGGCAAGGCTGTATATTGTCTCCCTGGTTATTTAACTTATATGCAGAATTCATCATGCGAAAGGCTGAATCCCAAGCTGGAATTAAGATCGCCAGAAGAAATATCAACAACCTCAGATATGCAGATGACACAACCTTGATGGCGGAAAGTGAGGAGGAATTAAAGAACCTTTTATTGAGGGTGAAAGAGGAGAGCGCAAAATATGGTCTGAAGCTCAACATCAAAAAAACGAAGATCATGGCCACTGGTCCCATCACCTCCTGGCAAATAGAAGGGGAAGAATTGGAGGCAGTGAGAGATTTTACTTTCTTGGGCTCCATGATCACTGCAGATGGTGACAGCAGTCACGAAATTAAAAGACGCCTGCTCCTTGGGAGAAGGGCGATGGCAAACCTAGACAGCATATTAAAAAGCAGAGACATCACCTTGCCAACAAAGGTCCGTATAGTTAAAGCCATGGTTTTCCCAGTAGTAATGTATGGAAGTGAGAGCTGGACCATAAAGAAGGCTGATTGCCGAAGAATTGATGCTTTTGAATTATGGTGCTGGAGGAGACTCTTGAGAGTCCCATGGACTGCAAGAAGATCAAACGCATCAATTCTTAAGGAAATTAGCCCTGGGTGCTCACTGGAAGGACAGATTGTGAAGCTGAGGCACCAATACTTTGGCCACCTCATGAGAAGAGAAGACTCCCTGGAAAAGACCCTGATGTTGGGAAAGATGGAGGGCACAAGGAGAAGGGGACGACAGAGGACGAGATGGTTGGACAGTGTTCTTGAAGTGACAAACATGAGTCTGACCAAACGGCGGGAGGCAGTGGAAGACAGAAGTGCCTGGCGTGCTCTGGTCCAGGGGGTCACGAAGAGTCGGACAAGACTAAACGACTAAACAACAACAAATAGTATTTGGGTGGGGGGCATGAAGTTAAAAAGAGAGAGGACAGAACTTGCTTTTAAAGGGCAAATGACACTTTAAAAGAGGGAAGGTGTTTCTTAGTGACATCATCTGGTGTGCACTGCACTCCTACCTCACAGAATCTGTTTGTTCCCCAGACCACAACTGTGAGAAGCAACAGACTGAAAAGGTGGAAAACTGCTGATCTAGTAAGCAAAAAATTGTGGCTGGTGGAGCTAAGTTCACCTTAGGATGCCACAAATTTTGCAGGCATGCCACACTACCGTTTATAAATAGGATCATCAGCACGGAAACAGTTTTTACATATATCTCTTTGACAATTACAAGAGAGAGGGAGAGGCCTCTTTCTCCTCTGTTTTTTATTATTATTAATGCTTGGTGCCATTGATTTGTGCAATTAGACAGATTACAGAGAATCATGGGTTCGTACATAAACAAGTGGAATTTAAAATAGTTACATATGCAGAGGATTCGTTATTATTCATAGGCCCAAATCGTTTCTATCAAAATTAATAAAATTGATGAAATTTTTTGTTGAATTTTGGCTATAATTTTGGTGCAATTTCTAGTTAGGTAAAGGGACCCCTGACCGTTAAGTCCAGTCGCGGACGACTCTGGGGTTGCAGCGCTCATCTCGCTTTACTGGCCAAGGGAGCTGGCATACAGCTTCTGGGTCATGTGGCCAGCATGACTAAGCCGCTTCTGGCGAACCAAAGCAGCACACGGAAGCGCCGCTTACCTTCCCGCCGGAGCGGTACCTATTTATCTACTTGCACTTTGATGTGCTTTCGAACTGCTAGGTTGGCAGGAGCAGGGACCAAGCAATGGGAGCTCACCCCATCGCAGGGATTCGAACCACCGACCTTCTGATCGGCAAGTCCTAGGCTCTGTGGTTTAACCCACAGCGCCACCCGTGTCCAATTTCAAGTTAAACCCTGAATTAATGCCAATGAGCAGTGTAAAGTCGTCTAATTGGCAGTTTGGTTGGAGTCCAGAGGCTATAACATATTTAGGTGTTTTGGTTTCTAGACACATTTCTCAAATGATTAAATTGAACTTAAATAGACTGGTGACAGAGGTATCTATTGATTCGGAAAGATGGGCGTCCCTAACAGAAAGGGCTCTGCCACACTTCAACTTGTCCTGTGCCTCGAAAGTACAGGTCTGAGTGGTTCTCTGTTTGCCTTGCTACTTTCCCCAGCAAAACCCGCTCTTCCAATTCAGTGGTTAAGATAGGGTTTTCCCAGGGGAAAGCAGTGGGGCAAGCAGAACCCTTAGTAGTGGGGGCAAAGTTAAGACAGATAGGATGTACAGGATGTTAGGGGAAGAGTAATACCTGTCATGGGCCAGGAGTCAGCTTCACCTGCTGAACAGCAGCCTGAAGGGGGAGAAGGCAGAGTGACTCCACCTGCAGCTGATCAGCCATCAATTACACAGAGGAGAAGGCACTGATGAGAACCAGCTGGCTTCAGCCTTCCTAAGCAGAGCTTCCAGCAGCAGTTAGATGCTGGCAGCAACACTTGTAGCTCTTGGCCTGACCTTCCTGCTTGTCTGTGCTCTTGACCCCAAGATCATCAGATTCCTTGACCATCTGACCACGTGAACAGCTATATGCCCAACCTTAGGACTGGACCTGGCTTTGCTTATGGACTCTGCTTCCAGGCAAGTACCTCTCTGTAACTCTACTGGTTGGCTGGCCTCTCACTCCACTGGGCTGTGCTTGTGGGTGTGGAGCACAGAACTATGGCAGAACCTCTTGTGGGAGACATATTGTGCTCCTTCAGGAGTAGTTTGTCCACCTTTGGTCCCTACTCTTCGCTCAATGCTCACCTGTGACTCCTGGAAACTGTCTGCATGCGACAGTGGCCACACACCAAGAAATGGCTTCAACTGGCCGGCTAAACCGGGTGAGGGTAGCTGATGGGTCTCAAGCGCTCTGTGAGTTAGGGACTTCCCCTGCATGAGAAGACAGGCTATGGCAGATTGAGGGGACAAGACCAATCGTGGGTCCAGCAATCAAGAAGGTTTCTGCATGTGCTGTAGAGGGAAGTGAGGGGCAAATGTGATTCATCAACCTGAACAGTATATAGGCCATCCGGGAGAAGAAAAGTCTGATTCTTAACCTCCACTGCTTTGCAGAACATCATTGAGAGAACAAAAGGCTAAGGCAGGCATAGGCAAACTCGGCTCTCCAGATGTTTTGGGACTACAACTCCCATCATCCCTAGCTAACAGGACCAGTGGTCAGGGATGATGGGAATTGTAGTTCCAAAACATCTGGAGAGCCGAGTTTGCCTATGCCTGCTCTAAACTTTGGTGTGTTTACTTTAAAAGATGCAGTTGTCAGTTTTGGAAAGAGGGTTTAATTTTACAGATCTCTGACTATATCATAGGGCATGCCTTTTAGCACACAGAATTGATTGGCAAGGCTCCCTTTTTTTGCAAATAACCCTGCCTGGGTAGTCTTGGAGATGACGTATTCGGCACCTCTCTACAAATGGATGGCGTTGGGGAAATTTCCATTTGTGATTTCAGTCATGAGGGATCTGTGGCTTATAGTGCCTTGTCAGGTACACTTTGACCCATATGCTCATGCTAAGATAACTTTATAAGGTAATCCAGATTTGAAAATAGAGATGCAGTCCTTTTTTAATGGAAGAAGCGGGTTGATAGTGGGATTTATACATTAGATCAGTTAATAGGATGGGATGGAGAACTCTCATCATTTTCAGTCTCATGGCTTCAATACCACTTACCTGCTAGTCTTGAATGACAGTATCTTCAACTGCAGAATCTTCTTAAGGACTGTTTGCTATTTAGTGTCAGCTTTGAGGGCCTCAGTATCTCTGCTGGAGGACATAATTAGTTATTTGCAGAAAGCCAACCCTGTATTAGTTGCTTATAAACTTTTATTGGAATGTTGTGTATCTTGGAGATCTCAGGATCTGAGAGATGAGTAGAACAGAGAGTTCAATTCAGCTCAGTCATGGAACATTGTTTTTGCATCTGTATGTAGTATTTCTTTAGATTTAAAATTGAGATTGATTGAACAAAAGATGGATGTTCCTGGTATCTTGGGACTCTGCAACACCTTTATACGAACGGATTGACTAGTTCAAATAGACGCTAGTGACTCAGGGCTGAAAGTGCCTCTTTGTGTCATGGACTGGCTGGTGGAAGGCATCAATGGAACCCTCCAAAAAGATGCTCAGAGTCAGGGAATTGGTGGTGGGACGGTGATGAGTTGTCCGATGGATAAGACAGAGCAGACTGGGAGGAGGAGCTGAAGAGGCAACAGGGTTTAGTGAGGAGGAAGAGGCTGTGCCAGAGAGCATTCCAGAACTAGAGGCAGAAGAGGAGGCTGGAGAGGGGGCTGGGTAAGAGGCAGAGATCCTGCAGGCTGCTGAAGAAGCCAGGATGTCTCCCCCTCCTTCTGCAACCAGCTCTGGTCTCCCAGGACCAGAAGAGATATGACATGGGTGGAGCAAGGACAGAACAATGTAGCCTCAGATTCCTTGGGAAGGAACTGGGGAGGAGGAGCCTTAGGGAGCTTCAGTCCCCACAACTGCCTCATAGGGAAATTTCTACCAGGAAGAGTTACTGTGCTCACTAGCCTCCTGAGGCAACCTTGTTTCCTTGAATAAAGAGTTAACTTCACTGAAGCAGTGTGATTTATTGCTGACCTACTCCTGCCACCCGCCCCAGTGGTGTCCTCCTCCTGGTTGGAAATTATTGCTTGCATTAACTGTGTTTTGGATAAATCCTTGCTATGTGTGGATGTTCATGGACTCTTAGATTGCAGTCCTGTGGTGTGCAAATGAACAGCAAAAGTGGGTTCTGTTAGCCCTTTTGGTGGCAAAAGAGACCTATATTGCATTTCTTTGTTGTTGTTGTTGGTATGGAGTGGGCCTCTGTGAGGTCAAACTGCTGCATTAGCAGCACTGATACGACCTCCTGGGGCACAAGCCTGGGCCTTGTGTATGAGGTCCTAGGCTGCCCAGATGACAAGACCTCACTCTTGGCCTTGCTGGAAGGACAGATACCCACCATCCACGACTCAGTGGTCTGAACATCTCACTGCCTTTTCTATAGTCTTGGTTTAGATAAGTGTCTGGACATATGAAGTGCTTATATTGCTTCATACACTTAAATTAGGATTGATGGAATATTCTTATTGTTAATGTCATCTGCAGATTAAAAATTTTAAAAACAAACATGCATACACACGGAGAGAAGGAGCTTTTACAAATAGCTCTTTACAATTCTGGGTTGGTTGCTATCCCTAAGCATGTGTCTCCCTCTTGGTTATCAGCGGGAACACAGAGTCCGGCTGATAAGAGAAATCCTTGGAGTGGTGTAATAGATAACTGAAATCTTGCCATTGAAATATTGCAGGACTTTAAGGGAAAGAAAAAGTCAATTGCATTTCATCGAAAAGTTATTATTGTAATAGATTTTCTGCTGAGGTAAACTAATCCCAGGCATTAGAATTGTAATATCTCTATTTTCTCCAAGCTTTGCTACTTTGGAATCTTAAAATGAAAGGCTGCCGTGTCGTTTTCTTCCTGCCACCTCACATAACAGTTAAAACCATAAAAAGATGTTCACAGGGGACTCAAGCATAATATGGTAGTGGCAAATGTGTCGTCCCGCGTTGGCTGCCTTCTGAGAGACGCATACCTGGGGGATACTGTTGGTCTCTTCTTGCTTGAACTGAGCCCAAATCTAGATTTCGTCAGAAAATGAAATAATTTGGTGTGGTGTCAACTGCGTTTCTGGCAGGCAAAGTCTATTCCATTATCGCTTGGGGGCCTCCTGGCAGCACAGTAAGCTCCCATAATCCTTGCCTACACCGAACTTGATCGGGAAATAAAGAGGCGGCTTTTCAATGTTTACTGCAGCGTTTATAGACCTATCATTTTTAATACAACGGTGCAACAGACAGGTTCATCCATTCGAGCTTGAGTGGTGGCAACAGGTGAAATGATGAGGCTAGTCTGATTCTACTACACAGCATATACTTTTAGATGATTAATAAAAACTAACTACCCAGTGCTCTAGGAAGAAGGCTGCCGCAAAACGGCTGTTTGCCAAATGTGGTATTATGCCAGACTGAATGGATATCACATTAGCAGGACACACGGAAAAATTCTTTAGAATGGGGTGTGAATTAAAGTGGTTAGACGGTAACCCCCCCCCCAAAAAAAGAGATGTGAAAATATCACATCTGAGGTCACACACAGACACTGCAACTTGTTTCTTGAAGACTGAGAATTTTGTCTAAAAAATCTGTTCTACTTTCATCCATAATACATTGCCTTTTGCACAGTCTTATCAGAAGGAAGTGAAAGACAGAGGGAAATCCTATGTAAGATTTCATACTATTAAACTTCTTGTTTATATTTTTGCTATTGAAAAACAGGCCAACCTTTTCCCATCTAATACAAAATAATAATAATACTCTCACAAGAAAGAGGGTTAAGTGCTGAGAAAATGAAGTTTAAAAAGAAAGTACTGAGCAAACGGAACCATACGGTTGCACTTTTATTAAAGACTTGCCTACTCATAGGAACTGTCCCAATTTAATGAAATTAATTCCTTCAAGTGAGATACAGTCAACTGCTAAATCAGATTAAGTATAGCTTGTGTCAGTTTAACAAAATTATTCTAAACCCTGTGTGCCTGCATTGGTGGCTTACACCAAATTAAGACAGGAATCAATTAGAGAACTGATTTAGTTAGATCAGAGCAATTTCTGTGTGGAGAGACCTGGTCACCCAGCCACTTACAGCCCAGCCCTATGCATTTTGCTCAGAAGTAGCCACTACTTGAAATTTAATGGGACTTCTTCCCAAATAAGCACACTTAGGATGGCAGACTTTATTACACGCGCTGGTAGACCTTGCTAATATAGTGACAATTTAGGGGCATTCTTCTCCATTCAGTTTTAATATGGAGGAAGTAAGATTTAATTGTATCTTTGCACCAAGCTAAATCAATTTACTATTTATTTGCCATGTGAATTTAGACAACCAGCTAACCATATACTATAGAAAATGTGGAGAGGTTTGCCCATTTCATTAAGGTGTGGTGTGCTAAAGTGCAGCGACGCATGAGGCTCCATACATAGATACTGACTTTGCTGTGGAGTGGAAAACCCTCTTCTCCCTCGGGATGAGGGAGGAAATTTGATTCAGTTCACATGTAAAGGTGATTCTCCCCAATCCACCTTTTCCAAAACAATGCATGTTGGGGAACAAGTGATTTGATTTTATGTATGTGCAGTTGTTGATAGAAACGGTTTATATATCTTTGTAATTGTTTATATAGATGCAATTATTTTTAACTATTTTGAGATATCTAACTGTTTTAGATATCTCATCTTAAAAAGCAGAGGCATCACCTTGCCGACAAAGGTCCGTATAGTTAAAGCTATGGTTTTCCCAGTAGTGATGTATGGAAGTGAGAGCTGGACCATAAAGAAGGCTGATCGCCAAAGAATTGATGCTTTTGAATTATGGTGCTGGAGGAGACTCTTGAGAGTCCCATGGACTGCAAGAAGATCAAACCTCTCCATTCTTAAAGAAATCAGCCCTGAGTGCTCACTGGAAGGACAGATCCTGAAGCTGAGGCTTCAATACTTTGGCCACCTCATGAGAAGAGAAGACTCCCTGGAAAAGACCCTGATGTTGGGAAAGATGGAGGGCACAAGGAGAAGGGGATGACAGAGGACGAGATGGTGGGACAGTGTTCTCGAAGCTACCAGCATGAGTTTAACCAAACTGCGGGAGGCCGTGGAAGTCAGGAGTGCCTGGCGTGCTCTGGTCCATGGGGTCACGAAGAGTCCTGTTTTAGATAGGCTTTTATTGTATTGTAAATCAGGTCCTCCCTTAAAGAGGGCACGTGTTATGGTGAGACCTCCACGGGGCATACCAGGAGAGGTGGTCCCGTAGGTACGAGGGTCCTAGGCCTAGGTCCTAAGATAGCTCCTAAGAAAGCTGAGCAGGGTGGCAACGGAAGTTTTCCTTCAATGCTGGAAACATGGTAGGGTCCTTTGCTTTACCTGAGAGCAGCAGGCTGGCTTGACAAATGACACACACCGAAACTTGCTCCCTGCTTCTTCTCCCCATCCTTTTGTCGCTGCCGTCTGATGCAGCTGCCTCACTTTCTCTAATGATAGGGCCAGACCTGGACATTTTTCTGTCTTAACTGGTGGTTGTTGGCTCAGCTGCTACCATTGTGAGAGGATTATTGTTTGAGCTAAGCTGCCTGGCTGAGAGAAGAAACGCACAGAATTGCTCTCTGGGAGAATCTTACAGTGCAGTTCAAGAAACCTGATGGGGGGACAGAGTACTAAAGCTATGAACCATCCGTCTTACGCTCAACCCTGAATGTGTATGTACAGCGTAAATAAAGCCTTACATAAGAAAAGCTCCATCAGGCTCCAGTGATCTTAAGTTCATGAAAACCAAGGTATGAGTGGAAACGCCTGCAACCTCCATTATGAAGCCACACATCGTGTAATTTTCAAGTATCTACAATGGTGTTGGAATGAGCATGCTGATTACATAGACTAGAGTTGTTGAAAAGTTGTCACTTGATGGTCACGCAGAAGCGTAAAATGTTGCTGTGTCCTGAGGAAGATTCTCTTGTCCCCCTTGTTCCCCCTCCTTCAGTTGGATCGTCTCTCACTCAGAGAACTCAAGACCCAGAGACAGGAATCTCTCGTTTAGTTTTATTATAGTCATTAGAAAGGTTTGCTTCCCTTCACCCCTCCCACTTCAGTGTCTCTTTTTAAATATTTTTTAATCAATTTTCAAAAATATAAACATACAACATAAAGCAATTCAAGATACCGAGATTACGCTGAATCCCCTGACTTCCCCCCATCCGTTCCAGGAGTCCTTTTGATTCTATTTTCAACTGCATATCAATACTTTTCCATTTTTTCATCTTTCTAAATTATCTATATGTTCTGTTACATTACAAGTGTATTTAAAATCCTGCTAATGTTTTGACCTGTTTACAATGATTTTGTATATACAGTGGTGCCTTGCAAGATGAAATTAATCCGTTCCGCGAGTCTCTTCGTCTTGCGGTTTTTTTGTCTTGCGAAGCACGGCTATTAGCGGCTTAGCGGCTTTAAGAAAAAGGAAACAAACTCGCAAGAACTCGCAAGACGTTTCGTCTTGTGAAGCAAGCCCATAGGGAAATTCGTCTTGCGCATTTTTCGTCTTGCGAGGCATTCGTCTTGCGAGGTACCACTGTACATTATAAACATTTCCCATTCTTTTTTAAATTTCTTGTTGTCTTGATTCCTGAGCTTCTCAGTTAGTTTTGCCAACTTGGTTTGCCAGTCTTCTCTGGTCAGGGCTGTCTCTTCCTTCCATCTCTGGGTTAGTAACATCCAGGCGGCTGTTGTAGCATACATAAACAGTTTTCTCTGGTCCTTTGGCATCTCAGTCCCTCTAATCAGTGCTTGTTTTCTGGGGGGACACAGAACATACATTTTGTGTATGTTTGGCCTCATTGAGGGGCAGTATTTCAATATGAGTAGGAAAATGCGAGTACCCCTAAACATTTTTTTTTTGGGGGGGGGAAGCATTGCCTATAATGCCTAATAAAAAAGCTTCTGGTTTTTTAACAAAAGTTATTTTTTCAATTCAGTATAAATCATTTCCCAGAATTTTTTTTTGTTATATTACAGGTTCACCACATATGATAAAAGGTACCTTCTTTTTCTTGACATTTCCAGCATATTTTGGTATTTGTCCCGTACATTTTTGCTAGTTTTACCGGAGTCAAATACCAGCTGGTACATCATTTTCATATAATTTTCTTTCAATAAAGAACATGCTGTAAATTTCAGATCTATTTTGCATAGCCTCTCCCAATCTGTCATTTGTATACAGTGGTACCTCGGGTTTGCTTCAGGATAAGAACAGAAATCGTGCTCCGGTGGCGCGGCAGCAGCGGGAGACCCCATTAGCTAAAGTAGTGCTTCAGGTTAAGAACAGTTTCAGGTTAAGAACAGACCTCCGGTTTGTTTTCAACTCGCTTGTGGAGACTATCAGAGGTCACAAAGAGAGGAAAAATATACGATAGCAACAAGAAGATGAGGAAAACAATAAAGAGAAGAATGGATAGAAGTGTGAATATTATTTGGACAGAACTGTGAACATCAAAGCAGCAGCAATAGAGATGACTGGATTGGATCCCTTTCTGAGCTCGAAGCATGGGTACCCCCAACAAAAATTTAAAAATTTGGCTCTGTAATTTGGAACCAATGTGATTTGATTGGTTGGTTAATAAAAATTATATTAAAAAAAAAAGAACAGACCTCCAGAACGAATTAAGTACTTAACCCGAGGTACCACTGTATTATGTTCCACACCTTTCACCCTCAATTCAGTGTATCTTTTAAAAAGTTCCTCCCCCCATTCAGCATTTGCAAGCTAGCACCTTTGGGTCTCGGCTGCATCCAGATTGCGGTGCAAGCACTGCAGTACACAGGGCAAAAGGACCTTTGCAGCATAGGGGTTTTGAGCAACACTGAATCATGCCTGAAATGAGCCCTAGGTCAGGTTAGCCAACAACAAGGTAGCTGTGAAAAGCTTCTGGCATGCATAAGATCCAGCCAATTAATAGTGACTCGTAGCACGCCATCAATAACCTTAGTGACTGACGTTTCTCCCCACAACTTCTGTGGGCTGAGATGGTTGTAGCAATGGGCCTTTGCTGTTCCCTCTTGTGAACATTTTCCCTCGAGCCCAGAGGGAACGAGTGAGTGTGGAAAAGCAATTTGCCTGTTTTAGGATGGGGGAATTCAGTTCAGACCTCCACCATTTCCCTAACCTCTTACATAACGGGTGGTTTTTCGTTGCTCCCTCCCTTGCCCTTATGACCAGTCATAAGTCACCCCAGCGTTCCGGTTCCATCCTGCAATATAGGCCCTTGCCAGAGAGACATTTACCACACAGAATGACAGCCTCACCGAAGTCCTGAAGTGGCCAATCCCTCAGCAGGGTTTGTGGGAGTAATTTCTTCTGTTCTTTCCCTAGTGCAACTGGCCATCATTGCACGATGAAAGCCAGTATGTTGCCTAGTAACAGAAGTCCCTTTTCCATCCTTCCCAGAGCCAATGACACGGGTGGCTGACACAGAGATAAATGGCTGCCAAAGATCTCTTAGCTGCAGGACCCAGCCCAGAACAGACGCCCCACCCAGGCTGCAAGGCAATAAGGAGAGGACACGCAATCCATTTCCAAGGGTTTAAACAATGCTCCGATTTATTAGCTTTGCCTCAGTTTTCGGTTTCTGCGACATACATATTTAAACAGGCCATTTTTGCTGCAGAATTGAGCAGCCTCTGCCTTTTGTTTTCAAGCTCTGGAATTACTAAAAGCCTAATTTGTATGCAATTTCTTCCAGGACAGTGTTATAATACTCAAAGAATAGTGTCAGGTCTGCCTTCCTTCTGTCATCTAGTGAGCTATGATTTTGCTCATTCGATATTCCCTTTTTTTATAACTATGCTGAGTCTTGTTCAACAAATTAGTAAGCTATGTCATATTGTACTGCTGCTTAATTATGCATGTGAGCATTCATTTTATCAGAGCTCTACCTTTCTTGCGCAGGTGGCAGAAAACCAAGTTATGGTTAAAATTAAACATGAACTGATGTCTTGTTTGGAAGCAATGCCTTTGCTTATTCATGCGAGTTGATAGCCTGCGGGTTTCTAGAGAACCATCATTTGGTCATTTTTAAGAGCCACGGGAGACGAGATTCTGCTGGAATGCCCATGTGGGCTTCTCCTCATGTGAAAAATTGCAAGGGGATTTCATGAGAAGTCAAGCCCAGGGTAACTGAGCTTGTTTTGAACTTGGTGAAAGCAAATGTGGAGGGTCTTCCCCAGATGCAATATTTGAGGGTGGTGGTCCACTTAGATGGTCATTTCAAGAGGGCGATGCTTGGAGAATGCTCTTTGACCTTGTGAAGCCTTCAGTGTGGGGTTCCTCAGGGTTCAATGTTATCCCTCATGCAGTTTAACATTACATTAAACCGCTGAGTGGAGTCATCTGCAGTTTTGGAGTACAGTGGTGCCTCGCAAGACGAAATTAATTCGTTCCGCGAGTTTTTTCGTCTAGCGAATTTTTCGTCTTGTGAAGCACGGTGTCGGAAAAGTTTTGGAAAAGCTTCAAAAACCACCAAAAACCTCAAAAAAGGCTACCACACTGCGTTCTATGAGTTGCTCCTCGAAGTCAAGTCACAACTGTATTAACGGTGTTAAGAAAAAGGAAACAAACTTGCAAAAAACGCAATACGTTTTCGTCTTGCGAAGCAAGCCCATAGGGAAATTCGTCTTGCGAAGCAGCTCAAAAACCGCAAAACCCTTTCATCTAGCAAGTTTTTCATCTTGCGAGGCATTCGTCTTGCGGGGCACCACTGTACGTTGTCAGCAATATTCTGATGAGAGACTGCTCTGCTTCTTTACATCTGCAGGTGAGGCAGTGGATGTGTAAGACCACTGTCTTGCCTCGGTTGTGGACCAGATGAGAGCCAATAAACTGAAGCTCAATTGAGATAAGACTGAGACACTGTTAGTGGGTGGTTCCCTGGACCAGATGGTTGGGAGGTTGCTAGCTCTTGATGGGGTTATACTTCCTCTGAAGGAGCAGGTTCATAGCTTGGGGATACTCCTGGATCCTTTGCTGTTGCTTGAAGCTCAGGTGGCCTCAGTGGTGTGGAGTGCCTTCCATCAGCTGCCACCCCTATGTGGACAGGGATAGCCTAACTTCTGTCATCTATGCTCTGGTTATTGCAATGTGTTCTACATGGTGCTGCCTCTGAAGATGTTTTGGATACTTCAGCTGGTGCAGAATGCAGCAGCCAGGTCACTCACTGGGACTAGACGATTTGAGCATATAACACCAATCCTGGACAACCATGGGGCCATCCTGGAAAAGGCCCTGCCATTGTTGCCTGCCGGAATACGTTCCCTCCTTCATGGGCATGGAAGTAGAGCCTTTTAAATCTTAAATAAAGCTCTTTGTAACCCAGAGGTGGAGCTACCTGCTCCAGTACCTGGGGGTGGGGCGAATGGTGAGCATCCCAGGGGGGCGGGGCGGCAATGTCAGCCCTCCCTCAGGGATGACACCCAAACCCACCACACCCCCTTCCTCCGCCAGCGCTGAAACCTTAGCTATTCTGGATGCATAATAACACAGCCTGTGATGATCGGTTTTTCCATCAAACTAGCATTTAAACATTGTTGGTATTCTTGCCGGTTTTGCCATATGAACTTTGCTATCAGTTTCTACCATGTCTGTATTATGTTCCGGAGGGATACTGGTAGATAAAATAATAATAAACTCTTTACAGAGTGCACTCTGCTATCTTTCAAAGCCAAGATAGTTGCAAGTTTGATCAAAAGAACCCTACTTATGTCTGAAGGTAATGTATTAGGAGGATTACATAGATATATCCTTGTGGGATTAGATCCCCAGGTATTGAACTGGAGTCCATTTAAATCACTAATTTCAACTACCTGCATATGTGAACGTTACTTTGAATGACAGACAAGAGACGGTTAACACTGTTTTTATAGTTTATGGGCAATGCCTGCAAGTTGCTGTTTTCTACACCCATTGTAATGTGGGCTTCAACCACTCTTAAGTGCTCTGAGGTGTACGTAGCCCGCAAAGTACAATCTTGAGATAAGTTCCTACTAAAATATCATTAGTAGACTGATGTGTTAAGGGACCACCTAACTTTCCCCAACTGGAATTCCAGAAGTTTGTAGTTCACAAATTAGCTGCGTCCATATAGCATTAGCTAGGAGGGAGAAGGCATCTCATCTTAATATCTGTGCCATAAACAATCACTTTTGTAATGATCGCAGTTATTTGATCTTTCATTTTAACTGCATCATAAAAGCCTATTTATTATCCAAGCAGCCTGGTTTATGAGATCGGCCCTATGACAGACTTGGCGTATTCAGAGGGACCTGGCAGCACCTTTTCACTAATTTGTTCAGTGCGCTCTGGGAATACGGAGCAAAAAAAAAACCCACCCTGCCTCACCCCCCCCCCCAAAAAAACACCCCACCTTAAAGCCAAGAGAGCTCTGTAAGCAAGTTGCCTCGAAGAAAAGGCCTCGCCCACTGGCAGCGAGAGAAAGAGGGAGAGCTGCAGAGGCTGGAAAGAAAGGAACAAAGAAAGATAGAAATGTACATCGTAATCTAATGGAGCCGAGGCAACAACTAGACTGTCAATTTACTGAGCTGGAGAGGCAAGAGCAGGCTGGGGCTCTTCAATTCCGCTGTCTCCTCCCTGGGGTTAGAATCGAGACTGGTTGCCATGGATATCCTGGATTCCTGCAGCTAATGGGAGGGAGTTCTGAAGCCCTGGTATCCTGGGGACTGTCTAGGGCGGAAGATGAAATGGAGGCCTGTGGGTGTGGTGGTGCGGCACCGGGGAAAAGGAGGTCAAAGGGTCGGCTTCCAACCGCGTTAAAGCTGAAATTTCATTTCAAGTCACATTCATCCAGCAATCTCTGTGTCAGACCTCGTTTGTCCTCTTCTCCTCTCTGTCCTTTTCCAAGGCTGCCAACATTGTTGTCTTAAAACGGCTATTATCAAAGCACTTAATATTACCACATAATTGGATGCACGCCGACAGTTCGGGGGGATTTCCGCCCCCTCCCCTCCCTCACACACCACATACCTCCAGTATTTGTATAATATGAGCCGGACTGGGATTTAAAACCTGAATTTCCAATTTCTAAACATGAGGCAGTAACGTGCTATCTGGATTTACATCTGCTACGAACACAGAGGATTTTTTTTTTAAACAAAAAACCCACACCACACCACACCATCTGGAGTTTCTGGGTGTTTTCACTTTATAATGATGTATCGGTCGACTTTTGCGGAGTTTCGTCTGTAAGAGTTTTTTGTTCATGGCTATCCGTAAAGAGGAAGGTCATCTGTGGGCGTGACATTATATTTAGCCAGTATATTTCTCCTCTCCTTTGATCTATGACAACATTACTGCATCAGCATTTCCCCCCTCTGGATTTCTCTTCAGGAAAAGGGCACTCTTCCATTGGGTAGAATTAAAGGATTCTCTTCCAGTCCCATAAAGCATCCGATATACCTGAGGAAACAGGCTTTGATACGCACATCCCTAGTTGTGCTGGATGGGGAGTTGTGTGAGGCAGTTATCCACCTGATTCAGCAGCATAACTTGTGCCCAGAGCAATTTTTTAAAAAGAGGTTTTTGTTCCTTCCCTTTCGATAAATCAGCTGGTTCAGGAGAGGAAGCAAGGGCTGGATTCATTCCACCTTTTACACTATTTCCACTTTTCGCAGCTGTCTGGCAGGACCACAGCTGGCCAAAATGGCTACATGCACTCAGCCCTACCTGTGCCACAGGTGCTCTGTTGGGTCAGAATCGCAATGATGACTTTTTTAAAAATTAAAAAATGCTGATTTTCCTTCTTAAGACACCACCATGGGATTAAAATCAACCACAAGGGAACTTTTCCATGAAGAATTTGCACATAAATAGACATCCCACAATGTAGTTTTCCTAATAGGTAAAGGTAAAGGACCCCTGGACGGTTAAGTCCAGTCAAAGGCGACTATGGAGTTGCGGCGCTCATCTCTTTCAGGCCGAGGGAGCCGGCATTTGTCCACAGACAGCTTTCTGGGTCATGTGACCAGCAGGACTAAGCCGCTTCTGGCGCAATGGAACACTGTGACAGAAACCAGAGTGCACGGAAATGCCGTTTACCTTCCCACCGCAGTGGTATCTATTTGTCTACTTTCACTGGCGTGGTTTCAAACTGCTAGGTTGGCAGGAGCTGGGACAGAGCAACAGGAGCTCACCCCGTTGCACGGATTTCAACCCCCAACCTTTCAACGCCTCGCCATCAGTCCTACCAACATATTGGGTCAGGATGTTGCCAGCACTTCATGTATTGTCATGGTGACCACACGCTTGAGGGTAGTAGACACTTTTGCCTTCCTAGGTTCCACCATAACTAGCAACCTTTCCATCACCACAGAGCTTGAGAAGCGTATTGGTGTGACAGCTACGGCAATGGCTCGCCTCCCCAAAAGGGTATGGTTGCCAACAACCAATACCAAGATGAAGGTCTACCAGATTTGCATATTAAGTACACTGCTTTATGGTAGTGAGACGTGAGCAACTTACACCAGCCAGGAGCGACACCTTAATGCCTTCCATGTGAGCTGCATTGGGAAGATTTTGGGCATCAGATGGCAAGATAGTCTCAAACAAAGATGTGCTCCTTCAAGTCAACTTTCCCAGCATGTTTGCACTTCTGTCTCTGCGACATCTATGCTGGCTTCGTCATGTCCACAGAAGATGGCAAGATCTCCAAAGATGTGTGCTTTATGGGGAACTGGCTTCAGGTACCAGGCCTGTGGGCAGACCAACTCTATGATATAAAGATGTCTTCAAACATGACATGAAGGCTGGCAACGTTAACCCCACTGTGTAGAAATCCCTTGCAGACAACCACAGTGTCTTGAGACAGGTTGTGTATCCACAACAGTGACCAGAGGAGAAATGACCACTGGGAAGAGGAAGAAAAAGAAGAGGAAGAAGAGGAGGAGTTTGGATTTGGATTTGATATCCCACTTTATCACTACCTGAAGGAGTCTCAAAGCGGCTAACATTCTCCTTTCCCTTCCTCCCCCACAACAAACACTCTGTGAGGTGAGTGGGGTTGAGAGGCTTCAGAGAACTGTGACTAGCCCAAGGTCACCCAGCAGCTGCATGTGGAGGAGCGGGGAAGTGAACCCGGTTCACCAGATTACGAGTGCACCGCTCTTAACCACTACACCACACTGGCTTGCATCTGTAACAGTGAAATTGCATGCCTTCATCTGCCCCAACTGGAATAAAACATGTCTCTCCCATATCAGACCACAGCAGGCTCTGAAACTCTCCAACAGTTTGACTTTACTCCTGATACCACTGTCTCTCAAGACTGATGGGTGCCAACAATAAAAAATACTGTACATTGCACATTCATATTATTATTATTATTACTATTTATTATTATTATTTATTATTTTATTACACAGTCTAGTTTAAGCAGAGACCTGCTTAAACAAGGCAGAATTTTCCATGCTGCTTGCAGCAGAGCAGGAAAGCTAAGTTGATGTGTAGCCCCTTTAGGAATGACAAGCCATAGAAATATGGTTGCAGGCTGTTTCTCTGGAGAAAGCCACTCCCAGAGGGTCAGTGAGCACTAAGCAGGCAGGCACACAGAAATAAATGTTCCCTTCTCTTTCCTTAACAAGAAAATGGAGAGTTGTGATTTACTTATTCACAAAAGAGAAGCGGCAATATTTCATGAATTCAGCCTTCCAGTTGAAACACTGCTCACACGAATAGATACCTCACACAAATAATTCGTGACAGGGGCACGACAGCTGCAGCTACATCTGGAGAGTGTTTTCTGAAGGAGAATTTGCTTTGGCCCCATGGGGATCTGGACGCTTTCTTATAGAAGTTGTCGGCCAAAGCAGCTGGAGGACAGTGGGCCACCCACTCCCATTTACCACCCCAGACATGTGACACTCCGGGACCAGACAAGAACTGGACTTCAGAGGCTCTCCAGCTGTACATCTCTCTGCAAGGACACCCAGGATCCATGGCTATGATCCACCGAAGACATTTTGGCACCTGAGGCGAACCACAAAATGGCATCCCTCCCCACCAGGGGAGAAGGGGTGAGTGAAGATCTACATCAGGAATGAGGAGGGAATGAAGATCTACCTGAAGAACAAGGCAGGACTGGAGACCTACATGGGGAAATCAATCAACTGTACCCATCATAGGGGGGAAAGGGGCATGCGCTGAATCATGTAGGATGGGTGCAGAGCCCAGGGGCTCCCAGAAGGCAGTCCCCCCCATTTCCTCCGTTGGCCAGCAGACCTCCTATTCACTGAAAGGATGCTGTGGAAGAAGAAGAGTTTGGATTTGATATCCTGCTTTATCACTACCGGAAGGAGTCTCAAAGCAGCTAACAATCTCCTTTCCCTTCCTCCCCCACAACAAACACTCTGTGAGGTGAGTGGGGCTGAGAGACTTCAGAGAAGTGTGACTGGCCCAAGGTCACCCAGCAGCTGCATGTGGAGGAGCGGGGAAGCGAACCCAGTTCACCAGATTACAAGTCTACCGCTCTTAACCACTACACCACACTGGAAGTGGTTTGAGGCAGGGGCTGTGGAAAAGGAAGCACATCTTGGCCTCCAAGGACCACACGGCAGTCACTGCTGCTGCAAAAGCAGCAAACAGTGTGTTTCTTCGAGGCTGGATCTGCTGCCCCTGTAGATTCTGCCACCAGAGGCAGTAAAATTCCTGGGGATGTTGTCCTAGGGTTTCACAAATGCTACAATAATTACTGCAAACAAAATTTGCCAAGCGATTTAGGAAGGCTTCTATATATAAGTTAATTAACCAATCAATTAATTGAGTAAAATGCTCAATATCGCTGAGTCTCAGTAGACCCCCCAGGAGCTTCCTGCTGTAAAGACACAAAGCCCCAGAGAATTTGCTCCTCTCTGCTCCTCCAATCTTAAACAAATTCCCACCTTTCCATGCAGACAGACACACAACCAGTCTGCAGTCTGCATTACAATATTCCTGCAGCAGCTAAGCATGAAATGCAAAGTGCCGGATGCCCCTTACCTTAGTGATTGTTTTTTGCTTTTACATTTTATTATAATGTTTTTAAAGTGTGCATGCGTATAAGAAAATAATTACAACAGCATATGACATATATC
This sequence comes from Podarcis liolepis, assembly GCF_965112155.1. Taxonomy (NCBI): domain Eukaryota; kingdom Metazoa; phylum Chordata; class Lepidosauria; order Squamata; family Lacertidae; genus Podarcis; species Podarcis liolepis. Next base: position 10,307,408 of record NC_139558.1, read on the forward strand.
ACCCCGCGGTCAGTGTCAGACCACTTCCTGGAGAATTTAGGACTTAAGTCTTCAATTCTGCAATCAGGGATGGTGAACTAAATATCTGCCCTAGGAAACAAATGGAATTCAGTGGATTTCTGAATGCTCTTGGTTTCTTCCCCAGTGGATAGAGCAGGTGATCCTATTGAAGCCCACACTGTGGAATACAGTGGTACCTTGGTTCTCAAACTTAATCTGTTCCAAAACCAAAGCGTTCCAAAACCAAGGCACGCTTTCCCATAGAAAGTAATGCAAAATGGATTAATCCGTTCCAGACTTTTAAAAACAACCCTTAAAACAGCAATTTAACATGGATTTTATTATCTGACGAGACAATTGATCCATAAAATAAAAGCAATAAACAATGGACTGCAGTCACACAATCAATCAATCAGTAGCTGAACTGGGTTCCACAGTCACAAAAACAACAACAAAAAGAGCCGCAAAAACAAAAAGGCAAAATAAATAGCAAAAAGAGACTGACCTCAGCGTAACACTCAAATTGGAAGTGTGGGACTCAAAATGGAGCACGTTTGGCTCCCGAAAAAAGTTCGCAAACCGGAACACTTACTTCCAGGTTTGCAGTGTTTTGGGTTCCAAGTTGTCTGAGTACCAAGGCGTTTGAGAAGCAAGGGACCACTGTACTGAGATGCTTCAAGCTGTTAACAGGGCCGCCCTCGAGCACCCTCTCCAGCACGGTGGAACGCATTCTGCATTTTGGTGCACCATAGACCCAAGGGCGATGAAACATGCCAGAGAATGGCTAGAACACGTGGTAAAATGGGGCACTGAAAAGTCTGCTCACCATCATGGCTGCTGCATGACCTCGGGGGTGGCAAAGAAGACTGCCTGCTCTCCCTGCCTCATATCCCTGCCATCCTTTTGTATTGTCCAAAGTCTGTTAACAATCGTATTTGAGACCCTTTGGAAGCCCATAGAGATCTATTTGGAAGGCATTTTGAGGGTAAGATCGCTCGCTTCCATCGCAGTCTTGACCCTAAATCCACGTTCACTGCAGTCTCTTGTGAGGTGCCCAGTACGTCTGCTGCAACCTTGTGGGATCAGTTTCAATGGATGTGTCTTGATAATGGGGCGAAAGTGCTTGTGACAATGTGGCCAACAAGGTTCATTGGTTCCTTGGTTCATTAAAGCTGGCAGACGGGGTACGATCAGGTGCATTTAGGGTGAGACATACACATCCCGTTCCAAAAATATGACAGCAATTCTTTCTCGGAAATAGGGAAAAAACTTTAGTCAGGCTAATTGCAGGACAGCCTTAGCAGCAAGGTCCATAAGTTCAGGTTCTGAGGTTCTTGAGCAAGGCAAGAGATTCAGAACTCAATGGAAGCTACGTAGGAAGATGTCCCAACACTTTGACATACCCTTCCTGCCAAGCTTCTAAAGATGAGGTGGGGCAAGCTCATTCACGGGACTCTCCTGCCCTACAAGTCTCCTGCAATTAATCAAAGGCATCTCCAAGGCTCTCCCTTTTTCTCTTTTACCGAAGAACAGGATATTTTAATGTCATCATCATCATCATCATCATCACAGAGGTGTCTATGGAGGGGATACAGTGGTACCTCAGGTTACATACGCTTCAGGTTACAGACTCTGCTAACCCAGAAATATTACCTTAGGCTAAGAACTTTGCTTCAGGATGAGAACAGGAATCGTGCTGCGGCGGCAGTAGGAAGCCCCATTAGCTAAAGTGGTGCTTCAGGTTAAGAACGGACCTTCGGAACGAATTAAGTACTTAACCCGAGGTACCACTGTATATTGATTGAAAATATCAAGCTAACCAGATCGCTAGTTGGGTTCTTATTGAGGGTATTTGGCCAGCCAAGATGACAGTGATATGGGGTTGAGGATTATGGAAGTGGACAAAGCTGTATTGTAACTTTTGAATACACACACACACACACACACACATACGCCCCCTGTGTGTGCACACATGAGTACTCCAGCTGGCCCAGGTGTGTAGGCGGTGCCAGTTTCTAGGCAACAACATCTCTTGATTCAGCAAATCAAGGTGCAGTTAAATCCATACCTGGCTGGTCTTTATTCTGGCCCTAATGTTGATACATTCTTACTGGGGAGAGAAGAGTATGGCTTTCACGGTAACCACTTACTTTCTTTCTTTTATATAATTCTGCTGCAAATCATAGAGTTGTAGAGTTGCGAAGGTCCTCTAGCCCAACCCCCTGTCACTGAAATCATGTTTTTACAAGCCTACAGCCTGTTGCCATGCTAATAATTGAAATGTCATAAATTCACCATGGAAATGTTCCTCAAAAACAGAGGAGGAGAAAACGACAAGTTTACTGGAGCAAAACAAATAAGTTGTGAAGTATGGAGAGAACTTTGATAGATAATCAGACAAACACCCATCCCAAAAGGAGCAAAATAGTTGTGCAGATTTACCAATGACGCACATTCTCTCCGCTGAGAGAAGCGGTACATTGGCACTCATGTGGAAAAACAACCCGAGGCTTCTTTTACACATTTGGGTGACATGGCTGCTCCCATTTGCTGTTGGGAATGTATTCAGTGGCGTAGCGTGGGTTGTCAGCACCCGGGGCAAGGCAAGTAATTTGCGCCCCCTAACCCGTGGATTTGCGCCCCCTAACCCTAACCCCCAGATGTTGCCCCCGGTGCGGCCGGCCCCCCCTGCACCCCCCACGCTACGCCACTGAATGTATTGGAAACTTCCGCCCACATGGCTGAGCTTCCACGTGGATACATAACACAGAATAACACAGAAACTATGTTACAGGGATGCAGGTGGCACTGTGGGTTAAACCACAGAGCCTAGGACTTGCCGATCAGAAGGTTGGCAGTTCGAATCCCCGCGACGGGGTGAGCTTCCATTTCTCAGTCCTTCTTCCTGCCAACCTAGCAGTTCGAAAGCACATCAAAGTGCAAGTAGATAAATAGGTACCGCTCCAGCAGGAAGGTAAACAAACGGCATTTCCGTGTGCTGCTCTGGTTCGCCAGAAGCGGCTTAGTCATGCTGGCCACATGACCTGGAAGCTGTACACCGGCTCCCTCGGCCAATAAAGCGAGATGAGCGCCGCAACCCCAGAGTCGGTCACGACTGGACCTAATGGTCAGAGGTCCCTTTACCTATGTTACAGTGGTGTGAATGCACGAGGAAGCCCAGCCATCTGGGTAGACATTTTATATGACGCCATGTTGGAGCAAATGCGTTAACATCTGTGTTGCCCCAGAGTGTGCAAGAGGCTGTGGCGATATTATTTGAGGTCCAACCAAACGCTCACATCCACAAGGACGACTCGGGCTGTGTACACACAGTACAATTAAAGCACATTTAAAGTACCTGGCTTCCCCCAAGGAATCATGGGAACCGCCTCTCAATGAGCTACCATCCCTGGACTTCTAGCAAATTACAGTTCCCAAGGTTCTTTGGGGAAATCTTTAAATGGGACGGATGGAAAGGTCTTTATTCTCTTCGGTTTCAATGCAACTACGAGAAGCTTCTGAACTGAAGGGGATTTCTTGTATAATGTCTTCCTTGATCTTCAGACGCAAAATTTTTAAAAAATACAAGGATCTTTAAATGTGACTGTCGTCTGTGCAAAGCACTTAAATGGCGTTTTATTCTATGATAATCACCTGCAAACCAAACCTGCCTCAGAAATTAGCCTGTAGTCTACTCCTCTGGCCAATAGTCTCAATGAAACTATTTGTACAGTAATAATAACTCAATAGCCGTTCTCAAGGGACATGTCCTGCGTTTACAGAGAGATCGCTACAGTCTTAGAGAGCTTTTCCTGGAATCCTCTTTCTTTCTGTCTCAAGAACTCTCTAATATGTTAACCTTTCCCCCTCTTTTTTTTTAAGAACACCCGCCTTTAAAAAAAAAATCAGCTTGAAAAGGTGCATTTTTCTATAATCAGGGGGGTGGGGTGGGGTACGCTCAGAAGAATTGAGTCAGAACCAGAAGACAAGAGAATAGGATGCTATAAAATAGATGAGGAATTTCACTTGATTTGATTGCCTGCTACTGCTTGGGAATCTAGCGAAGGAATGCCCAAGATGAGAAGGTGACCAAGGTGATAATAAGAGCAATGTGCTACCCCTCCCCCCCCCCGCCCAGCAATTATTTTGTGCAAGAGAATTCAAAGGTCCAGGGGAGATGGTCCATGGAGGACCTCATTCTGTAATATCTGGAACAAAGCCAGCAATCAGCCACACCCCTGCACATGCTTTTCGAAAGAATTATTTCTCCTGCGCTCGTGCAATGTTTACATCTTTACAGAGCGATAATCTGAAAAATCAGCTTGGGGAACAAGTTGCCTTGGGAATCCTCTGTATCAGGCTAGGAGCATTATTCGCCTGGAAATTCTTCTTCGGAGATGGGGCGCCATCTAGTGGCATCTCTGCAAAGCACAAGATTAAGGTGGCTTTTCTTAGAAGGGTGGGCTTGCTGAAATATGGATTATCTAGCTCAGGTTTCTGTTCACAGTGGCCAACCAGGTGCCAACGGGGAGAGCGCTTTCCCCACTTGTTTTCCCCAACAACTGGCATTCAGAAGCATGCTGCCTCCAACAGTGAAGGCAGAACATACAGGTGAAACTCAAAAAATTAGAATCAACACAGACTGTGGAAACTTCACATTGGGCTTCGAGCATCTCGCATTGTGTGCCTCCCCATTCTTCCTCCAGACTCTGGGTCCTTGGTTTCCAAATGAGATGCAAAAGCTGCTCTCATCAGAAAAGAGATTTGGGGAGCCATGTCATCAGCTGGTGTTGGTCCACTGTGCTTCATTAAGTCCAGGGTCAACGTAGCCGTCTACCAGGAGATTTTGGAACACTTCATGCTTCCTTCCGCAGACGAGCTTTATGGGCATGCTGATTTCATTTTCCAATAGGACTTTGTCACCTGCCCACACTGCCAAAAGTATCAAAACCTGGTTCAATGCCCATGGGATTACTGTGTTTGATTGGCCAGCAAACCCGCCTGACCTGAACCCCATAGAGAATCTATGGGGCATTGCCAAGAGAAAGATGAGAGACATGAGACCGAGCAATGCAGAAGAGCTGAAGGCTGCTATTGAAGCTTCCTGGTCTTCCATAACACCTCAGCCGTGCCACAGGCTGATAGCATCCATGCCACGCCGCACTGAGGCAGTAATTGATGCAAAAGGGGCCCAAACCAAGCACTGAGTACATATGCATGCTTCTGCTTCTCAGAGGTCCAATATTGCTCTATTTGCAGTCCTTGTTTTGCTGATTTCATTTAATATTCTAATTTTCTGAGATTGTTAATTTGGGGTTTTCATCAGCTGTACGCCATAAACATCACAATTATAACAAATAAAGGCTTAACACATCTCGCTTTGCATGTCATGAGTCTATTTTGTATATTAGTTTCACCTTTTAAGTTGAATTACTGAAATAAATGAACTTTTCCACAATATTCTAATTTTTTGAGTTTCACCTGTATCTATCAATACCAATGTCTATGAAGCGCTTTTGTCTGTCCTGAATTTTCTGACATTCAGCTTCACCGAATAGCCGTGAGCCTGAATGACCCTGTGCTTTGTCTTGAGGAAAGGGGCATAACACCTTTCTTTCCAGAGATGGAAAGAAGAATCTGTACCAACCAAGGAGGAGTGGCAGACTAAACTAATGGACTGTGTCAAAATTGCAAAACTTACGGAAGTAATCAGAAACCAAGAGGGAAAAGACTTTATCAAAGACTAGGGGAAATTTGTGGATTACCTGAAATGTTATTGCACACATGTAAGTTCATTAGCAGGGTCAACTTAAACCAAGCAGTTAAATTAGTGCTAAAAGAATTAATAATTGGAGTAATGAAGGAAATTAAGTGTTACAAATTGAAAAGTATGAAGCTCCGCCACTGGTCAAAATATGTATGTTTATTGGGAAAATTTTGGGCTTTTATTTCTGTTAAAATTCCTTTTTTAAAAAGCTGAAAAATAAAATTTATAAATAAAAAGAGAAAAGGCGCATAACCAGCACTTCCACATAGACCTTTTCCATCTATTGAGGCACTTGCAATGTAGCAGGACATCCACATTTTTAAAACCCAGCTTGATAAAACGAGACAATGACCGCTTTCTATTTTGTAGACAAATTTGTCTGTTTTTCTCATCCAGCAACACTTACGTGTGCTCAAGTAAATCACAGCTAATGCCTATGGAGAGCGAAATTAAGGGGAGATTTTCCAGCGCTGGGTAGTTATCGTACAGCTGTATAGAACTGAACAATCAAGTAGAAAATCTCTACAGGTAGCCGAAAAAAAGAAAGAAAAAGGAAGAGCAAGAAAAAGGAACCACAGCCAGATTCTGTGTGCAGAAAAAGGCTTGTAAGTCACATCAGTGTCTTTAGAGGTGGGGTTTTGAAACCGGGTTTGTAGTGAACTTACTTTTCTCCATAGGAGTGAATTTTTACCTCTTACTTATTTGGGATAATGTAAAGGGGTTCACTTGGACGGTACTATATAGCATGAAGGTGAACTCTATTCTTTGCCCTTGGTGAGCCCAGCAGCTGAGCTTCGTTTCTTCGCTGCACAAAGTGTGATGAAATATTGGTGATGAAATCCAACCGGCCAGCTATAGAACATGCTGGAATGCCTGCAGACTTTCTTCATTTGGCATCAAAAAGACATCAAAAGTGGGCAAACGATTTATATTCCATGCACAGGGTACCCCAACCTTCTTTCTGGGTACCATACACCTATATTTAATGGCAGGCAGGCCTAAAGAAAAGCTTCAGATGACTTGGAGTTTGTGGGTGTGAAGCTGTTTTTATTAAGTTGACCAAAATTCACACATACATTTCAATACATACCGTAATAAAATCATCTTCTTTTTTAACACTTCCCATCCCCTTTCCCATTGTGTTTCTGCTTCTCTCCCTCTGTGACACAATCTTTTCTCTCTTAAACCTTAACAAAACTACTCTAATATTTAATCCCTTCTGTTGCTCATAGTTCAAATCCTGCTAGGGTGTTTGTCATACAATAATATTTATTTAAATAATCTGGAAAGGGTTGCCGTTCTTCCAAAAAACCATTTGTCATTAGGTTCTCTTATTCTTTTTTGCTGTTGTTTAGTCATGTCCGACTCTTCGTGACTCCATGGACCAGAGCATGCCAGGCACTCCTGTCTTCCACTGCCTCCTGCAGTTTGGTCAAACTCATGCTGGTAGCTTTGAGAACACTGTCCAACCATCTCGTCCTCCATCGTCCCCTTCTCCTTGTGCCTTCAATCTTTCCCAACATCAGGGTCTTTTCCAGGGAGTCTTCTCTTCTCATGAGGTGGCCAAAGTATTGGAGCCTCAGCTTCACGATCTGTCCTTCCAGTGAGCACTCAGGGCTGATTTCCTTCAGAATGGATAGGTTTGATCTTCTTGCAGTCCATGGGACTCTCAAGAGGTCTCCTCCAGCACCATAATTCAAAAGCATCAATTCTTTTGCGATCAGCCTTCTTTATTGTCCAGCTCTCACTTCCATACATCACTACTGGGAAAACCATAGCTTTAACTATACGGACCTTTGTCGGCAAGGTGATGCCTCTGCTTTTTTAAGATGCTGTCTAGGTTTGTCATTGCTTTTCTCCCAAGAAGCAGGCGTCTTTTAATTTTGTGACTTCTGTCACCATCCGCAGTGACCATGGAGCCCAAGAAAGTAAAACCTCTTAACTTTGCCAGTTCTGCCTGATCCACCGCTTTGCTTATCAATTCTTCTTCAGTGGCTATTTGTTTCTTTCCATTTCGTGTACGTAGAGAATCCTAGCTGCAGTTGTAACGTACATAAGCAACTCATTCATCTTTTTGGGGACTTCTGTCTCTATCATCCCTAAAAGAAAAGCTTCAGGTTTGTCGTTTTTGTTGGTATAGATTCCTGAAAGCAATCTTCCCACCCAGCCCAACCCCTTTTCCGGTCCTGGTTTTCCAGCAAAGTCCAGCTTGAAAGTCTAAGTCCCCCCGCCATTTAAATCTCGCGCTCTCTCATGCCATGAACCCAGACCCCACCTGGGCAGGTGCACTGTTGAAGGGGGAAGGGATCCAGAGCGAGTCACTGTGAACCATCCCATCCTGTTATTAAATCGCTAACCTCCATTAGGGCAAGACCATAGAGATGGCCAGTCCCAAGCCATCGAGGCTGCTGTAACTCATATACACGAGAGGATGGTTACATAAAGGAGCTCCCACTTGGAACGACTCAAAAACATTGTCCTGGTTTTCTACAGGGCTTAGGAATTGCTCCCTTTTGTGGAGTGAAGCTTCTGTGGGGAATGGAGGAGACAGCAGCAAGCTCTTGGGGCTGCCCCTGCGGGGGGGGGGGGGGGAGAACAGCCTATTTTAAGCTTGCTTGAAAACCTCTCCCAGCATTATGCGCTCCAACCTCACGGAAGAACGGTTTAATCTCCGTTGCCATCATTAATTTTTGACGGAGGGCACCGCTCAACATCCTGTTTACAGCCCACTAAATCTCCATTATGAAGCTCTGGCTTTGCAGAAAGAGGAACCCTATGAAGGGCTGCGTTAACTTTTACGATTGCATTCCAACTCGGAAACGCACAAAGGAAGGGGATTAAAAATGCCGCGATTTCTTTCTGGGGTGGGGAAAACAGCAGCCACACTTTAGGATACAGCAAGAGAGATTATGGGCATGCTGTTCAACATTATTGCCACAGTTGCCATAGTTACCATATGCTCTACGACTGCCAGGAAGGAGCTGGTGGCGCCGTGGTCTAAACCACTGAGCCTCTTGGGCTTGCTGATCAGGAGGTCGGCTGTTCGAATCCCCACTAGTGAGCTTTCATTGCTCTGTCCCAGCTCCTGCCAGCCTAGCAGCTCAGAAGCATGCCAGTGTAGTAGATAAATAGGTACCACTGCAGCAGGAAGGTAAATGGTGTTTTCATGCGCTCTGGTTTCCGTCACGGTATTCTGTTGCGCCAGAAGCGGTTTAGTCTGCTGGCCACACGACACAGAAAGCTGTCTGCAGACAACCGCCGGCTCCCTCGACCTAAAAGCGAGATGAGCACCACAACCCCATGGTCGCCTTTGACTGGACTTAACTATCCAGGGGTCCTTTACCTTTTTTATGCTCCACTACTGCCAGGCTCTGGCAGGGCAGCAACAGTAGTCACCCAGCCCCCTCCGCCCCAATGAACCAGCTGGGTCTGGTGTCACTTTACTCTGGCTTAACTTAAGCAAGGATGCAGGTGGTGCTGTGGTTAAACCACAGAGCCTAGGACTTGCTGATCAGAAGGTCAGCAGTTCGAATCCCCGCGACGGGGTAAGCTCCCGTTGCTCGGTCCCTGCTCCTGCCAACCTAGCAGTTCGAAAGCACGTCAAAGTTGCACTGCTGTGGTGTTACGTTGGTCACAAAAAACACTGTATGTAAAACATGTTAGTTAATATAGCACCACATTTTCTTAATACTAAGAACCTCAAAGAATAGAAGGTTAAAACATATAGATTTGTGGGGGGGGGGGCACACTAAATGTTTCTGTGACTAACATAACATGGTTAAGCAATGAAGTTTTAGTGCCCTAGTATTGACTCAGTATTGGTTCAGTAATCACGATGCTGGTGAATATGTATCAACACTTCCAGTGAGAAGGGAAATATCTAGGAAATTTCACTAGGGTATATGAAAGGTACAGGGCCATCTAGCGGCCAATACAGAGCGAAGAAGAAATTGTTTTAACCCTCTGTCTGCCAGGAGCTCCATACCAAAGGCAGATTTTCAGAGAAATATCTGCAGATATTCATTTTTTGCACTCAAGCCAGTTTTGCAAAACTCTCCATCTCTTGACCACAGTATGACAGATTTTCAGGTACTTACAATCAAGTTATCATCTAAGCTATCATTTCCCCCACAAGCAGCCAGTCTTCTTATGTGGTGTACACCAGTTCATCCTTTCAGAAATGTGAATCAGAGAAACCCAAGAGGTCCTGACTGAACAAATTATGTCAACGATTCCTAAGAAGAGAATTTTGGCAGAGATTTGAGGCTGAAACCTATAATTTTATGTTGCTTTGAGACATTCCTGTCGTGAGCAATGAATAAATGCAATAAAAATAATAGCAGTAATAATTACAGATAAGGTTAGATTTGTAGAAGATTCCATCCAACTGTCTAAAACAATGGAACCATGTACATAAGTGAGATCAATGAAAGCTTGTTCCAAAGAATATGTGTGCGCTTAATAATGCTGATTTTCCAGACATCATTTCTTCATGCTGTGGAGTGCACAAAGCAATAACCATTATTATCTATCTTATTTTTAAAATATTTTACTGTATTTTATTTTTAAAGTGTAGCTTTCATAACACAGTCTCTAGTCTAACCTAGGGAAAGTTGAGTATTGACTTACTTTCTTTTTAATGGCTGAAGGAGCTGACATGTTTTTATTTCTACAAGATTCAGTTAGAAAATGTAAACTTCATTTTACTCCCAGAGACTCCTAACAGCTCATAATTTATCTTAATGCAGAAGACAATAGTCCAGACGAATGTTTTGAAACTTTTGCTGGTGTCCAGTGTATCTTCATAGTACATTTCTCCTTCCAGAGACCCTGCTGTCAGCATCTCCTGCTGTTTGAGATTTTGATCTTTTGTATTATTATAGTTTACTAACTAAGGCATAGTTTTTATATTTCAGTGCAGTAATTTTTGGTTCACATTAAGAACATAAAGGTATCTCCCCTGGATTAAGTCAACAGTCCATCTATTTTTTAACCCACCCACCCCCATTTTTCAGAAACAGTTTGACATAAATACAATCCAATATTTTCCAACTAATATATGTATTTTGAACTTCCCCTCACTCCTTTTGGGGTTTCTTATATTTTTAAATTTATAAAACTGCATCTCCTTCACTACTCCAATTATTAACTGCTTCCTAGTTATCTTTTAACATTAAATACAACTGTTTGGTTTAAGTTAATCCTGCTAATGAATTTATATGTGTACAGTAACATTTCAGATAATCCAAAAAAATTCTCTAGTCTTTTATAAAGCTCCCCCCGTCCAACAGTCTCTTGGTTCCTTATTGCTTCTGTAAGTTTTGCCATTTTGGCATAGTCTGCGACGACTAGTTGGCTAGTACTGAATCTTCTTTCCATTCCAGAGCATAAATCATCCTGGCTTTTTACCAGTGCAGGTAAAAAAAACTGTTTCTTTTTAAAAAATATTTTGGTAACTCTGTACCAATTATCCTAAAAGAAAAGCTTCTGGTTGTTGTTTTTTAGTAAAAATTATTTTAAACATTTTCTTCAATTCATTATAATTTCCCAGAAAGCTTTTACAGTGGTACCTTGATTCTCAAACGTCTTGGTACTCAAATGCCTTGGTTCCCAAACACCGAAAATCCAGAACTAAATGTTCCAGTTTTCAAACGTTTTTCAGAAGCCGAACATCCGATGCGGCTGTCAGCTATTGTTTCCGGGGCTCCTGCATTAATCAGAAGTTTCTTAGTTTCTGAACATTTCGGAAGTCAAACGGACTTCCGGAACAGATTAAGTTTGGCGCCTTTGTTTTTGCTATTTATTTTTTGTTTTTGAGACCTTTTCGGTTAATTTGTTTTTGTGACTGTGTGGAACCCAGTTCAGCTACTGATTGATTGTGTGACTGCAGAAATGGATAAAAGCCCCCCATCCAAACAATGACTATCATCAGTGAAGGTAAGAAAAAAAATTATTTTAATTTTTATCATCTAGAATGCTGTCTTATTTATTTTATTTTATAGTACAGTACATTGATTATTGCTTTCATTTTATGGATCAATGGCCTTGTTAGAAAGCAAAATTCAAGTTAAATTGCTGTTTTAGGGGTAGTTTTTAAAAGTTTGGAACAGATTAATCTGTTTTGCATAACTTTCTATGGGAAAGCGCGCCTTGGTTTTGGAACGGACTTCCAGAATGGATTAAGTTTGAGAACCAAGGTCCCACTGTACACTCTTACAAGACCACCACATATGGTAAAAAGTACGTTCTTTCTCCTTACATTCCCAGCACGTATTTGATTTTGAGGTCAAGGGTCCATCTAGTTCAGCATTCAATTTCCCAAAGCAGCCAGGCGGTCAGGTGTCCAGAGGATTCTCATAAACCACCCGGGAGGTTGGCTTGTTTATAGCCACTGCTACAGAGAGGTCTACTGCCATTCAATATGGAGGCTCCATTTAGCCAACAAATTTAGCCACCAATTTCCTCCATGGATGTGTCAAATCTAAGCCACTTCCTTTTGGCAGCTAATTCCATAACCTTTTCCATTAAAAAGCAGCTCGAATAGATGGTCTCTTTTGGCAGTCCTGAGCTTACTGCCAATTAATTTAACTGGGTAATACCCGAGTATGAGTACTGCTGATACAAAAGAGGAACAGGAATTCCTCTCTTCACATGCAAAAGATCTGTACCGCGAATGAAAACAACCAGAGGAAATGCAGCAATGACATTTATTGGAAATTCTCCAAATGATACATGTGAATAAGTCCAACTTAGGGTGAAACTTTCTCTGCCTCTAAAAAAAAAAAAAGTTCTGAAAAAAATTGCAATGTGCGCCTTAACAAGTTGATCAATGCAGTACACAGTTCAAGAGTTCAATGGGACTGGTTCTGTATGCACAATATTGCTTCAAGTGAAATTGCAAAAAAAAAGAAAGAAAGAAAGGAGAATTACTTTCCCCCTTCCACCTGGGAAAATGCAATTATTAGTATGACTTCACCGGATTCCATGTGAGTTTATTCATTTGGATAAGAGGCAACAGCTGCAAGAAAATAATGCTAGGCACAATCTATTAGAAATCTGTCTTCCACAGTGGAATTTCCTACAATGTCACCTGCTAGACTGTGCCCCGTGATGATCACACCATTGTTATCAACTAACAAGAAAAGACTGATACTGCCGTTTTAAATCAGCAAACCAACTTCGTTGTTGCTTGTCGCTTGCATTATGCATTTTACAAAGGAAACATTGGCACTCTCTCCAGCTCACCTCACACCTATGAGTAAGACACTTGGCTGAATTTGGCACTTGGCTTATTATTATTATTTTTTTAAAAAAAGCAATACCTGGAAAAATATAACAAATAAATCCCCACTGGATGTTACGATAATTCGATTCAAGCATGTTCCCTCAAATGCAAATTTCCTGCGCATGATTAACTGCTATTTTCATAGCTCCCTCAGATCAAAGATTGACTTCAGGGTCGGGTCTACAAGACAGAAATGGCTTCCAGAAACAACAGATCTTCAGCGCTGTGCAAAAGCAGAGACTGATAAAAGAATGGAAAAAGCCCGGAAAAAGCATTGAACTGTGTCTATTGGTATTGAATCCTGCTTCTAAACAAAACGAGAAAAGGTACGTTACAGAACAGATATCTTAAGCTGAAATGTACTAACCATTAGATTTGGACGGCGACTTCCCTGCAGAGTAAACATGTCTATATGCTTCTCTGAGGCAAGGGCATTTTTGAGGCATCATAATAGTCTACATAGAGAATCCTGAAGGTTTGTCAGTGCCCATATCCCAATAAAGGGAAAAATCTGGACGGGTCATTGGCCCTTGGCACAGAGAGAGGTTGGGGACTCTTACAAGGTTTCTATGGCTCGTTGAAACCATGTATTCATCACATATTAAACTGCATGAAGCAGCACTCAAATCGAAGGTTATCTTATGTGCCAGAAGACAGGCAGAAACTCCATGTAACGTATCTGTTGGTGTGCATTATGAGAAACAAAAACTTTCATTCTTTCCCAACCATAAAATAATTCCTACACCTACAGAGCTAGCGCGTCAGAGGGAAAAGCTACCTTGGAAACACGTGCTAGTTCTGTATATGAAGGGAGTAGTTTATTTCAGGGAGCGTTCACACATTTCACAGCCAACCGGCTATTCATCATGGTGTATCCCCAGCGAGATACATCATGCGAGATTTCCAAGAGCCTGTTTCGGCTCTTAATTTCACACCACAGTGAACGGGGGGAAGAGGAACGGCTTCCAATCTTGGCTTTTCCTGCCTTCCTTGGGGAGAATAAGGCATGGCCACTTCTCTACATGCAGGAGAAACATGGCACCGTTGAACTCTCCTCAACAGCTGAGCCGCAGAATGACAGGGTTCTTCTTGGACGTATGTGAAAGTCAGCAGAATGAACTGCAGGCACGTAAGAGCTTACAGGGATGTCCTCCACAAAAATGGCCAGACACACACACACAGAAAAAAACCTTACACGAAACACAAAAGAAATCCCCAACTAAAATGGAAAACATGCTGTTCTTTGGAGGGGAACAATTACATTCTTGTTTTCTTTTCAAGTATTGAGCAATGTATATAAAGACAACAACATGTTCCTTTCACTAGATCCAGAGAACATATTGAAGTTGACATTTAAGTTACCAGCGGTCCAAAAGGGTGGACTTTCATCTCTTTCCCTTTACACCAATCCTAAATATACATCTAATTGTCTTCTTTAGATCCAATCTTCTTTTTCTTTCCTTTTTTTTGCATTGCTATTTATGTACACCCATTATTAAAAACATTTAACCTGGGATTTGCATATCAAGATTTTAAAAGGCCGCTCCGCTGCTAGAAGAATCCCAGTACCCGTGTGTGATTATGCAGATACCTTCTACGTTTGTCGTTTTCCCTTTTCTTTATTGTTCAAAACCGTGTTGCCTGCAACGCTTCACTTATGGCTTATTTCTAAATTTTGCTTGGGTTACAGTTTGCTTCCTTTAGCAGCTGTTCACAGTCCGGCAGCACCTCTTCCGGCAAGTATTTGCAGATTTTCTCAATAGTCTTTCTATAGAGCGCCTTCTCTTCTTCCAGAGACTGAATTAAGCTCTTCAGCTTGCTCTCCCTTTCCAAGACGTCTTCCAGGTTCGATTCCACACTCTGGATTTTAGCATGGGCTGCCTAATCGGAAAGCAGGAAAAGGATTTTTTAAAACAACGAGTGTCGTTGAGAGCAGAAACACATAGCACCTACCCTGCATAAAATGCTTGCAAATACGTTATACAAATTGCTCACTGTTCCCTTCAGGTGCATTGGGGATAAAGCATTTCCTGTTTGCTCGCTGAACTTCTTGCAATACAGGCACATCTAATTTCCAGTTCACTGAAAAGAACTACTTGCACAAAGCTATTTTATTGTGGATCTTAACTTCTAGTCATAGTCTACTGCACTTTGGCAACAGCCATTCCAAATCTGTGTGCTGGGGTACCACAGTGTCTTAAAGGTAAAGGGACCCCTGACCGTTAGGTCCAGTCGTGGCCGACTCTGGGGTTGCGGCGCTCATCTCGCTTTATTGGCCGAGGGAGCCGGCGTACAGCTTCCGGGTCATGTGGCCAGCATGACTAAGCCGCTTCTGGTGAACCAGAGCAGCGCACGGAAACGCCGTTTACCTTCCCGCCGGAGCGGTACCTATTTATCTACTTGCACTTTGACGTGCTTTCGAACTGCTAGGTTGGCAGGAGCAGGGACCAAACAACGGGAGTTCACTTCGTCACGGGGATTCGAACCACCAACCTTCCGATTGGCAAGTCCTAGGCTCTGTGGTTTAACCCACAGCGCCACCCGTGTCCCTACTACCACAGTGTCTACCCAGCTCCATATTGTCTACACCGACTGGAAGCAGTTCTCCAGGGTTTCAGGCAGAAAGAAGTTCCTCTCAGCCCTCCCTGGGGATGTCAGGATTTGAACCTGGGACCTTCTGCACGCAAAGCAAATGCTCTCCCACTGGGCTATGGCCCTTCTGCTCTGGCTTAGATGGATACAACCTGGTGTGTTTTCCTATCCTACCTCAATGAACCTGAAGACCAAACAAATCTTTCAGCATCAGATGTTTGGCAAATGTGTAAAAAAAACAGGGGAGAGGATGGAATTTGAAGAGGAGAACTGTTGGTGGGAGTGGCTCACTCTTCTTCCATAATCCTCTTCCGGAGCCACAGAACAAAGGACTGGGAGTTTTCCTCTGAGGAAAAGAGGCTGGGATATGGAAATACAGGAGGGCGTCAAGTACCGGCTCCCGAGGTTTCTCCTTTAGAATCATAGAATCATAGAGTTGGAAGAGACCACAAGGGCCATCGAGTCCAACCCCCTGCCAAGCAGGAAACACCATCAGAGCACTCCTGACATATGGTTGTCAAGCCTCTGCTTAAAGACCTCCAAAGAAGGAGACTCCACCACACTCCCTGGCAGCAAATTCCACTGTCAATCAGCTCTTACTGTCAGGAAGTTCTTCCTAATGTTTAGGTGGAATCTACTTTCTTGTCGTTTGGATCCATTGCTCCGTGTCCGCTTCTCTGGAGCAGCAGAAAACAACCTTTCTCCCTCCTCTATGTGACATCCTTTTATATATTTGAACATGGCTATCATATCACCCCTTAACCTTAGTTTAGTCCAGACCTGGGTCTTCTGCTAAACATTTAGAGCAGGGGTCAGCAAACATACCACGCCTCGGGCCGGTGTCTCC
The DNA here is from genome assembly GCF_965112155.1 of Podarcis liolepis. NCBI lineage: Eukaryota > Metazoa > Chordata > Lepidosauria > Squamata > Lacertidae > Podarcis > Podarcis liolepis. The sequence goes on from NC_139558.1 coordinate 10,323,899, forward strand.
AGAGCCGATTGCACGGAGGGCAGGGGAGCACGTGCCCATACGCGTGCGCACACGCTATTTCCGGCGCACTTACGGGTCGGAGGAGCACCGGAAATAGCTTGTGCGCATGTGCACAGGCCTCCTCTGACCCGGATGTGCACCGGAAATAACACTTGCGCATCAGCAAATAACACTTGTGCATGTGCAAATAACGCTTGCGCATGCGCACAAGCTATTTCCAGTGCTCCTTCGACCCGGAAGTGGACAGCCGCACAGCGCAGCACCGGTTAGAGCGGGGGGTGGCAGCGGGGGTTGCCATGGGCCAGATAAACGAGTGCCTCGGGCCTTATCCAGCCCGTGGGCCTTAGTGTGGGGACCCCTGATTTAGAGAATCAGAGAGCCTGAATGGATCTATTAGGCTTCCTAGGCCAACCCCATGTGCCACACCGGTTCTGCAATGCAGGATAAAGTCACAACATGGGGCTTGGCCCTTGGTAGTTTACCTGCAGTTTCTCCAGGAGCTCCATATTCTGCCTCTTCAGCTGATTGTTTGCCCTCTCGAGTTTCTCAGGAGCCTCCCCATCATCGCACAGATTTGAGTTCTCTTGCAGTTCGTCTTGCAGAACGTGGTACTCCACCTCATAGGCGTGCAGCTGTTTGGAAATATCCATCTCAAAGACCTACCAACAGAAGAGAAAATATTTAAGTATTATATAAGATCATATGGTACCAACCACACCATATTAGCAGAACTTGAGTGATCCTTGTAAACACAACAAATACCGTTTGTGGAGTAGATGGGAACAATATTAAAGAATATAAAACTGTGTGAAAAAGACAGTATAAACAGTACAATGAGGATGATTGGAAGACTCGTTTTGTCAGAAGTCTTTTTTATCTAAGTGTTTATTAATTAGGAAGATTAAGTTTTTTTATGCACATAAATCTGCTTTTTCTTCTTTCTTTTTCCTGTATTGTCTTTTCTTTTTTTCTTAATTGTTTTTTCTTTAATTTTCTTTTTGTAGTATGAGATTGTAAATTCTTTGTATATGAGTGTAATTTGTAATGTGTGTAAAAAAAACAAAAACCAGTTTCCTTTGAGAGGTCCCACCGTGTTTAATTCAGGCGAATAGGACCATCTGAACAAGTACGAGGATGCCTTATCCAACTTGTTACATCAGACAAGGTGGCATTTGCACTTCTCCCCCAGAAGGGATGACTCTCAAGACTAGAAGCTGCTTCTAGATAATGAGCCTGAAAGATGCAATCTTGAGCAATCAGCAGCATGCATGTTCCAAACTGAAGTGTGTGGACCCAAGTGGAACCTGTGCAACTTGGGTTGATGTGGCTACATTAACACACTTTCTAGACAGGTCAATAAATAGATGAATCTTACCAGAGGCGGAGAGTAATGTCAGTAAGATAGCATGTTAGCAAAAAGTCAAGAAAATTCCCCAGCTAACTCAAAGAAGCTTCAAGGATTAGCAGCTAAGTACAGGGACTAGGGTGGTGCTGTGGTTTAAACCAGTGAGCTTAGGGCTTGCCGATCAGAAGGTTGGCGGTTCGAATCCCCGCGACGGGGTGAGCTCCCATTGCTCAGTCCCAGCTCCTGCCAACTTAGAAGTTCAAAAGCACATCAAAGTGCAAGTAGATAAATAGGTACTGCTGCGGCGGGAAGGTAAACGGTGTTTCCGTGCGCTGCTCTGGTTTGCCAGAAGCAGCTTAGTCATGCTGGCCACATGACCCAGAAGCTGTCTGCGGACAAACGCCAGCTCCCTTGGCCTATAGAGCGAGATGAGCGCCGCAACCCCAGAGTCGTCTGCGACTGGACCTAATGGTCAGGGGTCCCTTTACCTTTACAGTTAAAAAAACAACCAACCAACCAACCACACACACATTTGTAATTGCACATGTACATTTTTTAAAACGCACACACATTTGAAATATATTCCGATGACATTTGGAGGATGCTGCAAGTGTGCATTTGTTTGTTTAAAATGTATTTTGCTGTTAACCTTTGACATTTGTAAAACATTTGTACAAAATACAGCAAGCTAAAAATATACATGTATGTATTCGGATGATGATAATAATGCCTCTACATTAGATAGGCATATATGGAATTGGAATTGCTCACTTCTATAATGACATAGTATACCTTTTCTTTTATTCTGTTCAGTTAAAATGTTTTTTTAAAATTAATTTCAAAAATACCTTCGAATATGGCAATACAGTGGTGCCTCGCAAGACGAAAAGAATCCGTTCCGCGAGTCTCTTCGTCTTGCGGTTTTTTCGTCTTGCGAAGCAACCCTATTAGCGGCTTAGCGCTATTAGCGGCTTAGCAGATCAGCTGATAAGCGGTTTAGCGGCTTAGCGGATCAGCTGATAAGTGGCTTAGCGGATCAGCTGTTAAGCGGCTTAGCGGATCAGCTGATAAGCGGCTTAACGGATCAGCTGTTAAGCAGCTTAGCGGCTTGGGAAAAAGGGGGGGAGGAAAAAAACCCCGCAGGAACTCGCAAGACATTTTCGTCTTGCGAAGCAAGCCCATAGGAAATTCGTTTTGCGAAGCACCTCCAAAACGGAAAACCCTTTCGTCTAGCGGGTTTTCCGTCTTGCGAGGCATTCGTCTTGCAGCGCACCACTGTATCTTGAAACTGCAAGATAAAGTTACAGTGGTACCTCGGGTTACAAATGCTTCAGGTTACAGACTCCGCTAACCCAGAAATAGTACCTCAGGTTGAGAACTTTGCTTCAGGGTGAGAACAGAAATCGCGTGGTGGCGGCAGTGGGAGGCCCCATTACCTAAAGTGATACCTCAGGTTAAGGACAGTTTCAGGTTAAGAACGGACCTCCAGAACGAATTAAGTTCTTAACCCGAGGTACCACTGTATAACACTGACCCACAGAGAGTGCTCTTTTCAGGTAGCCCTTCACAGAACTGAGTTTTCAATCTCCTCCATTCACCCAGATATAAGCTAACCAGCCGACTCCTTAAAGATGGCTTCACGCCAGAGCTTTGCACTCCCAGGATGGTGTCAAAGGCACTAACAGCTTGTGCATGAAATTGTTCACAGCAAGCACCCAGTCTGCTGGCTTGAGGTGGAAACTGAAAGAGACAGGGTATGAGCAATATGACTCACAGCGTCGGGATTACAACCTAATATTTCTCATTAGAACAACAGTGAACTTTACAGAGTGCTTCCTGAATTTATGGGAGAAGCGAGGTTCAGGTCAGGGGCTTTTGGTTCACAGCTCAGCTCTTTAGGCACTATCGTATAACTGAATGGCCAAGTGATGCCTTATCAATGCATTATACTGTTGGTGTGGGGGTGGAACAGACCATTAATACCTGCGTCATAATCTTTTCCATTTGGAGCTTTGTCATGTCTGGTAGAGTGTTTTTCAGAAACTCGACGATGCTTTCAAAAGCCTCGCACATCATGATGTGTTCCTCTTGGCTGCTTAGCAAACTTAGTGCTACTTTAAATATGACTTCTGTTCCCTGAAGAAATATAATGTCTAGGGCAGAGAACAAAACGTAGGTTAGATTGTGTTTCCCATTGAAAACGTTGTTTTATATACATATTTACATTGAAGATTCAAGGGGATAAAAAAGTCATTTGTTTTGTGTTGTTACACTTATCTGTTAAAAACATGTTTTATAATTAAAATATACATCATACATGCTTTAATATGCCAAGTTAAGAAAGCGTGTCGTGTCTTCTCAAGTAAAATCCAAGCACAACACATGGCTTGGTTAGCATAGCGAACCGTCACCATGGCCCAAGAGCTAATGAAATGTAGGTTAGGCTGGCCTCAACTAGAGCCAGGGCTTTTTCGGCTGTGGCCCCGATCTGGTGGAACGCTCTGTCACAAGAGACTAGGGCCCTGCGGGACTTGACATCTTTCTGCAGGGCCTGCAAGACAGAGCTGTTCCACCAGGCCTTTGGTCAGGGCACAGCCTGACTCCCTCCTTTGGCAATCTTCACAGAATCTCTAGCCCAATGGTTGCCATCAATTTGATTTGAACTAATTTTATAATGAATGATTTTAGAATTTTGTACTATTTTATTGTTGTTAGCTGCCCTGAGCCCGGCTTCGGCTGGGGAGGGCGGGATATAAATAAAATTGATGATGATGATGATGATGATGATCCTGCAATACACTTTTTAAAAATTCCTGCAGAAGAATCAGTTTCAGGAAAAAAAGAAGTCTTAAACAATTGTTCTAGTGCAGAAGGAGTGCCAAATCTACTCAAAAGGATGTTTTGTTACATACACACACGAATTAGGGAACCGTTCTTACACATGAGAAGCTGATGTCAAATAAGCCAATGCATGTTAGCCAGCGTAAAGCAGAATTAAATGTGGCTGGTCTGGTATAAATCTGTCACTAAAGGCACTATGACTACGTCAAAGGCAGGTTGCAGAATAGGACCCCCCTCACAAAACCACCAATTTGAAGGGGCCTATTATTGATCTGCCCAGCCAATACACGGAAAAGCTTCTTACCGAACACTCTGGCTACAAATCCCAATGGAAACTGCGAAGCAAATAAAGTCAGAAACCAGGGGGCAGCATAAAGGCTGGGGCTGATCTCGTTCTCTTCAAGGTGGTTGTAGAGGTCTCTGTGGTAATCATGCAGTAGCCTCGACAGCTGGTACATCTGGATCTGTGAAGAAGAAGAAGAGTTTGGATTTGATATTCCGCTTTATCAGTACCCGAAGGAGTCTCAAAGCGGCTAACCATCTCCTTTTCCCTTCCTCCCCCACAACAAACACTCTGTGAGGTGAGTGGGGCTGAGAGACTTCAGAGAAGTGGGACTAGCCCAAGCTCACCCAGCAGCTGCATGTGGAGGAGCGGGGAAGCGAACCTGGTTCACCAGATTAGGAGTCTACTGCTCTTAACCACTACACCACACTGGCTCAGATTAAGAATTTCTCTGACTTCTTGTGCAATTCGTACCTGCTATCACAGTTTCCCCAAGGGGAAACCCTGAGGCTGTCTGGGTTCCTTCTCCCTGTGGCTGCTGTTCACGTGATGCTTAGTCTGTCCAGAAGGTGTGACCACATGTATATATGTGCATAGCTAGAATTCACTGCCATAAGATGTGGTCACAGTCACTAATGCAGGCAGCTTTTCAGATTCGCAGCACCCAAGGTTGTATTTCAGGTTGGCTTTTCTAAGCTAGAAAATGATCACAGATCTCCCAAATAATGTGTCGTTTGTCCCTTACTCAAACTGATAAACTATGCTGAAACAGTTAAAGTACTCTCCTGTGAACTAGCACTCTGGAATTTGTCTTAGGAATTCCAAACCAGAACAGCACAGAGGAGGGAGAGATCTGCACAGCTCTCCCTCAAAATCGAGAAATGAAAAGCAGGGAGATATTGATCAGCTGCCACGTCTTATTACATTGCCAACAGAGGGTTACACTTAAAGAAAGACGCTATTTCTGAGTGAGGGAATAGTTTGCCACATCACTTTGCCGCTGCAACAAGTTGAGCGAGGGTGAAACCTGGTGATGAAAGCGAACTAGCTTCTAACACCGTGTTCCTCTGATTCATCGCTTCCACTGAAGGTACCTAATAAAGTTATGGAGCAGCAGAATATTTGGCAACAGAGTACGCGGTGAATAGTGTAAACTGCTGAGATGGTTGAGAAAAACACAGGGAAGGTAACTGCCCAACAAGCCAATGGGAATTTTTAAGGGACAATACAGGAAACAGTGGTAAGAGAGGTTGTTCTGAGTACGATGAGAGATCAGAAACAAAGGGAACCAGGCGGCAGGCCACATTTGGCCTTCTGCAATGCTGCCTCCAACTCCTTTCTTTCTCCCAAGTGGAAGCCTATTTCTGCCTTACCTGTAGCGACATCATGTCTGGCCTGTACTGCTTCCGGAAGCCGAGGTCGTACATGAGGAATTTGAGCATTTCGAAGGCTTGTTCTTCGCTCATGTGGAGGAGCAGCACCCCAGCTACAAAGCTGATACCTTGGCAGTAGCCCACCTCCTTGTCCAGCAAGGAATAAGCTTTCAGGAGATTGAAGAGGGAGAGCTGCCCTGCTCCTAACTGAGCAGAGAAGTAAGGATGTGTTGGGAAGGTTCTCCCTGGTGCAAAAAGAAAGAGAGAGAGAGAGAGAGAGAGAGAGAGAGAGAGAGAGAGAGAGATGTCATCTGGAATTAAGAACTCACAGGACACTCAGTCAGAATAAAAATCATCAGAAGTTCTATTATCAGCGTATGCGATCATTTGGGAAGCTAGCCATGTGTTGAACTGACTAGCTTCCAAAGTGATTGCTTACCCACACATACACAGATATAACCCTTGTTATATACACTTCCTAACCATGGGTAATAATAATAATAATAATAATAATAATAATAATAATAATAATAATAATAATTTATTATTTATACCCTGCCCATCTGGCTGGGCCTCCCCAGCCACTCTGGGCAGCCCCCAACAAAATATCAAAACACAGTAATGCATCAAACATTAAAAGCTTCCCTAAAGAGGGCTGCCTTCAGATGTCTTCTAAAAGTCTGGTAGTTGTTCTTCTCTTTGACATCTGGTGGGAGGAGGTTCCACAGGGCGGGTGCCACTACCTCTGCCTAGTTCCCTGTAACTTGGCTTCTCACAGTGAGGGAGCTGCCAGAAGGCCCTCGGCACTGGACCTCAGTTTCTGGGTAGAACTATGTTTTACTCCGAGCAAACCCATTGAAATCAATGGACCTAACTTAGTCATGTTTGTTATTTTCAATGGGTCTACTCTGAGTAAATCTTCATTGACTACCACCCCATTATCTAATAGCAACAGAATGTTAAACTTCTCTTTTGTCTCTCGACAGGACTAGGAAGTCTCCCCCTCTCTCTTGGTTCCTTACACTGTGCTACTCCTGGGTCGCGGCCTTGAGAAGTGTGAAAATGAACCATTCTAAGCAAATGAAAAACGGGGTGCTTATTACTGGGGGCTGTTTCCAGGCATAACAACTGGCAGCCATAAAATAATAACTGTAAGCAAGCTGCAAGATTTGGGTGGCACAGCAGAAGGACAGAACTGAACACTAGGCACAAAATTCAGGTTCCCAAAAAAACTCTTTTCTTTGTTGAACGTCAGATCTCTAAGCCTCGTGGCTAAAATATGCAGCTGCGTGTTTACAGATAGCGCCACCTAACGTTCCAGAAACCAGAGCAGCTGGCTGAATAAGACTTCAAGAGAGAAAGAGTTAGTCTTCAGTGCTCACGTAGTTCTTTACCCAGTGGCTAGCAAAACAAAAATGAATTTATGCAAAATAAGAGGTGTTACCCTGGTACTTCACTTGTACAATTTATACAATCTGCAGAACCAGATTAACTTGGAACAAGTCCCCTTCCCTGCCCCGCACATACCCCCACCTCCAACCTGTTCATGACCTAAAGTCCTGACTATGGGGGGAAAAGTTACCTAGGTCTACAAGGATTGCATGTTGCTGAGCCGTCAACTGTTTCAGGAGTTCTTTGTAAGAGATATCAGGGGGTTGCTGTTTATTTGGTAGCCGGTGCCTTACGCGATGCTGCACAGCAAGAAATTGCCATATTTCTCCCCGGCGACTTTTGGGAACACCTGAACACAGAAGATATAAAACAAAATTATTCAGGGGATTGTGGGGTGATTCAACAGAGTTCCCTTCAAATATAAAGATTACCCATTTCTAATTTATAACCATTGGGGTCATTATTTTGAACTTCTACACACTCTGTTCCACATGAACACTTTCAACATCTCATTTATTGCAGCCTCATAATGGGGCAAAAAAATGGGATCCTTTTGCTGGCCCAGTGACATTCTCCAGGAGACTCAGAATTTTCAGACCTATTTTCTGAGCTTTGGGGAAATAGTTTACTTTTCCACCCGAAATCAAGCGGAGCACTCCCTTTCTCTAGTTATAGCCTAGAAATCTTTATTTGTCAGCCACTCCTTTCCCAAAACTCAAAGGGACTATAATTTCCCAGTTTTCAACTGGGAATGCAAGGCAACAAAAGCGAGGGGAAATCACCAGAAAAATGTCATTGCTTTGCATCAGGCTCATTCCCTGCCTATGGTGGTGTTCAAACAGATGAAAAATGCAAGGTCTCAAAAAAAAAAAAAATGCACTCAAAATTACCATCTTTCAGAGTTGCATGGATATCTTCCATGTCGCATCTGATTTTGGCTCTGCAATTCAACAGCTTCTTATCCCAGATATTGATAGCGTCTTTCTGACAAGTACCAACTTCCTCATAGTCCAGCTTAACCTTTCTGGACTGGAGCTCATCTCTGCTTGCTGCAAGAGAGAACACAAGGCACAGACCATTTCAGATGATGGACCACAGACCAGCATTTAATGCCATGTATGTCTGGCATGTAGGCCACATATCAGGTTATGTCACGTCAACCATCCTACAGGCCGAGGTTTAGGAAGGCATGTTTGGGGCCAGTTACACATAGTAGTGTTCTCTTACTGTGCAAAAGCTCTGCACACTTACAGCCTTGTACAACCAGCTCTTAAACTAAAACTGTAGAAAGTTCGGTAAGACTCAAGAATAAATAGAAGACTTTCTTAAAACCTGTGGGAAGGTGAGAACATGCACTCAGCTGTCTCCCCTGAGCCAGCCTGGGACACAAGCTCCTTCTGTAGATGATCTGAATTCCGCTGTATGGTTCACAATGTGATTATCCTGTCCTAAAGCTAATCATTAGATTTGGTGGAGTCGCAAAGAACATGGCGGTTGAATAGATGGAAGCAGCACATGCAAGACGTAAAGCTACAATTCCATCACTCAAACTGCGAAAGATTTAGTGCTATTTTACTATCTGCTGTGCTTCAAATAGTGGTTTACATATAAGGAGGGGAAGAAAAGATTTTCATTATGTGCATCTTACCTTCTATAAAAGAAAATATAATTCAAGCTTCCTCGACAGCATTAAGAAGAATAGGAAATATTTTTATTAGTATTTTGTCAACAAATTTCATCTGATGATGAATAAGCAAAGAGGGGATATGGGCAGGAATAAATTGCACAAAGGCAGGCGTGGACTCTGCTGCAACTTGGTTTATCAACTTAGCTCTCTGTGCAAGGGAAGGTGAGGAAGAAGGGAGGCAGGTTTATACGTTGTCTCAGCCACCGAACGATGCAATGTTAAATGCTATGTGATATAGCAAAGAATTTGAAGCTGATGCAAATCAACCAGCTGAAACGCACTGATTAGAAACTTCCACTCAAGCATAGAATCATAGAGTTGGAAGAGACCACAAGGGCCATCGAGTCCAACCCCCTGCCAAGCAGGAAACACCATCAGAGCACTCCTGACATATGGTTGTCCAACCTCTGCTTAAAGACCTCCAAAGAAGGAGACTCCACCACACTCCTTGGCAGCAAATTCCACTGTCGAACAGCTCTTACTGTCAGGAAGTTCTTCCTAATGTTTAGGTGGAATCTTCTTTCTTGTAGTTTGGATCCATTGCTCCGTGTCCGCTTCTCTGGAGCAGCAGAAAACAACCTTTCTCCCTCCTCTATGTGACTTCCTTTTATATATTTGAACATGGCTATCATATCACCCCTTAACCTCCTCTTCTAATTCCCACTGCCACTGTTTGTTTTCTCATTTTCACCACTTCATAATTCAACGTTATTATGGAAGGAAGAGAAAGAGGTGTTTGCTTTACGCCTTTTTAAACCCACAAAACTATGAAAAGGGGATTACAAGGCACTTCTGTCTACATTTTCTTCACAAGCATCTCTGCCAAATGGTGTATGATGCAAGTGCCCATATGCATTTCCTTGACATTTCAAATAAGCTAAAAATAAATAAACAAACAAACAAAATCCAAAATCTGTGGTATTGTTTGAAAAGTTGAGTGTCCCATTTAAGGGCCTGCTTATCCCTCAGCCACCTCATTAGAGCTGAAGATATGTGAGTGAGTGAGTGAGTGCGTGAGAAAGAGAGAGACGGAGGGAGAGAAAATACAACACATACAAACCCCCAACTTTCTCCACAAAGAAAAAATCCCCAGGATGTTAGGGATGGGCCCAGCACTGATCACCCTCACGCTAATTCTGCACATACGAGAAGTTGCAAAAGATTTTATTTTCAGCTTCACCACTAGATTCTGCTGAATTTATAAACTGGCTCGGATATTTTGTGCACGCTAAGACAGTGACATTCCAGAGGCAATGTTCAAAGGGCATTAGTTTTAAAGCCTCCCACCCTTGAGAAAACCTTTCCACGTCTGTTTTTGTGTGCCACAGAACACTTTCATGGAACAGAGGATGTTAGGACTCACGTGGAATGATGGGACATTGCAAAGCCCTGTATGAACTGACAGTGTGCCCTAACTTATGCACCAAATTGCTCTTTTTGCCGGTGCACTGATGGCAAAGAGCAAAAACAGGTAGTCAAGTTTCCCTAAAGGCAGCCAGGCAATACTAATCTCCTCAGCCAACTCCTGAGGAACACAGCTGAAAGCTACTGTGGTGGCAAGAGAACAGAAAGGAGCAGAGAGTCTGGCTGGAGGGAGTAAGTATAACAACAAAACAAAGAACAGGGTGATGATACAATGACTACTATAGTCAACACAAGACACTACCCCCAGTTTAACAAACTGAAAGACATCGTCCTCTTTCTAGGCTCCTCCCAATGGAAACATGCAGATGGGGACAGATATGCCCCTGCTTTAAATCATTTACATACTTTGCTACAAAGTTCAATGACTAAGCTCTTTAGCGACGAAACGTCGGATTACCAGAACAAAGTCATAAAATCTATTTTGGAAAGAGAAGAAATGAGCACTGAACCACTGATATATATTACAAGCGAAGTATTTATTTACTGTGTTTGCTATTGTTTAAGTTAAAAGCAATTTGGGAAAGAAACTACTTTCGCCATTTTTATGGACGTTTGTTGGTTTTCTGTTTGTTTGCAGGCAGCTGCCTTGGTGATATTATCTTGTGTCGATTGGAGAGCAAAAGTGGCAAGAAGGACAGAACGGCAGCAAGGGCTGTGAAGCTGGCGGCAAAACTGGAAGTAGGAACTGCCTATCATCTTACAGATTAAGGAAAATAAACATAGTTTTAAGGAGCTGAAATGCAACAGGGATCGCAGGTCCAGCCAGACCCAAAAGCCATCCAGGATGGGCTTGTCATTTACTTAAAGTTTTTTCTTAATTTTGTGACGCATACCAAAAACCTTTATACTGAAGGACGAAATGTAAGCCCATGAAAAAGGCAGTCGCACAACACCATTTCATTAGCTACTTCTGCTTCAAGTTCTGCAGGGAATTCGTTAACTGATTCCTGGGACGTCCAAGCCTGGAAGGCAGAGCAACCGTTCTTTATCTTAACCTTCACTAACCTTCCAATTTCTGGTTTTCCTTTTCCATTCGAAGCAGCAGTATTTGCTGATGGATGGCTTTTCTCCACAGGCTCTGCAGCTCTTCAGAGTTCTTTTTCTCCCCAGTCTTATCTTGAACATCATCGTTTTGCAATAAGGAAACAAGGGGGTCTTCGTCAAAAGATCGTGCAAGAGGAGACAGCGGCAACAATTCATTTACATCACCTCCATCTGCAAAATATCGCTGCATTAGACATGGATTTATTCAATACTATTGGAGAGTTCTAGTATGGTGGCAGAAATATGCATCAACATTCATCATTAGGGTTTTATTTATTATATTACTGCATATGCTCACATTCACCCATCTCCCTTGTCTCTCCTTTTGGGAGAGAGACCTGGGTTACTGGCTTTTGGTTTTTTTGCTTATTCTGCTTTAGTGCCATGCACATTGATGACACTCTATAAATAATAACAGTAGTACGCAGTATTTTTAGTCTGTGCTCCAGCACTCAATAACATATATACTACCCTAACTGAAGGGACGTGGGTGGCGCTGTGGCTTAAACCACAGAGCCTAGGACTTGTCAATCAGAAGGTCGGCAGTTCGAATCCCCACGACGGGGTGAGCTCCCATTGCTTGGTCCCAGGTCCTGCCAACCTAGCCGTTCCAAAGCATGTCAAAGTGCAAGTAGATAAATAGGTACCGCTCCGGCGGGAAGGTAAACGGTGTTTTCGTGCGCTGCTCTGGTTTGCCAGAAGCGGCTTAGTCATGCTGGCCACATGACTCGGAAGCTGTACGCCGGCTCCCTCGGCCAATAAAGCGAGATGACCACCGCAACCCTAGAGTCGGTCATGACTGGACCTAATGGTCAGGGGTCCCTTTACCTTTATCCTAAGTGAAGTCCATGGACCTAAGGACATGTTGCTACAAGCCCAACTATACCCTCATAAGAAAGCAAGATGGAACTTTTATAATGTCACCCTGATACAGCCTAACTCTGGGTTTATTAGCTCATCCAATATTGCTTCTTCACACACCAGTCAGCAAATTTGTTTTAAGATTCTTTGCATCCACAGTTTGCCCTGCTAGACAGACAGACAAGCCATTCTAACAGTAAGTGTCACCTATTGCGTATAATTTTGGAAATCAAGTGCTAATGAACATTCATCTTCTGTGGTTCTGCTGAATATAACAATCAAGTCAGAAAGTGTAAGCAGACATACATAATTCTGCAAGTTTTGTTCTCAAGAGTAAAGTGCCAAGGCTATATATTCCCTTATGAGCTGCAGACTGGCTTTAGGGAAAGACAAAAGTTTAAATGCTTGAACCCTTTCTTTCTTTCTGGCCTATGGCCTCCCTTCAATAAATACTTCCTAACTGCTAATTGCCAGGTGTAATTAGTGTTCCTTTTGATTTAGCATCTAGAACTGTTACTAGAGCACTCTCCTAGCAGCAGAGCCTGTCAATATGATAACTGGTTATTACCCAACTTAGGCATTGAAAGCAGTACTGCAGCAAACTTGCAATTAGCAGAAAGTTTCCTCTAGGGGTGAAACTTTGCCAATCTTAACCAAGAGTTGATCTAGCTTTGTCCAGTTGGCCTTCATTACCTGAGACAGATCTGGTGATCTGGCACTCACCCAACACCTGCCTTTTCCTATGCTAGGAATTTGTATTAAACAGGACAGAAAGTATCTCTAACATAGTCTTTTAAAACCAAAGAAAGATGGTCCACACCATCTGCATCACATCTGATTCATAGCATCTGAAAGGCAGTATGATACAGGCACAAATGATGAAAGGTGGTTGACAAGAAAGAGGAGAGAGACGTTTTTGACCCTCCCGTTTGTCCCTTCCTTTCATCTGGTTTAACTGGCTGGCAGGAGATTCAGAAGAGGCAAAAGGAAGGGATATGATCACTTGCCTCGATGGTCTTAAACAAGGACTGGCAAATTCATGGAAGGACAGGGCTACATGTTACAATATTAACTCTAATTGCCAGTAGCTGAGAAGCAATGACATAATGCAGGCATGGCCAAACTTGGCCCTCCAGATATTTTGGGACTACAACTCCCATCATCCCTAGCTAATAGGACCAGTGGTCAGGGATGTTGGGAACTGTAGTCCCAAAACATTTGGAGGGCCAAGTTGGCCATGCCTGACATAATGAATTTACTTCAGATGCACCTTTCCAGATGCACCTGTGCATAAGGAGGATATTGGGCTAGATCAGGAGTTCCCTCCAGCTATTTTTGGACTACAACTCCCATCATCCCTAGCTAGCAAGGCCAGTGGTCAGGGTGATGGGAACTGTAGTCCAACAATAGCTGGAGACCCAAGTTTGGGAAACCCAGGACTAGATGAACATTGGATCAGATCCTGCAGGACTCTTCTTATGTTCATTAGCCTGTTGCCACCAGACATCTTCTCTTGCACCACCCCATACGACTTCCTTAGTTGTAACTTGAGGTCAAGGCAGTGCTGGCGACAAAGATACGTTGCATAATATAGTTGTTAACCAAATGTTACCAGGGAGGTCAGAAGGAAACATGATTCGGAAGCAGATAGGAGGAGATGTGGCCATGTGTTTCTGGAGACAACTGAAGTGGTTACTCTTAGAACAACATGTTGAAAGATACAGGGATAGTCAATCATAGACTTGACTCAGACTTCGATAGCTTACTGCCACAAAAAGGCCAACTACCTGGAAAAAAAAAATCCATTTGGAACCTTAAAACAAAACATGCACCTAACAAGCATATCAAGTATTCAAACTTGGGTCTTGCAGAACTTGCCCACTTCTTTTAAGAGCAGACTGGAAACTGCCATTCTTAAACAGAGAAATGAAATCGAATTGTCGTGACATAAACCGCCGCCTCAAAATGAAAACTGACCTTGAAGTTGCATTGCTGAGGGTGATTTCTTCATGGGCGATGCCACCCTTAGGAAGATTCTCTGCCGCCAGGAAATCCGGCGGGGGGTAAGAGTAATTCCCCCAGCATTTAGAGAGTCATTGCTGCACACAGAGGAGGTCCTTTTTCTTCTTTCCCCATCACTGCAGGATCAGGAGGAAAAGACAACAGCCGAAGTCAGCATCAAGGAAGACTGACAGAAGCCTAGGCATGGCCATGCAAAGCCAGCGGAACAGCCTTGAACACACAAAGGATTACATCATTTCAATGTAATCGCCATATAGCGAGGCTTCCCAGATCTTTTCATTAAGGACACCGGCCTCATCTGGGGCCAAGTTCTCACCGTATTTTTGTCCTACACTGTCCTGTTTCTACAACCAGAAACCTGGAAGTTTATCCACAAATCTCCAACAAGTTTTTTGTAAGTCCCATACAATTTTGGAATCTACGAATATTTAGAATATTTGCAGCAAACTATGTTGCACGTTGCATATTTATTAGAAGAAGGAAAACTGTATTTAAGAGAACCCTCATTATCAAAATTGGGAATAGACTCTGTGTGTGTGTTTTTCCCTCATGTCCATAAATCTGTAATCTAAGATAAAAATGCTATTGATCTCAACTTCTAGGTTACCTGAAGATTAACAATTGCCTTAGGCTTACTGGATAGATAAGGCTAAACAACACAAGGAACTTGACGTGAAGGTCCAAACAAGCATATTAGGTCTCTCTTTTTCAAATTGCACCAACATTCCACAAGGCTTGTATGTGCATGAAAGCAAATGAAGTGTCAAAATTTTACTTCTTCTGAAGAATCAGTTTGTTCTGTTTGCAGCTGTGATGTCAAAAGTTTTCGTAGATGAGATAATGCGTGGTAAAGACGACACTGTTATCTCTCAGAAGTGGAGAAGTCCCTGCCATAACTTCTTTCTATTTTTTTTGCACCCAAATTTGTACCACCACAAAATGGACAAAAAGGGAAATGCACAACAAGGGTGCGTGATCAAGAATGGTTTCCTTGTCCAACTCCTTTGAAGAGAAACTTTAAAAATAATTTTTATAGCATCAATGCACATGGAGGCGCAGGTTGCAGCCACAGCAAAGGTGGCATTTTCCCATCTCCGCCGTATTAAGCAGTTGGTCCCTTACCTTTCTCGCCCTGCTCTGGCCACAGTGATCCATGCGACGGTCACCTCCAGGCTTGATTATTGTAACTCGCTCTACACAGGGCTGCCCTTGAAGCTGACCCAGAAACTCCAGCGGGTGCAGAATGCCACAGTGAGGCTCCTTACGGAGTCCTTGCCACGGGATCACATTTATCCAGTGCTTTACCAACTGCACTGGCTCCCCGTGGAGTACAGGGTCAGGTTTAAGGTGCTGGGTTTGACCTTTAAAGCCCTATGTGGCCTAGAACCCACGTACCTACGGGACCGCCTCTCCTCGTATGCCCAGCAGAGGACCTTAAGGTCCATAAATAACAACACTTTCGAGGTCCCAAGCCTCAAGGAGGTTAGATTGGTTTCAACTAGGGCCAGGGCCTTTTCAGGAATGGCCCCGATGTGGTGGAATGCTCTGTCACAAGAGACTAGGGCCCTGCGTGACTTGACATCTTTCCGCAGGGCCTGCAAGACAGAGCTGTTCCGCCTCGCCTTTGGTTTGGACTCGGTCTGACCCTTATGTTTCCCTCCCATTATGGTCTTGATTTATCAGCTACTTTAAAATGAGGCTGCACTTTAAATTGACCTCTATTTTAAATTGGTTTCCCCCCCTATTATGTTTTTACTGTAATTTTACTGGTGTTAGCTGCCCTGAGCCCAGCTCTGGCCAGGGAGGGTGGGGTATAAATAAAATTTATTTGTTTGTTTGTTTGTTTGCCTTACAGGACATATGCCAAGGATATGCCAATATCCCAAAGTGCTTAAAATCTAAAACAAAGAAAAGATCCTATTTATTCAAGCAACCTTTGAACAATCATGTTGCCTATTGTCTGGTGGAAATTAAGCCCCACACCCTTCTAGACGTTTGGTTATTATCCTTTGGCTATTCAAGATGACAATTTTAGGGTAAATTTGTTACCCACTGAAAAAAAATATATTCACGTCCAGCACTCTATTGCATCAATATGTGCTTATACATATTACTGTTTATGGCTCATAGTTCAGAACTTCTGCTTTGAATATGGGACAATGCCAGATTCTACCTTCAGGTAAAAGGAAGTCAAGATAACTGGGCTGGACACATTAAAAACAATAATAAATTTAAAAGAATTTGCAATTTCCTAAGTGCATCAATTTCACAGGCTTCCAGTTTGTTTCTGAGCCTAATTTAGACTGTTCACTACCTTTTCTAAAGCCTTATATGCAGTGTGGGGTATTTTTTCAGGGCGTACTCAAAGGCAGTACTGGCACCCCTATTTGCTGTTGTTAAAAAGTGTAGCACTTAATGTAATAACTTCATGGTGAGTATTGGCATCTATTGTTCTAGGGGGGAAAGCACTGCCTATATGGGCTTTGGTCCAGGATATCTTAAGGATCATCTCCTCTCCTACAAACCTGCCTGCTCATTAAGGTTTTCTTTCTGCGTGCTGCCAACATCCAAGTTCCAATTGGTTGGAACATGAGACAGGGCTTTCTCTGGGGCCAAGTCCTGGCTTTGGAACTCACTGCAGAAGGAGGCTTTCATTGAAGACCTTCAAATTATTGCACTAAGACCTTCTGTTTCCTACTGGAATTTGACCTGCCAAGCTGTTCATCTCCCTGGCATTTCATCTGTGGAGTTTTCAACGTATTTTAACTGCTGATATGAATGGTTTTTATTTTGTTGAATTTTGCTGTCATTCTGCTTAGCCACACTGAGGATTTTTTTTAATGAAAAGGAATCACCAACACTTGAATATTGGACTCAAAGAGAGAAACAACTAACAGACTTTTAGAAGACATCTGAAACAGGGAAGCATTTAATGTTTAATAGACTATTGTATTTTAATATTCTGTTGGAAGCCACCCAGAGTGGCTGGGGAAACCCAGCCAGATGGGTGGGGTATAAATAATGAATAATAATAATAATAATAATAATTCTTATTATTATTATTATGACATACAGACCTAGCAACTGAAGCAAAAAAAAAAGGGGGGGTAAATAGATACATTATAAGTCCAGTGAATGGGTTAGAAAGCATTTTTTCTTCATCGTGAAGTTGACCAGAACAGCCGCCAAGTGTTAAATTCTTAATTCCTGGGCCTTTGTGTGTGCTTTAAAGAATCATGACTGAAATATTCTAGAACCTGAAATTCGCAGACAAGAAAGAGCTTCAGGAGATGATTTTGTACAGCATACAAAGCAGTGAAACACCATGACAAAGAATGAAACTGAATAAAAGCAAGTCCCATCAGATGTCTAGAGACCTTTGCTCTCTTATCTAAGCACTAGCCAAGAATCAAAGACTATTTTCTGCCAGCACCTCAAAAAGGATCTTTAATGTGCCTCATTTCTAAGCTAAACAGAATATGCAAGTATTTTTTTAACCTCCACTAATGTAACATTACATTAATATTCTACTTAATATTTAAAGCTAACAGTACAAGATCAGTACATAAAAGCAATGCAGATATAATTAAAAGAGTTTGGCTGCTGTGATAGAGTTAAAAATCAGACTGATGTATTCCAGACTAATGAAGAGTGAATATAGTCAAACACAGAATTACAAAGACTGAACTACAAAAGAGAAAGAAACCATAAAAAGGAGACAAACATGGGCTTTCAGAGAAAACCCTCTAAACTCTCTCAAAATGCACTGCCTTATTGTGACGAATCAAAAGTATGTAGAATGCCCTTATTTGACAATCTGAAATATTTTACATACATAGCAAGTGGGCGTGAGATAGGTTTAATATAAATAATGCACCAAGAAAGAACTATTTTGACCTCTTTTGTGGCCCCCACACTCATCACTAAAATGCTAATTTCTAAACAAGATAGCCATAGATGCTCCCTACTTCAGTTGTGCAAAAACTGAGCTCAGATCAATGAATGCTGTGCAATATGTCTTCCTGTGGACATTTAATTTTTCTGATCCCAAGTAACCTAGTTTTCCAAGCAGGTAGCAAGTGCAAGTCTTCGCTAGGTTTTTTAAAAAATGGTTTCAGCAAGAAATGGCAAAATCCCCTAGAGCTTAGCAAGAGCAGTTTCGGGGGGGGTAAGTAGTACTACCAACTTTTGCTTGTAAAGTGTAGAGTGAAACAAATGCAAGTAAGACTGCCTTCTGAAAGTGAAATATGTTTACTGTTTCCCTACATTTTGATTAAAAAACATCCTACATTGAAGCTCCGATCTAGTCCTTTTACTTTAGAGATTGCTCTCACAAACAAATAAAAGGACTTCCATTAACCCATACTAAACCCATCTAGGTTTTATTGCACCTTCTTAGAGACAAAGCAGGATAAAAGTAACCAAATCAAAACTGCAAAGAAAACCAAAGTTCAGTAACTCACTTTGCATTTTTACTCTTAAGCTGCTGATAAGTTATGAAACATTAGAAAGAAATTAGCAAAACACTTAAAACTACCTGGTTGGCCCTGAACCCAGTCTCCATTTAGCCAGCTGTGAGATCGTGTGAAGTTTGCCTCTACTTTTGCAAACTTTTACATGAAAAAAAAAGGTTCTTTTAGAACGATCTGGTACCAAAACCACACTGTAATTACAAAAGCCCTTTTCTATTCCTTCTTCCAGTTTCATCAGCAGAAGCATTGAGCTTCTCCAAATAAATGCAGGGGATTTCCTAAGCGACAAGAGCAACAAGCTCTAGATTTCTTGGTAGCACAGTTCCACAACCGTCTTTCAAAGATAATTTCCCTTATTTTGTTCACAAATGGAGCATTTTTGAGTTTTAACCCGCAAGCCGTAACTCACCCAAAAGTAAATCTTTAGAGCTGCAGCATATGAAAAATCTGCATTGTCTCTCAGCTTTGCTTTCAGTTCAACTTCTCCTTTCTTTTGAAGGAAAGCAGAAAACTAAAAGGGAAATTCACGCCTTCGCCTGTGTACCTCTGATGTTAGCTGAAAATGAAAACACACCCACCCGATGAATAGAAAAGAGCTGCTGAGATGCTTACGCCTTTAACTAATGTGTCCTAAGGCTGAAAGATTCCTATCAGTTTTAATCCTCTGATGGGTTGACTATGATGTTGCTTATCTCTCTCTGTATTACTCTGAATAAAAAAATTCCTTCCAATAGCACCTTAAAGACCAACTAAGTTAGTTCTTGGTATGAGCTTTCGTGTGCATGCACACTTCTTCAGATACACAGTGTGTATCTGAAGAAGTGTGCATGCACACGAAAGCTCATACCAAGAACTAACTTAGTTGGTCTTTAAGGTGCTATTGGAAGGAATTTTTTTATTTTGACTATGGCAGACCAACACGGCTACCTATCTACTACTGTATTACTCTGAATTACACAAGACCACACATCCAATTTTCCTGGTTGCCCTAAAAGTGCAAGAAGAAAAACCTAAGCCCTAGATGATGATGATGATAGATAGATAGATAGACAGACAGACAGACAGACAGACAGATAGATTTGCTAATGATGAAATGTCTGAAATATTAAGAAACTCAACAGCTTTACAATTACATATATAACTTGTAAATAAGCTGGCCAGTCAATGAATTGGAGTGCTCATGACTTAAGTCGGTCACTAACGGTTTTTGTGTTTTGTGTATTGTTATTTTTCGATATTTTTTGTGTTGTTGTTGTGTGGAAAATACTAATAAAATTTATATATATATTTTTTAAAGTCAGTCACTGACAGTGATAACCTGTTATGCATGGTAGGAGCAATAAGAGGCCATAGAATAAAAGAAATGTGGAGCTGGAAGGGACCACAAGAGTTATCTAGTCCAATCCCCTGCAATGCAGGGATCTTTTGCTCAACGTGGCGCTCGAACCCAGGATCCTAGAGTAGGAGTTTCGTGCTCTGCCGACTAAGCTAGGAAGATGAGGCCAAGATGTTCCTCCCCACAGAAATATTTAGTAAAAAGAGGCCAAGATCAGGATGAGAACAGTAAAAGGTTTCCCCCGCCAGGTAGGTGGATTTTAGCTAATAGTTATAAGATAACACAGATAAAAAGGGAACCTCTTAAAAGCAGGGCTATAGCCAGATTAAAGAAGCCTTAGTCCACTAATTTAGGAGATACAGTTGATCAATTAAATCTGCATATAGTTGCCTACAGTAAATTTTAAAGAAAGACACGTGCACGATACGTGTTATCTTATAAGAGGCATTCCTCACACAGAAAAGAATGCTTTTCTTTTGCCTGTGGCATTTAGGCACTTCCATTAGAAAGGTAGTTTTAATAGTTCTGCTGCCTCCTTCAGCCATGACAGTGCTTTAACTGCTTAAAATCAGAAACAACACTGTTGCTCCTATTAAAATCTGTATCAACCAGAATGCTAACACACACTTATTGTTTTAAAAGCTCATTGCGGTTTTAAACTTGCAAAATAAAGAGATCTGAGTAACAGTTTGCTATTGAAGTCGCCACAGCTGAAAAATCTTGAGATGAGAGTTTCAAAGCAAATGAACTTGGCGTGAAAGAGATGCTGGCTAGATGTACTCCAGATTTAATCACATTTTAAGTTATATAATATGGTTAAATAATAATTTTTGGTTGCATCAGACAAACATTGTCACTCTAATAAGATGGTCTGCAGGGTGACATTTGGGTTTAGCAGGAAAGAAAGACACCGCCCCGTGATATTTCTCAACTACGGTTATCGCTGTTCTTCGCTGAAAATCCTGCTAAGCCAATTAATTCCGTGTGAATCAGTGTGCACCACCAGCCTCCTCGACTCTTTGGGTCCAGGTCCAAAGTTTCTTGCACACTCACAAGCCAGTTTGGCAAAGAACGGTACCCGAGACAGAAGGCCACAGGCTGGGGCCAGTAGACACTCTGCTGGGCCTGTAGACCTCAAGTTAAGTAGAACATTGCTTTGGTTCAGTGAAAATAAAATCCAAACAGAGACATTACAAGTAGGCCGAAGCACAATATCCTCCACATCAGGGTCTGCAGACTGCCTACACTTTCGCGAGCAGCAAAAGTGGTGAAATCACAATTCTGAAGCCATTCAAGTGCATCACCAACGAGATGTACCACTGTTACTTTTGGATGCTTTCCTCATGCGCTGGGGCTTCCCAAAACCTTCATCGCCATGCTCAGAAAGTGGAGGGAAATTCACACTTGCTGTATAGTTTGTGTCATTGTGTACTGGAATCTAAACATAGCTGCAGCAGTTGAATCGTACCAGTGACTGGGTGCCTTCAAAATGCAAATATCCTGGTTGGCCAAAGGGAGGTCAGTTCACACAGCCTATAACAAGCCTCCCTGATAGCAGGCACTAGCAGCCCAGTGCAAATTATATTCCTCATTTAAAGCATTAAAAACGACAAAAGCATGCCAATGTTAGTCACACATGGGCAGCCTTCACATTGCCCCTGCCATACAGCACACGATTAAGCAGCTAATTAGTATAATACCAACTAATATCATCAACATTGCCATTTTTTCTCTCCTTTTTTAAAGGTCCCTGGGTTATTTTATTTACATTGATAACTCAGCAGTAAAGGTTTTTATTTTTAAAAATCTGAGACACTTCAAAGTGTGTAGTGTAAAATGCCCTCCTCATTATCATCTCCTCAAATGAACTTTACAACCGTTCTGTGTGGCAGAACAAGACTGTTCCCATGTCTATGGATGGGGTGCTGAGGATGACAGAAAATCCGTTTTATTCGAGGAATAAAAGTGCTTCCACATCCAAGTCTTGTACTAGACTACACTAGGGAGACATGCAGAGATTGTCTAGAGGAATAATTTAAAGTCATATACAGATTTATGCAGGGTTTTAAAAAAAATATTCCATTTGGGGAAAAACAACAATCAGTATATTTAGAAACCTCATGATTTTGCACTTACTGGGTTTGGCAATGTTGATCTTTCTTTTCTTTTCTTTTTTTACATTATTTTGGCATTAGTTAGAAAACAGTGTAGTAGTTATGCAAGATCTCTGTGCTGTAACCCTCCGCAGGCATTTCCAAAGAACGCTCTGTTCACAGGTTTTCACGAAACAAGTGAAGTATCTCACTTAGAAGCGAGTGGCAAAAATTCCTTATCGCAAGCTGGCTGCATAAGAAGTGCAAACTTGCAGGCCAGGCAGAAACCAGTGTTCTCACCTCTGGGGGAGCTCATTTTCAGACTGAGGAGACGGTTTTCCTGAGCTCTGGTAAAAGCTTTTCAGGAAAGATGGGGCAGAGAAGGAAGAAGGGAGACTCGACGGCGCAGATGATTCACTCTCACTGCGAGCGCGTCGGGCAATTGTCAGCCTGACAGCAGGCGATAAGAAAAAGCGTAGCAAATGAGTTTCAGTACAACATTTTAAAGCGGTCCCACACTCCATACTCACCATGTAAGAGGTTCAGTCAAGACCTGAATTGTAATTGCCATTATTACAGTAACATTGTGAAAATTAGGTGCACTTTAGGTTTAATGCACCACGAAATTTTGCTGAAGTTGAGTTGGGGGGCATTTAAAGAAGCCGAAAAACTGAGTCATGTGCTTGGCAGCACATTCCCTCAACCTGCACATCTAGTTAAGGTAAACTACTCCCTCCTCCCCCTTTCAGGGATATACAGTGGTACCTCGGGTTACAGACACTTCAGGTTACAGACGCTTCAGGTTACAGACTCCGCTAACCCAAAAATAGTACCTCGGGTTAAGAACTTTGCTTCAGGATGAGAACAGAAATTGTGCTCCAGCGGTGCGGCGGCAGCAGGAGGCCCCATTAGCTAAAGTGGTGCTTCAGGTTAAGAACAGTTTCAGGTTAAGAACGGACCTCCGGAACGAATTAAGTACTGTACCCGAGGTACCACTGTAGGGATGCGGGTGGCGCTGTGGGTTAAACCACAGAGCCTAGGACTTGCCAATCAGAGGTTCGGCGGTTCGAATCCCAGCGACGGGGTGAGCTCCCGTTGCTCAGTCCCTGCTCCCACCCACCTAGCAGTTCGAAAGCACGTCAAAGTGCAAGTAGATAAATAGGTACCGCTCCGGCGGGAAGGTAAATGGCGTTTCCGTGCGCTGCTCTGGTTTGCCAGAAGCAGCTTTGTCATGGCGGTCACATGACCCGGAAGCTGTACGCCGGCTCCCTCAGCCAAAAAGCGAGATGAGCGCCGCAACCCCAGAGTCGGTCACGACTGGACCTAATGGTCAGGGGTCCCTTTCCCTTTCCCTTACCACTGTACTAGACCCTAAAGGTTCAGCTTTCATTAAAACTTAAGAAGCTGCAAGTCTTGTGACATACTGGGAACTAAGAAACACCACGCGAGCAGTAATTCCAACAGGAAGGTTAGACACCACTGAAGACACAATCCTGACAAAAACACCCCACCACACCTTAATTCATCTTTCTCCTCCTATAACGTCGCCTAGAATTTATCCATTGCCTGACATTCGGACAAGAAGGAAGTTCTGCTACATGTTACAAGGGGGCATATGGGAGATGCTGGGTGCACGTCTGCCATTTGTGGTGGCAACTGCTTATTCAGTACTTCAGCCTACAGCATCTCAACTATTAACACAAAACAGGAAAGGGAAAGTTGCTCAGTTTGAGGTCGCCTGCCTTGCATGCAAAAGGTCACAGGTCTAACAATCAGCATCTTCAAAGTAAGGCAGCATAGAGGGGCTCCCTATGTCCCCAGGACAACTGCCCGTTTTTTATTTTCTCTTATTCAAACTTACCGTATTGGCCCGAATATAAGCCACACTCCTCCCCCCATCCCAACTGTGAAAAGTTAAAGTGCGGCTTAAAATTCACAACCTTACAAAAACTGGCTTTTACCATATTGCTGCTGAAACAGACATATGGGAAAACGGAACAAAAAAAAAAGTTTTATTGCTGATCTGCAAGTTTGAGACTGTTGTGCAATTAATTCTAATGTCATTCGTCGCTTTCCCCATATTTTACAGTGCAGTATTGATTTTTTTATTTGCATTTACAGTGCTACAGATTTTCTTCTACATTTGTCGTTTACGGGTGTGAGTGTCTGCAGAATTTTAAGGGAGCGGCTTATATTCGGGTATTGTCTTTTATTTCTCCCCCCCCCCCAAGAATTTTAAAGGTGTGGCTTATATTCGGGTGTAGCTTATATTTGGGCTAATACGGTAATAGATTCAGTTACTAGTTTACTTATGATCAGGCTTCTATCAACTCATATTGACTTACGATTTCCCCTTCTGCAATGTACCTGCAAAGTGCTACACTGCCACCTTGTTTTCAGGTACAGGCTTACAAGAAAAACAACAACATTACACCAGAATATTATTTGGAGTGGGCAGAAAGATGCTACCGGGGGGGGGGGGGGTAGAGAGATACAAAGCATGCAGTTATTTTACAGTGATAGATTCCAAAATGATGGAGTCGATCAAAATGAATGTGTTCTAGAGTTGGTGGAAAAACTTAGGTATCGTCAGAATTATTTCAGGCTGTTAGAAGGTGAATCCTTACAAGCCTCCGCCATCAAATATTTCTGGGGCGACCGTTTTTGAGTCTACACACGTGCACAAAAGCAACTTATGATCAAAGTGTTGAAGAGCTGCTGTTTTGACTAGCAGACTTGCTGAGCAAGCAAAGTCAACAGCTCTGCAGCAATGGGCAAAGAAATGTTGTCAGCAAGTCTAACACAATTATTGTTCAAGTTTCCTGTTTCACCGAAGCATCGTAATGATTAGTGTCTGAGGGTGGGGGGTGGAGAGAGCAACCTAACATGAAATTTATCAGCAAAAGACAAGGTCACTTTGCTGACAAGCTACAAACTGCCAGAAGAGGGTGTTGAGAGGTGTCAACTAACCATGGACACAGAAGGGAGGATTAGCAACAGATACTCCTGCTGGCAAGAAGACTTACTACTAGGGACAATTCATTGGAAAGTTTGGAAAGTGGCTACTACACAGAGCTGCAGCAACCTGCTTAACGGGCCAAGATTGATACCAGTCTTTTAGGGATGAAACAACTTGACTGGCTTCAATCACACTGCAATCCATTGTGGATCCGGTCACAAACACTGGATGAAGGGAAGCTCAACTTGGCGATGGTGTTAATTAGCACTAACTGGGAAAAATGGATTACCTATCTCTATAAGAAAGGATCTCAACCGCAAGGGCTGCTGTTACAACTGGTCTGGCTGTGGGGCTGACTGTACAATTAGAAATAAATGAATAAATGGTCGTCTCAGTCATTTCAAGAGAGAAATACAGTAAAATAAGGCTTGGTACATTAAACACTTGGAAAATGCTTGCTTTCTCTACCCTAGATTTTAGGGGGGAAATCTCAGCTAGAGGTGTCTGAACCCAGCTCATTCTTTGCATGAATCTTCTCATCTCAATTAATTTACAAAGTGACTTGGTATTAAGGCTACATGGTTCAGGGGGGGTTATGGGAGTATTTGGAATCCAAGCCTTCATCCTACCCTCCTAAGAGTTAAAATGGCACCACCATGTATCTCCTCAGCAGGCCTGACAGAGTGGGTGTCAGAACATAGTGTATTGTGATTCCTTGAAATTGCATGGCCACTGTCTGCAATGGAGGCTCATGAGGACTGCAATTCACCTCTGCACATTGTTCCATGAAGGTAAGGTGTTGTGCAGTTTCAAGGGGAAGTTCTGCTTAGGAT
This sequence comes from Podarcis liolepis, assembly GCF_965112155.1. NCBI lineage: Eukaryota > Metazoa > Chordata > Lepidosauria > Squamata > Lacertidae > Podarcis > Podarcis liolepis. Next base: position 10,349,865 of record NC_139558.1, read on the forward strand.
TACGAACAAAACCACCTAAATTAACTGAACTTATTATGTTTCTAGTTTTGAAGGCATTTAAGGACACTTAAGGTGCAATCCTTTACATGTTCAATGAGACTTTCTTCCAAGTACTGGACCACATCTTAAACATTGCAGCTGTTGAATAGGAATTATTCAATATCTGGATGGCGACACTGCCTGCTAGTCAAAGTGTACTGAGGCTCTGGCTGTTGTCTTACATGCCTTGGCCACATCCATGTTCAACGGCAGCAATGCACTGTGTGTTGACTGCTCAAAAGCTGCAGCCACTGAAGAAGGCAGTGGCCAGAGAGAATGAAAGGGGGCGCCTTTTTTTGCGAATGTGTCACTCAGAAATTATTTAATACTTCCAGCTTGTTTTGAAGCCTGATCCAAAAGTACTGGTAATTTTGTAACTTCCTAAATAGGTTGGGAATGAAGTTAAAGAACCACCTGCTCCTATTATCCTCCCTTTGTCCCACCATTTTTAGAAGTGCAGTTGTTGGGAATTCCTCTTCCTCCAGTATCAAAAGACTACACTTAGTCTATGTCCTTCTGAGATTAGGTGAGCTATGTCTCTGCTCCCCTCTGCTGGCTGAGAGGTGCCAGAACAGCTCTGTTGCTGATTTTGCTTTTGCATTGCTTAAAATCCTCATTGTTCAATGTTTGCTTCTTCTTACATAGTAATATTTTTTCCCAAGATAATTAAAAGTATATTTTTTCTACGCTGCTTTGAGAGTTATTTTGGGATAGAAAAGCACCCTCAATATGTTAGTCTGAAATAAAACCATTGTATTGTAAATCCCTGAATGGTGGAAAGAGAAAGGTATCTATACTGCAACAAAGCACAAGACTTGAACCACTCTAGAAAAAAAACAAGGCAAACCTTCTTTTAAACAAAACTGTTACTTTACTTTATACAAAGCACTAAAGGCCTTAAAGATTTACATAAATAAAGTCCAGGAATCAGTGGGTCCAATCGCTTTTGTGCATCTTCCGTTCATTTCAAGAGGTTTGCGCAGAAGAGTGAGCCACGTCCAAAGAGCAGCTCTTTATATACCCATATTTGTATTGGCTGGCTATAGCTGCTTTCTGATTTATAAAATGTCGACCATCATCATTACAAGCATCTAACTGCTTCAGATATTTTACAGCCATCGAATGCAAGTGTTTTTATTAATAACAACAACAACTCAATCTCTATTTGTAGGATGCAAAGCCCTATACAGGAAGAAGTCTCACTAAACTCACTGGAACTTACTGCTGAGTAAAATATACTGAAGATATATGCTGTAAACTGTTACTCTCCGGTTGCCTGAGATAGAATGAAAAACCCAGGCAACTATTCCAAGATTCTTACCCTTGTTCCATCAAAAAGTAATAATGGGGAAATAAAAGATATCCAGACAAGCCTACACGATTCCTATGCAACAGCTTGGCTCAAAACTCACCTGCCATGCTCCACAGAGTTCTGTCTCAGGAGAGGAGACTTGACACTTTGAGACCTTCCGTCTTGGAAAGTAATCCTCTTTTTGGCGCTGGACGGTGGGTGGCTAAAGGTATGAGCTCGTCTCCTGAACTGGGGAGAATCGGAATCCTCTTCGGGGAACGGCTGCCAAGCAGAGGATATGGGAGAAGCCGGGGGCGTCGTGGAAGGAGATTCCCCCGAAGAGCATTCCTGGAAGAAGTTCAGCCACAGTCAGGAATCGCCCCTTTTACACCCTATAACTACGCAGTGAATGTCAGAGTAATCCCTGCAAGTTAACAGGAGAGGAGATGAAACTGAGACTCCTCCTCCTGGGCGGAAAAAAAACGAAAGCAAACCCATTGTATGCTAATTAGAAACTATGCCAAACATCCTTTGCCCCTGGAATTGCCATGACCTCTCGCGAACAATACCGCAAAAAAGAATCCGAATACTTTACTGGCACTGCTACTACATTTTCAAGCCCGGGTTCCAATCAAAACTGGCTTCTTTTCTCGGCCTATCGTGTACAGATTTCCTGTCCTGTCAGAGCTCTTTCCTGGAAGAGGGATCTGCTAATAAAAAGCTGCATTAAGAGCAACAGGAAAATTAGAAGTCAAAAGAACCGCTCTGTTTCCACATCTCTCGGAGGAGAAATAATAATAATAGTGTGTGTGTGTGTGTGTGTGTGTGTGTGTGTGGAATTGCTATGTAAAAGAGGAAATCAATGGAAATGTACGACGAGCTGTTTACACATGCTGCACAGGCAGGCTAACGGCAAAGGATGACAGATTTAAAAGGTCATTGTTTAAGAGACATGTATCAACTGGGATAAACAAGGGCTTTCATAGGGTTTTTTCTGCTTTACATGCTTACTTCCCCTAAGTAGTTTTCATTCCAATTGGCAATGAGTTATTCTGTTTACACTCATAAAAGCGAGTAGGATTTTAGAATCGATGGTAAGGATCTTGAGAGTCATCTAATCTAACGCCCAGCAATACAGGAATATGCAGCCGGCCCATATGGGGCTTGAACCCACAACCGTGGCGTTATCAGCACCACGGCTCTAACCAACTCAGCTAACTAAAGATCCTCTTACACTAGTGGTGTGGAACCTGAGGCCCAGGGGCCAAATGGAGCCCTCTCTCCAGGACACCCCCTCCACTGGCCTTGCATTTCAAGCCCAAATATTTTTGCCCCATGGAAGGTGGGCCAGTTCCCCACCTCTGTGCCCTAGAGAATGACCTGATTCAGACTTCTGTTTTACTTGTGTTTACTAAACCAAGCTTAAAAACTCAGCCTTTCCTAATATGTACAGTGGTGCCCCGCAACACGAATGCCTCGCAAGACGAAAAACTCGCTAGACGAAAGGGTTTTGCGGTTTTTGAGCTGCTTCGCAAGACGAATTTCCCTACGGGCTTGCTTCGCAAGACGAAAACGTCTTGCGTTTTTTGCAAGTTTGTTTCCTTTTTCTTAACACCGTTAATACAGTTGTGACTTGACTTCGAGGAGCAACTCATAGAACGCCGTGTGGTAGCCTTTTTTGAGGTTTTTGGCGATTTTTGAAGCTTTTCCAAAACTTTTCCGACACCGTGCTTCGCAAGATGAAAAATTTGCTAGACGAAAAAACTCGCGGAACGAATTAATTTCGTCTTGCGAGGCACCACTGTATTTGCAGTTGGCACCCATTGTTTTTGACTAATGAATTTATGAAACGGAATGTTTTCCACCAAGAAATAAAATATCGGCCCTGCATCACTGCTCCTTGTTTTTTCCCCAAACCATCGATTTGCCACAAATGTCTAACTCTTCCAGTTTAGACCTCCTTCCCTGCTGGGTTGCCAGGCAGTGACTCTAACCAGCCATAAGCTTACAAGGTAAGGGGCAGTTTTCAAGGCTACTTATCGTTTTGTTTTGCCTGTAAAAGTAAATAGTCAGCAAACCATAATCAGCAATTCTATCAGAAAGTGAGCTTCTCACAAGTTTTTTTTTTAAAAGGAAAACCCAAATAAACTCCTATATCCAGCATAATTTTGCACTTTATTCCCCACCCCATACGCATGCAAAGCCCGTTACTTACTTTGTCAGAAGTGAGGTTGTTGCACCTTTCAAAGCTGTCCACGCTCCCCAACCGGCCGCGCATTCGGTTAGCTCCCTACGGAATAACAACAAAGCATTCCACCTGTTAAGATCCCATTCCCCACTCTCTGCAATTCACAAACAGCAGCTTACTTTCGGCTACAAGGGAGCCAGGAAAACAATTCACAAAAGGATTTCGCCTGGAGCGTTAACGGCTCAGCGACAGCCTGCAGAGCCCAGAAGCAGCCTGTGGACCCCTCTGAATTTGGGAATTTTCCCATTTTGTAGCTCCCTTGGAGAAGCTGGCAAGGATAGCACAGAGTGCTTGAATGTGCTGGGGTGCTTGAATGTGCTTCTAGCACTATCTGTACCAATATAGCTGTCAAGTGCTGAAAGGCAAGCCATTTAATTCCATGCTGAAGAAATATCCTTGATAAAGAAATCCAAGTTGGAACGTGCTGTGAACCAACCCCAAATTGGCACACTTACTTGAAAACTGAAATCCTGTGCAATTTACACGTGCTCTAGTGCATTCATGTGTCAAAAAAGGACACAGTCTCGAATCCTCTGATCCCATAAGCAGAAATCTGTTCATGGGATTCTCCCGCTAGAGAACAGATAGGAAGGCAATTTTCATTGACTCCCCCTTTCCTGTCACTAAACTCCTGAAATTCTATGTCACAGGGTTAGGGATCCATCCAGACAGTGTCCGAAATTAGCTAGGCGCCAGGCGCATTTTACACCTGCCTTTTAACCACTTGCACCAGGATGGTGCCCGGTGTCTACACCACCTGGGCATCATTGGATCTGGACTGTTTTCACACACAAATACCCCATCTTATAGAAGTCTATCAGTTATATTTTATCTGTACAATCGGAATGAATTTCAGGAACCAAAATGCTTTTTCTGTGCAGCCTGAGCAACAGCAGTCGCCATTAAGAAAAAGAGGTTGGAAATAGCCTCTGTGTGTGTGTGTGTGTGTGTGTGTGTGTGTGTGTGTGTGTGGACTGTCCCTGAATCAAGTGACTTTTCTTTTTTAAGTTCTCAGAACTCAAGGTTGTAATCCGCCCTTCCCAGATCTTTAAATGAGAATTAATCACAATCAAGCCCATCATTTGAAAGCTAAGACTTCAGAGCTGCTTTGCCCCCGAATGGCAAGCAGACATTCCATTTTGGCAACTGCAACCCTGGCTTAAGGAGGTGTGGAGGATTCCCTGGTCCTGAATGGGGTAACTGTGCCCCTGAAGGACCAGGTGTGCAGCCTGGGAGTCATTTTGGACTCACAGCTGTCCATGGAGGCGCAGGTCAATTCTGTGTCCAGGGCAGCTGTTTACCAGCTCCATCTGGTACGTAGGCTGAGACCCTACCTGCCTGCGGACTGCCTCGCCAGAGTGGTGCATGCTCTGGTTATCTCCCGCTTGGATTACTGCAATGCGCTCTACGTGGGGCTACCTTTGAAGGTGACTCGGAAACTACAACTAATCCAGAATGCGGCAGCTAGACTGGTGACTGGGGGCGGCCGCCGAGACCATATAACACCAGTCTTGAAAGACCTACATTGGCTCCCAGTACGTTTCCGAGCACAATTCAAAGTGTTGGTGCTGACCTTTAAAGCCCTAAATGGCCTCAGCCCAGTATACCTGAAGGAGCGTCTCCACCATCGTTGTTCTGCCCGGACACTGAGGTCCAGCGCCGAGGGCCTTCTGGCGGTTCCCTCACTGCGAGAAGCCAAGTTACAGGGAACCAGGCAGAGGGCCTTCTCGATAGTGGCCCCCGCCCTGTGGAATGCCCTCCCACCAGATGTCAAAGACAAAAACAACTACCAGACTTTTAGAAGACATCTGAAGGCAGCCCTGTTTAGGGAAGCTTTTAATGTTTAACAGACCATTGTATTTTAATATTTGTTGGAAGCCACCCAGAGTGGCTGGGGAAACCTAGCCAGATGGGCGGGGTATAAATAAATATTATTATAATTATAATTATTATAATTATTATTATTATTATTTATTTGGTGCCTAGTTAATAGATCTGAGTTTCTAACACTACACCCAGAACAGCATAGAAGGTGCAGTAACGGTACTTAATGAAACTGCCTTCTCTCTTTTTGCCAGCGGGATCCTGTTGCTTCAAAAGCCCTTCTGTGAATGGGAGTGAAGCACAGGATCCAAGCCATGGGGCTTAATACAGAGGGCTGCTTCAACTTCAGTAGGCAACCAGAAACATCTGGGTAGGAATGGTAGGAACGTCTGGGACACATGCAAATCCCACCCTCCACAGCCATGTGTGCGAACTTGGATGCCATTGTGCTCTCATCCCAAAATTGAGTTTCATGGTTAGACGTATCAGAAGTGACCCTTAACGACGACACCTCCATTTGTCATTAACCTTGCAAGGTAACTGAGCGTTGGTGCTATACCTACTAAGGCCTGTTGAACAGAACTCTTTTTAAGTGAAGCAAATATTTATCTGGCAGCAAAACAGCAGGAGATATAAATGAAATTCTTATGAGGCTCAGGATTTTGCTTCAGGAAAGCATCAAGATTTCCTTTCAATGTTCAAAAAAATGTGCTGACTGTTCATAAGCTACCCTAAACAGAGTATGGCATGCTTTGAAGACAAGAGAAATATGCTATACTTATGAAACCTGGAGTTTAATAGATTGTATTTATTCAGTCAACTGGAAACAATTTTTGCCAGACAACCCCTTCCCTCTCATATCTCAGCACTTGAGATATGAGCTTGCAACTGTGGAAGCCTCAACTTTTGTCTATTTTTGAAACTAAATACATTTCGGGTGTCTCATTGCATGGTAGCTTTGTCTGTTGTTCATCTTCTACCACTTTTAATCTCTTCACAAAATGGCACTTCTGCAAACCTAGTTGATGTGCTTTTGAACTGCTTGGTTGGCAGGAGCAGGGACCGAGCAACGGGAGCTCACCCTGTTGTGGGGAATCGAACCGCCCACCTTCTGATCGGCAAGCCCTAGGCTCTGTGGTTTAGACCACAGTGCCAGCCGCATCCCTTGGCATAGAATACCCATGTTCAATTGGCTACCAGGCCAAGTTCAAGGCCCAGTTAGTATTTAAAGTTAGTATTTAAAGCCATTAACAACTTTGGACCAGTGTACCTATGAGATTGCCTTACCCCTTATGTGCCCTACTCGATCGCTTCGATGTGCAGAATTAACACTGCTACAAGTGCCCCATAACACCCATTCCACATTTGTTAGAACCCAATCCTTTAGTGTGGCAGCACCTACACTTTGGAACTCTCTGCCTATAGATATCAAGCAGGTGGATTCACTGAACTCTTTTTTGAATCCACTAAAAACATTCTTATTTAGTCAAGTCGAATCTCTAGTGACTTCCGGTTAAGATGGCGTCAGCTCAGAAAGTTGGCTCCGGAGCTCTGCAGATCACATGATTTTAAACCAAGTTTTAATTGGTATTAACTTGTGTGAAGCTAATTATTTTATCAACCTTTTTATAACTTGGAAGTTTAGTCAAGTCTACCCAGATGCTTAGAAAAGCTGGTGTGAATTTTAATCTGTTTTAGCATTTAAACTTGTTGCAAGTTTTAATGTATTGTAAAAAAAAAATCTGCTTTATTGGTTTTATCTTTTTGTAAATCACTTTTTTAAAAAACAAACAAACTACAAAGTAATATATAAATTTTGTGATATAAATAAATAGAGAAGCATATTCCTGTAGGGCACAATACATTCACAACAGGCAAAATACCAGCACCCCCAACAGACCACCATTTGCCATACTGAAATTAATTCTTATTTCTGTAGTAGTTGTTGCAAAGACAACTTAATGAATTATTGGTGATCTGTACAATTCAACACAAATTTCAGTTTTCAAGAGAGGGATGCAAAAAAGAATAGGCCCAAATAGGTAGAATTTGTCAAGGAAGAATCTAATCAAATATCCAAAAGGTTACAATGATCTTATGGAGAATTACATCCCAGGAGTCCTCGCTCCTGAGCAACTTACCCTTGAGAAAATGTTTTCTAGAGAGCTGGTCAAAGATTTCTTGGCCTTGTTTTTCAGAATGTCAAGTTTGAATCTGCCACCACTAGCTGCGTTCTCTGGAACTGTGGTGCTGGAGGCATTCTGCTGAGACAAAAAGGCAAGCTTTGTCATCAATGTTGCCTACAGAAGACAACGCAAATGTACCCCTGCCAAACTGACCCACAGATATACAAAGTGCAAAACAGAAAAAAGTGCACTTATCTCATGTTGCCTTTTAAAATTTGCAGGGTGCTGTTGCATTAAGTTTTTCTACATGCTACATTTTGGCTTTTAGTGCAACGTAAGGAAACGCGGGTAGGGACACGGGTGGTGCTGGTCTAAACCACAGAGCCTCGGACTTGCCGATCAGAAGGTCAGTGGTTCGAATCCCTGCAGCGGGGTAAGCTCCCGTTGCTCGGTCCCTGCTCCTGCCCACCTAGCAGTTTGAAAGCACGTCTAAGTGCAAGTAGATAAATAGGTACCACTCTGGCGGGAAGGTAAACGGCGTTTCTGTGCACTGCTCTGGTTTGCCAGAAGCGGCTTAGTCATGCTGGCCACATGACCCAGAAGCTGTACGTCAGCTCCCTCAGCCAGTAAAGTGAGATGAGCGCCGCAACCCCAGAGTCGTCCGTGACTGGACCTAATGGTCAGGGGTCCCTTTACCTTTAAGGAAACCAGGTCAAACTAGATACACCACCAGGGGTGCAAAATTCGTCACTGACTTCTTGATGTTGTTGCTATAAACAATTTGGATTGTGGCTGGGCCACAGGGGAGTAGTGACTCTTTTTTTGTGTACTGCAACCCCAAAGCAAATCAAAAGGTCCCATTCATTGGCCATTCATTCGCCAAAAGCAAAGCCAGGGTTTCAGATTCCAGGAAGTCTCCATGCATGAATATGAAGGCTCATGCTCCCTTGATATAGGCGTTCACATTAAAAACATTTTTTTGGGAAGCTGTAGGTGGGACTTGTCAACACAGGAGCAAAGAATACTGAATAGGGCTTAAACTCAGGCTTCCTCAACCTCAGCCCTCCAGATGTTTTTGGCCTACAACTCCCATGATCCCTAGCTAGCAGGACCAGTGGATCAGGGATGATGGGAACTGCAGTCTCAAAAACATCTGGAGGACCAAGGTTGAGGAAGCCTGGTTTAACTGCTCTGGCATAGTTAACTTTTGCTGGGTTTTATTATCAAGTTTTGTTTCATAGTAGTGAAGTTTTTAACTTAACTGCTGCCTTAACAATATTTCAATCAAGAGGCAGTTTATCATTAAAGGAATCTATTCTTGTAATGCTCAAGATGGTCGCTCAATAATTTCTACACTATGGTACTTATCATTCACCATCTTCCTTATTCCGAAAACGAAATCAACTTGCAAGTCCCACCCCAAGACTAGAGTTCCCTACCTCTCTCACAAGGCTAGAGCTTAGGGTCACCCAATGAAACTGATTGGCACAACACATAATTGCCCTTTGGAAACCACTGCCACAAAGTGCCATAGTTGACTAGCCTGACCATACATTAACTCAGAGGGATTTCACTGGGACTAAGCTAAATGTATGCTCAGATGTATGCTGCAGCCCCAGAGAAAGGTGTTAAGATGGTGATGGGAAGCACTTGGGTTCATATTCCAAGATGTCTTCCGCCATCACTAAACGACAAATCAGGATAAAGAGCCTTACCGTTGGGCCCTCTCCAATATGCACGTGAGCCTTTTGTTTAGCTTCACACAGTTGTCGCAAGTGTAAGATCACCAGCTCATTGTCTTCCTGGTCAGTAACGGGTTTCATTTTCTGTTAGGTGGGAAATAAGCAATATATTTTTGGAAATTTGATATCTGCAATTCTGGTTAAACTTGATTTTCATAAAACAATAGAAAATTCATTCTTCTAGAAATAAAGTATCAAAATAAATTCATTTCATAACTTAATAATAATAATAGTAATAGTAGTAGTAGTAGTAGTAGTAGTAATAATAATAATAATAATAATAATAATAATGTTTATACCCTGCCCATCTGACTGGGTTTTCCCAGTCATTCAGGGCGGCTTACAGCAGTTTAACAAGCCTTTGGAGTACAGTATACATTTGTGAATGTACTTTTGATTCTTGGCATCTCTGAGCTAACAACTTGATCCTGTAGTCCCGTTCCAGAGAATGAATGCCAACCGGTTCGGTTTATTACCTGCACACGCTCAAAGATGTCAGCTTGCTCATTGTCACTGAGAGAGGACAGATGTTTCTGAATCACAAGTTTAGCTCTTGGTGGATAAAGACCTTAAAAAACAACAGAGAGGCAGGCAGACATTGATCAGGTAAGTTATATTTATTTGACAAACCATCTCACCAAACTTGTTGTAGAACATTAACACTGAATAATGTGCAGTATATTAAGTCATGATAATGTCAAGAAAGCCCAGATTTTATGCTAAAAACAAAAGTTTCTGGTCCACAACTTTTACAAATTCAGTCTTATTACATTCTTAATTTAAGAGGAGAGGGGGGTCTCAAACAAGCAAGCGGGTAAAGAGAACTAACCATCAGTGATGTGATTATGTGGTTTTAGGCACTAGACTTCATGATCTTATGGAGGCCTTCTTTTTCAGATGCAAGAGAAGATGGCCTCTGCCACGTGCCAAGTGAGATCCATCTTCTCAGATGCACTGCTTTGCCTCAGAGGATTCGAGAGGGAGTTGATATGACACCAGGGACATATTAGGATGACAGCCAGAATTGCCTCCTTCATATGAGCACCATGTGATTTCTGTCTGTGTGCCACATTTTAATAAAGATTTTGTTTGAGAAACGTTTTCTCGGCTGCTCCGAGAGCCTCTTGGCACTATGAAGTGGGCTTTCCCCTTCACTGGTACCCAATATTTAACAAAATTTAACAAGCATACCACCAGGTCAGGTACCTACTTTTACCTGGAATGCCTCTATCGACTGAAGCACAGTTTTCTAAGATATATCAGTTCTTTTTTAAAATAAATAAATACCCACCCACCACATGTGACAGAAATCTTCTTTAAGCTGTTGGCGTAGCTAAATCAATGCAAAGTTGTTGTTGTTGTTTTGCATGCGTTCTTCTTGCTCAAGGGCAGAATCATAACTCAGCTGTGGGGTTCCCCCCCCCCTCTTCTCTCTTAAGGCCAAGGACGTACCCCTTTCAAAACCCAGGCGTCCCACAGGATTTCAGTTTGAGCGTTCAATCAGTCAGTCATTCTCGAGAGAGGTGATTATAGGTCCTACATACACTCTTCCAGAACCTGCCAACCCGCTCCCCGCCCCAGACAAAGCTCTTTCTTTTCTTAAAGAAAGCATCAGCTTAAGTCACGGGCTGCACTTGCACAGACTTGGCACACTTCTTTGCCCACCAGAGGGAGCTGACAACTAAATATGTACTTCTGGTATAAACACATGCCAGCATAGAAGAAAGTAAGCTTTATTTTGGGCTAGGGGGAGGGGGGAGTACCATGTGGGTAGCCTTGTCGTGCTGTCAGTACAGTGACTAGCTTCCAACGGCCTCCATTTTGAATAAGGTTTCCATATCGTGTTCTTATGTGTGAGTCATCCTTTTGATGGAAATTGTTGCCCAGGATGAGTTAAGGCTCATTCAGACTTCCTTTTGCTCTGCACTTTCCAGGCACAGGGTCCATGTTGTGCTTCCCACGGGGAAACCCATGTTTCACCGCTGAAGCAGAGCAAACGGCAATCGGGTTTCCCACTGACTACCATTTGCCCCGATTCGGTGGTATGTATGCTGGCATCCGTCTGTTCACGAGACCATATATAAGTGTGCCTTTGGGGGTGGTCAAACCATTGGAGTTACAGCACTGTAGAGACCGATATGGGAGAGACAGGTTTTGTTGCAGGTGGGGCTGAGGAAGGTGCCCGGTTTTACTGCTATGGGTGCAGCAGGGTGTTTCTTCTCTCATTGCTAAGATGCGGGTTTTCCTGGTGAAAGCACAAAGACAAAAACAACAATACTAGACCCGTGCCTAGAAACACAACACAAAAGGAAGTATGGATGAGCCTTTATAGACATCAAACAAATATATAGGAAAATAGCACTGTTCAGGTGGAATGACCAGCCAGGGTAGGAACCAAATGGACCCCTCCATATATTTCAGAATACCAAATACAGTTGTACCTTGGATCCTGAATGCCTTGCGAGTCTAACGTTTTGGCTCCCAAATGCCGCAAACCTGGGAGTGTTCTGGTTTGCGAACGTTCCAATCGGAAGCCATGCCTTGGTTTCCAAACGTTTTGGAAGTTGAACGGACTTCCAGAACGGATTCCATTTGACTTCTGAGGCACCACTGGGTGGTCTGTAGGGAACAAGCTGTTGCCTTCATGAATTGTTGTGTGGGTTTTGCAAAATAACCTCTCTAGCCACCACTGAACGGACTAGCTAGACCTCGGTCTGATTTTGCAGAGCTCTTCTTTTGGATAGGATTCAGCCCCTCTTCCTTTCCTTTAAGAGGCGACAATCTGGCACATGCCCTATTTATGGCTGTGACAGGAATCCTAAAACCTTATAACAGGAAGGGGGCCTATAATAGGTGGGTGGGCCTTCTTGATACAGAACCAAATATCTACAAGAAGCAGTTGTTGTTGCTTATTGAATTTATATACAGTGGTGCCCCGCAAGACGAATGCCTCGCAAGACGGAAAACTCGCTAGACGAAAGAGTTTTCCGTTTTGGAGGTGCTTCGCAAAACGAATTTCCTATGGGCTTGCTTCACAAGATGACAATGTCTTGCGAGTTCCTGCGGGTTTTTTTTCCTCCCCCCCCCTTTTCTAAGCCGCTAAGCCGCTTATCAGCTGATCCGATCAGCAGATAAGCCGCTAAAAGCCGCTAATAGCGCTAATCCGCTAATCCGTCAATGGGCTTGCTTCGCAAGACGAAAAAACCGCTAGACGAAGAGAATCACAGAACGGATTCTTTTTGTCTTGCGAGGCACCACTGTAACACCCTATAACCACAAAATATATAATAAAAATAAAAACAACAACCTAATAGCCCCCCCCCAAAAAAAAACACATTTTAAAAGGGCATTGGATGTAAATCAGATAATCCAAAGGCCTGGTTAAAAAGGAAGGCTTGTGCCTAGTGCCTAAGGTGTGTAAAGAAGGCGCCAGGTGAACATCCCTGGGGAGAGCATTCCACAGACGGGGAGCCACTGCAGAGAAGGCCCTGCTCCCGTGTTGCCACCCTCCAGACCTCTTGAGGAGGAGGCACACGAATGAGGGCCTCAGAAGATGATCTCAGAGTCCGGGTAGCTAAGTTATATTCCCTCACAGGTATGGCATACGCAAGGCAATCTAACGTAAATTACAGCCTTAACCAGGCGTTTACGGACACTGGAAGACTTAGCATGGCACCCTAAGCAAACAAGCTTGACTTACTGCAAAACAAAGCCCCGTGGCACCTTTGTGTGCAAAGCACAATGCTCCAGATTCAGAAAGCAAGCAAGGGCTCACAACTACCTTCAATCCTTTCGCAGAGCTTGTGCAGCGAGTGCATTGGGCAGGCCTCACACAGCTTAATCTGAGTCTTGGCACTCTGGAGGGCTGCAGCCGTGCTGAACGCTTGTTTGAGAGTGAGCATCACTTCATCCACCTGAAAAGGGAGGATTAAAATCCAATGAATCCTATGCGTGCATTTTAATACCAGTTACACAAAAATACATACATACATATTTAAAACCAGACACTAGATTTTCAATCTAGTTAGCAAACCACTGAGTTACCATTAGAAATAAAAAGCACAGCAAATTGAGGTGATGCTCCTACAGAAATGAATAGGAGTTACACAATGGCTAAGAACCCTTTCATTTCACTACAGCGTCTGTGGAAGAATCTGCCAGTGTCCTGTGTCCTATTTTCATTTAAATGGGTTGTTAAAATTAGACTGATTTTGCAGGCTCTGTTTCACATTTGGGTCGCTGTTATTTTTTTAAAAAACACAAGTGCCGTTTTTCTTGTGTTTTGTTTTGTTTTTTAACACAGCTGAATTGTTTGATAATAGGGATCGGAAACTTAACTTTTCCAATAAGCATAATGAAGTTATTAAATCCTACTCCTGGATAGAATTTAATTTAGAGAACTGGGCCTTTATGTAGTGGGACTAAAAGGAGCTGAAGACAAGCTACCAACTTATTAGTAACCAACTGAACAGCTCGCCAGCTTTTATTGTTTCCAGACGGCAGTCTGGGCCGTGCTCCCCCCCCCCCCGACACAATCGCAAATAGAGGCAGGCAAAATTCCCACACTCTCCCACGTTAGAGGGGGGCAAACTTTGCATTCTCTGTCAGGAAAAAGGTCAGAGGTTACAAGGCTTCCCCTCAAGTGGTATAGAGATTCAAATCCATTTTCATGCCCCGCAAAGAAGCCTTTCAGTATCTCCTTTCCCTTCCTATATTTTATGTTGTGCCGTTTAAGAAAGCCAGACCTCAAGTCTGGAAAAATCTGGAACAAGATTCGCTTTTTACAGTAGCTTCTAGTGTACTTTGAACTTCTTTTTGTGCATTTGGACACGCTTCCACAGCTTTCTTGTGAAGAATATTTGCCATGCAAGGAAAGCGAGGCCCTCGTCTATGGATTTAGCAGAGTATTTGGTGGCTGTGCAATTTTCTCTTTCCAAAGATCACATCATCTTTATCCTTTAGATCCTAACTGTTCAAAGCCTTAAATGGCACAGGAGCCTAGGCACAGATTTCTGTTCTGACTCTTCTGTCAAAACAGCTTTTAGTTACAATTGGCGCCATTCTCACCAACTGAAATTACAGAATAAAATTCTGTCCTGCCGATATAGAAGCTCCGAAGGCAGTTGTGCATGCATAAACTAGTGTATTAAGTTATTTGTGAGGCATGTAGGATGTACTGTCAATCAGGCACCGGAACAAGCGATACCCTTTTTGCAACTATGGGTGTTGGTCGTGGGGGGAAGGCAGCTATTAAAATCTTTTAAGATTATAGTACTTTGGGTGGGTACTGTTGGGGTTTCTTTGGGGTTTCCCCCCCTGGGGTTTCCCCTGCTACTGCAGCATCAGACTCTTGAATCCCAGGGTCTTTCCTCCTGGCCTTGTGATGATGTCGCTGCCCATATCTTGGTGAAGAGAAAAGGGAGATGAGCTGTGCTTCATTACCCTGCTCAAAATGGGTATGAAATATCTGCCGAATGTGCCCCGGCACATGAAATTACTGCCACAAGGATGTGGGAAGGAAAACAAAGACTAGAAGCCTGTGTTGCTTTCTCCCCCATTGTCCAGAACTAAGAGTCACAAGGAGATCACGCTATGGATTTGGCCTTTGTCCAAAAAGAAAAAAAAAAGAAAAAAAGGGAACACAAATATCTTACCACATTTTTGAAGTTTAGATACAAATCACTAGATGAACGGAAGAATACAGTAAACAGTAGTGACTTACCAGAGATTCGCTTGCACACTGGAACACATAGCAAACATACTGATTGATCCCAGGTTCCGCAGATTCCCGACAAATAAAACCAAAGTGATCTATGTGTCTTATGCCCTGGAGAGAAATAAAACGAAAAGCTAAACATACAGAAAAAAATTAATTGATGCTCATCAACTACCGATCATTAGGACTCTAGCATTTTTTAAAAAATCAGGAGTAACTAAACCTACTTTTCCTGTATAGTGCTTCCTAAGCACATAGATAGAAAAACCATGATCCTTTTGTGGTTGTTTTAAAGAGAGCGTATAAATATATACAAACATTTCTGAATATACAATGCTCCTTGCTCCAACACAATCTCCAAAAAAGAAACAAAGCAAACAGATCACTATTTTGAATTACTACACTGAAGAGTCAGGATCATTTTTCTGACTTTTGTTTCTGCTTCCACTGCCTATTCCTCCTCTCAGTATACATTTATGACACTCCCCCAAAGCCCTGTGAATCAAGGACCCCAAAATGATGTGTGTCCTTTCTTTCTGAGGGGAACATGAGAAGATCCGAAATGGTTAAGTCTCTACTTGGCATAGCTCCTGACTTCTAGGCCCCAGCATACAAAATGAAAATGGCGGCAGCCTCAGCCGGAGTTGAAATGGGTCACATGCAGTGTTTATTTGTATACAATGGTACGTGTATAAAATGTGTATGCTCATCTGGTACGCCGGCCGAGACTGCAATGCGCTCTACCCGGGGCTACCATTGAAGGTGACTCAGAAGCTACAACTAATCCAGAATGTGGCAGCTAGACTGGCGACTGGGAGCGGCTGCCGAGACCACATAACACTGGTCTTGGTACATTGGCTCCCAGTACATTTCCAAGCAAATTCAAAGTGTTGGTTGTTGTTTAGTCATGCCCGACTCTTCGTGACCCCATGGACCAGAGCATACCAGGCACTCCTGTCTTCCACTGCTTCCCGCAGTTTGGTCAGACTCATGTTTGTAGCTTCAAGAACACTGTCCAACCATCTCGTCCTCTGTCGTCCCCTTCTCCTTGTGCCCTCCATCTTTCCCAACATCAGGGTCTTTTCCAGGGAGTCTTCTCTTCTCATGAGGTGGCCAAAGCATTGGAGCCTCAGCTTCAGGATCTGTCCTTCAAGTGAGCACTCAGGTCTGATATTCCCTCAGAATGGATAGGTTTGATCTTCTTGCAGTCCATGGGACTCTCAAGAGTCTCCTCCAGCACCATAATTCAAAAGCATCAAATCTTCAGCGATCAGCCTTCTTTATGGGCCAGTGTTGGTACTGACCTTTAAAGCTCTAAACCAGGCACCCCCAACCTTTGGCCCTCCAGATGTTTGGGGACTACAACTCCCATGATCCCTAGCTAACAGGACCAGGGGTCAGGGATGATGGGAATTGTAGTCCAAAACATCTGGAGGGCCAAAGGTTAGGGATGCCTGCTCTAAACGGCCTTGGCCCAGGATACCTGAAGGAGCGTCTCCACCCCCATCGTTCAGCCCGGACACTGAGATCCTCCTCTGAGGGTCTTCTGGTGGTTCCCTCACTGCAAGAAGTGAGGTTACAGGAAACCAGGCAGAGGGGCCTTCTTGGTAGCCTGTGCAATGCCCTCCCATCGGATGTCAAGGAGATAAAGAACTACATAACTTTTAGAAGACATCTGAAGGCAGCTCTGTATCACGAAGTTTTTAATGTTCGATGTTTTACTATGTTTTATATATGGTGTAAGCTGCCTAGAGTGGCTGGGGAAACCCAGCCAGATGGGCAGGGTATAAATAATAAAATAATGATGATTATGCTTGAAGTAGTTTTGTAGTAAAATGGAAAACATGAAAAATAAAGTGATTTTAAGAAGCCAAGAACAGCACTGACCACACTAAACAGTTTAAAGGAGGAAGGTATTCATTCTGCAATCCTATGCATGCCTATCTGTGAGTTAAGTCCTACGAAACTCAGTGGGGGTTATGGGGTTTTGCCAGCAGTTTATAACCCTCCACGTGCTGCTGGTCTATAGCTCTTCCCATACATTATCACCAGTCATGCTGACCAGAGCAGATGGAAGTTGTAGTCCAACATCATCTTGTGGATCCCCCTTGGTTATATCATAAAGTCCTTGCAGAAGAGAAGTGCAAGGACTTCAGACATCAACAGAAATGGAGCAGAAATTCGTATGAATCAAAAAATCAAAATGAATCAAAAGCAAGCAGACGATTCTCTTTCCTTCTCCAGCACTAAGGGAGTGAAAGTAACCACAGGGTTGCTTCTTACCACAACACAGTAAGTGAGACAACTGTGTGTAAGGGGGGAAACCCTAAAACTTAAAACTGGTGTACCTGTCAGTTAGGTTATTTACTCTTAGTTCTTCCCTGGGAAGGTTTTTCAACATCCGAAGAACAACAGGTGAGTTTGTTTTATTGTTCTCAGTACAGGGAAACTCTCACAGCTGCTTCTGACACGCAACGCCATACTGATATGGTTTGATATTTGTGATCTGCTTGTACAAGTTCAATGCATGCAACCTTCCTGCAAAAGTGTCGGTCACTAGAAAACAGCTGGTTGGAAGTGACGTTGCTATTTTAGTCCAAGAGAATGCATGCTTGAGAACTCTAAAACTGGTGATGAGAAAACTAAGAACGCAGCAACCACCTCGAAAGATGATGTCGTGATGAAGGTATTTGCCTGCAAGTCTTGTTGGAAAATAGTGGCTGCAATCGAGCAAATGAGAATTGCAAGCAGAAACTGCCTTCCATTCACAAAGCGTGTATCTCACTATCTCTATCACAAAGCACATTCACTGGTCAGGTCCATCTGTTTTGCACATGTAACAGCATTAGCTGTCACGACGAGACCCCATGGGGGGGGGGGAGGGGAATGATCAAGAAATACCCCAGCGCGCTATTTCATCATTTGTCTCTTTGATACTTTTAATTTTAGATGTGAAGAACAGTTAAGATTTTCACCCGCAATTACCTTAATAAAGAGAATGAACTGAAACTTCTCTTTCAATAAGTAGGCAAAGCGTCATGTCAAAAGTACCCACTGATCATTCAATTTTATTTTATTTTTAATTTCAAATTGTTGTTCTAAATGTTCTAAGAAAAAATTATTACCACAAGGAGGATTGGAAATGAGAAATCAGCAGCAAACACCATGAAACTTAACAGATGTCTCTGTTGTTGATACTGCAGGATAATTCTCTGGCATTCCCTTAATTCTACAGTAAAAAGCAGGAACAGCTAAGCAGATGTTAACAAATAGTTCCTCCCACCTCAGTCCTTCTGCTTACACTTAATTTTCCAAACCTGTTTTTATTCTGAAGATGCCCAGCTTGTTTTATCCAAACACTATTAACCTAGCTTGGATACTCACCTGAGAACACGAGGAGATATCTTTAAAGTTCTTCTCAAATACAACCGATTTAGTATCTGGACTGATGAGGTTAATTTCAAATCGACCAACCTTGAAAAGAGAGAAAACAACAACATGTTAAGGCAATCAGAACATCATGGACAAAGAGGTATCCTTGAGACGCCAGAAATTTTTACTCGCGCCTGTTTATCAAAGAGAAGCGTATCAAAAACTGGTGTTATGCCAACAGCAATGATTAAGGACAGGGTGACAGTTCTGCTAAGCCACCTGAAAACAATCGGAATAGAGAAAGAGGAACAGGCATATAATATATTTACTTTTGTTTTATTCAGGATTCCACTTTATCTATGGGATGAGTAGTCAGTCATGCAAGCTCCCACAGGCTTGAAGTCTCAGTAACAACAAGCCTCTCAAATGTTCCAAAAAGTCAAGGCAACTGGAAATATTCAGAATAAAACTAGGTGACAGAAGATGAATAATGGGAATTACGAGGTACAGAAAAATAGTCAAGAGGAACCAGGAAGAGCATCAGCATGCAGTTTAAGAATAGACACTGATGAATTTGCTCTAAATGCTGCAGTAATAACCTTGCCTGCAAATATTTTCAATTTAAGGGATCTTGAAGATCATCTTAACCAGTCATCCAGAAGCTAATCTCACAAGTTTACAGATTTAACAAATACCAAAAGCAGAAAGTAAGTGTGAACAGGACAAGGAATTTTATCAGCAGTACTGTACATCAAATTGCTGGCTGTGTTATCAGCTGAACATGTACAGTATCTTTTTCAGTATATAATTAGCTTTGGTATGCTTTTAAGGTGGTGCTCAACCAAACAAAAACGTAATTTAGAGACACTGCTCCATTATTCAGAGCCACTGCTTCCTCAGTACTCCAAACTACAATCCCGGCATCACAGGTTAAAACCTACCAACCATCACATATTCCTATCAAAATTTATATTTCATTTTGTGAAGTTTTCTCCTCTCGCTCCATTTGCTGAACATATTATTCCTTTTTTTTACCATTTATAACCTGCATACTGGGCCAGGAGAAAGTATACAGCATATGTTACAGACAACTCTCTGATTTCCAGCAGCCTTTAGCAATGCTAGCCCCAGACCTAGGCTAGATCTACACTGACCTGTAAAAATGCTTTAAAAAAGTAATATAACTCTCAGTGCAATTTTCCATTGGCAGTGGATCACTCCTCTATAGCGCCCTCTGATGTCACAGGTTTATAACGCATTTTTAACGTTTTAAGTGACCACTGTAGACGAATCCTTAGTAATAAGGTAACAAAAGGGTGAGGCCTGAGAGTAAAATGAAGGAGCAAGTAATTTGTAAGGAAAGATGAAAAAATATCTAGGGGAGCAACAGAAGCAGTAAAGGAAGGGCTGAAATGGCTTTGAGCAGCATGGATCAGCGTGGATGACTACAGTCTCCGCTCTCTCGCTCTCTCTCATGCATGCGAATGCCCAACTCTGTCCTGGGTCTCCTCGTTAGCTGTAGTAAAATTGAGTTTCAGGTATATAAGCCCAAGTTCCCGACAATCTAACGAGTGAGAATCAATGGGGTATTCATAGTAAGCATGTAAAACAGGGGTCGGCTTCCTAAGGCCCATGGGCCACATGCAGCCCATGGGGTTCGTTTAACCAGCCCATGGACCCCTGCTGCCTGCTTGGTCGGCTCCTGTGTTAAACTGGCGTGGAACAGAGCAGGGGCCGCCTTCTGCGACGCTGGCTGGCTTCCCATTGGCTGCAGGAATCTCCTGTAGCCAATGGAAAGCTGCGTACGCCTCCTCTGCGCTGGAAGGAGCGCCAGAAATAGCATTTGTGCATGTATGTGTGCGCACACACACACACACTCTGGCTCACTGCGGGACCGTGAACTGGCCCAAGCCACAAAAACTTTGCCAACCCTTGATATAAACTATTGCCTTTAACCAGGCAGAGGGCCTTCTCGGTAGTGGTGCCCTCCCTGTGGAACGCCCTCCCACCAGATGTCAAAGAGAACAACAACTACCAGACTTTTAGATGACATCTGAAGGCAGCCCTTTTTAGGGAAGCTTTTAATGTTTGATGTATTACATTATTTTAATATTTTGGAAGCAGCCCAGAGTGGCTGGGGAAGCCCAGCCAGATGGGCGGGGTATAAATATTATTATTATTATTATTATTATTATTATTATTATTATGCCTGCAAATTCTGGAATAGCATTCAAGTTGGCCATAGTCCTATACACACTTGTTAGGGAAAAGTTCCATTTAACTCAACCGGGCTCACTTCTGTAAGGCACTGCACTGTTTCGTAATAAAAACAAGGAGCCTTGCAGCAACTGAAGATTGTGAACTGATGGCACGAGTTTTTGTGGACTACAGTCTGCAACGTTAAGTGTAATTTTTAATTTTAAATCCTCTTAACAGATCTGCCTGCCAAAAATAGTTGCCAGGGCTGTTTAATATCTCTGTGTTTGTACACGTGCAGATATAGATATATGTAAAAATATTGTTTCATTAAAAGAACAATTAAAGGCTACAGCCCGAAACATAAACTGGGGAGGAAGTCACATTGGAAATTTGTTTCTGAGTAAATATGAACAGGGCTATACTGTAAACAAACCTGTGTTTGTTTTATAGGTACCTCCTTAAGTTCCATCATGTGTCATTCGAGTTCCCTGATAATCTCCCATGTATGCCCTAAACAGATCCAGACCTGTTTAGCTTCTGCAAAGTTCCTGCATCAGATACTGGCAACAACTGCATCAAAACCTAAAGGGTAATCTACCTGGTTAGCAGAAAATTTAATAGTCCTGTGGAAAAAGAATAGTTTTACCCTGCCTGCTAAACTTAGGAGTGATGGCACAGCCTTTAAGGCCTCTTCAGGAAAGGTATACGGAGGTGTGGCATCACCACAGATCCCCACTAATTGTAAAAGATAATGTTGTATTATTAGGAAATTAAATCTATGCATAGCTAACTCTGCGTTCAACAATGAGCACTTGGGGAAGCCATTGGGTGACTGAACTCTCCCCAATGCAGTGTAGCAATGCTTAGAACTGGGATGGCAGCCATATCTTGCCTCCTGCTTTTTCGGGTTATTTTCGGTATAAATTCTAAGGCAGATAGGACATCAAGAAATAGTTATTTGCTTGTTCAGGATTTGCTTTGGGAATTTTATATATATATATATATATATATATATATATATATATATATATATATATATATATATATATATATAAACAACTATGGCTTGGTGCAATGTCCAAGCTATAAACTATGGTTGATTACTGGCCAGCAAATCGACTGAGAAAAATACGTTCTGAAGTAGGTTAGCAAACCGTAGTTTGGCATGATGTCTGACTTGAGAAACCATTGTAATATTCACTGTTCTGCTGCAGAATGGAGACAAGTGCACAGGGAAACAAATAACATGAAATGAAAGCAGAAGAACTCTTAACATAGCTTATATTTTATTGTTTTAGTAGCCAAACCATGGTTTGAGTGTCCAACTACTGGTTTAGTTCAACTGTAAGTCACTTGACAGACAAATTCTCGTAGTCAGTTTCAGGCCCAAAGAGGCAACACTTTTAAGAATTTAGAAATTTAAATGCTTAAGAACACTGACCACTAATCAGAAGTCGGGAACCTTGTCTTTCAACCTACAGTATTGCACAATTTCAGCCTCTTATTCTGTTCACCTTATGACTGAAAACCATGGTTGTGCCACTAAACACTGATGTTAAGATTCATTTTGTTTTACTGATGAAGCTTTAGGTGCAAACACAATTTTGATAAGAGAGCTTATTGTCTGAGAGCAAGTTCATGCTGCAGCTTGCAAGAAGTATAGAGCAGCTATCGCTGGTGCTCTGCGACCAACAGTACAGTGGTGCCTCGCAAGACGAAATTAATCCGTTCTGCGAGTCTCTTCGTCTAGCAGTTTTTTCGTCTTGCGAAGCAACCCTATTAGCGGCTTAGCGCTATTAGCGGTTTAGCGGCTATTAAAGGCTTAGCGGCTATTAAAGGCTTAGCGGCTTAGCGGCTAAAAGGCTATTAGCGGCTTAGCGGCTTAGAAAAGGGGGGGAAGCGGAAAAAAATCGGAACACTCGCAAGACGTTTTCGTCTTGCAAAGCAAGCCCATAGGGAAATTCGTCTTGCGAAGCAGCTCAAAAACGGAAAACCCTTTTGTCTAGCGGGTTTTCCGTCTTGCGAGGCATTCGTCTTGCGGGGCACCACTGTACCTCTCCAACTCTGATGCATTGACTGGGAGTCTGTTTGGACTAATAAGGGATCTGTGTAAGGATCTTCCCCTGCTAACTTGTGTTGTTCAGTCCTCTCCCCCATGCTTTTCAACATCTACATGCAGCCGCTGGGAGAGATCATTAGGGGGTTTGGGCTGGGTGTCCATCAATATGCAGATGATACCCAGCTCTACCTCTCTTTCAAATCAGAACCAGTGAAGGCGTTGAAGGTCCTGTGTGAGTGCCTGGAGGCGGTTGGAGGATGGATGGCGGCTAACAGATTGAGGTTGAATCCTGACAACACAGAAGTACTGATTTTGGGGGACAGGATGCGGGCGGGGGTAACTGTGCCCCTGAAGGACCAGGTGCGCAGACTGGGAGTCATTCTGGACTCACACCTGTCTATGGAGGCGCAGGTCAATTCTGTGTCCAGGGCAGCTGTTTACCAACTCCATCAGGTATGCAGACTGAGACCCTACCTGCCTGCGGACTGTCTTGCCAGAGTGGTACATGCTCTAGTTATCTCTCGCTTGGACTACTGCAATGCGCTCTATGTGGGGCTACGTTTGAAGGTGACCCGGAAACTACAACTAATCCAGAATGCAGCAGCTAGACTGGTGACTGGAAGCGGCTGCTGAGACCATATAACACCAGTCTTGTAAGACCTACACTGGGTCCCAGTATGTTTCCGAGCACAATTCAAAGTGTTGGTGCTGACCTTTAAAGCCCTAAATGGCCTTGGCCCAGTATACCTGAAGGAGCGTCTCCACCTCCATCGTTCTGCCCAGACACTGAGGTCCAGCACCGAGGGCCTTCTGGCGGTTCCCTCGCTGCGAGAAGCCAAGTTACAGGGAACCAGGCAGAGGGCCTTCTCGGTAGTGGCACCCGCCCTGTGGAACGCCCTCCCACCAGATGTCAAAGAGAAAAATAAGTACCAGACTTTTAGAATACATCTGAAGGCAGCCCTGTTTAGGGAAGCTTTTAAGGTTTAATAGGTTATTGTGTTTTAGTGTTCTGTTGGAAGCCGCCCAGAGTGGCTGGGGAAACCCCGCCAGATGGGCGGGGTATAAATAATAAATTGTTGTTGTTGTTGTTTGTTAGTGATCAGATTCCAAGCATGTTTGTACAAAAGGACTCCAGCTTAAAGATATTAAGTAAAGATACAGTAGTATGTGAATTTGTCTCCCTCAACCCATTCCCGTTCACTCCACCCTCCTGGCTGCGAATATTCTGGATTACACACAGAACCTACCTGAAAAAGCATTGTCCTGTTCTTTTCGGAGTCAGAAGGCTGGACGTGGCTTGGGGCACTTGCGTGACGTCTCCGGGACTGTGTTTTCAAACTATTGTCATGAACCTTCCTTTGCATCATGACACCTGTAACGCTGCTGCACCGGGATCGGAACTCCTGCTGCTCATCGAACCCTGAATCCTCCAAAATGCGCTCGGGGAAAGAGACGCGGGAGCTGGCCAAGCTGGCCAGGTTGGGCTGGCTTCCAACTATGAACATCCCGGGGCTACCACCGTTTAGGCCGTCCACCTCCTCGAACGGACTGTCCAAGGGAGAAGAGGGAAGTTCTCCATCGCACTCCATAAGATCCGTGATCGATTCCGCATTCCTCTGCTCGCTCAAGAGTTTCAGGCGCTGACGCTCGTGCAGGTTGAACTTCTCGATGCAGTCGTCAATCAGGCTGGAAGGCGCCTTTTTGTGTGCCACCATTACTTTGCCACAGTACAGAACCTCAAATTTTTGAGAGTTGTAGAAGGCATCTTCGCTGTCTTTGTTAGGCTTGGCGTCCTCTTTCAGGGCTGCTTTGCAAACCTGTCTTATGCTGCTGATGACATCTGGAACCTTTAGAAAAGGAGAAAGAGAATCATCATTAACAAAATGAAAACTGAAAGAAAACGGAGAACTTTTTAACAAAAAGGGAGGTGCTTCCTTTAGGAGAAGGGTGCAGTCTCTGGAGTGGAGGTTTGCCTTACACTAAGGTTACCAGATTTTTTTCAATGAATCCAGGGACACTTTCCAACTTCCTACTAAATAGATGGATTTTGTCAGGGGACTGATTTGTAAATCTGGGGGCTGTCCCTGGGAAACAGGGACGTCTGGTAACCTTACCTTACACTTGCCTTGTATGGGCGTCCAGAAAAAGGGATAACTCAGTCCTTAGACAGAAGTAAAATCTTATGGAAGATTCAAACAATATTTCTACAAAATGACCTGACCTCCTTTTCTGGACTGGAGAGCAAGAGGTTTAGGGACTGTATGCTCTCCTTGTTTTTGCATGGATTTTAAATGGAATTCAGATATGCCTCTATAGTTATCAGTTGCTCCGTGCATTCATGAACAGGACACACTGAAAAATCCGGGGACAATGACATCTACTAGAGAAGTATTTGCCAGTACTGCAAGCTTAGAGAAGAGGGTTAAGAGCACAAATTTCCTAACTGTGGTTCATGGACCACTAGAACTCCACAAACTTCACTCTGGTAGTCTGCAGCATGTTTACATTGATTACAATTGTATTTGACTGCTTCTTTTATTTCTTATATTACATTTTATTGATTTGCAATTTGAATTCGATGGAATGCAAACTGAAATACAATAAACTACAGTAAAAGAAATGAAAGAAGTAATAAAATATAATTAAAAACCATACAGCACCTAGCAGAGCACATTACAATTGCTACAACAGGCAGAAAAATGGCTAACTGGTTGGAAAAGAACAATTTAAGCAATTCTACCAACACTTCTAATCACAAGTGTTCAAGCCCTAGAATCCTCAGAAACCACATTCTCCATCATGACTATTAAGCATAAAAAGCAAAGTAAAACTTGTGCAACAATTTCAAATTTCAAAGACTTGAGTATGGATAAGAAATTTGCTCATTATAAAGGTGACTTTCTACTTGAACTTCAACATCAGCTTGATCTCACAGGTTTTAAAAAAAATACAACCCAATAGTTCATTTATTTACTTTGAGCATTGACCTATCAAAGGAAAATATGGCATGCTCCCGTAGTATAAAAATTCTCCATTTGGAGTTTGAATACATACAATTTTTGGAGAATTCAAGCGACCATGGTAGTTGGTGGTGGGAATGAACTAGGTAGGGTAGCCAATCTTCATTGATGGGATATGCTTTACAGCAGCACAAAACCACCACTGGATGCAAGCTTATGTTAACCACCATATCCATTTTGGATACAGAAAATGGGAAATACATAGTAATACAATACTTCAAGTCAAGAAGCCTGTGAATATTATTAGTTCTGCCACACATCTCACATATAAAAAGCTGAAGCTATTCTGTTAGTAAATTTCCCCCGAAAAATGAAATGCTATACACATAACACACTAGCTGCATGAATATTTTCTTTATGAATTTTTTAGGTAAGTGCTTTAAGATTTAGTAAGCTAGAAGCCTCTCCTATTCCATATGTAACAAAGTAGTACCTTGTTATTAGCATTTTAGCAGAA
Organism: Podarcis liolepis; assembly: GCF_965112155.1. NCBI lineage: Eukaryota > Metazoa > Chordata > Lepidosauria > Squamata > Lacertidae > Podarcis > Podarcis liolepis. The sequence continues at coordinate 10,375,958 of NC_139558.1, forward strand.
CAGTGAAGGCATTCTCAAAGTTCTGCAGAACTCCAGAAACAGAAAGAGGACTGTATTTAGAAAGACTTTCTTCCTCTGCAAGGAAAAAAGTCTCTTTTGCTACAGAATTGGCAGCTATTTCACGGCATTTCCTTAGACACTCTGTTCACAGCAACAGTTGCATGGTTTTTCAAGGAACAGTCATTACAGATTCAAAAGCAGAGTGTTTCCTGATATTTAAAACACAGGAAGCACATATGCTGTCAAGCATTTAACCCTCTACAGGCCCTTTTAGTTGCATTCTTAAAACTATATAATTAAAACTAAACTAAAGGAGTCTGATTCACATAAGCAGACTAAAGTTTAAGTATTTTGCAGGTATAAACATGGATGGATTGTAAACTATGCGTAATATATTGTACCATGCACACAGATGTTTAAAATTCCCCTTGAATTGTTCACATGTGAGCATCTCTGAAATACATAAACCCAAGTGTTATTACTTTATTTTTGTTTACACTCAAGTAAACACTGGAGAATGGTGCTAACTGATGCAAAGAGCCCTCACTTCAGATTACATGATTTTATAAACATTAACTCAAACTTCAGCTTAAAAGCATTATCCAACCATGACTCTGCTTCCAAGATCAAAGTGGAAAGTCTGCCATCTACTCTTTAAGTGTTATTATATTGATCATAAAGATGCACATAAAGTAGATAAAACATATTCTTATTTCTGTGAGCAAGCATAAACAAGCTTTGTATCTAAAGGAGCAGCTTTATTGATTGCTCAAGACTGCAGTTGCCAAGGGATGTATTACTTTGCTCTATGAAGAGACAGGTGCAATTTATAAGATTTTGAATTCAAAGCTATTGGGGCACAGAGCTTCTTTAGTAGCCTCTATTTATTGAGAGCACAACCTGTAGGAGATAGCAGGCTGGAGAGAGAGAGAGAAGCAAAAAACCAATAGTATTGATGCATCAGGTTTGGACCAAATGGATTTTTGGTACGACATCAGCTTTGCTTAGGAGACCGGGGAAGAAAGAGTAAGAAAGATCCATAGATAAAGGCTCTTCCTTTTGCTAGGGCAAACCTGACTCACTTGGATGATGTAGACATGAGGGGAATCTTTCCACTGGCTTCCCAGCCGTCTCCTTGGCCAAGCTGATCTCAAAAGAGAGGGGCAGTTGCTGGAGGAAGGCGAACCAAGATGCAGGAATTACAACAGACACATGCAGACCAACTGCAGATTGTGAACAGAGAAGCAACACTCAAACATGGCGGAAGCGTTCTGAACATACACTCATGACCCAGAGCACATACATTCTTGACCTTGTATGTTCAGTGCAGAGAGTGCAAGTTCCATCAATTTATGCCAAATTTCCAGTCACATCCATTCCTATTTATAGGGGTTGGGGTGGCGGCAAACAATTATTCTCCATTGGGTCTTCTTAACCTCTCATCAGCTTTAGCTAGAGTAAATCACTATTGTCTTGCTTACAGCATCTTGTGTTGAACCTTCCTGCCCCATTACATGAGCACTGGGGTTTGTCCTGATCTGTGTACAAAACACTCAACAACTTTATTCTGGTCAATCCCTTTTCACACCGTGTTTCGAAGCAATTTACATAACAGAACCAGAAACAACAACAACAAAATACCCCTTAAAACCAAATAAAAAAGAGCAGTGAAAGAGGACCTAAAGTGCTCATCCAAAAAATATATGAAAGGAATGATATACATAAATATGGAAGAAAAAAGGAGAGAAATATAATCAAACATTAAAAGGAAGGAGAAGGTGGAAATATTACAAAACTCTCGTGCAGTTTTATTCTAACTGGTCTGCCAACATTACAAGTGAAGCAGATAATATAACTCTTATAGTCAGTCTGGGACTTGTTGCAGCTTTGATGGATTTCCACCCTTCATTCTTCCCATCAAAGGATGGAATCCAGATGGAAATGACTATCAATATGGCATCGTTGTAACTCCAACTGCAATGTTGATGCACAATACTATGCCAACCTGAAGGAATGAGATCATTGCAACCAACTAAATCTTGCTGTCAGATACTGCCATAATAACCATCCTCGCATGTACGGTATTTCTTGCACCAAATCAAATCCTAGCTTTTTATTTATTTATTGCACCTGTGGCAAGTATATTCAAGTTTACTTCGGCAACATAAAGCCCCAACTCTCGATGAAGTACTAAACCACTCCAGGATGGACCACATCTGACAGCGGCTGAGTACAGTGATACCTCGGGTTACATATGCTTCGGGTTACATACACTTCAGGTTACAGACTCTGCTAACCCAGAAATAGTGCTTCAGGTTAAGAACAGAAATCGTGCTCTGGCGGCGCGGTGGCAGCAGGAGGCCCCATTAGCTAAAGTGGTGCTTCAGGTTAAGAACAATTTCAGGTTAAGAACGGACCTCTGGAACGAATTAAGTACTTAACGCGAGGTGTTGTTGTTTAGTCGTTTAGTCGTGTCCGACTCTTCGTGACCCCATGGACCAGAGCACGCCAGGCACTCCTGTCTTCCATGGCCTCCCGCAGTCAGGTCGAATTCATTTTAGTAGCTTCAAGAACACCGTCCAACCATCTCGTCCTCTGTCGTCCCCTTCTTCTTGTGCCCTCCATCTTTCCCAACATCAGGGTCTTTTCCAGGGAGTCTTTTCTTCTCATGAGGTGGCCAGAGTATTGGAGTCTCAGCTTCAGGATCTGTCCTTCCAGTGAGCACTCAGGGCTGATTTCCTGAAGAATGGATACGTTTGATCTTCTTGCAGTCCATGGGACTCTCAAGAGTCTCCTCCAGCACCAGAATTCAAAAGCATCAATTCTTCGGTGATCAGCCTTCTTTAAGGCCCAGCTCTCACTTCCATACATCACTACTGGGAAAACCATGGCTTTAACTATACAGACCTTTGTTGGCAAGGTGATGTCTCTGCTTTTTAATATGCTGTCTAGGTTTGCCATCGCCCTTCTCCCAAGGAGCAGGCGTCTTTTAATTTCGTGACTGCTGTCACCATCTGCAGTGATCATGGAGCCCAAGAAAGTAAAATCTCTCACTGCCTCCATTTCTTCCCCTAACGCGAGGTACCACTGTACTTTTTTAAAAAATAAAATTCCTGTGCATACTAATTCAGTGTCAGGGAAAAGGGATTTAGCCTAGCCTTCCTCCTGACATGCTTAATAACCATGTGCAGGGAATTGCTCCAGAGGTAGTTTTATGGGGTGCAGTGTGGTTTTAGTGGGGTGGATATATTGTGGATAATAAGAATAATATTAGCTTGCATGCACCTCTCCCAGGTGCCTCAGACGGCACCTCCAGGCAAGCAGGCTCTTTTCAAGATATGTCAGAACAGGTGAGCAACATATACTGGGAAGTGAAATATCTCCACAGCAGGAATCTAGGTCAGAGATAGGAATTGCCATGCCTGTATTTACTCAGTTAAGCTTCAATAAATATCTGGAATCATGTGAAACACAGAAACACCCACAAACTCATAACAGTACAAGTATATTAGTTAATTTTTCTAGTAGGGCTGTTTCCCATACTATTTGGTACCATTGGTCCATGCTTACTCCTGACAGGTCTCTCCAGTGTCTGGTTATGGTGTTTCTGGCTGCAGAGAGCAGGTGGGTTATGAGTTCTTTGTGGTGTAAATGGGCATTGTTGTCTTGGGAGATGTTTAGTAGGGCCAATTCTGGGGTGATGTCTATTACTTGCTTAGTTATTTTACATATTTCTTGTATGGCTGTTGTCCAGAATAGTTGGAAACAGAAGAAGACGCCTTCACCCCAGTATGGCTTCCCTTTATCACATACACCAAGATCACCACAGCCAATCACAAGCAAACAATCACACCCTAGGCCAACCCCAACCTTTCTCACCACCAAAGGAAGACAAGTGAACAACACAAGCAACGCTGACACCAAACTCTACATAAACATAATAGAAACACCGCCACCCTATCCATCTTCCCTCTTTCCACCCCCCCTTTCTTTTTTCTTCTCCCCCTAATGCCTCAACAAATGAAACGGATTTGTAAAAATGTTACATGAAAAAAAAAAATACGAGGCACTACACTTCTGTAAAACAAGAAAATCCTTAATAAAATATTTATTTAAAAAACAACAACAGCACAAGTATATACAATTACATAAGGATATCACCCCCAACCTCCAGATCTTTCTTGAAGTGTGAATGTTTGTGGCACCATGTGCAAAGGTCCCGTCCCCATGTAGCCTCATCCTGATAAATAGCAAGTTTATCCTTCATCATTAACAAATGAACTACACATCTCTAGCACAGATTCTCTATCAGCCGTTATTCTCCACAAAACCACATTCCAGAATGTCTATGCTGAAAACATTTCTGCTTCTGTTTAGGAGGAAAGTAGGCCAGCCTTAGCTTTTGCAATCAATATTACTTCTCATTTTCTGAGCTCTGCATCTATATTTGAAAACTTAATGTTCCACTACCACATCAACACAGACTTCCTCCCTCGTAATGATCTTTTGAAGAGGCTGCTATATTACAACACACAACCCTGAACACCTGCTAGAAATCCATTAAAATTATACTTGTGTTGGCAGCAATTATTGAAGACAAGACGTAAGAAGTAAAGGCAGAAGAACTTCATGCCCAAAATATAACTGAGTGACGAAGCATAACCCTCACGAAACCAAGATGTCCAACACATTTGCTTCCTTTATGGGCATATAACTTCTTTTGCTTTCACACCAACCCCTGATATTGTCATCCTGTTCACTCATTTTTAAAGAGGACTCCACAAAACACAACTGGTGCATTTTAATTCTGAGCCTAAAAGAGGTAAAGGTAGATTTCTTCATCTTAAGTTCAATAAACAAGCAGGCCAGAGTTAAGACACAGACAAGCCCTCCAGGCGAGCGCAGTCCCTGGTACAGTTTCCTGTTTATTTCAGCTTTATTTCCGAACCCAGTCCTAGCAATATGAAAGCTACTCTTGAACCGTTGGGCAAAGCATTTCTGTTTACCTAGCAATTTGTGTCTGACGTACTTTAAAACGCTGCCCTCTGCATAACCCAAAGTAGGAATGTGGGCATAGCCGTCTACAGAGTTAGGTCTGCAAGAACTTGTCTTGCACACATTTTAATCAAGGTGATTTTATCTGTGGCCTTGAAAGACTGGCTGTTCTGGCTTGTCTCCAGATTTAAAAAAAATACAGGTATGTGCAGTGGAGCTTCAATTAATGGATACTACAGGAATACAGGCTGTTTCCAGTTCCAAGAGGTTCCTGCCTCCAAAAGGTTTTTCCTGCATAAACCCCCTGGCAGCTCGTGGTGTCCTTCAGTGAACCCCAAATTTTTCCACCAACTGCTGCCTCAAGCAATTCAATTGTGAGATACGGCCACTGACCAATTGAAGAAGGTTTACTAACTATATGGAACAATCACTTCCCAGCTGAAGACTGATCAGAGATCTCATACATTTAAGCCCCGCCAGAGCATAACTTAGGCCCATTCAAAATAAAAAAGTTCCTTCCAGTAGCACCTTAAAGACCAACTAAGTTAGTTCTTGGTATGAGCTTTCGTGTGCATGCACACTTCTTCAGATACACTGAAACAGAAGTTGCCAGATCCTTCTATATAGTGAGAAGGTGGGGAGGGGTATTACTCAGAAGGGTGGTGGGAATGGGAGATTGGCAGATAGCTGAGATGAGCCTGTTGACGACTCTTAACGACTGTAATAGGTCTTACAGGAAAAGGCAAGGGGTGAGAAGCTGAGAAATGGCTTAGTCATGTATAATGAGATAAGAATCCAATGTCTTTGTTCAGACCAGGTCTCTCCATGGTTTTAAGTTTGGTAATGAGTTGCAATTCAGCAGCTTCTCTTTCCAGTCTATTTCTGAAATCCTTATAGAAGGATCTGGCAACTTCTGTTTCAGTGTATCTGAAGAAGTGTGCATGCACACGAAAGCTCAAACCAAGAACTAACTTAGTTGGTCTTTAAGGTGCTACTGGAAGGAACTTTTTTATTTTGACTATGGCAGACCAACACGGCTACCTATCTGTAACTTAGGCCCATTCAGTTCTACAGAGATGCATTTTCAGGAAAAGTAGAAAAGGTTTTGCAGAGAAACTAGCATGTAGGGACTGAGGATAGTAAGTTCACATTTAAAGACAAACCTAGAAGATTTGCACTTTCCAAAAAAAATTTTGTGAACTGAAGCACAGTCACATCTTTATAAATATCCACTTCTCTGAATTTTGCAATGCAGTTCTCCAGTCGCGTAATATGTACGAAAAGGCATATACTTGGGCAGTGGTATCCAGCATGGTGCCCTCCAGATGTATGGGACTACAAATCCCATCATCCCCAATCCGTGGTCAAGCTGGCTGGGGGTGATAGGAGTTGTAGTCCACGACAGCCACCATGTCGGGTACCCTTGTATGAGTGTACATAAGATTGCATATATTGGTGAAATGTGAAAAATCACAAGAAAATGCATTATATTAGGAAAACGGCATTCTAAAAATGACTCTATTAAGAAAAACAACAAATAATGTGTTTGTCAGGAGAAATTCACGCTGAAAGGCACGAGTTTGCATCAGGTTTTTAATTTTTTAAGGCAGATTTCCTGTAGTAATGCTTAGAACTGATTTTAAGATTGAGAAATTGGGAGTGGCTGGGGCAACCCAGTCAGATGGGCGAGGTACAAATTTAAAAAAATATTAATTTATTATTATTATTAAATTATTAAAGGGACTCCAAGCTGGCTTTGAAGTCAGAAGTGGTACACACTGGGCATGGGTTTATTATCATGGGGAAAACTAGGCCAAGTACTTGCTCTCTGCACTACCTGGATCAGAGATGGGTGCTCTCTTCCATTTGCAGGATTGGGCCTGATCCAAAACCTCACTAAGAACTTTAGTGAACTGAGTGCTCCCAAAGAAACAGGAGGGTCCTTAAGAAAATAAAAAAGATAATTCTGCAAGTGAAAAAATGCATTTTACCAACAGTCCGTGTAGCACTTACAGAAGGTATTATGAAGAAATCATTATCACAGCTGCATGCTGCAATTTAAGTCAGAACCAAACACTACAGCAAAACAGCAGCTCTCGCTCTCTCTCTCTCTCTCTCTCTCTGTGTGTGTGTGTGTGTGTGTGTGTGTGAGAGAGAGAGAGAGAGAGAGAGAGAGAGAGAGAGACATCTCCATGCTGCAAGGTGTCAGTGCTCTGATGGTGTTTCCTGCTTGGCAGGGGGTTGGACTCGATGGCCCTTGTGGTCTCTTCAAACTCTATGATTCTACTTATAAGAACAGGAAACTCTTCAAGACATATTATTAGAGTAAAGGTAAAGGGACCCCTGACCATTAGGTCCAGTTGTGACCAACTCTGGGGTTGCAGCGCTCATCTTGCTTTATTGGCCGAGGGAGCCAGCGTACAGCTTCTGGGTCATGTGGCCAGCATGACTAAGCCACTTCTGGCAAACCAGAGCAGTGCACGGAAACGCCGTTTGCCTTCTCGCCGGAGCGGTACCTATTTATCTACTTGCACTTTGACGTGCTTTTGCACTGCTAGGTTGGCAGGAGCGGGGACCGAGCAACGGGAGCTCACCCCGTCGCGGGGATTCGAACCACCGACCTTCTGATCGGCAACTCCTAGGTTCTGTGTTTAACCCACAGCGCCACCCGCGTCCCTTTTATTATTAGAGTAAGACAGAACAAAAGAGACATAAAGCTGCTGTTTTCTGCTGCAGCTATATAGTGGTACCTTGGTTCTCAAACGTAATCCGTTCCGGAAGTCCGTTCCAAAATCAAAGCGTTTGAAAACCAAGGCACACTTTCCCATATAAAGTAATGCAAAATGGATTAATCTGATCCAGACTTTTAAAAACAACCCCTAAAACAGCAATTTAATATGAATATTATTATCTGACAAGACAATTAATCCATAAAATGAAAGCAATATACCGTATTTTTTGCTCTATAGGACGCACTTTTTCCCCTTCAAAAATGAAGGGGAAATGTGTGTGCGTCCTATGGATCGAAGACGCCATAGCCCCGCGACCCTCTCCCGGCTGGAGAGGTGACGTGCGGCTATGGCAGGAGCCTCTACAGCCCCGTGTCACTTCTCCAGCCGGGAGAGCGCGCAGGCGGGGCTAAAGCAGCCCCCCGTGACCCTCTCCCGGCTGGAGAGGTGACGTGCGGCTATGGCAGGAGCCTCTATAGCCGCACATCACCTCCCCAGCCGGGAGAGCGCGCGTGGGGCTACAGAAGCCATAGCCCCGCGACCCTCTCCTGGCTGGAGAGGTGACACCCGGCTATGGCAGGAGCCTCTCCGCTGCGCCTTTGCGCTGCTCCCTGACCTGCTCTTTGGGGCTGGTGGTGGGCTTCCCCCCGCCAGCCCCAAAGAGCAGGTCGAAAGGAACCTGAAGCCTGGAGAGCGAGAGGGGTCAGTGCACACCGACCCCTCTCGCTCTTCAGGCTTCCAAGGTAGCCGCCTGAACGCACCTTAAACGGCACCTTATTTTAGAGCTGGAAAACAGGAGGGGGAAAGTTCTCCCCCTCTCTGTGCAGCGCCTCCTGCCGCTTCACTGAAGGGGCGCTGGACAGAGAGGGGGAGAATTTTTTTTCCTTGTTCTCCCCCCTCTAAAACAAAGTGCGACCTATTGTCCGGTGTGTCCTATGGTGTGAAAAATATGGTATAATGGACTGCAGTCACACAATCTATCAATCAATCAGTAGCTGAACTGGGTTCCACACAGTCACAAAAACAACAACAAAAAGAGCCGCAAAAACAACAACAACACAAAATAAGTAGCAAAGACAGACAGACCTCAGTGTAACACTCAAAACGGAAGTGTGGCACTCAAAACAGAAGCGTAAGACTCAAAATGGAGCATGTTCAGCTTCTGAAAAAAGTTCGCAAACTGGAACACTTACTTCCAGGTTTGCAGTGTTTGGGTTCCAAGTTGTTTGAGTACCAAGGCACCACTGTACATCCCAAAAGGTCTAATTCAAGCATTAGTGAGCAGTGAATCAGAGGTGTGTGTTTTTCTGCTGCTCATTTTCTCGTGGCAATTATCCTCGGACATGAATCTTCCAAGTTTGCACATTTATGGAACAGTGAAACCTTCTCCTCCTTTTTGCATCCATGTAACACGTGTTGCACATTTGACAAGTTAATGTTTTCAAGCTTTGTGAGGCTTGAAGAGGAAAGAACCTAAATCGGAACATGGAACTGACTAAAATGACCAGCGGCACCTATTGCTCCGCTGCCTAATACTGTCTGAAAGCAAGAGAACTATTCTGAGTGCCTAATAGGGCTCAGGGCTTGAATTTGGCCATTATTTTTTTTATTTTGGTCCTCTTTGCCACTGAACAAACTGCTTTAAGAACCAAGGCAAGTTTTGAAGGCATTTGCAAAATGGGATTGCAGGTTACTGTGAAAAAACAATGCAAAAACCTACTGCGCATGTCAAAGCTCTTGGGCACACCTAATGCAACTGTTTGGATCCCAGCCATCACATTTAATCCATCTTGCAAATATACAAAGCACCCAGCTTCATAACTTATGAAGCCAACTTTCAACCAACTTACTCATACAATTCCCACATCAAGATGATTTGGTTCCTGGCCTCAAATGCCTGCATCCAGCAGGATAATTAATCTGATTTATTGCTCTTCAGAGTCTTAACATTTTCTCCTACTAACAAGAACTGAACTATATAAGGTTAATTAGTTTTCCCATCAACAGCCTTTTAACTTTCATCAATCACTTCCCTTTTTTTTTAAAGCAACATCACTTCTGGGAAAAGAACTGTAAAAGACAACAACTTCTAGGGCAAAAGGCAACGGAATCCTGACATTTTTGAATGACCAAGCGGAAAACTAACCGTTAAACTCTGAAGGCCAAAGATTCCTCAAGTATTTTCTTTGTCAGAACAGAAACCAGGATATAAGTTTCGTTGCTTGTGCACAACATTTCAGAATAACACATCCCACTTCAACACTAGCTGCTATGCTTAAACAATCACCCAGATTTTGCTCTCAACCAGGGCTGTACAAAAAAACCAATGACATCTAGTTTCAATTTTATTCAATAGCAATCTGATAGGGTAGAACTGGGGCTTTTTTTCTGACCGGGGCTCAGTTTTGGCACCTCTCAGGTGGGCGCCATTACCATTATAAGAGAACAAGGGTTTGTTCCAGCCCCTTTTTTCTAGAAAAATAGCACTTGATAGAACTATTTCCTTAAGCAAAGCTTTTTTTCAGTCTTGTTTTGTTCCATTGCTTCTACTGGTGGTAGATATAATATCATGAGTTTTCAACACAAAGTGCTGAATTAATCACAGAGTGATTTCAGCCAAACGGGGATCACACAAATGTATAATTAAGTTTACATGGATTACATCACGGAGGCGAATGAAGTCGACTGAGTGAAAGGGAAAGGGGAAGATCAAAATGTTCCTTTCCTTAGCAAGGAATATAAAAACACACACCAGTTATTTCTTTCTTTCACACATCGTTACAGCATTAACAAGGAATATATTAAACATAAGCAAAATAAGCTGTTAACGCCACCAAAAAAACTTACCAAAAGGATAAATCTAGTAAGTCAGAAAAACGTCAAGCTATAAAAAGACACATCTATTGTCATATACAGTACTTTGTCATCATGAAGTCCTTAAAACGACAATGTCTTCTCCGTAATTCCTGCATTAACAATCTAATACTAAACTTGGCCTTCATTCTGAAGTGTGTTTCAAAGCAGTTTCAAGAGAAACTACTTGAAAACACACTTCAAAGCAGTGTTAGAAACTCAGATATAGAAGCTAATCGCCAAATGGCACCTTAAACTTTGGTTACGGTTGCCACAAAGGAATGTCTAGGTGGCATTGTTGTAATCATGAAATTTATTCTTATTACAGTGGTACCTTGGTTTTCGAACATCTTGGAAGCTGGATGTTTTGGTTTTCAAACACCAAAAACCCAGAAGTAAATGCTTCCATTTTCCAATGTGCCTTGGAAGTCGAACGGCTTTTGCTGCATGTACCTGTTATTTTTTCCAGTTTTCTGCAGGCCGCCCTTTGCACCTCGGTTTTCAAACGTTTCGGAATTCAAACAGTCTTCTGGAACGGATTACGTTCAAAAACCAAGGTACCACTGTATGATTATTATTTTCATTCCTATACCACTTTATATTTTAGGGGGGGATCTCTCCGTGTTTTACAACACATTAAAACATCAAGTAAAACAATCCAGAATAAAACAAATTCAAGCTTCAAGGAAAATATTTCAGATGGAGTCAGTCACAGCCTCTTAACCTCCCCGACAGGGTCATTGTAGGGAGAAACTGAGGAGGGGATGAATCATGTAGTTCTTGGAGGAAAAGTTGGGAGTTAAATGCAAAAAATGAGCTCTTCTGCTTAAGAAAGCTGGAGGGGCCAGCCAGGTAGAGATCTCATTGCGATATTGGCATCCAGAGATCTCCATGTGGTTGAAACTGGACCAGCACCAGTTGTAAAACAGGCCTCATGCCTGGGGAATTTCTAGCACTGGCTGAGAGACATTGCCTTTGAAATGCGCTTCCAGGAGGTTTTTCTTGAAACCACTAGGAAACGCTCTTCAAAGTGAAGGCTGCACCTATGGAGGTATGGAGCCACGGTTGGGAAGAAAGACTCACAGGTCAAACGGGGACGTCTGCTGGGCCAACTTACGCCTGCGGGTCCTCACCCTTGTACAAAAGAGATGTTTTGATAATTATATCCCACCATTTTCAGTAAAGCTTAAGAACTTATTAGTACCTTTCCTTAAGGTCACTCCAATGTCAGTGCTGAGGAGCCGCTATTTTGCCACACGTCAAAACGAGTTATTCTTGGAAATTAACATATTGCAAGAAACTGCACTGTAAACACTTTAGTCCGTTCATTCCCTGAAGAAAAGGGTTCCTTCCCAAGTAAAGTTACCAGGCTTAATAAAACAACAGCGTTTTGCAATTATGCGGTCTACTTTCCTTCCTCATCTGGACCACAAGCAATAAAACACTCAGGTTTACATAATAACTGAACGTATATTTTCATATATGGCAGTAAAATAGAAGAGGAGAAGATGAGGATAAAACCGATCTGACCAGCTTTGGACTGCGGCTACAGCAAAGTGTCAACGTTTATTCAGAACATTCTCATCTGCATCAAAGTCGTATTATTTAGTTTAGACAGGGTGAACTATTTATTTTCAAGAAAATTGGTCCTTGCAGAGAATGGACGCTCTATCAAGTACACAGCGCTTGTGTTAACACCTTGCTCAAATTTGTGAAAATCATTGGTCTTTAACAGCAGCCTGGTGTACAGAATTAAGCAAACAAAACTTTTTGTTAGTACTTTGGTCCTGATCGAAGAGCTACTTGAGACACTCCTCAGCTTTACCTAACGTCCACCATTTTGAATAGATGGTCTCCAGTTTACAGAGGGAAGTGCTTCTATTAATTCTCTCGAGTCCCGTAAGTGGTCCATGCTGCATAGGATTGGGAGTGGGGTAGGGGTGGAGAACAGGAGGTTGCTTGAGAAGAAGTCATCCAAAACCTCCTGAGGCAGGCAGAGTTCCTTGGCACACTCCCTGGATCCTGGCATTTGCCCATGCCAGGAATAACAAAGTGTTGCAGCAGCTCAAGACTAAGCAAGTGTATTATGGGCTGCAATCCACTGCCTTAGGTGCGTGCCAAGAAGAACATCAGCTTCTTTATTTCTAGAACAGTTCTGATGGATCTTCAAGATTGTAGGGGCGTTGGCTTAGGTGGGTCAGTCCTCTCACATTGATGGGACAGAGAGTATCCATATTGATTGCAGATTTTTTTATTTTAAAGAAATCACATTTGTGAAATAAAGAAACCAGCAAGGCCAAACAATTCAACAGATCGTATCATAATGTGATGTGCCTACTACTAAACACAAACAAAAACAGGTTCAAACCAAGATGTATCCAAGATTCGGTCAGCGTGGGTGACCCATTCCAGATCCACTAGTGGGAAATAAGCATAGCAAAGTGAATAGTCTAATATGCTTTAAGAGTCACGATTACTTTCAGTAGAGGCCATTTCTAGTCTCTGTTCAAACCAAGAACCACAGGGCCTATCCGCTGAAGAAGTCCGACTTAGTAACTTTAGAAACTTTTGGCAATTTTAAAGTCTGCTACAGAAGTGGCCTGGGATACTGAAATGCTCCCCTACTGCTTTCAAATATTTTCAGTGCCTGATTTATGCCATGGTATATTTGTTAAGCTTTGACCTCAAATCTGTTTTTGTTAGGGGGGAAAATATCCCGTCTGCTCTGTCTGAAGCCACCCGACTGATTATACTAAAGTTTCTTAAGGCGAGCCTCCTCAAGATTGGGGGGGACTCTGCCCCTTCCTCACATACTTTGGGGGGGTATAAGCTGCCCTCAGTCCCACAGAGTTGGTGTGTATGGTGCCAATCTGCTTCTACCCAAGTCTTCCCATCTGCTTCAAGTCTTCCAAATCTGCTTCTCCTCCTCTTCCAACTGTGGCTGCTAAACCATGTCTGGTCATAGATCCTGATGGAACCAAGGGTGCCATGACAGTAATTACACAATACACAATCTCACCACTGATTTACCTACTTGCAGCTACACACTAGGTTTATTTCCTTCATTTACACACCCCTTATCAATTTCAGCTTGGTCCTTGGATGAAACATCAACATAAGACTTATTATACGCACAGAATTCCATTGAACTCAAGAAGTCTGCAGAGGCTTTAGCTACTTACAAAACTTAGACCTTTTGCATGAAGGGGTTATTGCCAGGGTACAGAACACATAATTCAAGGAGTGCCCGTCAGGGTGGCATACAGATTCCAATTAGTGCTACAGCTATAGAACAAACACTGGGCTACACCGCAGACTTGAACATGCTTCCTGCAACGATAAGGCATAAAATCCATTAACACTTGCACGTTACCCTAGAGTAATGCTACTGACATGAAAGTGTCAGCAGAAGCCCATTAAGCTGCCTGTATTCACATTTCTTCCCTTCCCTAGTAACTAAACAGGGAGAAGAATGATGAACAGCTACTGCATGCTTTGATAAATCCTAGATCTCTGGTGTTTGGAGACTTGGTGGCTCGCAAAATCTTGTTTACCATATTAGTAAATGTTTGAAGATTGAAGTTTAGAACAGCTCAAGGCATATTCAGAGGAAGATTTTCATTGAGAAGCCTCGGATAGGACCAAGAGCACCAGATAAAGTTCTGCAAGGCACAGCTTTGTTACAGATCTTCCCCCTACAACGCGTCCCTCCCACAGGTCATGCAATGTGATAGACGGCCCCAACAAGCCAGGGCAATGCACTGAATAAACTGAGTGTGCACTTCAAACTATGGTTAGCAGACGTCCCCAGATTTACAAATCTGTCCCCAGACAAAACCAATGCCTGGAATGTCCCTGGATTTATATTTTAAGTGTTATAGACGTAGATTTATTAGTAGGGAATGAATGTTGTGCGATTGGTTCAACGGCACAAGACCCATCATATGGGGACTTCCAGCGAGGCAAAATGGCGGGCGCCACGGCAGCGAGCCGCTCCTGAAGCTAGCTAGAGACAACTGCGCTACCAGGATGATTCCAGGCTGCTGAGACTCCTGGCACTGCGGCCACCACTGCTGAGGGGAAACCGGGGGTGCCTGGTGCGTCAACTGGGGGAACCGCTGGCACACACACACACACCCGCGCGACCCAAATCGAGCCGGGAGTGAGAGCACCCAGCCGACTGCCCAGCGGCGCTCCAGCGCCAGGAAAACCCTGGAGCCGACTCAGGGAGAAGGAGGAGTGGAGAAGGAGAAGGAAGAGAGAGAAAGAGGAAGGAGAAAAAAGAGGGGAGCCCCAAACTTGTCGTGTCACAACCACTGAGGAGGAGAGGCAGGAGAGCACCGGGAGGGTATGGGCACGTGGCCGAGCCCAGGCCCAACTCAAGCCTACTCCATGGCAGCTAGTGCTCCAAGAGAGCAGGCCAGGGCCCAGAGGAAGGCCACGCAAGGGAGACCACAGAAGAGAAGATATTACTACTTCTTTTTTGAATAACTTTTTTCCTCTCTCTCTCTCTTTTTTTTAAGTGTTCCCAGATTCTTTGAAAAAAATCTGGTAACCTGACTTCAAACACTTCCCAGAATCCAAAGCAAAATTCTGCTGCTCCAGAGAAGTGGACACGGAGCAATGGATCCAAACTACAAGAAAGAAGATTCCACCTAAACATTAGGAAGAACTTCCTGACAGTAAGAGCTGTTCGACAGTGGAATTTGCTGCCAAGGAGTGTGGTGGAGTCTCCTTCTTTGGAGGTCTTTAAGCAAAGGCTTGACAACCATATGTCAGGAGTGCTCTGATGGTGTTTCCTGCTTGGCAGGGGGTTGGACTCGATGGCCCTTGTGGTCTCTTCCAACTCTATGATTCTATTCTATTCTATTCTATTCTATTCTATTCTATTCTATTCTATTCTATTCTATTCAAGATGTGCAAGCTTGGTCCCTGGGGCCAGGTTCCTCGTGAGACAAGTTTATATACGAAGGGTTCCCCAAAAGTTTCCGAAGCCAGCACCGCTCCAAAAAAGAGCACCATATAAAAGGGATGGCTAAATTTAAATGTTTTTCCTTTACCTGCCATTAACAGGGGCTGTAACAGCATTAAACATGGCACTTGCAATGACACCAACTCCAATTGTAAGAAAGATGCAGTTATGTACTCTCAAGAGTGAAAAAGAGTTCCCATTGAAGCAGCTATATTTCTATCACTAAAAAGGAAGAAACTAGTCATTGCAAAACTTGCTTTGATTTCACTCATTTACTGAGGAAAAACAGAAAAGCTTAGCTTTATTTTATTCCCTTTTCAGGTTTGTTCACACTAATGTTACTTCCTGAAAAGCCAGTACTAGTTAAATATTGCCAGAATTAAGACCCAAACCTTGACATTACTCCCAATCACATAAAAGAAAATGTACAAGGCCCCTTTTCTGTATTTATTACAAACAAGGATATCTAACTACAAGTTTCCAGAAATGTGGAAAGTTGCATTTGCCTCTTTAAATGTGCCCTTGGTTAGACTTATTTAGATTTATTTATGATAAATCATACCAAGGCTGCAGAAAAAGAACCAGAGCTATGAGTACTTACCGTATTTTTCGCCCCATAAGACGCACTTTTTCCCCTCCAAAAATGAAGGGGAAATCGGGGTGCGTCTTATGGGGCGAATGCCTGCAAGCCTCGCGCGCCCGGCAGGAGGTCCCACCGGGTGCGCGAGGCTTGGGGCGGCAGCCTGTCGCCCGAAGCACGGGGAGCCCTCTGGAGGGCTCCCCCTGCTTCGGGCGAGTGTCTGCAAGCCTCGCGCACCCGGCAGGAGGTCCCACCGGGTGCGCGAGGCTTGGGGCGGCAGCGGACTGCTTGCGCGCACCTAGAAGCTTGGGGCGGGCTGAGCTCAGCTGGCCCCAAGCTTCTAGGTGCGCGCAAGCAGTCCGCTGCCGCCCCAAGCCTTGCGCACCCAGCGGGACCTCCTGCCGGGTGCGGGAGGCTTGGGGCGGCAGCGGACTGCTTGCCGGCATGCAGAAGCTTGGGGCGTGCTGAGCTCAGCACGCCCCAAGTTTCTAGGTGCGCGCAAGCAGTCCGCTGCCGCCCCAAGCCTCGTGCACCCAGCGGGACCTCCTGCCGGGTGCGGGAGGCTTGGGGCGGCAGCGGACTGCTTGCCGGCATGCAGAAGCTTGGGGCGTGCTGAGCTCAGCACGCCCCAAGCTTCTAGGTGCGCGCAAGCAGTCCGCTGCCGCCCCAAGCCTTGCGCACCCGGCGGGACCTCCTGCCGGGTGCGGGAGGCTTGGGGCGGCAGCGGACTGCTTGCCGGCATGCAGAAGCTTGGGGCGTGCTGAGCTCAGCACGCCCCAAGCTTCTAGGTGCGCGCAAGCAGTCCGCTGCCGCCCCAAGCCTTGCGCACCCAGCGGGACCTCCTGCCGGGTGCGGGAGGCTTGGAGCGGCAGCGGACTGCTTGCCGGCACGCAGAAGCTTGGGGCGCGCTGACCTCAGCTTGCCCCAAGCTTCTGGATTAGCGCAGCGCACCTGGGGGGGAAATAATTTTTTTCCCCTTTATTTCCCCCCCTAAAATCTAGGTGCGTCTTATGGGCCGGTGCGTCTTATGGGGCGAAAAATACGGTACTTTAGCTAAACATTTTATTCTGTATCTGGTTACAAACTGAAATACAGCGCAAGCTTCCATGATAAAAAAAGCCAGAAAGCAAAGGATGTTGAATCCGAAGGAGAGTAAGGCAGAACACATTCTCAGAGTTGCTATTTCAAGGATACTACTATAGGGTGGAGACTACAAACAGAAAAAGTATTTAAACCATATGGGAAGTTTTCTAGTTCAGCTCTTAAGCAGCAAGATGACGGAAGCAATTAAGCTACGCAACATACAGGGGTGGCCAAATGATTCAGTAAACAAGGCCAGCTGCTCAAGTGCTTCTGCAAGCAATGAGATGTCCAGAAATCAGCAGGTCAACATTTTCTCTGTACGGAATGAAACATCACCAAATAATTTCTGCACATCAAGCTGTTGTTGAAGTCACAGCCACAAATAACGGAAAGAATCAGCTAATTCTATTAACCCGCTCCAACTCTGGCAGCTCAGCCTTACACATGTTGAATCAAAAGAAACTCCTAATGAGTTCAGCAGGACTTACTCGGAAGTATGTGTGCAGAGGACTGCATTTTCTTTTTCAGCAAATGAAGTTGACTACGTCCTAAACAGAACCAAACACGCACATAAACCACTGATTCTTAACTTGACTTGCAGACGTTCCACAATTAATCACCATTTTATTTTTTGGCTTCAAATATATGGCAGAGCAGCTTTGCTGTAAAGTTGGACAGTGTATTTCCACCTTTTAAAAACAGATCCCGGATTGATTTCCCCCTCCAAAAATACACAGTCTATCCAGGGCTACAACACTGCACATCATATCCTGCCTGGATCCTTGAAATACAGAAACCCTCTGTTCTTCACACTATTGTTTCTACATGCCAATCATTGACTTAATTAGTACTGCCAAGAGAAAGTTAATTCTTAATCCCAATGGTCCCATTAAATCCCATTACATCACCATGACTTTCAGTTGTCCCTCAAAGCAAGGTTGATCCTACACAGTCTGCAAGCTATCACATCTTTCCTCCCTGTTTTTGCACCACTGCGTAGCCACTTGCTTTATCAGTTCAAGCCCTACGAGATGTGCCACTCCAAATTGTGGGGTATCATTCACCACTAGAAGTATCTTTAACATAACACCAATCTTGAAAGACCTACATTGGCTCCCAGTACGTTTCCAAGCACAATTCAAAGTGTTGGTGCTGACTTTGAAAGCCCTAAACGGCCTCGGCCCAGGATACCTGAAGGAGCGTCTCCACCCCCATCGATCACAGGGACCCTGAGGTCCAGCTCTGAAGGAATTCTGGTGGTTCCCTCATTGCAATAAGTGAGATTGCAGGGACCAGGCAGAGGGCCTTCTTGGTAGTGGCACCCGCCCTGTGGAATGCCCTCCCACTAGATGTCAAAGAGAAAAACAACTACCAGACTTTTAGAAGACATCTGAAGGCAGCCCTGTTTAGGGAAGCCTTTAATGTTTAATTGTTGTTGTTTAGTCATTTAGTCGTGTCCCACTCTTCGTGACCCCATGGACCAGAGCACGCCAGGCACTCTTTTATATGCCTATTGTCTTTGTCCATGGAGTTTTCTTGGCAGGGATATTGGAATGGCTTGCCGGTTCCTGCTCCATAATGTTTAATAGACTATTGTATTTTAATATTTTGTTGGAAGCTGCCAAGAGTGGCTAGGGAAACCCAGCCAGATGGGTGGAGTATAAATAATAAATTATTTTGATTATTATTATTAAATCTATAAACAACCACCACCACCAAACTAGCTCAGAACAAAAGACTAAATTATAGGGACATATGTTCAAATCCTTACTCACTCAAGTTAAGGTTGGAAGAAATCCTGTTCCTGAAACAGGAGGGCACCTGCATGCAGAACGAAGGGCGTGCCTCTTAAAAAAACACTTTTTTATTGCAAACATTTTTGTTAACAAAACGAATAACAATACACTAGATATACATGAACAGCTACATCAGGCAATGTCATCAAAAGACATGAATACTTTGTCCAAGAGCATTTCAGATTGTTCCATGTGTGGACATGCCTTCCACGTAGTCTCATGATATGGACATTTTTATTGGCATCCTGCTTTATTTTGCAACGGCATGGCTCTTTTCAAAAAGCTCAGAAGCAGCAGGCGTACGTAATTCGTACTCTAGTATGTAAGTCACTTCAGAAAGACCAGGTGGAAGAGTGTAATGGAAGCTGATTTATGTACAGAGATGTCATCAGAGGCACATAATTCAACCGCAGAGGGGAGTACCATTTCAAACATTTCGCAAGGACTACCAAGAAGGAATCCCAATAGCAAAGATCTGGGTCAAGCGATCAGGGAAGCGGATAGGCCAACCAATGGATTTTACAAACACTGGGCCTAGACCAGGGTTTCCCAGACTTGGGTATCCAGCTGTTGCTGGACTACAACTCCCATCATCCTTAGATGGCAGGACCAGTGGTCAGGGGATCTTTTGGCCCTCCTGTTGCTGAACTACAACTCCCAACAGCCCCAGCAAGCATGACCAATGGCTAGGAATGATAGAGTTTGTATTTCAGCAACATCAAGAGAGCCAAGGGTTGGTTCCCCACATCTGATCTACAGGGAGAGGGGGAATCTAGGCTGGCCACAAGGAAAAGAGGGCAAGATGCAATTGTCGTGAGATGTACCCTTGCTGAAATTCCCTCTTTTCCACACTGCCAAAGGTATGAGGGGCCCGTTTTCCTTCTTTTAACCAGACACTATATATTAGGCTCCCTACAGACATGGAGAAAACTGTACCTTTAAGTGGTGTGTAAAGGGATACAGACACTTAATACAGTGGTACCTCAGGTTAAGTACTTAATTCATTCCAGAGGTCCGTTCTTAACCTGAAACTGTTCTTAACCTGAAGCACCACTTTAGCTAATGGGGCCTCCAGCTGCTGCCGTGCTGCCGGAGCCTGATTTCTGTTCTCATCCTGAAGTAAAGTTCTTAACCTGAAGCACTATTTCTGGGTTAGTGGAGTCTGTAACCTGAAGCGTATGTAACCTGAAGCGTATGCAACCCGAGGTACCACTGTAAAAGGGACACACAAATGGAATAACTTCTAGTGCTGAGCTGCGGACTCTGTTTTCAGCAAGCTAACTCATGCATGCCCATTCTAATTAAAGCAAATAGGCTACTTGGAAATCTGTATTTCTGGCCTACTTTTTTTTTAAAGCACAAGTATTAGGGTGATACAGCTGGGGTGTCGAGTGTCAGCTCATCTTGTGGCTCTAAATAGGACTTTAAGCAGCAGCAGCAACTAAAGATAGGCACTGTTGCAGTATAAATATCATCAATGGAATTATTTTACCAGAGTCATCTTGCAGGCTGGGGCGAACTTGTTGATGTAAGAGTTGCTTTGGAAAAGAAAATTCAGGTCACTCCGACATTTACGCTTAGGGGTGTAGCATTCACTTGATTCGCTGGTTAATCAATTAAGGCTTGGATCCAATGCACATTTACCTAGGAGTAAGCCCCCTTGGATTTTGGAATAAACACATACGTAAGGCACTTGACAAAAATCCAATTGTCCTGATTATTTGAGTTGCTGATTACTATATAAATAAATCGTTCTGCTTATATAAACTGAAGGTGGCAAGTACCATCTTAAAAACTGTTTCCTCTCTCCTTCCACACAAAAGGTTGGTCAGATGCAAAGGGAGAAAGCCATATGTGCACTTTTCGTAGCTGCTTGACAAACTGCAACTGCTCAAATTCTTGCTTCTACACCATTATTAAAGCTGCAGGAGCTTTTTCCTCCATTGCAACTGGTTATCCTCCACAAAGAAGGAATGCTTTTTCTGATAATGCCTGTTATAGCAACGTGCAAATAAAAATAAAGATTGTTTTTCTTGCTGCAAAAATTCTGTTTTTACTTATACGTATTCAAACTGACCGATTAACGCACTAAAAATTGCACAATATAATCCTCTGCACTCGGACCTGGGAATGAGCCCAATTAAACTCAATGGAGTTTACTTCCAAGTAGACACCCATAGGATTGCGCTGCACCTCTTCTGTAACAAGCTAGCAACCCTACTGATTTCCTAATATAAAAAGCCGTGTAGTGGAAAATATTTAACATGAGGGTTTGAGAGATCGTTCAGAAAGTCGGAATAATTAAAAAGCTATTTTGATTATCAACGGTGTTTGTTTTTTGCCTCTGGCTCTCATGCCGTGTGCCAGGGAAATCTGGGATTCCTCCGTGAGATCAATAGTGGCAGGGGAGCATTGCTGAAAGGCATCTTGGCCACAGTTCCTGATCTCACTTTGCAAAATAAAGCCCCAGGCGAGTGCTGAGAAACAGGCTTGGGCAATGCTCTCCATGAGCAAAGAGCACACCCTGAAAACATGGACCAGAATATTCTGAAATGTGCAGAGTCCTGGGGGCAGCACACAGAGGTTTTTCATAAGACGAGACACTGTGGGAATGGCTCCCTGAAGGTAGAAAGCTAGAAAATGATGGACTACAGTGGTACCTCGGGTTAAGTACTTAATTCATTCCAGAGGTCCGTTCTTAACCTGAAACTGTTCTTAACCTGAGTACCACTTTAGCTAATGGGGCCTCCTGCTGCTGCCACGCCGCCAGAGCAAAATTTCTGTTCTCATCCTGAAGCAAAATTCTTAACGTGAAGCACTATTTCTGGGTTGGCAGAGTCTGTAACCAGAGGTGTATGTAACCTGAAGCGTATGTAACCTGAAGTACCACTGTACTCCAATGTTAAACACTAATTAAACTTCTTCTTCTTCTTCTTCTTCTTCTTCTTCTTCTTCTTGTTACAGTGGTACCTCGGTTTCTGAACATCTTGGAAGCTCAATGTTTCAGTTTTTGAACACCGAAAACCCGGAAGTAAATGCTTCCGTTTTCAAACGCACCTCAGAAGTCAAACGGATTCTGCGCATGTACAGTCATACCTCACGTTACGTTTGCTTCATGTTACGTTCTTTCAGGTTACGTCCCGTGGCAACCCGGAAGTACCGGAAAGGGTTACTTCCGGGTTTTGCCACCGCGCAGACCCGCAAAATGACATCACGCGCATGTACAGAAGCGGCAAATCGCAACCTGCGTGTGCGCAGATGCGCCGCTGCAGGTTGCGCTCTTTTCATGTTGCGAACGGGCCTCTGGAACGGATCCCGTTCGCAACCAGAGGTACCACTGTACATGTTATTTTTTTCAGTTTTCTGCAGACTGCCCTTTGCACCTTGGTTTTCTAACGTTTTGGAAGTCGAACGGTCTTCCAGAACGGATTACGTTCAAAAACCGAGGTACCACTGTATTTTTATTTATACTCCATCCATCCGGCTGGGTTTCCCCAGCCATTCCGGGTGGCTTCCAGCAAAATATAAAAACATGATAAAGCGTCAAACATTAAAAACTTCCCAATACCTTGCAGGCTGTATGACAGAAAAGGGAGAATTAGACTGCAATCCTATGCACATTTACCTAGGAACAAGCTGACAGGGCTTACTTTGAGGACACAAGAATACACGATAATTTGCAAGATGAATCTGTACATTTTTACTGAAAAGCGAGTTGTTGCTTAAATCTTTGTTGTTAATTATATTTGATTAATAACTAATTCATGCCACAGAAGTTGCAGGTATTTGGAATAAATCTAGGAGGCATCTTATTTAAGGCAGAACCGGGTGCAGTGTCCCTAAATTTGGTTCCTCCTTTCTCCCCGCAACTGCTGGCGAGCTTTAAAGTTATGCATTGGCATTTAGATTCAAGCTTGAAACGCACTAATATCAGTTTTATTGGAGCCACCATCGCTTCTAGGCTTGGACTAACTCCTTTTGGAATTGTTTCTCCTGCGTTCAGAGCTGGTTTTGGAAGAAGCGTACATACGACAATATCCGCAGTCAATGTGTATTCTGTATTTTGAAGCTGTTTTCCCCAAACCAGCATTGAGCTCAATTCTGGGGGGAAACGAGCCAGCTATGATTTAAGCCAGTAATGTGTACATGGCTTAAGTGTCTGCACATGTGCAATATTTGAATCTTGCCGTTTAAAGTAAACTTGCAAACAAGTCTGCAAATCAATGTTTACAAAAATCTCATTAAATAAAGGCTGCGCAATTCTGGTTGTTCTCTTGAGCACACAGTTTGGCATTTTTGAATACGTATTTATTATCTTGAGCATTACAGTCATAAGAGCCAACTCCTAGGCTTGAAAAACACTTAGTATAAGTAACAACAACAACAATAACAACAATAATTTATTATTTATACCCCACCCATCTGGCTGGGTTTCCCCAGCCACTCTGGGTGGCTTCCAACAAAACACTAAAATACAATTACCTATTAAACATTAAAAGCTTCCCTAAACAGGGCTGCCTTCAGATATCTTCTAAAAGTCTGGTAGTTGTTGTTCTCTTTGACATCTGGTGGGAGGGCGTTCCACCGGGCGGGTGCCACTACCGAGAAGGCCCTCTGCCTGGTTCCCTGTAACTTGGCTTCTTGCAGTGAGGGAACCACCAGAAGGCCCTCGGCGCTGGACCTCAGTGCTGGTCAGAACGATGGGGGTGGAGACGCTCCTTCAGGTATACTGGACCAAGGCCATTTAGGGCTTTAAAGGTCAGCACCAAAACTTTGAATTGTGCTCGGAAACGTACTGGGAGCCAGTGTAGGTCTTTCAAGACTGGTGTTATATGGTCTCGGCGGCCGCTCCCAGTCACCAGTCTAGCTGCCGCATTCTGGATTAGTTGTAGTTTCCGAGTCACCTTCAAAGGTAGCCCCACATAGAGCGCATTGCAGTAGTCCAAGTGAGAGATAACTAGACCATGCACCACTCTGGCGAGACAGTCTGCGGGCAGGTAGGGTCTCAGCCAGCGTACTTTGATAATCAATAAAGGGATCATTCAAAGTATTTATTTTTTTATGCAAGTCAGGGAAAAGAGACATGAGGATATCTGGAAAACAATGTCCTGCTTTTACCCAGGTGGGTTATCCCTGTGATAAATAGAGCAGAAGCGACAACTTGCTACTGGCCAGAGGCTTTCTACACTAAGGTTATTTATACAAGAACTTTAATCCTGCCCTTCTATCATGCAAATATTACTCAGGGAAGCTTACAATAGTTAAGATCACAATTTCAAAGCAAAACAGCAACAATAAGTAGAGAGAAGCATAACATAAAAACAGTGGGTAAAAGGTAGAGTATAACCCCCCCCCCAAAAGCTTTCTCTAACTGGTCTAGAGACACAAGTAGGACCACCCCCACCCTAATAATATTAATAACCCCATCCTAATAATACTAATACTAGTAATGGGAAGACAAAACAAGTTTTCATCGGTTTTAGTGTCTCTTAGGCAGATC
Organism: Podarcis liolepis; assembly: GCF_965112155.1. NCBI lineage: Eukaryota > Metazoa > Chordata > Lepidosauria > Squamata > Lacertidae > Podarcis > Podarcis liolepis. The sequence continues at coordinate 10,400,466 of NC_139558.1, forward strand.
TATGATTAAAATTTCCTGGACGTAGCTGAGATTCGGCCGTCGCAAACAGTGTCTGGGTGGAATTTGCTGAAGTGTCCGGGAAAATCCGGCAACCCATGTTGGAAGTGCAGGTTTTGGGCAAATTTCCTTAAAAATAGCTCAAAAACTTACATTTTTAAAAGAGATTCTGCAATGAAATCCCAACAGCTTTGCCCAAAAAAAGCTCAGCAACTTTTTTTGGTCCAGATTTTCACTTTTTGAAATGTGACAAACCTACTACCGTGGTTTCTCTTACTTTCCATGCTGTGCAGTTGGCAGTAAAGAGGTCTCTCTTCCCATGGTAGAGTGTGGACCAGAAATAGGCAAGCAAAATAGCGCAGGATCCCTTGGTGATGCTAACTGCTGGATTAATGGTCCAGTTGGGCAATAAGGTGGCCTCTGTTTTCCACAAATATAGGCTCCCTAACCAGTGCCTGTGGGGAAGCAATATCCACTACATAAAGTATTATTAATATTATTATTGCTTATTAAATGTTTATACAGCCCGATAACCACAGGTCTCGGGGCCGTTTGCAACATAAAAATCACAATATAAAAATCACAAAATACATAATAAAAACAAGAGTAAACCATTACTCCCCCCCCCAAAAAAAACCCCACACGTTTTAAAAGGGCATTGGATTGGCCATGATGCTTTTTCAAGTCTCAAAAACAGCAAGGTTACACTTTGTCACGTGGGATGCATTCATCCCTGCCATTTCTGAGAGGAAAGAGTCTTTTACTGACCTTGCGGGAACTCCCGTGACAAACAGCAACACACAGAGAACAGCTGCTGTTTCAAGGCTGCAATTGCGCCCATGCTTTAATTCAATCAAATGATATTTTTGGCATAGCAAAGTTGCAAAGGAGAAGGGGAAAAAACCACACCTCACCCTGCTTATTTTTACCTAGCATTTGGTACTACCAAAAGTGACATAATTGTCCTCTAGTCCAAAATTATCTTTTTGAAAAGCCCTTCCTGTCTGGTAATGCCAACTGTATTAAAAGAAATTACTCATATGTGTGTGTGTGGAGTTTGGAGGGTGGAGTCCCAACTGCACGGGCTCCCAGATTACTGTCTGAAAAACAGAGCGCTACATACCTACAAAATATAGAAAGTGGCGATTTCTGCTCCGAAGGCCTTCTGGTGGTTCCTTCACTGCAGGAAGTTAAGTTACAAGGAACTAGGGAGAGGGCCTTCTTGGTGGTGGCGCCCGCCCTGTGGAACACCCTCCCATCAGATGTCAAGGAGATAAGTGCAGTGGTACCTTGGTTCTCAAACTTAATCTGTGCTGGAAGTCCATTCCAAAACCAAAGCATTCCAAAACTAAGGTGCGCTTTCCCATAGAAAGTAATGCAAAATGGATCAATCCGTTCCAGACTTATAAAAACAACCCCTAAAACAGCAATTTAACATGATTTTTTTCTATCTAATTAGACCATTGATCCATAAAATGAAAACGATAAACAATGGACTGCAGTCACACAATCAATTAATCAGTAGCTGAACTGGGTTCCACACAGTCAGTGACAAAAACAAAAAAGAGCTGCAAAAACAAAAATGCAAAATACGTAAATAGCAAAGACAGACAGACCTCAACGTAACACTCAAATCGGAGGAGATTTGACTTCGAAAAATTTCGCAAACCAGAACACTTACTTCCAGGTTTGCAGTATTTGGGTTCCAAGGCGTTTGAGAACCAAGGTTTACAACCTTTAGACAACATCTGATGGCAGCCCTGTATGTTTGATGTTTTATTACGTGTTCATGTTTGTTGGAAGCTGCCCAGAGTGGCTGAGGCAACCCAGACAGATGGGTGCGGTTCAAATAATAATAATAATAATAATAATAATAATAATAATAATAATAATTCATAATGAGTGGACTAACTGCAGGACCTTTGAGAGGGGTTGAGGCTTGGTGGAAAGACTGCAAAGGCTAGTTCAGGGGACATCAAACTTTTTCAGCAGGGGGCCGGTCCACTGTCCCTCAGACCTTGTGGGGGGGCTGGACTATATTTTTAAGGGGAAAAACTGAACGAATTCCTATGCCCCACAAATAACCCAGAGATGCATTTTAAATAAAAGGACACATTCTACTCATGTAAAAACACGCTGATTCCCGGACTGTCCGTGGGCCAGATTGAGAAGATAATTGGGCAGGATCTGACCCCCGGGCCTTAGTTTGCCTACCCATGCGCTAGTTCTATCCTATGTATGAGCCACTTGTTTCCTTCCCCCATGCTAAACTATACAGCCATGCAGTGTAACTGGACACAGAATCATAAGAGTTGGATTGGACCCAGAGTTTCAACCCCCTGCAATACAGGAATATGCAACTTCCCCTTACGGCCATTGAACCTGCAACCCTGGGTGTTATCTGCACCACACTCTAACCAAAATAAAAAAATTCCTTCCAGTAGCACCTTAAAGACCAACTAAGTTAGTTCTTGGTATGAGCTTTCGTGTTGCATGCACACGAAAGCTCATACCAAGAACTAACTTAGTTGGTCTTTAAGGTGCTACTGGAAGGAATTTTTTTATTTTGACTATGGCAGACCAACACGGCTACCTATCTGTAACTGACACTCTAACCAACTGAGCTATCCACACATAGCTAAAACCTTCTTAGGATGGAGCCTTCTAAGACTGCCCTGACAAGTGCAGTAACACAAATGAACGTATTAAAATACAGTGGTGCCTTGCAAGACGAAAAGAATCCGTTCTGTGATTCTCTTCGTCTAGCCGTTTTTTCGTCTTGCGAAGCAAGCCCATTGACGGATTAGCGGCTTTTAGCGGCTTATCTGCTGATCAGATCAGCTGATAAGCGGCTTAGCGGCTTAGAAAAAAGGGGGGGAGGGAAAAAAACCAGCAGGAACTCGCAAGACATTGTCGTCTTGCGAAGCAAGCCCATAGGAAATTCATTTTGCGAAGCACCTCCAAAACAGAAAACCCTTTCGTCTAGCGACTTTTCCGTCTTGCGAGGCATTCGTCTTGCGGGGCACCACTGTAACACGGGCGGATTTGGTTTGGGTCGTGAGAGTCTCCCAATCACATTTCTCAGAAAGTAGAGCTACACCGTGGATTTCGGAAACCACGAAGAATAAAGTTCATATGACCAGGGAATTTGCGCCTGTCCATTGGGGGATATAGGAAGCCCTGAACACATATTTTTTAGATGTCCCTTTTACGATGAGGCACATAGAGAAACCACTGACCCCCCTGCTGGTGAGGCTTACTGACCTCCCGGTAAAGCAAAAATTTGATCTTCTGTTAGGCAAAGACCACAAGATGACTTGGACTGTCTCCAGATTCTGCGCACAGAATTGTAGGCGCAGACCATCCCCCAATTCAATCTAGTTTGTTAAGAAAATTCCCAAACCCGGACCCATGGGCGACTTTGGGTCATTTCTGTAAGGTAGTGTACTTTAAAGTTTTTATGTGTTTATATGCCTATTGTAGGGATGCGGGTGGCGCTATGGGTTAAACCACAGAGCCTAGGACTTGCCGATCAGAAGGTTGGCGGTTTGAATCCCTGTGACGGGGTGAGCTCCCGTTGCTCGGTCTCTGCTCCTGCCAACCTAGCAGTTCGAAAGCACATCAAGTGCAAGTAGATAAATAGGTACTGCTGCGGCGGGAAGATAAACGGCGTTTCCGTGCGCTGCTCTTCTTCGCCAGAAGCGGCTTGGTCATGTTGGCCACATGACCTGGAAGCTGTAAGCCGGCTCCCTCGGTCAATAAAGCGAGATGAGCGCCACAACCCCAGAGTCGGCCACGACTGGACCTAATGGTCAGGGGTCCCTTTACCTTTACCTTATGCCTATTGCACTTTCAAACTTAAAATCTATTGTTGTATATTGTTTTAAATGTTTGTTTTGCTATTGGGATTTTGGTTCCATTTGTGTTTCTCAAGCTGGTTTCTGACCGTAATAAATTTCATGTTTCATACGGTGCTGTGCAATCTATCCTTGGCTGCGCTAGAAATAATATTGTGAAGGATAAAGATAAGATCGCAACACTGCTGTAGACTGATTGCTATTTAATGACACCAAGGAGAATTTCTGAGTGATTTAGGACATTTTTCAAGGGCACATTTCAAGTGCACCGGACAAGAATTATTATTGGTGGTATTTTATCTCAAACACTGACATTAGGGATATCAGAAACTGGCTCTCGTTGGCAGTCAAATTTGGGCAGCTGAATCATGTTGCCTTCAGCCTATGTAGCTAAATCAATTATAGCTAAATCAATTAAACTTTCCAAAGAAGTCCAATTTGTCTGCAACCCTACAGAACTAGAAGAAAACTAGAGGAGGGTGTTTAAAAAGAGCCCCTTTAACAAGCCCAAAGCACACGGAGTTCACTATTAACAGAACATCCATATTTACCACCTGCAAAAAAACAATCCTGTTGTTCCATAGTCCTATTCCTCTGAATGGGAGTAAATTTAAATCCTACAAGTACAGTACGTTCTCAACTATGTCAACAAAAAGAAAGCCATCATCGCTGAGCTTTTGCTTCCTTACACCAGAGTCCATTTGGGAGGAATAAAAGGCTTTTCTTATCTAACTGGGATAATATTGACTTTACAACAATCAAGTTTAACTTAACACTTAGAAAAACGGGACACAGTATGTGATTCAATACGCCAGCTTAGAAGGTCCATATGGCTGGTGTTCTTGAAATTCACAGTTATCATGTTAATTTAGCTTGAAAAACACTTAACACAAGTACTTTGATAATCAATCAAGGGATCGTTCAAAGTATTTTTTTCAAGGCAAGTCACAGAAAAGAGACATGAGGATATCTGGAAAGCAATGTCCTGTTTTTACCCAGGTGGGTTATCCCTGTGATAAATAGAGCAGAAGCAACAACTTGCTACTGGCCAGAGGCTTTCTACGCTAGTGTTATTTATACAAGAACTTTAATCCTGCCCTTCTATCATGCAAATATTACGCAGGGAAGCTTACAATAGTTAAGATCACAATTTCAAAGCAAAACAGCAACAATAAGTAGAGAGAAGCATAACATAAAAACAGTGGGTAAAAGGTAGATTATAAAACTATCCCCCCAAAAGCTTTCTCTAACAGGTGCTAGAGACACAAGTAGGACCACCCCCACTCTAATAATAATAATAAAGGTAAAGGGACCCCTGACCATTAGGTCGAGTCGTGACCGACTCTGGGGTTGCGCTCTCATCTCGCTCTATAGGCCGAGGGAGCCAGCATTTGTCCACAGACAGCTTCTGGGTCATGTGGCCAGCATGACTAAGCCGCTTCTGGAGAACCAGAGCAGCGCACGGAAACGCCGTTTACCTTCCCGCCGGAGCAGTACCTATTTATTTATTTGCACTTTGATGTGCTTTCGAACTGCTAGGTTGGCAGGAGCAGGGACCGAGCAACGGGAGCTCACCCCGTCACGGGGATTTGAACCGCCAACCTTCTGATTGACAAGCCCTAGGCTCTGTGGTTTAACCCACAGCGCCACCTGCGTCCCACAATAATAATAATAATAATAATAATAATAATAATAATAATAATAATAATAATAACAACAACCCCATCCTAATAATACTAATACAAATAATAATAGGAAGACAACACAAGTTTTCATCTGTTTTACTGTCTCTTAGGCAGATCTATGATTAAAATTATTGGGTTGCTTTTTTAAAAAAGGAAGTTACTGTTTTATAGCACCTGGTTCTTCCTTTCTTTTCACTAACCCCCCTGTCATTATTTCGCTGCGGCCTCCCTCTTCTCTTGCACCTTGAGACGTCCCTTTTGACAGCGACTGGCCTGTAGAGCAGGGGCCCCAATGTGTCCCTCCAGACCTGCTTGGACCAGTATTCCAGGAACCATCTTATAGGAAAGTTGTACAAAATGGCTACCCAGTAGCCATTCCCCCCCCCCCACGATGTCCAAAAAAAGTAAAATTTTCATTACAAGGAATAAAAAACCCATAAATTTCATTCTTTGTTGAGAAAGACCATGTCTTTGCAATAATTTTTAACATCAAAAACTTTTGGTTACATCATGCCCACACACTGTAAATTCAGGTTTTCTAAACCTAGTTTTTCCACCAAAAAAACTAGGCTACAACTGCTTTTATTAAAAAAATAGGCATCTATAAGATCTTTTGAGTGCTGGTGTATTTTTTTCTGAAATCATCATCATTTTATTGAGCTCTGTGTAAAATTTCAAAGAGTTCTGATCATTGATTATGGAGGAAAAAATAAAATGTACACAAGTGAATCTTGTAGCAAGGGTCTCAAGAGGGACAGACAATGCAGATTTAACGAAACTTTGAAGTGCTATAAAATTAAAACCGTTTGAGATAGAGGGGGGAGATTTAAGGGGGTTTCTTTCAACCATAAGGGAAGAGTGTACACCAAATTTCATCAACATCCAAGATGGAGGGTGACCTGACCTCGTTGAAATGACATGGAATGACCCGCTAAATACTTAATGCACAACTCTTCTGAGAATTAACTGCCCCTGTTTCCACCCTGAGTCACAGTGCCATGCACAGGCGATCCTTCAGCCTCTCCATAGCCCACTGTAGAAAATGAGGATGCTGCAACTCTTAATGAGGAAAATGCAACTCTACCCAAATATTTTTGTTTGAAAAGACAAGGAGATACCCTGGGCCAGAACTATCTATTTTGTCCCCTTAATGCTGATTTTTCAGAAGGAAGAGGATTACTAGTACAACTACCAAAACAAAATCAGATTTAATGTTCACCCTTAAGGAAAGAAAAAGTGAACCACAGTGGTAGCTCTGCATGCGAATGGGATCCGTTCCGGAGTCCCATTCACATCCAGAAGCGAACACAACCCGCGTCCGCGTGAAGCGATTCGCCGCTTCTGCGCATGATGTCATTTTGACCGTCTGCACATGCGCAAACGGCAAAACCCGGAAGTAACATGCTCCGTTACTTCCGGGTCGCCGCAGCGCGCAACCAGAAAATACTTATCCCGAAGCTACTTCAACCCAAGTTATGACTGTACAAGATCACACGTCTCTTTATTGTGAAGTCTTACAGAAAAAAATTAACTCGCTCTCTTTACAGTCCTCTTCAGTCAGAAAAATTAAAAATAGAAATTACAGTTTTGTGAGTGCTTTTTAATGTGTGGTTAAAAGGAGCAACTCTTTCCACTTACAAATTATAACCTCTATAAGGAAGGCTATTCTAAAGCCATAAATTAAACCAAGCATTGCCAAGCTAAAATTACGCTCACTTCGAAGTTTCCCGCTTGCTAATATAAAGACTTTTCAGGCCCCACGAATAGACTCGTGGAAACTGCAGCGCTGAAATTTATTAGGGAATGACCCTCAGCTTTGCTATCACATATAATCCAAAACAGTCCAGTTGCTTGAGAAATCTCAGAAACAGGGCAATTGTTCTTCTCTAACTGAAGGATAGGATATATCGTGCAAAATGTAACCCAAAATTGTTAAGGCACCCTCCATAACATCCAGAACGCCTCAATCTGAGTGTATGTACAATTTAGGAACACACAGAGGAGGGGAATCTTGGACTACAACTCTCATCATCCTTCATGCTGGCTGGGACTGATGGGAATTGGAGTCCAAAGACTACTGGCTACATCTTCCCCAGCCCTGAGCTACTGCGGGGGTCCACATTTTTAGGATGCCCATTGCGCTGAGACAAAATCTATGGTTACCATCAGCCAGCCCTGTGTCTTCTCTGACTCAGGGTATCGCCTGGCATCCTGCTAAGCTTTCAAATCACTCAGAAACAGCAACATTTCTTGCTGTTTTCCAAATAATCTCAGACTCTGGTGAGGGGAGAGACAACTTCGGTGTCAAAATATGACATGGGCCAAGAACAGGGTGGATAAAAACCAATGATTTTTTTAAAAAATGGGTTTTTTTTATTTAAATTGGATTTTTAAAATAAAATGATTTTGGAGAGGAAATCTTTCTAAAGATAGTTTTCTTTTTAAGTTACATTATAGTCCAAAAGCTATTCATCAGAAAATAAGGATTTGTTTTAAATTTTTCATGTGTGCTAAAACTCGGTCTAAGTTGTTGTGGTTTTTTTTAATAGTTTAACCAAACCAGTTAACAAACATGGACACATATGCTATAATGTTATTGTTTTAGTTAAACAAACTGTTTAAATTCTTAGTAAATAAATGATTATTTTTCTCCTTCCAATAAAGTACAGCAGAAAAGTGGTCCAAATATAAACAGTTAACTTAGTAAACCTCACAATAATTTCATAATTATCGGTCTATGTATTTCTAATAGTATAACCAAATCAGTAATTTTTTGATAGAACTGTAAAAGCTACTCTGAAAATTTATTATTCCAAAAACAAAACCTTCATCTGGTTGTAAATATTAAGATTATAGCAGCAAGAATGAGTCTTTTGGTAAAAAAATGATTTAAACCAAGTCTTACTGACTAGAGATTTAAATCGTGGTTTAAATCTAATCCACCCTGGCCGGGAACGATGAATTTCTGCACCTACCCAACAAAATGTGGGCTGCAAAAATCATTTCAGAATAAAGTAGTGTTCTAGCACAGAGCGACACTCATGGACTCAAATGTTGAGATGCAGGAAGTCCATTGCTACTTTGGGCTTTGATTTGGAAGTGACGCTTCCAGTAGCTACCCGGAACTATATCCGGAAAAGCAAAGCTCATCTGCTTTTACACACACACACACACACACACACATTCTGTGTCTGTATTGCTAGTTAATTCTGAACAACTACCGAAAGTTGTTGCTCCCATTCCTCCTATGACATGCCTGAAACAAGAGGTCAAAACTCGTACCCAGTACATCCTAATAAAGAAGCATTCAGAACACAGTTCCCTCCCAGGCTCCTGGCAGAGTTCCAGGAAACAGATGTGATGCGCAGTCTGGCAGATCTCAGTCCTACACAAAGCCTTTCTGCCATCAAGCTGATTTATTCCAGCAGAACCTTGCAGAAGTCTCTTAGCCTCCATCACAAGTGCTCAGGCTGAAGTTTTCTAAATGTGCTTTTGACTCTCAGGTCATGCAGCAGAGAAACACAAGTTGTTCGTAATGTTTTGTTCTTTCGGAACAATGCTGCATTTTTTGTCATTTAGGGGTAGCTACATGGGGAAATGAGCTGGAACTCAGCAAAGCCTAGGGCGCATCAATAAAGTTCTTTGTTCCTTTAACATATCAGGCAATTTCTATGCATATATTTCTGAGATCTCCTAATGTCCTGGAAATCTTTTTAGCTTCCTTTTCTGAAAATTTGTTTCACAATGGCACTTTGAGTTGATGTTTTTATATGTTGCTACGTTAAATGTTGGAAACCTCCCTTAATTTTAAGGCAGCCAGGGCAGTGTTAGAAACTGCGATAGAAAAGCTATTTGCCACAAGACTCCTGGGTTGTGAGTGCCAAAACAAAGTGTATAGTTGCACACATATATTCAGCAACACTTTATACTTTTTGAAAAGCATGAACTAAAATGCGCTACTCTGCAGATCAGCTGATTTGTGCAGCAGCGCAGCACCAAAAGACATGCACATCAGCCGATTCATGAGGCAGCGCAGCAGGAAAAAAAATACACATGGCAACCACAATGTATATTTTGGCCACAGGAAGACACTATATAATGCCTGAAAACAGAAGGGGCAGTTTTAAAGTAATAGCTTCTGCAGCCAAACATTTATCATCCCTTTTGCGCGCGCACACACATGCATCTTCTCTTACTACACCAGTACAGTGAATAATTCTACTAAGAACTGTTTTGGTGACTGATCACAAACTATGCACTAAGATCTCCCAGGTTAACTTACTATTTAAAAAGCCAACTTTTGACAGACCTGCCCGTAGCTACAATGAGTTACCTATTTATAGTCCAGCCCTGCATCTTGATAGGTCAGGCAGGTGGCATGAATGTTTGCTTGACACAAAACGTCCTTCACAGGAGAAATGTGCAGATGTGATGCTGCATGCTGGGCAAGTTAATATTCTGCACAAGGACATTTATTTCATACTTCCTGGAAGTCACAATGAAGAAAGAGGAGCTTCGGCTTAAGTAGTTCTGTGATGGAATAAATCCAAATTAATGAGCTAACTCGTAGCAAATCCTCAGTCACAGTGATGTCTTTAAACCATTTCTGGTGAAGCTGAACCTGTAGAATGCACTTGCTTTAGCACACGCTTGAGACTCACTTCCCAGATCTGTGAAACAGAGACCCCATGCATGAAAAGGGCAGAATTCTAGATAAACCTCCTACCCATTGTGCATCTACTATACAGCTAAAGTGAGAAGCTCTGTAAGAGGCATGTATCACTTCAAAACTAACGTGGGGCTTGGTCCTCAGCTTTCCATCCCATAATTTAGCACAGTGATGAAGACTGTGTTACCTGTGCTCTCTTGAGCATTCCACACAGGAGTGGTCAACCAGCTGTGCAGCAAGACTTTTCAAACAAGTTGGCTTTCAATCCTTGTGCAGCAAAACAAAGTACCCAGCCGTTCTTAGAAAACTGATTTTTTAAAAAATAATAATATCCTGCTTCCTTTGCATTATTTCCCTTTAAGCTTTGTCTGAAGCGGGTTGTTTTGGCATTTCAACTATTTAGCTGAGTAAGGGTAATTGTGGATCACATTGTATCAGAACCGGAAAAAGTTTGAAATTCATTGCATTTTGATTACACAGTGCCTCAGACAACTCAGCTTATTATAACAGCAGTTATCTTAGAATCATAAGCCTTTAACTTGCTTAAAGGTGATTAAACTTGGGATAGATTTGTGCTCCAAGACATTCTGCAGAAAATTCATGCTAGTTTAACCAAAGTAGAGCATCTATACCAAGAGAACTTACCATTTCATTCCATGTTTCTGTCCCTGCCTGCCCTAAATAGAACAGATTGCAGGCAGCTGCGATTGCAAAACTGCTGCAGGCCACATGAACTGAGAGGCATTAATAAAAGCTTGTAAAGATCTCCAGAACTTTATAGAGCCAACCAAGTTTTCTAGGCAACAGATGTGACCTCAAAAGCAGCCCTGGTAAAAGTCACCAGAACCAAGCATTTAGTGGCTACTGAGTATCTGATACCCCAGACCCACACTTCTCTCAAGAAGCTCAGAGTATCTTACACCTGGTTCCCGGATAATCTCATATATGGGGAGGCCAGAGCAAGCCAAGACCAGGTGCTCAACTTCAGCTACAAAGCTGCATCGTGAACCTTCAGGGTATTCCAGATAAGGTACAGCTGGTGTTTTATTACGGCACAGAAGCAACCCGGACAGATTGCACATTGCTGGGGTAGCACATATTGGCAAGAAGCAGCACTATGAGCCAGCAACACAAATGAAGTTAGTTCTTTGTCGTCGTCCTGCAACTGCAAGTGCCAAGCCAAGAAACTGCCCACCTGGTTGCACCTTGAAGCAACCGCCATAGCTGAAGATTTGGGAATTGATGGGGTTTTTTCCATTAAAAATGAGGAAAATGCATGTCCAAGATACAAGGTCCTAAAGAGAGCCCCAGAAGATCAAACCAGAGGCCCATCTAAGTCCCTCATCCTGTTGTCACAATGGGCAACTGGGTGCCTGTGATAAACACAAGCAAGACCCAAGTCCAACAACAGCACAACAGCACTCTCCTTGTGATTCCCAGGAACTGATATGCCTCCAACAGGGGAGACCTCATGGTCTCCAAACCATGGACCTATCTCCTTCATTGCATCTGAATGCATTTGTCTTAAGAATTAGCATACTCCTGCACAGCAAACACAACTTGGTATCTCACATCTCCTCTGTGTTTCCTTCCTCCTCTCCAGTCACCTGAAGCAGCGGTTACGGAGGTTTCACTACTCAAAAGGAACATCTGAGCTAGATTTGGGTCCTGATTTCAAATTTACTAATTTTCCGTATCTATGCATAGTTGTGTTTTTTTTAATCCCCTTAGCTGGAGTTGTCTAAAGCTAATGTAATGAGAGAGTGGTGGGATGTAACATGGGGAGATCTCTAGGGAAAGGTAACTGAAAATACCCAACAATATTTGGGTAGCAGAAGGAATGAACCAAGATTAAGCACAGCAAGGCCAGAATGTGTCCTATTGGAGTAGAAAGATTTGGAAGGGAAGGTTTAGTGGCAAAGATGGATGCTCCTGCTATTAGCATTTAAGTGACAGTTACCCAGCATAAGTACTGAGGCTCTTACATATACATTTATTCTCAGGGGTGGGGATTTTCTTCTAAGTAAACATGCATTGTGCAATACTCTGAAAATCAAATCATATTATTTCCCCCTTACAGCTGCTGCTGCTGCTACTGCTGCACCAGAATTTGTTTTTTATTTAGGTGCAATGAAAGCACAGGTGTGTTTTGCATTCAGATGGCATATTTTTAGGGTTTAATTAGAAACACATCAGGACCTGCATATAGTTTACTGCTCCACCCGCTACTGCCCTATTTTGGCTCTTGGCTCAGAGAACAGCCTGGTTAGAGTCTCCTTCATGAGTGCAGTCACTTGTGGGACTCATTCTGTATAGGAGACAGAACTCAAGGGAAGGACAGGCTGCCGTTCTCACAGTGCTTTTTCCACAGTTCCACTGCCATCCCCAGCACCACACTAATGTAAGTGAAATATTTCACCTGGCTATACGTTAACAGGAATATACACCTCTGCAAATCTGGAAACCTATCATGATTCACCAGAAAGTTACTTTCCCTTCTGCATGTAACCACAGGGCAGAACAGACTCTGCAAAGAACCACCTTGGACACAATGCTCCTCTCCTGGATTATTAGCTAGGTGTTCACAGCTTCAGAAAGGTGTGCACCACAGCTATCCATCACAGCCTTTGAGCATTACATTTGCAGCCCAATTCTAAGCAAGTTTCCTCCGAAGCTCAAGTGAGTCCAGTGATGCTTTTTCTCAAGCTACCGTGCACCTTGCTGTAGCCTTCAGATCATTTTCACCAGAATGCTAGTCTGCTTTAGGTGACTAGACCAAAGCACATTCTCTCAGTCTGCAAATTCATTCTACTTTGGGGGTAATCCGGGTGTTTCCCCCACAAGTCTGGTGCAAGAACCCTTGGAGCTGGGTTCAAATCTCACTTTGAGTTACAGACCTTTGCGGCGGCCCTAGCCTGGCCGGGACCATTGCAAGGATACAAATGCGGTTTGTTTGCACACTCGGACTGGCAACACCCCGCGCGTGGCCTTCCTTCGGGGGAGGGCGGAGGAGGAGGAGGAAGAGGCGCCGCGACATTGCAGAGGCGGGCCGAGGAAGCCGCTGCGCCGCATGGCGCGGGCCGCTTCTTCATCCCTTGCGCGCCCGCGGCCAAAGCGCGGAAGCGGCGTAGCCCATGGCTCGACCCCAGCCCTCCCTCCCCCCGCCCCTGGACTTGCCTGGCTGGGGTCGGTGGCCTTGAAGACGTGGCATGCCATCGGGGACTCGGGGTCGTCGGGCTGCGCTTTGATCAGGTAGGCGAAGTAGGTGAGGTCGTGGCTGTTGTGGATGAAGCGCGCGATGTGCTGCGCCTTGTGCTCGAAGATGAAGACGGCAGGGTTGGCGGCGCTGCTGGCCGACGGGATGCAGCGCAGGTTGGGCGAGCCCAGCAGCAGCAGCACTTCGCGGGCGGGCACCGCGCTGGGCTCCTGCTTCTGGCTGCGCCGACGGATCTCGGCCACCAGCCATGGCAGCATGGGCAGCGTGGTGCGCCGGTCCAGGCACGACCAGCCCACGTACCACAGCCTGAAGCGCTTCTCCCCCGACGGCGCCTTGCCGACGCCTTGCAGCGGGTCGGCGGGGGGCTCCAGGGGGTGAGAGAACGCCCCGTCCGAGCTCGCCTTCTCCATGAGGCCGGCAGGGGCCCCCGCCAAAGGCGTCCTCGGTTTCCTTTGCGGCGTCCGAAGAAGGAGCGCAGCCTTGCGCGGCCCTCGGAAAGCAGGTCACCTGCAGCTCAGCGCGGCTCCCGGGCGAGGAAACGTGCCGCAAGGGGACATCTCATGCCCTGCCGCAAGCAGCGAGGCAGCACGTCGGGGGCGGCGGACTCTTCGCGCATGGATCCCGGTGCCGCGATCCCTCGGGGTGCTGCAGGACTCCGGGGCGCGACGCTCTCCCAGCACCCGCCGCGCTCCTGCGGGTCTCGCCTGGAGCTGCGCGACGGCCGTCCGCGCCCGCCTCCTGCGCCCGCCCACCCCGCCGGGCAGCGCCAGTGAGACGGCCGCGAGGGCTGCCTCCTCCCGCCTCCTCGGAGCGAGGGGTGGCGCACGGAAAGGCGACGCGCCTGGGAGGCGGGCTGGACGGCTTGGCCCGCCCTCCCCTGCAGTTTGCCCGCAAAGGAGACTCGCCGCGTTGTTTCCCGACGGCCAAAACAAAACGAGACGCGCCTCCCTCGCTCCCGGAGGCTCCCCTTCCCCGCCTCGACGCGGCTGCAGAAGCCGATCCGGGCTCCAGCCAGCCTAGGCGAAGCGACAGTCCTCTCGCCGTCTGCGCATCCTCCGCGCCCGGCGCGCATGTGTGCGCGTCGGGCCGCACATGCCCAGCAGCGGAAGGGGAGCAAGGAGCGGGGTCGGCGGCTTCATGCGCGCACCCTGCGCGGTCCGCTGGCTGCCGCAGGGCGGATCTAGCGGCAAGATCCGGCAGAGGCGTCGCAAGCGCGATCCTGAGCGGGTTAACTTGGAAGTTGAAGCGGGGGCTTCAGTGGCGTCTTTTGCGCCCGGGTTGCGCGCCTGCCTTCTTGCTTGGTAGTCGCCGCCGTCGAACCAGCGCAATTTACGCGTCAAGGCTCTAATTTACTCTTACTTAGGCGGGCGGGGAGGCGAGAGGGAGAGGAAACAAAGGGGGGGGGGGAGGAGCTGATGGACTGAGGGATTTATTGTGACATAAGCCACAATAGCGCCACAAGGGGCATAATTCCCAGCCCTGTCGTAATGCAATGAGCATTGCTGGCTATTACTCCCTGAGGTGCTTTGAGGTGAAAGGAAAAACACCCAAGATTCAATATTAAAAATAAATGAAGCCATGATCTGTAGGCGAGGGTAGCCGATGGGTCTCAAACCCCTGAGTTAGGGACGTTCCCTGCATGTGAAGCCAGGCTCCAATGGATTGAGCAGATGAGACCATTAGCAGCTCCAAGGGTGGAAAATATGGTTTCTGCACGTGCTGTAGAGGGAAGGGAGGGGCAGGTGAGGCTTGTCAACCTGGGAAGGTTGCCCATCTAGGAGAAGAAAAACCCTGACCCTAAACCTCCGCTGCCTTGCCAAATTTTTCCACGAGAAATTAAAGAGTAAACCCTACACCCATCCCTGAAATGGTTGGGTGGGGGTCTTGTACGCCGCCTTTCGGCAACTCCTACTCGGCTTTCCTCTGGACGGGGGTCCCAGGCCCTGTGGAGGTGCTGCTAAGAAAGAATGATGACCTGGTAGGCTGAAGTCAGAGGGACTTACGTATGAAACAAGCCCACTTAGGAGGATCTTGCAACAGGTCAAGTTCAGGGCGTCAGAAGCCCCATCGAGCTCTGCCTGGTGTGTCATGCTTGCGCCCAAGGCCAGACCATGAATCGTCTGAGGAGCAGTGGTGGCTGGTGCCCATTGGAACCGCAGAGCCAGTGTCAATTATTTCTAGTTTTGGCCTCCGTGCTGAGTTGTCTGAGGACAACGCTGAGGAAAACTGAAAGCAGGCAGGTGGGGACTGGCTGGCTGGCCGCTGATTGAGGCTGCTGCCCAATTTGCCCTGTTATGTACTGAGTTGAATAGGATCCAAACTGAAGCAGTCTGATTGGTCCTAGAACAATAGGATCCAAATTGCAGCAGTCTGATTGGTCCTAGAACAATGCAGAAGTATGATTGGTTGGCAGGAACCACCCAATCCTGCTCCAGATAGAAGTGAATCCACAACCTGATTGGCTTACAGTAGAATTCCGGAATTAGCCAATCATGTGCAGCCCATTGTGTAAATAATGTATATAAAGCAGATACTGTGAGGGGACTTTCATTCATTCCTCCTCACCACTATGAGCTAAATAAAGAGCATGAAATCACTTTGCGACTCTGAGTATATTTCAGCCCTAAAGGACAATCCTGCTCTGTAGGGGTGTTGTTTTAATCATTCATACCTAGGAGGAGATTGGTCTCTGTCCATCTCAAACCACCACCTCCAAAGTTCACATTTTAAGGTTTTATAGCCTATATGGTACTCTTCCTCCAAAATACTATAGATTTCCAAGAGGTAGTGTTGTATTTGATTTGTAGGTTGGGGGCTGGCGCCTTAAAGACTATGTTGCACATCTTATACACTAGACCAGTGGTTCCCAAACCCTTGCCTTCCCCTTTTAAAACAATTAAAGGCTGCTACTGAAGCCTGTTTACTTGAAAGCAAGAACTGCTGAAACCAGCAGCCTTCTTTTGAGGGTAAATACCATTATGATCAGGATGTAACATCCCCAACAGTAAAAGGCACTCCCTCTCTCCTGTCTCATGATCTGGGGATCCATTCTCATCAACCCATCCAATAATCCCCCCTCATCTCCTGACAGGCTTATCCACTTATTTCATCATTTGGCTTCTTATCCCTTAATCCGCCTACCATTTGTTATCCTCAAAGCCCTGCAGTGGCTCGGTACTTGGGAGAAAGTGTTTCAATGGCATTTTGCTCATGGAAGTCAGTGTTTGGGGTTCATATTTGGGTATGCTAGGTTGCGATCATGACTGTTAAAACACAAGCCCACACACGTGCGCGCGCACACACACACACAGGTTGGCTGTGCAGCTCTGCAGCTAGTTTAGTAATCCTCAAACTATCCTCGAATCCAGTTCCCTGGGGAGGCTGCTGGCGCAGCATCTAGAA
Organism: Podarcis liolepis; assembly: GCF_965112155.1. NCBI lineage: Eukaryota > Metazoa > Chordata > Lepidosauria > Squamata > Lacertidae > Podarcis > Podarcis liolepis. The sequence continues at coordinate 10,417,293 of NC_139558.1, forward strand.
TCTGCCCTCAAATGCAGAAAGGACCTGTTGCAGCACTAGAATAGCACCCATCATCCTAGGAGACTGCAGGTAGGAACTTCTGCTTCAGAGCTTGTGCTGGCTCTTTGCTGAGTGTGATGGAGCCCAAGGATTACTTATTAGTCATTATTGTCACAACAGCTTGAGATACAGATCTTCCTCCTACTCCATGGGTAGGCAAACTAAGGTCCGGGGGCCGCATCTGGCCCAGGCGCCTTCTAAATTCGGCCTGCGGACAGTCCGGGAATCGGCGTGTTTTTACATGAGTAGAATGTGTGCTTTTATTTAAAATGCATCTCTGGGTTATTTGTGGGGCATAGGAATTCATTCATTTTTTTTTTTCCAAAATATAGTCCGGCCCCCCACAAGGTATGAGGGACACTGGACCGGCCCCCTGCTGAAAAAAATTCCTGACCCCTGTGACCTACCCAGTAGGTTTTTCTATGGAGAGGCTGGCTTATATAAACAGAAGATGGGACTTAAGCACTTTAAACTCTTGTTTCATTATGCAGTTTGCAACTAGTACAGTATCTTCTTTTTGCTGGTGGTACAGCGTTTTACACTGTGCTCCATTTTTTCCCACCTTTTCTACCTGGTTGCTGTACGTTCATCTATAAAATCAGATAGATAGATAGATAGATAGATAGCAGCAAGAGATGATAGAATATAGCCAAAGGTGACTTTAACTTAAGCCTTTTCTCCAGTGAGCCACTGGCCTTATTATTTCAATTTCTACAAAATTCCAGAGGATTCTACACTGCCCTAAAATATTCACTTCCCCTGTTGATACAATAAGCTGTTTAGAGGTCATTTAGTAGCAGTTAAAAGGCCTTTTAGTAATTTCTACAGGTTTGCAACAAGGCCAGAAACTTGTCGAAATACAGAGTGGATGAACTGTTGACTCCTACCCAGACCCTCCATTGAAGAGACCATGACTGTGGAAGGACAGCAGCAGACAGGGACTGAGGGCTTATGCATCAAATTATAACTTCCTAAACTGCTGGGTCAGCATTCACTGCTTGCTTCAGGGCTAGTTTGGGAGGAAAGGACATGGGTTATACATCAGGAAAGAAGAGAGCAACCACTTTAAGCAAGTACTCTGCAATAGAACCAAAGCTGTATTTAATAGCCCATAATGGGCTAGCTGTTGTCCTTGTCCATGGAGTTTTCTTGGCAGGGATACTGGAGTGGCTTGCCGGTTCCTGCTCCAGGTGGATCACGCTTGGTCAAAACTCTCCACTATGACCTGTCCATCTTGGGTGGCCCTGCACGGCATAGCTTATAGCTTCTCTGAGTTATTCAAGCCCCTTCGCCACGGCAAGGCAGTGAGTGATCCATGAAGCTATGGTTTTCCCAGTAGTGATGTATGGAAGTGAGAGCTGGACCATAAAGAAGGCTGATTGCCAAAGAATTGATGCTTTTGAATTATGGTGCTGGAGAAGACTCTTGAGAGTCCCATGGACTGCAAGAAGATCAGACTCTCCATTCTGAAGGAAATCAGCCCTGAGTGCTCACTGGAAGGACAGATCCTGAAGCTGAGACTCCAATACTTTGGCCACCTCATGAGAAGAGAAGACTCCCTGGAAAAGACCCTGATGTTGGGAAAGATTGAGGGCACACAGAGAAGGGGACAACAGAGGACAAGATGGTTGGACAGTGTTCTAGAAGCTACCAGCATGAGTTTGACCAAACTGCGGGAGGCAGTGGAAGACAGGAGTGCCTGGCGTGCTCTGGTCCAGGGGGTCACGAAGAGTTGGACACGGCTCAACGACTAAATGACAACAACAACAATGGGCTAGCCAACCTAGCAGTTTGAAAGCACGCCAAAAAGTGCAAGTAGATAAATAGGTCCCGCTCCGGTGGGAAGGTAAACGGCGTTTCCGTGCACTGCTCTGGTGTTGGTGTTTCATTGCGCCAGAAGCGGCTTGGTCATGCTGGCCACATCACCCGGAAAAACTGTCTGCGGAGCGGACAAATGCCGGCTCCCTTGACCTGTAAAGCGAGATGAGTGCCGCAACCCTGGAGTGGTTCACGACTGGACTTAACTGTCAGGGGTCCCTTTACCTTTCATGGGCTAGTTAGGATCTTTAAAAAAGGGAACATGCATGCATACAGGTGACAGCCAGAGACTTTTGCTTATCAGATGCAGCCTCCTCGGACCACTCCTGATTTTCAGAAGGCCCAAGGTTTTGCAGTCTGGGGCATGCATGGAAAACTACAAATCCCAGCCTAAAATTACTGTGTTTAAAACGTCTAGCAGCAGACAAGTACATTCACATACAGACAGTCTTAAGATTCATAAGCAAAAGGCAGCAGACAATCAGGGAAATAAGGTGCAACGATTTCCCCACCATTAGATTTAATAGAAAACAAGAGCATTTTGGGTTCCCAAAATATGTGGCATGCCACGTTTCATGGGTAACAGGCTAATCAATATGCATGAGCTAAAAATTAACAGAAAGCACAAGCTTTATAATTGTGGCCTGACAGCACTCAGGCAACATCTCCTGCACAGTATCACTTTTCTGGGTTCTTCTGTATGGTGAAAATCCTATGCCCACTACATTTGCTCTTAAGCAGCACGTCCTTCTATATATGTGTAGCATTTCAGTATATAAGAAGGCATTTTACAGGCCTTTGAACATCAAGAGTCCAGCAGATGGGCAAAGTCGCGTAGGAGATTGAAATGACACCTTCTCTTAGCAAAAACCACAATGTTTTAAGGCAAACAGGAACAGCTCATTTGGTTCAAAACAAGCTGCGCAGCAGATGCTCAAACTGTCTCAAGGACGGCTGCCATTTCCTTGAACTGATTGTAGAAGTTCTAAAATGGAAAGAAAAGGAAAGGATATACGATTATTTGGATACACAGTCCGTGAGATGTAGCAGCCTACTTCAAACTGGTGCCCCCCAAATGTTTAGGACTAGAATACCAAAATCTCTAACCGCTGCTCAGGCTGGCAGAGGCTGATCAAAGTTACAGTCCAAAATATTAGGATGACACAAGTTGGGGAAAGCTGACCTACAGTGTTTGGCTTGTATGTCCAGGTTCAAATCCCCAGTCAGGGCATTTTCATACTTCTGCACTGCTTCAACCTCCCTTCTCTCCTCTAATTTCCAAATTCTCTCTCTTTTTCATTCTAGAGCCAATCATAGTACACCGTTACACAAAACGTATTTCAAAAAGTCAACGCATTCCCCCAGTTTTCGAGTCTTACATTAAAAGGAACACAGAAAACCAATGGCGTTTCCATTGCAACCCAGTTGATTTGTAACCACCTTAGAACAAGTGCCAACCTTTAGAAGGGGTTATGTTATTATACAAACCTGAAATTGTGGGAGCGTCATTTCAAATGTTTTGCTTGTGATGTGGCCTGAAGCATCTGCCACTTTTACTGCCATCGTAACGTAAGGAGACTTCAGAGATTTGCAGCTGTCGGAGCTCACTGCCATCCCCAGCTTCCACTGAAAATCAATAAGCTGCAAATAAATAAAGAGGGAGAGGAAAGAATCAGACACCGTGACCAATACAAGTTCTTTGAGGCTGGCAGAATGCGCAGGTAGTGCGTTCAAATGCAGTACCAAACCATGGTTTGGCATTCCATTAAACAGACTTGGGCACATGCGCCAGTTTCTTCCCCACGCTTGCTCCTGTTCACTCCTTGATATTCTGGTTCACAGCAAACCAGATTGTGCTAATTCAGATGTGAACCAAGTTGTCGTTGATGTCAACAGAGCTGCGGCAAACCTTGGATGCCACATTAAAACACAGCTTAGAAACCAATGGTCATTTAATTAATAATGATGTTTTTTGGCCTGAACCCAGGCTCATGGTTTGCTTCCCCCAAACAAACCACGAGCCCCAGTTTGCACAAAACAACATTCCTACATCTGAAGCTCAGAGATAGCAGCCAGAGCCCTGGAAACTTTTGCACAGCATGCAACATTGTGCTGCTCGTTCATGTTAAACCATAGTAGGGTTTTTTTTCTAAATAACTATGGCTTAATGTGGTATGCAAACCAGGACACTGTGTCATGGGACAACAATAATATGCAACTAGAATTTTACACCGTGCTCTGCCAAAGGAGGCTACCCCAGTGCAAACTTCCTTTGAAACAAATTGTTTTACCCGTCCAACAACTGCTACATTTTTGGCATCTTCCGACACTGCGATCGAGCTGCCCTGTTCGTTCCAGACGTGACGAAGAACCTGGACGGCTTGTTTCGGCAGAGTACCAGCTGCACCGCCTAGCCTGGTAGACAGGTCTTCTGGCGAGAGTTTATCTTTTGCTGCTGTGCTAAACAAAACAAAAAAAGGAGAGGAGGGGAAAGGAAGACTTCACTGCTAGATTTTAAATAGAAAAGAGCTGATTTTAAATTTTGCTTGTCCCCTGGAAGACTGCTTTACACCTATTTTAGCAGGGTTTTTGTAAAAAAAAACAAGAAAAAAACGCTCAAATAAAATACAATTAAACAAAATTAGATCATTTCTCATACTTGTGGCTTGTTCTTCCTACAATAAATTCTGGAATTATCTCACTTCAATTTCACGAAGGACACTGTCAAGAAGGTTAAGCAGAGCATCATAGTTTGCCTTGGGCCAATGGTGTACCAAAGAATATGTATGAGGAGTCCCTATATATCGTAGATGATTATAGGACAGGCTTACAAACTAGGCTATAAGGGTAAATCAGTATTTTTAATTCACAGAAGCACTGCTCATAATTACAGATACTAAATTTCTTCCATGCAGTAAACAGTAGCGATGTAGTTAAAGAGATCTGAGGACCATGTTTGCTTACCTGAATACAAAGGAAATGGCATTAACAACCTTTTCCAGGTCACTAGTGACTATTTCAATCCCAGCTGCCTGAAATCTCTAGGAGAGAAATGCAGTTCATAGGGTTGTAGCAGAGGACAAATTAATAACGGGTGTTGTTAATATGCGTGCAATATTGTTTTAGCATTTCAGTTTACCTGACACAGTTCCACTGTGTTCACAGCTGGGATCTCACACTGAAGATTCTGAATGATTTGCTGACACTGCAAAGAAAGAAGATTTTAAATGGTTCTTAGATGACAACTACTTGCTAATTGCAAATGCAATTTGTGGGAATTAAAAGGATTTTTTGTGTGGAACGAAACAGCATTCATTTGCATTCAATGGCGATAGAGTGATAAAATGGTGGTAGAAGAATCCCTGGTTTTAAGATCATTCAAAAACATGCAACTGTCAATCAGCTAGCAACTTATCAACCTTATGGTAGGGAAGGCCTTGCCTGGACAATTTTCATAATCTATCCACGGCTACAAGCTTTAACCAGAAGTTTTAGCTGACCGATTAATGCATACACATTTAAATAATCGAGACTGAGAGTTAAAGGGAAGACTTATTTTTAGGCTTCCTTGGCTACAGTGAGCTACTGTACTAAAGAATGACCAATAACAGAAAGATTAAATAAAAGGGCATTAAGGATATCCCTTGCTTCTATTGTAAATCTTTCCATAATGGAAATTGATAGTCTCATTTTTATGCATTTTTCTCACACATACGTAGTACTGTAAGCCACTTAGATTTTTTTAATGATATAGCAGTATATACTTCTATAAATTAAATTTAAATTTAAGAAGAATCATTGAATAGAAATGTAGAGTTGGAAGGGACCCAAAGGATCATCTAGTCCAGCCCCCTTGGACAGTTGAACCACAGAGGCTGTCCTTGGAAGGGGGTCTGTACATAATAGTCTTTACTTGGCCAAGCGCTCTACATTTGCCAATAAAGCGATAAGGGCCTGGTTTGCACGTAACACTAAGCCAAACTATGGCTTACATCAACTGGCCGGTGGCTGCTGTCTCCAGGATCCATCATTTTCACATTAAACCTGTTGGTTTCTATTTCCCTCACTGAGCAGCAACTGCAGTCACAAGACATTGTTTTGCATTCCACAGTCAGAGTTACTGTTGGGTTCCCACGGGAATGGGAGACTGGATGTGACGTACACTGGTTTCCTGTTTTTCACTGTTCTCTCGGTTTCTTTGTTAGAGAGACAGTTGCTTCTCTGCTCTCACAGAGGCAAGATGCATGTTTGCATTCTCTCAGCATAGCGTGGAAATAAAGTTAAGAATGTGGCACATACTGCTTATCCTTCTGCTGTGTGGACTACTCTGCTTGGGCTCAAGATAAGACGAGCCTGTATCAGCTTCAGAGGGCTATCTGAAGCTGGTCAAATTCTCACAAAACCATGGATTCTTAGAGTTATGTGCAAATGCGGCCATAATATTAACAGGCTAGAACCTAAAACGGTTTCAACTCTAATGATTTGTTGGAGAGCATCATATTGCCCGAATATAAGCCACACTTTTTTTTCCAAAATTCCGACCGTGAAAAGTTAAAGTGCGGCTTAAATTCGTGACCTTACGAAAATTGGCTTTTACAATATCACTACTGAAACAGACATACGGTAAAACGGAACAAAAAAAGTTTTATTGCCGATTTGCGAGCTTGAGACTGTTGTGCAATTAATTCTAATGTCATTCGTCGCTTTCCTCGTATTTTACAGTGCAGTATTGATTTTTTATTTGCATTTACGGTGCCACGAACAGGTGTTTAACCCACTTGCGGGTCCTCTCTACTACTCATAGGATTTTCTTCTACATTTGCCATTTACGGGTGTGAGTGCCTGCAGAATTTTAAGGGAGCAGCTTATATTTGGGTATTCTCTCTCCCCCCCCCCAAATTTTAAAGGCTTATTTGTGGGTGTGGCTTATATTCGGGCCAATACAGTGGTACCTTGGGTTAAGTACTTAATTTGTTCTGGAGGTCCGTACTTAACCTGAAACTGTTCTTAACCACTTTAGCTAATGGGGCCTCCTGCTGCCGCTGCGCCGCCGGAGCCCAATTTCTGTTCTCATCCTCAAGCAAAGTTCTTAACTTGAAGCACTATTTCTGGGTTAGTGGAGTCTGTAACCTGAAGCGTATGTAACCTGAAGCGTATGTAACCCGAGGTACCACTGTATGGTATTTCTTTAAAATTGTATTATTAAGTTAAATAATACAAACAAATGTGAGGTTTATCCTGGAGACAAATAAATAAGCTTTCCTTAAATATAAAGTGGTAGAGGGTAGAATTGTTTATGAGCTGTGTCACCTATGCATGTTTACTCGGAAGTAAGCTCCAGTGTTTTCAGTGGAGTGCATCTCAAATCTTAAAATATATTCCAGCCCCATGTGAGGAGACAGCATGGCTCCATCCCACCATCCTCTGAAGCACAACTGCTTTTCTTTCATGAAACTGCGCATCAGAAATACTAGGAAGGGAATTAAAAAACCACAAGACACACAATGGAGCAAAATCGCTATAAAATGATCCATGATTAAAAGGGGGAAAGGAGTTACTTACTAGCTCTGCAAACAGATCCTGTGGTATTGTTCGGATGATGTACGCGGTGCTGCCAAAATCTGCAAAACAGAAGATTTTGAGCTTCACATTTAAATCACTGTGCAACTCTTAACCAATGCACCAGCTGGGTGGAAAATGGCCACCTGTGGGTATCTCGCTGGCAGTAGCCTGAAGAAAATCCCCAAAATTGTGCAATTTGCTGGCAGGTTTAAACCCCTTAGCTGCACCTGTTTGCCTTGGCACAGCATGACAAATAGATATAAGAAATATAGACGATAAGAATTTAAGAAGAGGACTGGACGTTATATATAGAATATATGGAAAATATAAGAAGAAAATAAGTTGAACAGACTGGAAAAAAAATACTCAGCAGTAGATGTGACAAGTAATAAACAAGTGTAAAGTAATGAAAATAATTTAGTAGAATCAGAAAATGCAGTCAAAAAGACAACAGATAGGAAACAAGAGAAAGAGTGGAAGGGGAATTAAAATTAAGGCTCATAAGAGTCAATTAAACTGTTACTGTTATTATTTAAAGATATATGTCTTATATTTATTTATTTTTATTTTTCTCTTTCTCTCTTACTACCACATGCTTGAGTGTAACACACTATGCATTGATGATATGATAAAACAGAAAAACAAATAAATGTTTTTTTAAAAAAACCACCAAATGTATTTTACTGTTAGATAAAAGTATAAACATTGTATTATTTAACCCAACTAATGAATGAATAAGGAGAAGTTGTTTTCTGCTCAATAGTGGCTGCAAAAATGATGAATATTGGAAAGTGAATCCAGCATCTCCTAGACATCCGTAGTCCACACAAGTATGGAATGGAGTTTTTTTGAGGGGCAAAGCATACGCAGGAAGATGTCAGGAAAAATTAGGTGTTCACTGGGCGGGGTGTGTGTGGCAGGAAACACTTAAGCAGGCATAGGCCTCCAGATGTTTTTTGGGACTACAACTCCCATCATCCCTGACCACACTGGTCCTGCTAGCTAGGGATGATGGGAGTTGTAGTCCCAAAACATCTGGAGGGCCGAGTTTGCCTATGCCTGCACTTAAGGTTCTGGAAACAAAACCTTATTTGGAACTGTTGCAAGATTTGGATAAGTTTAGCCTGCAAAAGAGTAGACAGAGGAGACAAGATATTCAAATATCTCAAGGGCTGTTACATGGAAAATGGAGCAAGCTTCTTTTCTCCTGCTCAGAAGGTAGGATTCAAACCAATGGCTTCAAGTTACAAAAAGGGAGATTGTGGCTAAACATCAGCAAGAACTTTCTGGCAAATAAACGGACATAAATCTGACATCAAGAATCACAAAACAGAGAAACCAGTAGGAGAACACTTCAATCTCCCAGGACATTCTATACAAGATCTCAAAGTAGCTGTTTTACTACAAAGGAATTTCAGAAATAGACTGGAAAGAGAAGCTGCTGAATTGCAACTCATTACCAAACTTAAAACCATGGAGAGACCTGGTCTGAACAGAGACATTGGATTCTTATTTCATTATACATGACTAAGCCATTTTTCACCTTCTCACCCCTTGCCTTTTCCTGTAAGACCTATTACAGTCGTTAAGAGTCGTCAACAGGCTCATCTCAGCTACCTGCCAATCTCCCATTCCCACCACCCTTCTGAGTAATACCCCTCCCCACCTTCTCACTATATAGAAGGATCTGGCAACTTCTGTTTCAGTGTATCTGAAGAAGTGTGCATGCACACGAAAGCTCATACCAAGAACTAACTTAGTTGGTCTTTAAGGTGCTACTGGAAGGAATTTTTTTATTTTAACTTTCTGGCAGTAAGAGCTGTTTTGACAGCGGAACAGATTCCCTTGGGAGATTGTGGACTCTCCTTCCTTGCAGGTTTTTAAGCAGAGATTGGATGGCCATCTGTCAGGGATGATCTAGTCGTGATTCCTGCACTTCAGAGGGTTGGACTGGATGACCTCCAGGGTACCCTCCAAATCTACACTTCTATGATTCTAGGATAAAGAAACTGTAGGGCAATTATTCTTAGGACAACCTGAAGCAGCGATAGAGGATGGGTGACTCTCCTGATGTTGTTGCACTTTGATTCCTATCAGTCCCAGGCAACACAGCCAGGGGTCAAGGATGAGCTGTAGCCCTCTCACAAAATCTAAAGGCCCACTAACCACCCTGAGATCTACAGGGGAAAGGCGATAAGCAAATTTAATAAACAGCAAATAATAGCAAGGCATAGCTTCTAGGTATGGCTAAAAGTGAAATAGAGGGCTTACTTGAGAGCAAGCATGTTGAGAAGGCGGCTTGCAAAAGCCGCACAGGATAAACACCACCTATGCACTTGAAATAAAAAATTAAAAAACTGTCCAGGTGCACCTTACAGACAATTTTATTATTATTATTTATCTTGAATGCGTCAGACCAACACGGCTACCTACCTGAATCTAGAACCACCTATGTAGGAAGTGGGAAGTGCTGTTTAGGGAAGCTTTTAATATTTTATGATTATTGTATTTTAATATTTTGCTCGAAGCGGAAGGTGGGTGGGGTATAAATAATAAACTATTATTATTATTATTAAGCAGAGTTAGGAGGCAATGTAGACCAGGAAGCACTTGAGGCGATGGGCCGGTTCCCCAGAACCCTCCTCATTTACACCCTTAGCAATAATAATAATAAAAATAATAATAGATAGGTAGCCGTGTTGGTCTGCCATAGTCAAAAAAAAAAAAGTATCTGAAGAAGTGTGCATGCACACGAAAGCTCATACCAAGAACTAACTTAGTTGGTCTTTAAGGTGCTACTGGAAGGAATTTTTTTATTTTAATAATAATAATAATTATTCCACGCCTTTTTCAAGGAAAAAACCCCCACTGTTCAACAAGGCTTACTCCCGGGTAAAAATATATGGGCTTTTAGCCCTCCCCGCCTTTTTTTTAAAATAGCCTCCACGGCATGCTTCCTCGTTCAGTCCCCAAAGCGACCAACCTCTCCCCAAACTCACCCCACGGTCCGAGCGGCTTTCCGAGCCCCATCGCGGCGACTCCCGCAGCCATGGACATCAAAGGACGCGCCTCCCACTTTGGAACGCCTTGGAACGTCGACGAACAACGAGCGGCTCCCTGATTGGTCACTTCGCGGCAACAAAGAATTTTTCTCCTTCCGAGACTTCCCTCCTAGCCAATCAGAAGCCAGGGTTTCCCTCCGTTGTTTCCGATGGCGGAGCTTCTTCCGCTCTTGGTCGCTTTGGCCGGTTTACGAGCATGCATTTTTGCCCGGGGGAATCAGTTGACTCTCGCTGGAATAAGTCGCGGCCGCTTCCCCCTGAAAACGCTCCTTTCTCCCCTCTCGCTGAATTTTATTTCTTCTGGACTACAACTCCCATAGCTCCTTGCCGTTCGTCATGCTAGCAGGGGCTGATGGGAGTTGGAGTCCAACGTTCACCCAGAGGTCTGTAGGAATCTTTGCCTGGGCTATCATTTAAGGCGGGGCTTGTTTGGGAGCCGAGTTTTGCTGCAGCAGCGTTTTTTTATTTCTGTTTTGGATCCTATTGATTTATGTGGAAATTGTTCAATTTATTTGGGCACTCCCCCCCCAGCAAATATTTTTAATGGGATATATGTATGTGTAATGTAATATAATATAATGTAGCCTAACAAAACAGTCCTTAAAATATTGCTTTGTTTTGAACACATCTTAAGGTTCCCAAACTGGAAACTCATGGTCCAGTCATCACAGACAGAATAAAAAATGCTTATTATGTCCAATCCTATGTATCTTTAAGGATGCGGGTGGCGCTGTGGGTTAAACTACAGAGCCTAGGGTTTGTCGATCGGAAGGTTGGCGGTTCGAATCCCCGCGACGGGGTGAGCGCCTGTTACTTGGTCCCAGCTCCTGCCAACCTAGCAGTTTGAAAGCACTTCAAAGCGCAAGTAGATAAATAGGTACCGCTCCAGCGGGAAGATAAAGGGCATTTCCATGTGCTGCTCTGATTCGCCAGAAGCAGCTTAGTCATGCTGGCCACATGACCCAGAAGCTGTACGCCGGCTCCCTCGGCCAGTAAAGCGATATGAGGGCCGCAACCCCAGAGTCGTCTGTGGCTGGGCCTAATGGTCAGGGGTCCCTTTACCTTTATGTATCTTTACTCAGAAGCAAGCCCCACTCTATTCAGCTGTGGTCCCTTTCAGCTAAGTGTGCATATGGTTGCATCCTAAACCCCAAAGTTCCATATCTTCTGGACTGCAGTCCTTCAGATACTGTTGTTTGACTATGGCATGCTCGTACCATGCATATGATACCACTTTAAACAATCGTGGCTTCTCCCAAAGAACTCTGGAAGCTATAGTTAAGGGTTCTAAGCAATATTAGGAGGCCCCTGTTCCCCTCACAGACCTTGCAATTCATGGGTAGGCAAACTAAAGCCCGGGGGCCAGATCCAGCCCAATCGCCTTCTAAATCCAGCCTGCAGACGGTCCAGGAATCAGTGTGTTTTTACATGAGTAGAATGTGTCTTTTTCTTTAAAATGCATCTCTGGGTTATTTGTGGGGCCTGCCTGGTGTTTTTACATGAGCAGAATGTGTGCTTTTATTTAAAATGCATCTCTGGGTTATTTGTGGGGCATAGGAAGTCATTCATCCCTCCCCCCAATATAGTCCGGCCCCCCACAAGGTCTGAAGAACAGTGGACCAGCCCCCTGCTGAAAAAGTTTGCTGACTCTGCTGTAATCTCTGCACCATTCGAAAACTACAACTCCCATAATTATCCGGGGGAATCAATAACTGTTCAGCATGACATCCTAGTGCTTTCAATGTATTGTATGAATGTGGCCTAAAGCCAGCATCTTCATTTATTATTTATTTCATAAAATTTATACACCACTTGATTGTAAAAAATTAATAAATTCAAAGCAGTTTAATCCCACTTAGCTAGGAACAAACCCCATTGAATTCAAGAGGATTTGCTTCTGACAGTGCCAGATTTACGTATAAGCTAAACAAGCTATAGCTTAGGGCCCCACTCTCTTGGGGGTCTCCAAAAAATTTAAAGGGGGGGGGAACTGGATGTACTTTGATAAAATACATGTTTTGTTATGTATAAATGGCTTTAGATTCCTATTAGGTCCATAAATGGCCATACAGTGGACGCTCGGGTTTCGAACATGATCTGTGCGGGATGCACATTCGCAACCCACAGCAGCGCGTCTGCGCACGTGCAGGTTGCGATTCGGCGCTTCTGTGCATGTGCAAAGCACTATTTAGTGCTTCTGCGCATGTGCGACTGCCGAAACCCAGAAGTAGCCCATTCTGGTACTTCCGGGTTTCGGCGGTCTGTAACCCAAAAAAATGCAACCTGAAGTGTCTGTAACCCAAAGTCTGACTGTATAGCATATATTCAAAATAAAAACCAGCGACAACTTGTTGTTGACAAAGGACAGCTGGACATATAAAGGGCCCCATTACCTTCAGAAGCTTAGGGCTTCATCAAACCTAAATCCGGTCCTGACTTCTGAGTAGACATGGTTAGGATTGCAATTTAATCAAGATCCTGATTCCTGTTTGCAAGTCATTTAGGTGACAAGATCACAGTGTCGATGAGGGAGCAGATCTCCACATCTCCGTGCAAAAAGTCCTAGTGACATGGTGCACTTGCCCTCCAGAACAGCCACCTCTCACGCCATACATAAAGTACTCAATAAAACTGCTTTGGGGCCAGGATTCTTTGGGATGCTGAGAATTTAGGGATGCTTTTTAAAACAAGGACAGTTGTTGTTTTCACACACAACCTGCCCCATGTCAGAAACAGGAAATTGTTGTGGTTACTACAGGGGAACCGTCCATGGCTTCATTTGTACCTGGAAGAGTAATATTCTTCCTCCAGCTCATAGAAGTCCATGGAGATCTCATCACGCAGGGCAGTAAGCTTCTTGTCGTATTCCTCCTGAAGGCTGCGCAAGTGCTGGTTCTGCTGCTTGATGGCTTCGTTGACGGAAGGGAAGTCATTGAGGATCAGGAACTGTTTTAGGTCAGAGACAAGCTTCATAAGAGACTCGCCAGCCCGAACAATATTTGCAGCTCTGACATGCATCTCATAGTTGTCTTGCTTGCCTTGGGCTGCCCGAGAAACTTGAGTTTCTTCCTCAATCTTTGCCGTTTTGATTATCTCTGTGAAGTTATCCATGACAGACTTGATGTCATCTTTCAACCTCTTGTTGTAAGACTGAAGGAGGGTTTCCTTGCTCTGGGGGAGCACGTGCTGCTGCGACATTGTGGGGGCAAGAAAGGTCAGAAAGAATTACAACTTATTCAATACATGTAATCCTCTTGCAGCCAGGCAGCCATTTTCTCTTTTTCCCTTGCGAACAATTTGTCCTTCATTGGCTACGTCCAACCAATGGGGCGGGGAAAACGTTTTGTTTGGGTACTTTTTGATGTTTTGTTCATTGTTCATGACGACTTTTGTTACTTTTTGTGGTTATGTATTTTTTTATATGTTGTCAGCCTCCTTGAACATGGTTTTACCTTTGGAAAGGCAGCATACATATAAAATGATTGCTTGATTGTAATAAATTTAAACACAGTCCCACCTAGATTGGAAAAGATTATTTCGTTCCAGCATTGCAGAGGCTGCTCTTGTCACAAATCCCGTTATCAAACTGTTGTAATTTAGCATTTTCATGCTTGATCTTGACGTTTCTGTGTTTGAAAATTGCCATTTTAAGGTCAGTAGCAGAAGTGTCCTGAAAGCTTGCCGTTTTCTCCCAGGGGTTTCTGAATAGCTACCCCTTCTGATGTCAGGTTTTGTATCCATTTATTGCTACTGACTTTAAAGTGGCTGTTTTTGAACAAAGAATCTTCTAAGGCAGACTCCAACATTAAGTTACGGTACTTAACAAGCTATTAATTTATTGAAGTTGCAATAGAATACAACAGAAGAGATAGAACATGCACTACAGGTGACTTGCAACTTATGTACATTTAACTTGTGTGCATTCAAGCTTTAAACACTTAGCAAATAAAAAAATAAGAGAGGATGGAAAGGATTTAGGTGTCTGAGGGAAAAAAAGACTGGCAATCCCACCCACCTTTGAATCCAACGTGTTTTGACCATACATGATTAGGGCCTCACATACTGGAATAAAACCCAATTGAAAGCTGAGGGTCTCCTGTATGTGATGAAACACCCTGGCCACGCTAAGTTGGCTATATCATTGGCAAAAGAAGCTAAACCGAAAAAAATGCAGTACAGCAGTGCTTGTTGCTTGGGAACTTCAGATGGGAAAGGGAGGGACATCCCTAGACACATCCAATGGACACCTGCTGAAAGCTGTGATTGGTTGTGGCTCTGTGATGCATGGAAGGTGTACCGCCATCATGTGCATTGCGCATATAAAAATTGTGAATCAGCACTGAGGCATCCACGGAAGCTGATATCAAAATGCCATAGTCATGTATTAATTAAAAGCTAATCATAAAAACAATCAGACAGCAGGAAGTACTGCTGTCAACAACTATTATCTGGGATGATCAGGTATTCAGGTATTGGAAGATTTTGCTCAGGCTGTTCCTTTGCTATTAACTGCTAGAAACTGGGGTGAATAACAGGGGGTGAATCATTCATTTAATGGTGTTGTGGCTTCCTTGGCAGTCTTGCTCAATAAAAAATTGCTGGCTGGTCTAATGTGTTGAAACGGCACCTTCAATATTAAAAGAAGAAACTACCATATATTCACATTGTATGGGTAAGTGCGCCACAAAAAGGAAGCAGGGTCCCGTATTTAGACACTGGATACCTAAGCATCTGATCTGGACCTTCAAACCGTGCAAACTAGAAGCAATTTACCGTACTGGCCCATGCTGGACTAGCCAGACTGACCTTATCCTTTACTCCAGCCATACATATACATTAGCTTCAGAGGGAAGATGTCCTAGTTAGGTTAAACACTGGCATATTAAACACCCTCAGAAATAACTATTTCACATTCAATGCCAGTTAAATATGCGAAAAGAAAACTACATTAGGCAGTCAGCCCCCAAAATCTACATGTTAAAATGGGAAGGTAGTTTCATTTCAAGCTCTGCCTCACCCTTTCCAGGTGCACTGAGCTGGAGATACTGGCATGAAATGCTGCTTTTCAATGCAAGGAGTCCCTTCCAACTTTAAAAATAAAAGTTTGATGTTTTATCATGTTTTTAATATTTTTTGGGGAGCTGCCAAAAGTGGATGGGGAAACCCAGCCAGATGGGCGGGGTAGAAATAGTTAATTATTAATATTATTACTACTACTACAATTCTTCTTTTGCTTTTTAATGCTTTATTGAGATTAAAAAGGACGGTAACAAACAAAAGGATTAATCAGAAAAAAGGAAAAGAAAACAATATTTGTTACATCACACCACAGTATGTTCTTCTTGAGTTTCCAACGACTTCCCGCCACCCCTTAATGGATTTACCATTTAGTCTATGTAGCGCACTATTAATTTCCATTTTCTTTTTGTTAATTTTCATCAATATGATGTTCTCTTATAATTATCCATCACACCACAAAAGTCATTCAAGTCCTGCCACTGACATCATGTCATTACATTAATTCTTCAGGTATTTTTGTACATGCCCCATTTCTTAAGAAATGTTTGATCAGTATTACGTCTCAGTTTTTCTGTCAACTCAGCTGAGTACGCTATTATTATTACAATTCCATTATTCTCAGTCTAAACCCAAGAAAGCATTCTGGTAACTGTCATGGAGCGCTGCTTCTATATACTTTTATATACTTCTTTCTCACAAGGCTTGTGTCCCCCAAGGGATTAAACTTTGTTACCAGGTAAGGGCCGGCCCAAGACATTTGGGTGCCTGAAAGGAACCTCAAGAGGGCAGCCGCCTCCTCCTCTCTCCTCCAGGGAAGATCCAGCTCAGGAACAAGAGGCTGCGGATGCTGCGCCGCCTCACCTGGCCTCTCAGGTGGGCCGGCCGAGAGTACAGCAGAACCTCGAGCTGCGCCCTCTAGAGGCAGCAAGCTGCCCCTGCAGCTGCTCGGCCGGGCGTGGGAGAAACCAATTCATCGCAGAGGAGGGGGGGGAAGAGAAGGAAACCACGCATATTTACACAACGCCGCGCGGTCCTCACTTTATTCTGTTGTTTTAATACCGGCGGCGAGGGGGTGAAAGAAAAACAAAAGGAGGGTCACATTTATGTGCGTGCGTATTTCCTTTCCTGCCCCCCCCCGCGCGTCTTGGGAGGCGTTGGTACGCGCCACGCCTTTCTCCGGCTGGGAGGGGCGCGGGGCGGGCTCTGCGAGCGACGCTGTCCGTCGGGGCGGGCGGGCCGGGGCTCCGGGCGGAAGCGCGTCGAGGGCGCAGGAGAGCGAGGTGTCGAGAAGCCCGGCCGGCAGCAGGGAGAGAGGAAGAGAGCGAGAGAGAGAGAGCCATGGAGTCCCACCGCTGGCTGCCTCTGGAGGCGAACCCCGAGGTGAGAGAGCGGGGGACGGGGAGGAAAGAGGGGGCCGCGCACACGTCGAGGTGTATAGGCGCATATATATATATATATATATATATATATATATATATATATATATATATATATATATATATGTGTGTGTGTGTGTGTGTGTGTATACACATACACACACACACACACACACATATATATATATATATATATATATATATATCTAGATAGAGAGAGAGAGAGATATATGTAATGCACACAGACTTACATGAATATATACACATATTAATTTACATCTACCCTGTTTCCCCCAAAATAAGACAGTGTCTTATATTAATTTTTGCTCTCAAAGATGCGCTAGGTCTTATTTTTAGGGGATGTCTTATTTTTTCCATGAAGAAGAGTACGGTACACATTTATTGTTGAACAAAAAAAGAGAGGAAATTTATTACCTGTATACGGTACAATGCCTTACGGTAGCTTCAGGGGCCGTATATTCCGGGGTGGCCTTATTATCGGGGAGGCCTTATATTCGGGGGAGGCCTTATATTACAGCGAGAGGCAAAACTGGAAGTAGGTCTTATTTTGGGGGGATGTCTTACTTTTGGGGAAACAGGGTATATATGTACTCATGCACACATATATGCACATATATGTATCTACGTAACACAATATATTTATATTAATGCACACGTATATACTTGTACACACTCACATATTTAGTGACATTTGTATATAAGTATACGCACACGTGTACATATGTAATAGATATTTATACTAATGTAATAGATATTTATACTAATGCATACACATGTGCATACTCATATTTATATACATCTATATATTAGTATATTTATGCACACAAGTATAAATATAGGCATGCATGCACATATATATACACACATATATATGCTTGCACAAACATCTATTCATATACAGTAGTACCTCGGGTTACATACGCTTCAGGTTACATACACTTCAGGTTACAGACTCCGCTAACCCAGAAATAGTGCTTAGGTTAAGAACTTTGCTTCAGGATGAGAACAGAAATCGTGCTCTGGTGGCACGGCAGCAGCAGGAGGCCCCATTAGCTAAAGTGGTGCTTCAGGTTAAGAACAGTTTCAGGTTAAGAACGGACCTCCAGAACGAATTAAGTACTTAACCCGAGGTACCACTGTACATATATGTATACATGTGCATATATATGCATATATATATACAGTTTATATACATGTATGCACACACACACTTGCATGCACACATATATGCATATAGACAAACACCTGCATTTTATATATTTAAGTTTGGGGTTGTGGTAGTGGCAGTAGGAGTCAATTCAGAGTTCGTTTTTGGGAAGGAGGGGAAAGTGGTTGGGAGAGAAATGACAAAAAAACGGGGGCGGGGGGAGTTGTTTGTTTGTTTACTCGCTTGCTTATTAAACCTATATGCCACCTTCCATCCGGCGATCACAGGGTGGTCTACAGTATAGAAACTCAAGATGTATAACGTAAGGATGACAGCATGAAAGATAATTGGGGGGGGGGACTGGGATGAGGGGTTTATGCATAGGGGAGCATGAGTTGTTGGGGATTTCAGGAAGGTGGGGAATGAGCTAAAGTTTGAGTTTTACTGCTTAGTGACTGACTAGAACTAAACCACATTTTTTTTCTTCCTGGTTTTTTCAGGTCACAAACCAGGTGAGCATGTTTTATTTATTTATTTGTTAAGATAACCATTTGCTTGTTTTATTCTTGGGTTTTGCACCTCTTCTGGTCCCATAACCTTTTGGCTGTGATGTTTACATTCCTCCTTTATTCTGTCTCTGAGTGCATGGATGTGTGTCTGTGTATTGTACACCCACCCACAGGCACTCTCTCGTCCGTCAGCTGAGGATAACACTTGGGCATCTGATGGAGTAAGCTCTGGTCCACGAAAGCTTATGCTGCAATACATGTTTGCATTTGTTGCAAGAAATTGACTCGCTGCCTTCCCTGTTTTAAGGCCAGGGAGTTTCCCATTCTCCTTCAAGGCCCTGCACAGTCACCACGAAAAATTATACCCCGGCCGCCTCCTTGCTGCCTACTCATTTCGTTAGGGAAAGCATCTTATTGTGGAGAATTTAAGTTTGGGAGAAAATAAACTCATGAACGTAAAAATGTGTTTTATAGTTTTATAAACAGTGTTTGATAACAGTGTTCACCACTGTTTATCGCATGGTCTCATAATGTTTCTAAGTATCCGTATCTTTAATCTTGTTAATCATAATTTGCAATGCTTAGAAACTTGATTCTCAAACATCACTGTTTCTATCA
This sequence comes from Podarcis liolepis, assembly GCF_965112155.1. Lineage (NCBI taxonomy): Eukaryota > Metazoa > Chordata > Lepidosauria > Squamata > Lacertidae > Podarcis > Podarcis liolepis. The sequence continues at coordinate 10,436,464 of NC_139558.1, forward strand.
AACATTGTTTAGGTTCTATAACACTTGGTTTGGCTCACCATAGCTTCATATCTTTTGCATCTTAACATGTCTTAAGCATTAATGGAATGGGGTATCATCTTCCTTTGTGTATGTCAGCTACCCAGGATAGTTGACTATGCAACTTCTGTATTTTGCCATACCTATCATAGTTCTTGCTCTGTCCTGTATAACTGGTCCTAGGTGACACCACAGGAAGGAAATGCACTTCCTGTATGCATAGGACAGTATCAGTTTTCTAGGAAAGGATAACAATTAAAAGTGATGGAGTTGATGTGGAAGGGTGACCTCCTTTTGAATATGTGTATAAAATATGAGGGGTGACTTTTAAAAGAACAAACATATGCAAGTTACTAGTTAACCCCTTGTTTAGAGGATAGATAACCAGATGTCAAAGAGAACAACAACTACCAGACTTTTAGAAGACATCTGAAGGCAGCCCTGTTTAGGGAAGCTTTTAATGTTTGATGTATTATAGTATTTTAATATTTTTTTGGAAGCTGCCCAGAGTGGCTGGGGAAGCCCAGCCAGATGGGCGGGGTATAAGTAATAATAATAATATTAATAATAATTAATAATAATAATTAAATAAATAATAATTTATTATTATTATTATTATTATTATTAATTATAAAGGACCATCAAGGCACTTTCTTGTACAAGATTCAGAATACAGAATCTTAATTTATGTTGAATCTGAGCTGGGTATGTGGAGGAGGAGGTTTGTGGTGTTTGTGAAGAATTGCAATCTGATCTTTCGAATGTGACGCATTAGGCTTTTGCCGATGTTGCTCAACAGCATCCCTGAGAAGACGAGACAGGTTAATTGCTTATTGCTTGGGTGGTAACGAAATCTTTCACAGCAGATGAGTTTTCTGGCATGCTCAAAAGCTAGTGCATCAGCACATATGGTTCATGAAGGAATTTCCCTTTAGGCCTATGTGACAGATAAGTACTAGTACAGTAACTCTTGCCTAAGCCATCCCTGTAAAATTCAGTAAATGTGGTTCTTACCTTTACCTCCTCACAATCTCTCTCTTTTTTTTCTTTTTTTTTTTTCTTTTTTTGAGAAGGATTATTCAGCCTTGTAATTACACAGTTGCCCGACCTTATGGCAAGCAAGCAATGCCTCCAAGTAGTGCATATTTTCTCCTGCTTGGCCTACTCTGGAGGAGGAGGTACAGCAATATATTATGGCAGCTGCTGTTTCTTCTCCTCTCCATGTCCACAGTGCTAAGATTCAGGCAGGCAGGAGTGTCAAGCGACAGTTGCCGTGTCACGGCATTCATTTTGCCACCTTTAAACTTTGTGGTGGAAGTCCGCGTCGCGTGAGTGTGAGATGAACTGATTCCATAGCACGGTGCTGGGTTTCCCCAGCTGGGAAAAGTCAGTGCTGGGTTTTGGCAGAGTATATGGAAGACTGAAAGAAGATAAACTTGCAGAGTAAGTGGCACAGAGACCCCGCCCTGAAAAGCCGGCATTGTAAATGCATTATCTGCTAGATAAATGCTGTTTGCGTGGGATCCGATTGAGTTCAGCAGGTTCATTAATGTGGCACACAAGTTAAAGATCTACTGAATTCCAGTGGCCCGGCTTGTACCATCGGTAACTAGATTTTAACAACCAAGTATAAGTTTTCTATATCTGTGTTCATGCACAGGTGCTGTTTAATTTCAAGCTCTGCATAATCAGTGGTTTATGCACACCTTCAGATTTTTGCAACCCTATTTAAGGCCTTTTCCTGGATGGCAATTTATGATTAGTGAAGCATCTGAGAATTACTGTATTTTTCGCTCTGTAAGACGCACCAGACCACAAGATGCACCTAGTTTTTGGAGGAGGAAAACAAGAAAAAAAATATTCTGAATCCCAGAAGCCAGAACAGCAAGAGGGATCGCTGCGCAGTGAAAGCAGCAATTCCTCTTGCTGTTCTGGCTTCTGTGATAGCTGCGCAGCCTGCATTCGCTCCATAAGATGCACACACATTTCCCCTTACTTTTTAGGAGGGAAAAAGTGAGTCTTATAGAGCAAAAAATACGGTACATGCTGCAGGTCCCCTAGTGTGCTTTGTGGCAGTAGAAACACCATGGGTCTGTCTCCATACCTGAGCCTCTTCCATCAATTATTCGGTGTAGTTTATCTCCTCAGTTCTGTTTTAACTTAAGTAGGGATCGGAAAAGCAAGTGATGGCTATTACCAAGTACAGTTAACACATTTTAAAATCCAGTACAGGTCAGGATAAGGATTAAGGGGTTAAGCCAGAGGCTGTGTGGAAAACGTGGGGTCACCTATGTGAACAGTTATTCTCTTGTGCATCTGTATTGATTAGTGTAAGAGAATGTGCAGATGAGTCTCTGAAGATAAAATTGGTTATCCTCAACTGTGTTACTTTCTAATTTCTGGAGAGAGCAGTGGGAAATGAAATTAGGAATAGCATAGTTTGAAGGTTGCTTCTTTGCGGTGGGTGGGTGTCACCCAAAGGCTGTGCAAACCTTGAATTTCTTACTTTGAGTAGAAGATTGCCTTGCCACATCACAAACCGCTTATATAAAAGTCCTCCGAGTTTGAAAAGTTACTTTAAAATGCAGGGATGGGTGGGTGTAGGAATCACAGTTTGAGAATCACAAGCCACAGGCAGCCTTAAATTTGCAAAACTGATTGCATTGCCGCCTAGATCTCAGCTACACTTAAGTTCCAGAAGCAAAACCATTTTTCCTTGAGCTTTGAAGAATTCAGTTTCTTAATAATACATAACTTAACATTGCTGTATATTACTACCATCCTCTGTCAGTTGTGCTGTCTACGTTGAACTATACTGAAAGATGCTAAATATGACCTTTCTTTTGGAAAGAATTTATTTTACAGTACACTGTGTGACGGATATACTTATTGATAAATGCTTAATGTGTATCTCTCTTTTACTAGTTTCTCAAACAGCTGGGGATACATCCCAGCTGGCAATTTGTGGATGTTTACGGCATGGAACCAGAACTCCTTAGCATGGTGCCAAGACCTGTTTGTGCCATCCTACTCCTCTTTCCAGTAACAGAAAAGGTAATTCTTATTTATCTTCAACACAGTTATCTTCCCGATGAAGTACTTTAACTTTGGTGTCTTACAAATGACCTAAGGAAAGCAGGCTTTGGTAGGTTCAGATCTTGGTCTGACAAACCATGGTTTATCAGACTAGAACAAAGCTATGTTCCATACATGCTCACTCCCATTTTTATCTTCTTCCTTCATGAACCTTGTTTGGGTGAAGAGACTCTAGCTTCTTTTCTTTTTTTAAAAAAAATATATTTTTAATTAAGATTTTCAACGTAATGATTTTAACAGAGATACATTATCCATATTATTCCCCCCCCCCCGTTTCCCTCCTCCCCCCTAGACAGAAACCCACCCTCCCACCCCACCCCCCGACTTCCCTCAACTCCTTTCTCTGGTTTCTCAACACATATTTTTATTTGCATGTTGTCAAATTGTAAAGATCCTGAGTTTGTCTATCTATATATTACCAATAAAGATTTTGTGAATGTTTATTCAAAACCTGCCAAGGAGAGTTCAATTCATTTTGTTGTTTCTTCAAATATTTTATAAAAGGTTCCCATTCATCTTTAAAGTCAGTTATCCTTGTCACGTAGTTTGTATGTCAGCTTTGCCAATTCCACATAGTCCATCAGTTTTTCTTGCCACAGTTCTTTCTTCGGGATTTCTTCATTCTTCCATCCTTGTGCTATTAAGACTCTTGCTGCCGTTGTCACATACATAAAAATATTTTTAAATTTCTTTGGCAGGTCTTTCCCCACAATCCCTAATAAAAAAGCTACAGCTTTTCCCACAACTTTTAAATGAAACATTTTCTTTAACTCATTATATATCATTTCCCAGAACGTTTTAACTTATGATAAAAAGTCCCTTCTTTTTCCTTGCTATGTTGGAAAAACCTATGTTTTTCCAACATAGGTTTGAGCCCGTTTTATACATTTTCCCTAATTGTACTGGTGGTATGTACCATCTATACATCATTTTCATGTAGTTTTCTTTCAGTAAAGAACAATCTGTAAATTTTAGGTCAATTTTCCATAACCTTTCCCAGTCTTCCAACATAATATTGTGGCCTATGTCGTGCGCCCATTTAATCATAACTGCTTTCACCTCCGTGTCTTTGGTCTCCCATTGTAACGAGATACTGTATGCACCTTTCAATAGTTTTACTTTCCCTTCTACCACTTCTTCTTGAAATCTAGATGTTGTATAACTAAAGCCTTTCTTGTTGTCTTCTTTGTATGTTTCATATAATTGTCGATAATGTAACCAACTTTGAAAATGGTCTTTTATTTCTTCGTAGTCTCTTAATTTCCATTTCCCATCTTGATCCTTTAACAGATCAATATATGTAAGCCACTTTCCTTTCTTCCCAAGTGGTTTGAGCAGCAAAGCTTCGTGTGGTGATCCTTTAATTGCAGAAGGAGGATCTGGTGCTCCAGTTCTTCCTGTTTCCCTTGAACCCCTTCCACAATTCCCTTCTTCTCTTAGTTCTCCTACCTCATCTCTAACTTCTTCCAGTTTGTCCACCTTGGTTTCTAATTTATAAGCTTTGTCTCCCAACATCCCAAATTGCTCTTTCAAAACTCTGTTTGAGTTTTCAATATGCTTGCATACTTGTTCAATCAGTGTTTGATTGGATCGAGTAAATTCCTCCCCCCCCCCCAATTTTTTTATTGGTTTTCACAATATTATAAACAAACAAACACATAAGACAAACAAACATAAATCATAGCCTTATGGAAATTTACACTTATTAACTTTGTTAAATGACTTCCCTGCTTCCCCTTGGTTGAATTTCATTGCATATCCTTTTAACGGTTTCCCAAATCATAATTCTTATAAAATTTAACTTAAACATCAACATCCTTAAATCTTCACCTTATGAAATTAAACATATTAATTCATCACTTAACATAAATAAAATCCTAAGCCAATTAAGTATCTGCAAGCTGTTTTCAGTTAATTTAACTTAACATATTTAACTAAATAATCATTAAATTTAATCCACTCTTCCTGATACTCCTCCTCTGTCTGGTCACAGACTCTTCCGGTTAGGTCGGCTAGCTCCGAAAAATCCATAATCTTCATCTGCCATTCCTCTCTCGTTGGTAATTTTTGGGTTTTCCACTTTTTAGCTAACAAATACGAACAGCAGTAGTGGCTCTGCAACTTTCTGAATTCAGGAAAGAAATGGTTCAATCAATGCAGGAATTTACTTGAACTGCTGCTACTGCCACAACTGGATCGAGTAAATTCCTGCATTGATTGAACCATTTCTTTCCTGAGTTCAGAAAGTTGCAGAGCCAGAAGGTCTGTCTGCTCTTTCTCCCCTTTCTCCCAATCTCTGCTTGTCCACTAGCCCTTCTGCTGGCTGCCGCAGCTGCAGCTGCTCCCCTCCTAGTTGTTACTGTACCCTCCTTGTCCACCATGTCTTATCAGTCGGTTCCCAGTGTTATTTGAGATGTTCAAGGTCACACCTGCTAGCCCAGTTCCCTCCAACCGTGAGACTTTCCCCCCTCCCAACTTCCTTACAGTTTCACTTTCCCTCTTATCTGCCTCCTCCCTCCAGACAACAACAAAACTTATAATCATATAACAAAAGGAAGGCACAAACGAAAAGGGAAAAAAGAAATAAAAACTTCCAATATAACAGGGGACATAAAATATACAATTAAAAGGGTATCAAATAAAAAAGACAGAAGAAAGTAAAAAATAATTTAAAAATCCAGAATACAGCCGAAAGGACAAAATAAATCAGTTCAGCTCTAAATTGGTGTCTTTAAGAAACTAAAATGTTCTTTAATTTGTACTTATCTGCTTGTAATTGTCTCAAATTGTATTGGCTTACAATAGTTCCAAAGTTTATGTCTCCGTATTATTTCCTGTTTGTAATTCCATGGCAAGTTGTCTTATTATTTAATTCAGTAAAGTGCTGGAGTTTGAATCAACAAGTCCTTCTTGTCAGGCTCTTTCAGTCACTTGGGGTGTAGAAATTAGTTCGGAAGCTGTTCCAGGCTCTTTCCCACTTTCGGGGGTATCCCCAGATGTGCTAAGAGTTACCTTCTGGCTTCCTTTATTTCCTTTCGTTCCCCCTTCCTTTTTCAGCTCTCCCAGTTTAAAAGGTCTGCTCTAATTCCTCCAGCTGTCAGTAGATTTTTTTTACTTTATAATCCAACAGATAACTTGATGCAGTTACTGTATGAATCCTTTGAATGTAACCATTCAGGTAGTCAGAGTAAAATGTATCCATTCTCCATTGCTATAGTCAGTCTCTATATCCCATTCACAAAAACGTTCCTTTGCAGAGTTCACCGACAGAAATCGGGAGCTGACTTGCTGTTTTGCTTCCGTTTCGCCAAAAGTTAATGCGTGTTGCTCAGTGTGTATATTTATTTAACAACAGAGTATGTGGTTTTCCGCAAAACAACTGTTTTTGTTGCTATGAAAACCTAAGCTGCTTTAATTTACCAGCATTACAGTCTTAACCTATTTACCTTGGACCAAGCCGCATTTAATTCAGCAGGGCTTTCCTCTGAAGAGACATGGCTAGGATCGCACTTGAAATATGACTTTTTCCTGGTTTTTGTGACCAGGTTAGCCAAATCTTGGCTTTGCAAGATTGTAGGGGGGTACCCAAGAGGAGCCCTTAGCTGGTTTGCTGCCCCCCCCCCCGCTGCTGTGCCACGGTTTGTTTCAGCATGAGCCAGCCCTTTGCAACAGTCCAAGTTGTAGTGTATCTCAGTTGCTGAAATCCGGGAAAGGTTTAAATATGTTTGGAAATGTTAAACACCTGTACAATAGGCTTGTTTGTTTGCTTTAGGATATTCTAATGATTTATATTCCTTGAGTTAGCTTGGTTGGGAGCAAAGGTTAAAACATTTGTCAACTGAAGAGATTGCAGGTAGATTTATAACAGAATGTGCTATATAATAGACACAACTAGCTGTAATGTGCTATGAAGATTATTCAACCAATGAAGAACGCAGTATAATAGTGTATAGACTTTAAGCATGAGCTAGCAGATGTGAAAACTGGCAAGGTTTAGTTTGCTTCAGTTGATAGTAGTTACCTTTAGCTTGTGATGTGCTCTTTGTAAAAGAAGATGGTGAATTTGTCTTACTAGCAGTGAAACTAGCCATGCTAAGAGCATAAATTGATGCATGTTTACTGAGAGTAAAACAGTCAGTTAGACAATCTATAATGTTTAGAAAGGTCTCCAGCTTTCTAGTGGCAGTATCTCAAAGCATGAACAAACTTTATTTTTAGGTTGTATTGCTTCTTTTTGGCAAGGACTGCTTATGTTATAGTATTATTCTTTTAAAAAACAGAATTGGGAAAAAGCAAATTGCTACATGTTTTTTATTCTTGCCTTCCAGTATGAAACATTCCGAACGGAAGAGGAAGCAAAAATAAAAGCTCAGGGACAAGAAGTAAAACCATCAGTGTATTTCATGAAGCAAACAATCAGCAACGCCTGTGGAACTATTGGGCTTATTCACGCTATTGCAAACAACAGGGATAAAATTAACTTTGGTAAATACTTCATTTCTACTGTGGTGCCTCTTAATGGTTTGAAGGGTAGGGGGCGCTCCTGAACTGCTTATTGCTTATACTGAACTGCAGAAAACTTAGAAATAAGCAAAAGTTGGCTGAAATGCTCTTGGAAAACAATTGCCACAATATGAATAGCTGCAGCAGAATAAAATATATAGCAAATTCAGCATGGATTTTTAAGATTAATGTTGTCCTCAGTTCTTAACAGGTACTGTAATTATTTATGTTGTCACTTCATGTGAAATAAATAAGATGTGATAAGTTCAGCAATGCTTTTTGTCGTAGAGTTCAAAGTAACATATTTTAACATATTTTTAAATTCATGTTCTTTTATTTGTTCTAGAAACTGACTCCTCACTAAAGAAGTTCCTAGATGACTCTATGCCCATGAGTCCTGAAGAGAGGGCCAAATATCTAGAAACTTACGAAGTCAGTATCATTCCTTAATATAAATTTGGGAAATGGGAGTATTTTGCTTTTAGGCCCATGTATGTCAAGCCAGATTGCACAGGCTTTGGGTGGGGCAGTCAATGCAGGGTTTTGGGTTCATTTTTATTAGGGAAGTCTTAAGAACTACATGGGACGCGGGTGGCGCTGTGGGTTAAACCACAGAGCCTAGGGCTTGCTGATCAGAAGGTCGGTGGTTCGAATCCCCGCGACGGGGTGAGCTCCCGTTGCTCGGTCCCAGCTCCTGCCAACCTAGCAGTTCGAAAGCACGTCAAAGTGCAAGTAGATAAATAGGTACTGCTCCAGCAGAAAGATAAACAGCATTTCCGTGTGCTGCTCTGGTTTGCCAGAAGCAGCTTAGTCATGCTGGCCACATGACCTAGAAGCTGTACGCCGGCTTCCTCGGCCAATAATGCAAGATGAGCGCCGCAACCCCAGAGTCGTCTGCATCTGGACCTAATGGTCAGGGGTCCCTTTACCTTTACCTAAGAACTACATACATTTGGCTGAATTTTATTATCTCTCTCTCTGTGTGTGTGTGTGTGTGTGTGTGTATACACATACACTGCCCTTTGTTGCTTGAAAGACAATATCAGTGGAATAAAACGAAAGGCAGCATCATAGAAGCATTCAAATATTTACACTTGGACTGCTCACATATATGCCTGAGTTCAGAGAGACAACTTCATTTGCCAAAAGCCTCTCAAGGTACACCCCATTCCCACCCAGTCTGGCTGACCACAAGGCCCAGGCTGGAAGATTTGGAAAGAGATGCTCCTTCAAATGGTTTGGTTTGATGCTGTTAAGGGCTTTATATATTAATGCATGCCAACAGCTCAAATTTGGTCCTGTAACAGATAAGGTTCCTGTGCAGCATCCATGTGATAATGAGAGATCCCTGATCCAGTCCCTTGCTGCTTGCAAACAAGGTTTCCGGCACCTGTACAACCTTGTTTGATGAAGACCTACCGTGCTCCGTCCTACTTAACATCGCTTATGGCCGCATCTCACCGATATGCCTTCATTAGAGCTAGGTTCAATGTTTTTCCAACAAACGTGCTGAGACATAGATTCACTAAGGGCCAAGTCCCTTCAATGTGTGCTTGTGAAATGAAAACATCTGAATCTCTACATCATGTTATGTTTATCTGCCCTATGTACAGTTCAGCTCGTGCTAGTATACTAAACTCCATAATCCAGCCTATGGCTGACAAACCAGTAGACCTACAGCTTGCCTGGGTTCTTCAAGATGTAGATCCTTATATTACTCTACAGGTTGCTAAATTCCTAACAGCCGTCCTCTCGTACAAGAGACGGAATGGAATGTTAGCTGATTATTGATAGTTATAAGAATTTTCGATATTGACATCAGATATTGATTTTAGCGTAGTGCCTAAATTTTTAACCTTAATCTTAAATTTTTCTTTTGAATTGCCAATATTTGTCCTTGTGAGCTGTGAATTGTGTTATATTACTTGTGGCTTGTACGAGACCGCTGTTTTATTTGTTTTGTTTTGTGTGTTGTGCTTTGTGATGGGCGTAAAGCCGAATAAACATTTTGATTTGATTTGATGAAGATGGTTTGGATGGATATTGGTGTACTAGTGGCATCACAGCCAGTAGGCACAGTTGTGGGCTCTTAATCTGTGTTTTCTTGGTTTTGCTAGGAAACCAACACCTGTACTCTAGCTGCTGTCTAGCCTGGAGCTCCTCCGTCTCACTATTGCAGTAAAGTCAGGGCCACACCAGCCATGCCAACTGGAAAATTCCCCATAACATTCAAGTATCCCTTCATTTTCACAAGTCTCTTGCGGGGAGACCATCTTAATTTCCCCCCCAACCCTGGGATGGAGAGGGGATGATGAGGTTCTCCCACCATCAATCTAGACCTCATTACCACCTCAGTATCCACTTACACTTCCCCTAAATGCTACTTGGGATCTGAAGGTACATGATTTCATTTAAAAAAACTGCTGGTATTTGGTTAAAGAGTTTAGAATGGTATTTTTATTTAGACAGTGGGAGGGAACTTAAAAATCTGGGTTTGGCACTTGGATTATTATAAATCACTGTATAATGTAAGATCTTGCCTATAAACTAATTGCCTTTTTATTATTTCAGGCTATCCGTGTCACTCATGAATCCAGTGCCCATGAAGGTCAAACTGAGGTATTGAACTTAATGTGTTTTCCCCCTGAATAAAATTTTGAGTAGGGATCTTTCTGTATGCAGTTTCTAACAAGTTGTTGGGGGGGGGTTCTCTCTTTTCGGTAATTTTTTTCCACTAGGTTGCTAAAAACTGGGAAAAGTGGTATCTATCCTGCAGGGAAGTAGCAAGGGTCCATATGGATGTATGAAATATATAAAGTTACAAATATAATATGTTTCACTGGTATCTGTTATATTATACTGGCTCATAGTTGTAAAGAAGCAGTGCTTAGGTCGATGTCAGTTCAGCCATTAATTTTCTGAGTAAAAAGCCACTTCTGCCACCAGTATGGTAAGGATAATTCTAGTCATGTTTTATTATATGAAGTTTTTTTAAAATGAGGCCTTACAGCTAAAGAACTTGGGGAAAGTGCTATATTAATAGGAAGCTTTTTATTTAATATTGTAAATGCATGGACAATCATTTTCTTACCATAGGAACATTGTCTTCTTCCTACCCTTCCTCCTCAGTTCACACCAGCACATACATGGTGAGCACATTGTGAACACATTTAATGCTAAAAGACACTCTTCTCTAACCTAACCTAATCTGATCTGATCCCATGTGGTGAGACAGCTGTGGTTATAGCCTGGTGGCTGGGTTGTTTTTTTAAAAAAGATCAATCTGGTAGAATCAATGATAAAATGGAAATGCTTCTATTATTTAGTTGATTTCAGCAGGATTTATTCTTGTCTTTAATTCTGGATCGTGTCCATTAGCCATCATGAATGGCAAAGTATCAATAGGTGAAGGTTTAGGCAGGATACATACAATAAAACCGATATCCCACCTGTGCGTGCCACCTTCTTCTTCCTGGCCTCTTTGGGATAGGGCTGAGGCAAAAGAAATCCTGAGAGCATTGGCGTGTTCATGTGTTCTCTAGTTCACGATGCGCTGCCTTAAAATGGTTAAGCTTTCCTCATGAGTGTTTGGCTACTAGATTTTGGTCTCCCCTGCAGTGGATCCTTTCCAAAACTTTGTGCACCAAAGGCCCACAACAGGCAAAACGGATACTTTAGTATTTTGTATTTAAAGATAACATGTAACATTTAAGTTACAATAATAACTTATTATTATTATATGTAGCACATTAGGCCATCCAAAGCATGGCTGCATACTTTGTCTCATATCATTCATATAGCGTAATAACGGAATGAAAGAAATTTCAGCGTATGCAGCCAGGTTTACTAAATGCAGCAGAAATCAACAATTTCTGTGTTGGTTTTATTTTAGCATTATTTGCCTGTGCATTGTGAAAAGATGCAATTAAGCACAAGGCCTGCTTACAGAAATGTTTGAGCAATGATGGTGATGGAGAGGTAAAAATTGTATCTGGCAGGCTGTAGGATAGAGAACAACGTAGTGCTGTTTACTAAACACTGAAATGCTTCAGTTATTCCCCATTTTGGCTTTGCTTGCAACAGGTTAAATGAATCATTACGGTGAAAACCTTGGCAGAGGCGTAGCCATGCTGGTTTTCGTAGCAAAAACAATCAAGGAGCGTTGTGGGCACAGTAAAGACTAACAAATATTAACTGGGCTGGAGCGCCCAAAATCTTACGCTGTAATTATTTGTCAGTCCTTAAAGTGTCACAGGACTTCAGTGTTAGTAGCCTGGCTTGTACATCCCATGAAACTAAAACTTGGTTTGGGGTGAATGCACAGTTTCTTGAAGATGAGCTTGCATCTGCCTTGTTCCTCCCTGGTGCTTTTGGCTGCCGTGCCAAGCTAAGGTGTGGCTTGACTTAATGTTTCATTTGACCCGGGCCTGTGGTTTAGCGCTCTCCAGACTAACCACAAGCTGTGTGAACCAGCCACTAACTAAAATGGGCTGGGTGCCTGACCTTGTGAGTTTTTAAGTTGGGAAAGCCTCGTTTTATTACTGGCTTACACTGTTTGTATCACAAGGGTGTAGAAAGCAAAATTGTGCTGCGTAACCTCTAGGTGGGGATACAATACTAGGTGCTAAAATATGAAATTCTATTTGCCAGATGCCTTTTTCCATTTGCTAAATGTATACAAGTTGCTTTCTGGAGTGGATGTGCATGACTGTAAAATTCAAAGCATATTTTCATTGGGCTATATATATATATATATATATATATATACAGTGGTACCTTGGGTTACATACGCTTCAGGTTACAGACTCCGCTAACCCAGAAATAGTGCTTCAGGATGAGAACAGAAATCGTGCTCTAGCGGCGCAGCGGCAGCAGGAGGCCCCATTAGCTAAAGTGGTGCTTCAGGTTAAGAACAGTTTCAGGTTAAGAACAGACCTCCGGAATGAATTAAGTACTTAACCTGAGGTACCACTGTATATGTGTGTGTGTCCTAAATTTAGTTAGGAATCATTACAAAAAATCTTGACTAGAAATTGTGACAGAGAGATTACTTGTTGCATTGTATTTGAAATGGGCCTGAGGGATTGCTGTAATAGCCGTGCTACAATGGCTATTTGTATGCTGGTACTGAAAAGATGCTATGCTAGCATTAAACAGTGATCCACTGGTATGGATGTCTAGAACACATTTAGTGCTGCTGTTAAAATTGCTTCCTAATTTTGGATGGTAGCAGTGCCAATGGTTTTAACGGTGCTTGTAGTGAGCTGTGTGATCATGTGGTTCCCTCCCCACATCTTCCTGTGCAGCATGGATTCCTCTCAGTTCACATGTAACATTAAGCCGAATCATGAATATATGTGAATTTTAGGCGTGTGGGCACTCACTGTAATAATCACAGCTGCTTTGCTCCACCACCAATTGCTGTGTTGCCACCCATGGCTGACTTCCAGTTTTCATAGCTATGGTTTTAAGGGACCGTTTGAACCAGGCCAATGTTTTGATGGAAGCAAAGAATCTTTAAGGTGCAAATAAATATTTTGTATATCCCTACTGTGCTCCGGAGGGCTGGACAATATTTTGGTTTTTAACATTGCGATATATCACCAGCTAAACTTTGTGATATATTGACATAGCATGGCGTCTGAAGTAAACATGGAACTGTGTAGAGGCTCAGTCTGGGAAATCTTGAACTGTTATTTCCAAAACACTTCTTCTAACATGCTCAGATGTATGACTCTTTTCTGTTGCTTTTGCGCACTCATCTTTTGAAGTTGGGATTCTAGGAGTGCATGGATGCAAAGTTAATCTTCATGGTTTCCTCGTAAAACAAAAAAAACCCACAAAAATAGATTGGCATAAGTTCAAAGAACAGCAGGTCCTTTGTTTGTAAGGTGAAATTGCATCCAAAAACTTGTAGTTAGCAGTTTCCTATTTTACAAGGAAAGCTGAGATAATCCATTTCTGCGCTAAATACAGAATTGCACTCTGCATTGTGTATAATGTTCACCTGCTTGCCTGCAGATTAGACTGCATATCGCATCCAAATGTGCTATTCTCAGAATATTTGATGTGAGGCAAGAACTTCCTAGGTGAACTTTTCCATGGTTTGCTATATTTTTTGCTCTGGGAATCCCCATAGCTCAGTGGCCTAGCAATTTACTTTGCCTCCAGAAGATGCCAGGTTGAATCCGCAGCATCTGGGAAAGCCCGACAGCTGCTGCCAGTCAGTGTTTTCAGTTCTGAGCTTGATGGGCAAAATGGTCTGATTGGTTCCTTTAAAAAAAGAAATAGCCTAAAACTTAGGATTTCTAGGAATAACAATTAATTAGTTCATTACCAGAAATATTAAGCAATTCATCATTATTAGTTCTGGTTGGTGGGACATACATAAAATGGGTGCTGGTTATGTACACGGAATATGTCTTAAAGTGAAGAGAACAGATTTCTGTGGCAGCTCCCTACAGATAAATTTAATGAATGTGCGTAACTTACTGCTGCTATGAACTTGCTGCTATGAACTTGCCCCCTGCAGGTTCATTCATATATAAACGAACATCTGAAGAAGGCTATGCATACCTACAAGTGTGCAATACACTGATATACTTGGCCCCACTCACATATTCTTTGTGTAATATGCCGTTCACTTCCCCTTTTGCAGGTGGGTCAAAGCCCCCCCCCCCCAATAAATCTCTCAAGCAATAAGATGTCTGAGAGACAGAATGTTAACAGGGGGAGCTTTTACCATAATTGTATCCACATACTAGAGAAGGTTGATCCGTTGAATTTCTGCCTGCCACACAGCTGTTAAAGCCACAAGAGCCCCGCTCTCCCTTGGTGCCTACCCTAAACCATGCAAATGGACTCAAGTTTCACAAGTTGTAAGCTACTTATGCTACGGTACTGCTTTCATCAATTTATCTGAGACCAGGCATGGTATCTTACATAGGTGGTGGTGCAAAAGGAGATGAAAAGACACCCACAATTTATAGCAAGCAAGGCTCAGATGCCCATGCTTGGATCAAATCAAGATTAAACTGTTACAAAGCATATTATAAAAGCATTGTTGTAGTTCTTATTTATACCTCATAACAGCATTGCTGTAATTATCAGTGGAGGCCAGATGAACATTCTCTTCCTTTATTTTAACAGAAAGGAATGGAGTCTTTGATGTGAATGCCCATTTTAGTATTCATACCAGCAGCACAACCCATGTAAAAGGATCTCTCTACTTTTCTGCCAAGGGTGCGGAAGCATTTAAGAGTCCCCTCTGCCCACGTTGTTGCTGTGATTGACAATCCCACACAGCAGCAGTTCCCTAAAAACAAGATACTGAGTAATAGCTGTGGGCTATACTTCAGGTTTGTCGTATACAGACCACCTGCCCCAGCAATGTTGTACAGTATGGCTGTATTGGGCTTCATTCTAGAACTGATGTCAGCCTTTCTTTCTTAACCACAATACCCTGCTGCAACATGGATGATGTACTATAATGCTAGATTTAATTTTTGTTTGCTGGGGTTTATTTATGTTTACAAACTGTGGAGGAGGGAGAATAACTTTTTTTTTTGCATGAAATTAAACCTCTGTTAGGAAGAATACAAACTCTGTTGCTACCTTTTGGTTTTCAGTGGACATCGAGTCAGCTACGCTAAAATCATGGATTTTTCTTAGTTATCTTCTTTAGACAGTAGTCTCTTCCATAGCAGAGGAGGTGAAAAGAAAATGGCTTCGGAATGACCCACAAAGTCCATTCTCCAAATGTCTGGAAAAAGTCATTCCTGGGTCATTTTGAGGCCATTTTCTGGTCTTCTGTTAGGTTTGTGTACTTTTTCTCTAATACTTGTCAATCACAGCTATGACGGCACTCATTCGAAGGGCAGGAGCAGGTGCATATGTCTGAAAGCAATTGCTTCAAATGGCGGCTGCTTGTTAACTTTTATGTTCTGCACAGGCTAGAAACTTCATTTTAAAAAGAAAAAGAAACATCTTAGAGTGTAGGGCTCCTGCCAGCCGTGTGTGTGTAGACCAGCCAGCAACACTTTGTACATATTAACCTTGGATTAGTGGAAATTATATCCAGTGAATTGATGGCTAGGGGTTATCTAATAGTATAATTTATGCAGTTTAACTGAAATTTAACATTGGGAAATACACTCCCATTTTAAACCCTTAGCTTCCTAATCAGTTTCTGCTACCTTACAAGTATAAAAGCAGTGTGCTGGGTGGATGGCCTTGTCTCCTGTCTTGATGGGACTCTTCATTGCTGATTTCCTGAAACGTGTTATTCAGAGCAAAGTACACATGCTGTAAAGTTATTTCCTGCCAAGTGTTAACCGAGCTAAGTTATTGCCTTGGCAAAGCTTGTTTTTATTGTGTTTCTAGGCAAGCAATTCACCCACCAGGAAAATGAAGCCGAACCTCCCTTCCCAAATAAGGCTGAGGTGTTCTGGAATGCAGAGCTAAATATGTTATCTAGCTATGGCATTTCAATTATGAGAAAACTTTGGGCAGTTCTTGAGTGATAGGTCTGCATTTTGCAACTCGCCCATCAGGCTGTCAGTGAAACTTTGCCGGTTCCAAAAAGACGAATGCGCAGTGAGCTGCCCATTAGAGTAGCCTCTTAATTTTAGGGCTCCCAAAGGACTTTAAGATGACAATAATTGTCTTTCCTGCATTCCACCATGGATTGCCCAATCCCCCTTGCTGCTGCTAAATTCACTGTATTCCTCTCCGCTTGGCAGGTCGCAGGAGCAATGATTTACACGGGGGAAGGAGGTGTATAGGGATAAGTCTAACAGTCACACTCCCTTTAGCCATAGCTGTAGTATATAGTCTTCCAGTACTCAAATTACAGTGTATTTTTTTTTTAATTGTGCGATTTCTTGACCAGATGGTATTCTCCTTGTTCTTCAACAGCCGTGTGAAAAAAGTTGTGCTAGTGTCAGTAACTCCTGTTGGAGCTGGAATTGACTAGTGGACTCATCCTTTTGAGAGAGGAGGATAAACTTGAACCCTTCACCTTGACAGGCCTATTTTCTACATGCTCTATGGGGAAAGTATTCAAATATATAATCCCATTCCCAGGTGACTTAAATTTGTAGAACACAGGGAAAGCTCTACTGCTTGATCCTGCTTGCTATATAAACTGGCCTTTACTAAACTCAATTTTACTTACTTATTTAAACAATCCATATACTGTTTAACTACAGTGTCTCCAAGCAGATTGCAAGGATGGAATACAAAACCCCCCCACAAATCAGTTAAAACTATAAATTAAACTTCAGTTTAAATACCTGCCGAAATAATAATAATAACAAAAATCTGTAGGTGCCATTAAGTTCAGTAAGGATGGCACCTGTCTGTCCTCAAGTGGAAGGGACTTCTATAAAACTGGGACCACAGTACTGGACAGCCATGGGGGAACCATTAACGGGGACTGCCCCCCAAAGACCTCCGTGATCAGGCAGCGCTATAAGGGATTAGGTGACCCTCAAGGCATCTTCAGGGTCTTATAAATTAATACAAGAACCTTCCTTGGAACCTGGCCTGGTAGGATATGGGCTGCCTGTGCAAACTTTTGAGCACCAGAGGTACGTACTGGTGATCATCTGTCCCTATCAGCAGTCTAGCCACAGCTTTTTTCACCTGCTGTGATCAAGTCTTGAGGTTACCAGTGCATGGTTCCCTGTGGCCAGATTACCCCTGTCCCAAGAACAGGCTTATTGGCTGCAGCTGGTAAAAAGCATTCCTAGCCCCTGAGGCCACCTTGAGCTTCCAGTGACAAAGATGGACCCAGGAGCACCCCCAAAACTCCCAACCTGTTCTTTCAGAGGGATCACAGCCCTATCCAGAACAGGTAACAGGTCAGTCTCCAGGACACAGGAAGAACCAATTCACAGGGCCTCTGTCTTCCCAGAGTTCAGGCCTAGCTTCCCTGCCCCCATTTGGATCCCACCTTTTGTGATTTTCTCACTTAAAAACAAAAAAAGCAACTGATCCTTGAGCTTTTATCAGGGAGACCAACTCACACCAAGTGTGCCCCAGGTAGCAGAGTCTGCAATTTTGCTGTTTGAAGGCTGCTAGTCTGCCTTTCCGGCCCTAGAGTACCCATCTCATGAAGTGATGAACCACACTAGAGCTTTCTTATTTCTCTCCACCACCACCCCATCCCCTATCTACCGCCACATAACAGAATGATGGGAAGATAGCAGTCCCACAAGAATTTATCACACGGTGCCTGAAATTGCATTTGCAGGTGGTTTAGATGAGCCTTGATGTTATGTAAGATTAAGAGCAGCACGAACACATTTGCCATGAAAAGAAGAACAGCACAGCAAACGTTTAGATCATAACAGCTCTTAGATAGCATCAGTTAAATTTCTATCCCTTCGTATGTGTGGGGCAGCTGTGGGGTCAGGTAGCTTCAGCTAATGCAAAATGCTACAGCTAGACTAGTGCTGGGAGCAAACTACTGTCAACACTTGACACCCGTGTTCAAAAGACCTGCATGGTTTCTCATCTGCTGCTGTGCCAGGTTCAGGGTTTCTGTATTGGCGTCCAAAGCCCTGAACAACTTAGACCCAGGGTACCTCAATGAATGTCTTAACCTGTATGTCCTAGGCCAACCCCTTAGATAATCTGGGGGAGTAGTATTAGTGGTCCCCTACGAACCAAAAGCTTGAGTCACGTCAGTGGGGAGTAATGTCTTCAGCACTATGGGCCTCACTCTGTGGAACTCTCTCCCATTAGAAATCAGGCAGGCACCGTACCTGCAACGTTTCAGGCAGTTTTATTTCAGGAGGCCTTTGCACCACGGACGCAAGTTCTGTTTCGTTCTGCAATGTTTTAAGTTGTGTTTCTAAATGTTACTTACAGTGTGTTTTTAATTTTTTGTAAGCTGCTTTGAAACCCAGATGGGGTGAAAAGCGGGATATATTTTTAAAAATAACATGACCAAAAACTGTACAGTGACCTCTAAAGCGGGTAAAGTTGTGTCTTGTTTTCTTTTCTTTTTAATATTTGTGTAGTCACCATCAACCTCACCAGAGCCTGAGTTTAGCCACTGCAAAATGAAGGCTTCACCCTTGCGTCGCTCTGCTTCCTTGACCCTGATCAGATGCAATCATGTAGCCTCTGCAAAAGCCACAAGCCCTGTAAAGGCTACCAGTCCACCTGTCTCCCTCCAGCGCTGGCGGCCCACAATACCCCTATCATCTATTGGGCTCCATTCTTTTGTAAGTGTAGTCAATCTTCCATCTCTTCTCTGCGGCAGGCGCCCTCAACATTTAGGCTTCATGGCGGGTCTCTTTGGCTCTGAATTCCCTTAGGGCTTTTTCCAGTAGACGAAGCATACTGTCTTAAATCCTCATCAGCAGACAAATAGCAGTAGGAACGTCTACTTCCCCCCCAAAGATTTTTCCCATCTTCCATCTGGTTTCTCTTATCTCATTGGTGCTTCGTTGGGTCTGCTAATTCTTAGTTCTGTGCCAAATCTGCTCCTATCACATCTGATTGAAAGTCTCTCTGCTTTTTTCCAGGGCCCAGTGCTCTGCGTGCTTTGCAATACTCTCCAGCTCTTCCTGATCTAAATCTTTCATCAGAGATGTACAATATGGCTTAAATGTTGTATTGGCATCGCTGATTGTTTACATTTGCAGTAAATATATGTATATTCTGGTTAATTGTAAAAATCATCCAATATGATCTTGATCTTGGTTGATCTTGTTCCTTTCTTTTGTAAAAACAGGCATTTGAATTATACCAATGAACAAATATTTTTCTGCAACTTAAACAAAAGGTGCTTATCTTGTTTTCAAATTTCCCTTGTCTTTTTATGACTGTATTAAACTGCATTGTGTGTTCAAATTCTAATTTTTTTTACTTCTAGTTTGGGAGAGGCCTAGCTACCAGGAAGAGAGTCTGAACACTGTCTCTGTGTGGTACTGACAACATGAATAGGTTTTTAAATTTCTATTAAGATGCTAACCTTTGGCTTAAAATAGAGAGCTCATATAAGCATTAAAATTTTGTATAAATAAAGTTGATGGGTGCTTATTGCTATTACTTCCATATTAAAAAGTTAATATACAGACACTGACCTACCTAAAGCTAAAAATACCCTATTCTGGATAAATATGTTATGCTGTAACAGTTGGTTTGATGGAGGATGTAAAATATCTCATAACCAACTCAGTAGCAGACTTTTGGATAAATTAAAAGAGCAGTGATCTGAACTGATTAAGATGTATTGTAAAGAGTAAACAAATATGGACCACATAGACTCTTCTTTTAAAATCATCAAAGAAGGCAGTTGTCAAGAGATACGCAATACTTTCAGAAATTGAATTAAACCAGACCCAAATTCTCATAACAAGAAGTGGGATAAGGGAATGCATCAATCTTACTCTTTCTATACAACAGAAACTCCTCTTTGGAACTGTGCATAGACTACTAAGTGCTTACTTCTAAAAAATCAATATGTCAGTGGTATCTTTCAGCTCAAAGATTAAGCAGGATATACAAGAGCAATAGCATTCCACAGCATCTTGACCAAACGAGATGGAGGCAGGATGGATAAGGATGTTCATTCATTGTGGAAACTCTTCTCCTTTGGCTGCATTCTAGTACCCATCCATGTAGTTTGTTGGAAAGCTTGCTAAATCTGTAAGACACTGAATACTTTAGCACCAGGAACCTTTAACAATGGACAGTGAATGGTCTTCTGTGATCAGCTGGAAGCACAATTATAACTGGCGGAGCCCCCACAATCCTGTCTTTGTTACATTTAAAGATGTCCGCAGGAACCTGGGAACTCTGTTCAAACAGGGTTTGCGTTCTTTGCATCTACATGATACAGCCATGGTGCGAATGAATCGATTTATTTCAGTCACTGGCCAAAGTGCAGCTATGGTGTCACTCTGAAATGAAAAAGTGCAGCAGCCGATCACCGCTACAAAAGTTTGTCTAGGTACAATGTCAGTTTGAACACATCAACTTTTTTTGTATCTCTGTGCAAACTCATTGCCGTGAGTGAACACTTGCTGGAGGGGAGAACAGGGAAGGCATGAGAATATAGTGGTTTGGAATTTGTCATTGCGATTCTTAGGAATAACTGAGTGGGCAAGTGCCATCAGTTCTAGAGAAAATGGCTGCTATAGAAGCATTCATTGTCTAGTTAGAAACTGCTGTCCTTGCCCACACCGACACTAACTTCTGGAAAAGCTGGTAGAGATATACGTTTCATCTTCACACAGCCTTCAAGCCTGCTTTGTGTTAACGTATTTGTATACCTTTTTCTGAAAGTGACATGAATGTGGGACTGAATATCTGTGACAATGAACATTTAAGATCTGAAGGAGACCTGGAACTAAGAAATGCTTTTGAATGTCCCCTAAGACTAAAACTGATAGGGTCTAGAAGAAACCTCTGAAAGTCCCCAATGTGATCCTTCATCAAAGGCACAAAGGTTACATGCCCCTGTGTAAGTAATACAGTGTGGTACCTTGGGTTACATACGCTTCAGGTTACAGATGCTTCAGGTTACAGACTCTGCTAACCCAGAAATAGTACCTCGGGTTAAGAACTTTGCTTCAGGATGAGAACAGAAATCGTGTGGCGGCAGTGCAAGGCCCCATTACTTAAAGTGGTTCTTCAGATTAAGAACAGTTTCAGGTTAAGAGTGGACCTCCAGAATGAATTAAGTTCTTAACCCCAAGGTACCACTGTACAGAATTTGAGTGCTAAGTACATGGCAAACTGTTTTGAGTCTTGAGGCACAACTGACCCCAATATAATATTGACTTGTGGGAGAAACATCTTGAGACTATACTCCTGACAACATCCCCCTATTTTTTCACAGTGGAAGTTGCTACAGTCTCAAAATTACAAGTTTGTTATAAGATTGGCAATTATAAGTGGCCATGGGTGAAAAGTCAGCCAGACCATGTTTCATATCCATGCTTTTTCCACTTAACATTCAAAGCAGGCGTGGATATATCAGTCACACAGATACCAATCAGTGAGTCATGTGAGATTTTCTGTGCATTTCCTGCACACTTTGTGCAACTTTGTAAGCCACTATTGCACCTCCCCTTTAGTTGTGTCTTCCTCCCCCACAAAAAGAAAGTTGCAAACTATATATTTGCACCTCTTTGCAGAAAAAGGTGCCCCATCCTTTTATGTTTTTTATTCTCCTCTTAACACTTTCACAACTCTTACACAAATCTTTCATCTCTACAGGGAGCTGCTGTTCCAATCTAGAAATGAATGTCTCTAGCTTGGACACTTGTGCCATTATATCTGCAAATGACACTGTCATAACATTACATTAGGTTTGTAGTGTTCTTAGCCTGTCCCGTCGGCGTGTTGTTGCAAAAGCTATGTACTAACCCAGAGTTTTTGGCACTGATATGCTTCTTGCATCAATGAGAACACTTGGAATACCTTTTGGCAGAAACCTGAGACTTCTACAAAATGAAGTTAATTTTAACCAGCTTCTGGAGCTGTTGCCACGAAGAACAGTGTATTTTGGATGTCTGTTAGACCAATACTTTGTGCATAGGTGGAATTAAATTACCGTGATATATTTGCTTCAGTTGACTTACACAGCCATTCTGTGTTTCTAATTCTTAAGCTGTCATACTGGCTATTTTGTTAAAATTGGATTATCATTATTCTATACCACCCTTCATCCAAAGATCACAGGGCAGTTTACAATATAAAAACTTCATTTTCGCTTTCGTTTTGCGTGGGGGTGGGGCTGCAGATCAATAGCATTTTGTAAACTGTGTGGCTACAAAATGCCCAATAAATAGCCATGGTCAATTTTATTATTTGTTTAGAAATATTTGCACCCCACTAATGCACCAAAGGGCTCACAAAAGTGGCTTACTAAAAATCTCACAGTAAATCTCACATTTTAAGTCTAGTATTGGGATCAGAAACAACATGGTTCCCTGTGGTGCCAGGATTATTCAAGTACCGTTTCGTATCACCATCCTCTGTTTTTCCTGGTATTGTCCTGTGGCCGTTGCCTGATAACCAGCCCAGCAAAACGGACACCGTGTTTTTGTTAGGAAAGGACCATTTCAGTATGAAATTATGTATACAGACTCAAAACACAAGAGTTTGCAGTGCAATCTTACGCCTTAGCTGTAGACCTCATTGTGTTCCGTGGGACTTGCATCTGTCAGGTGTGTGTGAAAGGGAGAGGGCATACTTTTGTCTAGTGTGAAAATTTATATATTAGCCCAAATTTCAAGTGTGTGTATGTGTTAAAGTACATTTTTTGTAGGTACAGTAGTGGCCAAAGTACCATCTTCACCCTCCATTCCTTTGAGACAGGTCTCTTCTCTCTCCAGTGCCAGAGTTCTCAAATGAGAGGTGCCAGAGGTCAAGCCTGGACAGAACCAAAACCAACCCTAGAAGCTGGTTCAGTCTTGAGGAACAGTGTGCCTTTCTTTATTTAGAAGCCCATGTCTTTTATACTTCACATGTATTGTTCAAACCGGGTTCCTAGGTTGAGCCCTGGCTCGGGTTAAGTTCTTCCCAGCTGGGCAGAGCAGAGTTTCAGCTCCAACTAATGTCTTGCATGCATGTTGTATTCTCTCGCAGGCACCCAGTATAGATGAAAAAGTAGATCTTCACTTCATCGCATTAGTAAACATTGATGGCAGTCTCTACGAGTTGGGTAAGAGCAATCCTTCTCTTTCAAAACGGATCATATTATCATCTACTTAATGCTTAATTTTTGACATTTTTACCTCGGGTGTATAGCCTGCCTGCCAAGAATGGATAGTGATTATAAGATCGTCCAGTAAAGAATTCTCAGTCAAGTAATTATGTTCTGCCTATCAAGAACCACAGTTAAGAGGAATGGAAGAATATTGGAACAGCTAGTTTTGAAAGGGGAAAGCTGTTAACCTGATGAGCAGGCCTCCGTTTTAGTTCATAATTTGTTTCTGATTTTTTTAATGTATGAGTTGGTAATGGATTTTCCCCTGCCTTGAATATGCCATTGATTTAGAGTGACCTTTTGAAGATGTATGTTGTCTTCCATGAGCCTGTATAAAGTGAAGTCATAGGAAACTTGCAATGGCAAACCTTGCACGTGAAAAAGGCTGTGGATTCAGTCCCCAGAATATCTGATCAAACAATCTCTAGTAACAGGGTTAAGAGAGGCAGTTGCCTAAGACCTCAGAACTAATACTCATTAGTACTGTGCCATTAGTATAACTTCTTTGATTTGAATCCATAGCACCAAAACTGTACATCCAAAGTTTCCTAAGATCTCCTCTTATTGTACTGTCCTTTTGTGCCTTATTTAGTCTGTTCAGATTGTTTGCTTTTTGAATCCTGGAAGACCACCTAAACACAAAACACTTAGGCTTTGCCACAAAAGTATGCTATTTATATTTATAGATAACAATTTACCAGAATAGACTAGGGAATAGAATAAAAAAAAACCTTAGCTTGCAAACTGTGTGTGGTCAGCTCTAGGTCTGTGGAACACAACCAAGAATGTGCATTGCGGAACAGCCTTTTGGAGCGCTGCGTATATAGAAGTCAACCATTGCAGTAAACACATCGAAAATGTCTAAAGCGCATACCTCATATGAAAATAATTTAGGGATTTGTCTGTGATGGAATAAAAATAGCTACCAAACTAAATGAATTTACACAAGAAACTGAAAACTGGGAATGGAAGACGAAGCCTTTCCCGGCATATTTAATGGAAGCTGAGAAGTTGGCTTCATGAATTTGGCTATCTATGTTGGATAGCTTTAAAAAGTTATTGCCATGGAGGATCAGCCTGCTACTATTAATCAGGTAGTTATATTGTGCCTCCATACTTAATGGCAGTGAATGTCTGAATTTCTAAAACCAAGCATAGAAGGGCCTTTGCCTTTGTGTCCTGTTTGAACTTGGAGGCATGTGTCTGGGCCCTAGTGGTGGCAATGGGAAGCTAGTCTACAGGGGATCTTGATTCATTTTATAGTAAGTTAGCACGAAAAACCCAGTAGCTTTCCATTTGCTTTGATCTGTAAGACAGAGTTGTTCCGCCTGGCCTTTGGCTTGGAGCCAATTTGATTCCCTCCCTCTCTTTCTTTTTTCTTTTCCTTCTCTTCCTGCGAGGAGGCTACATTTTAATATTTTAATGTTGTATTTTAATTTTGTTTTTAAGTTGTAATCATTCAACTTGTTTTTATTATAGCTTGTAAGCCGCTCTGAGCCCGGCCTTGGCTGGGGAGGGCGGGGTATAAATAAATATTATTATTATTATTATTATTATTATTATTATTATTATTATTATTATCTGTGTACATGTTTATAAAGGAAGAACTAGAGCAATGCCCAACTCTCAAGACCAAGTGGAATTGGTATATGCTGTTAATGCATAGTCATTCACATTTTTGTTCCAACAAGCTTTTGCAGCTGGATGAATAGGTCTCTGCCATAGTTCATAGAATCATGGAATTGTAGAGCTGGAAGAGACCCTGAAGATCATCTAGTCCAAACCCCTGCAAGGCAGGAATTTGTAGCTATCCCAGATGTCCATTTTCTGTTGTTTCTAAACTTCCTGTTTTGTTTAGGGTTTTTTTTTGTACAGTTTTGTAACTTTTTTTAGCAGGGCTTATTGCATGTCATACATTGCCTTGGGACATACATTGTGGAAGGTGATTAAATAATGATGATGATGATTTTAAACCTTGGCTACTTGTACAAATTTAACTATAGTACTTAATTTTTCCTAGCCCTGTTATTTCATTGTACGTATAGTGGGGAAAATATCAAAGGATTAAATGACCTTAAAACTTGTTTTATGGGATCACATGAGGTGTAGTATTTGCCCCATGAGGAAGATTGCCATGTCAAATTTACTACTTAATGCTTTCTACATAAATTCTTAAGAATTTTCTTTCTGTGTTTTCCAACAGATGGACGGAAGCCTTTCCCAATAAATCATGGGCAATCTAGTGACGACACTTTTTTAGAGGTAGGAATATTGTTTCATATCAGCAGACTTTGACACTTCTTATAGCAGAGCTGTTGTGGGTGGTATGAAGTATTTACTATGCTATTTTGTGAAACTGCTGTTGTAGAATATAGTACAAACTTAGATGAACTTCAAATTGCCAGTACTGCTAGAAGCTGGGCATACTGAATATTGTTTTCTGCTTGGTATTATCTTTATGATCAGTCTTCTGATCAGTCAAAATTCCTGGTAAACAAATGCAGAACTGTTCTCACCACTCCGAATGTTAGTTAGGCAATGACTGATCAATTTCAGTTGTGTTTGTTTTGCAAAATAGATGACGCATCCTTATCCTTTCTTTCCTCTTACTAGGATGCGGTAGAAGTATGCAAGAAATTCATGGAACGTGATCCGGATGAATTAAGGTTCAATGCAATTGCTCTAGCAGCTGCCTAAATTATTCTTGCACAAGGACAGAAACTGCCTAATGTATTGTAACAGAATAATGCTTTTGCCATAAATCAATGATTGAGTTTTTGATACCATGCAAATAACATGTTGATGTGGATTAAACTTCAAATTTGTCCTTTATCTCGTGTGGCCTGTTTCTTCTAGAGTATTTTGAATGATTGCATGAATGCATTCCAGGAGAGCAGCTGTGTTAGTAGCACAACATAATGAAAAGCACAATGGACCCAGTTCACAGGTTGTGTATTTTTTTTACTGAGAGCAAGCAATCCTGATCATCCTCATACATAGCACAGCAAAATTCATCTGATGCTGTCTAATTTGGCTACCTTGGATGTGGCCCATAGCAGTTTCTCTGATTGCAGCAGCCAGAGAAAGCTTCACCACTGTAAAGGAAATTGCTGCAGGCACAATGCGGTTCTCAACATGAACGTGCAACAAAAGAAAGGTCAAGACAACTCCTGTTTGCAGAGCAACTGATCTGGTCTTACGGGTTATTGCATGGACTTTTGGTAAGCAGCTGCCAACTTCGTGAGATGCTGTTAAGGGAGCAGTCCTGTACACAAGAAGCTCATATATGTTAATCCGGTGTAAAGTTACACCAGATCCAAACCCCATTCAGGAGCAAGGCTACTTGCTCTCAGCTGAGCTGGCCCAAATCTGTCAGAGAGGAAAACAAGTGTTTGAAAGTGTTTGACTTTCCCCACACTTTCTGCATTCTGGGGTTGCTCTTAACCGCAGTAGGCCTTAGAACTGACTGTGTAAACAGACCATATTAATAACATATGCCATACACCTCTGAAATGAGCACAGGTTTTTATGGCAAATGACTCTAATAACATGGGCTAGAGCAGGCTTCCTTAACCTCGGCCCTCCAGATGTTTTGAGACTACAATTCCCATCATCCTTGACCACTGGTCCTGCTAGCTAGGGATCATGGGAGTTGTAGGCCAAAAACATCTGGAGGGCTGAGGTTGAGGAAGCCTGGGCTAGAGCTATCCCTGCCAATGAGGAATATTAATATCTCTGACCAATCCATTAATTAATACTACTACTCTGTATACCTCTCCCCCCATTGACTTTTCATCTTAATCCTAGCCTTTCTGAAGTTTTTTATCTGCTATGATGACACTGTATTAAATAGCCAGCTACTGGACTGAAGAAGAAGAACATCATTATTGTCTTGTGTCTTAATAAAGTCACTGACTTTCTTTTATATGCTTGTGACTAGCTCTCACTTGCTTTTGTAACATTTGTTACAGAAGTCAAGCTACTCTGTTCATAATTCCCCTGAGTTTTCCACTGAAGAGAAGGAACCACGTTCTTAAGAGATGGCTGCAAGCCTTGGGGGGGGGGGAACCATTCACAGCCATGCTAACTAATGGTTCCCATATTCTTTTCCAACTAAGATTCAGGATCATTGAAGATGTCATCAGCCCCCTGGTTTTGAATTCATTCAGATGGTCCAACTATTCAACAGACTTCATCACTAGCCTGACCTGTGGCCTTGCCCATCCTTACTCTTGTCAGTGTTGCTAAATGTCTCATTAAAAGGGTTTTATTTTCCTTGCAAAGACTTGAAGAAAAGCAGGCACTGAGCGGTTAATTGAGCTATGGACTGTGTATATGTCTGTGAGCACGTGTGTGCTTCTAGCACGCTTGTGAAAACCTCTAATGGTTAGCCTCATTTTTCTGTTTGTTTGAGCTAGCACTGCTGAGCTTTTGGTTCAGGGTGACTTGATCACTTGAATGCCGACAAGGAAAAATGAGAATAAACTTTTTGAAGGTTCCCCTGAAGAATACTGTAATTGGAAACACCTGCCTGTTTCTAACATCTGCTTATTTGTGCTAGCTGTATTTGTGCCTGTAATGTAAGTTCTCCATGAGCCCTGATCTTGGAGTGACGAGTGCCTGCAAAAATCCTGTATGAATGTATTGGGTAGAAAAGAGACAGACAGACAAACAGACAGACATAGAGAGAAGCAGCTATTGTGAGATCTGCTCAGGTGTTTCATTTTTAAATTCAGAAAAATAGCTTTGGCTTTTAGAGTAGCGGTGCTTACAATTTAGGTAAAGGTAAAGGGACCCCCTGACCATTGGGTCCAGCCGTGGCCGACTCTGGGGTTGCGGCGCTCATCTCGCTTTATTGGCCAAGGGAGCTGGCGTACAGCTTCCGGATCATGTGGCCAGCATAACTAAGCCGCTTCTGGCGAACCAGAGCAGTGCACGGAAATGCCGTTTACCTTCCCGCCAGAGCGGTACCTATTTATCTACTTGCACTTTGACGTGCTTTTGAACTGCTAGGTTGGCAGGAGGCTTACAATTTACTTGTGCCCTAAAACAAGTAGAAATGGCAAGATAAAGCACTTGACTTTCACTTCCACGTCAGCAGTAAGCCCATTCCAAAGTCGTATTGTGCTTGTTTACAACTTAACATTCCTGCACCACCGCTCCTTTTTATTCAGCCTCAATCCACTTCCTGTATGAGGTACCCCTTTCCTGAACTCCAGGAGCCTGTAACATAATATATATTTTTTAAGTTCGCTAAACACTGCAATGAATGTGTTACTCTGTCACTGGGAAGAGGTTATGGGTATCTTGCCATGGAGCAATTGCAATCCCGTATTGCGTATGTTGTTAACAGTAAAACACGGAGCAAGGATAATACAGGATAATGACAGCTGTCATGAAATTAAAAGATGCCTGCTTCTTGGGAGAAAAGCAATGACAAACCTAGACAGCATCTTAAAAAGCAGAGACATCACCTTGCCAACAAAGGTCCGTATACCGAAAGCTATGGTTTTCCCAGTAGTGATGTATGGAAGTGAGAGCTGGACCACAAAGAAGGCTAATCGCTGAAGAATTGATGCATTTGAATTATGGTGCTGGAGGAGACTCTTGAGAGTCCCATGGACTGCAAGAAGATCAAACCTCTCCATTCTTAAGGAAATCAGCCCTGAGTGCTCACTGGAAGGACAGATCGTGAAGCTGAGGCTCCAAGACTTTGGCCACCTCATGAGAAGAGAAGAGTTCCTGGAAAAGACCCTGATGTTGGGAAAGATGGAGGGCACAAGGAGAAGGGGACAACAGAGGACGAGATGGTTGGATAGTGTTCTTGAAGCTACCAGCATGAGTTTGACCAAACTGCGGGAGACAGTGGAAGACAGAAGTGCCTGGCGTGCTCTAGTCCATGGGGTCACGAAGAGTCAGACATGACTAAACAACAACAACAAAGGATAATACGTTCTAAGGTTTTAAGATTGTGTGGCTGAAATGTACTAACCTGAGAACATGCACATGCCTTGTGAAATAAGTCATTGCTGCATATAGGAACAAATGAAGGAAACCAAAGGATGTTTGAGAAAACTGTTCCTGCACCGTGCAACAGGTAAAGAGGAGGAGGGCCTTCCTAGAAGCAAACAGGTTAATCTAGTCCATCTTATGATGCCTGCCTTCCATAGGTTAATACAGGATGCTGCTGCTTGGCTTGGCCTTCCCTTCAACTATTGCTGCCTCTTCTAGGTTATGTCACCTGTATCTCAAGCCTACTCTCATCATTTTTTTATGGGCTCTGGGAACAGCATCACAGTGAGAAGTAGGAGGAAAGTAACAAGTAGAATTAAAGCCATCATAGTGGTTGTGTCTCAAAGGTAGGGAGCAAGGCTTGTTACCAAGCCATTGTGGAAAACAGCTCATGGCTGTACTACAGGTCTGAGCTTCTAGATTACCCCCCCCCCAACTTTAAATATGTAGAGGATTGCACTGTTGTTGTTTTTTAAAAAGCAAACTCTCGGAAGTTGGGCTGTTAACTAATATTTGTATCTAAGGGGAAAGGAACTGTTAGAGGTAACAGAGTAGTAACTTTTTTTTTTTTTGCACAAAAACAAACCCAACAGAGGAATTTACAAGGACTCAATTTAAAAATACAAAAAACCCTCCCTTTTATAAATGCTTCTGTGTCCTGGTCCTCTTGCTACTGGAGAGTTCTGTATTGAAAAACAACTATCTGGAATGTAGGATGCTTTGGCTAAGATGTGCTATCAAGTTGGAAGAGTAGATAGCTGAGATTGTCAGTCTCCCATTATATTCTCTTTCCCCTTGCCCTGCCCCTGTAACCTCCAGCTGACCTAGTGACTAGAGGAAAATGAAAGTTAGAATGCCTCTTCCAAATGAGCATATATGGCATTTAGAACAATTTTGGAACGCAGGCATTTGGGTTTTTTGTTTTGTTTTTTTAAATAGTAACTAATAAAATGACTTGTTTCAATTTGCTACAGAACAAATGACCCCTGTGATAAACAGCACTTGCTGGTGATTAAGTAAATTCTCCAAAAGGAGAACTTACTGGATCACAGCAGTCTTTCCACAACACGTTTGCTCTATGGAAGGCCAATTAAAATAATTCTTGCAATACCCGAGTTCAGACAAAACAGGGATGTCCCTTCAACATACTTTGCTAAACACGAGCTGTAAAAGAATGAAAATTTATGGTAACTGCAACTACCTTGTATTATTTGATAGCAATTGAGATAGAATGTTGGAGTGCCTAAAATGACATTTTACATCAGTATGAAGTATCCAGGCATTTAGACTTTTATGTTGCAATTGCATCCAGGAGGAATTCAATTTAAAAAAAATGGGGAGGGGGGAGATCATATTTTATTTGTTCTTACTGGGTTCAGGTAGTGGGGACTGAAGCTTTACAATTGATTTTTCTAGGTATTTTCAAAAGTGGATATGCATCGCCTTGGAATATCAGTGGAATTAATTTATTCCTGTTTATACATTGTTTACCTCTAAGCTTAAATATGTGAAAGATACATATGGTTGGAGAAATATAGAGGACATATACATTGACTCAGTAACAATTGAAACATTGGAGGCTACATCTTTGAATGGGGCTGAGCACCTGGGGGTCATCACAAGATGCTGTGAATCTCTCCTCTGACATCTGCCCTTGTTGGACTTTCCAAGGCAACAAAAGCTATGATTGATACAGACACAGTAAACAGAATGCCTTCCGTTCCCCGACGTGACTGCCACAAAGGCCTGCATTCTTACATGCAGGGACAAAAACCTCAATCCCTTGGTTTATATTGGTGTTGGAATAAAAGTAAGCCCTGCCTTGTCTCACGGAAGTATGATAAGGGTGATGATATACTGTGTTCAGTTCCAATAAGGAAGCTGCGTTTATGGGTGCAGTACTGGTCCAAAGTTTACAACAACACAATTATAGCTTCCCTGCCCGCTACCATCCCTAAACTTCCAGAAAATTCCTTCTAGAACTATTACTATTCTTTATTGAATTTGTATACTACCTTTCATCCGAAGAGCACCGGGTTTTTCACAATGGAAACATACCAAATGAAAACACCAAAACACACAATAACATGTGCGAAATAAGCCAATAACCCCTCTCACCACAAATACATTTAAAAGGCAATGGAATGTTAATCAGCCAAAGGTCTAGCTGACTGGCATCTAAAATATATATAATGAAGGTGCCACGTGAACTTCTCTGAAGGTTCCCCACAAATGGGGAGCCAATACAAAAAAAAGGAAGAAAAAAAAGGGACTGTTCTCATGTTGCCACCCTTCAGACCTCTCCTGGAAGGAGACACCCAAAGAAGGGCCTCAGAATACAGTGGTGCCTCGCAAGACGAAAAGAATCCGTTCTGTGATTCTCTTCGTCTAGCGGTTTTTTCATCTTGCAAAGCAAGCCCATTGACGGATTAGCGGATTAGTGCTATTAGCAGTTTATCGGCTTATCGGATCAGCTGATAAGCGTCTTAGCAGCTTAGAAAAAGGGGGGGAGGAAAAAAACCCCGCAGGAACTCGCAAGACATTTTCGTCTTGCGAAGCAAGCCCATAGGAGATTCGTTTTGCGAAGCACCTCCAAAACGGAAAACTCTTTCGTCTAGCGAGTTTTCCGTCTTGCGAGGCATTCGTCTTGCGGGGCACCACTGTATGATCTTAGGGTCTGTGAAGGTTTATAATGGCAGAGGCAGTCCTTGACATATTGTGGTCCTGAGCTGTTTTAAGGCTTTATAGTCAAAACCAGCACTTGGAATTGTGCCTGGCAGCTAATTTTAAAAAAAAGTTTTGGAAAATATATTGAATTTGCCATAAGCTCACCATTGCCATCTAGTGTCACATTTATGTAAAAAAAAGAGTAAAAGGTAAAGGACCCCAGTCAAAGGTGACTATGGGGTTGCAGTGCTCATCTCGCTTTCAGGCCGAGGGAGCTGGCATTTGTCCACAGACAGCTTTCTGGGTCATGGGGCCAGCAGGACTAAACCACTTCTGGCGCAATGGAACACCGTGACGGAAACCAGAACGCACGAAAATGCCGTTTACCTTCCCGCTGCAGCGGTACCTATTTATCTACTCACACTGGTGTTCTTTCAAACTGCTAGGTTGGCAGGAGCTAGGAAAGAGCAATGGGAGCTCACTCCATCATGGGGATTTGAACCACCAACCTTTGGATCAGCAAGCTCAAGAGGCTCAGTGGTTTAGACCACAGTCACAATTGTATGATGCACTTAAAACACACTTAAAATGTATTTGCAGCTGTATAGCTGAGTCCCAGATGGCTCAAGCTGTCTTGTCCCAGTGAGGAACCTGGCCTCTGAAAGGTCTTCAGAGGCAGCCATGCTTCCTTCTGCCAGCCAGGATGGTTTGCATGAGGAAGATCTGCTTATCTTTGGGTTGAGGGTCATCCTGCAGCCAACGGTGACCACCCCAAGGCCAACAGTGCTTTCCATGCGCTTTTCAAATAGACCAAGCACCTGATTGCTGCGGGCTTGCTGGATTAGGTCTAGGCCGCTGATGCAGCAGCAATTTCCCCACAGGTAAAAAGGGACGCGGGAGGCGCTGTGGGTTAAACCACAGATCCTAGAACTTGCCGATCAGAAGGTCGGTGGTTCGAATCCCCGCGACGGGGTGAGCTCCCGTTGCTCGGTCCCTGCTCCTGCCAACCTAGCAGCTCAAAAGCACACCAGTGCAAGCAGATAAATAGGTACCACCAGTGGCGTAGCGTGGGGGGTGCAGGGGGGGCCGGCCGCACCGGGCGCAACATCTGGGGGTTAGGGTTAGGGGGCGCAAATCCACGGGTTAGGGGGCGCAAATCCACGGTTAGGGGGCGCAAATTACTTGCCTTGCCCCGGGTGCTGACAACCCACGCTACGCCACTGGGTACCACTCCAGCGGGAAGGTAAACGGCGTTTCCGTGAGCTGCTCTGGTTCGCCAGAAGCAGCTTAGTCCTGCTGGACACATGACCCGGAAGCTGTGTGCGGACAAACGCCGGCTCCCTCGGCCAGTAAAGCGAGATGAGCGCAGCAACCCCAGAGTTGGCCATGACTGGGCCTAACGGTCAGGGGTCCCTTTACCTTTACCTTTAAAAGTTTCCAAAACCCTGCAATGAGGCTCTATCCAGGCGCCGTGCCGCTTTTTGCAGGGAGGGGGCGCCGCCGCCCAACGCGCCGCGCTTCCCTTCCTTTAAGTAGAGACCGAGTGCGGCTGCCGTTGCCTTACCTGCCGCCAGGTGGGAGTCGCGCCTCCGTCCCCCGGGGAAGTTGGCCAAAGTTTGCCCGCGGCTGCTGGATGGAGCGCCGGCCGGAGGTAGGTGGTGGAGGAGGCGGAGGAGGAGTGGGGCGGGCGCGCTTTTGCTAGCGGGACGCTGCGGAGAGAGCGAGCGAGCGGGGAAAGGGGCTGCCGTGGCGGCGGCGGCGGCGGCGAAAGTGCGCCTGAGGGGTCCCCGGTTGCGAGGCGCAGAGCCGGGCGTCTGTGGAGAGGGAAAGGGCGCGTCGCGGCGGCGAGGGGGCTGAGGCGCGAGAGCGGCGGCGGCCGAGCCCCTGGCTTCTCTCTGAGGTAACGGTGAGGGGGTGGAGGGGGTGACGACACCCCTCCCCAAACTTTGCCCCCCCCTTTTTCCTTTTTACGCTTGACGTAAAAACTCCGTGTGGTGGGGAGGTTGTGAGGGCGGCGACTTGGCGACGCCTCCAGAGCGGCGTCCGTCCCCCCGTTTCCGTCGGCGGCCGGGCGCTTCTGACAAGCCTTCTCCTTGCTTCTTCTTCCTCAGCTCGGGAGTCCCGTCGCGCCTTCCTCTCTCTTGCCGGCCATGGAGAGCAGAGAGGATGCCGAGGGCGCCGGCAGCGGCGGCGGCGGTGAGGGCGCCTTTGCCGAAGCTCGCCGCTGGGTGGAGGTAAGAGAGGCGCGCGCGCGGGGTCCCTGCTGCGCCCCGCAGGTAGAAAAGCGGGGCAATGGGAAGGACAAGAGGGGGGGCTTGTTTTTTGTCGTGGGCATTTATAGATATTGCCCTTTAAAAGCAACAAGGCCCGAGCACAATGAAGGCTGCTTCCCCCTCTCTTTCTCCCCGTCCTCCTCTTTGCCCTGGCATTGCCCACACTTCTTCACCAGACAGGCGGTATTTTCAAATGGGGAGGTGGGTGGAAAAGAGAACGGAACGAGGAAATGGTCTGTAGCAAAATACAGAGTAAATCACCCTCCAGATTTACCTTTTGGGTCAATGAAACAAAAGTTATTGATTCAACTTTTTAAAAAAGTTTTTTGGGTGTGTGTGTGTTCCAAAAGGTATGCTTCTCCTTTCTCCTTTCCATTCAGAAGTCTCAGAAAGTTTTGTAGCCTGGAAAAAGCCAGTGTGATTCTTCTGAAACAAAATTTGCTTGTACTGCATACTCCTGAGTACCCCCAGGGGAAAAAAGCACTCCTCCTTGCAGGGCTTTGGGTGTAGCATTTAACTTGCAAAAAGTGGAGTGGCTGGCTGGCTGGCCGGTTGGTCATGCAACCTTGCAAGCGCCTAGCGCCAATTCCAGATGTGCCTGGTGGGGATTTGAGGAGGTAAAGGTATCTTTGCTTGCATATTCCCTGTCCTTTCATGCCTTGTTAAATAACAGGGTGGGGACGGCCCCTTTAACTACTGTCTTGCTTGGAAAACACACTCTAGTAGGGTGTGGTATGATATGGGTAAAATTGAAGGGAGCTGGGGTGTGGGCCTTACGGCTATCAGGAAGGGCCACCCAACTTTTTCTCCTCTAGTATGAGCACTAGTTTCAGAGGTGTATCCAGGTGTTGGCAGTGGCGTAGCGTGGGTTGTCAGCACCCGGGGCAAGGCAAGTAATTTGCGCCCCCTAACCCGTGGATTTTAGCACTAGATTAGCGCGACCCCCCTCAGATGTTGCGCCCACTGTGGCCGGGCCCCCCTGCACCCCCCACACTACGCCACTGGGTGTTGGTTAGGCTGGCCCTGCCAAGGGTGCACGCCCAGTTTCCAAAATTGCACCTTCTCCACTTTGGCTTGGAGTGAGCCCATCCCCCAGCTGTTCTCTCCCTGGGGTGCTCCTTCGCTGCCCTGGGCAACCGGGTGAGGCACACAGGCTCATCTGGGCACCTTGGCAGAGAGTGCAAGGGACGGAGGCGTGCCGATACAGCTCCTTGTCAAAGGAGCCTGGGTATGGCTCTGACTAGTGGGTTTTTGTGTGTGTGTGTGTCATTTGAGAGTTCAGCCACAGGTTCTTGGGTGGAGCCTTTGCTCAAATTAAGCAGAGATTTTGTGGAAATTTTGATGGGGTTGATGTGGTGTTCATTAGCTCACTTGGAAACAAGGCCCACTGGATTTTGTAGGAATAACTTCAGAGTATTCACAAGTTGGAGTTGCTTCTGTGTTATGATTGCTGGATGCCCTGTTATGTAGGCATATCCTTTTAATGTACAGGTAAGTTTCTTGTTACAGGATATTTAGGTTCTGTAGAATAGGCATTTGAACCTGTAGCACCACCACCCCAGCTGTTCTTGGACCACAGTTTCCATTATCCCTATCGGCTACTCCGGCTGTGGCTGATGGGAGTTGTAGTCCGTCAGCAACAACTAGAGGGGCACGGCTTTCTTGGGTTTCCAGCTGTTTTTGGACTACAATTCCCATTATCCCCTGACCACTGGTCCTGCTAACTAGGGATGGTGGGAGTTGTGTTCTAAAAAACAGCTGGAGACCCAAGTATGGGAAACACTGCTCTAGAACAAACAACTTCCCAAGAGATCTTGCAGTCCATGGAAGCCTGATCCCCACAACAAATTTCTTAGCCTTTAAGGTACTAGAAGATGACTTGTTGGAACATACAGTGCAACTCATGCATGTCCTTTTACACTTCGGTGAATTGCATTCGGTATCCATTATTTTCCACATGGCAACTTCTGGAAAACAGTGCCTTCAGTGAAAGCTTGGTTTAGCAACTCAGGCATTTCTTGGCCTTGATAAGCAGACTGCTGTTATTGGGAGTTGCTCATTAAGAATGCAGGGAATGAAGAATCCTGCTCAGGTGCAGATGGTTAAGTTAGATGGCCTTCAGATCTGGTTTAACTTTCCCCTTAAATGTTCTCAAATGAACAAGGGGATTTGGGAGGGTGCATTCCTTTCCACTTAGCAAAGCATATATTAAATTTTGTGGCAGGGATTGGATCTGTGTGCTGTTCTTAAGGGGGCAATTCAGTTGTCAACCTGAACTAATGTAGTCCTGCCAAGGACAATGGAATTGCACTTGTGGGAGAAATTTGACAGCCGATTCCGGAAAAGAGCCTAACTTATGCTTGGAACTCAAGTAGTTGAAAGAGGTGATGCTCTATAAAGTTAACAAGGTGTCTTGGTGGCTCAGTTCAGCAGAAGCCAACGGCGAAGCACTTTTGAACATCCCCAATAGTTGCAGGCACCTGTGCACTTTCAGAAAGCGACACTTAAGTTCTGCTGTAAAACTATTCACAGTTCTCAAAGAAAATTATTTGCAACCCCAGGAATTTCTGTACACACTTTACTAGGTTTCTAAAAGGGGGGGGGGGTAAAGGGAAACACTCCCCCCCTTGCCCCCCTTCTTCTGTTTCAGGAAATGAATAAACTGGAATTTTAAGTGTATTCACATGGCTTGTCCTGTTTCGGGTAGCAGAATTTCTCAGCAAGTAGACTCTGAGCCTACAGGCTTATGGCACCTATGTGGGAAATGTGAAGACTGGGCTTATATGCACAGCAGGTGTGCAGAGCGTAATTGTAGTGTTAATTACAATTGACTTTATAACAAGTGAGAGTGGAGCTACAAGTTAGAAAGTAAATATGAGGCTTATGATCCATAACACTAAAAAGGAATTGAGAGGGGCACTATCAGGGAGAATCATACTTCTGCCCTGAATTGCTTTCAAACTCTTGAAACAGATTTTTAAACTTGCTTATTTGCAACTTATAGTGTTTGAAAAAGGAATATTGCTCCACAAAGGTGAAGTTAATGGGTCGATAAGATAATTGAATTTTTCTTTACCCTCAAGGAGTTTGTGTACTATTTTAGGATATGGGAGGATTTTTCCTTTGATGGATATCTATTAATAACTGGGACTTTTCCCTTTTACCCTGGAACTAATAAAAAAACAACCTAGCAATTTAGGCTGCAGTCTGAACCTCACTTACCAGCGAGTAAGCTCAATTGAATTCAATAGGACTTTCTTCCGAGTAGGCTGGTTAGGATTACATCCTTATTTGTTGACATTTGTAGAAGAATAGACACCTGTTTGTTGCAGCTAGTCTGTTGTTGCTTTCTTCGTGATGCACATTAAAATTTAGTATAATCACAGAGTCTGGTCTTCTCTTGCGTATGCTCTA
The DNA here is from genome assembly GCF_965112155.1 of Podarcis liolepis. NCBI lineage: Eukaryota > Metazoa > Chordata > Lepidosauria > Squamata > Lacertidae > Podarcis > Podarcis liolepis. The sequence continues at coordinate 10,474,180 of NC_139558.1, forward strand.
TGATTTAAGTTAGGAGGTGAATTTAGTTTTTAATCTTCGGGAGAGTACCTGGATAACTTGGGCTCTGGCATTGTATTTGGGCCATGATGTCAAGTGCAATGCTTTTTCTTAATTTGATTATGGAGGCAGCACAGAAGCTACAGCCAACCAGAGTGAAGAATCTATTAGCACACCCCCCCCCCAATTTTATGGAGAAATGGGACCTTGCAATTCTTGATGGGAAGCATAACAAGAAAGAAGTAGTGATTGACTCTTGCAATTAACTTCTGCTGCTTCCACTTTGCCCCATTTCTTACCTTTGCAGACTATTTCTTTTTTAATCAGTAAATAAGATTCCACCTTAGAGGTATCCTCAGTACAGCTGCTAAATGAATTTCTTGTACTTATTTTTTATTATTATATCATTAAATTTGTATACCGCCCTTCATCCATAAATCTCGGGGCGGTTCACAACGTCAAAATGCAAAATGCAAGATAAAAAACGCAAAATGAATAATAATAACAAGAACAAAAACAAAGCAAGCCAATAACGCCCCCTCTCACAGACACATTTAGAAGGGTGTAGGGCAGTGTTTCCCAACCTTTTTTGGGCAAAGGCACACTTGTTTGATGAAAAAAATCTCGAGGCACACCACCATTACAGCCCCGTGACATCAGTGCGCAGCGTCACGCCGGGAGGGACGCACGAAAGTGCAAGTTTCAATTTTTTCCCCTCCCCCGGGGAACCTCCAAGCTTTGGGGGTGGGGGGGGGGAGGAGGCAGCAAAGCAAGGCAGGAAGGAGAGCGCGGCTTGGCTGGGTGAGCTTTGGCAGGGGCAGGGAATGAGAGCCGCGAGGCGGGCGCTGCGGACGGAGGCGCTGCCCGCCGAGCTCGCAGGCAGCCAGGCAGGCAGACGGCGAGAGCCCTGCGCTGGGCGGCCTCTCCTCGCCGCCGCCACCCCGCCTCTCGCCACCCGAATCGCCCGCCTCCCTCCAGGCAACATCTCGCGGCACACCAGGCAACATCTCGCGGCACACTAGTGTGCCGCGGAACAGTGGTTGGGAAACACTGGTGTAGGGTGTTCTAATTGAGTGACTCAAATAATTTTCAGTTATTAGATGCAAGAGTTCAGGGTCAGACCAAGAGTCCATCAAGCCAGACTTCTTGTTTCTGACAGTAGCCAGTCAAATGTCTCAATTTTTTAAATGGGCCAACTGAAATTTCAAATGTGGCAAAGCAGTAGATTTTATATACTGTATAGGAATTGTGATGCTAGCCATTCTGTTTTGGAACCAAAAATCTTTTATTTTTATACAGCCCCACCAAATGTCTGCTTTGCATTGCCCACACCTCTAGTATTTATCTTGATACCCGTTTTCAACTCAAAGGCGTATGTGCAAGATGATATCCTTGATACTGATAAAAATGCACTTTAAGAATATAAATGCAACCACAAGTCGTATTGCTTGTTAACATATGGTAGCAATAGCACTCTCAGTAGTCCTTCTTTGTTGCCAGTAACACACGGGTGGGAACAGCAATAAAATTCTAAATGTGAAATGGTGAAATACAAATTTGTGTGTGTGTTTTCGAACTAAGTATAGGGAGAGCGTCCACAGTGAAGAGTAGTAAGCATGCTTAATTCAAACATTACAATAGTTAAAATGCAACGATGATACGATTTCAGATAGGGGATGTACACTGCAGACTATCCCCTAGGACCTGAAGTATTTTTCTTAGAACAGATGTAGCTAATATGTTAAAGAGATGTGGGTTTTCTTTCATTTAAGATGTGGATTTTGAGAAGACAAAAAGGGTCTGATTCTGATGAGGGGTACCGTATGTTCTACACTATTCATACAGGGTGTTTGGATGAGTGAGCTTTTTTCCTTAAGGAACGGGTATCACAACTTGTACATCCCTTTGTCTGAAGCTGAAGTCCTATGCGCACATGCTTGGAAGCGTCCAGTGGGTTCCCTGGTATGCTTGCTTCTAAGCAGACAGTTGCTGGAGAAAGAAAAGGAAAAGCATTTGCCTTTGTGTCTTGCTTTTGAGCTTCAAAGCATCTTGCTGGCTGTTGTCAGACTAGATGGCTCTTGACCTGATCCAGCCAGCCAATTCTTGTATTGTTAATGGTATGTTGTTCATAAAGCATCATGAAAACCATGTGTTAGAAATTGCAGCCCTTATGAAGCCCTGACGTAAGTTAGGAAATGCATCCTAAAGGTATATTAGATCACTGTGATTAGGAAGCAAGGACGATAGTTGTGGATGTGTCTCTGCATATTTAGAAATGCCATCCAGGAAACCTTCCTTATTTGTCAATTTGCATCCTATTTCTTTTGCATTCCACTTCTTTGTGTGAGATGGGGCCTCTGGCGGGATATTTTTGGAAGGCAATGTCAGGTTACCAGAGAGGCGGGCAGGTCATCAGACAGTGAAGACAAAACAGAGACCTAGTCTGCAGCTGTCTAAAGATTTGCTGTCAAGACCTGGGTCCCAAAGGATTGCTGATAAGAAGCAAGTTCTTGGGTGTCACTGTTTGGAGGAGGCAGGTAAATGCACCAAAACTGGAAAGCGGTTTCCTTGGTAGTACAGGGTGGGAATGCTACAGACCCAAAATACAGAGAAGTTGAGACAACAGGCTGTAGAAATATAGTGGGCTTTCGCACTGAATTTGGCTGCTGTTTGATAGGCAGATGTGTGATGTTCAGGTTGTAGAATGGCAGGAATCTCAAAGGGCCAAAGCAGGTGTCATGTGGGGGACTGATGAACAGAATGTCTTTCGGGTTGTTAAAAAATGAACAAAAAACTTCAAAGCGCTGTAATGGGGTACAATTCAGGTAAGAGTCATAGTGCTGTATGCTATTAATCCTTTGCATTACAGCGGTACCTCGGGTTACATACGCTTCAGGTTACAGACTCAACCCAGAAATAGTGCTTCAGGTTAAGAACTTTGCTTCAGGATGAGAACAGAAATCGTGCTCCGGCGGTGCAGCAGCAGCAGCAACAGGAGGCCCCATTAGCTAAAGTGGTGCTTCAGGTTAAGAACAGTTTCAGGTTAAGTACGGACCTCCGGAATGAATTAAGTACTTAACCCGAGGTACCACTCTACTATCTTGCTGATATAAATCCCACAATCTTCCCAGTGGAAGGAAATCTACAGTTTACTTTGTTTTTCCCTGTGGGGCAAATAGCAGTTTCCGAAGGCAATGCTTTCAGGTGGGAAAGAAGGTTAATTTCACCACCTCACTTTCCCACTTCTGATGTGCACTGGGTTCCTTCTGTGGCTGCTTTTAAAAAGGTGGGAGGAATGTCGGATAGCTTGTTCATGGGCCTCCTGAATGTACCTAGTTTGTCCCCAAAGAGTTTGATACACAACTTAAGTGTGAATGAAAAAAGCCTACAGTGGTCAACATACACATTCAGTTCGGAATGGATGTCCTCTGTTTCCTGTCCCACAGTAACAACATTCCAACATGCTAAAAATAGTTCAGCAGGGACTCAATGGCATTCCCCCCCCCCCATGTTGTGTATGAAGACTCCTTAAGTCTGGAGGCATGTGCACCTGGATTCAAGTCCATCAGCTGCGATTTGTTAAGGCGTTATACACTTTTTGAAATCAACTCTGGTTTGGAGAGCAGGGAAAGGCATCCGTTTTCTCCTGCTTTTGCTGCTGACATATTTTGGGAGTTGTCTTGTAAGTGATGGAAAGGAAATATTCCAATTGGCTAACCTAATATAAAAAATCATTTAAAAACAACTATATTTGTTCCTGAGAAGATTGCAAAGAACACCCACTGGACATTGATCTGAGTCTCAAGAACGCTGCACACTTAGGGCTCATAAACAATTCCATTGGTCCCTCTGCTTTTCCTCTGGGAAAAGCCTCTCTTTACTTCTGAATTAGAGCCAACCTCAGTTGGGTTTTCTGTGCGTTGATGTTTGCTCCGATTCTGCAGTAAAGAGAGGTTTTTCCAGGGAAAGTGGAGGGGCAAACCGAAAGCCAAGCGGAAAAGCTCTCTGACCTGTGTTTTCTAGGCGGAAGTGTGGGTGAGCCCCCCAAAAAACACTTCAGCTTTTTCTAGTGGTTTTTAGCTATGCACATACTTCCTTGTAGCCTCAGCACAGCACAAAAGTTTGAGAGCAAGATGGAGTGGAAACAGGGCTAACTTTAAACCAGTACAACAAGCTGCGCCAAAGTAACTTCTGGTTATTTGAGTTTCCACTGCCGTATCAAGTGAAGAAAGTAAAGGCAAGCTTTGGTTTTGTTTAGGGATTGCAATTGTTTTAATAAAGAAAATCCAGATAGCATGTACTGGAAACTTAAGGTGAGCTGGGAGGCTTAGATGTTTTGTGTAGCTAATCCTGTTTGCCATAAAGATTCTTCTAGATGAGTTGGGTAGTGCAAGTCTTGGATGTAAGCCATGAGATGGGTAGCATCACCATTACCTTCTTGAACATCACTGATTGATCCTTTACCAAGGTATTTGAGAGGTGTGGAGAAAACCTCCTACTGTACATGGTATCTTACCAAAAAATATTTGAGGAAAAAATGGGGGGGAGGAATCATTCCTCATATCTTTATTTATTTAGATGTTTAGAGTTACAAAATGTGAGGTATAAATCAGTGGTCTGTTTTCAAAGTGTCTTACTTTATTTCATAAAATTTATATACCTCTTGTTTGTAAAAACAACCCTCAAAACCAAGGGTCAGCAAACTTTTTCAGCAGGGGGCCAGTTCACTGTCCCTCAGACCTTGTGGGCGGCCGGACTATATTTTTTTTGGGGGGGGGGGAATGAATGAATTCCTATGCCCCACAAATAACCCAGAGATGCATTTCAAATAAAACCATACATTTTACTCATGTAAAAACATGCTGATTCCAGGACCATCCGCTGGCCGGATTTAGAAGGTGATTGGGCCAGATCCAGCCCCTGGGCCTTAGTTTGCCTACCCATGCTCAAAACGATTTACAAACCACTGGAACTAGTTAATTATCCATGTTCATAATGAAAAGAAGAGGCACTACATATTTTGCAAATAGTTACCAGTGAGCCAGACAACCACGTGAAAAGATTTACTGGCAGTTTTAATTTTTTTTAAAAAAAATAATTTTTACAAAATGGGCTCATGGACATGGTTGATGAGAGATTCAGTGGAAAGAAAAAACAACTCAAAAAGCTAAGTACAATTTATTATATTAGCAAATGACATTTTGGGCTCAATATGCTTCTTCAAAAATATATTTGGTGTGCAGAAGTTTTTTTAGGGGGGTGGAATTAATTGATGCTTCCTTAGCCATTGTGGTCAAGAGCTCTTGTTTGGGGGTACTTTCACTGAGCATCAGGTGCTTCAGATTTGTCCTTCCATTAACAGCAAGGATGCGGGTGGCGCTGTGGTCTAAACCACAGAGCCTAGGGCTTGCCAATCAGAAGGTTGGCGGTTTGAATCCCCATGACGGGGTGAGCTCCCATTGCTCAGTCCCTGCTCCTGCCAACCTGGCAGTTTGAAAGCATGCCAGTGCAAGTAGATAAGTAGGTACCGCTCTGGAGGGAAGGTAAACAGCGTTTCCGTGTGCTGCTCTGGTTTCGTCAGAAGCAGCTTCGTCATGCTGGCCACATGACCTGGAAGCTGTACGCTGGCTCCATAGGCTAGTAAAGCGAGATGAGCGTCACAACCCTAGAGTCGTCCGCAACGGGACCTAACGGTCAGGGGTCCCTTTACCTTTACCTTTAAGCTTTTATTCTCCAGGATAAAGAGAAGCTTCACTTTAGTTAAACTAGGATTCCTCTGAATCTTGCCTCTAAGGAACAGGACCAAATTTTCTCCTGAAGCTGTAGATTAGGGAATATGTAGATGCTGGAAGTATTAGAACCTCAAATTTGCTTTCTTGCTTTTTTTTGGTAATCTTTCTAGCCATGTCCAGACAGCTGGATGTTGCTCTTTCTTTTATTTTTTAGTCTGCATAGAGTAGTGTTGCTGCTGCAGTGAGTCTGGCTGGTGGTGTCCTCCGGCAAGTTTCAGTGCACATGGCTGGGGTGCTGCATGTGACTTGATGGGTCTTCATTTGTGCAGGACTGTCCCAGGTGGACTATGGCTTCCTATTTGGCACAGCAAAAATACTTTCATCTTCTGGAGTTCATGTGAAGCATCGGCTAAATTCTTCAACTTAAAGAAGAGCCAAGATATTGGAACAAAGTTGTCCCCTGGGAGCAATTGCAGCTGCGTTAATAGTCCTGGTTAGAAGCTCATTCCCAAGGCAAATAAGAGCCCATTGTAAAGTAGTAAATATTGATGAGCAACTGCTCGAAATTCTTAGCATTGCTTCAGAGTGCGTTCCAAGCATTATGGAGCTGGAAAAGGAGCAAACAACTTGGACTGTCCCAGTCTGGCGAAAATGCATGTTGAGCAAACAGCGTGCCCAGCTTATTCATTAGGAAAATGCCCTTGTGACCTGCTTTTTAAAAATCAACTGAGGTCTGAATAGTCAAATGATCTGAAAAACCACAGACGACATTTGATGGATGCTTGGTCACCAGGAATGTTGGACTTCCATGTGATATTCAAGGCTGGCTGTCCTTCATGATTTGCATTTTGGATGTTTCTTTCCCTGAATTTGTGGCCGGCTAAGATTCATATAAATGTATGCTTCCCCTGCGGAGGCATTTGCTTTGAAATGTTGGTGGTGCTTAGCTCCTCGAAGCGCTAAAATAATAATACTGCCTTTAATTTTGCATGCCAGTAGACATATGTCACATTTGCATTGTGTGAAGGTGGGCGATGGAGGCACGGGCCGATTCCCCCACCGACAGCTCAGATTATGTCTGTGGCTGATCCTGATGTCTAGCAGTTTAGAAGAAGAAGAAGAAAAGATTCATTTCCACAGGTTCTTATTTTAGAGAAGATAATTTTGCCGCTGTTGCTAGGAAACGAACCCAAAGCAATCTGGTGTGCAGGAAAGAAACAAAGCCTTGTAAATTGTCGTTGCTGAAGGAGCAATCCTATAGCAAGCTCTGCTGGCAAGAGCAGAGTTGGGGTCCATCTGAGGCCCCTGGCACAGCTGGACTACACCAGCTTAATTCTTTTATCCTCAGCTCAGCTGAAGATGTGCCAATGTTTCTCTGCTGAGCCAGGAACCAGGTGGCTGAACCTCTCTTAATAGGTGTAAGCCCTGAAAAGGGGGTATGGTAGTGAGGGCAGGTCCATGCAGGGGGGTGCTTAGGATCCAGTCGAAGCCTGGTTAGTTTGGTCACATGACTGGGCAGCTCAACGAAAGTTGAGATGGCAAATAGAGTGGTGAACCTCAAAGACTTATCAGCAAACCCACTCATGAATGGAGTTTGGATCTGGATACTGATGGTGGCTTACTTATGCTGGGCTTGCTTCATGCAAGCTTCTTGTGTATAGGATGGCTGCTCTAAAAGTGTATTTCCTAATCACTGGAAGGAGCAAGTGTTGCATCAGACCAGTGGTAGAGATCTCAGCAGAACAATACAAGTTTCGAAGACCGGGTCTTTTACTTTCTTCAAGGGAGCAAAGCACCAACTTTCCTGACGTAGGTGTAGTAGGTCCTATAGTATGTATAGAAACCTCTAAGGCCAAAAATTGCCTTTTTGTTGTTGTTTAGTCGTTTAGTCGTGTCTGACTCTTCGTGACCCCATGGACCAGAGCACGCCAGCCACGTCTGTCTTCCACTGCCTCCCACAGTTTGGTCAGGCTCATGCTGGTAGCTTCGAGAACACTGTCCAACCATCTCGTCCTCTGTCGTCCCCTTCTCCTTGTGCCCTCCATCTTTCCCAGCATCAGGGTCTTTTCCAGGGAGTCTTCTCTTCTCATGAGGTGGCCAAAGTATTGGAGCCTCAGCTTCAGGATCTGTCCTTCCAGTGAGCACTCAGGGCTGATTTCCTTCAGAATGGAGAGGTTTGATCTTCTTGCAGTCCATGGGACTCTCAAGAGTCTCCTCCAGCACCAGAATTCAAAAGCATCAATTCTTCGGCGATCAGCCTTCTTGATGGTCCAGCTCTCACTTCCATACATCACTACTGGGAAAACCATGGCTTTAACTATACGGACCTTTGTCGGCAAGGTGATGTCTCTGCTTTTTAAGAAAAATTGCCTTTAGGGAACCCTTTTTCTTTTACATTGACCTGTTTTCTGGGGAACCCTCGGCATACCAGCTGCTACAGAACCATTGTGTCCTGCTCAAAAAACAGAAACAAAAAAACTTCCAGGAGCTGCAGGGCTTCCTGGAGCACAGTGGAGAGAAAAACTATTCCTTATTAAGTTGGCTTGGTTAGGGCATAATCTTGGAGACACAACTGACCCTCTTCTGGGGCTGAGATAAATTGAGTAGACACCATTAGGTAATGTTTAGAGGATATCTGGGCTGTGGGGGGGGGGAGGGGACTCCACAAAACCTTTTCTTGAGAAGCAGCTCCAGGAGGATTAGTTGAAAGGACAGAATTTATTCTCTAAGAGGTAGACGTTTGCTTTAAATAAATCTGCCTCTAGCTTGAAAGTACAATATATGGAGTCTAAGGAAATGGTTTGTCCAACATGTGGCCACCACATGTCTCTATTTCTGGAACTTGTTTTAAAGCTCGTCTGTCTACTGTATGTTTTTATGGTTTGCTTTTCGGCCAGGGCAGGAAAGATGTCTGCCTGGGTTAGATTTCCTGAATTTGCATAAAGAGCCTTCCCCCCCCCCCCAAAAAAAAACTTCTCAAAGCATGGGTCTAATCACTGGGGTATGGTTTTATACAGAAGGGACAAATTGGGGGGGGGGACGCTTTCAGACTCATCTTGTGTAGCCTAAAGGAGTAGAATTAACACTAATATTTATAGGCAGGTAGTCTCTCCCCCCCCAAAAAGCATCTCAACAGTATGGCAGGGAGTGCATGTAGAGAACTCTGATCACATATTTAAAATAACATCTGAAAGACAAAGCCCATAACTCAATCAAGTGATTCATTCATATTGTAAAACCTGGGTGGGCCTTTTCTGGAGTGCTTTTTATAGCTGTGTTGCTATGGTCTTGGCTTAGCTTTTAAACATCTGCATAAGGGATATATTTAAGTCTTAGGTGAGTATTGCTATTTCACTGTGTGTGAAGGTGGGGGGAAGTGTTTCAAGGGGCCCTCAATCATAGTTTGAAATGTGGCCAGTCGATGTATAAACATTTGTTGCCCGGGTAATGAACTGGCAGAAAAATTAAGAGAAACTGCAGGCATTGTAATCTACAACTTGCATTAATCTTGGGGAATCTGGATTTGATGCCTGCATCGGGCAAATGCTTGTCCGCTGATATTTGGCAGATAGTATCCATGTCAGTTCTCCGTCTGTAAAATGGAAGTCAATGTGATCTACCTCTAGATTAGTTATATGGACCGAAAAGAAACTCTACAGCATGTCAGAATAATGGTGTGTGCTGTGAGAGACCCCTTCAGGTCTTGCTAAGCAGTTGTGCAAGTCACTTGCCATTCCTATAATCCACTGTACATCCTAGTTCAAAGGGTGATTTAAGAGTTGACGATACATGTAAACATTCAAACTGCAGTATTAAAAGCTGAATTACTATTTAATGCCAAGGATGCATAAATGTTTACACCTTTTAAAAAAAGAGTTTCTTTCTTCAGAGAATGCTTTTCATTTTGATTTGCAAGAACGTTTGTGCATAAGATTCCAGTGGATGCTCTTAGACTGCGTGTACATTCAGTTCCTATGGTGTATCAGCTGGGTCTGTGGAATCTCTCAGTCATCCGCGTCAGCGGTGCCATCTCGACCTCAGGATTGTGGGTGCCCACACGTTTTGGGAGGGGGGTCCTCCAGGAGCGCAACGTGGCTCCCCCATTAGAATGATATTTGATGTGTTGTTCTAAAACGTCACAGGGCATACTTGTTAATTAAAATGTTTCTTACCTTGGGTTTTTTGTTTCTTTTTCAAATGTAAGTAATACCCGGCTACACCAATTTCCAAAATGCTGTCTCTTTCCCTGCTGCTGGTCACTGGTTGCTCTGCTCTGCCCTCTGGTGCCACATTTTAATTCCTCCTCCCTCCATCTGTGTCCTTTGTTATCGGAACTGAACACCTCCCCTCAAATACCATAGCGAGGGGAGGCCCTCGGAGTTTGAATGCAGTAAAAAAAAAGCTATATAGGGACATATGAGCAGTGTTTCACCGATATAGCAGCATAAAACAATTAAAAATTAAGCAGTCAAAAAGACACGGTAATAACGCATTATGAATGTAAACAGTAGGACGTCATGTGTCAATCTACGTTATCAAAACCATTCTTTAACCCGCCCTTAATGTTAAAAATCACGAGCGTATATCCACCCTGTGTCTTGGAGGTGGACATTTTTTTCGCTACTCCCCAGTGTGGGGTAGGGAGGAGCGTAGGAGCCCTAAAATAATGAGCAAAGGAGTGGTCACATCAAATCCCTAATGCAGGGGAACAGTATTGCATTAAACACTATCCAACACATATTGAAGTGTCCTTAAAACCATTGAAATCAGTGACCTGGAGCATTTGGATTGTGGCCAAGCTGCTGACTTCTCTCTGTTCCCTCAAACTGTGAATACCTTTGAGAGAGATGTTAACCTTGACTACCAAATATCCCTAATGTCTGACTCCGTGCAAGAACTTTAATTCATGTCAGCCATCAAGTACTGAAATAGGTCATTTAATCCATACTAATCCTTCATGCAGGAATTCCTGAAATGCTCAGGAAGATGTATATTTTTAGCAAGAGAGTAATGATGGCGATTGTTTAGCTGAAAATAGATCATTGTGTTAGTGTTTTCTTGTAAGCTTTATTTAGAAATTAAGGAGTTCACCTTTTCTTAATGTATTTAAATGCGTTCCACACCCATATTCTTTGGTGAAATGCCCCCTTTTATGAGTGATAGCTATATATTTAAAGAAAACTTCATCTCTGGATCAGAGAAAAATATAACTTGACAAGTATGGCATTTTCAGGAAGGATCACATTGAGATTAGCTGAGCCAAGAGCAGGAATACTTCTGGATGCATTGGGTATGCATAAAAAAGAAAAGTGTGTGTTAGAGTTGAATTTATAGATGATTGAGTGTTCTGTGTGCTTGCGTGCCTTTTGATCTTTTGAGTTATGTCTTGCCATGGTTGCAAGCTATAATTCGTTTCAGAACCATTACTACTCTCTTGCTTCTGTCTCCTTGAACTATGACCTAAAGCTTTCATGAGTTTTGTAAGGTACTGATGTTTTCCTCCATAGTTCAAGAGTGAACAGATGTCAGATAATGTTTTCCATACTTGATAGTATTGTCAGCACTTCATAATGAACCTCGCTGCCTCCTGTAACACGGTTTCCCTGTCAAAACTTTCACTGTTCTTTCTGCTGCCACAGCCTCGCCTTCTAGTACTGCCTCTTTAAATCTTTTAACAAACACATTTCAGTTCAGCATTCCTGGCTAAGGCAGAGGGAAGGAAAACCCATACTTAAATTTGCTTTAAAAATGGCTTGCGTACCTGCACAGATGGTTTAGAACACAGGAGTGCTTAGAACAGAGGAGTTCTTATCTCCTTAAGGATATTAGTAAAAAGCAGAACTGCTTGTTGTTGTTTGAATGTTGTTTGAAGTTCTGTAAAATATTCAGCGGAGTTGGAAAGTATGCTGGAAGAGAAAATAATAATCTGTAACTTGCATTGTGTATATATAAATTGATGGCTCATTCTCTGGACCTTACAGCTTTCCTACTTAATACAGTGGTACCTCAGGTTACATACGCTTCAGGTTACATACGCTTCAGGTTACAGACTCCGCTAACCCAGAAATAGTACCTCGGGTTAAGAACTTTGCTTCAGGATGAGAACAGAAATCGTCCTCCGGCGGCGTGGCAGCAGTGGGAGGCCCCATTAGCTAAAGTGGTGCTTCAGGTTAAGAACAGTTTCAGGTTAAGTACAGACCTCTAGAACGAATTAAGTACTTGGCCCGAGGTACCACTGTATGTACGAAAGCACTATAAATAAATCTAAAAGAAGCAAATCATAAAATAGTCATATGGGTAGAATAACAAATGTGCAAATGAAACCGTGTGCTATTACAGGCCCAGGAACACACCTTGCTGATGTTCTTTTGTTCTCTGATTATCAGCGGTTCTGTGTGATTTGAACTTTATTTAACACACTGGTGTTAATATTTTGGTTAGCTAGATCTGCACCTTGCCATGCTTGCAGAACTTTAGAGCAGAAGTAGGAATTTCAAGAAAGAAGTTTGCTGCCAAAAATAGCAATCCCACGATGTCATTATGGCAGTAGTAGCCATCATGAAGAGCAGGGACAAGAGAGCATTCAGAATAATGACTTTGGGACACAAACACATTGCTGAAGGTGTGTGCGAATTGGGACATAAATTAAGGACATCTTTATTTCAGGTCCACAATGAGAGAGGGAATGGAAATGTTCAAAAACATGGTTAATGACTCAAAATTGATAAAATGGGGTATGTAATATGTTGGCATCTGTGCAAAATATTTAGCAGTGGGAAGGTTGCACTCTGCCAGGAAAATGTTAGTACCTTCTCTGAGATCAAGGAGAAACAGCACAGAGTTCTTCACATTTTAATCCATATTAACTCTAGTGCCCATTTTTAGTTTCCATTTCTTCACCTAACAATTAAAAAGCCTACAGTTTTGTGTACCTTTTACTCCTTTTGACATATCGCTCCTAATTCTGCTTCCCAGTGAATTTAACTAGTTTAAATGGCTTAACAGTTTGTATATCCTCAGCATAATCCTATGCATGTCTGCTTGGAAGTAGATCCCATTGTGTTCAACTGGGCTCACTCCTGGGTAAGTAGCAGCATCATGGTAGCAGCATCATGGTAATCTACATACAGCGGTACCTCGGGCTAAGTACTTAATTCGTTCCGGAGGTCTGTTCTTAACCTGAAGCACCACTTTAGCTAATGGGGCCTCCTCCTGCCGCCGCGCCGCTGGAGCACGATTTCTGTTCTCATCCTGAAGCAAAGTTCTTAACCCGAGGTACTATTTCTGGGTTAGTGGAGTCTGTAACCTGAAGCGTATGTAACCCGAGGTACTGTTAAGTTGTGGGTGAACATATCAGACGACACAGCGATTCTTCAAGCAGCTCTTGTTTATTCATAGACCAGAACAGAACTGAACTGAAGGGTCCAGCCAGCCTGCTTATATAGAGCTCCAGTACAACGTTACTGTAACAACTTTCTGTAACTATCCAATCACTGAACATCACTTTCAATCCCTTATTTGCATATGTGGACCTGAACTATCTACAGTATCCCCCTGCTGGCCCAGGGTGAGAACTTCAGTACATAACAGGTACCACTGTACAAGTATTTGTGTGCTGCCTTTAATCAGATATTTCACTGCAGATTATGAAAACCAGAAGAAGTGAAACAATAAAAACTAAGGACTATATTTCATACTGCAGTTCCGCTGGTGCAGTGGACTTCCATGTGTTCAGTTGAATTTCCTCTCCTGTTCTCTGGAGTCCCCATAAACTCTTGAAATCAGCTCTAGAGGATTGGGGGACTTTCTGGAGCAGGTATTGGGAATGCACGGGAGGGAGGAAAGGAAACCGAAGTCCTGTTTCAGAACCATGGGCATGGAACACTAGATACAGCCCAAATCAAACTTACAATAATAGCACAATTCAGAAGTGGATGGATATTAGCATATCAGTATACCTGAAGGAGCGTCTCCACCCACATTGTTCAGCCCCGAGGGCCTTCTGGCGTTTCCCTCCTTGTGAAAAGTGAGGTTATAGGGAACCAGGTAGAGGGCCTTCTAGGTAGTGGCACCCGCCCTGTGGAACACCCTCCCATCAGATGTCAAGGAAATAAGCAACTACCTGACTTTTAGAAGACATCTGAAGGCAGACCTGCTTAGGGAAGTTTTTAATATTTGATGTTTTATCGTGTTTTTAATATCCTGTTGGGAGCTGCCCAGAGTGGCTGGGGAGGCCCGGCCAGATGGGCGGTGTATAAGTAATAAATTGTTATTATTTTTATTATTGCGATAGCAGAAATTTTGAGTAGCACCCAAGACAACATGTTAAAGACTGCTGTCCAGTGCAAAGATACTAGGGACTAGTAGACTTTAAATTGTCTCTTAGTTACATGAAGCCTCACACAACATGAACTTCATTTATTGAGGTTTGAATTCTTACAATGTTGTCATGTATATTGCAAAAGAAGACACTCACACTTACAGTGGTTTTCAAGCTTTAACATCTACAGCGTAACCAATTTTTTTTTTTTTAAAGTTGAGTTTACATTCTGAATGTTGGAACTCCTATTTTAAGTAATCCATGAATCTGAGAATTGGGTGGGTTATAGTGTAGAGGTAGTGCTCTGCCTTTGCATAAATCCCAGGGCTTTGAGGTTTTCTCTTGAGAAAAAGGCAGCATTCTTTTAAAGTAAGCGTAACTCTGCCTCTGGCTAGCTGACAGTCTTTTCTGTCATGTTTACTACATTTTAAAAAAACATGATTCACTACAGTCAGAGGTTGCTTGATCTTTCATAGCGTCTCGGCAGCGGTGATCAAAATTTTATATTTGAGACCTAGCCAAATTACCTCCCCCCAACCCAAATTATTTTCAGAACCTAAATAACCAATGCACGTCTGTTTTTCAGGATGTTTGAAACCTACCCCCCCCATATGCTATTGTTGTCCTTTGCATATAGGAAACAACTTGACCTTAAGATATGGGAAGTTTTTCTGTTTGGCTTCCGCAGGCTTCTGCCCATCCTTCTGTATAGCAGACTGGGTTCTCATATTTTACACCCATAGGGTGAAAGGCTTTAACACTATAACGCTTTTCAGACTCTTGCACCTATTCAGTGTGTATACTTCAAGGTGGTGTGGAATTGTGGCAGTGAGCCCTACTCTTTGCTGTCTGTGTTGCATGTGGCAGTCGTTGAAAGTTGCTGGGATGCAACCATGGGTGTAGCCAGGCCTTTTGTTTGGGGAGGGGCAGAACCTCAGTTAGCTATGTATTTTTATTGATTTTTATTGATGGGGTTGAGCTGCCCTTCCCTCCCCCCTCGGTTACGCCCATGGATGCAACTCTGTTTTGACCTGGAGGCTGATGTGTCTGCGTGGGAAAGAGCTGATAGAGAGAGAAACTACCCTTTAAGCCTGCAATGACCAATCTTTGGACTAGAATGGTACCCTTAGGGTTGATCACTTCATTTCCTATTTCCTTCCTCTTTGTCCTAACCTTGGGAGAGCAGGCATCTTCTCATTCTCTCCTGCTGAGGTGCAAGAGAACCACAACAGTGCCTGAGAAAAGAGGTGGACACAAGAGAAACAGCTTACCTAGTTAGAACTTGGATCTCTCCCATCAAGTGTGTATTTCCTGCAACAGACATAGCTTTCTTATTTTTCTAAATTCAGAATCTCAGTGTGATTGTATCTGGAGTAAAGTGTGCTTCTCCAACAGAGATTCAGTGTTGAATTCAACTTCTGCTGATCCATTTAAACTCCAAATGCCACTAGCATCCTCTCTCTCTCTCTCTCTTAGTTACAGTTCTAAATAATTTTTATTGACATTTTCAAAAAATAAATAAATTCCATTAATACAATAATACAAACATCATAGAAATCATTTCTATCCCAATTTCCCCCCTCCCCACTGGACTTCCCTCAACTTTCATTTCTGGTTTATTTTCATATCACCCCAGTTCCTGCTATTTCCCTATCCTATCCTAATTTTGGCTTTATAATCTTTTAATTACAATTAATGCTGCTATTTGTGTTTACTCGAAACCTACTAATGAGTCCAATTCCTTACATTGTTTTTGTAAATAAGCAGCAAATGGTTCCCAGTCTTCCTTAAAGGATTTTTTGTCCGTATTTCTTAATCTGTCCGTTAATTTTGGCATGTCGGTGTATTCTGTAAGTTTTCTTGGCCGTTCTTCTTTAGTTGGTACTTTATCATTTTTCCATCCTTGTGCCCATAATATCCTAGCTGCCGTAGTCGCGTACGTAAAAAGTCTGTGTTTCTTTTTTGGCAAATCTTTACCTATGCTTTTCTTAACCCCTCTTCCCCACCCTGTGTTAATAGCCCAATGCCACTGGAAAACCCCCTCCCCACTTTAGTGTATCTTGAGGGATTGGGCACAGAAGCACTGGGGATAATTAAGGTGGCAATAGCTGCCAGCCCAGCACTTCTGTTTGCAGTGCCAGGCTAAGGCAATACATACTGCTTCTGACCATGGAGGTCAGGAGTAGGCAGAAAGTCGCAGGTTCAGTCCTCAGCAACTCTACATAGGGATGCAAGAGACCCACGTCTGAAATCCTGGAGGTGCAACATTTTCACCTTTAGGATTGGTTTGGTTTAGTATAGAAAGCAAAACAAAACTCATTGGTCAAACCGCATAAGCTGGATAGCTGGACATCAATGTGAATCTAGCTAGTTGAGTCCATATGTACCCCATTCCTTTTTGACTTGTTTACCTGGTGCTGAAACACATTGGGCATTAATAAAAAGTGCATTACTTTCCAGCATCTTCAGATTGTGTCTCCTTTCTTTTTCTTTTTTGTTTACATATACTGCATGCAAGCAGAATATATTGGAATCAGAGGCTCGTGCAGCACTGAGCGAAACTGATCCTGCATCGGATTTCCAACAAGAGTTTGGGCCGCTTGAGTCTTTCCAGGCTGCTTTCCAGTCTGGCTCAGCTCCAGTTTAGGAACTCCCATCTCTCCGTCTGCCCCACAGTCAAACAGCTTGTGTTCTGTCTCACGCACCCACTGGCAGATCACTGGTGTCAAGCGCAGCCCTGATGGTAAGTGCCCATTCAGGAAAACCTGTCTGGTCAGCTCTCACTGAGGGAGAACACCAGCCAATCAGTTTAAGCAAAGATGGTCACTCAGCAGCCATAACACTATTTTTATGTGGTGTTTATGGACTCAAGACTGAGGTTTTCTGCCAAGAGGTTCTGTTTTTAATCTTGGATTGCGCTGTCATGAATTTCCACCCACTCTAAACTACTCTTGGGGAGACCTTCAGAAGTGAGAATAAAGTTCCCTAGTTGCTTCCTGACTAGCAGTTGCCAGAACACTTTAAAAAATGCAATCCCACAAAGCCTTGAACCACAGTTGACTGGAGACTTATGGTAAGAGCATTCAAGGATCACTTAGAATGCACTTGAGGATGATTCAGTTTCACGCAAAATAGAACTGAAGACTTATAAAAGCATGTCATCTTGTGCAATTTCTTTATAGCGAGCTTTTGGCAGGAATGGCTTCGCAAGGAAGCGCAGGAAGCAAGTGTTAAATATTGCAGTGATTATTTATAAATAACTTTTTTTCTTGGACATTGCATTCTCTTAAGGAAAAATCCACAAGAAAGTTAGTCATATGGTTTGTGTTAAATCCAATTCTGTTTATGCAGGTGGTTTCCCCATTTTTAGAAAAGCTTTTCTCTGCTTATCACATCCTCAGTGAATGTGGCTATTGGGCATTTTAACAATCAAGAGTTGCTTAGGCTGACATTTCTTCTTACTGACTCAATATAGCTGTGCAGTAGAAATATGTATTTGTATCTGCATGGCAATGTGATAAGAAATTCCACTTTGTGCATTTATAATATGTCACTGCTTACTGTTTTTTTAAATCAAGTGTCGGACTTGACTGGCATTTCCACACTACTATAATTTTCTGTGCAAAGAGAACCATATATTTTAGAAAACTCCAGCTTTTAAATTAAGAACAGACAAACCATGTTAACACTGACTTCTTCCTTCCAAGCACGCAAATCAACCAGGTTCCTTTTAATTTCCTGTTGAATAAAATTCTGCACATATTAAACGCTGTTGTGTCAGATGAATTCTGCAGAAAACTAGTTTGTGCAGTGGATACACTGGGAAGATGGAGATGAACTTCCATCTGTCAAATGCCATTCATTGTGTAAAGTGATGCACATCAGGGTAAAACAATGATACCTTCACATATAGACTGATGGGAAATGAGTTGACAGTGTGGGATCGTGATCAGTGAAATGAGTTGGGATTGTAAATGACAACACAGTGAAAATGTCAAGCTCGTTTTTAGTGGTTGTGAAGAAGGCAAAACCCATGCTTAGAGGATCATTAAGAAAGAGATTGGAAACAAAATTACCAGTGTAGAACACCTTTATACAAATCAGTAGTGAGACCACACTTTGAATACTATGTACAGTTTTGATAGCCCATCACAAAGAGGAACAGCTGGAAAAGCATGCAAACATGGGTAACAATTTGGGGGGGGAGGCAACCAAGGGAGGGTCATGATAGAGGTTTATATAATTATATCGTTCTATCCGGATACTGAGGTCCAGCGCCGAGGGCCTTCTGGTGGTTCCCTCACTGCAAGAAGCCAAGTTACAGGGAACCAGGCAGAGGGCCTTCTCGGTGGTGGCACCCGCCCT
The DNA here is from genome assembly GCF_965112155.1 of Podarcis liolepis. Classification (NCBI taxonomy): domain Eukaryota; kingdom Metazoa; phylum Chordata; class Lepidosauria; order Squamata; family Lacertidae; genus Podarcis; species Podarcis liolepis. The sequence continues at coordinate 10,492,594 of NC_139558.1, forward strand.
GTGGAACGCCCTCCCACCAGATGTCAAAGAGAAAAACAACTACCAGCCCTGTTTAGGGAAGCTTTTAATGTTTGATGGATTACTGTATTTTAATATTTTGTTGGAAGCCGCCCAGAGTGGCTGGGAAAGCCCAGCCAGATGGGCGGGGTATAAATAATAAATTACTATTATAAACTATGAATTACTATAAACTATAAATTACTATTATTTATTTAATTAATTATTTATTATGCATGGTGTGCAAGAAATTGGCAAACATTTCTCCCTTTCCTGTAAGCCGGCATCAGTAAAGCCAAAGGGTGGACATCCACGACAGGCTACATAGTTAAACTGTGGAATTCGCTACCTCAAGATATGGTCATGACTGCCAACTTGAATTACTTTAGAAGCCGATTGGATGCATGGAAGATAAGACTATCAATGCCTACTAGTCACGGTGGTTGTATGGTACTGACAGGATTGGGGACAGTATACCTCTGAATGCTTGTTTCTGGGGAGTAACAGCGGAATTGCCCTCACATCCTGTGACATTTCATAGGTGTCTGGTTAATCACATGGGAAAGAAGACGCTGATAGGCCTTTGGTGTGATCCACCAAGACACTTTATTATGTTGTATTCGGTGACCTTGAGCCGTCACTACCTCTCAACCCTAACCTTGCAGAATTGCTAGCTTAAAGTGGAGAGAAAGCGCAGCACGATATATAATTCTGGAGCTTTCTCACATCTGCACCATTTCTCTAGGTGTTCAAACAAACCTCACGCACACCTTTCTGACATGGAGCTGGCATTTATCTAAGAATGCAGCGAGATATTGCAGAGCTCCAGATAAGACTGCATAATATTGAAGTTTTTTGTAGCTTAGGCAGTGTTCTACAGGGTAACAACCCCCACATAGTACTGCTTGATGGAAGAGCCTACCTGGTGGCCTGTTTGCAGTTAAGAACGGGGGTGGGGGTGGATATGTGGTGAGGATGGGACTCTGTCGCCTGCCTGAACAATACCTTGTGCTCTTACTCCCTAATGTGTCCTACTTAATAATCTGTCAGTGCCTTCAGTGGGTGAGTTAAGCCTTGTAAATAAACCCATGGAAATTACTAGCCTGCAAAAAATGTCTGTCTCTCCCAACACATCCCTGTTGCCTCCTGAGGGCTGGCAGAGAAGGGACCAAGAGCAAAGGCCAACATCAACACCTGGCATTCTTTTGCAGCTGGCAGAACCCACTGTGGATGCCTTCCTTCCCGCCTCCATTTTTTTCCTGGCCTGGTGCTTTGTGACTAATTCTATCCACCGTTCTAACCCCTTTCCTCTTGAGATCATTGTAAGAACAGTGGGCCACAGCTTTTGGTCGCGACAACACATTGGTGGAAACATGCAGCTGCTGCTCTGCCCTATGGCTGTCTATGTATTTAAAGCTAGGAATTTTAATCAGTTTCTTTTGGTTGCAAGACGTTGAGATTTCCCCTTCCCAGTGGCGTAGCGTGGGAGGTGCAGGGGGGGCCGGCCGCACCGGGCGCAACATCTGGGGGTTAGGGTTAGGGGGCGCAAATCCACGGGTTAGGGGGCGCAAATCCATGGGTTAGGGGGCGCAAATTACTTGCCTTGCCCCGGGTGCTGACAACCCACGCTACACCACTGCCCCTTCCTCTTGTTGCTTTGTTTGTCTTTGCTATATGATGGTGATATACTATCAAACTAGGAAGCGGGAAGAAAAAGAGATGCTCGATTACTAAGAGGTTAGCACGTGAAGCAGCTCTCCAGAGCCAGGTCATTGTCACTTTAGCGGAGTCAAAGTGTTGTTAGGAGGATACATACATTTTTAACAAGGATACATTCAGTTTGTCTTAGGCAAGGGAAGGAGCATGGTGGAGCTAGGATTAGACCCGGGGTCTGTGGTATTTATATGTGATTCAGACAAACATTTCTCTGTTACAAACAAGTATTTCGCTGTATCTTTTTATTGGGAAGGTTTTGTCTGAACTGCTTATATTAAAGAGGACAACAGAACCCTTTGCAGGCTTGGATTGCATATTAATAAACCAGGCTTTATCTGTTTTTCGGGTGCTGCAGTTTTGCAAATAAACTTTCAGACCATGATTCATTTAAATACTAATAGCCAAAAGAAATGGTTAGGAACAAGCTTTTTTATTTTGTTGCAGAGTCTCTGAGCTAATCATTTACAAAGTGCTGAATGAATGTGCCCAGATTAAGGACATTCCAGCATCTCAAAAATAACACTCACTATGGCTTAGCTATTCAGCTAAATATGTATTTTTCCTCTTAAGTGGGCCCAGCAACATCTGTCTTGTTTGTTCATGTCATTTTCTCCATGTACCACACTTTCAAGATTATACTTATAGTGTAAAGGTAAAGGACCCCTGGACGGTTAAGTCCAGTAAAGGCGATTTATGGGGTGCAGCACTCATCTCGCTTTTCAGACTGAGGGAGCCAGCGTTTGTCTTCCATAAGTTGCTGGGGGTTTTTATCTCCCTTATTTGTGTCTAAAAATATCTTTACTGGTAGGCGTTCTTCATATCACAAGTTAAGCGCAGGGTTGTTCATGTGGCCATGGAATTCATTTCATTTGAATCCGATTTCTGTGTCCCTCACTGTCTCAGACCTCAATCATAAGCTATCCATTTTCTGCTTTCTGATAGCTTACAGCATGTTGTCCAAAATCTTCAGAATTCAAAACATTGTAGGATTCAAAAGCAGCGTTGATATTCCCTTGCAGCTAAAAATCCTTCCCCAGAAATCCTGACTGAAGATAATATCTGGGACTAAGAAATCTGCATGCTGATGTAAGTGGAACCAGTGTGGTTGGGTCTCTTTGTCTTCACACTTGGCTTCTTTTAAAAAGTTGGTTTAAAAGGTTGGTTTAAAGTTCTACCTCTTCGTTTTAAACTACTGATTGTCTCTGCAAGATCATGTACAAATAACAAATGTGACTGAAACCAGAATCAGTGTTTTGGCTATTAAAAAAAAAGTTTCCTGTTTAAAAAATGCTAATAGACGTGACATTAATGTTTTCTGTTCTAATTTGACTTGATTATTTCAGTTGAATGTACCGGTAATTGCCTGGAAGAGAAGTGCTTGGTACAAGGTACGGTCAAGTGATACTTCAGCAAAGAGTAACTTGTTATTGGAATCAGTTAGAATATATATTGAACTGGAACCTACTAGAGATTGGGGAATATATTTTCCATTAAAAGCAATTGCAGCTGTAAAATAGCAAGTAATATGCAAACACGGTCAAGAGTTTTGTTAATGAGTCACTTTGCAGAGCGTAAATAAGACCTGTTTCTACTCTTTGCATTTCATATGCTTTTTGTCCCACTGTTTACAAACATGAGTGCACATTCACTCACTAATTATATATCTGTGAAGTAGGAATATGCCCAATCTTTCATAAAGTAGGATCTAGTCTACAAAACCTTGTAGTGTGTGTGTGTGTGTGTGTGTGTGTGTGTGTGTGTGTTTAAGGTGTTTTAATTTGTTGGAAGCTGCCCAAAGTGGCTGGGGCAACTCTGTCAGGTGGGCGGCTCATAATCATCATCATCATTATTATTAGCCATAGATTCATTAATTGTATTGTACATTAACCTAATAGGCCAATACCTCTGGAAACCATTCAAATCTGTGTGCCAGGTGGGGGTCTCAACAGTTCTAAAAACCTCAGCTTTCATTTCATGCCACAGAGCTGTGCAATGGCAATATGCCACTAGCTATTAGTTGCTGGAGAGGCAATTGCTTCCCAGCATTATCTGTGGGCTTCCTGAAAGCATGTGTTCAGCCACCGTGAGAATCAGGGTGATGGACTCACTATATATTTGCCTTTGGTCAGATCCAGCATTCTCCTGGTCCTTGTTGCCTGTAGTACCTTTACAAGTTTCGACATAAAAAGGAATTCATGGTTTCCCACTATGAGAACAAGAAGATGCTAGCATTAGGCTATTGTAATATTCCCTCTCTCCTCTCTAACCTCTTCTGCTCCCACAGGTATGGAACTGAGAACTTCAGTTTTCAGCTAACCACAGTTCCTCATAACATCTGAATTTGAAGCTTCAGTGAGAGCAAGCCAATACAAACCATGATTTTGGACCCTCACATATTCACTCTACCCATTTGCTTAAACCACTGGTGTCCAAACTTTTTTCAAAGAGGGCCAGATTTGATGAAGTGAAGGGCCGTGAGGGCCAAAAGTTGTTGACCTTTTTTTTTAGGATTGGAGGGATTGATTTTACCCCAGGAAAATATAATTGAATTGGGTATCAGTTCTGCCTTCTTTAAAGGGAACGCAGAGCAGAGCTTCCCGCCTGCATTCGCTCCATAAGACGCACACACATTTCCCCTTACTTTTTAGGAGGGGAAAAGTGCGTCTTATAGAGCGAAAAATTACGGTATTTTGAATCGTGGATTGTAGAGTTGGAAGGGACCCCCCAGGGTCATCAAGTCCAATTTCCTGTAAAGCAGGAATCTTATCTAAAACATCCATGACCATCCAGCCTCTGCTTAAAAACCTCCAGAGAAGGAGAGTCCACCACCTCTAGAGGGAGCCAGCTCTTTCTGTTTTCTCCACATAGTATTGCTCCCATAAGCTGTAGCGAGGGCCACCAACTTAGATGACTTTTAAAAGGGTTTAGATCATAGAGGTTAAGGCTAGCAGTGGCAATTAAACATGATGACTGTGTGCTGTCCCCAGTGTCAAGAGACAGTATGTCTCCGAATACCTGTTGTTGGGAACCACAGGCAGGGATAGTGCTGCTTATGGGCTTTCCATAGGCGTCTGACTGGCCACTATGAAGACAGGATGTTTGCACTAGATAGGCCCTTGGTCTGATCCAGCAGGTTTCTGTTTTTAATGTTCACTCCAACATCTGGAGGACACCAGGTTGCTGAAGGCTATTTTAAGCAAATTAGTTTCTGAGTTCATACATTACAGGCCGCTGCAGTTAATTTGAAACTGGCTTATTTTCCTCAGAGGCATGCAAGAAAGTACTATGAGCTAGTGACTGAGGTGTAAAGAACTTAGAAGGCAGAAATGATACCCAATTCAATTATATTTTCAAATGGCTCAGTATAGGTTTTATCTAGCATTCTCATTTCATTCACACAACAGGTTTCTGTTTGTACAGTGCAATTCCCCTTCCTCTTCTCTCTCTCTCTCTCTCCCCCCCCCCACCCCAAAGCATATGCTCTAAATCTGCTCCAGAACAGATTTTGGGAACATGCCGTGGGGAAGAGGAAGGAGAAGTCAGCTGCGCAAGTAGAACTCCACTCTCACAGCCCTATATTTCTAAACTGCTCTTACGAATGTGAATAGTTTTGTTGCCCTGGCAGTTGTTAATAATGCTCACGGGCCCACCATGCTTCCAAAAGCATGCCCCAAAATTAATTTGTAGGGGACATGGGATCTAGAAGACTTTATAAAGGTGATCTGTTTTGGTACCTTTGATTTTAAGGGAGCTAGGAGCTTTCTACCCCTGATGAGGGGACCTGCTTTCTATCACCACAGACATTGTTTTAATGTTAAAGGCTTGGGTATAATTGTTAAACCTTGAGCTCCTTATACCCTTTTCTGTGGCAGAGGTCTTGACACCACTATTGTGATGTCATAACTAAAGTATGAACGGTCATTTGCCATGCATTGAGCTGGTTCACATGGCACACTAAACCAAACCCAAAATGAACCTTGGCTGCAGTTCATGAGGAGAGAGTCAGTTTGGACAATGCACTAAACCAGGGGTCGGTCCACTGTTCCTCAGACCTTGTGGGGGGCTGGACTATATTTTGAAAAATATATATGAACGAATTCATATGCCCCACGAATAACCCAGAGATGCATTTTAAATAAAAGGAGGCATTCTACTCATGTGAAAACACACTGATTCCTGGACTGTCCGTGGGCCAGATTTAGAAGGCAATTGGGCTGGATCCAGCCCCCGGGACTTAGTTTGCCCACCCATGCACTAACCCAAGCCTTGGCTTCATTCAGCATGGTGTGGCATCAAAAGGGACCAGGACAGAACAAAGATTCTCTCTGAGAGGCTACACATCAGTGGAACCAATGGAAAAGCCCTCATAGGAGCAAAAATAAGCACGTTCTTTCATTTTTACAGATGTAATTGAACAGTTGCAGAAATGCAGCTGGACAGACTGATTGCAGCATTGGCATGGGCCAGAAATAGTGATCCATCTATCACTTATTAGGTAAAAAGAAAGAGGGAATGGGGGGAAAAACTTGCTTTCTGGGATACTGATAGTTCCCAGCAGCATAACACAAATAGAGAACCAAGTTGAGTAACACTGTCACACATTGTATTCTTGGCCGTCTCCAGCAAAATGCCCTGTTTTGGAAGTGCTATTTCAAAATTTGGAAGTGCTATTTCAAAAGGCAAAATGGTCTCATTCAGTCGCTGAAGGTCATTACATTTTGACCCCCAAGCCAATCCTTTTAAAATTACTTCAGTATGTGCTATATCACAGTTATCCCTTATTAGCCATAATATGATGAATGAATGGTCCAAAACTGTTTCCCCAAAAGTCCTGAAAATTCTACAGTTGTAGCATAGTCTAGCTAGGGCTCCTAGCTGCCAAATAATGTGAGATTACAAATCCTTTGTCTAAGTGATTTTGTAGTTCTTGAAGTTGTGGTAAGATTTAATTGAAACAGGCTCGTGTGTGTGTGTGCGCGCGTGTGCAAATTATTTGTCTACTTATTGTTTGTGGGATATTCCTCTGCTTATTTTTAGTGATTGCACGATTTCTGTTCTCATCCTGAAGCAAACTTCTTAACCCGAGGTACTATTTCTGGGTTAGCTGAGTCTGTAACCTGAAGCGTATGTAACCTGAAGCGTATGTAACCCGAGGTACCACTGTGCTTATAAACTACCTCTAGAAAAAGGCTGTGGCAATGATTTATCATTTAAATTCTTCTGTGAAAGAAATGAGTGCTACAAAATAAATCTCTTACAAGGAAATTTGATGTGCAGGACAAATTCCAGGCAAGAACAGCAGAGGTCAGACTGCAATAGCAAATGGTGACTCGTGACAGAATACATTCTCTTATGAAATGTGAAAAGATAACTTTTATTTGTTCGCTGCGCTAACTTTTGTTTTGCTTTGTGGTTAAGGAGCAATGATATAAAACCAAAATAAGCAAACATTTAATATAGGCCCACAAAATATGAGAGCTGAACAAAAAAAATACATAGCAATGCACCACATACAAAAACATCAGTAATAAGCCAGATAACATGCTTGGGAGCAGGGTGGAGGAAATCAACACTGAATTAGCAATGGCAGCATCAGTGTCAAGTTATCTCAGCTTCGTTTTTAATAGGAAACATTTCCCCCCAATTTCCTTTTTTTGCTAGTGTGACAAATCTATTTTTCTCCCTTCCATTCCTCAAGCATATATTAAGCATGTTAGTAGATACGTAGATATGTGTGCATTGCTTTTAAACCATATTTAGGTTCTTTTTGTATTATTGTTTATGATATTACCATCATGTGCTGTAAATATTCTGCTATCAGTCTTACTGACATTTGTTGTACAAGAACTTTGACTGGGTATTTTTTTTGTTTAGCTGTCATATTTTGTGTTATATGTAATAGTTCTTTCCTTAACCCTTTGCCATAATTGAAAGTAAGCAATCTTTTTTAATGCCCCCCTTTTTTCTCTTTGGTATTTTTAGGAAATAGGAGTTCATATCCCAAATGGTGGTGGTTATAAATTTACCTTTCTAAAAGGCCAATACATATATATAGAAATAAGAAGCAAAGCTTCACCATTTTGTCTTGCAACCCTAAGTGAAATTATTATTGTAAAATATATAACAATTTTACTGTGCACCAAATTATTGTGGTGTTGATATAGTTGTTAGATTTATATCTTCATCAAAAGATCTTAGGGTGGCTCACAAGAGCTTATTCCCTTATGTTGTGGTCAGTGCAAAAAGCTGAAATGGAGCAGAGCAGGATTTTCTTGCAAAAAAGAGTGGGAAAGATTATAGACAGCTAAGAGCATCGTATTTATAGGAAAATCAGCTAGTAATTCTGTCCACAGAAGCTATGAAAACAAATACACTTCAGATTCTGAAATAAAGCACAGGTATCAAAAACAACTCACAGAAAAACTTCCCTGAATAAACTGACCTCAGAGTGCTGATCCATGCTTGACAGAAAAACAACTTTATTTTCGTTTTAATAAAAAGAGCCGGCCTGGAATGTTCACCACTTTGAATCCTTGTGATGCTTTCTACCAAGTGGCCTAGTGAGCTCCTAGCCATAGTTAAGAGATTGGGAGCATGCTGTAAACTCACATAGCTTTGTTTCACTCATGCAATTTCCCCACCTCTTCTCTTGGTATGGTTAGGGTAGGCTTGTGCAATTGTATATATCACTTCTCACTATATATATATATATATATATATATATGTTTTCGTAGATTTTCACGGGTACAGGAATGCAGGTTTTGGTGTCCTCGGGTGTCTTCCCGTGTAAAAGTTGGGGTGTCTAGGCGACGTTTCGACGAGGTCTCACTCGTCATCTTCAGGCTGGTGCTTTCGGCTTCTTGTTACTGGAACAGAGCTCTGTTCCAGTAACAAGAAGCCGAAAGCACCAGCCTGAAGATGACGAGTGAGACCTCGTCGATACGTCGCCTAGACACCCCAACTTTTACACGGGAAGACACCCGAGGACACCAAAACCTGCATATATATATATATATATAGCGCCCTGAAATGATTTACAACCAAGTAAACTAATAAAATAAAATGATGAAATCAGAAATGTACTAAAAAACATATTTAAATGGTGCAGTGCTAACTAGACCTTGTTGATTCTAGACTGGGTTAATGCTAGTTAAGGCGTATCATGTCTGCCTTTTCACATTTTAAGACTCTCCAGGTGTTTATTTCCACTGCACAGCTAGCGTACCAACTGTTATCAGTTAAAACTGAAAACTCTAACCTGGACACATTTATGAAAGTATTAATAGTGCATAGTACTTTTTTAAAAGCAGAACTAAACTTGTTTGTTAGGGATGCGGGTGGCACTGTGGGTTAAACCACTGAGCCTAGGGCTTGCTGATCGGAAGGTTGGTGTTTCGAATCCCTGCGACGGGGTGAGCTCCCGTTGCTCGGTCCCAGCTCCTGCCCACCTAGCAGTTCGAAAGCACATCAAGTGCAAGTAGATAAATAGGTACCGCTCCGGCGGGAAGATAAACAGTGTTTCCGTGCGCTGCTCTGGTTCGCCAGAAGCGGCTTAGACATGCTGGCCACATGACCCAGAAGCTGTCTGCCAACAAACGCCGGCTCCCTCGGCCTATAGAGCAAGATGAGCACGCAACCCCAGAGTCGTCCGCGACTGGACCTAACGGTCAGGGGTACCTTTACCTTTAAACTTGGTTGTTATTTAAAAACTGATGCCCTAAGCATTTTAACCCACTTGTTTGTTTGTTTGTTTTTATTTATTTATTTTGGTTTTCAAAAGAATCAGCCTCTTGAGAAACCTGAATAAACTGGTGACTCTTTCTTCCTTTTGAATATTTCAATTATAATACCTTTTCTTGTGTGAAAATTGCAATAAAAACCAAGCAGGAGTTCTTATAGATTGGGCACTTTATGGTGAGGAGGGAACCCAGCTGTTGTCTACTGAGCTGAAATGGAAGGTTATGACAACTGTACATTCTTGGGAGTATTTGCACAATAGTCCCACATCCTGTTATCTTATTGCCTTCAAATCTAAACCGGAGATAAACATGTCATAATTAGCAAGTGCCAAATTCCTTCTGAAGTATATCACGATTCCTGTTCTCCTGACTTGTGATATATATGGAACATATGTGCAATGCAATATATTACTCTTAGATGTTTTATGTGGTGGTCCCATGGAATGAAGTGAAGCCACATCTAAGAAAACTTAAAGGCTTAAAAAAAAAATTAAGACGCAAGTAGAAGGATAAAAGTCTTGTTGCATTACATACATCCCTGCCTCTGTGGCACATTGATGTGGTCTGAACTGGGCACACATACATTTTATTGATTCTTTGCCGCAAAGTTGGTATGCATCAGCTTTTGATAGCCTGCTTGAGCAAAAATAATGCATTGTTGAATTGGCTGCCACCATTCTTGGGCAGGGCTCGAAGAGCAGAATAATTAATGTTATCCAAAGATACAAATTTGAACTTACATCAGACTATTTAAAAGCTGACCCTGTACACATTGATGATCCCAAGTGGGTTTGTTACATTTATGATATACATATAGCCATTTATTACAAGCTGCATTGGTTGTTCATTTCTGTGTTTTGAAGTCTTTGGGCGGTTGTTGGATTGTGGTTTACCTGAGGTTCTGGCAGAGCCACATGAACATTTCGTTAAACTTGTTCTGCATGTATTTCCACCGTGATGCATCTTAGCCACACCTTGTCATTGCTAGTGACATATATGGTAATCTCGAGGCTATGGACTAATCAAGTTGGAATGTAAACAGGGTGGAGAATCCCAGCTAGCTGCAGGTGCTGTGGCTGGATTAGATTATGGGATGCTTGCCTCAAAGCATGTTGTGTGCTTTGAACACCGAAGGCTTAAGAGGTTTGATCCCTGGTATCTCCTCTGATAAATTTATGATAGGTATGCTAAAAGACCTTGCAAGGCTGATGTCAATCAGAATAGGTAGTGCTGCGCTAGATGCAACAATGGTCTGACTTCTTTGTAGATTAAGCACATTTTTAGACATTACTCTTACATGTATGAAGGAATCAGTCTATGCCGGTGAGCTTTTATTGGCGCAAAGAACCTTTTGATTAATAATAATTAAATTAATGGGCTGATCGTGGCAAAATTCTATATTTTGGATAGGCAAGATATGGTGCCATGATAAGTGCTTCAGCCACAATTTCGCTTAAAATTGTGTGTATGCAAGCTTTTTGCAAGTTCAGTGGGCCTTCCGCATAGTTGTGCTTAACACTTGAATGATGGACTGCTGCAAATCCTTCTACAAATGCCCAGTATGTAATGTAATTTTGTCATCATGCCAAAAACACCCCTAAACCTTACTTTAAAAAATCTGATTAGACTTGATACATAGAAGATTAAATAGGGAATTTTAAGACTTGACCTCCCCTTTCAACACCCTACCCCTTTTTTATATCTTGCAGTTGAGCCATCAAGTTGTTTTGTATGATGTATAGCTTAATGCTAAAGGTATTTATTAGCTTTAATTTCTTATTCAGGGCACAGTGGAAGAGGTGTCTTCAGTTGCTTTACTGGTCTATAAATAAAACTCTTTTTTTGTTTCAGAAAATAATTGCTATGTTTAAGTAGCAGAGAAGGGCCTGGTGCCATGGAGTATGTTGCTGAGAAGATGTATTTACATGGAATAGGCTGTTCTTTGTCTGAGTTGCTAGGCAGAACTTCAGACATTCTTAAAGTCTGAACATTCCAATATGTAGCTGATCATAGAAACCATTGTGGTCTGCAAATAAAGCTTTAAGCATCTTGTCTAACACACATGAGCAGTCTGGAATATGGCAAGCCTTCTTGCATAGTTAATGTCATGCATTTAGAAGAGCATTCCATAAGGGTCAGATCTCCAAAATTATTTCACTGACCACAGAAAAAGTATAAATAGATTAGAAATGCAAATATTTTCATTTGCTGCTGTCTGCTTTCTAATGTACAGTAGAATAATGCCTCCCATGTTGACTAAAAAGGGAGTGCAAGCTAATGTTGAGTAAGACCAGGATTCCACCCGATACAAGGCAGCTCTTGTTTGTTAACATTTTGCAGTTTCACTCGTTTGCAGCCAGATTACTTCCTCCATCCATGATTTGCTGTGTGTAGTTTCTGGCAAGTACCATTAAATGTTCAAATTTTCCTTGTGTCTTATCATCAGGTCCTTGTATTAAGTTTCCTGTCGTATGTCTTTGGGGGTTCTAAGCAATTTTTGTGTAGGGGAGGCAAAAGGATTTCTTTATCAGCAGACAATGTTAAGGGTAGCACATGTGTGGGAACTTTAGGCCCTCCGGATGTTTCTCGAACTACAACTCCTGTCAGGCCCATCAAGCTTGGCCAGTGGCCAGGGATGATGGGAATTGTAGTAACATCAGGTGAGCCAAAGTTTATCCCCAAGTGGTAGGAATCTCCTAGATACTCTGATAGGACTTGCATGGCTCAATTGCTCAGGATAGTCTAATCTCTAAATTGATGGTTTAAAGACTCTGGTAACTCCAGTGCTGATTCTCCATTTTCTATTCTGTTTGCCCATCTTTTTAGCAGTGCCAAAGCTGCAGTTCTCCAATATGCTGGTGATGCCCAGCTCTGTCCCTCTGTTCCACCTGAACTGAGAGAGGTGTTTGAAGAGCTAGGCCCATACTTAGAGATGGTGATGGGTTCAGTATGGGCCAATGAATTGAGACTGGATCCAGAAAATATAGAGGCGTTATTGTCGGGGATGGACCTTGGTAATATGCCACCCTGTGCAAGGCCATTTGACGCCCTCCACTCCAGCCCTCGTGGCGCCAGTTTAAGCCAGGCTTTGAGAAGGAGGTGTGAGGGCTCTAGCAGGGTCCTTCCCAACTCCTGGTAAGCGCTTGTCTGGCTTCGGAAGGAGAAAGAAGGACTCTAGGATCCTGCCAGAGCCCTCACGCATCCTTCCCGAGGTCTGGCAAGTGCTTACCAAGCTTTGAGAAGGCGCCCTCCTCGGCTGTGCACCTGGTGAAGCCACACTGCAACAATGAAGTCAATGAACATTCAATGAATATTGAAGCCAAACTGCCCCTTCATTGTTGCAAGTTCTTGAATCCAAGAGGTGGTGAGATGATCAGTTATGAATGGGTTTTCAGTGCCTAGTGGTGCATCAATAGAGCCACTAGCATATTTGCAATGCTAAGCAGAGTCCGGTATTGTTTCAAATTGGATGGGGGACCATGTGTTGAGATTCCTGCATTGCAGGGGGTTGGGTTGTATCCCTTGGAAGGAGCAGGTCTGTAGCTTGAGGGTATTCCTGGATCCAACATTGTCCTTGAAGGGTCAGGTGGCCTCAGGGACTAGGAGTACTTATTCCCAGCTCTCACTGGTTTGACTCATTTCGAATAGAGGTGACTTGGCGACTGTATTCAGTCTTTTGGTAATCTCCCGATTGGATTGCTGCAGTACGCTATGTGTGGGACTATCCTTGAAGACTGCTCAGAAACTCCAGCTGATCAAAAATGCAGTGGCCAGATTACTAGCTGAGAGTCCATTTGGAACTCGCATAACCCTTGTTCCAAAGCACTTGCACTGGCTGCCAGTTTGTTTCTGGACCACTATGTCCAAACTGCAGTTATCAAGCATCAGACCTATTGAGCTTCTGGGGTCATTCATTGGCTCTTCCCCTGAATGCATGCTTAGCTAAACTTCATTTGTTTCCACCGAAATATTTCCTATTTAATCTCCTTATACCTTTCTTCATCAACCTCCCTTGCATGATGGTCCTCTAATTGACTCGCAGATGGATGGAAGCACGCATAGCAACTAATTGCTTATCCTGATTGCTTACACCCTTGCCTGAAGCTCCCTGCATTTCTCTACTGGACCCTGAACCTCTTTCTCATCCTACTGTTGTATCCTGACAAATGCTTTGGGGTCTTCCTCTTTTGCACAAGATATCTAGCTGTCGTAAAACCCTTGACACTGACTTACTGTCCAGGTTTGGCACCTTGGCTCTTTATGATTATTGGTGATTTTTCCAAGAGGCTCATGCTGTACCAGGGTTTGCCATCATTTGAGGACCAAAATAGCCAGGCTTTCACTACATGAACATGCTGTTGATGTTTTACAAACAATTTCCCCTTCTCCCCCCCCCCCCACCTTATTCAGAGGAGACAAGTGCAGGGAGTTTCTTACATAGACAGATATACAAAGCAGAACTTTCCTTGGTTAGCTTTAGAAATCAGTCCCTTCAACTCTGTAGGAGGCTTTATACATAATAATAGCTCCTGCCTGCTTTTGGCTTGTTAATCTGTAGTTGGTATGTGGGTAATGTACATAGCAACTAGCAGGGTGGTAATTTGATCTTTTGTTCTGGGAGACACACCCTAATAAGAGAGAAGGGTTCTGTCAAACTTGTTTAGCTCATCTCAGCCATGTTATAGTGAGGTGAAACAGCTCCAGAACTTTCCTGCTGTGTTACCCTCATGCAAGGGAGACGGGATGCAAGTTAGAGCCAGGTGTTAGGATATTTCCAACACCAGGTTGACTTGGGCAGAATAAAACTTGCAATTTGAGGCTTAAGCTGCCACACAGGAAAATGACTGACCAAATGGCAAAGTACTTTATGGCAATGGTAATAGAATGAGATGTCTAAGGGAAATTAGCTCAGGCTAGAAAGTGCAGATGTATTGCTAAAGAAAATGGTGAGTTTGTTCACTGCTTATTTGTAGCAGTTTTTCACAGCAAAATTGCTATCGCTTTTTGCAGTATATATTTGTTAATGGATTTTTTTTTGTTGGTGTAGAGAACACAATTGAGCTTCCTTCAAATCAGTGAATGAATCCAGATTCCCTTCTTCCATCGGATTCTATGTTGATTTATGCCCGTCCTCCCTCTGCTGACTGTAATTACTTGAACATATCTGCCAGAGGCAGTTTCTCTCATCCCTTGCCAGTGAACAAGCCTGGCGTTGGCTCTGAACCTGTGGTAATATTGCACCGTGCGTCTTTCATTAGGCTATGCTGGGCAATGTTGGCCATGCTCCCTTTGCCATGTACTTTACAAAACATCCCTGTAATGGAAACGAGTTGAAGCCTGATCCATGGGAAGTGTTGATAACAAAGTTAATTCTTCATTATGTTCAGTGCTGCATTTTATGGAGGGTAGCCTGGCTGAAAATGTGTGATATTAGTAATATTGTTGAATAGCAGTGGGAGTGAAGATCACCAAACACATCTTTCTTTCTTACTCTGGGGAAAAGAAATGACATGACAATGTTTTGGGTTCCCATTTCTTCATTTTCACTTCTAATTTCAAATCTGTTCTTTCTCTTGGATTCCAACAAAATAACTGCCTAGCTTCATTAGACTGGTACAGTTCTCAAACTTTTGTCATATCTACATATGGCTGAGCAGGAAAGAAATCGTTATCTGACACGTAGCCCAGAATACATTTTTGCTGATCAGTGCATCAGCACTGTGTACGCCAGATATAGCTCAAAATGTGTACCTAGTTATGACCTGTAACATATAAATTAAACTCAGCAGCAAATCTACCTAGAATCCTTGTACCTACCTTAAAAGGTAAAGGTAAAGGACCCCTGACAGTTCAGTTGCAAATGACTCTGGGGTTGCGGCGCTCAGCTCGCTTTACTGGCCAAGGGAACGAACGTTTGTCCGCAGACAGCTTTCCAGGTCATGTGGCCAGCATGACTAAGCTGCTTCTGGCGAAACCAGAGCAGCGCACGCTACCTATTTATCTACTTGCACTTTGACATGCTTACGAACTGCTAGGTTGGCAGGAGCAGGGACCGAGCAACAGGAGGAGGAGGAGAAGAAGGGTTTGGATTTGATATCCTGCTTTATCACTACCCTAAGGAGTCTCAAAGCAGCTAACATTCTCCTTTCCCTTCCTTCACCACAACAAACACTCTGTGAGGTGAGTGGAGCTGAGAGACTTCAAAGAAGTGTGACTGGCCCAAGGTCACCCAGCAGCTGCATGTGGAGGAGCAGAGACGCGAACCCGGTTCACCAGATTATGAGACTACCGCTCTTAACTAGTATACCACACTGGCTCTCCCCATCACGGGGATTCGAACCACCAACCTTCCAGTCGGCAAGCCCTAGGCACAGTGGTTTAGACCACCTACCTTAGCCACTGTCAAACCTGGTTTTAAATTTTAAAAGTCTGATACCTTAAAAATAAAATGGTATTCAAGGAAGCAGTGTTGCTCCTGAGTGCGCACTGACTGTGAGTGCATGGCCGGGGAAGATTGCTAGAAAATATGTTCGACATTTTAAGTGTTGTATATTGCATCCTTCTGTTTTTTAGTCAAATATATGATATAGAGATGATCCGGAAGAATCTTAAAGAGTGGGAAGCAGGAAAACGAACAGAATTCTCACATCTAAAACCAGGGCATGAAAAGAAAAACTAGTTAGAAGCTGCTTCCAAACTGGAAAACTGCAGTAAAGAAAAGAAGGTTGAAAGGCAGCTACCTAAGTATGCCATTTCTTACACTAAGTTGTAAAATATATGAATATAATTGGTATTTTGAGGGAGGCAGCATTGCTAAATTCAGGGCTTTTCAGAGGAAGGATGAGTTCATTTAGCCTTAAACCTCAAACTTTTTATAAATGGTAAGAGGTCTCAATGCCAGTGAAACTATGAATACTATTAAAATATATCCAGAAGTACTATTAAGGCTCTGCTTTTGACAGAAAATCACTGCAAACTATAATTTTTGGCTCCAAAAATCTCTTCCAAATTATATGTGGTGACTTAGCGTGCCACTTCTTCCTTGCTTTATTCTACTGCTTTCTGGAAAGGGTGGAAGTATCCTACCAAAAGCCTTTAGATAGACCTGCCCTACGCACATTAAAATGTGTGTAGGACTGGCTTGCAAGAACCAAATCCCCAATACAGTAATCCAGGGGTTTTCAATCTTTTTGAGTCCATGGCTCCCTCACACTGCCCCACCGGGGCCTGGGAAGAGGATCCCTCCAGCCTTAGTGGCCTAATGGGGACTGGCCAAACATGAGGCCAGCACCATACCTTGGGTGCTGCCAGGTCTGCATGGCAGAAAAGCTCCCCTTCAGTGCCAGGCACTCAGCTCCCAGGTAAGCCTTGCTCACAGCAAGCACAAGAAAGGCTAGTGTGTTGCCTGCCTGCCAGTCCATTCCCAACAGCAAGAGCTGGCTGGGAGCTGAGTTCCCTCACCTGCTTGCTTGCTTGCTTGCTTGCTTACTCCGAGGCCGCCTCTGCTCCTGGCAACCAGCACCCGCTGGCCAGCCCCAGAGGCATCATTCACCTGCAGAGCTTGTAGCCAAGGCTGCTGCAACAAACATCTGCCTTTGGGAGGCAGAGACACAAGAGGGCATCAGAAGGAAGGAAAGAGGGAGAGAGGCCAGTGTTGCCCGTAGCACCCCTGACAATCATTCAGTGCACCCCAGAGTGCCACGGCACATGGGGTGAAAACCACTGCAGCAATCTGTTTCTGTTTGTACACTGTGATGAGGAAGGCAGTACACATTTCCACTGTTTGCACCATTCCTCCTTCAGACTAGCTTTTCAGATGTGCATGTTCAACACTGGAGTTGTTCATTACTTCCATGTATGTCTTGGGCTGGCTGAGGTAAGACGACAACGAGGGGTGGCTTGCAGTAGACCCTGGGGAAGGCTCCAGAAGACTTGGCAAGTCACTGTCTGATCCACAGGTGTTTGATGCTGAGGATCCTAAGGGTGCGGGATCCAAATTTTCCTCATCCTGCGCTCAAGTCTCATCAGTCACCACAGTGAGATCCACACGCCCTGCCTTCCTCCCTCTCTAGAACTGTCAGAGGCCAGTACTGAAGCTTCCTGTCACTCTGTCCATCCAGCCTTTAAAGTTAGACACAGATTCTACCCTTGCCTCTCCAGAGGGGGGTGCTGTGCTTGATTCTTCTGCCTCTCAGGAGGTAGGAACACCTTCCCTGCCACTTAAATCTCAGACACACCAATGGATGTGTGAACAAGTGTTCCAGCCTCCCAGGTGACATGTGAGATTGCTTGCTAAGGAACCAAACTGCAATTCTGTGCTAAGTTTCTCTCTCTCTCTCTCTCCCCCTGCCCCCCTCCGGGCTCCAAGAGGAATGCAAGGGGCATGTTGTCAGATCAACGTATTTCACTAAGCTTCTCGAAAGAATCACCCTCTGAGTTTGTGTGCTTCGATTGGGCTTGCAGCAGAACAATAGGTTGCCCTTCTGTGAGACCAACATAGGTCTTAGAACCATTTTGCACAGTTCACACAATGAAGGGCAGAGCTGGTCTTCTGTAAAAATTTCCTGCTGCAACCTTCCCTCACATTAAAACTCTTGTGCAGTAAACCAGCACAGCAGGAAGAGATCAGCGATGAAGGCTTTTCTCTCTGATACGGTAGCTTACAACACCAAAGTCTTCCTCCTCACGACCACCTTGGGAAAGTGCTAAAGTGCTAGATGCCACAATTCTGCCACGTCACACTCTGTAATGTGTAGGATGTTGCTTTGCCCTAAATTCACGAGCAGCAGGAGGATGTGATAAAATGGACTGTATTGGCTGTAGGCGAGATGTTGCTTTTTGCATAATTCCTCGTGTTTAGAAATTTGTTCAAGTAGACCTAGCTGCTTCCCTACTGTGCTAATGAAGTGTAATGGCGGCATGTCTGCTGTTTTCTTTCTACTGTAGGGGAATGCTCATGAGCAGTCAAAAGGCTCCTTCATATCTCTGCTTATTAAGTGGAGATACGGTTATCCAAAAATCTCCTTGTCACATGATCAGATAGATCACGGATTGTTTCCAGGCTGCCGCTGTTTTGCAGGAGAGATTCAGTCACATACTGGATAATCTTTAAGACCGCACAGTGAAAGAGAATTAAGGAAATCAGACAGAACTAATGTGCTTCCCTTTGTGCAACATGTGGGATAAAAGTGTGCTAGGTGTGTAAAGTTTGTAAAAGTAAGAAGGCAGTGAGAATGGTGGGGGGAAATGAGTTGCAGGGCATGTTTTTCCCTAAAAGAGAGTTCTCCCTCCTTTTTTAAAACAAAAACAACATATTTTTATTAATGATTTCTTGGTTTACAAAAGTATGTGCAGTGTTTCTTTTTTCAAGTTACATTTTCTACAGATCAGTTTCATTTGCTGAGACATTAGTGTTACATTAGGAAGAAAAGGGGGAAAGAGGTGGAGGGGGGAATGGTGAGTGGGGGTGGGGTCAGGTGGCAATATTTCTATTCTACTTAATGTTGTGTGGGTTTTTGTGTCAGCGTCGCTTGTGCGGGTTTTTACTATTCGCTTGTGTTCCTTTTACTATTCACTTGTGGTGAGAGAGGTTGTGGTTGGCCTAGATCAGGGGTCTGCAACCTTTAAGACAAAAAGAGCCACTTGGACCCGTTTCCGAAGAAAACAACAACTGGGAGCCGCAAAACTCGTCATTATAAAAATAACTTTTTTGTCATTTTTTATTATTTCTTTGTTTGACCCCTCAGAATTACTCCTCCTCATAGAAATAAACGTTAAATTAACAAGTTACATTTTTTTCTGTGTGTGTTCTTCACTCCCCTTCAAAACAGTGACCAGCGTACATGCCCCCTTTCAATGCAGTGACCAGCGTACATGCCCCTTACAATGTAGCTGGCGGGCGGGCGGGAAGGTGACGTCGGGACGGTGCGTGACTAACGCACGCACCGCCCCCTGCGACGTCACAGCCAGTACAGCGCCCGCCACAGTGGGGAGTGTCGGGGCGCACAATGCGCCTCCTCCCCTCGCTAGTATCTGCCCCGGAGCCGCAGCAAAGGTGTAAAAGAGCCACATGTGGCTCCGGAGCCACGGGTTGCAGACCCCTGGCCTAGGCTGTGGTGAACTTTGTTTTCATGTGTGAGTGGGGTGGGTGGGTGTTTTTGAATCAGGTTAGCCATATTGATTCGTACGCTGTTGGTGGATTCTTGTCGTTGTCTTGTTGGGCTGTGTAAGGCGTCTTCTTCTATTTGTCCCCGTGTCGGTTTAAGTTTGTTGGTTAGTTTTTCTAATCAGGCTTTTTTCTCCCTCCTTTTTTCAGCACATGTTGCTCAAGGTCTTATGACGCCATTGGCCAAGCCAGCTTTTCATCCTTTTACACACACAGCCCCAAACTCCCTGCTGTGATGGGGAAGGGGAATAGAATACGAAACATGGTCTTGCGTGAATGGTATTGCTTTACAGAGAACTTTCATTGACACAGAGGAATGCAATCCTTACAAGTCAGGACCTAGTTCCCAAATCTGTTTTGGTTACCTCATCAAGGAACACTCCAGTTAGATATGAAAGGTACCATGTGAAACTTCTGGTAAAGCTATAGATCTTATTACGCAACACATTCCTTTAGGCATCCCAGTAATGAAATGGACTACAACCAGAAATGCAAAATCTATAATCACAGTAAGTGAGCGGTGCCTGTTACAAAATACATCCCTCCCAAACTTACTGTAACACATGTTATTAGAAATAGGGTAGTTACTTTGTAATACCAGCATTGAATTCCAAAGCTGACTGTTTTTATATTGGTCAATTGAATTAGGCAGTTTGAATCAGTCTTCTTATACGTTAACTGTTGCTCTTTATTTACCTTAATATGCTGAGTGACTCCTGCAGAATTTGAAAAGCATGGCCACTAGAATTAAATTAGGACAATTACCTTTATTTGCATTAATTACACATCATTTAACTCCTGCGGGAAAAGATATAGCACCGTTGCAATAGACCAAATTTGGGAAACTTGGCTCTCCTAGATGTTGCCGAATTGATTATTATTATTCCTGGAAGCTTCAAGTTATTGTTTATTTTCCAGCAGTAACTAAATATTTAAATTACAATGTGGTGTATGTATCCCACAGCAACAGCAGCCTTGGCAATGCCTCTTCATCTCACAAACCAGTGTGCATTAAGGTATGTTGGTGGCTCCACCATTGGAACACAGTACCCAGAAAGAATCTCCTAATGCAGCCATTTTGCATTGTATTTACATTTTGCTGCTTGTTAGTTGTGAGATGAAAATAGATGGCAATCAACTCAAATGATAACTTTTATTAGCCACTGTATTCTAGGGTCTAGATAACCTCTTAAAGTCTTACAAGGGTACCATTGACAGGATATAACTTCTAGTTTCTCTGATCCTATTAATTTTAATTGATCTTTATATATGTGTGTATGTGGATGTGTATTGCATACCACTTAGAAACCACAAATTTAAGTGATATATAAATTATTCTAAATAAATAATAAATGATTACTTAGCAAGTAGCAGCAAGGACCCCTGTGTGATATAGCCTGCTCACCAGACAAGGTTTAACTGGGTGGACATATTGGCTGCCCATGTCCTAAGTATGATCTTTATCTGCCCTTAGTTCTTCAGTAGTCATTGAGTAAATTCTATATGTTACTGGTTAGTAATACCTGGTTAATGTGAGTGTTTCACTCCACATAAATATTTAAATCCTTAATCTTCTCTTTTGCCACACGGAAAAAGAAGTCAACAAGACTAACCTAGAACTAAAATATGGATATCACAAAGAGCATTGAAAATCTTCTTCAGTAAACTTTGACAGTAGCAAGCAAGTAATTACACAGGAATTTCAGAAATGTTGTTTAAATAATTAGTTCTTTATGCATTGAAAGCAAAGCAGGCTCATACTTGGGTGTAGGCACTGGAGTAAAGGAAGTTGAATGCTCTGAAATTGATAGCCTCGTTTCTTCTGGAATGTGATTTGTCAAATGAGGTGCATGCGACGCACTCCGGATTTCTTTTTCTTTAATTGATGTGGATTAAAGAAATGCACCACACCTCTGAATTAACCAGTTGGTGAATGGTGTGTGTGATCAAAGTATGAATCATAATGCTTTAAAAGCTAATGATTTATCACCACAGTGATATGATATATTAATGGCTTAAGGGGACGTGTAGTAAAATAGACCTTGGCTTTTAAACAGCAGTCATACAACAGTTGCCAAATGCCATTTTTGAAGCAGTCTTTTTCTGTTTTTCTGAGCCAGAACAGTAGAGTGGGCAGGGCTGGATTTAGCTTGGGGAGAACTGAACAACGCTATCTTTGCTGAGTGTTCATTTAAATATAATGTCATGCTGGCTACCAAAGCGATATGAGCAGGAAATCCACAGCTATTAGACATCTCTAATGTCAAAAACATATCAAAGGCAGGTAAGAGGCTCTTATCAAACCTTTTTATGAATAGCAATGCCCTATCTAATACATGATATCATTACCAAGGCTGTGGGGCAAAGGTAGCAGACACAGGGATGTGGGGATTAGTTAACATAGTTTGCGTCAACTTGGCCAGTGGAGAATGCTGCGCATTGCCTGCTGGGAAAAACCTCTGTTCTGTAATTCCTTCTGTATGCAGTTTCTAGTGAGATTAGACATTGTGATGCAAAGTATGCGCTGATCTCAATATGCAGAATGAGCTATTTAATGATGCCCAGCATGTTTCAGCTAGATGAGGTATTCCTCTAGGATTTTATTTTTTTAAAAAAAGAGTACAACCTACTCTTTCTTCAGTACATTGAGATCGATTCTCTTTTTTTGTCTACTCTAGTTGATGCATCCCATTTTTTGTGTGTGTTGAAAGTACAAGTTGTCAGCTAATTGCATTTCTTAAATGTCATACTTACTAAAGTACCTTAGAAATAAAACTGTTGACTGCCTGTGATATTTATTTATTAGGGACATTTTTAAACCTCCCTTCATCAATTAATCCCAGAGTGGACTAAAACAGCAATTAAAGCAACAACTGTAACAAAATACTATTATTATTATTATTAGTATTACTATTATTATTATTTTTAAATATAATTTCTAAGTTTTCCATATTTCATTACATTTCCATATAAAAAATAAAAAAATCCATCACTTAAAGCATTGCTTAAATAAAGCATCAACTTCCTTCCCTCCCTCTAACAGACTTCCACACACCTTTACCAATTTCTTCACATTCCTATATCCACTTTTTTACCTTATATCAATCTTTTAGCAATCACCTTCTTAAATGTAAATCAGCTCCTTAATTTCCCATTACCAAACATTTCAACACAAACCTACAAACGTTTTCAACTGTTTACAATTTTATTTCATATAAAGTATAAATTTGCCCCAGTCCTTTTGAAACAGTTCATCACTCCGATTCCGGATCTTTCCCGTCAGCTTTCCCAGCTCCACGTATTCGACCATCTTTACTTGCCAATCTTCCAATGTGGGGAGTTCTTGCTGCTTCCATTTCTGGGCCAGGAGTATTCTTGCAGCCGTTGTGGCATACATAAACAATTTTACATCTTTCATTTGAATTTCCTCAATTAGCCCCAACAGAAAAGCCTCTGGTTTTTTACTGAAATTATACTTTACATTTTTCAGTTCATTATATATAAAATCCCAAAGGCTTTGATCTTAGAGCAAGTCCACCACATATGCAAAAAATTCTCCTCTTTGTCCTTACATTTCCAGCAGGCTTTATCCTGATTCCTGTACATTTTGGCAAGCTTACTTGGTGTGATGTACCAGTGGTACATCATCTTCATTAAATTCTCTTTAAGTGCCAGTCATGCTGTAAATTTAATTGTTTTTGTCCACAATTTTTCCCACCTCTCAAAATCGATGTTGAGTCCCAAATCCTGAGCCCATCTTATCATAACACTTTTTACCTCCTCATTCTGTGTGTTCCACTCTAATAATATCTTATATATTTTTGACATTATTTTCCTTTTACTACTCAACAGTTCTGTCTCAATTTTAGATTTATTACTTCCAAATCCATTTCTTTTATTGTCTTCTCGAAACACACCCTGTAGTTGGTGGTATTGCAACAAATTATTATTATTATTATTATTATTATTATTATTATTATTATTACAAATAAAATACATAATAAACATTCCAGCATACCAATTGCAGCAGCAGACTGATGTTCCACAAGTCTCTGGGCAAACAGATTTTAACCTGGCACTTAAATGTCAACAATGTCCATGCCAGGCTTACTTCCAGAGAGAAGGTAGGTCATAACTGGGGTGCTACCACCAAGAAGGCCTTATCTTGTGTCATCACCCTAGTGCTGGAACAATGAAAAAGCTTCCCCTTGATCTAAGCACCCAGGCAGGCTGCCAACATGAAGTGGAATTTCATATACCTGGTCCCTCAAGTGATATCAGAGGGCTTTATAAGACAGTCATCTTAAATTTAGCCTAGAAATGATTAGGTCATGCAGCTTTGACCTTTCAGGATCAGTGTTCAGGATCCTTGATGTCTGTCTCCATTATCTTGCTTTGGCATACTGTACTAACTGTAATTTCCAGATTGTCTTTAAAGGCAGCCCCATGTAGAGGGCAATATCAAAATGATCAAATAATACAGACACTAGTATAACTGTTTAAAAAGATGAATGCCATTAGAAAAGAATGGTTCAGAAGAATGGTAATTTATGAAGGGGGCGGGAAGACATTTGAGGGTCTAGCAGCTATTTGTTTTTCTGGCTTGAATGTCGTTATGAATGCATTACTAATGCGTTAAGGCATAACAACCTAGCAGTTCCTGCCAACCTAGCAGTTCGAAAGCACGTCAAAGTGCAAGTAGATAAATAGGTACCGCTCCGGCAGGAAGGTAAAGGGCATTTCCGTGCACTGCTCTATGTTTCGCCAGAAGCGGCTCAGTCATGCTGGCCACATGACCCAGAAAAACTGTCTGTAGACAAACGTCGGCTCCCTTGGCCAGTAAAGCGAGATGAGCGCCACAACCCCAGAGTTGTTCACGACTGGACTTAACAGTCAAGGGTCCCTTTACCTTTACCCTTTAACCCTGTATGTTTAATGAAAGTTGCAGGAATGAATTGCAATGGGAACCTGCAGATTATGAATAGAGACACAGTAGGGTAGACATAGTTTTGAACAAACTTTCAGGCCCTTGAAGTAAAACACCTTAAGAATGCAGCAAATTTGTTATCGGGGCCATTTCCCTGATATAATGTCACCTGTGCCCTCATTAAAAGATAGCATAGTCTTGCATTCCTAAGCATGAATAATCATTAGGGATGCTGATAGTCAACTCAAAACGTGTGGTTGCCCCTGACATTACTACAAACCTACAAAAATCAGTGTGAGGTTGGGGTCAACGTGTCTTCCTAGGTGAACTAGGATGGAAGGGTAGAGATCATACTTGCAGCTCCTGTGTGTTTCTGAAACCTACTGAACACAACAGCGTGGGTCCTATTCTGCCCCTTCTCTATGTCCAAACTTGGGAGGGAGATTGGAACTTGTCACACTCACCAGGATAAGGGGGCTGGGGAGGTTTTTCACCATTCTGAGTAAAATTGCAGATTTGAGAAATAACATCCTATGAATATGTCTAAAAGGGCTGCGTTCTCTTGTTTCCCATTTTCTGAAAAGACAGCTTATGATATGTTTTCTTTCTAGGCAGCTACTGGGAAAAGTTTTGGGAAGAACGACTTCCGTGCTGCTTTGGAAAATGGAGTCCTCCTGTGTGAGTAAGTATTTTTGACAAGAAAAGGCTAGCATTTATCTGTAAAGCTTTTTAAAGCTGTTGATGAGTGCAGCAGCAGAAGCAGTTCTGCTCTTCTCAGGCTCACAAGACTTAATATTTTGCTTTGTCTTCCAGGATGCCTTGCGCATGGCTAACATGAAAAATGTTTAATTGCAACTGAAAATATAATTGTGTGCGCTCTTGTGTGTTTTATTTAATGCATTTCTCTTCTATACTTTGTTTGATGCATATAAAACTAAACATTAACCACCTTCAACAGAGGCAATTTTGGTATAAACCTATCCACTTCTATTATTCCCATGCATAATGTGGCACAGTCCTCCTCTTCAGCCAAGTGATGCCAAAAAAATCTGCAGAGAAGGTGGGTTGTATCAACACTAATTCTGAGGATCGTTTAGTTCAGAGGTTGGGATCCTGTGGCCGTCCAGATGTTGATGAACTGCAGCTCTCAGAATCCCTGGCCATTGGTCATATTGGCTGGGGCTGATGGGCACCCAACAACATCTGGATGGTGCTGGTGTGTTTTTCAATATGTATCACATGATACATATCACATGCAATATGTGTCATGTGTTTCCCCATATGTCCCTACCACCCCAATTCCAACATAAGTTGTGACGTGGTAAGAGAAAGAAATACACATGAGCATTCATTTGTATTTTCTCTCAAAATATGCATTTTAAATATATGTATTTTTTTAAAAACTGAGAATGTTTTGGAACATTAGAAAGTGTGTTCATCAGTGGAGAACCCCAAGTTCTTATCTGTACATTAGCCTGGGATGTGTGAATCAAGTCAGTTTCTGTTGAAAGTCTATTTACAACTAAATTCCTCAATCATCTGAGGAGAGGGAGCTTTCTCTTCCTGGCTTCTCTTACATATTATCTAGCAAAAGGATACCCCAAAAGTGTCAGTATTTGGGAGTGCTATGGTACTATTCTCCCAGTGCCCCAACCTTTTTAAACATCAGCATGGTACTTCTCCCTCTCTTCCTCTGCCACATGTTTAATAAGTAGTTGTGGTTTTTGGAAAGGTTTAAAACTCCTACCAGGTACCCTTTTCAAAGATATATTTTCCTAAGTGCTTTTGTCATATTTGGCAATAGAAATGTGAAAATATCTGGCATTTGGCAGATGGGACTGCCCCCGTTTTTGAAGCTTCCCTTCATTCATACTAATGGGCACCCACTTGCAATCAAGAAAGATCTTGGATGATAGCCTTTAGAAATGAAATTATTTCTGAGAATGCAAAGCTGCACTGCTGCAACTTGTTTAATTCTATGGTTAGGGTTTATAGATCATTCACTTGATGTTCTCCCCTCCACTTATTCTCAAGTATTTGTGAGCGAACTGAGAAAAAAATGTTTTTACCTGTTGGCATGCTGTTGTATATAAATGGAAGACCTTCAATTACAGCGATCTAGGGCACCAGGCTTGTGGGAGACAGAGCTGTTACTGTTTCTGAAGTTTTATTTTGCTTCAGATACTGTATTTATAGGCAATTTTTCAACTTTGTCATAATGAATCTTCCTAAATTAAGACCTTTGGAGTCCATGCCTCATTCTTGGTGGGGCTGGTTCACACATATAGCTCACCACCTGACAACCATCACATCAAGTGATGACATGCATGTGTGATTTATCTTAACGCCTTTCAGTAGAGTTAGTCCACAAAACCCTGGCAAGTAAGCAGTTGTGATATACTTGCCTGTGTGAACCACTCTGTTAGGACTGTCAAAACTGGAGGCAGAATATTGATTGAGTTCTGCCTTGTTAAAAATCTGCTTTGGGGAGACTTGGGTGCTGCCTGTTCACATAACACTGTGTAACTGTAGCTGCTGCCAGCTGGACTAAGCCCAGCGTTCATTTCAGCTCCAGTTTTGTATATTTAACTGGTCAGTGCTCTAGTTGGACCTGCTTTTTAAGTGTATGATGAATCTCCCAGTTGTGTAAATTGGCTGTGATGCATATGCTACAAGAGGGTACTGAACAACTTTGTTCCAAGTCACATTTGTTTGTCCTTCTCTGTAGTAATGATGGGAGTGATGACTAATACTTCCCCCCCTCTTCTTCGTAGCAAAGTGTAGTCTTATCTTACATGGGTGGTGTTTGCTTTTGTTCTGTCTGGGTAAGGGAACTGGTCCTTGCTTGGTCAGTACAACTTTTCTAAATGAAGAGCACAAGAGTTCCCCAGAAGCTTATTAGAGGCTATTCCCAATGAATTGAAGTTCATGAATTCCCAAAATTGAAAATGGTGCATAAGCCTCTCTAAAAGACAACCCCGCCCGTCCCTTTCACTAGTCTCTTCTTACAATGTGATGGTTGCATTCTCTCTGCAGTTGAAGCTGTGGTGAGGCCAGCAAAAGGTCTGGCCAGCAGTTCTTGTGAACCATCAGCTCTAAGACACTCCCAAACTCTCACAATGCACAGGGGGGATTCCTTGGCGGGTAAATCCAAGGGTTCCTTGAAGGTAGAAAGTTTGAAACAACTTTTTTTAAAAAAATAGCAGGTTGCACAAAACTAAACAGAAAAGATTCTTGTCTGTGCAGGCAGCCTCATGGTACGAACAGCAATATTTTGTGTAACTACCATACATTGTATTTGTTTAGTATGTATTTTCCCATGCTTAAAGATTTTTGTTTCTTTGTTTTACATTTCCCAGTCTTTTGATACTTACGTGTACACATGCATATGTTATATTTTTTATCAGTAGAAAAGCTGAGGCAAAGGCAGTTGTCATCTGTTTAATTGATTCATATAGTTTAAATGAGAGGAGCAGTACTTTGTAATTTTAATGCTTATGTTTAGCCCTAGAGTAAAATTGCATTATAAAACCTGGTTAACTCTCATTCTTTTCTAGTCTAATTAACAAGATCAAACCTGGCATCATTAGAAAGATTAATCGTCTGTCAACACCAATAGCTGGTCTGGTAAGTCGTAAAGAATATTTTTGCATTGTCAGTTTTGCTTTCTGGATTTTGTTTATTCAAATTAGCATTGGCAAATTGGATTTTTAGAGGTGATATTAATATAAGGTTTGGGTGCAGTACTGGCCATTTGTGCCCTCTCATCAGCCCCAGTATGGCAGGAGGTCAGGGATGATGGGAATTGTAGTCCAACAACATCTGGCTTCCCCCTTGTTGTTTGCATGTTACAGTATATACTTACTAGATGTTCACAACATGTTCTTAATGTATTGATATTGGTAAAGCTATGCCAAGCCTAGTAATGTACAGCAATATTTTCCTTGAATTGGGTTTCATCTCATTCTTCATACCAACACAATTACTAAGCATTACTAATGTTGCCTTTAAAAGGATAGTCGTCTCTCTCTCTTTACTTCCTGCCTCCATATGCAACATCTGGGTCAAGTTTTAAAGTAACTTATCTAGTGTTTTATTCACTCCCACCATGATCCCCTATCTTTTCTCCAATGATGGTATTCATTTAAATTTAACAAACTCTCCTGCCGTTGCTAAGCAAATGAATTATATTTTGAAACAGCAGATTAGTTTGTTTCATTGCACCATTTGAAACAGAAAATGTATTTTTAATAGGGATAAGCAACTTCAGGTCTAGGGGCTCTTAACACTTCCTATGTTGGACACATTAGCTATTTCCCCCCGGGGGATACAGGTAGATATATTTTTACACCACATTCCCTTGCGCAGTGAGTCAACATTTAACCCTTCCATAGCAGGAAGAGTGATACTGAACCAAAATAGACATTTTATGGCAGATTACCACTGAAGAAAGGGTAAAATTGCTCCTCATCCAATCTGTGTAGCTGTTATCCAAATGCTCATTCCCTATGGCTGCTGCTTACCAAAGAAAAGCATGTTGGGGCAGATCCATCATAGATGTCTATGTAGCATCTAGCGTGGTCCTCAGAAGATGAGGAGAACTAGAGAGCAACTTTATTGCTGATGGCATAAGTGCAGTGCAGGGGGGGGGGGGACCAGAAGCCTTGGTATCTTAAGGTGAGCATCCGTGTTATATAATGAGAGGGGCTGTACCAAGACACAGCTCTTCACCTACTGGAAGATGTTTGGGAGAAGGGAGGTATTGATAGCCAGCCTTTTTAGATGTGTTAAAAATATCTCACCAGTTGGAACGTGAGTTGCTGACCAAAATGTTTATAGGTAATAAATTATTTTTAAAACGAAACAAAGAAGAGGTGAGTTCCCTCAGGTGAAGTAGTATTTTAATGCCTTGGGCATGGTAGGTAGGATTATTTTTAGAACAGAACCCGTAGCATTCTTCACAGTACTGTTCGTCACTAAGCACATTTGAATGTTATTTCTCTTGAAAATGTTTGGGGAGCGATTGAACGTTTTGAATCGGGCATTGTGTACTGCAGGAAGGGCAGCATTCCAATTAGCAAATTCCATCTGTGTGATGCTCTTTACATAAAAAAAAAGCATGCAGTGAAAGCTGGGCTTCTTAAGCTGCAAATAAGATACGAATCGACTTGTGAAGCAAGCATTTCCATAGGAAAACTAAGAGTGTGTTGCTGGGGTGGGGTGGGGGTTGAGGAAGCTAAACTAAAAGACAGATAATATGTTCTGAAGTATGCATATCTAGGGCAAAGTAAAAGCCCCTCGCAGGTGAAGGAAGTAGTCCTTGCCATTACAAAACCTCACAATAATGCATGAGGGCATGGAACCAAACTTCTGCAGCAAAACATGCATTGTGATTGTGTTAGTTAGCTACACAAGTACGCCCAGTCCCAGCTTGGTTGCAGAGGTAGTTTGCTGTGACTTGGCATTGTATAGAATTAACAAGCAGAAGAAAAATGTAAGCATATGTCCGTATACATCAGGAGTGAGGGCAATGCAAGGGCCACACTTCTGGGCAAACTTTCAAGGGCCCTATGAGCAGGCAAAAATGAACAGAGCAACAAATTACCTCTGTATCATTGTGTGTCTAGTTTCTGCACACATCTCTGTATCCTCTGTCCCAACAAGAGGCATTATCAGAATTCAAAGACACAATCCAACCAGCTGAAAGGTGGGTGGGTGGGTTGCCAGTGAGGGAAGTATTATGGGCTGGCTGTGTGTGATGGGGGAATGTCCCGAAGATCAAATGGGACCATATTTAGCTCCTGCAACTGAGATGTCTCCTCCTACCCCCTGCTGTACATATTTTCTTTTTTCTATACTGTATGTGCTGAAGCTTGTATCTCTGAGTGTTTTGTTAGTGCAGTATATGTTCCATGCAGCCCACAAACAAATTTATAAATGGCAACAAGCTCCTTTACAACTGGAAGGGTTTTCTGTCCCTGTGCTAGACAGTTGAAAACTTTACATGAACTTTCCTCTGTAGTGCTATTGTGCACACTTGCTGCATGTGGGTGTGTCCTGAGCTGTTGGGGATAATGTTCGCAGTGGAAGCACAAACAAGTCAACAAATGGTATTTGTGGATGATTAAACACAGCAGCGGAGCTAAGGCGTTCAAAGGTCATTGATGCCATAAAGGGTAAGCATACTTTTGCCTGCCCTGTTAAGAGATTGTTCTGTATTGTGTTTCCTGCTTACCGCTGGAATTGCAGCTGGAACCACGGCAGGTCTGAACCACAAACCAGTTAAGCCAGAGCAAATAGTTTCTAGTGGGTGTAGCATTTTTGAGCATCAGGGCCCTGCAGTGTTTTCAAGCTGAATTCTTAGTAAATGTACTCCTGGCTTCAGTGTAGGAGGCAATGCGTTGGCAACCCTGGCAATGGGCGGATGAGGAATGTGCAACATTTGCCCTGCCCTTTACACTTCCTGGGCAGCTGTCTAGATTCAGGCAACTTTTAGCCTGTATTTCTTCTCCAACTCTGGTTTGACAAGTGAGTGTTTGTGTGATGTGCCACCACTGCTGTTTGTCAACGTTCCCCTCTGTTAACAAAACTACCAAGTGTCAACAGAAGCACATACTCCAGAAGACTGTGCCGTTCTACAGAGTGATGTGTGTTCTGAAGTTTATAGCAATAAAAGCAAGTATCTGTAGCAGCATGTTCACAGGTAGCAAATGCAGAAAAGGTTTAATGGACTGAAAGAAACCTCCAAGCTTCAAATGAATCTCTGCACCTGTTATGTTTTCAGATAATATGATACCTTGAGAGTTAAACTGCTCTACTTCAGTTCACATTGAAATCCTTTACCTTGCACCTGAGACCCTCTAAAGAAACTAAGGGAATCATAGGTGGTAGCCTTGTATATATTCAGGCATTCGTAGTTGCCAATATCTCTATAAAGTTGTCTTCTCCTAATGCCATATTCTGGCATTCTTAGGTCATATTACAAACTTTTGTCATTACAAAACTAAGGCCTGCTAAAGGGACGCGGGTGGTGCTGTGGTCTAAACCACAGAGCCCAGGGCTTGCCAATCAGAAGGTTGGCGATTCAAATCCCCACAACAGGGTGAGCTCCCGTTGTTCGGTCCCAGCTGCTGCCAACCTAGCAGCTCGAAAGCATGTCAAAGTGCAAGTAGATAAATAGGTACCACTCTGGCAGGGAGGTAAGCAGCATTTCCGTGCGCTGTTCTGGTTCGCCAGAAGTGGCTTAGTCATGCTGGCCACATGACCTGGAAGCTTTACACCGGCTCCCTCGGCGGCGCTCATCTCACTTTATTGGCTGAAGGAGCCAGCGTACAGCTTCCGGGTCATGTGGCCAGAATGACTAAGCCATTTCTGGCGAACCAGAGCAGCACACGGAAACACCGTTTACCTTCCCACTGGAGTGGTACCTATTTATCTACTTGCACTTTGACATGCTTTCAAACTGCTAGGTGGGCAGGTGCAGGGACCGAGCAACGGGAGCTCACCCCGTTGTGGGGATTCGAACCACCGACCTTCTGATCTTTAGTACCTTTCCTTAAATCAGACTGGGAGGGAACTTTCATCTTGGCACAGTGGTACCTAAAGTTTGCAGGTCTTTCTCCCAAATCCTTCCATCTGATGGAAGGGGGTGTTTCTGTTTCCTGTAGTGTGTTCACTGGGCCCAGGGATCAATCTTTCTGTATTTGTCAGCTGTGCAGCCCCTGTAACTGAGAGAGGCAGCTGAAGCCAGATCAAAAGCAGATTTGCCAAGGGTCATTAGGGAATAGTAAGTAAGTGGCTGAATTGGTGAAAGAAGCATGTGGCTCTCTTGGCCCGATGAGTAGAGCCGATTGCCCTGATATGTAACTTAATATGAAATGCTGTTCATCCCTCTTCACTATATAAAATGTTTGTGCCCAGTTCAGCACCAAGTAAAGGAGGAATTATGTGTCTTTTATATGCTTTGTATGCTTGGTTTGTGTAATTCTCCATTTTTAATCATGTGGATGGGCAAAGAGCTATGCATAGTGTGAAAGTGTGCCCCAGACATGAAAGCTGTTGGCTTTGTAATGTTGTCATCGTGAGCTACTTTTTAAAGACAGTGTAAAGATTTAAACGGACTGTCTGACCTTTGAGATTTACTCCCTATTTTATATTGGTTTGAAGTGTTGGACTTTGCCTTCACATGAGGTCTTCCATCCCAAATACTATAACTGTGTCTACAATAGTAGAAATGTGATTTGACTTACAGTTTGTGCGTGTGCAAGAGAAAGAGAGGGAGATTTTGAGTTTATAAATTATACTTTTGCAATATCTCTGCTGGCTTTAGATGCAACAGATTAGGGGAAGCTGGCTGCAAAAGAAGGCAGAAAATGTGGGAGGAGAGTTACAGTTTAGTTGCACACTCTACATGCAGGCTCCCCTGTGCTCAGGTAAAAATTATGTTCACTGCTAAACTTGTTACCACCAGTGGTCTAGTTAGGCCTTCTCTATCAAAGTTGCATCAATCTTTAGTGCAGCCTGGAGACAAGCAACTTTGGTTCTTCTCCTTTTTACATAGATGGAATGTCGCAGTCAGCTGAGATTAGTGTCTGGGAATTCTGGGCTTCCCACTCATGTGACCAGCCGCCTGTTTCTCTCCATGCGCCATAAAGATAATTAGTAATTCTAATGCCTGTGTGATGAATACTTAGTCACAAAGGCCTTTTGCCCTCTGAATGCAAAAACCAAAGCCAGGTATTTGTTGTGCTGTTTCTAATAAATGGGGTGTGAGTACCAATGTGCAGCTCTGACTTGGTTAACTACATGCACCTCCAAGCATGGAACTGAATTACAGTGGTACCTTGTCTACTATTCGCCTCGTCGAGCGCCCATTCTGTCAAACGTCTGTGGCAAACCCGGAAGTACCAGAACGGGTTACTTCTAGTTTCGTCACATGTGCAGAAGCACAAACCGCTCCGCGCACGTGCGCAGACGCGGCACTTTGCCCAGCGTCCTTTTCGGCCAGCGACCAGGGCTCCAGAACGGATCCCGGTTGCAAAACAAGGTACCACTGTAATTGTAGAATGCATAAGCTTTTATGGCCCAACATGATAAATCCCCTATGTATGAAAAAACTCATTTTATAACTCTGTAGATCTTGAGATTGTAGTCTGGAAGTATCCCTCACAATTTTGATTGATTATGATCCATAGGAGTTAAAGGGAGGTAAAAACACATACACACAAAATACAAAAGTTCAGGTAATTCCAAATCATGAGAAATTTTTATTTTCTTCCTTAGACTTAACATTTATTATGTGCTCCAATGTTTGAAAATGATCGCTATGTTTTAGTCCACATCTGCTGTAAAATTTGGGGCATGGCCATTGTGAAAAGTTGAGTTATGCTGCCACAGAAATATTAGTTAATGTTTGAAACATAAAAACTGCCCTAATCCCTGTTTTCTGCAGGTGGATTTTTTTGGTCCAGGAAATTCTCCTTGGAACTTTGTTTCTAATGCCCTTTCTGAGACTCGCCTCTAGACTGAACATACAGTACTTTCTAATGAATGAAGGTTTATTATTATTATTATTTTAAGAAGCAATTTCCAAAAGGAAACACTGTTAAGACTTAGTCTTCCCCTGCATTTTTTTAAAACCACTTTTGGTGCACAAGGTGTGCTTTTAAAGGCCAGCCCCTCACTCTCAACCTGAACTTCCTCACAGAGCTGTTATGAGGATAACATGAGAAGGAGGAGATCTGTATTTAAACCACCATGAGCCCCTTGCAGAAAAGGTGGGGTGTTAGTAGCCACTAACTGCTGCTACTACAGTGGTGCCCCGCAAGACGAATGCCTCGCAAGACGGAAAACCCGCTAGACGAAAGGGTTTTCCGTTTTGGAGGCGCTTCGCAAGACGAATTTCCCTATGGGCTTGCTTCGCAAGACGGAAACGTCTTGCGAGTGTTCCAATTTTTTTCCGCCCCCCCCTTTTTCTAAGCCGCTAAGCCGCTAATAGCCTTTTAGCCGCTAAGCCTTTAATAGCCGCTAAACCGCTAATAGCGCTAAGCCGCTAAGCCGCTAATAGGGTTGCTTCGCAAGACGAAAAAACTCACGGAACAGATTATTTTCGTCTTGCGAGGCACCACTGTATACGCTTCCTAGTTGGATCTGTCTGTGTCCTGGTTGTAATCTACTACAGCACTGCACCAGTGGCCCTTCTTTATAATTAGGGCAATTGCTTCACTCTCTGATTCCAGCCAATTGGGACCATGCCAGTATGGAGCCAATCATATGTAGCTGTATACGAAAGTCACAGCTCTTGAAGGGGGAGAGGAATGAATATTGGCCTCTTGCCGACAAAGCAACTGGGCAGAAACATTTGTCTTCGCATGGTGTGCTGGCAGGAAACTGCTCACCAGAACAGCATAGAAAGGCAAGAAGACCAATCTGATTACGACCTGTAAAAAGAGCAAAAAGTGGACAGTGTCCCTGGGGGGGGGCACTGATTTATGTGAAATCCACACACACCAGTTTTGGCTCATCGGTAATAAGGACAGGTAGGGAAAGTATAGACTAGGGGTGGGGGTGGGGAATGTTAACTCTTGCATATAAGCATTATTTTGAAAGCAAATTAATAGGAACTGTACACTTGATTGAAGATAATGATATACCAGTAACCAGCTTATATGCAGAAGTTAACATTCCCCACCCCTTGGAAAGGCATAAACTAGTTTTTGTACTGTTGGGTATGCACAAAAACACTTTGGAGATCTTGCAGGAAAGTGAATTGCAAAGAGAGTTTTGATAAGAAGCTGGGAGAGTTTCTGCTTCTAGAACTGTGTTATGTGCTGAGTTGAATAGGATCCAAAAGGCAGCAGTCTGATTGGTCCTAGAACAATAGGATCCAGACAGAATGCAGCAGTCTGATCTACAGGAGCCACCCAATCCAGCTCCAGGTGGAAGTGAATCTGCAACCTGATTGGCCTATAGGTGAATCCCGGAATTAGCCAATCATGTGGGGCCCATTGAGTAAATAATGTATATAAAGCAGACATTCTGGGGGAACTTCCATTCCTTCTCACCACTATCAGCTGAATAAAGAGCATGAAATCCACTCTCGACTCCGAGTATATTTCAAACTGCATTTTATGAAATTAGTAACGGCACCCTTGTTTGCACATCGCATTGAAACATAGTTAGAAACAAACCTTGGTTAAACTTGAGTGAGCAGCATGATGGGCAGAACTTACTGCTGTGTGCCTTTTCCCACTCCTGTTCCCACATCATTGGGGAAACAAGCCAGTGTCTGGCTTGCCATGACTTCTGAACTCAGGCTTATGCTTTGTTCTCTCCCTTCAAACCAAACCTTGGCTGGAAGCCGGTGTGGTTTACTCTCTCCCCTCCCACTGCAGTCATTTGTGGCAGGAGAAAAATGAACAAGCCCCTCCCCCCTCCCCATGCCCCCTTCTTCTGCCTTGACTGGAGTAAGCTGGCAGGGTTTTCGAACTGGTGGTTTTGCCTCAAAGGAGTTCTTCCCCCTTCTCAGCCTCCATAGGATTGCTCTGTAAATATTCCAGTGCAAATACTTTTGGCTATTGGAATCTGAGATCAGCTTTGAGATCTTATGCAGTATGTAAAATTAACCGGGCGCACTGTAGATTACTTAATTAATATGTCAGACATGGTAAATCAGATTCCCAATTACTTTACGGCACCATAACATTTACCAATTCATTTACCCCCAGAACATATTCATAGGGAGAAGACCGTCAGTGCCATTTTTAAGTAAAAACTGCTGTTGTAAACTGTCTGTACACGTGTGTGTGGGGGGGGGGAATAGTCTGATTTTACTTCTAGATTGAACATGGTGTTGCGAACACCACAGCTGGGGTGGCTACCCATATTCTAGTCCAGCTGATCTCTATCAAAGGCTTCCACAAGAAATCTTACAGATTGTTAGAGTCCCCATCTTCAGGTTGAGCTGAAAACAGGTTGTCTGCTGAAAACAAAACAGAATAATAATAAAAATCAATTGAAGATGGGATTTTAAAAATTCACATGGGACACTAAAAGATGCTTTGGTTCCTCAGTCCTCTTGTACAGCTAGAAGCAGGGACATTGGTAGAGTTAATCTTGCTTTCCATGAAACCTGCCTTGTTATACAAAAACCAAACATTGTGTTGTAAAATTAATTCTGGCCAGTTACTTAACAAGCCAACTTCAAATCATAGGTTATGAAGCTAGCTTGTTAAACTAAGCAGATTTAAACACACAAACAGACAAACAAACAAACAAACAAACAAACAAACTAGAGAACCTGGTTTAACTGTAGTGCTAATCTGGGTATCCTTAAACTCTGCCAAAGGCATCCTTGTGACAATGAAGGAGAGGTACGGTAGCTCTTTCCTGCTTTTCTTTGCAATGTTAAACCATGGTTTAGCATCATGTGTGAATGCAGCCATTTAACCACCCTTTTTTGCTTTATCTTTATGAATCTCCAGTCTTAACATAAATATTGCTAGACCCTTCTGATTTGGTATTTAAGCTCATGTTTAGGTCCTTAGAAAGATCTCTTTCACTCAGCCAAGAGTAGAAAAAGATGTGTGTGTTGTGTTATGTGGGTGAAATGTTTTAAAAGGAAGGGATGCCAAAATTCTGGGGCGGGTGGGGGATTCTACATAACTGTGGACAACAGTTCACAACTTAGAAAACTTTGAGGCACATGTCTTTGATTTTTTTTAAATGAAAAGTTGAGAGTGTTAATGTACCGTATTTTTTGCACCATAACACTCACTTTTTTCCTCCTAAAAAGCAAGGGGGCATGTCTGTGCGTGTTATGGAGGGAATGCCTATGGGTGGCATGCTTACGGATTTTCCTCCTCTAAAAACTACGTGCGTGTTATGGTCGGGTGCGTGTTATAGAGCGAAAAATACGGTAATTATAAATTATGGTTTTTAGAATTTGTCTTATAAGGTGGAGTGGTCTTTGCAGTTTCACATTCACTGGTAAATATGGACTCTGTTACTAAATATTTGAATTGGCATATTCGCTTCTAATACTGGTAGGTATAGTAATACAATGTTCTTACAATGTCATGATTCATTAGATTCTACTTACGTAGCTCTTGGTATGCCCAATCCCTTACGTTCCCTTGCTGTTTAAGTTTTGTGAGGTATTAAAGGAATTAAACAAAAATCTTTCTAATGCAACTTAAGGTGGTCAAAATAAACACTGAAAGTCATTGAGTAAGGATGTGTGTATATTTAACAGCAACCTTTGGACTTGTAGACTCTGTGCATATATTCCATGCTAATTAATTCATACTCATTAAGTCTAGTTCTGGTTTTGCTTGCATAACACTAGTTTGAATAGTACATAAACCGGAGTGGCAGGCATGTAAATAATGGTAGAAAACAGTCCAAAATATGTGTTGGAAGATTGAATCTTCCTATGGCCTGGAGAAACTCCTGTAGTTTTTGCATCATAAACTAAGTGTCCTAATTTAGTTTAGGCTTCCTCTTCAAACCTAACCTCCCACCCACCCCGCCTCTCTGGGTGAATGTTAAAGATGTGCCATAACTTGTATTTCTGATACTATGTAAAAGCTGTTTGTCCTAGCCGAATAATGCAATGTTGGTACTTTGGGGTGTGCATGCTGGAATTTATATTTGTTACGTAAGGAGAACGTATGACTCCCCTCATAAGTATTTGTTTAAACAATAAAGAAAGCAAATATACTGAGGAGCTGGGAGGGTTCTGCCCAGATAGAATTAACAGGAAGCCAAGGGTTTTAAACTTTGTTTCCTACATAATAGATCCACGCTCCCTCTTGAGGATTTAAGATGGTTTTAATGTAACCAGTGTATACTTGGATAGAATCAAAACAAGTTGTCCCATAATTTGAAGGATGACTTTTCTCTTAAAATCACATGGAGCCTATCATGGGTAAATCTGGCTGCTGGAATAATCCTCCTTCATCCGCTTGTGCCCTTCTTTTCTGGACTCGCAATTCAATAATTGGAATGGGTGGAGAAATACAGCTTTTGGCACTCATATATGCAATTATACAAGCACACAAGAGTGAAATTGTAGGTCTTGGTAAATAATAATTCTGTGTGTTGGGGAGTCAGCATTAACAATGTAGCAAAACCATGGCGGGATATCTCGAAATATTGTGGGGAATAGGTGGCAGTAGTAGCTCTGTGTGCACAGAATCCTAGAGTTGGGAGGGACCCCGAGGGACATCTACTTCAACCATCTGCAATGCAGGAATCTCAGCTAGATCATACATGAGAAGGCCATCCGACCTCTGCTTAAAAACCTCCAAGGAAGGAGAGTCTGCCACCTTTTGTGGAAGTGTGTTCCACTGTCGAACAGCTCTTACTGTCAGAAAGTTCTTCCTGTTCTTTAGTCAGAATCTCCCTTCTTGCAACTTGAATCCATTGGTTTGGGTCCTAGCCTCTGGAGCAGATGAAAACAAGCTTGAAGAGGGCTGTAATATTTCCTCTCAGTCTCCTCTTTACCAGCAGGATTTTATGGGCTTAGTAGACTGCACGCGGATCAGCCCCTTCACCCAATTTAATAATAACAATAACAACAACAACAACAACAACAACAACAATAATAATTTATTTATACCCTGCCCTCCCCGGCCAGAGCCAGGCTCAGGGCAGCTAACACCAATAAAATCACAGTAAAAACATAATAGAGGGAAAAGAGAGGGGGGAGGGAAACACAATTTAAAATACAGGTTAAAATGCCATTTAAAATGCAGCCTCATTTTAAAGTAGCCGATAAATCAAGACCATAAGGGGAGGGAAACATAAGGGTCAGACCGAGTCCAAACCAAAGGCCAGGCGGAACAGCTCTGTCTTGCAGGCCCTGCGGAAAGATATCAAATCCCGCAGGGCCCTAGTCTCTTGTGACAGAGCGTTCCAGCAAGACGGGGCCAGTACTGAAAAGACCCTGGTCCTAGTTGAGAGCAATCTAACCACTTTGCAACCTGGGACCTCCAAAATGTTGTCATTTGTGGACCTTAAGGTCCTCCATGGGGCATACCAGGAGAGGCGGTCCCATAAGTATGTGGGTCCTAGGCCGCATAGGGCTTTAAAGGTAAAAACCAGGAGAGCACAATTTTGCATAGGTTTTGCATTAGATGCAAATATATGTCGTCTTTCACAGGGCCTCAAAGATAAACCTCTCACAAGCAATAAGAATGTGAACAGGTGAGGCTTTTCTCAATGATAGTTTCATAGTACAAAATACTTTAACCCATTCTATTTCTGCCTACCACCTGGCTGTTACAGCTAGAAGAGCACTGTTCTCCCCAAGTGCCAACTCTAAGCCGTTCAAAGAACTCAAGTTTCATGAGTTGCAAACCAGGTAGGTTACACTAAGTCAGGGGTAGTGAGCCTTTTGGGCTCCACACGCCAGATCATTATGAGATCCTAGCCTTGTAGGCCAAACTTGACATGTGGGCAGGGTCTGGCATCACTATGATTGAGTGCTTGAGGCCTTTTTTGGTGCTTTAAAGTGACTTGCTCATGCAGCCGATCCAGCTGGCTTGGCTCAGCTGATGGGTGGTAATGCTGAAGTCTACTTTCCGCAGGCACTGGCTGCACAAGTGAGTTCCTGCAGGGAACTTGCTAGCACATCCAGTTTAGCTGATGGGTGATAAAGCCAAAGACATACTTTTCAGGCTCCTGATTGTATTCTGGCAGCTGCACCTCCCCCTGACCCACACATGATGTATGACATCAGGTTTGAGGCAGGTGGGCATGGCTTGTGGAAAACAGCCAGGGATTCTGCACCCTTACCGTATGTCTTTCCTCAGTTTGATCTTAGACTGGCAATACCACACTCAGTGGAAGATCAGGCACAGCACTTCACATCGTGGTTGGGGCTGAGCGGGTGCGGCAGGAGATCAAAAAGCATTTAATATTTATAGCAAGATTCAGATGCCCATACAGTGGTGCCCCGCAAGACGAATGCCTCGCAAGACGGAAAACTCGCTAGACGAAAGAGTTTTCCGTTTTGGAGGGGCTTTGCAAAACAAATTTCCTATGGGCTTGCTTCGCAAGACGACAGTGTCTTGCGAGTTCCTGCTGGTTTTTTTCCCTCCCCCCCTTTTTCTAAGCCGCTTATCAGCTGGTCCGATCAGCAGATAAGCCGCTAAAAGCCGCTAATAGCGCTAATCCGCTAATCCTTCAATGGGCTTGCTTCGCAAGACAAAAAAACCGCTAGACGAAGAGAATCACAGAACGGATTCTTTTCGTCTTGCAAGGCACCACTGTACTTGGGTAAATTCAAGAGTAAACTGTTAAAAAGTAAGCAGTATAATTGAAAAGCATTGTTGTGGTTATTCATCCTCTTCCTGATAACTACAGCAGTGTTATCTGCACAGGTCAGACAACTGCTCATTCCCCAACCCCTTCTTTTTTGTTAACAAAAGGGACTTGTGTCTTTGACATGAATGCCCCCCCTTTTTGTGTTTATAGGATCAGGAACAGCCCACTGCAAGAATACATCCATTCTCCTCCCCCCCATGGGAGGAAATAAGTTAATCACATGCTGCATTTGTAGCTGCATTTCCCAATGAAAGAAAAAAGAAAGAGGGAGGGAGAGGGAAGTCCCAATATGCCAAGAGACTTGATGACAACATCGGTCTGCACTGCAGGGTTGTCATATACATTTTGGGCCCCACCCTGGGCCTACAAAACATTCTTAGTATAGCAACACTGAGCTACTTTGCACGAATGATGTTACCCATGATTTACCCACCACAGCCATTTCTCCCCCCCCTCTCCCCCAAACGTATGGTATCATAATGATGGTTTTTATTTGCATTTTATTTGATTTTATAAGTTCAAAGCAGAGTAATTCGGGGGGGCTGGGGTGTGACATTAACATATGAGAGTGCTGGAGGTGAATTAGTTAAACTGGTTACCCAATCAGAACCCAGGGGGGTGGAGTCAGAGGGACTATAAAACTAGCTCTGGGAGAGGCGAAGGGAGCAGTTTGTTGGGTGGGTGGTTGGAGTGGGAGTGAATTGGGATGGAGTCTGGGTAGGTTGAGTTAGTGTAGCGAAATAAGCTGAGTCAGGAACAGCTAGGAGCTAGGAAGACAAGTAAATATCTGACAGGTGGTTTAGTGAGTGAGAGCAGGTAGCGGAATTTATAGGTCTGGATAGGCACCCCATGATTGTAATTGACTGATACCATTTATGAAACCACACACTTGTTAAACTACAATAAATAAACAGAAGTTTATGTTCCAATTTAACCCTGACTGGACTCAGTATTGTACCAGGTAGGGCCTGGGTGGTGGCAGCGAGAAATAAAGTGGTGGCACAGGAATCAATAGACAATGAAACGTCCGGGGACCCTGTGTGATCGCCACAGCAGGGCATGAAATTAACCCTGTGTTAGAGCAGGAGGTCTTGTCTTTGTTGCTGCCTTTTGCTTTCAGGTGAGTGTGCTATTGCCAGGCCGTTGCTACACATTGATCAATTATTTCTCTGGACAATATTCATCTGTATACCAGGGGAAATTGGGGCTAGGAATGGGCACAGCTTCAGAATGAAGCCCCTTCCCGTTGCTTGGAGAAAACAGATTCCTAGATCATTTAAAGTTATCTGTAGCATTCATCACTCACAGCTCTGACATTGCTCATTGGCTAAAAGAAGTTTGTTTTATAAGGGTTAAAAACCCATGAAGTCAGGTTGTGGTTCCCTTACCAGTACTGGGCCCAGTGCAGCTGCACCCCAGTCAGAAACTGTAGTACAAGGTTCTAGCGGATTATAGAATAGATTGGTGCAAAGTAAAAGAATCAAGGCGCTCAGTTAACTTCCCAGTTGCCACTTAGTAATTGGGCAAATGATGCAAATATATCTGAACAATACACTGCTCCAATGAGGTGAAATGAATGTGAAATCAAATATCTAGTGCTGCTAAGTAAAATCCTGAGTATCTAGTATTATTTGTGTTAAATTATTAAAACCTGAGTTATTGCCACCTAAGGGTCTAGCCCAGAGGCTTCCAACTCAGAGCTCCAGATTTTGAACTATTTTTTAAAGCCAGCCTGTAGCTTTATCTGTTTATTAAACCTAGTGAAGGAAATCAGAGCTGCAAATGGTGAGACATTTGGACACCAAGGCTACAGGAATCCCTGTGGCCCCCAAGAGCTGCTGTTTTCACATCCTTTCTACTGCACTTTTCCTGCATCTGTCTCATTTCCTAGGCAGAAATTCAACAGGTTAAACCTTTCCTCATATGTATATAAAATTATGGAAAAAATTCACTGCGATTGTACTTTTTCTAATTTTGTGTTATGCCGTGCCACCCATGGCAGATGTTTTGTGACTGGTCCCCCCAGTGCTGCCTCAAAATCCAAAAAGATTGGCGACTCTTGATGTTGCCCCTTATGATCCTACACAGCAATTCCATATTTAAACAGGGCGATGGTGGATGAAACAACAGTATGTGCCATGTTTTGTAGGAAGGGTTGACACTGTTGATATATTTCACTGGAAGTTCTCCCTTGCTATTGCTTTCAGATATCTCTTTCCTCCCATTATGCTATTCTTGAAGCACCTAGCCGAAGAGCAGGCACTTTAAAAGCTTTGGATTGCTTATGTCACAATCATAGACATGTATATTTGCATTCTGTTTCCCTTCCTGGGTGCTATTTTTACTAGGTATCTTTTGGAATGTACGGGCAGAAATTCTTTGGCCACTTTGGATGACGGGGTTTAACATGGACCAGCCAGACGCTGTCATAAGTACACATGCAATTTAAACAAAAAAGTGAGGACACGAACTGCAAAGTCTCCCTGTAGCTTTCGGTGCATGACTCAAGCAGCTGGCCCAGAGCAGGTGTAGTTAAGTCAGTGCTAAACCACACCTATGTTTTCCAGCTTGCCCAATGAAAACCACACATTTGTGCTGTGTCTTTTTGCTCTTGCCTTTCATTTGCTTCTTCTCGTATTAGCTTGCTCGGTAACCAAAGCCAGATTCCAGGTGCATTATTCTATGATCAATCTGTAATCATAGAAACAGAGTTCCTCCTCTTAATTCCTCCGTTGCCAACCATTTCTGGGTGGGTGAATGTCAGTAGCTGTAGTTATTT
This sequence comes from Podarcis liolepis, assembly GCF_965112155.1. Classification (NCBI taxonomy): domain Eukaryota; kingdom Metazoa; phylum Chordata; class Lepidosauria; order Squamata; family Lacertidae; genus Podarcis; species Podarcis liolepis. The sequence goes on from NC_139558.1 coordinate 10,536,246, forward strand.
TTAAATGTGAGAGGTGAGGCTTGTCATGCAAAGCTGAAAAGAGGGCGTTTGTTTGCAGAGCTGACATCAAAGTGTAGATTGCTGCTTACTGGCTGAGCATTTTTGCTTTTGTACCTGGTAATCTTTAACGTGGTCTGTCAGTCACAGAGACCATTGCTTAACCAGAGGATTCATATGAAATATTGCTAGCATTTATGATCCAGAAGATTGGCATTCTGTTTCTCCGCATACTGGACTTTGAAACTTCAGCTAAGCAGCTTGCAATCCTTTCCTTCACGTTGCTCAACTAAGCAATTGCTTTCCACTTCTCTTCACAGGATAATATAAATGTGTTTTTGAAAGCTTGTGAAAATCTTGGATTAAAAGAAGCTCAGCTTTTTCATCCTGGTGACCTTCAAGATCTATCTAATCGAGTTACTGTCAAGTAAGTATCCTGTGTTTTTATCAGTTGACTTTTAAGAATATTCAAATGTGACTTCTGTGGTGCTGCTGTTCATGTATATAGGGATTTTATATAATGTTTCCTTTGTATGTTCAGCGTGGAAGCTGTCAGGCTTCTTTAGATCTTCAAGCCTGTAAAAGCTGGGATTTAATTTGCGTCCATTTTTCTGGAGCAACTACCTTGGTACATTTTGTTTTTAAGTATTTGCTGACATTTAAAATGTGCCAAGCTGCTTTACTAATTAATGGCTGCATTGCTTGAAGATGCAAAGTCGAATGTTCAACAGTTCTTAAATGTGAAAGTAAAAATGGAAGCCTTCACTATAAGCTTGTAATTACCAGAAGGGTACTCTCTCTGTGTGTGTTTGCTATGCATGTATGTACCCACCTTTGGTCTAGCATTCAGATCTTGAAATCTGCTAACTGGAGAGCTGAACCCAAGTGACATACTGTGTTGCCTGTGGATTTTCTGCTAAAATGTTGTGTGATACATTACTAACAGAGGTAATATTGTGTAGTGCAGAGTTGGGCAGACTGCAGGCTTGTCATATATCTACTTTGCTTGTTTTTACTAAACAACACCCCACCCCCAAGTTTTAACAACCAGGTGCAAAGGACATAGATTTAGAATAAAAGAACTGGGTGCTTCTGAGCTTATGCGGAGCCTAGGAACTTTTCAGCACCTGAACTGAACTTGTAGTCCTTTCATGAAAAACTCCACTGTTACCCCAAACTTTCTTCTCTTCAGCTACCTAATTCCAGATGAGGAGGAAGCACATTTTTTTAAAAAATGACATTGTTAAACAATTGTTCACAAAAACCCCTGGTGAGATACTGCAGGTTACCTAGAGATCTACCAGTAGGTCCTCATCTGCCCAGCCTTGTTAAAGTGACTAAGTTTATGTGTTGTGGACTTAGAAGTCCTTGATTCTATTTTTCCTAAGCAGTTCATTGATCAAAGGTTGTGTTAAGCTACTAAATCTTGGCCACAGTGACCCGTCTGTAATATCAGGTTGATAACAGTGCCCTGCCATAAAAGCTGATGTATGAATTACTGAAAACAATATATATGAAGCATTTGAGAGTGTTGAGAGTACCATATAATAATGACAATAAAAAAGAATAATTTCATCATTCCTGAGGGCAGTCTTTCTCACTATTAGAATAGGTTTGAGAAGAGAAGTCTTAGTGTGTGCAGTATCAGAGAGAAACTATTCTCATGAAAAGGAAAGCTAAGTACAGTGTGTTCAGGCTATGTATAATTGCTATTATTATAGTCTGTTTCACGAGATAATATAAATGTTAGGTCTTGAACAAATTATTCATTGCTTTCTATAATCTTGGAACTGCCAGAGCTTGCTTTTACTATACGGCCAGGAGTTTCACTGAAGACAAAGTCCTTAAAACGTTGCCAAGAATTTTGTCGTTAACAAGTGTTACTAAGGTAAATACAGCATACAGGAAGTGTTTCCTGGGCTGTTAACCTGTGCTAGTGGTTACAGGTTGTGGAGAAGTAGGTAGGGCAGTAATCAACAAGGCAAGAATGCAAGGATTCAGAGAAACCTTTACCCTTGGTCTTTCAGGCCATTTGAGAAGGGCAATATGCGTGTAAAAGCAGTTGCCAAGAATGTTAGTTTAAGAATGGTAAACACTGTTGTGAAATCAGCATTACTAAGCCTGCAGCAACCTGAAAACTCTACGAATCAAAACCAGCGCTGCAAAAAACCATTTTGTTGATCCGATCGGATGATATGTGTAAGAGGTTATCTCCAGGTGGCCAACCACGAGAGACTATTGTGCAGGTTCCTGTTCTGAAGGTTGGCTCTCTCTGCTGTAAAGGCAAAGCAACGATTCTGCAGACAAATTCCCTGACTCCTCTGGAGGCAGTGAATGGGACTGTTCCCTCCATCAGCCTTCCTGGGTCTTGGTGTGCCCCATTCTGAAAAGCATCCTGGTAGTGGTGGAAGAGGTCACATGCATTGTGTTCATTCCTCTTTAGCAAAGGGTTTCCCAAACCTCGTGAGTTCATTGACCCCTTGATAAGCTTATAAAGCTGTCATCGACACTAACCTAAATGTAAATGAAATTAAGTCAAGAAATACCATCCATTCCTCACTGGCAATGAAGGTGTACTCTATACATGTCCATGCCCTTTGTTTCCGAGGCTCATAGTTCCCACTTATTATTTTTGAACTGTGTCCTGTAATTACCGCTCACCCATTAAAGCAGTGGGCGGGGTTTGCGACCTGGCGCGGGCTTCCTGAGCCTGGTTGACACCCCCCTATTTGCTTGCTGGCCATCGCTACGCCCCCTCCCTGGCTAGCCAATCAGCTGCTGGCTGGGGGGCGGAGCAAGGGCCAGGTAGGGAAGGCTCCAGCCGACCACCTCTCCCTTCCAGTCTCTAGGTCTTTATTCACCCCTTCACAGACCCATTGACACTAGGGGGTCAATACCAACCCCTTTAGGAAGCCCTGCTCTAACAGGAGCAGGCTAGGAAAAGGCACATCCTTCTAACTCTGCTGCAAATGCTGTAGAACTGTCCCTTGTGTTTTCTGTTGTCCCACATCCCAAAGAGAGATGAGTTCTGTTACCTCAGCTGTGATTGTCTGGCTGGCTGATTTATCTCTTCCCCCACCTTCTGTGTGTGTGTCGGCAGGGGAGTGAGGGGAAACCAAGCTTGGACTCTGTCATGATACAGATGCTGCCCTTGAGTCCAGAGTCTCTCTTCCCCCACCCGGAGCTTTAAGTATGGAGAATAGAAAGGAAGCAGCTACCATTGATGCCAGCCCATAGCTTGGCAGTAATGGCAATTTGCCCCTCCTTCCTGCTGTGTCATGTCTTCTAGGACTTGAAGAGAAATGGAGATCTTCAGGAGTAGGGGGTGGAGGGGAGACTCAGATGAGTGGATTGGGGGTGGATGATTGACTTTCGCCTGATTATTTGCAAGGTTTCCCTGGATTCCTTTAAATAAAGTTATAGGAGTTTTCCCTTGTCAAGAAATGCTATGATACCCCTTCCACTACCACACAAACATTGTATATCGTCATGAATCCTGTGGCCAACATTGTGGCACTTGTCACAGTGGCCTGATGAAACTTAAATAATTCTGTTCATTAATAGTAAAGCTGAGTTCAGTTAATAAACATTTTGTGATTTACTGTTTGTGTACCCGGTTCCTTTTAGGTTTGCAAAAGGTATTGATTAGCTTCCTAAAAACAGAAATATACTGCAGCAAAGCAACAATAAACCACACTACCTCTACAGTCTACAGTGGTTGTTTTCCAGCTGGAAGGTGACATGAGCTCATCTTCAGCTATAGTCACTAGGATATGTAATAAACTGAAACTGAGATCAGATAGCTTAAAAGGAAACAGTTGTGCAAGATATTCCTTAAGACTATAAGCATGAACTCTAGTCCAAAATGAGCAACAGGGATATGTAGTAATTGGCAGTGAAATTAATGGTGGAATGGTAGCTCAATTTGAGAACTGCTGTTATCATTTTGGTATCTCTTACAGTTCTTGGAGTAAGAACTAACAGACATTATGATGAGCTCGACATCAGACTCACAAATAAATATTACTTTCTTCATTAGTTAAGCTGATTTATAATTACAGCAAACAATGTCTAGTAGCTGCTATCAAATGCAAAACAACAACAACAATGCACTTCAATTAACAATTAATGATTTGTGCAAAGATTGTTTGCACAACCTGGACTAAGGCAAATACAGTAAATATATGTAATCAGCAGTGGACTAGTCCCAACACGAGACAATTACCTTCAGTTATTGACAGATCATACTATCAATGAAAGCATCATTACCCAAGGGACACTACCTCCTGAAAAGATTCTTTGTCCTGGTCCTAGAGAAACAAAAGCACTATCACAGCTCCCATTAACTTAATTAGAATTTGCACAGCATCATGATGTATGTATGAGAAGAAAATGACATGTCTGTTTCTCTTAATTGGAGCTTTCAAGCATGTCACAAACCTGTCTGGTGTTCAGCTTTAAATCATGATTTAAATTGGAGGGAGGGACAGTTACATACGAAATACCCATTTTAGAGTAACACCACATCCAAACCATACTTTTAAACATTCTTATACACCTCTAACACTTATGGCTACCCCCAATTAATCCTACGAACTGTAGTTTGTAAAGGGTGCTGAGAGTTTTTAGGAGAGTGTTAACCAATATCAGTTCACAGTACTTTACACAGTACACTTTTCATAAGTGCGTTTAAGCATATAAAGGAACATTAGACTTTGGAATTTAAGTTGAACGTTTCTTATGAGACAAACATTGTTTTCTTAAACTAGTGTTTGCAAGTATATTTGTAGCGGGCTGTTCATAATGGTGTTCAGAACCAGTTATTTTCGGCTTCAAAGAGTCTTCAGTGCAGCTGTGAGTTTCAGCGTAGAGGCTAAAGACAGGACTCCTTCCTAAATGCTACCTAGGCAGGTAGTTATGTTTGGAGAGTTGGGGGGCAAACAGCTAATGTATATTCTCAACCCCTGGAGGGGAGATTGAGAACTTCTACACCAATTGCTGCCTTTTCAAGCATTAGGATTGGAACTATATAAACACTGAAATTCAGTAAGTATGTGTTTAGTCATTTGGGAGAATGCCTAGATTTTGAACTACTGAAAATAGTGTATAATTATTTTATTGGGACATGTTTTCTGCACGGTGGGTGGGGGGGGAGTTGAGTATGAATCTCTGCTTCTGTAGGAAGTAAATGTGCTTTAAGGTCAGCCGAGAATATTATAGGGTGCAATGTGAAACTCTTGCTAAAAATACTTGCAGTAGCATGGGGAGAGCTAAACAGTACATTTCAGACTCTTTAATTCTTCCTGTGACGCACAGTTTGGAAGTTTCAATGCCTTGTTATGTTTTAAAATTGAGACTTTTATAAATATCGAAACCATAGATTTGGAAACACTGGTATTGTGTAGTTCTGGAAAGAAAACTGACAGTAGAAATCCTTACATAAATCTGCATTGTAGAAATTCTCTTTTTTATAGATTGAAAAATGGATCTATCTATGGACTGTAAAAATGGAAATAGATATTATACCCTTGCTTAGGTATATTTACTTACACACAATAGTATTTAATGCCTACAAACATTTGGTTCAGGCACAAGGCTCATTTAACCCTGTGCGTTGTTCCCATAGTTACCACCCAGATGCTTATGGGAAATCAGCAAGCAGAACATAAGTGCAACAGCAACTTCCCCTCTTGAGAGTCCCAGCAACCAGCATACGGAGCCATGTGCTTCTGACAGTGAAGGGTAGCACACAGTCATCATGACCACAAGCTATTGATAACCTCACCCTCCCTGAATACGTCTAATCCCTTTTTAAAGCTATCCAAGTTTCTGGCAATCAGTACCTCTTGAATTTTATTCAGAGTAGACCCATTAAAATTAATGGACCTAACCAGTGCTTTTTCCCAGGGGGTACTCAAGGGTATGCAGTACTGGCCCCTCTTTTGTTGTTGTTAAAAAGTGTGGCACTCCAGTGATGGAAAGCATTGGGCATATAAGAGTTATATTATAATGCACCTTTCACATATCAAATGTGGAATCATCATGCGGTATGATAGGTTATCTTCTGGAATTCAAGTATTGTGTGTGTTTAATCTGTTATGATATATTAGGGTTTTTGTTGATGTTAATTATAGCATAATGCTAATTAAAAAAAAATACAAACAATCTCATTAAGTAAGCCAGCTAACAGAGTTGTACAGTGAAGAATAATCTAGTTGCCTGTATGCTGCTAAACCAAAACAGAATTAGAACTTCATTTTTGAGGGCAAACACAGTTAAGATCCTACCTACGCTTATTCAAATGGAAAAGGACAGCAGGCTTGTAAGGCTTCCAGCATTCGCAGGACCCAGGAGGACTGGATTCATTCTGTCCAAATTTCAGGAATATTTCTTACTGCTTACCTCACAGACATTTCTGTTTCTGGCATCTCTGCGTTTCTGAACCAAGCAAGATTATTGAGTTAGTGGTTGTTGGTTATACTATGTGTTGCTGAGAAGCGGCAGCATGTACTGCAAAATTTTAAGTATTGTATGTACTAAAAGGCTAAATGCTGATAAGCGGGTTCACGTGCCAACAGAGATGCTTTATTTGTCACATTGTTATAACAATCTGTAGAAAGCAAAACAAATCAGATTTGTATCTTTTAAAAATAATAATAATGTACTTACTGGCATCACTGGTCTGAAATGCACATGTTCACCAGCAGACCTGTAGCAGATAAGTTTCCAGCAAAAGAAAGAAGAATAAAGACCTCCCCTAAAAGTCTAGAAATAAATTTGTTGGTTTTTTAAAAAAAAAACCGCCCCAAAAAGTGTGGCACTCACTATAACAACTTCATGGTGAGTACCAGCACCTATTTTTCTAGGGGAAAAAGCACCAGACCTAACTTATTCACGTTCATTAATTTCAGCGGGTCTACTCCTGAGTAAAACTGAAGTAAATACCACCCTATAATTTACATATGTGATGTATGAAGCACTTCCAGCATTCAGCTTTGTTACATAGCCCTGGGTTTGGATAGTATGAGAGATAGAGGAAAAATCTGAGGTGAGCAAAGGATTGTAATATTCTAGTTTGTGCAGCTTCAGGTGTGCGTAATGGTACATATCTGAGTTAAGCATTTATGTCCTTCTCGAGTCATGTCGTATAGTTTTGGGCATTTCTTAAATAGTATTATTTCTTATATAAGTGCTTGTAGGTTTCATGTGTTGCCTCCCCATTAGTTTTATTCTCACATCCCAATCATTACAGGTGTATGATAACCTGAGTTCAGTCCTCCTTGAAATTTTGTGGTGCCTTTATCCTCCTGATTCACCACAGCTTCCTAGTGGAGTCAGATGTGACCTCAGTTTTGGCAATAGATACACGGAGGCGAGATCCCTTTGGCATTAATGGTGGTCTTGTTCAGCCTAAACTTCAACAATATCACTAGATCAGGGAATGCTAACCTTTTTAGAGTTCCCTCCCTAATATCAGCCGCAAGAGTCTAGATAGTATCCACCAGGTTTAGATGCCTGAAATGCCCCAAACTGGGAACAAATTGTTGGCTTACTTCATCCAGAGTTGTTTGACTGTTTATACTTGAGATGAGCATTCTGGTTTAAATTAAGAAAGATGAACTGGGGATTTAACTTGGAATATCAGAGCCTTAACTTATGCCAAAGAATGTGAAGGTTTGGTTATATAACAAGAATTTAAATTAAAATGGCCATGTGTGAATTAGTGAAGGTTAAAGTGTTCTTCCTGGTAAACGTTTAATATAAAAGCGGCATATTTTTATAGCACCGCTAAGTTACTGGTCAAAAGATAAGGTGCTGTAATAACCCTGGGTGTAATTGCAAACAAGTGATAATACTGTACTTGAACAACCGAAGAACAGCATAAGAAGAACATTTGCAAAGTTAAATTGAAAAAAGCAATCTGAGTGACATTCCTTTTTTTGCTTTCTTCCTACGTATGACAAATTTAATTACAAAACTCTGCAGCATCCGTAACTATAAAGAATAATACTGAATCTTAAATATTTACATAACTATGTAAAAATAAAATGGAGTGAGATTACTAAAGCATAGCAAAGCAAAGCTTCTGAGTGAGTAAACATATCAACAGCTACATAAATCATTCAAACATAGTATCTTTGAATACTTCTGCCCCATGACTATTATTTACCCATGTATTAGAGATGTAGCATAAGCACTTGCCTGCTCTATGGGATCATCAGATTAGCTGTATAAGTCAGTAGCTAAACATAGTGCAATGCTTTTAGAACGTTAAACATTTGGGTGCATTGGAAATAACTGATATTTACCTTGGGGGGGCATGTGCTTGCCATATGGCTATACAGCTATTATTGAACAGTACTTTAAACTTGTGGTTCATTGGCACTGAGTGAAACAGAAGTTTAAGAGCTCACTTGAAAAGCTTTCCTGGAGGCCTGCTCTTTTAGGAAGTATGTATTTTATTTTCCTTAGCAAAGGGGGGGGGGAAACAATTTTCACCTGGCATAGTTCAGCTGTATGCGGGGGGGGGGGGGATAAAACTCTCCCCAACTCATGACTATATTAACAATGAACTTTAATACAGGCAGAATATAATCATGAGTGCAGATTGGTGAGTACAGTGAAGTACTTCCCTTCTGAAGTTGCTCTATAAACCCTAGCTGTTTTTTTCCAGAAGGAAAAAATAAGATGGACCCAAAATAGCACGTGCTTGACACACACACACCCTCCATCCCGGAAATGATCTGCTCAGAAACATGCTGGAAATTTTGTGTGTGTGACAGAGAGAGAAAGAGATTGCTTGGCTTTTTATGGTGGCTATTAGTACAGTGGTACCTTGGGGAAAGGACGCGGGTGGCACTGTGGGTTAAACCACAGAGCCTAGGACTTGCCGATCAGAAGGTCGGCGGTTCGAATCTCCGTGGCGGGGTGAGCTCCCGTTGCTCAGTCCCTGCTCCTGCCAACCTAGCAGTTCGAAAGCACAAAGTGCAAGTAGATAAATAGGTACCGTTCTGGCGAGAAGGTAAACGGCGTTTCCGTGCGCTGCTCTGGTTCGCCAGAAGCAGCTTAGTCATGCTGGCCACATGACCCGGAAGCTGTTCGCCGGCTCCCTCGGCCAATAAAGCGAGATGAGCACTGCAACCCCAGAGTCGGTCACGACTGGACCTAATGGTCGGGGTCCCTTTACCTTTACCTTGGGTTAAGAACTTAATTCATGCTGGAGGTCCATTCTTAACCTGAAGCACCACTTTAGCTAATGGGGCCTCCCGCTGCCGCCACTGCGCAATTTCTCTTCTCATCCTGAAGCAAAGTTCTTAACCCGAGGTACTATTTAGCGTAGTCTGTAACCCTGAAGCGTCTGTAACCTGAAGCGTATGTAAGCCAAGGTACCACTTTAGATATTTAGTAAGCGGTCTCTGAAGTGGGAAGAGGAAAATAAGATGAACACAATCCCACTTTGAAGGTGGGAGACAAAGGAAGTGCCATGGTTAGGACAGACTTACTTATGTAGACCTGAAAATAAGTGGGTTGGTTATAGGTTCATAGAACCATAGAATTGTAGAGCTGGAAGGGAGCCCACTGGTCATCTAGTCCAACCCCCTTGCAATGCAGGAATCTCAGCTAGATCCTACATGACAGATGGCCATCCAACCTCTGCTTAAAAACTTTCAGTGAAGGAGAGTCCAGCACCTCTTGTGGAAGTGTGTTCCACTGTCGAACGGCTCTTACGGTCAGAAAGTTCTTCCTGTTGTTTAGTCGGAATCTCCTTTCTTGTAACTTGAATCCTATGGTTCAGGTACTACCCTCCAGAACAGGAGCTTCCTCCATCTTTCATGTGACAGCCCTTTAGATATTTGAAGATCATTTATGTTCCCCTGAAAATAAGAAGGTTGGTTATAGGCTTCCTAGAAATGTAGTGGGATAACATCCTACCCTATTTTGATCACCGATAGTAGTAATTCAGAATTTTTCTCTTGCTGGCTCCAAATACTAGAAGGTTTCTATTCCTGGAATGGTTTTGTATTTGTGCATGATGTGTTTTACATTGTGGTAAGAGGCTTTCCTGTGGTATGTTTGTAGCCACAATTCTAATAGTAATTTCAGCCTTTACATTGCATAATTATGAACTCGGAATGGAACATTCTCCATGAACATTGCTTTCAAAACGTAAAGTCTTAGCCTTTGTTACAGTATGTGATGGCTGCTGCTGCTGAGTCATTTTTATACATGCCCTTGTGCTCATTTCCTCCCCAGGGTTGTATCCTCACATGGAGTTTTTGAGGTCTATTTGTGAAATTCTTATGGATGACTCACTGGGTAATATCAGTTTCACACAATCTGAATAAGTTGAAAACTATGCAGGCAACGGTATCGTTGGTGTTCCACCACATGGTTGAGTAATTTGAATGGCCATATTTGCATACAGTATGCTGTCGGTCTTGGTACGCGAGTCTCATTGGGTGAAATGGTAAGATACCTGTATATATGCGGAAGGATCTGTATAATGAGAGGGAAATATTATCCAATTCCCAAAAAATAAAATAAAAGGTGGCCTTGTATTCTGTTTCTAATACTAGCTGGAATAGTCCACATAGTATATAGGATATTTTTGGAAGTCTCCTAAAGCTTTGGGCAGGCGTGCTCCAAGAAATATTGTAAATACATGAATTAAAGGTGTTGTGTCTGGTGGTCAGACCAGAAACTCTCATCTCTAGAATAAATTAATGACCTGATTCAGACATAAAGAAAAAATAATGTGGTTGTGTCCAAATGGGTTTTTTAAACAGACAAACAAAAATGAACAAAAAGCAGAGAAACAAGCTTTTGGCCTACCTATACAAAGAAAGCAGGCAGTTCTGTGGATTTTTATTCTAACAGCTATTTGAGAGGTGATAGAGTGGGGGGGGGGGTCTGGAAGGGGGCACTATAGTATGCCAAGTCCCTGCCTAATCCTATCAGCTTCATATTGTGAAATTCAGCATCATTTAACTTAAAGGGGGTGCGGTTGGAGGCAGAGGAAGTTAAGCTTTCATTACAATAACTCTGAGAGTCCTTTCAGTGCAGAAAGAAGAGAAACAGAGGAAGAGGAAGGGTGGCAGGAAAGCCCATGAATCGTGGCTGCTTCTACGGAACTTTCCCATTCTCTATTTTAACAAAAAAGAAAAAGGAAAAAGAGAGAGAAACGTTTTACTTTACCGGGGCAAAAGCAAAACTAAAACTTTCAGGGCTCTTCCAGGCGACCTGTTTACCCAGTGTTCATTCTTACTTGTTTGCACAAAGCTAACATGGTGGTTAGACTGTGTCCGCTCTTTCCTGAGCATCACTTTTGATTTGTTTACAGGGTAGTTTTGTGACAATGAGCATTCATTCTGTGTTGCTTGTGGGGTGCTTAACCCACACATATCATTGCATTTTCTCATCCCTTTGTAAACCACCAAAAACCATGGCGACATCAATGATTTCTGTAACCTGGAAGTGGCCATATTTCAGAGCAGCATGGAAGCTCTGTCGCAGGAGCAAGAGAAGAGAGTGAATAGGAAACTCTGTGATTCATCAGTACAGCTACTGCAGCTCTGCTGAGTGGGCAGACATCTAGGTTTCTCTTCTTAGATTGAAGCCATCTGGCAGCCACAGTTTTTCAGCATAAGAAGAAAGAGCAGTCTGCCAGAATCTGGCCTTGAGGCTTCAAACAGGAATCCAGCTGGAAAGGGTTTTACTTTGGTGGTGAGCTGGAGGGGGGGGGGCAGGAATAGCAGCAAGCAGTGGGCCAGTGGGAATGGGCAGGAAAAGCTCTGCCACCTCTTCAATATGCTGCCTGAAGCAAGGGACTCATCTTCCCTCATGGTAGGGTCAGTGACATGAAAAGTTAATGTCTGGTGACTGACGAGTAATGTGTTTCTCTCTCTGAAAACTATAACACAGCAATCAACATGCATATGTGAGTTGGATCTAGGACTATAGAGACTCTGAATTAGAGACTTGTTGGCATCTGTCTGTCTCTGGAGACAGTGGAAGAGTGTGTCTTCAGGGGTAAAGTCAAACTGTTAGACAGTTAATGCACGTGCTGTGGCTGTAGAGACCAGTACAGGAGAGACATGTTTTATTGCAGGTGGTGCAGATGAAAGTGCCCAATGTTGCTGCTACAGCTGCACCATAGCGTTAGAGACTGCTTTGTCATACAGTGGTACCTTGGGTTATGTACAGTGGTGCCTCGCAAGACGAAATTAATTCGTTCCGCAAGTTTTTTCTTCTTGCGATTTTTCGTCTTGCGAAGCACGGTTTCCCATAGGAATGCATTGAAAATCAATCAATGCGTTCCTATGGAGACCGTCCGGGGACAGAGGGGAAGCGCCGCGTGCCTTCCCCTCTGTCCCCGGACCTGTTTAAAGCCAGCGGTGGCGGGGAGAAGATTGCTTCTCCCCGTTGCCAGCCCCGCAATCTCCGGGGACAGAGGGGAAGGCGCGTGAGATTGCGGGGCCCCGGAGATTGCGGGGCAGGCAACGGGGAGAAGCAATCTTCTCCCCGCCACCGCTTGCTTCAAAAGAGGTCCGGGGACAGCGGGGAAGACGCGCTGCGCTTCCCCGCTATCCCCGGAGCTTGCGGGGCATGCTTCGTTTTGCGAAGCAAGCCCATAGGGAAATGCGTCTTGCGAAGCGGCTAAGAAAACGAAAAACTCCTTCGTCTAGCGAGTTTTTCGTCTTCCGAGGTGTTCATCTTGCGGGGTACCACTGTACTTAATTCGTTCCAGAGGTCTGTTCTTAACCTGAAACTGTTCTTAACCTGAAGCACCACTTTAGCTAATGGGGCCTCCCGTTGCCGCCGTGCCGCCTGAGCAGGATTTCTATTCTCATCCTGAAGCAAAGTTTTTAACCCGAGGTAATATTTCTGGGTTAGTGGAGTCTGTAACCTGAAGCATATGTAACCTGAGGTACCACTGTATATGGAGACTGTGACATATACAGGGGCAGGATGACTGAGTACTTTTGGGTGTATTATTAATTTCTATTTAGTCATTTATTAAATTGGATGCACAACATGCTGTTTGCTGTGGCTGTATTTTACTGATCCTCCTTCATCGTCTCTGGGTTTTTAGAAACCTGTCAAACTAGTCTCAAGTTAGTTTGGGTCATCCATACTGAGCCAAGAGTGGTTCCTTGTCCGCTTGTGTTTTGCCCAGCAATACCAGTCAAAACTTCTCTTTTTTAAAATTAAGAATCCAAGGCTATACAAAATCCACGGAGTTCCATCCTGGTTAGAGACTTGATCAGATGCCATGCAAGGGATTGCATTAAATTGTCCATATGCATCCCAGTGTTGAAATATTTGTCTGTCTGTGCCAGGAGAAGGAATGTCTTATGACCTTGACAAGCTTGAATTAGATTTTATTCACAAGATTCAGAGATAATTAGATTTGGTAGTCTGAATCCTATGCCCCTTATTATGAAATAGTATAGTCAGTTTCATTGTAATATAGCAATCAGTCATAATACACTAAATGTTAAGTGTAAACAGTTGGAAGGCAACAACTTTGCATGTTCTGAAACAGTATGAGTTTCATGTTGGAGGGCAAACACTTGAACTTTGTTTCCTACTGAAACACTTACACCTTGTCAGACTTCTTAAGCACATTTTCATTGTTTTTGTTGATTTCTAAAATATGCCTTTGATTCTGACCCTTGGCAGCATTTGTGAAATTACAGTTTTGAGTATTGACATATGGGTTACAATATGAGTTTTAACTCTGGGACATCTTTATAAATTAGCATTGGTCGCAACTGACCGCTAACACCATGCCGATTACAAGCTTGAGGTGGTGGTGGTAAAACAAGCATGTTTAGTTGCTCTCCCTTTTAGTTTCTTTTTAAAATATATAGTAGAGGGTGTTAATATATAATTAAATATAGTAGAGGGTGTTAATAATAATTAAAAAAAGGATGGTTGTTGCTTCCCAGTTAAAGTGGGCAATAAAAAGATTTCCAGCCTCCTTTGATATTCTGGTTTCCTGCACTAGGTAGCAGAGCCGTAGCTAGGGGGTGGTGAGGTGGGCCCCCACCAGGGGTGCAGGCGAGGGGGCAAAATCGGCTTAAAATATGTCCATAAATAAAAATTTTGATTATTGCTTCATAAGAAAAGGTTTTAAATAGAGGGTGAATGGAATGGGTGGAAAGGGGGGTTGGAGGAGAGGCGGACAGAAAAGCTAATTTGTCCATGGCTAGGGGGTGCAATCTGGACAGTTCTATCAGGGCCGCAAGATCACCTAACTACGGCTCTGCAAAATAAGATTTGGCAGATCCAAACAATCCTAGAAATAGACATGGGGTGGGAAGACTTTGAAATGCGTTTTCTTCATCTCTTGTACCCCAGTTTTGTTTTCCAGAGTTCAGATTAATGGTTTTAAGTACAAACAAGTACCATATTCACTGATAGAATGCATAATAATAATAATAATTTATTATTTATACCCCGCCCATCTGGATGGGTTTCCCCAGCCACTCTGGGCGGCTTCCAACAGAACACTAAAATACAATAACCTATTAAACATTAAAAGCTTCCCTAAACAGGGCTGCCTTCAGATGTCTTCTAAAAGTCTGGTAGTTGTTTTTCTCTTTGACATCTGGTGGGAGGGCATTCCAGTGGGCGGGTGCCACTACCGAGAAGGCCCTCTGCCTGGTTCCCTGTAACTTGACTTCTCGTGGCGAGGGAACCGCCAGAAGGCCCTTGGGACTGGATCTCAGTATCCGGGAGACGCTCCTTCAGGTATACTGGACCAAGGCCGTTTAGGGCTTTAAAGGTCAGCACCAACTGATGATCTCTCCCAACGGCTGCATGTAGATGTTGAAAAGCATGGGGGAGAGGACAGAACCCTGAGGCCCCCCACAAGTGAGATCCCAGGGGTCGGAACACTCATCCCCCCCCCCACTTTCTGAACACGGCCCAGGAGGAAGGAGCGGAACCGCTGTATGACAGTGCCCCCAGCTCCCAGCCCCTGTAGACGGTCTAGAAGGATGTTCTGGTCGATGGTTTGAATGGATTGTTGTACTCCAGTTGTATAAAAGGAAGAAAACTGGTTCATTCTGTCATAGAGCTGTGTCAAGGCAGGATTCTGCTGTAATTAAAATAATCAAAATACATACATTCAGGTCTGTGTAGAGGGACAGCCCAAGACATTTTGTTGCCTAAGGCAGAGTAACAAATGATGTGTATTCATACCCCATCAAGGTACATAGCATCTAAGGCCAGTCAAGTTATTTTGGCACCTGAAGCAGAAAATCCCAGAATGACTTTGCCATAAAAAGACAATATCTGGGCGTCCCTTCATGACACCCAAAATCAGTTGCCTAACATTGGAATAGAAACTGTATGCATTATCCCACTTATTTTAGCTATGTAACACGAATAAGCACAAATAGCATTTTGAAACCTCACAGCAGAAGGAACGAATCTCTTCCCAACGAAGTTAGGTAGGCATAAAATTAGATGCACCCACTAATGAAATAGTTATCTGTTCCTGACATCTTGGGTAGTTTTAACCACTCTTTGTTCTTTCCACTCTTTGGCATTTAGAAAAAAATTGTCAAGTTCTGCAGACTTACAGACCATAATTTGTAATGTCTAGTTCTTCTTCTTTCTCTACCCTGTTGGATAAAATGGATGGTTTGAACATAACATTTCCCCCTTATTTTTCTCTTTGTTTTTAAATCAATGACATCTCTGTTGCCTTTCTTACAAACTGATGGAATATCTGCTTTTAGTTTCTTGAGCACATTAAAGTTGAACAATGTCTAAGTTTATACTTTTTCTATAAACTTAGAATGCTTTTTTTGTATTATTAAAGCATACAATTTATTGATATTTTTGTATGTGATCCTGCTGCACATAACAACACAAACTTCATTGCAGTTACCTAACATACAAAATCAATTCCTTTTTTTGAGACTGCAGCTTTTGGAGAGAGAAACGATCTATACATCTTAAAAATAAGAAGCATGCTAGGCTGCCTGCAGTTGCACAATCTTTATTTGTTGTCTTTTTCATTCCTTGTGTAATCTAGTTAAACAACTTGCTATGTTAACTGGTAGGAAGTGAGAATTATTCCATAGTTTCAGGGTGTGGGGTTTCATTTGTTCCTCATGTATGTGGGGTGATGGGAAGATTCTGATCAAATTGCAACACTCTTAACAAGCTAAAACAAGCAGGAAGACAAAAGTCCAATATAAAAAATCAACTACTATACCAACATAGTATTGACATATTTAAAATATGAAATGCAGCTTTGACAGGAAAAGCTATGCTGAGAGCCAAAGTCTGCATGTTTATTTAAAAAAACCTGTACCCCACTTTTCACCATATGGGTCCCAAAGTGGCTGTTATCTCTATATTGTAACTAAAATCCAGTAAATGACAAACATAACTGGATTTTTCTATGTAAAGCTCCCAAAAATGTCTTGATTGCTGCTTCTTCAACATTTTGAAGGCAATCCTTATTTCAGAGGGGGTGAAACACTACACATACAAACTTGTTTTCTCAAAGTCTGTGCCTGAGCAGACAAGTTCTGAGCTTGTGGTTTTCAGAATGTCAGGCAGGTATTTTATGGCTGTCTGACCAGTGGAGAAGAATAAAAGATCACTAGCAACGAGACCTGCAAAAAGCATCTTGAACATTAATAGACTAGTTTTAGTGTTGAACTTTATCTCTGGCCTGAGCCAAAGACTTGGCTTGCTACTGTTTCCTGTCAAAGGCTTTGCTTATCTTGTCTGCAACCTGCCTCGTTTTTTTTCATGCTATCTAGATTTCAGCCCCACTGACTTCATAGGACACATGTATCTCGCTAGACAAGAGTACAAAATGTATTGTATAAATCTGCCAGTTGGCACAGTCTTCTAGAAGTATTCTTAGTGCGCTAAAAGCCTAGAATCTGAATTCCCATACCATTTAAACTCATTGACACAAATTCCCTAATTTATCTAGCAGTTGCAGACATGTTAAATTGTTGAGAGCCAGTGTGGTGTTAGACTAGGAGCTTGGGAGACCAGGGTTCAAAAACCCATATGACCATGGCATTCCCTGAGTGACCTTGTGCCAGTCAATGCCTATCAGCCTAACCTACCTCACAGGGTTGTTGTGGGGGATTAAATGAGGAGAGGGAGAACGCCACCTTGAGCTCCTTGGAGGAAAAGGTGGGATAACAATGCAATTAACCACCATCACCCATGCTGGTATGTTCAAATGACAGTAGGTTTTCCCAGATACCATGGGAAAAATACCCCAGACATTGGTTGTGAGAACTGGCCCTTGGCCTGTAGACTTCTGTGGTTATGTGAATTAAGTACAGTGGTGCCCCGCAAGACGAATGCCTCGCAAGACGGAAAACTCGCTAGACGAAAGAGTTTTCCGTTTTGTAGGTGCTTTGCAAAATGAATCTCCTATGGGCTTGCTTCGCAAGACGACAATGTCTTGCGAGTTCCTGCTGGTTTTTTTTCCCCTTTCCCCCCCTTTTTCTAAGCCGCTAAGCCGCTTATCAGCTGATCCGATCAGCAGATAAGCCGCTAAAAGCCTCTAATAGCGCTAATCCGCTAATCCTTCAATGGGCTTGCTTCGCAAGACGAAAAAAAAACGCTAGACGAAGAGAATCACAGAACGGATTCTTTTCGTCTTGCGAGGCACCACTGTACAGCGTCTTGCTCAGGGTTTTTTAAACAACCACCTAACCTCTATAAGAGCAGCCTAGCATAGCTGCTGTAGTGCATCTCTCTACCTTCTGCCAATAACAACTGTTTTGTTCCAGCAGCAAGTGAGAGTATAGCAAATCTAATAGTTCCAACACAGTTAGCCAGAGAGAAGGTATCCAGGCAGCAAATGTGTCTCTGTGTGTAGGAGGATGAAATCCATCAGGCTGGTGCAACATACTTAGCCTTTGTAGACTGTCTGGAAAGGAAAATAACTATAAACTATTGTACGTGAAGTATTTTCTAGTGATAAGCCATTTGACTCTCAGGTTGCTTTTTCCAACAGCTGTTAAGGTGGAAGGTTTTTTTTGGGGGGGACGGGTTTTGTTTTTGTTTGTTTGATGCAGGAAAGAAACAAACCCTGTTGTGATTTGACACTGCCTTGGTTTATTGTCTGGGGGTGAAGGGGCTGCATCAAAACTTTTCTGAAAATAAATATGGTTTCACTTATAGCGAGATACTGCAGTATTCATATTCACAATGCATGGAAACAGGGGCGGGAAATGGGCTTGGCGGGTAAACTCTAGGAGGCTCAGCAAGAAGCCATGGATCTTTTCCACTGTTAGGCACAATTTCCTAGGTTTTAATTATAAATTTGTTTCTTCTTCTGCCCTTTGTGGTGCATTGATGTGAAATACTGTATCCTCAGTTGCAGTTTAGGGATTGTGCTGGTCCTGTGTTTATAACCCAATCGCCTTCTCAATCTGGCCCACGGACGGTCTGGTAATCAGCGTGTTTTTACATGAGTAGAATGTGTGCTTTTGTTTAAAATGCATCTCTGGGTTATTTGTGGGGCATAGGAATTCGTTCACCCCCCCCAAAAAAATAGTCCGGCCCACCACATGGTCTGAGGGACGGTCGACCGGCCCACGGCTGAAAAAGGTTGCTGACCCCTGGGTTAGACTCAGGGTGAAGAATGAATTAAAAGCCTAACATGCTTAATTTAAAATTAATAGATAAATTGGTTGCACATGTTAACACCCCCATTCCATCCCATGAGCTTTAACTGTAGCCAGCAAGCTCGTACTTGTGAACTCCTTCAAGGTTTCCCCAGCCTTCTTCATCTTTCCAGTGCTCTTATGCAGAGGTGGGCAGAGTCCCATGTTATCAAGTTCCTAAAGTTAATATAAAATATTAGCCAAAGGTGCTTATGTGGTGAGACTGGGCTTCCCTGTTCCATCTTTCCTGGCCTAGCATATTTTCTAGGAGGCTGCCTTGGGGCCCCCAACAGATTGATGCTTAAGCACTCCCACATCTCTGCTAACTGACTGGCCATGTTTTCAGAGATCAATCTGAGAGTCAGCTGTTGGCGGGGGAAGGAATGTGCAGCTGTCCAAGGGTGGGGACAGTGTAGGCAGGCAGATGAACTTCAAAAGCTGTTTGGACTGCATTGCAGAACCACAGAAACACTCTGCATTGCAGAGTGAAGATACCTTAGTTGCAGGGAGGCAGTTGGAGGACGGTACAGTCAAGCTCTGGTCTTAGATATTGCCTAGCATATTTACTAGCTGAGCCTAAAGTTCTTAAAAGTCACCCAGGGCACTGCAAATAGGAGAGGTGCCCCTGCTCTCAGATAGGCAGATAAAGGGATGTCACTCAGGTAGAAAATAAGAATGTGTTCGATGGCACCTAGAGACTAACTTCCTGGATCCTTTTTTATTGTAAAACATACTAAGCTTTGCATTTCAGCAGAATCTGAATTTATAAGTAGGTGTAAAGGAAGGCAGAAAAATCATCTGAAAGCTGATAGCTAGGAACAAAGTTTTAAAGGGATATTATATAATTTTTTTAATGTAGAATTTGTATAGTATTGATAGAAAACACAGTCTTAAGCCCCCACTTTGATAGCCAAATGAGTTCCTGTTCAGCTCTCTCGTGTTCTGTATGTCCCTATAGTTTGACCTTCCTAAGAACAGCGACTCCGATGTCTGCAACACTGGCCTATTTTGCATGTAGTGTTAAGCTAAATTTTCTTCACTTCCTTTAGTGTGGTATTGATAAAACAAACGCTGGTTCTTGTAAAGTTCATGCTTGAGGGAGATAATAAAATGTTCAGAATGTTGAGTGCATAAAGCTATATTGCGCAATGGTTGAGTTTTTCCCTCTCAGCTTCAGTAACTACTTGGGGAGATTCCATTCTATGTGTCAAGGGTGGCAGTGATCCTCCTAGGGACAATTGTAAGAGACATTGAGTGTCGGCATTTTAATGCAATGACTGAGAACCATAGAAGTACCTCTTTATCCTGGCCTTTCACACACACACACACACACACACACACACACACACACACACACATTCTAGCTATAATTGTAATATTGCCCAAGAGTGAAGCACACTCTCCTTTCTACAAAAGCAAGAAGTGTCCATCCTTCTAGAGTTTTCCTTTTTTTAAAAAAAAGCAAATAGTAAAATAAACTCCCTTGATTTCTAGAGATTGCTTGTTTAAATTAAACAGATGGCCTTTTGAAGGTTGCTAGCTGATAAAAACACACAACTCCATTTGCTTGGCTAGAGCTTGGAAACAATCTGGTGATTAGAACACAGGGAGTGAAGTGCAGATAATTCTGAATATTTCAGCTGGTAAAGAGGGTCACTGGGGACCCACAAAGACATACTGCTCAATTTGAGAGAGTGTTGCTGCTTTAAAAGCTGGTACTATGTGTGTGCAGACACACTTCCTTCTCTGCATTATTTCTGTAGTATTTATAAATGTGCAGGCATTAGAAAGTGATCACAAATCTCCACTATGTGCTCCTTATAAGGAACTTAAGACTCAGAAGTATGGAAATAGCCTCATTGCATTATTGCAGGGCAACAATTGAAAACTGCACGGTCACTTCCTTGCCCCTCCCCGCCAGATTCCATGATTCATGTTTAAGTGAATCCCATTCTTGAAAAATGATACGGCCTCTGTCTAGCTCACTAGCCGTTTCAGGTTGTGTTCCCATGAGAGTGGTGCCAAAAATAGCCTCTCTGTATTAACAACTGTTTCCTCCATGGCCTATAATGTTTGCAAGCATACTCCAACATGTTGTGGACAAGTGAGTTCTTGCAGAGTGCTTCACTAAAGCTAGTTCCATTTTTGATTGCATCCCTATGGAGATGGTAATGTGTTCACCAGCTATATTCAAATGAACATAACCTTCAGTAAATTAATTCACATTCTGTTGACATTATTATAATAAGAATTCACATTAGACGTCTAAATGATTGTAAATGTGTCTCTGCATTGCTGTAACTAGTGTTGCCTTTCCAACCACTCATTGTTATAACAAAATTTCAGTTATATTTTATGTCCTTTTTCCAAAAAAAGGACAATGGATGTAAACTCCCACCAGACCCCACCATCTGTGTGATGTATGAGTTCTTGCTAGATGACCCATATTTCCTCCCAGTATGCTTTTAAATTACAGTTGCTCCCTTCTTATCTCTATAGTGAAACTGAATTTCTTCTAGAGTGCTATATCTTCATCCTTTCTATCACTGCTGAGGACTTGAAGCTTAGAGTTTCAAAGATCAATTAGCGTTGCTTTCCTTTTTACGTAGAGGTGTTGCCGTAAAGCTTGCCATAACTTTTTGGACCAGAAAGCTCAAGGAAAGTTCATAGAGGCAACTAGAATTCTGCATTTTTAGAATAGTGTCGTATTTTTCGCTCTATAAGATGCACCAGACCACAAGATGCACCTAGTTTTTGGAGGAGGAAAACAATAAAAAAAATATTCTGAATCTCAGAAGCCAGAACAGCAAGAGGGATCGCTGTGCAGTGAAAGCAGCAATCCCTCTTGCTGTTCTGGCTTCTGGGATAGCTGCGCAGCCTGCATTCGCTCCATAAGACGCACACACATTTCCCCTTACTTTTTAGGAGGGGAAAAGTGAGTCTTCTAGAGCAAAAAATATGGTATTTTCTCTGGTTTGTGTCTTGATAATCTGTACTTTAATGCATGTTAATAGACTTGAGCAGTCAGTTTGGCTATATAATTACAGTACTGTTTGGTATTAGTCATTCTAAAAGATTTAATATATGCTTGACATGTTACTGTTTGTGTGTTTTTGCAGACCAGAAGAGACTAACAGAAGAGTGAAGAATGTAAGACTCATTCTCTTTTAATTATTTGATTCACACATGCAGATGGTTTAAAAAACAAACTTGGACCTTTAGCTTAGTTAACTGAGCTTTCTCCTCTTCTTGAAAGAGGTCAAGCAGTAGAAAGAGAGACCCTTCAAATGGCACAATCTAATTAAATGCAGTGTGTGCGGTGCTTTTTATTAGATAGGTTTACAACATACCTACAAACCCCATGCAACCAAGGCAATTTGCTTTTCAGATGGTGGGTGGGTCTTCCTTTACTATCTAGGACCTAAGGCCTGTTTGCTTATATCATGGTTGGGGTTTGTGTGTATGTTTCACTCTGGTGAGTGTATGCAAAGTTGGACAATGTTATTGCATATTTTTGTATGATAATATTTGTGCAATCGGAGGGATGCGGGTGGCGCTGTGGGTTAAACCACAGAGCCTAGGACTTCCTGATCAGAAGGTTGGCAGTTCGAATCCCTGCCACGGGGTGAGCTCCCGTTGCTCAGTCCCAGCTCCTGCCAACCTAGCAGTTCGAAAGCACGTCAAAGTGCAAGTAGATAAATAGGTATCACTCTGGGGGGAAGGTAAACAGCGTTTGCCATGCTTTGCCAGAGCTGTACGCCAGCTCCCTCGGCCAATAAAGCAAGATGAGCGCCGCAACCCCAGAGTCGGTCACGACTGGATCTAATGGTCAGAGGCCCCCTTTACTTTTACCTATTTGTGCAGTAAGCTGCATTGATACAATCTGAATATCAGCAGATCATGTATAATGTAGGTTCAAGGTTCAATAATGTGTTAAAAGGAAATAAGCCATTCTGAACAAAAGAAACCAAACTCTGCTCCAAGAGAACTCAAATGACACTAATAAATTATGTTATGTAAATGTAACAAGGAATTATGCAAACCATATGCATTCATTTATTTGAACAATGCTTACTTTAAAAATAATAGTAAGAGTTCTCCTGAAGTGCTTGTGCAGTTTGCTGACTTCAGTTCTTTTAAGACTGAATTCTGAATGGACTTGGCCAATTCATTAACAGTTGTGCCAGTAAATGCAGTACAATGGATGTGCTGCTTATTTCAAGACCATCATGTTTTGTTCAAACCTCTGTATGTGAGTATAATTTGGGAGTTTTTCCTTCTGCACCAGTGTAGTGGCAAGAAAAGTGTGGGGAGCGATGGAAAATGTTTGCTGCTCCATTTCACCCTCCAAAGTATGCATGTTGTGCATGCAAACTACACTCACTGTGCAGCAAACCTTTTTCGGTGCTTGTCAAGGGCCTGTAAACTGGCCAGAAAATACTAGCTTTAGCCATCAGTTTGAAGAAGGCCTCTGATAAGGAAAACATGGAAAGGAAAATCCTTTATTCAGACAGCACAGTCAATATGTGGAATTTGCTCCCACAAAACAACAACAACAAAAAACCCCGGTGATGGCCTTCGACTCGGATGGCTTTAAAAAAGAAATACTGTATACAAATTCATGTAGGATAAGGCGTCCGAGTGCCTGTTGCAGGGAACTGAAAATGGGGAGGCCATTAAGAAATGCTTTGGGGGTTTTCATAGGCATCTGTTGGGCTATTGTGAAAACGGGGAAGGGCTAGATGGAGCACTGCTCTAGCAGGCTTTTTGTATGCTTTTATTCTAATAGCAGGTATCAGTTGAGGAAATGTGTTAAAAATTTCTGTCTTGGAAGTAAGAAAGTAATAAGTTTTATAATAAGCATATGTTTGGCATAATTAGTGTGTGTGTGTGTGTGTGTGTGTGTGTGTGTGTGTGTGTGTGTGTGTTGTCTGGCTTTACATCATTATTCATAAATGTTTCATTCTTTTTAAATTTAGGTTTTGATTACATTATATTGGTTGGGCAGGAAAGCGCACAGCAACCCTTACTATAATGGCCCACAGCTAAATTTAAAAGCCTTTGAGAAATTACTAGGACAAGCCTTGACAAAGGTAAGGCATTCATGGAAGGAAAAGTAATTTCAGCAAAGATTATCTACTATTGCTGTGGAAAAAAATGTTTGACCGGCTGAGCATGTTTTATCTGATTCAGTTTTCTACTTTTTGAGGAGAGGGGAATCTATAGTTTTAAATTTTCCTTTTTATATACTTTCTATTGCTGTAATCCACCTTGGGCAGGCAGAATGGTAAAATAATAGAAATAATAATAAACATTGCATGTGCTTTTGTCCATCTGTGTGACACCTAGTTTGGCAGATAGTTTTATAGGAGGCCACTTAGAAAAGGGAATGAGCAATGGGGAGTTGAGCCTCACATCTACCCAATGCAACTTCCAAATGCACTGCCAACAAGTCTAATGGCTATAGTCTCCCCTTGCTCCACACATGACTTTTCACTTCTGATATTGCAGTTTTGGGAGAGGGAGCTGATAACTGGAGAAATGGATTTGGCCATGAAAGTGTCATTTTGCAGATCCATAGCACAATGCTTTGTTACTCACAAGCACAATTATGTATCACTACAGAACTTTACTGGTTATAACTCACATTCAGCAGTAATTATAAAGTAGTGATTATATCTGTTTACTTTCTGTTTCAAGTTTCTTAAACACACTTCCCCATGCTATAAGCTTCCATTGAGAAGAACACGATTCATGTCACTCAAACAGAACATGTTGCAAAATTATCATCGCTAAAATCCTTTGATAATTTTTTTAAATTACAAACAACAACAACAACTTTTCATTGCAGGCTCTTGGAGAATCCAGCAGTCCCAAACGAAGTGGAAGGGATAGTGGATACGGAGATATTTGGTATATTGAACGCAGTGACTCACTTTCGTCATCTATCAGCCATAAGAGAGACGATTCCTTTGATAGCTTGGACTCCTTTGGCTCAAGATCTTCTGCAAGCTTTTCATCAGACGTAACTTTGAAAGGTGGCAGTGAAGGTAATATATTCTTTAAAATCTTACTAGCCATATTTGCTTGAGAGAAGTAGGACAACAAAAGCTGTAAGGGTTAGATGCTTTTACATTTTGCCTTATCACACCAGTCTTTTCCTAGTTTTAAATATCCTGAGGTTTTCCAGACGAATGTCAGATAGCTAAAGAACATTCCCTTAAACAAGTTTGCTAGCTATCAAACAACTGACTGAAGGAAATTGAATGGGGAATTGATACTAGATAGGTCATAGGACTCCCTCACTTCCAGTTTGACCCCAAATACCAAGTACATCTGGCAGGTGAGCTGGAAGTCATTAGTTTCACCCAGTGCCTCTGCCAAACCTCTTTACCTCTGCAGTCAATAAAGTTGTGGCCTGATCTGACCCCAAATGTACATTGTCATATTTTGTTTATTTACTGTTCCTAAGACTGGCTGGGTGGTGGGGTGTGAGACACCCAGGCACGCAATTGAATAGCTGTTCACAATAGCAACAAATCCATTTGGGTAACTATGCTAATATTAACAGAGACTTCATAAACAGTTTCGTAAGGACTTCATGACCTCTGGCCTGCCATTCTCTGTTAGTTTTGTGGCACAGTATGTGATTTTTGACCGTCTGTTCTGGCACTGAGAAATAAATTGAAAAAGTTGCTTCCAGTTCAGAGAGGGTTTTTCATTTAATATTATTGGTCTTGTTATTTCTATGGAGAAGTATCAGTTATAGAGCACAGTCATTGAGATCAACAGTTCATTTTGCAAGTGGGAATGAGGAAATGATGTAATTAATGCAACGTAACTAGGAAAACCAAAGTCCAGCCAGGTGAACTTTCATATAGCATCAGGACAAGCATTTAAAAATATTCTCTTGCTCTATTTGCAATAAAAATCTTAAAAGGGCTTAGGTCAGTGCTGGCTTATAACAGAGTAAACTTCTGATGCTGAAATTTCAACTTAGAGGATTTCTGTGTGTTTTTGCTTAAAAGATTGTGAAAGTGACACAGATTCTGAAACACGCGCAAGAATGCATGATCCCAGTAAAGATGACATGTCGTACCGCCGAGTTTCTTTGATTGAACCCAAGCCTGCTGCAGAGTTCAATCGTTTCTTACCCAGCAAAGCTAAACCACCAACATACATGCCAGCGCCCTTGCGGAAGAGAAGAACAGAGAAGAATGAGGATAACAGAAGAAGCTGGGCAAGTCCTGTGTTTACGGAGCCGGATGGAACATTTTCAAGGTATTCGCGTGGTGTTTAAATGTTGCCATTGTGGCAAATGTTAACTTATCACTACAGAAGAGGCCTGGTGCAAGCATACCATTGTCAGTAGAGATCAGGGGAATAATGAGGGCATGTAATCTTCTCCTTCCTTCTGTGCAATCCTGTTCCTCTTCCTGTTTATGGTTTGCTTTAACTATGCTTGCAGGCACAGCACACGGGATCTGTTCCGGAACTCCGGTCGGATCCTGAGGTATTCGCAACCGGGGGTGTCTGTTCTGCACATGCACGCAGCGTGGTAGAGCGCTTCTGCGCATGCGCGCATGGCGGAACCCGAAAAAATACTTCCGGGTTTGCTGCGTGCATAACCTGAAGGATACGCAACCAGAGGTGTGCGTATCCAGAGGTACCACTGTACTACGTTCTCATTTGATGCTAGCCAGAGTTGCCCTTACATTGCACATTTGGGTTTCAAACTTTGTATACGACACTTTTAACAGTGGTTAAAAGAAACCGTGGAAAAGGAGGGATTTCGTGTGAGAGACAGAAGGTGAGAGGGCTCATGAGTCTTCAGTAGGCTTCTGATTTTTCCTTTTCCTAACTGTTAGGGATTGATTAGCTGCTTGTGCGTAAAAGTGCTCCCTCAGAGTTTGTGCGACCCCACAAACCTCCGTTGTGACGGAGCTCCTCAGACATGTCTGCTCTAGTCACTAGTAGAGTCCGACAGTGGCTGTCTGCGGAAGCGTTTCCAGCAAAGGAGCTCCTTAACGGAAACGCGTCTCCTGGACTCACGGCGTGACAGTTTCCGGCGAGGTGTGGGTCTCCCTATGGGAGACTCAGATACCTCCCCACTGTTCTCGCTGGAAGCGTCCCTGAGCCCTCCCTCCTGCTCGCATTCCCTCAGAGATCCACTCCTCCCCCTGCTGGTCCCTGCTTCAGCTGTTGAGTCTCTTTCTTCCTCCCTGAGCCCCTCCACCACCTGATGCTCCGATGGCAGTTCCCTGACATCCACCTCCCCTCCAGGGCCCCCCTCACCCCCTCCCATTTCCTCTCCCCTGGGAGGTGAAGGGCTAAAACCCCGAAAAGAATCTTCCTCATCTTCCGACGTCTCGAACAATTCCCTCCATCGATCGTCGTCCTGGCTCGCTGAATCCTCTTCCTCTTCAGAATCTGGGAACCCCTCCAACTCCTCTTCCTCGTCGGTGGTGGCAAAGTATTCCCTTCGGAACCTCGCTACAGGCTGAGGTTTACGTGGGAACCTCTGATGAAAAGTCTCTATTAAAACTTCGTCATTGACATCCTCTGCCCTAACCCAGGTGTTTTCCGACTCCGGTTCCCCTTCCCACATTACCAAATACTCTACTTGATCTCCCTTCCACCTGGAATCGAGGATCTCCGCTACATGGTAGCTGTGTTCCTTCTCCTCCATTGCTGGTCCCCTAGTGACCCTCCCTTCACTGTCTCCTCTATACGGTGACAGCAACGACCTGTGAAAAACTGGGTGCAGCTTCATGTGGTTCGGTAACCGGAGCCTGAAAGCCACTGGATTGACCTGCTGCATGACTTCAAACGGACCCAGCCTTTTGGGTCTTAATTTCTTACAACCTCCTTTGAACGGCAACCCTTGGGTTGACAGCCACACCTGGTCCCCCACCCTGATGCTTTCACCTTCCCTTCTGTTTTTGTATGCCTGCCTCTTATATTCCTCCTTAGCCCTGTTTAAGTTGAGTTGGAGCTGGCGATGGATCGCTTCCATTTCTTCAACGAACTGTTCAGCAGCTGGAACGCTCCAGTTCTCCCCCTCCCCCCCTGGGAAGGCTCTGGGATGGCACCCGTGATTAGCCAAAAAGGGGCTCATCCCCGTGGACACGTTCTCTGCATTGTTGTAGGCAAATTCTGCCAACGCCAGCTTCTCCACCCAATCATTCTCTCTGTCATTAACATAACACCGCAAATATTGTTGGAGAACCCCGTTTGCTCTTTCCGCCTGCCCGTTGGTTTCTGGATGACGGGCCGTTGAAAAATTAACCTCTACATGCAGTAAGCTCATGAGCTTCCTCCAGAACCTGGAAGTAAATTGTTTCCCTCGGTCTGAAACCACCCTCAAGGGGGCGCCATGCAACCGAAACACATTCTCTACAAACAATTTGGCTGTTTCTTCTGCTGTGACCGCATGTGAGCAGGCTATAAAGTGGGCCATTTTAGTTAACAGGTCTACTACCACCATGATGGCTGTTTTCCCTCTAGACCTTGGCAGATCCGTCATAAAATCTATTGCCACTGCTTCCCACGGTCTTTCAGGTGTGGGCAGTGGTTCTAATAAACCAGCCGGCGCCCGCCTCTCCCCCTTGGCTCTTTGGCATTGTTCACACCCTCTCACATACTCCCGCACATCTTCCCTGACCTTGGGCCACCAAAATTCCCTGGTAACCAGCCACATGGTCTTGTGTTGCCCAAAATGCCCTGCTGTGGGGTTATCGTGCAGCTGCTTGAGTACCTTCTCCCTCAATTCCCCTTCAGGTATATATAACGCTCCCTTATAATACAATGCCCCGTTTCTCTCCTCAAAACCACCGGATTCGTCTCCCTCCCTCCTGAGACCCCTGAGTTTGTCCTGGGCGTATGCATCATGCACCGTACCCTCTACCAATTCCCTTTGCCCCACCAAAGTCGCCCCACACACCCAGCGGTCCTCTGGAATGATATGGGTTTCTTCGGGTGCTCCCTCCCCCTCCAAATATTCAGGTTTGCGTGAGAGAGCGTCCGCCCTAACATTCTCTGGGCCTGGCACGTAACAAATCTCAAAGTTAAATTTGGAGAACTCCTGGGCCCATCTCAACTGCCTTTGGTTGAGCACTCGCGCAGTTCTCCAGTACTCTAGATTTTTATGGTCCGTGCACACTTGCACCTTATGTTGTGCACCAACTAGCAGATGCCTCCATCTCCGGAACGCCTCATGAATAGCAAGCAGTTCTCGGTCGTACACCGTGTAGTTCCTCTCGGATTTGTTCAGCTTTCGCGAAAAGAAGGCACACGGTCGCCACTCTGACTCCTCCTTCCCCGGCTGCAGAAGAAGCACCGCCCCTATGGCTCTGTCAGATGCATCTGTTTCAACCCTTAGCTTCTTTCGTAAATCCACATGCAGAAGTTGTTCTTCAGAGGCGAAGGCCCTTTTCAACTCCTCAAACGCTCGCTCCGCCTCCGCCGTCCATACAAACTTCTTTTTACTGCTGAGACAGTCAGTGATGGGCGCCGTCAGGTGGGCGAAGTTGCGGATGAACTTACGATAAAAGTTTCCAAACCCTAGGAACCTCTGCACATCCTTCTTGGTTTTGGGTGTTTTCCATTCCAGCACTGCCTGTACCTTGCCGGGATCCATGGCCAATCCCTTGTCTGACAGGCGGTACCCCAGGAATTCCACCTCCTTGGTATGGAACCGACACTTCTCCAGTTTCACCCACAGCCTGTTGGCTTGTAGTCTGCTCAACACTTCTCTGACGTCTCTCACATGTTGCTCCTCATTCTCCGAATACACCAACACATCATCTAGGAAAGCAACGCAATTCTTGTAGAGCAAAGGGCCCAGTACGTGGTTCATAAAAGATTGAAAACACGCTGAGCCTGCTTGTAATCCAAATGGCATAACGAGGTATTCAAATGCCCCCAAAGGGGTAAACATGGTGGTTTTCCATTCATCCCCTTTCCTTATGCGTATCAGGTTGTACGCCCCCCTTAGATCCAGCTTTGTAAAGATCTTTCCCTTCCTCACCCTGGTCAAAATATCATCAATCCTGGGCATAGGAAAAGCCACTGGTTCAGTCACTGCATTTAACCTCCTAAAGTCACATACAAGTCTCGGCTTGTCCGCGTTTTTTTTGTCCACAAAAAACACTGGGCTACCCCCTGCTGCTTTGGACTCTCTGATGAAGCCTCTCTTCAGGTTCTTGTCAATAAACCCTCGCAACTCCTGCATTTCTCTGTCTGACATGGCATACAACTTGCCCACGGGAAGCTGTGCTCCAGGGAGTAAATTGATCTGGCAATCAAAGGGCCTATGAGGTGGTAGTTGGTCAGCTTCCTTCTCGCTGAACACGTCGCTGAGATCTGCATACTGTGGTGGTACCTTCACCTTCTCCATTACTTCAGTCCCTGCTAGGGTGGCTTGGGCCCCTGCTGAACCCTTTTCCCCTTTGCAGTGTTCTAAGCAATGTGCTGAACCAAAGGACACCACTCTTTGATGCCAGCCAACCAGCGGATCATGTAGAGCTAGCCAGCTCATTCCCAAAATAATGGGAGCGCCTCCCAGGGTGGCCACATTAAACGCTATCAGTTCTGTGTGCCTTGCCACCCTCATTATCATTGGGACAGTCTGCAAGCTGACTCCTCCTCCCAACAACTCCCTGCCATCAATCGTGGTCACCTGCAGGGGGTTGCTTAAAGGGATAGTCTGTATCTGGTGTTCAGCAGCAAACTCCTTGCTCATAAAATTGCAGGAGCTGCCTGAGTCCAATAGCGCCTTTATTTTTAGGGGGTGCCCATTTTGCAGCTCTAGCGACACTTCAATCACTAGAGCAGGTCGAGGAGCTTCTGGCACGGGCACTTTCACTGCTCTTTGGCCTGGCTGCAGTGCCCCGATTGTGGCAACCAGGCGTTGGCTTTTACCTGCTCCGTTCCCCCCTGTTCTCCCCCCTCAACAGCTCCCACCATCCCTTGCCATTCCTTCCTCTGGGGGCAGACTCTGGCAAAGTGGCCTGGCTGTTGGCAGAGATAGCATTTCCGGGCGCCCTTTCCCTCCCTCTTAGCCCCCTCGCTGGGTTTTGAAAATGCGCGCGCGCGCGCTGTTCCGATTTCCATCGGCTCTGCCGGCGGGAAAGCTGGCTCAGGAATGTCTGGAATGCGGAACTCCTTCCAACGTTCCCCTCTCCCTTCCCGCCTCTCCAAGGCTCTTGCCTCCTGCCGCGCTCCTATGGTCAGCGCAGATTTGGTCAGCTGATCCATAGACCCCGCCCTGGGGCTCCGTGACAGCTCGTCTTTCACCCCCGAAGAAAGACCTTCTTCAAATAGCATCTGAATGGGTGGCGCCGATAAATCCCAACCCAGTCTGTGAATCAGCATGGTAAACTCAGTCCAGTACTCACGGACAGATCGACTTCCCTGCTTGCAAGCCATTAGCTGTCTGCGCACCACCCCTTCCTCAATATCGCTGGAAAACATGATATCCATTGCACGAAAGAACTTCATCGTGTCCTTTAGTACGTCATTGTGCGTTGCCATTAGGGGTCGAACCCAGTCTCTCGCCCCTTTCTCAAGATGCCCAATTACGAAAGCAACTCGCGATTCCTCATCAGGGAACTCATCGAACTGCACATTAATGGCATATTGCATCTCTGTCCTAAAGGCATGGTAATCCTTGGGGTCCCCCCCAAATTTCTGCACCAATCCTGGTACCTTTCTGGGGAACTGAGTGGCTCTCCCCTTCTTGTCTGCATCCTGAGCCCTTCTCTCCTCCAGCCTCGCCGTCTGCAGCGCCAGTTGGACCTCCAACGCTCGGTATCTATCTTCCAAGCTTGGACCAGCTCCAGCCCCCGCTCCTCCGGTTCCGGTTGGTTCGCTCATGATGCTTTCTCTTGCACAGGCAGCGTACAGAGGCTGTCGGACTGCTGTTAGGGATTGATTAGCTGCTTGTGCGTAAAAGTGCTCCCTCAGAGTTTGTGCGACCCCACAAACCTCCGTTGTGACGGAGCTCCTCAGACATGTCTGCTCTAGTCACTAGTAGAGTCCGACAGTGGCTGTCTGCGGAAGCGTTTCCAGCAAAGGAGCTCCTTAACGGAAACGCGTCTCCTGGACTCGGCGTGTTTCCGGCGAGGTGTGGGTCTCCCTATGGGAGACTCAGATACCTCCCCACTGTTCTCGCTGGAAGCGTCCCTGAGCCCTCCCTCCTGCTCGCATTCCCTCAGAGATCCACTCCTCCCCCTGCTGGTCCCTGCTTCAGCTGTTGAGTCTCTTTCTTCCTCCCTGAGCCCCTCCACCACCTGATGCTCCGATGGCAGTTCCCTGACACTAACCATGACACCAG
This sequence comes from Podarcis liolepis, assembly GCF_965112155.1. Classification (NCBI taxonomy): domain Eukaryota; kingdom Metazoa; phylum Chordata; class Lepidosauria; order Squamata; family Lacertidae; genus Podarcis; species Podarcis liolepis. Next base: position 10,568,244 of record NC_139558.1, read on the forward strand.
ATCAACAAAGTTGCCTTTATGAAAAGGTTGACACAGTGTTTTTATATTTAAAAAAAAAGGGTGCCCCTGAATTTCTGGTAGGGTTTTTTTTTTTTAAGCTTGCTAAATTGATGTGTTGTTTATTAAAATATGACACACTCTTTTTGCTTTCCCATGTGACTTTTAATAAAACTTGCTCTTTTTGTAAGGTAACAGAGTAAATATTCTGTTCATTTACTCAGATAATAAAATGAGATTAACTTGAAGTTCATAGAAGAATTTTTTCCCATTCCCTCCTTCCATTTGAAGCCATCTTTGTCTCTCCCAAAGCCCCTTTGGAAGGTCTTCCTAAATAATGTGGGGTGGTACAGAGGGTGCTGCTGGTAAATGGCTGAACATAGCATTGCCTTATGCTGTGATTGTAGTAGAGCTGGTGACTAGGCTTACCAATTCTCATTCTGTAGCTTCATCCCTATTATGACTGATCTCAGCAGATGTGAAAGGAGTCCTTTACCTTCCAGTCAAAATAGCAGAGCAGAGAGTGGCTTTGCACAGCCAGCTTCGCCACAGGTGACCTGCCAGTTTGATGGTAGTTCCTATTTGGAAGTTGAAAGGAAAGCTGACAGATGCTATTCAGGATGATTTGGCAAAGTGCAGCCTTTTGGTGAAAATAGCTTTTGCTAGACCTGGATTTCTTTATGCCCAGCAAAATTATTCTCCCATGCTTGATACTCAAGACATTGTACCACTGACCCATTACCCATGGTGCTGAAAGAGATGTGGTTAGAGGTCTACTTAGCTGGGTTCTTATGATTTACTCCTAAACTATCAAAAAATATCTGTAAACACACTATCTGTGGATAGTGTATTCTGAAGCCAGAGTTTCTTGATCTGCCTGTACAGAAACTTAAACCACCTCCCATGTGTATGTGTATGCTTTGAACAGTTTCCCAACATTTTTCTTTTGGTCATATGAAACAAAAATCTTCTGTTATAATGGCATTCTTTCATAGTTGCAGTGCTTTGATACTCAGAACTAATTTTGCTTCATTCACAAGTTTGTAATTTTTAGCCAAATATGTCATCTGTTCTGTATTCGACAACAAATTGTGTTTGAAAATATAACTTGATTGGGTATTTTGTACAGTAACCAGAGAAGAGCTTTGCAGCGAGAGATGGAATGCCATACATCAGCTAACGTTCTTTCAGGCTTCTCCAACTATTTGGAGGAGGAGGATGAAGAAGAAAAGACAATGGGCACTCCAGACATTGAAACAGATGACCTTTATGTTCGCAAAATAAATGCTGCAGTGTCAAACCCAAAACTTTCCTCTCATAAGTTTCTTCCCAAGTCTTGGATTCCAGGGGAAGAACTGCAGTGGAAAAAAGCGAAAAGGATATCTTTTTCCAAGCAATGGTATAAGGATATTCAAGGATTCAGGTTTGTTGTCTTGCATGTTCTTTTTTCATCCAAGCAGACCCTTTTTTTAAAAAAAACACCACACATGCTTAAGTGGCTCAAATCACTGCACGATTTGAGTTGCGGCAGGGGGCGTGGAGTCTTCACTGGCTGTTGCCTGTGGAAACTGAATTGCTGTTCTGTTCGATTTTGAAATGCAGCCTCTTCCTTTACCAGTTATTTTAAGCAGTGTATTCAAACAGATTACTGCATACCATTTTTGTGCCAGAACTTACATATTCCCTGTTTTTCCCTTTCTTCACTTACGTGCTACTGTGCAGTAAAAGTGCAGATTCTGAAGAGGATCTTGCAAGAGTCCAGACAAGCAACAGCCTGAGTAACTTGGGTAACAGTTGCAGAGAAGACTCAAACGGCATTAAACAGACTGCGGAACGTGCTGCAAAATCAGTACTACAAGCTGCAGAAGAAAATGTTAACTGTTCCTCTGATCTACCAAGGTTGCTACAATTGCATGAACTATGCTGTCCTGTGTGTACGGAAACCTGCTGTTTGCTAAAAGTTAAAGTGAAAAGTTAATATGGATCGCTGCCTTTTGAACTTTCCCCCCTATGTCCATACATGTTGGCTTACTGAATTCACACTACTAAAGCAGAGTGGATTTTATTTTTGTGCTGGTCGGTGCCCTTGTCTCCTCTGCAATGATTGCTATGCTTTGCTGCTACGCAGGAGTAAAAGTGTTGTCCTTTTAAAAATATGTTGGAGTCGTAACAAGCCACATTTCAATGTTGCAGTGTGCACCCCTTTTCAGTTGCAAAGGTGTTTTTTTTTGCATCTTTTTGGTCTGCATTTCAGGCCTTGTTCTCACTGAGTTGGGAAACTTTTGAGCTCTAGCACTGAGGGCTAACTTGAATAAACAGTCCTTTTAAAAAAAAAAGCACCCCCAAATAGAAAACCTGACATATTGTTTTTATATGCCGGACACAGGTTTAGCACCTCAGTGAGAGCTAGGTCTCTGTTTCTACTAGTTAACGCAAGTTTTAATTTGTGTGTCTTTTTTATATCTCAGTCAGTTTTTATTTCTGCGGGCACTGCAAAAATATTCTGACGACTACCTGTCCTCTGAAACTAGAACCAAAATTGATCCTTCTTCAGGGCCTAGGCTCATAACCTGCAGGAAAAAAAATTATTTTAGGCCTGGATGTGACCAAAGGGACAATGAAAATGGAGACAATTATCCAGATTTGGAAAATGATGATTTGTTTGTTCGTAAGACTGGTGCTTCCCATGTGAATCCGGTAATCCTCCAAGGTTTTCAGTATCTTAAGCAAGGTCCTCAGATAGAAGGAGAGATCGTTCTGCAACCCAGAGATGATGAAACTGTAATTCCAGATTTGGAAAAAGATGATTTGACAGTTCGCAAAGCTCAGTTTCAGAAGAAAGAAGTGCCCTTATCAGGGGCCCCAGATAGATACTGGCCTGCTCTCTTTCCGGATCCTTGGAGTCTCCCACCAGAAATCCAGGCCAAATTTCTTTGTTTGCTTGAGAAGACAACAACGAAGGATGAGAGACAAAGTGGTGGAAAGATCTTATCTCCTTCTTCACGGCAAAAGAAGGATGATATGTTGACCCGCAAGATGGAGCTGCTCAACGTAGGAGTCAATGTGCAGCCCATTAGTTTCTCTCCAGGAACATGCAGCAAAGAAGACATGGAAAAATGGGAGGCAATCAGAGAGGCCAGCAAAATCAGACACAAGAAAAGGCAAATGGTTGAAAGGTCAGCTCAAGGCCATGCATGGATTGTGCTTGTATCCAAAATATTCAGAAATGGGTTTTTGGTTTTTTTTTTAAGAGAGAACAAGGGACAGCAGCATCTTGCTTTCAACCATGCATGTCTTGGTGTGAAACTTCAGTCTGTGTCTTTGTATATTGTCCCATAAGTTGTCGTGTTGGTTGTCAAGCTCATCAACAATACAAACCACATACTTCAGGAGTTTCAGGACTGTTTGATCACTGGACTAATGCAACTTTCATGAATACATTTATTTAAAGGATCAGAAATAAAGGTTTCTGCTTACAACAGATTCAACATAGCTGGTACTTCAAAGTATTTGTTTGCAGACATTCCTGGAAATGTACATTTCAAGTGTAGGAGTGGCTAAATGGGTATAATATTTTTTTCCTCCTTGCTCTACTACTGTTTAAGGTGTTTATATTCTTGTATCGAAAACATATTTGTGGATGAACAGAAGCAAACATACATGTGGATTGCTTCTCCTCTTTCATCCTCTTTCTCTGCAGTCTACGTCTATGTGATCTAAATAACCCCTTTAAAAAGGTAAAGGTAAAGGACCCCTGACAGTTAAGTCCAGTCGTGAACGACTCTGGGGTTGCAGTGCTCATCTCGCTTTACAGGCCAAGGGAGCCGACATTTGTCCACAGACAGTTTTTCCGGGTCTTTAGGTATGCTCAAAGGTTGCTCACAGGTGGAGCAAAGATCTCATTCTGCAACTGCTGACCTTTCCCAGCAGTTTATACATAGTTTTGCTTCTAAATTGCTTCTGTCCCATTCTTGACTCAAAAATAACTCCCAACTTAAAAGCACTTTGTGGAGCAATTAGGAGTGTGAATTTAGATAGATAGATATATACATACATACATAGATAGATGATAGATAGATAGATAGATAGATAGATAGATAGATAGATAGATGATAGATATTTAGTAATCCCACTAAAATATTAACAAGTAACTCTGTCCCAATCCAGCCACTGAAATCTAGCCCTAATGTGGGAGGACTTTACAACCTATTCAGAAGAAGTTTGGATACTAGTGAGCATAATTTGCGGTTGTTGACAACACCTATCTTCATGAAGAAACAGTCCTGGGTCAATCTTAATGAGGTTTCTTATATTCACCTGGTAAAGTGTTTTCCATCATGAAATACCCTCATCCATTTCATTCTACATGGAGCATTCATTAGTCCTTCAGCAAACTTTGTATGTTGTTGTTTTTTGTCCGCTGAGTAGTTCTAGAGCACCAATTATGCATGTTTCGTTGGAAAGTATAACTGCAAGCTGGTTGCATACTTAAGCTTAACACAGTTAACAAATTTTAAGGAACAATTAGAATGAAACATGTGAGGCACATTACATTTTCCCTGAATCTCCCTGCCTTCTTTTAGTTATCCGAGAGCTGTGCTCTGTAAATGGCTCAAAAAGGCATGGGCTGAATCTTTGCCCTAACATATTACTCTGTGACTGTTTTAAATAGTTATGCAATGATTATATAAACAACGACTAGATACAAATCAGAGCTGTAACTGCGGCTGTATTTAATGTGTTAAGCTTCTGATATGTCTTCTGTGTGTTTGATAGATTAAGACGTGCAATGCAAGATTTTTGGGGGGGCGGTGAGCCCATTCATATTTGCATTTTTGAGATTAAGTTTAAGGAAAGTTTCTTGGTATTCACATGTTGTGGTCCATACTAAACCACAAAGAAAAAAGCAGGTGTAAGTATTTGTGTTGGCATTTGAATCTGAGAGTTTAAATTATTCTCAAAGTTCAGCCTAATATCTGAATTTTGATATTGCCATAGGGTTTTCACATTCACATTACTTTAGCAACTTGTTCATTGTTTTAGTTCATATGTTCTACATAATATTGTTGGCATATTTTTACATATGGTGAAAATGGAATGGGTAGTATGAACTTGTTTTGGTTTTCTGATTTCCCCCTCAGGCTGTTTCAAAAGATTACTGATGAGCATGGGTAAGTTTAATGAGAAAAGCATGGCAGAGCTTAAAGATTCCAACATAATGCAATGGATTAACCATGCAGCTTATGCGTTTGCAGCACTGGCTAAAGACTTGTGCTTTAAGGCAAAATGTGCATGATGCTTCGTACTTGAGTGCTTAATTGGTTTGCACCGCAGTTTCTGGGATTCATTTAAGGCAGTGGCAGGAAATGTGGCCCTCTCAGATGTTTCTCAACTTCTGCCTTCCATCAGCTCCAATCCCTAGCAAGTATGGCCAATGGTCAAGGATGATGGGAGTTCAAGTCCAGCAACATCTGGAATGGCCACTAGTTCTCTACCCCTCGTCTAGGAGGAACTCTGAATGGCAAAGGTTTTGCATGTATGGAGGAAAATAAAATGAGCAGTTCTAGTCTAGCAGCTTCTTAAAACAAGCTGGGAATGTTTCATTGCTTGAAGCCTAGCATGTGGCACACTTTGGATAGAGTATGTTTGAATACTGTTTATGCAATCCACACTTCCCGCAAGTAGCTCCTTAAGCTAAATGAAAACTGACTTTCCGCCAGAGATGTTGATGACCAGCAACTTTCCTGAACCAATAACTTGTGCCTGAGAATGGGATGTACCAGCAGCTGTGCCAGGAAATTTTCACAAGCAGTTTGACGGTGGTGTTTATAAGTATTTGTAGGTTTTCAGCAGCAGCCTCTTTGTACGCAATCCCCTTTCAGCCTTGGAGAAAGATTGACAGAAAGAGAGCTTAAACGAGAAATATTGTGAGGCATCTAAGTGGTAAATATTCACACCAGGGAAAGGATTTTCATCTTTTAATGAGATAAATGGTAAAATTGGTATCCTTTAATAATACATTTTTTCCCCACCAGTTGGGTTTTGCCTGTTCCATGCACCTAGAGAGTTTCTAAAATTGAGGAAATTATTTCACAAATGTTGACTACTAACAGCAAAGCCAGATATGATGAAATAAAAGTGCTTCTGGCACCAAACACAGCAAGCACAAACTTTCATTTCTTTCACAGCATATAGGAAAAATTACATAACGTGAGATTATGATGTCCTGGCTTTCCCTAACACTGGTGCACATCAGGGACATTTGTAATACAGTTGTACCTTGGATCCTGAACGCCCTGGAACTTGGATGTTTTGGCTCCCGAACGCCGCAGACCCGGAAGTGATTGTTCCAGTTTGCGAATGTTCTTTGGAACCCAAATGTCTGACGAGGCTTCTGCAGCTTCTGATTGGCTGCAGGAGCTTCCTGCAGCCAATCAGAAGCCACAGTTTGGTTTTCAAACATTTTGGAAGTCGAATGGACTTCCGGAATGGATTCTGTTCGACTTCCAAGGTACGACTGTACTTTGAGACGAAGATGTGAGACATTGTACTACATCTTATAGGGTGGGTGTGGGAGTGAGGTACATGATGACTACTCACCCCCCCCAAAAAAGAACAACAACCATGGCCACATTTTATAGTTACATGTAGTTTGGTCATGAAACTAAATGTGAGAGTCATTGAAGAGGGCAGCTGCACTAACATAGCTATAAAATATGGACTTCCAGGATTCAGGTATTTTTAGATAATGTTTTAAGGTTGTTAGTCTTCTTAAAATCTCTTAAGTGCCCATTCTCATCTGGGGTGATGAGAATTCCAGTAAGCTGGGTTCTAGCCACCAATTGCCCAGGAAGGCAAAGAAGCATGTGATAGAATTATTGGATAGCTCTGTGTCCCTTATTCTCTTCCAGTTCTTTCGCTGACTTCACCTAGGATAGAGCTTCTCCTGTATGACTCCTCTTCAGCATATTTTGTAATTATTATTCCTTCTTAGGTTTTTTTTCTTTTTAGTCTTTCATGACCCCCCCCCCCAAATTCTCAGAGGAGGAAAGAAAAGACCTTTGTGTTGTCTATGAACTAGACGTTTGCCTAGCCTCCCTTCCACACAACTCCCTCTGGAAGGACAGCAAAAGCTTCAACAAAAAACAACACTTGAGGGATGTTGGGGAGGAAGGAATACAACACTTTTGCTGCCACACCCAGGGGCCTTTGTGCAAGCAGTGCCACCAGTATCTAAAGACCACCAGTTAGCAGCATCCCTGCCCATTCCACACCACTCCCAGCCAACAGAAATTTCTCTCATCTGGGGCAGCATTTCTCAGGACGCAGTGGTCCGTAAGAAGAAGAAGAAGAAGAAGAGTTTGGATTTGATATCCCGCCTTTCACTCCCTTTAAGGAGTCTCAAAGCGGCTAACATTCTCCTTTCCCTTCCTCCCCCACAACAAACACTCTGTGAGGTCAGTGGGGCTGAGAGACTACAGAGAAGTGTGACTGGCCCAAGGTCACCCAGCAGCTGCATGTGGAGGAGCGGGGAATCGAACTCGGTTCCCCAGATTACGAGACTACCGCTCTTAACCACTACACCACACTGGCTCTCCTCTTTATGCTTATGAGGGTTACTGTGAGAGAACAGAAGGCCTTAAAAGAGGAGACATTCACACATTGACCATCACTCACAGTTATGATACAGAAGGGGCCTGTGATGAGAGAGGGTCCACTTCAGTTGGGTGTGGAGTCCTCAGTGTTTTTCCCATATGGCACCATCTTAGAGGCCAGTTACTATTTTTGTACACAAAAGCACCTGCATTGTGCCCTCCCGTTCCCCCAAGGGAAGCTTCCAGTTTAGCACTTCCTTCCCTGCTTCTAGAGCAATGAATGATCAGAAACATTAAGCAGCCAGACCTGGCAGATATCTCTGCTCAGCTGTTTCACAAGAGCAGGGAAGGGACATCTCAAAACCTTTAAGGTCCTCCCAGGTTGACCACCTTATCAAAAACACCCATCCAAACAGCCCCTTGGCTCCACCCCTTGTTCATCAGAAGGTTCTCATCAAGGCTGTACAGTCTCTCGTGACCTTACAGCCTCATTCCAGTTGCTTGCCTTCCAAAAGGAATGAGGAAAACAAAGGCTATGTAGCACTGCTCTTGTACCCTCTACAGAGTAGTACAATTCCCATGAGTATCTACAAAGTGATTGCAATTCCCGTGAGTATCTCAGCAAAGAAAGAAGAGGGAAGCTGTTTTCCTGAGGAATTCCCCCGTCTAGTCTTTTCATAATGAGGATTCCATGCCTTTACCATCTAAGTCTTATCTCCATCCTAGATTTACAATCTGAAACAACAGAAGCTTTTCAGCCAGTTTCCAGATGAGCATCTGTTTTCACTGAATCCAAGCCAACTCTTCTTTGTTGTTGTTCATTTCCCCCCTAATATGATTGATCAGGAATGGGCAAATGGCTTACAAAGCAAAAAAGTTATTAGCTTACCCCAAAAGCGCTATAAATTACCTGACAAATTTATGGAGACACTTAAAACCTCAGTAGTAGAGACTTCACTGCCAGCACTGCTATTGAGCTCTGTTATTCCCTGGAGTAATGATTCTCTTGAAAGGGGCCATGGAGATGGGGAGTAAGGAGCAAGCCAAGCAAGAGTCACGATGCCTCTGCCTTACCCCTCCAAATCACCACCACTTTTTGACAGAGCGACAAGAGCTGGCATACCTCTTGCCTGATGCAAGGACTTGGGTGACACAACCCTTCAAACGAGCTCTACCAGAATTGGCCTGCCTTGTTAAAATCTATAAGAACAGAGGTGGCTACTATCTCTGGAAGTGTTCCTCCCCCCTCGATAGCTATAACAGCTCACAGAGTATCTGAGTTGGAAGCCTTCTTTGTGAGAGAAAATGTGTGTAACTTCCACAACGATAGTCAGATCAATCCAGCATTTATTCCAAAGGTCAGCTTGTTCTTATACAAAGAACAAGAACTGATCCTACCACCTTTTTTGTCTCCAACTCTCTCATCCAAGGCAGGGGATTTGACCTCCATCAAACTTACTCAGTCAGATGGATCAATTCCTTGTTGGTCTCTTTCAACCCTATATCTTTAGGTAAGAAAGTGTTGAGTGCGGCCTTGGTCATAGGCTTAATCCTGCATCTTTCTAGCCTATGACACTAAACATTTAACAAAACCTTGCTGCATCTCATCACACTATACAAGAGTAGCTTCACCAACAAATGCCCTATTTGTGAAGATCTGCAGGGTCACCTCATCAAAGTCTCTCTCCATAGCAAATCTTTTCCACTAGTCCTTTTTTTACATCCTGACCCGCCTGAGTATCAAGTTAGCATAGATTCTTATGAGAGAAAGATCAAAGATTTAAAAAGTGAATCCACCATTTTTCTCCTGCCTTGACACAAGTAGTGTTTTTCTTACTGTTTTGGGAACTGTAGATACTATTTCTGTCTCAAGCTTTGCCGTGGGACAGAACTAGACAAGGTTTTCTGTGCTTTCCTGGGAAATTGGTGGCTATAACTCAGCATTTTGGATGCCTCATTCATCCCAACTGGAAAGAATATTCGCAATGAGTAACAGACATTCCTTTCTAGCTATTATTTATCAGACAATCCACAACATAAAGCAAGCTATGAGAGAGAGAGAGGAGAAGACGATACCTTCCATTGTCCCTGAACCCAGTCCCAAAGAAAAATACGCTTTGCACAGCAGTATTTTGAACTATATTCTTACTGTTTGTATGGGATTGTAGTCATGGCAGACAGCTTTTGCAAACAGTATTTTTGTTGGAAAAGCAGGATGAAACAAATATTTGCAAACACTTATATGGGCAGATACCCTAACAACACTAAACTAATGAAAAATACAGAGCATGATTGCTACTGAAATGCTGCTTAAAGGAGAGCTCTGGCGTTTACTTTAGATAATGCTATCAGATTATATGCATGTAGGTTGCCTTTGTTTGGGAGCTGAATGCTGCATTGTAGAATACAATGTGCATGAGCGTTTTGTGACTTTATTTCAATCTTGTCTAATGTCTCTCGTGGCTTTTTGGCAATGACCTTTGGAAATGGACTAGATTTGTAGTAAGTATTCAGATAACTCCACAATAAGTTGTTATATGCTGCCAAAATCAGCAAGGGTATGAAAGAGTACTAAAGACTTAGCTGGAATTTCCATTCCTTAACGGAGGTTACATGTAATATATTTAGGTCTTCTGTTGCTTTAACCAAGTTAATAGTTGTAAAGTTGTTGGACTTCCTGGGGAAACTTTTGACTTGAGTAATTTCTCCCCCCTATAAAAACCATTGACTTGTAACAAACATTGTAAACATTTAAAAGTGCAAATACATTAGATTTTTAAGGCTTTTTAAACTTCATTCAGTAACTGGGGTGCAGTCAATGTTTCTATTATTTCATACAGTGTGATCCTAAGTATGTTTACAGAGTAGTAAATCCCACTTGATTTAATGGGACTTGCTCCCCAGTGTGTGTTGTTCAGAGTACAACCATAATATTTAACTTCCAGCTTCATCAGCCAATATTGGGCTTTATGGTCTAGCCCTCTGTAAGCAGTTAAAGAGGGAGACATTGTTTGTGATGACAGCCGGAAATGATTTGCTGTTAAAGTGACACCACATAAACAAAACAATCCTAGTTCTAAAGTATATTATGAATATCAGAGTGTACTGTGGCATATTCCTGTCAAGTGAAAAAACCTTCTCTTAGATGGTCATTAAATATAAACATCTGAGCACCAACAATATAAATGTATAATTTTAAGTAATCACTTGCTGTTTTTAAGTGCAGTTCGGTTTATTGAATGGATAGTTTAGCTCCCTCTCCAAAGTAATTGTTACTCCACATTAAGGCCATTTGAAACTTAAACATAATGATGTGTTGACTCCTAGGAGCAAATCCTTGAATGATGTCAGTGCAGATGAGCTCCAAACGATCCGCCAGTTGCGTTATGAGGAGCTTCAGAGAATAAGGACTCAGCTACAAGAACAAGATGAACAATGGCAAGACGTAAGTATAGTCACACAGCAGCCCAATCTCCACGAACAGAGCGAGATTCCAGGGGTTGCGGGAGCTTTCACTGGGGTCTGTGTTTCCTTTTGGAAAAAGAGGCACAGTGGAGACTGCAGTGTCTTTATGATAGATCAGGCTTCCTCAGCCTCGGCCCTCCAGATGTTTTTGGCCTACAACTCCCATGATCCCTAGCTAGCAGGACCGGTGGACAGGGATGGTGGGAATTGTAGTCTCAAAATACCTGGAGGGCCAAGGTTGAGGAAGCCTGTGATAGATGGTTTAATTGCACATATACATAACCTGTACCTGCTGTGGAGGGGGTTCTGAGCATTACATTCCAAGCGGCGCCAGGTTCTTCCAAAAGCAGCAGTGTCCCTGCTCTGCTGCTTACCTTTCCCTGAGAATGGTCATATCCCACCTGTTCTAGCCTTGCTCTTTTGTAATGCACAAATAGTCCCTACTCATCTGTATTCTCACACCTAGGTCTTCGATCCTTTGACCCCCCCAGGCTCTCACCTCAAAGGAAATTAGGCTGTCTCCAGTACCTTTGAACCCAGGTTGACATCACAGGATTAAGGGTGTCTGGCACATGGTCCAGCACACAGGGTTTGATTTAGATGGGCCCTCACACATGCTAATTAAAAGATTAACAGGGTCTATTTATTACGCATCTTAAATACACACCCGGATTTATCTTAAACACACATGAGTCAAGCTATCTCCTCCAAGGAAATTAGCTATGATACTCTCTAACCTTAACCTATGAATCTATAACCTATAAGCCCCCTAACTTATAAATATATAACAGCATGTTGAAGATGCACTCCAAATCCTGCAGCATGAAGATCTTTCAACAGTCAAAGGGAAGCAAAAAGTGGGTGGTACCAATTAGAATTCAGTGCTCCCTACTTTCAGGTAAAACGCACAGTCACTTTGCAAATAGTCTAATTCAGGCCTAAAATAAAAAAAAAGGAATGGGTGGGCACAGGAAGAGGTAAGCACTCCACTCCCATTTATTCTGCCTTCAAATCTCTGCCCCCCTTGCCTTTAATTTGAGAGGGGTGTGGCAATTCCAAAGATCTAGATTTGTTTTCTGGGCACAGAGCCTTGGGAGCACCACAGGGGGCGCTGCAACTATGATGTAGAATGGAAGGTAAGAGGCAGGGGGCACCGAATTTGGCTTGGGAAAAGGACGCTGCTGGAATTTAAGAACTCAAGGTCCACCACTGGTCATGATTATGAACAGTTATTCAGTTTTAAGTCATGAGGAATCTAGAGTTCGTGGCCACTTCAAGATAGCACAGGACAAGAATCTGTATACATCTCCTTGAGGAAAAGGGAGGGGAATTATATTTTCTCTTGCAGCTCTTTTGTCTTGCACTACAAGACGAAGGGCTGCAAATGGCGAAAACTGACTATAGGGATGGCACTGTTGCCCGTGGGACAAAAGCAGGGGAATTCAATTCCCAGCCTTGATGGTTTTCAAGAGGAGCCAAGAGGCTGTTAAATCGGAATGCCTCATGCAGGTACCCAAGGTAGATTTTGGGATGGACCATTTTTCCAGACAGCTGTCATTCCCATAATTAAAAAGAGCCTGTATTTCTATACTGTATCCAACAGGAAACAATAAAAAACACTGTCCTCAACTGTTCTGACAAGCTAAACATAAAATACACACTTGTGTTCCTATTTTGTTTGAACAAAAGTATCTTTAAAATTAGACCTCCATTGACTGTTGTTGTGAAAGGGAAGAGCAAATATTTACCCTGACAAATTTGCTTTTGAGACAGTGTACTTCCTTTTCCCTTGCAAAGTCTTTATGCTTTTAAACATGAGACTACTATCTTCTTCATCTGAACAGAAGACAGCCACTGCCCAGCTCTTTTAGAGACAATTTTGCAGGAAGATACTTGAGAATGCAGGAACACTAGACATGTAGAGTGAAATTAGAGCGCCAGAACATCCAGTCAGAATGAGCACTCTTGGATAGGTAATGAGATCCGTGAGCATTCACAGTAGTAGCTCTTACCAAGGTCTGTAGGAAATGCAGTGTTCATTTGCCTGATTTGTACTCAGGATTTGGCAAAATGGAAAAGCCGCCGTAAGAGCCACACTTCTGATTTGCAAAAGAAAAAGGAGGAGAGAGAAGAAATTGAGCGGAGAACTTCTGAGAGTTCCGAAAGACGCGGCAAATCTCTGAGAGAAATGCAGAGGGACAGGTAACGTTGGCCAACAATATTTAGCATTTCGAACAGCTCTGTCTGTTTATTTAGAAGTAGGTTGCACAGAGTTTAAATGACTTCCTTTGTAGAAAGGGTTATTAGGATGGAGCCAAAAACCTTTTCAGCACTCAAGTGTGACTACTTTATTTCAGTCTTCAGCTTTTCCTCCATGGTTACTGATTCCTTCAGTACTTAAGAAGTGATTAAGATGATTTCTGCTAATAAAATGATTTTCACTGTATGTTAATCACCTTAGTAGATTTTTTTTAAAAGGGAGTGAATAATTAAGTTCTAATTTAAGTTTAAATTTATGGATTCCTTTTCAATCCTATTGCCTTTTCAAGCTAAAATGATTAGTAGAGTTTGCACCCAGATCCTAAAACTATTTGTGTGAAGTAAGACCCATTGATTGCATTGTGACTTGCTTCTGACTAAGTATGCCTGTGGTAATAGTATTTGTGGTTGTGCTTCTAGCTGATAGGGTGACGTCTTTCTAGATTATTAAAAAACCTGATATTTGTCTATCTGAGCTATTCTTGGTACAATACGACAAAGGCTTTTGCATGTCTTTGTCCCAACTCAACTGTGGAGTGAATGCGGCGTGTTCCCAGTGGAATCAGAAGCAAATGAAAGCCTTTATTAAGCCTTTATTAAGACATAACAAATAAAATGGCAACTGAGAGATGCCCGTATTGAAATATCTCTAGTTTTTTTTAAAATAAAACCCTTTATTTGAAAAGCCTACACTGAACCACAATAAAACATACAAGCTGCAGTACATGATCACAGCATAATCCTGAGAGTAAGTCTCAGTGAACTCAGCATTACAGGATTGCACTATATATTGGGCACCCAGCCATAAGAAATGTCTTCCTAAATGTGCCAAAGAGAAGGTTATTTGTGGAAACACCTAACATTCTGAAAATATACATAGTACTATATGTAAAGAGAGAGAGAGAGAATTGTGATCTCTGTTTAGGAGTGCACGGATTAAGCTTGTATAATAGCCACAAACCTTTCCACTGTTCTGTCTTCACTTCAGAGTACACCTAATAGCGAAATGATGACTGAAATCCCACCTGTTCTTTATGTCACTGATGTCGTAATGCACTTTTCCCCCCCTCAGGGAGGGCAGAGATCAAGGGCTCTATAGCAGCGCTGAGCATCGAGCGGAAAACAGGCGAATGTATTTGTCAAACGACGATGTGTTTAGTGGAGAGCAAATTCCTTCAAGGCCTTCAAAAGAGCACCTTGTTGAAAACGATGCTGCCGGCTCCTTGAAGAATGAGGGAAACAGTCAAGAGAGCCATAAGGGAACGGAGAGCTATGCAAGAATCGAATCTCAAGCTCCACCTAAGAGTGTAGCAGAAGAAAAGCAACAGCCCCCTTTGTCAACATATCATTCAGTAAATGCACCAATTGGGTCAGCTCGGGTTTCAGCTTCTCTCCCAAGAAGTTACCAGAAAACCGATACGGCCAGACTAACGTCTGTGGTTACACCTAGGCCCTTTGGTGTCCATTCGAGAGGAATCTCATCACTTCCTAGGTCATTTACGGTAAAAAAAATAAAAATCATCTTCCTAATGTCTCTGTGGGTAACTCTTCTGAATAAACTCAAAGGCGCTTTCACTCTCCCCCCCACCATGTAGAAATGATTAAAAATGTGTTGCAGTGACAATGAGTAGTTACCTGGTCTAGTGCCTAAAACATATAGACAGATGTTTCTGTATAAACTAATATTTTGGGGGAAATGATATTAAATTGTTTTACCTCATAGAGACTTGCAACAGACAATGAAGTTGCTGCTAAAGGAGAACAGAGCAATAAATGCATTTTGTGCTGCTTCTTTTCAGTGGATCTGTGTCTCTGTTACGTCAGGCTACCCCAACTCATGATTTTAAAGGGTTTAATTTAATTACCTTTATATACTGCAGCACAGGCAGTTTATTCCTTGAATATTTTACTCTGACCAAAGCTATATAATTTTTACTTTTTGAAATCTACTTGATGATGCCAGTCAGTAGCGGGCAGAGGGCCTGAGAGAACATGAGGAAGAAGGCAAACATTTAGGGCGACATGTTGAAACCAATTGTAAATAATAATCTTTTTTTTAAAAAAAAAAACCACCAACCACCAACTACTACCTCCTTTCCTAGATGGATGACGCCCCAAAATATAATGGAGAAGTAGATGTGTCCAAGAGAACTCAGTATGCATTCACCAGCAATTCACTTTCTAAGCCAGAAGCTGGACAAAGCCAATCTATAAGTGACCTAAGAAGTGCTGAGGACAAGACTTGGACAAGATACTCATCTGCTGAGGACAAGACAAAGACAAGACAATCGCCTACAGAGAATGCTGCCATTGCGAGCGAAGGTGCAGGTGTTAATCACTTGGGCCCTAAATCAGAGCATCATACTACCCATGACTCAGTTGCAGCTGGGTCTTCAGCAGCAGAACAAACAAGCCACCCAGAGACTGAGGTTTCAAGAGCACAAGTGAGTATGGAGAGATGCTAGCATTTACACATTGTAATGCTTTGTTGGCTGTTGTTGTTGGTGTGCTAGGAGCAGTGGGCACAGGAGGAGATGCATGGTCTCTGTAATTTTACATTTGGCAGGTGAGACTCAGATAGGAGGAAGTTCTTTCAGATACAGAATGGAAAATAAGGCAGCAGTATTGGCTAGGGCAGTTCAAGAGAGATTTAGCCTGATGAGTAGAGTTATTTAGATTCAACACACACACACAATGCATGCTAGTAAATTTACCTGCTAGTAAATCCCTTCCAGAAAAGTTAGAATAGTGGCTTGGGGGGAGTAGGGCCATGTCAGTAGTTTCCATGAGGATTTTGGATTTTTGCAGGTGTAGAAATAATTTCTAGAAGTAGTATGGCAGCAAATTAAAGATAATGGTCCATATTTTCTAAATTAAGGAACTCATCTGTTGGTGGTTAATCTTTGATCCATGTGTTAAATTTGCAGCTGGTTTAGTTGTGCTTTTTAGTGGTGTTTCTACTGCTTTCGTAAGTCACTTGCAAGATACAAGGCAGGAAAGTCAAGCTGCAAGTGTTTCAACTGAACCTGCACAAAAAAGATTGAGGTGGCATTAGCAAGGCAGCATAATGAAATTCTTAGGGCAAATAATAGATAAACAATAACTGAAACTGCCGTGTTTGGGTTGAAGCCTGAATTACTGAAGGCAACAGTAGGTTCATTCATCTTCCCAAGACACTTTGTGTTTCTTATTGATGTCCTGACGGATGTGGGCCTGAAATTAGTTTCCAGTTTGTAATATAAACATGCAATTGTTGGGTGGCTTGTTCTGCTAGTTCTGCATTCACAATTATTTGCAACACTTTAACCAGGTGTTGCGGATTATCTGACTTTCCCCCTGCAGTCAGTTTAATAATATAGTACATTTCCATCCTGGAAGGGCAAATGTCTTAAGAAGAGATTAGCTTTGAACATTTGTTTATAAACTTGCTAAGTATTGTTCACCTTCCATTTTTATTTTTCTCTATCTTGTTCTTGCTACTCCCAGCTCATGAACTGTTCAGCTAAACTTTGAAGTGAATCTCCTTCCATCATTCTCTTTTCAAACTGTTTCTGCAAATGCTGACATCTTGATCCGCAGACTAAATAAGCACATGTGCATGGGAGAAGATGTCTGAGCTTGTGTGCTGTTTGATGGTGTCTTCCTAGCTGTTCCCATTGGTAAAAGAAAACTGAACAGCTGTAGGGTTACCATATTTCAAAAAGTAAAAACCAGGACACCCCAATTTTTTTGTAGATAAACTTGAGCTTCTTGTACAAGAAGGCCAGAAAGCCCGCACTTTTTCGATTGACTTGCCTAAGATCCACGACAGAGGCCACCTTTCAGAAATTCCCCTAGATGTCAATTCCACCTTTGAAATCCCGGTAATGTCCGGGGAAATCCGGACGTATGGCAGCCCAAACACCAGAATGTCTCTTCATTAATGGCAAATGCTATAGCACAAACATCACTTGGCTGTATAATTCTTCTGAGCTTGAACTTGCCCCACTGCTATGGGTTTGCAGTCTCGCAAGATACGAAAGTGATTTAATTCCAGCTTCAGAAACTAGAGTTTTTTTAATGATACTGACAGAAGCTGTTGTGTCCCCATCATTCCTCACTTAGAAATGTAAAATTAGTGTCAGCAGCCAGAACTTTGGTACCCTTGTATCTTGCAACATTTAATGACTATCCACTTAGTGAGTAGCATTCCTTACTTTCCTTATAAGTATTATTTATCTTAGAGCAAGGAAATGTTAATTAGACCCTGGGATGTTGATCCATGAGGCAACTTTCCCAGACAGTTGTCTAATCCCTAGGTGTGGCTTTTTAAAAAAGTTTTTTTCATTTCAACCCATATCTTAAAACAAATCTTAATGCAACCCTTTCCTAACTTTTCTAACATTTTTTCTTACAATTGATTGTCATTTGGGAAGCCAAATAATAGGTTTCCAAATCAGCGTAATTCATTTTGCAATTCTAAGCATCTGAAATATGTATCCCAACTAGTACAATAAATGCAGGTATAATGAAAGGGGAGAAGCACTGATAACAGAGAGTGGTGTCTTGAGTGATGCATATCCTGGTGATATCCACACTATGCATTTAAAGAATCATGGGAACTGTAGTTCATGAAGAGTGCTGGGAATTGCAGCTCTGGGATGGGTGAACTACAGGTCTCAGGATTCTTTGTAGGAAGCCATGTGCTTTAAATGTTTGGTGTGGATGTGACCTCAAAGATGGGGAAGCCTAGCCTCTGTGCATTTCCCCTTTCCCTTTACCCCACATATTTAGTACAGCCTCATTGGGTCAGACAAAAGATCTCTCTGAGCCAACATCCTGTTCCCCACAGTGACCAGCTAGATGCCTCTGGGAAGGTCATGTGAAGGCAACAGCCCTCTCCTTTTGTTCCGAACAAACATTTATTCCCAGTCAACCTATTCTGAAAGTTGCAAGGAGATTGTTGATTGCCTATTTAGCTGCTGAAATGCAGGTACGGTTTGAATAAAAGGCAATAATTCTTTTGTACTTGAGCCTCTGGGAAGCAGAAATTTGAGCCTGGGTGCAATTCAATGCACTAAATAATACCCCAAGACTAGAATTGTTTCTGCTGCTTAGACAAAGATAGCACACATTGATTGGGGGAGCTTGCATTTAAATGCGTTCAGTGAGATTTCGAAATCAGACTACACTTTATGGCAAGGGTTTACTCTTACCTTAAATGTTTCCACTTGGTTATATTTATCTTCTCCCAACCTGTAACATCAACACCCTTTCCCCTTAAGGTAGAGGAAGGTGTTGCTGGACTCCCACCATCCCTGGCCATCGGCCACGCTAGCTGGGAATGATGTCAGTGGTAGTCCGACAACATCTGGAGGGCTGCAGGCTCCCCAGCCCTGCCTTAAGGCTTTTCCATTCAGGCTTGCTCTCTGTTGGCTGTGAATATGTTTATCCATTTCATCATTGCCATTGTGCTTTAATGCCACCTTTAGGATAGGCCAGGAAAGGAATTTGTGTAAATAAGTGGGTGGGTTACCTTTTGCAGCCCAAGGGCCACATCGCCTCATGGGCAGCCTTCTGGGGGCCACATGCCTGTAGTGGATATGCAGCCAGCCAGAGGCAAAAGCATCAGGTGTTGCTTTTCCATTTCGTACAGTAAGGGTACATTGCAGCCACAGAAAAGTCTCAGGTTTGTACAAGACTGTCTTGCCAGAGAGGTGCATGCTCTAGTTATCTCCCGCTTGGACTACTGCAATGCACTCTACGTGGGGCTACCTTTGAAGGAGACTCGGAAACTGCAGTTAATCCAAAATGCGGCAGCTAGATTGATGACTGGGAGTGGCTGCCGAGACCATATAACATCGGTCCTGAAAGATCTTCATTGGCTCCCAGTATGTTTCCGAGCACAATTCAAAGTGTTGGTGCTGACCTTTAAAGCCCTAAACGGCCTCAGCCCAGTATACCTGAAGGAGCGTCTCCATCACCATCATCCAGCCCGGACACTGAGGTGTCATTCATAGGAATGCTTGGTCATAGGATGCTTGGTCATCCCAGTTGCTTATCTTGTCCAGCAACATGTTCGGCCCAGGATACCTGAAGGAGCGTCTCCACCCCCATCGTTCAGCCCGGAAACTGGGGTCCATTTCTGAGGGCCTTCTGGTGGTTCCCTTGCTGCAAGAAGTGAGGTTACAGGGAACCAGGCAGAGGGCCTTCTCGGTTGTGGCACCTGCCTTGTGGAACGCTTTCCCAGCAGATGTCAAGGCAATAAACAACTATTTTACTTTTAAAAGACAACCGAAGTTTAGGGAAGTTTTTAATGTCTAACACTGTATTGTTTTTAATATTCAGTTGGAAGCCACCCAGAGTTGTTGGGGAAACCCAGCCAGATGGGTGGGGTATAAATGTTTGTTTGTTTGGCCAAAGTTGTTGAGCTTGGGGGGGGGTCAACACTTCCGATATGGGCTGCCATACTCTCGGATTTTCCCAGACATTTTAAACCAATTTATTCCTTGACAATGCTTTCAGCTTTGAATCCTCCAGTCTTTGGGGGAGAGGTGTGCTAATGTTTTGGTATTTCTGTAATAGTTGGGGTGTATTGAACCACACATATTCCAAAAAGAGAATAGGACTACCAGTAGCTACTATCTACTGTGACTATGTTCTACCTCCACTGTTGGAGACCAGTACCAGTTGCTAGGAAGAACCCCAGGTGGCGAGGGTGCTATGGCACTCACGTTCTGCTTATGGGTTTCCTATACAGATCAGGTTAGTCGCTGTAAGAAGAAGATACTGGACTAGATAGGGCTTCCGGCCTGATCTGGCAAGCTCTTCTTCTGTTCAAATTTAGGCCTCTTGTTGTTGTTTAGTCATTTAGTCATGTCCGACTCTTCGTGACCCCATGGACCAGAGCACGCCAGGCACTTCTGTATTCCACGGCCTCCCACAGTTTGGTCAAACTCATGCTGGTAGCTTCGAGAACACTGTCCAACCATCTCGTCCTCTGCCGTCCCCTTCTCCTTGTGCCCCCAGTTTTTCCCAACATCAGGGTCTTTTCCAGGGAGTCTTCTCTTCTCATGAGGTGGCCAAAGTATTGGAGCCTCAGCTTCACAATCTGTCCTTCTAGTGAGCACTCAGGGCTGATTTCCTTAAGAATGGATTGGTTTGATCTTCTTGCAGTCCATGGGATTCTTAAGAGTCTCCTCCAGCACCAGAATTCAAAAGCATCGATTCTTGGGCGATCAGCCTTCTTATGGTCCAGCTGTCACTTCCATACATCACTACTGGGGAAACCATGGCTTTAACTATACAGACCTTTGTTGGCAAGGTGATGTCTCTGCTTTTTAAGATGCTGTCTTTAGGCCTCTAGATCATGTTGCTACCTGTCTGACTTGGTGAAGTAGGTTGGTTGGTTGGTTGTGGCGTATGTGTGTGTTGGTTTTTGTATCGTGAAAATGCAGCTTATTTTCAAATACAAAACATATTCATGGCTACCAAAGGAGCTTCTGTCAACACATGGATTATTGAGACATATGAATGGGGGTCTCTCACCACCAAATGTGCCTGGAGCAATTTTAATCTTGAGTTAGACTTCATTTGCTGAATGCAAGAGGCAGAAGTAAAAACGTAGTTGTTTGAGCAATTGAACTACCTGTCATCACTGGTATGCGTATCAAAGGGTTAACTTTCTGTCCGCTGAAGCACCTCTTAATAGGTCTTATCAGCAAGGCCCAAGTATTTATACGAATGCAACATTTAAAATTAGTTGCCAAAGTAAAGCACTAGCTAGCCTCTTTTTTAGTGCAGAGGACACTTCTGTCTGCTTGATAGATAATTTAAAAGCCCAGAGCACACATTGTAAGTTGCCTCACCTATTTAATGGATAGACTTTCCTCCATGTAGGAGCCTGTGACACCAGATACTGCAGTATCATGTTCTATTTAATTTTTTTTTTCAGGACCAGTACAGTGATATGAGAATCAGTATAAACCAGAGACCAGGTAGCAGTCGGAGTTTTGGGTTTGCAGTGCACCAGGATCCTTCTGGAGTCTTCGTGAAGTCAATAGAAGAAGGTAAAAATTCCCATGTAAAACTCTTAATGTGCTTGCCTTGAGAAAGTTAATTGGAAGGCAAGCAATTGATCTAACTTGATCTGAAGAATTCAGGTTGCAAATTTGGGTGGTAAGGCTGCTGGAAAAACAAAAACTGTTGGGAATGGTAGAGAGAGAATGCTCTAAGATTAATTTGTGTTCTTCTTACTTGCATGTGTGATTGATTATGCTGTCAGCTGTAGCTCTCCAGTAGCAGCCAGGAAAATAATGTCCCCCCCACCCCCCAAAAAAGTCTTTAGGTCTATATTGCACCACATTAATTTTCTCATATAGATGTGTTGCAGTTTTTAAAATAATTTGCATGCAAGGAAGAAGGTAAGATTTGTCTTTTATGTAGTTAAACTTATTGACAATACTGTCAATAAATTCTTAGTTGTCTTTGAATAAAATAATGATGGTTATTTTTAAAAAATAAATAAATTTTATTTCCTTTTGTGATAAAAACAAAACAATGTATGACATCATAACATATAAGTAACAAATCATGATGATCATTTATAGTATTAAAATAAAATAAGTAAGCTTTAGCTGAGCTAGAATTTTAAATTTATCAACTTTTCATATTCAAGTAACACCTTCCAATACTTCAGAGGAAATAAATGATGTCTCTTATATCAGCTCTTTGACTTGCATGACATTTTTGTGAAGAAATTATATCACTTTTTCGGCAGTATTGATTTTACTTTGTTGTAAAGCGTCATTAATTTACAAAACTTTGTCCCCCCCCCCTACTCTTAAAGCAACAAAAAAAGGATTATTTCCCTAATAGAAGCTGTAGCTTGTCTTTCTGGCCTCCCAAAAGGAATTCATTAGAGCTCTTCAACAATGAAGCATGCCATAGCAGAAGGAGCAGTAAAGGTTTTTCTGTAATTTACTAAGCAGTGAGATTAAAATTTTAATAATTAAAGAAGCTCAGAGTCTGACCTACAACAAGTCTGAGACAACTCCTGAATCCGTGAAACTTAGCACAGGCAAAGTTGATTGTGGTGCTTTTGGTACAAGTAGAGGCCATGAAGTTATAGATTCAGGCGGCAATCTTAACGCATGCAGCTGTCACCCTCTTGTCACCCTCCAAGTCAGGCTGTTGGTTCGTTTGCCCACTGCTGTGGGCACATATTGATAGCTGCTCTTCTAGGCCTAAAGCAGAATAATTTTTATTATTTCTCTTTTAAAAGTCCAGTCCCTACTGCTTCTTCAAGAAAACCCAGAGTGGCACAAACAGCAATAAAAATAGACAGAATTGCCAAAGCGCCACAATTTACATTCAAATTAATGAATTAACGGCATACACCCTGTTTAGCAAATTCCAGCAACAAACTGAGCTGGCCAAAATGCACCATTAATCTTAGAATCAAAGAACCGTAGAGTTGGAAGGGACCCCGAGGTTCATCTATCCCAACCCCATGCAATGTAGGAATCTCAGCTAGATCATAAATGGCCATCCAGATTCTGCTATCAAAAACCTATAATTTTTTGCTATCTGAATCAAAAACCTCTTTTAAAAGACAATTCTCTGCCAGCCTCCTGAAAAGCAGCCTAGCAACAGGCCTCCTGAACCTCACTTGGCAAGTCATTCATTGGAGTAGAAGCCACATCAGGAAATATCTCAACCTATAAAACCCTGAATGGCCAGTGCCTTGAATACAGCCCAGAAGCTAATGACCTCTCTCAGCAGCTTCATACATATATTAAGAAGCATGGAGAAAAAGATAATCTTTACAGAACGCTAGATGGCACAGGCCGTGGGGAAGAGCTTTCAGCTTGACCCGGTAACAAATTGACAACCTGCGCAGATCTCTGAGCTCAGGTGTTATATGCTGACAATGTCTCACTTCTGTCAGCAATTGCGTTGCAGAATTCTATGCTAACTGCAGCTTCTGTATCAAGAGAAGCACCATATAGTGTGCATGGCAGTAGCCCAGTCTCGAAGTAACCATATTAGACAATGAACTATAGTTACTCAGCTTCAAGGTGGTCCAAAGATAGTTTGCTAAACAGAAGTCATATCATTGCTTCTTTATGGCCAAAGGGAGGCATTTTATAGTGTCCTTGGCTCAACAGAAGCTGAGACAGTTGATTTATCATACAGGATAAGCAACAATTAAGATAATGGGCCATTGAATCCATTCCCCCCCCCTCCAGAGATTTTGCCTACCTCCTCACAGCCAATCAGCTGAAAGGTATCCAATTAAACAGGACAAACAGACTCTCTAATCCAAAATTCCTCTGGACTCCTGCGAAGTTCAAGTCAGAGCTGATCTAAGTAATTTTATCTGCAAAGTGCTTTGCAAATAGGTCACAATAGGGTTCCATGACCTCATGTAACGTCTGCTTGCCATGATGTAAAAGGTCCTTCACAACATGGAATGGCTCTGCTGGATAGCACTGAGCAGAGAAGTCTTTCGCAGAACTGTTGTCTGAGACCTTATTAGTTGAAGATGCTGGATGTTGCATCTGGAACTTTCTCTATTAAAACCTGAAATGTGCTTTAGAGCCAGTGTGGCATTAACTTGGGCAGGAGAACCCTGGATTCAGGTCTCCATTCTAGTAAAGTTGGTCAGGCAAGTTTACTGTCAGTGTTGCAGGTGATGTCCAAAAGGTAGACCGTTGTAGATCTCAGTACCCTCCCGCCACCTAAAAAACGCTCAACAACATTGACAATTTTGGTAGATCACTGCCAGTTTTATTTACAGTGGGAGTAGAACCCAGTTTCTTGAAAGTTGGACATGCCTGAGTTAGAATAAAGCTGAGTAACATCACATGTCAGCCCCTTGGGGGGGGGGGAGATGGGAAGCAGGTGTGGGGTTGGTGATAGAAAAGGTTATTAAAATTTCACCATGGTTGGCATCCGTCTGTCTCGGGAGACAATGGAAGAGTGCCCCTTTAAGGGTGCCTGTTTAAAAAAAATCTCATATTTTTTAACTTGGAACCGATATTGGCAAGTGCTCCTGATCTTGGGTGGGAAAGTGCTCTGAAGTGTTCACACTTCTCTGCTGTGCTTAGCAACATGGTTGAAAACCAGTGTAAACAGAGGAAATATGAGTGTGTTTTTAAAATGTTCACAGGCGACATAGATAACAAGTTGCAAAACAGCAGTGATTCTCTGGCGGGT
Organism: Podarcis liolepis; assembly: GCF_965112155.1. NCBI lineage: Eukaryota > Metazoa > Chordata > Lepidosauria > Squamata > Lacertidae > Podarcis > Podarcis liolepis. The sequence goes on from NC_139558.1 coordinate 10,592,759, forward strand.
CTGATAGGGTGGCATATTAGATTTATGGAGGATCATTTGTTGCTTTTGCCTTTTTAGCATATTTTTTTTAAATTTAGGAGAGGAAGAGATCCTTGTTCACAATTTGCAAAACCAAGAAACTGCCACACCACCTTAACTGCTTGGCTTTGTATTCACAACAAACCTTTACGCCTATAAAAATACCAAACTATTCTAGTCATGTCAATTAACTATCAATAAAGGCTGTATAATGCTGAGTCATTATGATTATTTGTACCTCTTGTGTCTCTGAATTAATCCACACTTTTAACGCCATGGTACACCTGTAGCACCACGTCTAGGCGCCTTCATCTGCCCCCAGCTGCAACAAAACATGTCTCTTCCATACCAGTATCTACAGCCACAGCAGGCCCTGTAACTCTCCAATGGTTTGACTTCACCCCCAAAGGTGCACTCCAACAATTATTTGCATAGAAGCAGTTCTTAGGCGGGACGCGGGTGGCGCTGTGGTCTAAACCACAGAGCCTAGGGCTTGCTGATTAGAAGGTCAGCAGTTTGAATCCCCACGATGGTGTGAGCTCCTGTTGCTTGGTCCCTGCTCCTGCCAACCTAGCAGTTCGAAAGCACGTCCAAGTGCAAGTAGATAAATAGGTACCGCTCCGGCGGGAAGGTAAACGGCATTTCCGTGCGCTGCTCTGATTCGCCAGAAGCAGCTTAGTCATGTCTTAGGCACAAGAAAAGACATGTTGTATGTTAAATATGAATGACAAGTCCTGGTAGTTATTCAGTGGCTTCTAACCCCCCCCCCCGCCCCGTTGTCTTTCCAAGGCAGCGCAGCACTCGCAGCAGCTCTCACCAAGATAAAACATACCAAAAATAAGTCTTAAAACTAACATAAAAAATTAGAGTGAGTTCCTTTTTTATTTAGCTGCCCCATGTTTCTGACATTACAAGTTAGCTCTCATCTTTCCATCACCACCAGGTAGCCCAGCAGACTTTTGCCAGTTGAATGTTGAGGATGAAATCCTTACTCTCAATGGCACAAAGGTTTCAGGTATGGACCAGAGTCAGTGGGAAGCAGCCATCGGCAGCTCACTAGAAACCGGAAACCTTGTCATGGATGTTAGGCGATACGGCAAGAAGGGTGAGCTTTTCCTTGGGGTGACTTCTGCGTGACCTGAAAGGTGTCTGTTCTTTGCCTGCGAACTTGTTGGGATGGATGAGTCCTTTATTTCTGCAGCCTTCTGCAGCAACAGCTTTTTCCTGGCAGAACCTGCTTATTGTAAATACAGCTCCTGCTGCTGTTAATTTTGGGTTGTTGTTTTTTGCATGTGTTAAAGCTGTGTAAATCTGCATTAGCAAGTCTACTTTTCTTAAACGGGAGATAACTTTTTTCAAGGAGAAATATATCCACGTAGGTTTCTTGTTCCCCCAGCCTTCAGAAATACTGATTTTCCTGACCTTGTCAGAGAGATGCAGAAAGAATCCAGCACTTTTATTATTAGTTCTGTGGTTCTGTTTCCTGGAAGAGCATCCATGTGATCTATTCCCCACACCAAACCCTTGCAATTAGGTCCTTTCTCTGTCCAGATAGTCTAGCACTGTAGTGTATACAGTGGTACCTCGCAAGACGAAAAACTCGCAAGACGAAACAGTTTTTCGTTTTTTAAGTTGCTTCGCAAGACGAATTTCCCTATGGGCTTGCTTCGCAAGACGAAAACGTCTTGCGAGTTTGTTTCCTTTTTCTTAAAACCATTAATACCGTTAAAACCATGCTTCACAAGACGAAAAATTCGCAAGACGAAAAAACTCGCAGAACGAATTAAGTTTGTCTTGCGAGGCACCACTGCACCTGTATTTGAAGAATAAAAGTTAGTAAACTTGCTATTGTTCATTGTGCTTGCCTTTGACTAATGCTTGCTTTTTTGGGGAAGGCGGTCTGTTCATAAAAAGCCCTAACCAATTTCCACACATACAAATTCCAATTCACTTTCTACTTCATCTGTCCCTCCTGTCTTTTTTGTGTGTGTTTTGGTTTTGATGTATTTTCATTAAGTCTTTTTCTTTATGCTTTGACATCTTCCCTGTCTACTTTTCAATTTTTTGATCTCCACATGCCAATCAGACTGGGGCAAAGACCAGCCTTCCCTGCCATATGCAAGGCACAAAATCCTCAATCTCACCAGTATGGCTACCAACATTATAGGTACACCTGAGAACAAATGGATTGATGCGACATCTGTGGACAGCACTTCAGCCAAAAGTCAAAGCATATCAGCACAAAAAGACTTGCACAACAATTTTCAAAATGATGTAAGTATGCCTATGCTTGCATTTGGGAAGAGGTTCTGCATTTCTTCTCTCAGCAACATTAAACAGTGCCTAGAAAGTACTCAAGGGACGCGGGTGGTGCTGTGGGTTAAACCACAGAGCCTAGGACTTGCCGATCAGAAGGTAGGCGGTTCGAATCCCGGCGATGGGGTGAGCTCCCGTTGCTCGGTCCCTGCTCCTACCAACCTAGCAGTTTGCAAGCACGTCAAAGTCCAAGTAGATAAATAGGTAAACGGTGTTTCCTTGCGCTGCTCTGGTTCGCCAGAAGCGGCTTAGTCATGCTGGCCTCAGGACCTGGAAGCTGTACGCCGGCTCCCTCAGCCAGTAAAGCGAGATGAGCGCCGCAACCCCAGAGTCGGCCACGACTGGACCTAATGGTCAGGGGTCCCTTTACCTTTACCTTTTAGAAAGTACTCACTTAATGAAAGTTAAACATCTCCAAGGTTCAATTAATGAAGAAATGTTGTCTTGGCCTGTTGACCAGAAGTCCAGGTCCTATTGTTAGCTAGGTGGTGACGCAGGCCAGCAACTTTTTGTGCTAGGACATGTGAAAGTGATGTGGCCAGATACTTCTACTGCATGTTCTGTCAGCATAAGTCAGTCGTTCTATTACACTATGAGAGAAGTGCTAGCACACTGCAGGAAACTTTTTTTCCTTACTGGAGTTTCCTGTGAACCCAACGTAAATACCCATAGAGGCATCTGCTCACTGCTGTCATGTAATTTCTCTGTTCTGGCCTTGCTTTCTTCCCATCCAGGTAGGTAATTTTTCCCTACTGCATCTCTTGCACTGCATTGGATAGGATAGGCAGTAATTTTATTTATCTATAAACCTTCACAGAACAGATATCCAAAAAAAGCCCACCACCAAAAAACCAAAAACAATTCATAGTTGAACCACAAATTTAGCTCTCAATTTCCTGGTTGTCCATTCATTCATTGGATCATTCATCTTCTCCTAGTGCAACAACAAAGCAAATTACTAGCCAGTTATTTGCAACAAAGCAAATCAGTCTGCGTGCCAGTTACCATCTTGTATGTTCAGTATTAAATCGGAAAACTTATCTTGGCTGCCAGAAGTCTGAGAAACATTTGCATAACCCTTTCCTTCTTGAAGATGGAGGAACAAGTTTCACGAAATCTCTTCTCTTGATTTTCTAAGCATCAGAAGCCCATAATGGCACATGGACTGATTGCTAGATCTTTTAGATTTTAAATCCAGTAATAGATTATTAGATGAATGATTGTTCATTCTACATCATTTATTGAATATGCATAAAAATAAAGTTCTTTAGGGGTAGGATCAAAAATATCTATTTTAGCTTTACAGGTTGTATGGCTTACCAGGAGTGTCAAAAGCAGTTGTAGTTATTTTGTGGAGGTGGGGGATGAAGGTAAGAGTCATGGAATTATTTCAGTATGTTAATTTTTCTGGTTTCAGGATTCAGAAACAAAGATCAATGGAATGCAAGGAGATGTAAATTCCAATGAGAAAAAAGGTAAAACCATCAGAACTTTCCAATTGCTAGCTGTACGCAGTGGTTGGGATTGAAGGGGAAAATGTATACCTAGTGGATATGGTGTACTGGGGAGTTGTGTACAGTTGAAATATAAGAACTTCCAATTTTCTTAGGTGGCTCATAAATATAATTGCATGCAGAAGACAAATTGGGTTCTCTTCCGGAAGCGTTGTGCACATATAAAGAACTGCTAACAAGATGGCATCTAGTTCCTTTATTTCTGCATCACTGACAATATGAGTGTGTGTAGTAAGAATGAAAGAAGAGAGGGGGGAAGGCAGAAATAATTTTAAACAGTACTGGCGTTGAGGTCCTAGCAAGTTCATGGGATTACCTGCCTTTCACTGTCACGTCAATCCGAGCTTTGGTGTGTGTGTGCATGTGTGCTTAGAGGGAGATACTCTGTAAAATGCTTTTTGAAAGAAAAAAGAAAAGTCTATTCAATGTGTAGAAAATTGTATGGTGAAAACTTATGTGTGCCCAGGAAGACTTGGAGTTAGTGTATGTTTTTTGAAAGTTTAGACTTTTGAGGAAGGCAAAGGAAGAGAAAACCTATCCTGTAATATAAAACTAGAAAGCATTTCAGCCCAAGAGCTTAGTTTCCCTTGCAGTTTCCATTTATTTCAGTGGTGTGTTGATGGCAACAGCTTTGTGTGCCTATGCCAGCCTTTCTCAAACTTGGAACCCCATATATTGTTGGACTACAAATCCCATCATCCTCATTGGTCCTGGTGGGTAAGGAAGATGGGAGTTGTGGTCCAGCAATATCTGGGAGCCCGAGTTTCTCAAGTCTGGCCTATACCCATGCAGTTAGATTAAGAAGGCATTTTTATAACTCCGGCCTGCAGCACATAGAAATTGAAGTGAACTCTCCACTGGCAAGAAGACACCACATTTGCTGATCTAAGGACACCTGATGCTTGTCATGAGCTCAGGGCACTTACTTAAGATTTGTTTTGTTTGATGTGAGCTTTCTAAAAAGGCAAGCAGAATAGAAGGAGCATGTACAAAATGATAAATAACTAAAGAATTGAACGAAACGTTTGTCTGAGCAAGAAGCCCATCCAGACCCTACAGGACAACATTTAACGATATTACTACAGTGGTGCCTCGCAAGACGAAATTAATCCGTTCCGTGAGCCTCTTCGTCTAGCAGTTTTTTCGTCTTGCAACCCTTTAAGCGGCTTAGCGGCTATTAAAGGCTTAGTGGCTATTAAAGGCTTAGCGGATTAGCGGCTAAAAGGCTATTAGTGGCTTAGCGGCTTAGAAAAAGGGGGGGAAGCGGGGAAAAATCGGAACACTTGCAAGACGTTTTCGTCTTGCAAAGCAAGCCCATAGGGAAAATCGTCTTGTGAAGCAGCTCAAAAACGGAAAACCCTTTCGTCTAGCGGGTTTTCCGTCTTGCAAGGCATTCGTCTTGCGGGGCACCACTGTATATGTTCTATCTCACCCTTCATCCAAGGAGTTCAGGGCACCGATGTGGAAGTATATTACAGCAACCCTGTAAAGTTGTTCAGGCCAAGAGATAATGACTTATCCCAGGCCACCCAATGAAACGAACAGAGATCAATGTCCAGGTTTTCTGGTTGTTCATTTCCCAGCAATCTCGTTTACTGCCCTAGCTCTGCCTCTGCTGAAATTTTGAACACTGAAAGATGCTGTATAGAGTAGGAGCACTGTACTTTGGTAAACACATTCCTGTGACATAGGCTACTATGCTGGCAAGATGTTTGTTTCAATGCAACTTAAGTTGGATGATCTGAGTAGTGTTTATCCATTGGACAGATATTAAATAAAGCCAGACCACACCACACTGACTTGTTTTGTATCTTCATATTTTTTTTCAAATAGACACAGAACCCATTTCTTTGAAAAACTTAAAAAGGCGATCACAGTTTTTTGAACAAGGTAAAAAACAACAACCCCAAAAGCTAACATTTCATGTACTTTCATGAAATTGTTCCCCAATGTACATTCTTCTTAACAAGTCTCTGGTGTTGGGTTCTAAGTTTCTTTAGTCATTGATTGTTGCCATCATGCCAAACTAGCTTAATGTGTTTCCATTCTTTCCTTAGGGTCATCAGGTTTTTCTTACAATTCATGGGTCTACCTTTGTGGTAATGGGCTTTGTGTGTTCCTCTGTATCTCAAACCTTTTACACTTCTGATATTTGTTCAAACGCTCTTCTCACTGGGGAGCAGTGTGAAGTACAGAAACCTTTGTTCGGATTTGCAGCTTTCCTACAAAATGCCATTACGCTGAGCAAAGCAGCAGACATGCTACAATAAATTCCCAACTCGAGAAATGCAGTCAAATTTGAATGTATTCATAATGCGATTTAGATTTATTAAAAATTGGCAGATTAGTATGCAGTAGCTAATTACAAAGTGCCTGTTCCATAACCATGAGCAAATCTTACGGCTCCAAAATACTTTGGAAAAGGGTTTTAAGAATCCAAATGACAGTGTCTCGGCTGTGAATGGTTTGTCACAATTCTCTAAGGCTTCTCCAAGTGTGCTTTGCATGTTGCATCTCACCTCCTTCATTTTCACTTCAGTAATTTGCTTCTTCCTGTTTCAGTATTTTTTGTGCACATGGAATGTGTTGAAGTGATTAAGGCACTTCACATTTATTATAACATTAAGTATCACAAAAGTTCTGTTTTCCCTTGAATATATATGTCCCTTTGATAAGTACAAAATATTAAAATGCTTCTCTTTGACTCTGTTTGGATGGTTTGTCCTAGTGATATACTGCTGAGTGAATTGCAATGTCTCAGCGTAGCTGTCAAGCATCCTTTATTGTGACGGCATATTCCTCTATAAGTTCTTTTCAAAGCCAACGGAGGGGAGAATGGGAGGCCTTGGCCTGCCTGTGCATTTCAATCCCCCAGCTTCTCTGGCTGCGCAGGTAGGGCTTTTCCGAACATGGAATGCGCTTCACAATACAGACTGCTGGACAGGTATGGAACGTGGTCTTATTATCTTCACTGGTTTCCTTAGAATTTTCCACTTCATCTTTTTATCGCATGTTTGTCATCTGATGTGAGGGTCCGCTCATCTTCGATCAGGGTGGAGCTGTTGCAAAGAGACTTTATTGTCACTAATAAGTAAAAATACGTATCTTCCCTCGATAACAAATACTGCTGAGAGTGCCCATGTGTTGCAGATGGGAAATGATTGTTAAACGTTTCCTATACAGTAGACCAGAAGAGATAACAACCTCTACACAATTATTTGCAGTCTGCCACCATAATCCCAATACTTTATTTTGTGTATATATAAAGTATTAAAGTAACTTCCAGAGAATTGCAACACTAGTAGTAATATATATATATTACTGCTAGTGTTGCAATTCTCTGGAAGTTGTGCAGTTTCTCAGCATACAGTTCCAGTGCAGGAGCACTTAACCAATCCTACTGATTTTGTATTTGACCTCTGTTGTGCGTGTTTTTATTATTTTTATATACGCTGCCCTAAGAGCATTATGCTGAGTGATTAATATATCTAGTAAATTTTTAAAAAATCTATCAGACAAAGCAAAAAGCTTTGTGGTTGGTTTTGGCATTGCAAAAATGGGTGCTAAGGAGAATCACATAGACGTTAAACTGTGGTTGGAATGAAAGTGAATTATACACCAATGTAATGTCTTTGGTAAGCAAGATAAAAATGCATGTGCAGCTGTTTCTTTAAAAACAACAAAAAGGGAGCCATTCCTATTGATGGCCCTAGACCTTCAGAAAAGTAAATGAGTAGTAACTTTCAAATAATATGTTGTTTAATTGTATACTGTGTTAGGAGAAGTGGGGTTTTCCCCCCAGTGCATTCTTTACTTTGTGATGAGCTTTTGCTTATCTCTAAATTGAAAAGTGGCTTTGTGGTTCTAGCCAGGTTTTTAAAAGAAGATTCTTTAGCGAACTTTGTGGTATTGCTAAAGTTGAGATGAATTCTTTTAAGACTAAAGGAATACAGTGGTGCCTCGCAAGACGAAATTAATCCGTTCCGCGAGCCTCGAAGCAACCCTATTAGCAGATTAGCGGATTAGCGCTATTAGCGGTTTAGCGGCTATTAAAGGCTTAGCGGCTGTTAAAGGCTTAGCGGATTAGCAGCTAAAAGGCTATTAGCGGCTATTAAAGGCTTAGTGGCTTAGCGGCTAAAAGGCTATTAGCGGCTTAGCGGCTTAGAAAAAGGGGGGGGGGAAGCAAAAAAAAAAATCGGAACACTTGCAAGACGTTTTCGTCTTGCAAAGCAAGCCCATAGGGAAAATCATCTTGCGAAGCAGCTCAAAAATGGAAAACCCTTTCGTCTAGCGGGTTTTCCGTCTTGCGAGGCTTTCGTCTTGCGGGGCACCACTGTATTAAGTAATATTATTGCATATTTACAGCTATCTATGCGGTGTCTACAAATTTGTATATATCCATTAAGCTGATATTTCCATTGCGCATTGTTAAAGTGGGATGGGGGGAGCCATTGAGGGATGAATCTTGCACCCATGAACTATGTGCTGTGCTCATGCAGCCTGTTTTTCTACTGTGCTTTCTGCCAGTGCTACTCATCTTTTGAGGCAGGTAATAGGATGTGTCCATCTTTTTCTGGTTCACTCCTCGTTTCTGGTTGTATGGGTTGTTGGGGAGAGGAGGAAAGAGGGAGGTCTTTTCCAACCCAGTTCACTCAATTTGATGTGTGATATATTCATCCCGATATCTCTTTTTGTGTGTTTTTCTTTTGCTGTTCCTTATATCGTTCTAAGACTATCCACGTTTCAGTGCATACTGAGAGATCCTTACTCCCTAATTGTCCTACAGCTGCTATCTTTTCCTGCTTATTGTGGTCAGAAGCCTGTGGTGGATTACGATCTGAAAAAAAAAATGCAGGAATATAACTTCCTGATAAAATACTGCTTTGGCAAGCATTATGAAACCCTGGGGAAAGTCTGGGGAAAATAAAGACTTCTCTCAGTTTTCTCTTGATGTGGTGACGCACATATTCATCCTTAAGATTACCATCATTGTTGTGTGTTTTTCCATGTAGAACAGCTGTTTGTCTCTTGCTTGTCCAACTGATGAAAAACTGTAAAATCATACAATTCTAATAGGTGTTTGTTCATCTGAAAGTCCTTGACCTGATAAGGGAATGGGCCCAACAGCTTAAATAGTGCCTTCCAATAGCCTACAACTTTAAATTGTATCTTCCAGGTCATACTAACAAAGTTTCTTTTTCTTTCTTTTTAAAATTATTTCTTCTCACTGCCAGGAGGCCCAGAGCCTGCTATTCCTGATGTGAGTATTGCTGCTTAAGTTATAGTAAATAGTCTTTAACTAATGAGATAATAATATAACATTAAAAAATACGTACATTCCCACAAATGAAAATGAATACTCAAAGCAATAAAGATGTTATTATGAGATAAAATAGAATAATGCATAACTTGGGGGAAAATATACAGTCACACATTATCATGAAAATTATTACTTTCAAAACTGATGAACAAGAACAATGGGTGGTATTCAACTAATATTTGCTCAGAGCAGACCTGTTTAAGTTAATGGATCTAGCTTAGTCATATTAATTATTGTAGTGGATTACCACCCCGTGACTGTAAATCTACCTGCTTGAAACCTAAAGAAAGGTTCTTCATAAGATAGCTTTATTTGGTGAACAAGGAATGTAACCAGATGTTTGGATCCAAAAAGTACTCCCAATATCACATTGCCTCTAAAGGTAAAAAGGTAAAGGACCCTTAGATGGTTAAATTCAGTCAAAGGCGACTATGGGGTGTTGCGCTCATTTCACTTCAGATCGAGGGAGCCGGTGTTTGGTGCTGTGGTCTAAACCACTGAGCCTCTTGGGCTTGCCAATCATAGGGTTGGCAGCTGGAATCTGTGCGACGGAATGAGCTCCCGTTGCTCTGTCCCAGCTTCTGCCAACCTAGCAGTTCGAATTGCCTCTTAATATGCAAACCGGGGATGGGTACTGTCCATGGAAGCAGGAAGGAACAGAGCTGAACCCTTCTTTTCCTTGGGCACTTTCCAAGACTGGCCAAGTTGGGTCGGTGTGATAGCTTGCAGAGCAAAAGTGTACAGGGTTAAGCATTTTCCTTATCTGCCCACTCTGTCAAACTTAAGACAAATTCAAGACTGGGAATCCACGTTCACTGCCAAATATCTATTTCTGGTCTAAGACTGTAACTGAGATTGTAAATTTGTGTGTGTGTTCAAAGCAAAACAAAACATTCTGCTCTAGCTGATTTTATGTTTCTGTGTTTCAGCTCCCAGTTCCACCCATCAGTGCTTCTAGCCGCTGGGCCTGGGATCAAGAGGAGGAAAGAAAAAGACAAGAGAAATGGCAAGCAGAACAGGATCGCTTACTTCAGGTGTGGACTTAATAATGCAATGTCCATCACTACAAGGTTGGCTCTGGATTTGGCCAGCCAGACTGACCTCCAAAATAAGCCTATTCTGGAATTTATGCTGCCAATAGAAATGGTCTATAGTGATTTAAGGTTAACTTAGTGAGGCTAGGTTTTGGAGAGTATATAACTGCTATTTTAAAGCAATTAAAGATGGAAATCGCCACCATTGATACTAAACATGGTATCAATATGTGGTTTATAATTGCTTTGTGGTCCAACCCTTTGTATAGATACTTAGAATAAAATCTCATTTTGCTAATAGGTTTTATTTCCAAATAAGCACCTCTGAGTTCATCCTGTTTTGATGTCTCATCATCTGTTTTAGAGTAAAAGGCTTCTGGGGCAAAGCATATGCCATCTTAATATGTTCTTATGCATCCTGAATGCAGCTGTCTGAAAACCAGTTGTGTGTTTATTACTGCCCAACCTCCCTATGTTCTAATCCATTGTACAAATCTCTGAGAAACTAGATGTTTGAGACAAAACCGAATCCTGATTTGAGATGAAATGTTAAAAGTCTGGTGACTTATTTTTGCTCCCTAAACAGAAGTTAAGGTTAACCCATTCCTTTCTAGGAAGAGTGGGTTGCTTCTTATAGGAAGAAGTAAAATAATAGGTAAATGAGAAAGTACCTAGGTAACAATTACTGTATTTGTACAGTGGTACCTCAGATTAAGAACTTAATTCGTTCTGGAGGTCTGTTCTTAACCTGAAACTGTTCTTAACCCGAAGCACCACTTTAGCTAATGGAGCCACTGTGCCGCCGCTGCACAATTTCTGTTCTCATCCTGAAGCAAAGTTCTTAACCCGAGGTACCATTTCTGGGTTAGCGGAGTCTGTAACCTGAAGCGTATGTAACCCGAGGTACCACTGTACAGCGTTAGAATCAATTACAAATTTGTATTATACTTCTGTGCCACCATGCCTTTAAAGGTAAAGGACCCCAACAGTTAAGTGCAGTTGCAAATGACTCTGGGGTTGCGGTGTTCATCTTGCTTTACTGGCCGAGGGAGCCGACGTTTGTCTGCAGACAGTTTTTCCAGGTCATGTGGCCAGCATGAGTAAGCTGCTTCTGGCGAACCAGAGCAGTGCACGGAAACGCTGTTTACCTTCCTGCCGGAGTGGTACCTATTTATCTACTTGCACTTTGACGTGCTTTCGAATTGCTAGGTTGGCAGGAGCTGGGACCGAGCAACGGGAGCTCACCCCGTCGCGGGGATTTGAACCGCCAACTTTCCGATCAGCAAGCCCTAGGTTCAGTGGTTTAGACCACAGTGCCACTCGTGTCCCATGCCTTTACACATTGTCAAAAGTGCTTTTTTGGTATATTAGAAAGTACTTTCCCTTGCCATTGATTTGCCAGAACTAGCTTTCATAAGAGTACTGAGATTTTGACATTATTGAGAGGGCACCATTTGAAATGAAACTGATATTTCTAATGTAAAAGAGTGTGTGCAAGGCTTGCCCAACTATGGATTTATCTTACTTTGTACAGTACAGTGATCATACCACATTTCTATGGAGTTTACATTGACAGAAAATATACGTTCAGCTAATTATGCCATGAAATTAATACACTTTTTAATTTAAAAAACCTAGGAGAAATACAGGCGCGAACAAGAGAGACTGAAGGAAGAATGGCTGAAAGCTCAGAAAGAGGCTGAAAAGGAGAACTCCAAATACTTACATGAGGTGAGCTCTATAACTTATTGTGGATTACACTCTCTTTGTACTTCCATGGAACAAAATTTACAATTTGCTTTCTCCCTGGCTAGTAAGCAAATGCATCAGAATCCGGAAATGCAGGCAACTATATTCCACTAGAAGAAAATCTAAGCAGGAAAAGGATGATAATAATAGATTCATCAGGACAAACTAAAAATCACAAATCCATGAATAGCATGAGTTTCTAGCAGTAATGATAAATCATCTTAAAATGTGCATTAAAAACCATTGAAAGTCAAAACAGATGCTAACAGTTCCATTTAGATAGGTTTCCTCAACCTGGTGCCCTTGAGATGTTATTGAACTACAACTGCCATCAGCCATGTTGAAGTCCAGATCCATCTGGAAGGCACTAGTTTGGGGAAATCTGTACTAAGAGATCCAAGCAGAATTTCTTATTACAAAACACATATTGTGTAGTAGTTGGTGGCTTAATTTGTGTCTTTGTGTCACTGCTTACCTTCACCATCTGTTGCCGATCTGTTTCCTTAAGCCAGTTTCAATTAAAAATCTTAAGAAGGAAGTCCAGGTAAGACTTCTTTTTGACAATGGATGCATTGTCAATTTGGATACAAGGTGGATGGACGAAAGACTGTCGCATTCACCTTTATTCATTTCAACAAACTACCATCGATCTTTTAGTTGTCTCTGTCCATGACCATGGAGATTGCGGGAAGACTTCAAGGAAAGTTTAGATAGATTTAGCCCTGCACAGAGGGCTCTACAGTGCAGGTCATACTAACTAATTTACAAGTGTTCAGTCGCCAGAGGCTTAGCAGGTATAGCGTTCAGTTCCCAGATCCATAAAATGCAAAGATCATATTTAATCATGTAAACTTACAGTGTGACAGACTTAAATGGTTGATAATGGACCACTTAACTGCAATCATCCCTAAGCGGTGGAAAAGAAATACAATACAGAAAGCTAAAAATGGGTTAAAAATTAAAAATAAATGCCTGCTTTAAGTTAAAGCAAACAACCAAATTAAAAACGTAAGTAGAAGTACTAAATGTGCTAAATATGGCAAAAACCATTAATTTTAAAAGTTAGAGGCAAGTGCTAATAATATTCAATGGTTCCATTTCCTAAAACTCTGCACCATCCTGTCGGTTTCATTTTTATAAGCCTTGCACTCTCTTCTAGGAGGAGACTGTATTAAAGCCAAATACTGTGTCTGTAACTGCACAAGAACCTCCTGTTTCCATGTGGAGAGCAAATGGGGATCACAAGACTGACTATTCTGAGGCTGGTAGACGATGGGAAGAAGAACGAGAACAGGAGAAGAAGGAAGAGGAAAGGAAACGTCTTGAGGAGGCCCAGAGGCTGGAAGAAGCAGCAACTGCGTTACGAATAGAACAAGAGAGGAAGCACCAAGAACTAGAACGTGAGAAGGAGCAAAATGTGTCCTATGCAGAGGAGCCGAGATATCAGGAAGCAGCAGAACAGAAATTGCAGGTTGAACAAGTCAAGGAAACTTCAATACAGAGGCCCCAGTATCAAAGGTGTGCATTCAGTTTTTCCCTATGTTGTTTTTTTTTTTGCTATAGTGACCTACAGAAGGCATAAGCATACGCTCAAAAATGTATGACTAAAATACTTTATATTCATGAGAATTTATTATATTGATGCACAAGTACTTGTGAGTGCAAAAAGCAATAGAATCAGTCAATAGGCTTGTTTTGAAACAATGTAAGTTTCAAATTGTTAACTGAACTATTTATGTTGAGGTTTGTGGTAGGATTTTGGTAAAAGCTCTGTTTCCCGTGGCTGCAAGTATCCCTGGATGCAAATACACACTTGGCAGCAGCAACCAAGTCCTAATGGAGTTCTTGTCACACATCAGTATAAGCATTATATATTTATCCTCATCCCACCTTCGTAAATCAATAATAGGGTCTTTCAGGAGGGCTGACACCAAGTGCTACAATGGGCAAGAACCCCATAGATGACTCAGTTAGGATCTCCCTGGACTTTTGGGGACTCTAGAGCCAATCCTCACTTGATATGTTAGGATGCAGGAATCAGAAATGTGCCCCATCACTAAACCATAATAACTATAACACTTTCCCTCTCCATGACACTACACTGACTGATTTCCAGAAGAACTGTTTCAGTTAAGCTCTCCATTCTTGGGCTCCAGCCAGTGCATCATCCGGAATGCTGCCAGCAAAAGCTTGAGCCCAAAAAACATGTTGCAGCTACTGCAGCAAAAATTACCAAGGAAAGCTGGATTAAGTATTTGCCATCAGTTGTGCCTCCCTCATTCTTAAACCAGCTGATTGTTGTGCGATTTACAGTTAACAAGGCCTGTTGCAGGCCTGTTGCAAACCGATGCATAGATAACCAGCATGGTTTAAGAGAATAGATGCTAACGTAGGCATTACCTTTGCATGTTTGTTTAGGTCAATGAAGGCTTTCATTGAGCATTCGAGGGCAACAGTTTTGCCACCACTGCTTTAGTTTGCTGTGTGTACATAGTCCTTAGCACTTACAATGGATGCCCACCAGGACTGTCAGATTTTGCAGATCTACCTGTATTTAAACCAGGGCAGGAATCCTTTTGGGGGGAAGAAGGCAAGGGCCGCATTACTCTAGTGTAAAGCTTTTGGAAACTGCTTTGCATAGGTGGCTGTGGCCAGGCAGCAGACAGTCACACACCTTTAACTAGCACCCATCCCTTTCTCTCCCTCTCTCCCCTCCCTCCGGTTTCTTCTCTTTCTGCACTGAGACTTTCTGCACTGCACTCCCACGTCTTAGTGCACTAGAGAGGCAACATTGCAAGCTGCTTTTTTAAAGTTCTTGTGGCTTCCTCTCTGTGCACTAAGGGTAGCCCTTTTCTGAGCACACCAAAAGGAATCCAGGAGAAGTTGCCATCCAGGCACACTGAAAGCTGTCTGAATAATCAGCTATCTCTGCCCACTGAGAAATGGGAACAGGTCCTTGCTTTCTCATTGCTCAGCTGGAGAAAGTAAGTTTGCAGAGAGGGGGAGGTTTTGATTTCTCTTCCTCCCTCCACAGACTTCTCTTGCCCATGTGCTTCCCCGTCACACCATCACTGTGTCTTCCCTATGTTTGTGTCCAAACCTTAAAAATGAATTTGAGTGCATAAGAACCTCAGATCTTGCATTGCAAAAGTGAAATATACTGTATATATTTTATTTTATTTTATTTTTATTTTGCAAACTGTAAATGCTCAGAACTTGGCACTGAGCATTTCTAAGACAAGTCATGCTGCTGTTGTAAATTATACAACAAAGAACAGGTCTAACTTCCTAATCTGCCATCCCTTCTCCTACAGCTTCCTGTTTTCTTGGATGCAAATCCAGATTTGCAAGAATTTCTTGTTCAATATGTGGGAGGCTATTGTTCATGGTTTTGTATCTTCCTGCAGTGCCAGCCAAATGAGTATCTCTTCCTGTGTAATCTATTCATTCTATGCATGTTTACTTTAGGCATTTTGAAACATCAAGAAATTCTGATGAACCAACAGGCTACTTCAGTACTAACAGGTAAAACTATGCTGGTTTCCCTGTCCTTCAATTTATGCTCGTTTGGGATTCTTTTACAAGTGTGCCTCTGAAATGCTGGGATCCTGGTACAGCTTAGGGAAATACAGCATTAGTTTGTGGATTACTTAATAATGGGCAACTATGGAAGTATGAAGAGGGACGCGGGTGGCACTGTGGGCTAAACCACAGAGCCTAGGACTTGCCAATCAGAAGGTCGGCAGTTCAAATCCCCGCGATGGAGTGAGCTCCCGTTGTTTGGTCTCTGTTCCTGCCAACCTAGCAGTTTGAAAGCACGTCAAAGTGCAAGTAGATCAATAGGTACTGCTCTGGCGGGAAGGTAAACGGCGTTTCCATGCGCTGCTCTGGTTCGCCAGAAGCGGCTTAGTCATACTGGCCACATGACCCGGAAGCTGTATGCCGGCTCCCTCGGCCAATAAAGCAAGATGAGCACCGCAACCCCAGAGTCAGTCACGACTGGACTTAATGGTCAGGGGTCCCTTTACCTTTTTATGGAAGTATGATGGGATAAAGTGTCATTTCAGCTGCATTGCCTTAGATCTCGGGTAGCAAAGGAGGTTGTTGGAACTTCAATTCCTGCACATGTGGCCAGTGATTAGAGGGTGATGAGTCTGATAAGAGCATCTGGCCAGCACCCAGCTTAGTTACCCCTGCCTTAGATCATACCACAATAAAACAAAGCCACCACAGCTGCAGAATATTTTTGGGGTTTTTAGAAGAGATATTTGGTTTTTTAGAAGAGATAAAAGCATATACTAATAGTATTTTTGGAAGCCCTTCAGATATGATGTAATGTAGCAAAGTCAGATGTTAAAGTGTAATTCTGTGATTCACAACAGCCTCTGCACCATGTTTATCAGTATACGTTTCAATATAGAGGAAAATTTAGATTTGACTGGCCTAATGAGGCACCAGATAATTTCAGCTGTTATTTTTTTATCTTCAACCACTATTGACTGTCATTACATCATACTTTGTTATAGGCTGCTCACCCACATGGTTGTATAATCTAAAATATGAAAAGCAAGGAGTAGGCGTAGAAGTGAGCAAAGATATCAACAATGACAGGATTTGCTTGAGCTTCTGTAGTCGCATAGGACATTAAGGGAGGGAAATATGTTCAGTGTTCCTGATCTATTTTTAATTGTTACATCTTCCATTCATATCCATATGTCTGAGGCATTTTCCCATTAGTGCCTAGTTATCTTCATTGTCCTTATGTAGTGAACATTGAAACAGCAGTTATTTCCCACCTTATAAGATTGCTCCTCTCCAAATTAAAATCAAAATGAACTGGTTCAATATGTTGCAGTCCATAATCCTCCAAATCTTCCTGGGACTCCTGTTCGCTTTATCCATATGCATTTGCTTGACCCTATTTCCTGAGTGTTTTAAGGGAGCAACCCTAATAGGGGCGCAGAGAGCTTGTGGAGCAGTGGGTTGTCTACTACATTTACAGTTCCGCTGCTTGCGGGGAAGGTTGGGGCAGTTGATTCTTCTCTTTTGCAGCACCAGCTTTTAGGCTGGGCCAGTGGGGCTCCAACTGGATCCCTCACCAAGATATGAGTTGGCTTTTGTTCCATCAGATCAGTCGCTTGCTCCACCCCACCCCTAAAATGCCCCATTTGGGGCCATTGTGTCAGCTGCCCCAGCAGGCACACCAACTGTGCTAACATGTGGGCTCCCCCTGCCAACCCAAAACTGGTGGAATACAGCTGAGGGACACCTCAACCACATCTTAATCCCCACCAGCAGTGCAGATTAGGGGTCTGGACTATTCTCTGGATGGTTCTCCATATATGTGGGTATGGATTTAATGCTGTGCAGGATTAAATCTCTCGTATAATAAAATCATAATGCTGTTGTCACATGAGCAGCATGGTGAAAGGAACAGCTAGGACAGGCTGTAGTAGCACCCTGGCAACCGTCTGCTACGCCACTGCTGCCATTTCAGCCTCAGTGGTGCTAGAGTCTGAGGAGGGAAGCAGCAGAAGAGCAGATGATGGGGAGCTGGCCTAGCCCAGGCTCTTCCTTTGCAGCTTGTGTGGTCCATGGTTTGGTTGAGCTGTAAAGTGAGGAATGTAAAGGGAGAGAGGAGGCAGGGTTAGCCACATGTAAAGGAAGGAGGAGGAGGTTGGTGAGGGGTTGGGGTATGTTGAAGCAAGTAATATGTAACTTCTTAATTGTTTTTAGAAGTAAATCCAGATCGACTCCAGATCTAGATGATCATCATGCAAATAGAAATGGTGAGTGATGTGTGCATGTTTTTGTTTTTTGAAAAATGGGATTAAAAACAAAGCAAAACATAGGACAGAGCCTGCTGCTCAGAAACAATATGAGATACTGGATTATTTTGTCATTGGTTGTCTGGTAAGACTGAATTATTGCAGAATTTAGGCCCTAGCCTTAAGCCTTATCTATGGGTACAGGTAGGTACAGATCTGATCTGGGTCAGAATGTCGAGACATGTGCACATTATTGAACACTAGATTCCAGGGAGATGCAACCATTTGGTGGTACATGACCCCAGTCAAGCTTGCAAAAATCTATCATTTGCCCAATAACAAATGTTGGAAATGTTGGAAATGTAAAGAAACTGAAGGTACATTCTTTCACCTTTGGTGGACGTGCCCAAGGATTAAGGCTTTCTGGGAGATATCTATAATGAATTGAAAAAAGTATTTAAATATACCTTTTTGAAGAAACCAGAGGCCTTTCTCCTGGGCATAGTCGGCCAATTGGTGCCAAAGAAGCATAGAACTTTTTTTATGTATGCTACAACAGCAGCAAGAATACTCATCGCGAAGTATTGGAAGACACAAGATCTACCCACTCTGGAAGAATGGCAGATGAAGGTGATTGATTATATGGAACTGGCGGAAATGACTGGCAGAATCCGAGACCAGGGAGAAGAGTCGGTGGAAGATTGGAAGAAATTTAAAGACTATTTACAGAAATATTGTAAAATTAAGGAATGTTAGAATGATGTTGGATAGAAACTAAGTGGTTTTTAGCTGCAATACTATAAGGGAATATGAAAAATGGATTACTAATAGGTAAAGATTTATTGTTACAATATTTTAAGATTAAAGATTAGGATAAACAAAGAGGGGAAGGATTTGCTGAACCAACAAACTGAATTGGAATACAAAAAAGGGAGGCGTGAGGAGGTCCGGGAAACAAGCTAATGAAAAATAAGTAATGGAAAGATTGAGTTGTTTTTAATTATTTTTATTTTGTATTTTTCTTTTTTCTATTTTTCTTTTGTAATATTTTGAAAATCTTTATAAATATCTTATAAAAAAAAAGAGATGCAACCATTTGGATGACTCACAGCTCATTTTAACACCAGTATTTTTCTCCACTGGAGCAGAGATTTGCCTTTGTAAAAAGTAGGCAGAATGCTTCACCTTTCTATCAGTATTCTGTCACGAATCATGACTCACACTACAATGCATATAGAGTATCGTGCATCATAAGAGATGTTACTGAGTTTGCTTTTTATCTCCCCTCCACCCCTTTAGTGCACTTGTGTGATTTGTGTGTCTATGCTTCTTTATTTTTCAAATTAGGCATGAAGAGCAAACTTTCCGAGCAGTCCTCAAGTGCTGGTGACTCACAGAAGAGATCTCAGAAAGAGCATGGCTTGTCCCCAGCTGAGCTGGAAAGACAGCAGATCCTTCAGGAAATGAGAAAGAAGACATCCCTACACACAGACAACAGCTGGATCAGACAACGCAGTTCCAGTATGCACAAAGAGCCTGTTAGTCTAATTGGCACTAAAATGAGGAGGTAATATTGTGTTGCCTATCGTTGACTGTATGATGCTCATGCCATTCTGGAACTGTGATTGATTTACAAAGCAGTCAAGGAAAGAATTTATTTTCATTTGAGATGGATCAAATTTTCAGTTTTTTCATGAAAATTTGTATTTTCCCCTTGGATAGTGAGATTCCTGGTTGTAGTGCACTGTTTTTGAAGTTGATGTATCATTTAAGCAGCATTTGTTATGATCTTTGTACCTATTTGAGCTGCATAAGCAAAATTTGGTGATGAAATAATTTTTCTTGGATTCCCAATGTGTGTGTGGGTATTCACCCTGTCTGAGATTGAAAGAGCTATTCTTGTTACACTCAAGAGCCTTGGGTCTGCTTTTGTTTTGTTGGAACAGCAGGCCCACAGGCTATCTCCCAAACTGATTTTGAAGCTCCTCTCAATTTTGGAAGAGAGTTTCCTTGAAGCTTGAGAAACTGCTGCTTCTGAAACATGAATCCATTGCCACCTTGGCATGGTCCTTTAGACCGCCTGTGTATTCATGTGGAAAACAACTCGCTTCACAGTTGGGAGTTCAGAGTTTGTCACTTTGTGAACCTATTAAAGAAATTGGCTTTGAATCTGAACATCTGGGAGCATTGTTAACATCATAAGAAAAGTTCAGCTTCCTGCTTTCCCACAATTGCCAGCCAAATGCCTATGGGAACCTCACAAGCAGGGCATGAATGCAATAACCTTACCTTACCCTTTGTCAGTGGTATATTCCGCCTCTGAATCTGCAAGTTCCATGTAGCCATATTTTTATGTTGAGAACTGCCCTGAGGTCTACAGATGAAGGGTGGTATACTAAATGGATGGATGGACAGACAGACAGATTAGTAGTCTCTATGAATTTGTCCAAAGTTCTCTAAGCTAGTGGCCCATCAAGGCATCTCCGTGATAGATGGCCATCCACTCTCTGCTTGAAGTGAAGGAGAGTCCACCACATTCTGAAGAGTTCATTCCACTGTCCAACAGATCTTAGCATCAGAAAGCTCTTCCTGACGCTTAGTCAGAATCTCCTTTCTTGTAACTTGAATCCATTGGTTTGGGTCCTAGCTTCCAGAGCAGGAAGCACCAAGCAAGCTTGCTCCATCTTCCACATGGCAGCCCTTTAGATATTTGAAGATGGCTATTATGCCTTCCTCTGTTTCCTCTTATCCAAGCTAAACACACCCAGCTGCCTCAAATGTTCCTCATAAGGCTTGGTTTCCAGACCCTTGCTCATCTTGGTTGGCCTCCTTTGCACACATTCCAGCTAGTCAATATCATTCTTAAATTGTGGCGACCAGAAAAGGACACGGTACTTCAGGTGTGCTCTGACTAAGATACCATTTTGTTACCAAAAAAATGCAAACCTGTTGAAGCACACTATGTCCATGCTCAACCTTCACCTTCTTGCTACAATGGCAGCCATATAATCTTCTTCTTCTTTTTTAACGTACAGAGGTGAGAGTTTGGATAACCTTGATTCTTCAAGAACAAATTCCCGGAGGCCTCATTCTTGGATGGGTCAGTCTGGATCTTCACTGTCTTTATCATCTAGTCAAGATTTTAGTCACCATGCACCTCCTGTAGTGTCCACTTCAAATCGTGCCTACATGCGCATACCCTCTTCCAGCCTGCCATCTCCTTCGGCCAGTTCCATGAAAACTTCATCCTTGCCTCATGTTCTTCCATCTGCGCAATCTCCTGTTCCCCGTTCTCAGTCACCAACTTCTGCTTCCCAGTCTGGAACTCAGCAACGCAGCAGGTATGGGGTTCTGTCTAAAACTTTTGGCTAAAAACTTTTATGTATAACTTAACATTACTGAGTTTTCATAAAGGATGATGTAGAGAACAATGAACTCCTTCCATTGGTGCAGAAAATAATTAAAATGGCACCATTTATTTTAAAGCTGCGAGCTCTGGAGACCCACACAGAGCTGCAGAATGTGTTTTGCACTACATAATTAGAGGGACATAAAAATTATTTTGTCAGCTCTGCCTCTTTTGCTGTTTTATTCTTAAAGTGTATGTTTATAAAATCAAGCCATACACACATGTATTCTGTAAGCCAGTGGCTCAGGCATTGGGTATATATCCATTTCAACCTCCTTCTGGAAGGCTGAAATTTTGAACGGGGTCCTGCCAAAGATTGTGGCCTTCCCAAGATGTGCTTCCACTGAACCCGATTCCCTCTGACCCCTTCCTCATAACTGATATTTATGGGTTCCAAATCAGTTTTGCATGGTAATTAATGTTATACAATTCCATTTTACAATGTGTATTTAATTGGAACATGAATGCACACATTTAAGCACCCAAATACCATGTTCACCCCTCCTTGTTTCATGGTTGTTGAATACCGTACTTTTCCTTGTATAAGATTAGGTTTTTTTCTTCAAAAATTATGCTGAAAAGTGGGGGTCATCTTATACATGGAGCCACCCCCCCTCATTTCCTTAAATTTGAGTCCCCCAAAATAGGGGGCATCTTATACATGGGGGCGTCTTATACACGGAAAAATACGGTACTTTGAATGGGTTTTTATGTGAAAAATTGTACGTTAAGAGCATGTTTATATTAGGTAAATAATATGATATTTGTCTTTTTGCAACTTTTTAATGCTGGTTTTTAACCTCTCTGGTTTGAGAGCAGACCATGGTTACATCAGTTTTGATGACACGGTAAAATCATGCTTATTTTTGACAAAGCAAGGAATGGAATAAACATTTGCGAGCTCATCGGGAAGTTTCCAGTCTCCCAACTGTTAGTGATCAGCAATACAATATGTGAACTAGACTGTAGTGTTATCTTCAAATTTTATATGGCAGGACTTCAGAGAGGTTTCTGTTGTATATCCCAGCCTAGTGCTGTGTTGCCTAAAAAGATACACCTGTTGGGATTTGGATAGGAGCACTTTCTGAAATGTATTCATAATCATTTCCCACAGATAAAGAAAGAGAGAGGAATCTAAATCTAAATCATATATTCCTGCATGCTAAATTTAGAAATGTTTTGGACATTGTAATTTATGTTGAAAATTTATGGTGGCACTATATTGCATGAGAGATTGCTGAAGGCACTCATTTAATCATTGAAATGGTAACTTCTTTTCCCGATTTGAAAATTTCTGTTCTAGGATAGTAACTTGCAGATTTCTTCTAGCAGTCCTGGGTTTGGGTTCATTACTCATGCCGTTGTAGCACTTTCTTTTCAATGACATTTCTCTAGTTTCCTAAAATCTGCCTCTCAGCCGCTTTCTTGTTCTGTATCTAGGTCGGTCAGTGGAAAGCGAGTGTGCTCATACTGTAGAAACGTTCTGGGCAAAGGAGCAGCCATGATCATCGAATCTCTTGGTCTTTGCTATCATTTACATTGTTTTAAGGTGAGAGGTGGGCAAAACGCCAGGGAGATGGAGGAACCTTACACTGCAGGCTAGCTTGGCAAATTAGAAGACTTAGGGGCTCTGCTAATCAACCTTGCGCTACATGCATAACTCAGCCTTGCTCACCTGCTTCAAATTAAAATAATCAGGTTCTTGATTTGATTGAGGATTTTGAAATACGTTCCATCAGTGGTTTCATGCAACCTTGCACACATCTGAATTAGCATTCTACATTTGCAATTACATCCTTAATCACGTAAGGTGGATTGGTTCGGTCTTCAAATCTTCATCTGTTTGCGTTCGCACAATGAGGGTGTTTAATGTATGGAAGAATATAGTCCCTCTGCTGCCACCACCACCACACACTTCTGGCTCCAATAGGAAACTTCCTGTGCACTTAGGTCATAAGGGGGTGGGGCTTTGTGTTGAATGCCAGCACTGTCTGAAGCTGGTAAGGCTTTTTCAGTGATGGCACCTAGGAGCTCCTCCCGGTGAGGTTGTTTAGCTTCTGGTTTAGTTTGTTTAGGGTCTTCAGGAAGTTGATGGAGAATTCTAGTGAGCCTTTGGAATTGAATGGGTTTTATGGCGGTTCCATCTGAAAATATGACTGCTTTAAAATCGACGAACAGTGTATACTGAAGTTATATATTACAAGCCATCCTGAGCATTTCTTAGAAGCTGTGTGTGTGTGATTTTTAAAAATAAAGTAAGATACACTTAAAGAAGCATTCTCACACAGAAATAGTAGCACTGATGTCATTGTAAACATGAAGTCTGACCAGACTTTAAGAAAGGAGATCTAGGGTGGCAGGAATCTGATTGTGACTCGTGCTTGGTGCCAAAATCACTGCTTTTGATTCTTTTGTGCCATGGAAATCATTCTGTTTCAGAAAGCAAGACTCTCGTTTCCTAATCCCTGGCTCATTCCTCTTCTCTGCTTAAAGTGCGCAGCTCTTCGCATTGCTTGTTTCTAGCATTAGAACCTCTCCTGCATATTAACACACTCCCGCTTTTGCTCAAGAGGGTACATGGTTCAAATCTTGTATTTGAAAAATCATTGCAAAATGTGTTTGTGCTGCTAATTGTTCCTTTTTCTTCACAGTGCAATGCTTGCGGGTGCGACCTTGGGGGCTCTCAGGCCGGAACTGAAGTCCGGATCCGAAACAATGAACTCTTCTGCAATGACTGCTATCTCAGATTTAAGAGTAAGGGGTTCCTTCAACAATGCTAAAGTTTTGATTACTTACGCCTACACCAAATGCTTTTCAGAATTAGAGTTTTCCTCTGTGTATGTGCTATAGGGATGATTTGTGTTGTAGTGGTTGTTTCTACTGGGATTTGGGAGGATTTTCTTCTTGGATCAATGAGGCAATTTTTTTCTGATTTGAAATATTTCAAAAGAAAAAATGGAACAATTACCAAAAGTGCAATTGGAGCAATAGGACTAAAAGAAAAGAAACCAGTATGTCTGAGGGATAGCATTTACATTATTTTGTATTTCTCTCAGTGTCATGATACATTAAAACATACATATTAAACAGATGATTTGTAATAATTAGGGAGGAAGAGGACTGGTTTATAGTGTTTTAGATATTGCAAGTAATGACAAATCATAAATTTTATTCTGCTTTGAAGGAGCATTCTCCTCTGGGAGAAGGAGGCTTCCTCTTAGTGGTCACAGCTGGAGGAAGACTTGACATAAAGAGCTGAGAAAATTAATTTTTCATTGGCTGGGATCCTAAGTATGCTTTTAAGGAATTCAGCTTCATGAAATCTGTTGGGTGGCCAACTTATTAAATATCTTAGAGATTATGGGGCCTGGTTTGTCTGCTCTCTTAATCTTGTTATACTCAGATTTGTCTTTAGGAAAGCTTTGCTGTGCATCCCACTGCCATCAGAAGCACAGTTGCTGATCCCATGGGGCAGGAACTTCCTGGCTGCAGCATTTTAGACTGTTGTTTGTGCTGTACTTTTGTACTGTTTTATTGTTGTTAGCCGCCCTGAGCCCGGTTTTGGCTGGGGAGGGCGGGATATAAATAAAATTCATTATTATTATTATCTTGCCTTATTTACCTTCAGTGTTTACTTAAGACTGCCTTATTTTTAACCAGCCTTCAGTATTAGTTGCTTGCCTTCCAATTATGGATTCTGTGGGCTGTTGCTGTTGGATTTTGATCCCAGTTCGTTCCATTGTTCGGGTCTTTTATAGTTATTATTTTTTATTTTACTCAAGTTTTGTGGCTATTTAGTATGCTGTCCTGAGGGGCCTTTTAGGTGGGATAATGTGTGTTGTGCTGTGTGTGCCATTTTAATAGTTGCTTGACTTAATTTGCAAGAGATGCGGGTGGCGCTGTGGTCTAAACCACAGCGCCTAGGGCTTGCTGACCAGAAGGTTGGCAGTTCGAATCCCCACAACTGGGTGAGCTCCCGTTCCTCGGTCCCTGCTCCTGCCAACCTAGCAGTTCAAAAGCTCGTCCAAGTGCAAGCAGATAAATAGGTATCGCTCCAGCTGGAAGGTAAACGGCGTTTCCGTGCGCTGCTCTGGTTCACTTAGTCATGCTGGCCACATGACCCAGAAGCTGTACGCTGGCTCCCTCGGCCAATAAAGCGAGATGAGTGCCGCAACCCCAGAGTCATCCATGACTGGACTGGACTTAACGGTCAGGGATCCCTTTACCCTTTACCTTTACCTGACTTACTTTTAGGTGGAGATGACATACCTGAAATGTCAGCTCCACTTTGAACCAACACATTTTTGCTTTATATGAAATCACAGGGCAAATTCCATTATAGATGAAGTGGAATCACAAATTCCATTATAGATGAAGTGGAAGTACTTTTACTAGTGTAGCCTATCTAGGTTTCTTTTGAAGTATGAGGCTTTGAAGAGTTAGTGGCCTATCCATGTATGATATTTGGAAGGTTCCCCAGCAAGAATTCCAGTGTGGGTCCAGCAAGAATTCCTTGTCTCTTCCAGGGACTTTGGCAAGAGCAGAGTGGGCCCCTTAGCAAAGCATCATGAGTTACAGAAGTGTCCTAACGCAGATCTCAGCCTTGTTTGGAAATAGTTCCTCACGCAATGACTGCAACATCAGGGGATTAGCTTTCTGTGTAAATGAGCCTTTGCATATCTAATAACACAGACGTAATATTTATATCACCTTGGTGCCACTTGAAATGCAATGCTTTTCCATGGAGCCAATTCACATCTTTAGATGTTTCATTTTCTTGAAACATCTGAGTAGGAAGGAAACTTGAAAATGCTTTCTTGACTTAACATGTCCTGTCAAGGTAGCTTTTGTGTTCCTATTTGGGTTTTTCCTTATAATCTTGCTTTTTTATATTAATCTGCTTTTTTATGTTAATCCACATCCCTGCCTTTTTAGACTCCCTGCTGCTCTCAGCTTCTGCTCTTCTCAAAATGCCTATAGGTGACTCCAAATTCAGGGGTTCAGGACTTCTGTCTGCATCCAGCCCTATAGTGGGATACTTCCACCCATCTTGCTTGCTTGCTAGCCCACATAAGATTATAGGGACTGGTTGTCTGGCTTTCCGTACTGTAAGACTCTTCCAATCACAGTGGAGGCTGCTTCAGACACCTTTAAAGTGCCCAGTTGTGCATGGTAGCATTAACTTGTAGCCAAAATATCTGCCCAGTGGTTTCATGCCTAAGACTCCAGTTTTTCTAGCCCCTCATGTTGGATATGTGAAGTTTTGCAATTGTTGATGTGGAAGGAAAAGCTGAGGAAAATCATTCTTAGTGCAGTCGAACATCATAACCAGTGTAGGTGTTTAAATTTGAGGCCAATTAATGTGCATGGGCACATGCACTTAGACTTTTCACCCTCTTCTATCCTCAGTATATTTTGGGATGCCATTTAAGAACACGCCTGTCGTTATCGTTGCTGTTGTCATTATTTGAGTCCCTTTAAAGGGCTAGTCATGTTGTCCTGGGCTTCCAAGGGCCAAAATAGATATCACATTATGTTAAATACTTTCATGCACTTTTGTAGCTCTGAGCAGTACTGGGAACACAGTGGATGTGGAAGGAGAGATTAACCCTTTTTCCTGCTGTGATGCTCATGGAAATTCTTCTTCTCTCCTATGTATCAGGAGAGAAATGCTCATTGGAGCCTGACCGTAACTTTCCACAATTCCAGGCAGCTACTAACTTGCGGTAGCTTCAAGTCTCTCTCTCTCCAAGTCTCCCCCTCCTTTTCTGTCCATTAGTTGGCTCATGAGTAAACTTTTGTTACAAGAGCTCCTTCTGCTGGCCTTGTGAAAATCCAATGGCACTTAAGAGTGCTAGTTCATTCAACTTGTTGGGGGATCTCATTATGAGAGCTTGAAAATGAAATTTTCAGGGTTCTACTCCCAAGCTACCTTACTTTTCCAGAACAGTTTGGATGTTGTTAGCGCAATTAAGCAGAATGCAAGAAATATTTGTGGATTTTAAGAAAGCAGTTTGCAGTGGAGATGTTTTTATCTTCCTGAACCCTTGCATTAATTAATCCTTCTCTCTCCTCTTATTTTAAACAGCTGGACAGCCAACCATTATGTGATAGAAGCCTTAATATGAAACCACTGCTACAGATAGAGGAGGAAGCTGCTGCTGTAGATCTATAAATATATTTTGTGTGTGTGGTTTTTAAAAAATATTTTTGCCTGTCTAGCTCATGTAGAAAATTCATGGTATCTTTTATTATACTTATATGGAGCTATTTATGAGAAGGTAATCACAAATAAATAAAACAGAGTGCTTTAAGTTCAATGTATAATTCCATCCTTATATATATCTACACACACATACAAAAGGGAGAAAAACATTTAATTGGGTAATTTAAAAATGTTGGAGACTTGCGAGGAAATAGCTTTAATTTTCCAATCATATATGAGGAGGCTTTTTAATGTTCTTAAATGAGCATTACTGAAATAACAAGTATGTATTCGTAACCGCAGTTTCTACATCTGATGTATATGCTATCAAGTTCTGCAGGATATTATGAAATTGCATTCAAAGACATACAGGTGGCTGCTGTCTATATTTGAGTTACTAAGCTTAAGTAATATTATCGTTTTTAAAACTAAAATGTAAACTTCAGTCTGTTTTGCCTGGGATTCACTATTTCATTGTGCTTTAATAGTTATAGCCAATCGGGGAAATTATTTCTGAGGCGTTCTTTCTTTTCATGTTTGAGAAATGTAACTCTACTTGCACCTCAAACAAGTTAATAAGACTGAGCATTTCCCCCCTTCTGTTGACTTATTTTGTATTTGTAAATAAAGTTGCTGATACTGCACTTGAACTGCTTGCATTCTTTATTTTTCCGTCTAGATGGAAGAAGCCCTGCAGGAAAATGTCAGTGAACTCTGATACAATTCAATTGCGAGATCAGTTCCAGCATAGGCAATAGCTATGTTGTAAAGCAGGGGTGTCCAACCGGTCGACCGTGATCGACTGGTCGATCCCCGTGAGGTTTTGGCAGATCGCAGTCGATCTCAGGTTCTTTTTCCTTAGCGGGGGAGCATTTGGCCCCGGCCCCTCCTCCATTCACTCAAGATCTTTAGAACAGAAGACGGAGTTTTCGCTGTGAGGCTGTCCTGCCCCTCTAAAAAAGGTTAATAACTTTGACTTTCCTCCCTAAAAAAAACAAAAACATTTCATAACACCAGATTAGGCTGATGCTTTGTACAGACTTGCCTTCCCAATGCATTCATCCAAAATGCATTTTCTGCTGCAGAAATTTTGAATTATTTCTCCCTTTTGCATGTTTCAACCACAGGCAGTTCCTCTGCGCCAGCTGTGGGGCTTCAGAGAGGCAGCTGGAAGTAAAGAAAACCACCACTCCTCCTTTCTCTGTAATTTTAAATTCTCAATAAATATCATTAAAAAAAGAAAAAGAAAACCACCACTCCTAGCTACTTCATCACCTGGCAATAATTTTTCTTATGCCATTTTCCCAACTAAAATCCCACTAAAGCTTCTCTTGATCTCAGGGAGAAAAAAGCACAGATAGATTTCAGGGTGTCAGTACTTGTGACGTATCTCAAAATGATACCCACATAGTGGGGAGTTTCCAAAAGCAGAGTATAAAACCTGGATCTTCTAATAAAACAAAAATATTTTTAAACACAAGATGGCAGTCTTTAAATGCAATTGATGTGAGAATGCCGTGTTTTGTAATCATGCAAATGATCCTAAACCCCTTTCTTAATATCAGAAGCCAAACGCTTCCCTGTGTTTGGACTCTTACAACATCTTTTGTCAATGTGGCCGTGCTGGTTTATGCAACATTTTTGCCACATGGATGTTTCCATAGGATTATTGCACGTGGAGAATTTCAAAGCACTGGAACAGACTCCAAGACAGCCACTCTGAGATGCAAGGCAGTTGCTTTACCTTCGGAAAAAGTGAAAATAGGTATGGTGAGGTTGTCAAAGAATAATCTAAATTCTGGGCTATCATTAGAGCTTAGTGCAGGAATATTTAAAAATAAAACTGTTACCTAAACTTTGGGTAACTAGTGTGTCCTAATCAAAAGAAATGAACCCTCTTTCATAACATAAGATCTTGGGGACATTCAGTGACACTGACTGTTGGAAGATTCAGGACTGGGGCACCGGCTTCAAGGTGCCAAGCGTGTCCCCCCCCCATATTTTTTGGAGTAGGGCTTGTTGAGATGCTGCCGGGGAGATGGGGGCATTTAGCAGGCCCCCAGCTGGCTCCAGCCCACCAGCCAGCAGTCAGGCAAAACTCCGGTTCTCGGAGCAGCATCAAAACTGCGACTCAAGCCTCAGAAGCCTTTAGAGACTGAGCACACAATCCAGCAGAGATAAGAACTCTTTGCAACAGAAATAGCGGACAGAGGCATATGTAAGCATATTTACAGCATTTATCCAGCAGTGGGACAAAAGAAAAACATGTCTGCCTTCCCTTCGTGTCCAAGCAAAACAGCAGTGCAGCAAAAGCAATCTACAATGGAAGTTCCCAGCAGACTGTGCTGGAAGTAAACAGACATGTGACATACAACAACTCCACATGCCTGTTCTAAAGGTGGAACAGAACTGCAGTCTAACAGCCCCCCCCCCTGATGTCCCCCAAGCACAGAGCTTTGGGAAGGAGGCAGGAAGGCTTCACCATCCTGTCAGAGGCCTGGCACCTCCTTCCCAAAGCCCTGGAAACTTCTGCCTGGCTTAGGGGGAGAGACATGATACTCTGGGGTCTAAGAACCTTCTCACCACCTTCCCAAAGCGCGCCCAGCTCTGGCTCCTCTCAATGCCTGACGTCATGCACACGACATGGCGACGTCGCAGCATCACGCCTGTGGCGTTGCCCCCCCATAACCCTCGTAAGTTGGCACCTCTCTTCAGGACAGACATAATGAAGCATAGTTGAACTATGGTTTTTGCCCCCCAACAAGATGTTGTGATGGCCACCATCCTGGATAATTTTAGTGGAGCATAATGCTATCAATGGCTACCAGCCATCATGTCTAGTTGGCCCATGTGATAATAATAAAGTAATAATAATTTATTTTTTATACCCTGCCCATCTGGCTGGGTTTCCCCAGCCACCCTGAGCGGCTCCCAACAGAATATTAAAAACACGATAAAACATCAAACATTAAAAACTTCCCTAAACAAGGCTGCCTTCAGATGTCTTCTAAAAGACAGATAGTTGTTTATTTCCTTGACATCTGATGGGAGGGCGTTCCACAGGGCGGGCGCCACTACCGAGAAGGCCCTCTGCCTGGTTCCCTGTAACTTCACTTCTCGCAGGGAGGGAACCGCCAGAAGGCCCTCAGAAATGGACCCTAGTGTCCAGGCTGAATGATGGTGGTGGAGATACTTCTTCAGGTATCCTGAGCCGAACAGGTTGCGGGACAAGATAAGCAACTGGGATGACCAAGCAAGCTCTTCTTACGTTCCTATGAATGAGCTAATCAGCTGCTAGGGACAATTTGCAGATCTGTGCCAGATAAGTGCTCCTAGGGATGTATCTGTGGTAGTGGGTTTTTTCCTTCTTTTTTGCATGGTGTTCAAACAAGTTTGTACAAATAAAAAGCAACAGCCGATGTCTTGCAAAGAAAATGGTAATTAACCTCTCATGCCCCAGGGGTCAAAGGTGATAAATACACCTGAGCTCCGTTCCTGTTGGCTCGTCTGAGTCCATCTCCAACACACAAACAAGGCCCAGAGAGCTGGATGAGGAGAACAACTTGAGAGGGTATTTGGCTGAGAAGATGGGAGCGGTTGAATTTTTCATGCTGCCCGCACCGCAATCTGTATATCAGGCCTGTCCAACTCTGAGTGGATCACTGCCAGCTTTTTTATAGTGGTTGTAGATCGCAGTCTCTTGGAAGCTGGACAGCACTGCTGTATATTATGTAAATTGTTCTCCTCAGGCAAAAAGTCATCGTCCAACACTGCATTCTCAATCAGTTTGATGTCTCAAGCCAACAGGCCATCACGGGGCTTTAAAAGCATGCCTGAAGGTCAGTTCTCACATTCCCCTCTTAGTCAGTTTCCCTCTACCTTTACCTTTTTGTCATCTAAAAGTGGGAAATGGAGATTACAACATAATTACAATAAGAACAAAAGTAACACAAAAAGTAGTAAAGACACTTGCTGCAATGGCAGGGGGTGGCAACTCTAGAAATTATTGCCTTTTAAACTTGGGTGTTTTATTTAGCTAGCAGCCACTGATAAATGTTTCCATGTCTGCACTTTGTCCAGGGGTGGGGGAGAAAATTGATTCAATTTGCATTTAAAGGTGAACCTACCTAAGTCATCATTTCTGAGACCATATGTGCAATTCTCTGAATTTTTCAAGTCAGCTGTCCAGCCAAGTAATGTGTAAAACCAAATTGCATATATTTAAAATGTGCAAAAACAAAACAAAACCCCAAACACTTACATTAGTGAAAATAACATATCAAACTGCATCAATCTCATTGCACTCTGTGTGCTTGTCGCACAACACACCAACCCCGAAAGTCAGTTGCACTATATTATTTTCCGTTCAGCAGCCTAACAACCCACAGATAGAAACTGTTTTCTAGCTTGTTGGTACGACTGATTATATTTCTATATCTCCTGCCTGAGGGCAGAAGATTAAAGAGGTGCTGGCCAGGATGTGAATCGTCCATGAGAATTTTTCTCGCTCTCCTAAGGCAACAATCCCTTGCGATGTCATCTAGTGGGCTCAGGGGACAGCCCATGATATCATGTGCTGTGTTCACCACCCTCTGTAAAGACTTTCTGTCCATGGCTGTCAAGCCAACGTACCACACTGTGATACAATATGAGAGGACACTTTCTGTTGTGGACCGGTAGAAGGTCATCAATTGTTGTTTAACATTGTTATTTTGCAAGACCCTGAGAAAATGGAGTCCCTGTTGGGCCTTCCTAAACACCTGAGTTATATTGTTTTTCCAAGTGAGGTCTTCACTAAGGTAAACTCCCAGGAATTTAAAGGAGGAGACTCTCTCCACACACACACCCCGATATACAACGGGGCTAGTTCCCCTCTCTTCCTCTGAAAGTCTAACGCCATCTCCTTTGTCTTGCTAATATTTAGGTGCAAGTTATTCTCTAAGCACCATGTAGATACTTTTTGAACCTCCCCCCTGTACCCTGATTCATCTCCACCTGTAATTAGACCCATTATGGTAGTATCATCTGCAAACTTAATAATTACAGTGGATGGATCAGATGAAATACAGTCATATGTATACAACAAGTACAGATAGGGACTCAGCACACATCCCTGCGGGGTGCCAGTGCTGAACTTCAGGGAGGTAGATGTAACAGGCCCAATCCTCACTGTTTGTGTCCTCAGAAAGTCTTTAATCCAGTCACAGATGGTAGAAGAAAGGTCTAGTTCCATCAGCTTTTTAATAATGCAGTAAATCTTAGCTCCCCCCACCCGCTAGGCACCTCTGCCTAAATTGTACCACTTTAGGAATTTTCAGCTGTTCCAGAAAATATGAAGTGATGAAACCTAGAACCATTTTTCTATCATCAGATCAAACACAAGATTTTAATATCTGAATGCTTGCTGCACCATAACGGTAAGTGCTGCTCATAGAAGAAGAAAGTTTGTTGGGGAGAAGGTGGTGGAAGAAAACTGTCCCTGTCATGTTAGTTGTCTGTGAGCAGCGGTTGTGAACATGCAATACACCCTTGCTACCTGCAGCCTGAAGTTGTACAGCCCAGTTTTTCTACTGGTTGTATAAACTGGCCTATGGTTTCTAAGCATCTCTAGACAGAGGTTTTTCTTTTGCTGTTGTTAGAAGGAAGGGAAGGCATTGGTGCTTCTGGTGAGAACCATCCTGTTGGATTGAATCAAGGGGCCTATTTCCTTCTGCAAATCCTATTTCCCAGGGGTTCATATCCAATCTGGTGGGTTTATTAGCAGGGTCTGTTTAGGATCTGCTTAGAAATTCTTCCAGGTGATTCACAATTTAGGAAAAATCTGACGTTATTAAATCCCCTGAAAGGTTTATCGGTGGAAACAGATGGGTTTTCATTATCGGAAACAGAATTAGCCCTCGACGTCTGAACAACTTTTTTTTTAAAAAGCCCTAAGCCGCGCGGTCACAATTTCAGCAAAAATCTGACGTTCTGCAATTCACTCAAAATTGGTGCCAAACTGTTGCAAACGATCCCCTGAAAGCTTTTTCGGTGGAAACAGATGGGTTTTTATCATTGGAAACAGAATTTGCCCTCGACGTCTGAACAACTTTTTTTTGAAAAAACCCCTAAAGCAGCGCGGTCACAATTTCAGCAAAAATCTGACGTTCTGCAATTCACTCAGAAATGGTGCCAAACTGTGGCAAACGATCCCCTGAAAGGTTTTTCGGTGGAAACAGATGGGTTTTTATCATCGGAAACGGAATTAGCCCTCGACGTCTGAACAACTTTTTTTTGAAAAAAGCCCTAAGCCGCGCTGTCACAATTTCAGCAAAAATCTGATGTTCTGCAATTCACTCAAAAATGCCAAACTGTTGCAAACGATCCCCTGAAAGGTTTTTCGGTGGAAACAGATGGATTTTTATCATCGGAAACGGAATTAGCCCTCGACATCTGAACAACTTTTTTTTGAAAAAAAACCCTAAGCCGCGCGGTCAGAATTTCAGCAAAAAACTGACGTTCTGCAATTCACTCAGAAATGGTGCCAAACTGTTGCAAACGATCCCCTGAAAAGTTTTTCGGTGGAAACAGATGGGTTTTTCTCATCGGAAACAGAATTAGCCCTCGAGGTCTGAACAACTTTTTTTTGAAAAAAACCCTAAGCCGCGCGGTCACAATTTCAGCAAAAATCTGACGTTCTGCAATTCACTCAGAAATGGTGCCAAACTGCTGCAAATGATCCCCTGAAAGGTTTTTCGGTGGAAACAGATGGGTTTTTTTCATCGGAAACGGAATTAGCCCTCTACGTCTGAACAACTTTTTTTTGAAAAAAACCCTAAGCCGCGCGGTCACAATTTCAGCAAAAATCTGACGTTCTGCAATTCACTCAGAAATGGTGCCAAACTGCTGCAAACGATCCCCTGAAAGGTTTCTCGGTGGAAACAGATGGGTTTTTATCATCGGAAACGGAATTAGCCCTCGACGTCTGAACAACTTTTTTTTGAAAAAACCCCTAAGCCGCGCGGTCACAATTTCAGCAAAAATCTGAAGTTGCGTGGCTATACCCTCCCCCGCCACGTGTGGATAAATGAAGACACAGGACACCAGAATTTAGGTTAATTGGGCGAAAATGGCCACAACTTTATTGATTACAGGCAAGAGAGGTATTGGCTTTAGGCATTGGCCCTACCAGACTAACCGGTCTAACCGGTGAGGGTTAAGCACCAACAGGGGGAGCCACCCGAGATGCATATCCCTAGGTGCTCCCCGAGGGGTTACCGCTCGGGGGCGCGCTTTAGGCCCTAGCCTCCGTAGGTTTCGGACGAGGCGACGCCCCACGGAGTCCTTTAACGAACTACCCTCCAAGCCTTGGGGGGAGGTGATGGCGCTCCTCCCCCCCGATCTCATCTGCATGACAATACCCCTGCCAATGCCTACCGCCAAAACCCAGAGTTGTGATGTTTTGCTACGAGGTAGGCGAAAAAACCAAGTGGCTTCAAATTCCAGCCAATTAGCCAAATGGAAAAACTCCTACCAGGCCCCTTGCGGCGACCAGTCGAAACCCATAGCAAAGTCAAGGGCAAACCTAAAGGGCGGGAGGGTGGGAAACCGCGTGGGAGAAGCAGGAAAAGGGGCGAGCCGAGGGCTGCCCCGACCTTAAATGGCCCTAGAAGAACCGCCCCCGCCGCCAGCCGATTGGCTGGCAGGGCGTGGGTATGCTAATGAAGGGAATCCCCGGCTCCCGCGAGGCTGGGGCCGGCCTCGCGGGAGTGTGGGCGGAGTCGTGAGCCCGCAACCCCACCCCCTCCTGAATTTCGGTAGTGGCATTCTGCAATGCACTCAGAAATGGTACCAAACTGTTGCAAACGATCCCCTGAAAGGTTTTTCGGTGGAAACAGATGGGTTTTTATCATTGGAAATGGAATTAGCCCTCGACGTCTGAACAACTTTTTTTTGAAAAAAAACCTAAGCCGCGCGGTCACAATTTCAGCAAAAATCTGACGTTCTGCAATTCACTCAGAAATGGTGCCAAACTGTTGCAAAATAACCCCCGAAAGGTTTTTTGGTGGAAACACATGGGTTTTTATCATTGGAAAAAGAATTTGCCCTCGACCTCTCAACAAGTTTTTTTTGAAAAAAACCCTAAGCCGGGCGGTCACAATTTCAGAAAAAATCTGACGTTCTGCAATTCACTCAGAAATGGTGCCAAACTGTTGCAAATGATCCCCTGAAAGGTTTTTCAGTGGAAACAGATGGGTTTTTATCATCGGAAACAGAATTAGCCCTCGAACTCGGAACAACTTTTTTTTGAAAAAACCCTAAGCCGCGCGGTCACAATTTCAGAAAAAAATCTGACGTTCTGCAATTGACTCAAAAATGGTGCCAAACTGTTGCAAACGATCCCCTGAAAGCTTTTTCGGTGAAAATAGATGGGTTTTTATCACCGGAAACGAAATTAGCCCTCAACGTCTGAACAATTTTTTTTTGAAAAAAAACCCTAAGCCGCGCGGTCACAATTTCAGAAAAAATCTGACGTTCTGCAGTTCACTCAAAAATGGTGCCAAAGTGTTGCAAACGATTCCCTGAAAGGTTTTTCGGTGGAAACAGATGGGTTTTTATCATCGGAAACGAAATTAGCCCTCGACGTCTGAACAACTTTTTTTTGAAAAAAAACCCTAAGCCGCGCGGTCAGAATTTCAGCAAAAAACTGACGTTCTGCAATTGACTCAGAAATGGTGCCAAACTGTTGCAAACGATCCCCTGAAAAGTTTTTCGGTGGAAACAGATGGGTTTTTATCATCGGAAACGGAATTAGCCCTCGACGTCTGAACAACTTTTTTTTGAAAAAAACCCTAAGCCGCGCGGTCACAATTTTAGCAAAAATCTGACGTTCTGCAATTCACTCAGAAATGGTGCCAAACTGCTGCAAACGATCCCCTGAAAGGTTTTTCGGTGGAAACAAATGGGTTTTTATCATCGGAAACGGAATTAGCCCTCGACGTCTGAACAACTTTTTTTGAAAAAAAACCCTAAGCCGCGCGGTCACAATTTCAGAAAAAATCTGACGTTCTGCAATTCACTCAGAAATGGTGCCAAACTGCTGCAAACGATCCCCTGAAAGGTTTTTCGGTGGAAACAAATGGGTTTTTATCATCGGAAACGGAATTAGCCCTCGACGTCTGAACAACTTTTTTTTGAAAAAAATCCTAAGCCGCGCGGTCACAATTTCAGCAAAAAACTGACGTTCTGCAATTCACTCAGAAATGGTGCCGAACTGTTGCAAACGATCCCCTGAAAGGTTTTTCGGTGGAAACAGATGGATTTTTATCATCGGAAATGGAATTAGCCCTCGATGTCTGAACAACTTTTTTTTTGAAAAAAAACCCTAAGCCGCGCGGTCACAATTTCAGCAAAAAGCTGACGTTCTGCAATTCACTCAGAAATGGTGCCGAACTGTTGCAAACGATCCCCTGAAAGGTTTTTCGGTGGAAACAGATGGGTTTTTATCATCGGAAACGGAATTCGCCCTCGACGTCTGAACAACTTTTTTTTGAAAAAAACCCTAAGCCGCGCGGTCACAATTTCAGCAAAAATCTGACGTTCTGCAATTCACTCAGAAATGGTGCCAAACTGTTGCAAAATAACCCCCGAAAGGTTTTTTGGTGGAAACACATGGGTTTTTATCATTGGAAAAAGAATTTGCCCTCGACCTCTGAACAAGTTTTTTTTGAAAAAAACCCTAAGCCGCGCGGTCACAATTTCAGAAAAAATCTGACGTTCTGCAATTCACTCAGAAATGGTGCCAAACTGTTGCAAACGATCCCCTGAAAGGTTTTTCGGTGGAAACAGATGGGTTTTTATCATCGAAAACAGAATTAGCCATTGAACTCGGAACAACTTTTTTTTGAAAAAACCCTAAGCCCGCGCGGTCAGAATTTCAGAAAAAAATCTGACGTTCTGCAATTGACTCAAAAATGGTGCCAAACTGTTGCAAACGATCCCCTGAAAGCTTTTTCGGTGAAAATAGATGGGTTTTTATCACCGGAAACGAAATTAGCCCTCGACGTCTGAACAACTTTTTTTTGAAAAAAACCCTAAGCCGCGCGGTCAGAATTTCAGCAAAAATCTGACGTTCTGCAATTCACTCAGAAATGGTGCCAAACTGTTGCAAAATAACCCCCGAAAGGTTTTTTGGTGGAAACAGATGGGTTTTTATCATCGGAAATGAAATTAGCCCTCGACGTCTGAACAACTTTTTTTTGAAAAAAAACCCTAAGCCGCGCGGTCAGAATTTCAGCAAAAAACTGACGTTCTGCAATTGACTCAGAAATGGTGCCAAACTGTTGCAAACGATCCCCTG
Source organism: Podarcis liolepis (assembly GCF_965112155.1). Classification (NCBI taxonomy): domain Eukaryota; kingdom Metazoa; phylum Chordata; class Lepidosauria; order Squamata; family Lacertidae; genus Podarcis; species Podarcis liolepis. The sequence goes on from NC_139558.1 coordinate 10,630,431, forward strand.
AAAAGTTTTTCGGTGGAAACAGATGGGTTTTTATCATCGGAAACGGAATTAGCCCTCGACGTCTGAACAACTTTTTTTTGAAAAAACCCCTAAGCCGCGCTGTCACAATTTCAGCAAAAATCTGACATTCTGCAATTCACTCAGAAATGGTGCCAAACTGCTGCAAACGATCCCCTGAAAGGTTTTTCGGTGGAAACAAATGGGTTTTTATCATCGGAAACGGAATTAGCCCTCGACGTCTGAACAACTTTTTTTGAAAAAAACCCTAAGCCGCGCGGTCACAATTTCAGAAAAAATCTGACGTTCTGCAATTCACTCAGAAATGGTGCCAAACTGCTGCAAACGATCCCCTGAAAGGTTTTTCGGTGGAAACAAATGGGTTTTTATCATCGGAAACGGAATTAGCCCTCGACGTCTGAACAACTTTTTTTTGAAAAAAATCCTAAGCCGCGCGGTCACAATTTCAGAAAAAATCTGACGTTCTGCAATTCACTCAGAAATGGTGCCGAACTGTTGCAAACGATCCCCTGAAAATTTTTTCGGTGGAAACAGATGGGTTTTTATCATCGGAAACGGAATTAGCCCTCGACGTCTGAACAACTTTTTTTTGAAAAAAAACCCTAAGCCGCGCGGTCACAATTTCAGCAAAAATCTGATGTTCTGCAATTCACTCAAAAATGCCAAACTGTTGCAAACGATCCCCTGAAAGGTTTTTCGGTGGAAACAGATGGATTTTTATCATCGGAAATGGAATTAGCCCTCGATGTCTGAACAACTTTTTTTTTGAAAAAAAACCCTAAGCCGCGCGGTCACAATTTCAGCAAAAAGCTGACGTTCTGCAATTCACTCAGAAATGGTGCCGAACTGTTGCAAACGATCCCCTGAAAGGTTTTTCGGTGGAAACAGATGGGTTTTTATCATCGGAAACGGAATTCGCCCTCGACGTCTGAACAACTTTTTTTTGAAAAAAACCCTAAGCCGCGCGGTCACAATTTCAGCAAAAATCTGACGTTCTGCAATTCACTCAGAAATGGTGCCAAACTGTTGCAAAATAACCCCCGAAAGGTTTTTTGGTGGAAACACATGGGTTTTTATCATCGAAAACAGAATTAGCCCTCGAACTCGGAACAACTTTTTTTTGAAAAAACCCTAAGCCCGCGCGGTCAGAATTTCAGAAAAAAATCTGACGTTCTGCAATTGACTCAAAAATGGTGCCAAACTGTTGCAAACGATCCCCTGAAAGCTTTTTCGGTGAAAATAGATGGGTTTTTATCACCGGAAACGAAATTAGCCCTCGACGTCTGAACAACTTTTTTTTGAAAAAAAACCCTAAGCCGCGCGGTCAGAATTTCAGCAAAAAACTGACGTTCTGCAATTCACTCAGAAATGGTGCCAAACTGTTGCAAAATAACCCCCGAAAGGTTTTTTGGTGGAAACAGATGGGTTTTTATCATCGGAAATGAAATTAGCCCTCGACGTCTGAACAACTTTTTTTTGAAAAAAAACCCTAAGCCGCGCGGTCAGAATTTCAGCAAAAAACTGACGTTCTGCAATTGACTCAGAAATGGTGCCAAACTGTTGCAAACGATCCCCTGAAAAGTTTTTCGGTGGAAACAGATGGGTTTTTATCATCGGAAACGGAATTAGCCCTCGACGTCTGAACAACTTTTTTTTGAAAAAAACCCTAAGCCGCGCTGTCACAATTTCAGCAAAAATCTGACATTCTGCAATTCACTCAGAAATGGTGCCAAACTGCTGCAAACGATCCCCTGAAAGGTTTTTCGGTGGAAACAAATGGGTTTTTATCATCGGAAACGGAATTAGCCCTCGACGTCTGAACAACTTTTTTTTGAAAAAAATCCTAAGCCGCGCGGTCACAATTTCAGCAAAAAACTGACGTTCTGCAATTCACTCAGAAATGGTGCCGAACTGTTGCAAACGATCCCCTGAAAATTTTTTCGGTGGAAACAGATGGGTTTTTATCATCGGAAACGGAATTAGCCCTCGACGTCTGAACAACTTTTTTTTGAAAAAAACCCTAAGCCGTGCGGTCACAATTTCAGCAAAAATCTGACGTTCTGCAATTCACTCAGAAATGGTGCCAAAGTGTTGCAAACGATCCCCTGAAAGGTTTTTCGGTGGAAACAAATGGGTTTTTATCATCGGAAACGGAATTAGCCCTCGACGTCTGAACAACTTTTTTTTGAAAAAAACCCTAAGCCGCGCGGTCACAATTTCAGCAAAAATCTGACGTTCTGCAATTCACTCAGAAATGGTGCCAAACTGTTGCAAAATAACCCCCGAAAGGTTTTTTGGTGGAAACAGATGGGTTTTTATCATCGGAAATGAAATTAGCCCTCGACGTCTGAACAACTTTTTTTTGAAAAAAACCCCTAAGCCGCGCGGTCAGAATTTCAGCAAAAAACTGACGTTCTGCAATTCACTCAAAAATGGTGCCAAACTGTTGCAAACGATCCCCTGAAAGGTTTTTCGGTGGAAACAGATGGGTTTTTATCATCGGAAACGGAATTTGCCCTCGACCTCTGAACAACTTTTTTTTGAAAAAAACCCTAAACCGCGCGGTCACAATTTCAGAAAAAAATCTGACGTTCTGCAATTGACTCAAAAATGGTGCCAAACTGTTGCAAACGATCCCCTGAAAGCTTTTTCGGTGAAAATAGATGGGTTTTTATTATCGGAAACGAAATTAGCACTCAACGTCTGAACAACTTTTTTTTGAAAAAAAACCCTAAGCCGCGCGGTCAGAATTTCAGCAAAAAACTGACGTTCTGCAATTCACTCAGAAATGGTGCCAAACTGTTGCAAACGATCCCCTGAAAGGTTTTTCGGTGGAAACAGATGGGATTTTATCATCGGAAACGGAATTAGCCCTCGACGTCTGAACAACTTTTCTTTGAAAAAAACCCTAAGCCGCGCGGTCACAATTTCAGAAAAAATCTGATGTTCTGCAATTCACTCAGAAATTGTGCCAAACTGTTGCAAATGATCCCCTGAAAGGTTTTTCGGTGGAAACAGATGGGTTTTTATCATCGGAAGCAGAATTAGCCCTCGACGTCTGAACACCTTTTTTTTGAAAAAAACCCTAAGCCGTGCGGTCACAATTTCAGTAAAAATCTAACGTTCTGCAATTCACTCAGAAATGGTGCCGAACTGTTGCAAACGATCCCCTGAAAGCTTTTTCGGTGAAAATAGATGGGTTTTTATCATGGGAAACGAAATTAGCCCTCAACGTCTGAACAGCTTTTTTTTGAAAAAAAACCCTAAGCCACGCGGTCACAATTTCAGCAAAAATCTGACGTTCTGCAATTCACTCAGAAATGGTGCCAAACTGTTGCAAACGATCCCCTGAAAGGTTTTTCGGTGGAAACAGATGGGATTTTATCATCGGAAACGGAATTAGCCCTCGACGTCTGAACAACTTTTCTTTGAAAAAAACCCTAAGCCGCGCGGTCACAATTTCAGAAAAAATCTGATGTTCTGCAATTCACTCAGAAATTGTGCCAAACTGTTGCAAATGATCCCCTGAAAGGTTTTTCGGTGGAAACAGATGGGTTTTTATCATCGGAAGCAGAATTAGCCCTCGACGTCTGAACACCTTTTTTTTGAAAATAACCCTAAGCCGTGCGGTCACAATTTCAGTAAAAATCTAACGTTCTGCAATTCACTCAGAAATGGTGCCGAACTGTTGCAAACGATCCCCTGAAAGCTTTTTCGGTGAAAATAGATGGGTTTTTATAATGGGAAACGAAATTAGCCCTCGACGTCTGAACAACTTTTTTTTGAAAAAAAACCCTAAGCCGCGCGGTCACAATTTCAGAAAAAATCTGACGTTCTGCAGTTCACTCAAAAATGGTGCCAAAGTGTTGCAAACGATTCCCTGAAAGGTTTTTCGGTGGAAACAGATGGGTTTTTATCATCGGAAACGAAATTAGCCCTCGACGTCTGAACAACTTTTTTTTGAAAAAAAACCCTAAGCCGCGCGGTCAGAATTTCAGCAAAAAACTGACGTTCTGCAATTGACTCAGAAATGGTGCCAAACTGTTGCAAACGATCCCCTGAAAAGTTTTTCGGTGGAAACAGATGGGTTTTTATCATCGGAAACGGAATTAGCCCTCGACGTCTGAACAACTTTTTTTTGAAAAAAACCCTAAGCCGCGCGGTCACAATTTCAGCAAAAATCTGACGTTCTGCAATTCACTCAGAAATGGTGCCAAACTGCTGCAAACGATCCCCTGAAAGGTTTTTCGGTGGAAACAAATGGGTTTTTATCATCGGAAACGGAATTAGCCCTCGACGTCTGAACAACTTTTTTTGAAAAAAAACCCTAAGCCGCGCGGTCACAATTTCAGAAAAAATCTGACGTTCTGCAATTCACTCAGAAATGGTGCCGAACTGTTGCAAACGATCCCCTGAAAGGTTTTTCGGTGGAAACAGATGGATTTTTATCATCGGAAATGGAATTAGCCCTCGATGTCTGAACAACTTTTTTTTTGAAAAAAAACCCTAAGCCGCGCGGTCACAATTTCAGCAAAAATCTGACGTTCTGCAATTCACTCAGAAATGGTGCCAAACTGTTGCAAAATAACCCCCGAAAGGTTTTTTGGTGGAAACACATGGGTTTTTATCATTGGAAAAAGAATTTGCCCTCGACCTCTGAACAAGTTTTTTTTGAAAAAAACCCTAAGCCGCGCGGTCACAATTTCAGAAAAAATCTGACGTTCTGCAATTCACTCAGAAATGGTGCCAAACTGTTGCAAACGATCCCCTGAAAGGTTTTTCGGTGGAAACAGATGGGTTTTTATCATCGAAAACAGAATTAGCCATTGAACTCGGAACAACTTTTTTTTGAAAAAACCCTAAGCCCGCGCGGTCAGAATTTCAGAAAAAAATCTGACGTTCTGCAATTGACTCAAAAATGGTGCCAAACTGTTGCAAACGATCCCCTGAAAGCTTTTTCGGTGAAAATAGATGGGTTTTTATCACCGGAAACGAAATTAGCCCTCGACGTCTGAACAACTTTTTTTTGAAAAAAACCCTAAGCCGCGCGGTCAGAATTTCAGCAAAAATCTGACGTTCTGCAATTCACTCAGAAATGGTGCCAAACTGTTGCAAAATAACCCCCGAAAGGTTTTTTGGTGGAAACAGATGGGTTTTTATCATCGGAAATGAAATTAGCCCTCGACGTCTGAACAACTTTTTTTTGAAAAAAAACCCTAAGCCGCGCGGTCAGAATTTCAGCAAAAAACTGACGTTCTGCAATTGACTCAGAAATGGTGCCAAACTGTTGCAAACGATCCCCTGAAAAGTTTTTCGGTGGAAACAGATGGGTTTTTATCATCGGAAACGGAATTAGCCCTCGACGTCTGAACAACTTTTTTTTGAAAAAACCCCTAAGCCGCGCTGTCACAATTTCAGCAAAAATCTGACATTCTGCAATTCACTCAGAAATGGTGCCAAACTGCTGCAAACGATCCCCTGAAAGGTTTTTCGGTGGAAACAAATGGGTTTTTATCATCGGAAACGGAATTAGCCCTCGACGTCTGAACAACTTTTTTTGAAAAAAACCCTAAGCCGCGCGGTCACAATTTCAGAAAAAATCTGACGTTCTGCAATTCACTCAGAAATGGTGCCAAACTGCTGCAAACGATCCCCTGAAAGGTTTTTCGGTGGAAACAAATGGGTTTTTATCATCGGAAACGGAATTAGCCCTCGACGTCTGAACAACTTTTTTTTGAAAAAAATCCTAAGCCGCGCGGTCACAATTTCAGAAAAAATCTGACGTTCTGCAATTCACTCAGAAATGGTGCCGAACTGTTGCAAACGATCCCCTGAAAATTTTTTCGGTGGAAACAGATGGGTTTTTATCATCGGAAACGGAATTAGCCCTCGACGTCTGAACAACTTTTTTTTGAAAAAAACCCTAAGCCGCGCGGTCACAATTTCAGCAAAAATCTGATGTTCTGCAATTCACTCAAAAATGCCAAACTGTTGCAAACGATCCCCTGAAAGGTTTTTCGGTGGAAACAGATGGATTTTTATCATCGGAAATGGAATTAGCCCTCGATGTCTGAACAACTTTTTTTTTGAAAAAAAACCCTAAGCCGCGCGGTCACAATTTCAGCAAAAAGCTGACGTTCTGCAATTCACTCAGAAATGGTGCCGAACTGTTGCAAACGATCCCCTGAAAGGTTTTTCGGTGGAAACAGATGGGTTTTTATCATCGGAAACGGAATTCGCCCTCGACGTCTGAACAACTTTTTTTTGAAAAAAACCCTAAGCCGCGCGGTCACAATTTCAGCAAAAATCTGACGTTCTGCAATTCACTCAGAAATGGTGCCAAACTGTTGCAAAATAACCCCCGAAAGGTTTTTTGGTGGAAACACATGGGTTTTTATCATTGGAAAAAGAATTTGCCCTCGACCTCTGAACAAGTTTTTTTTGAAAAAAACCCTAAGCCGCGCGGTCACAATTTCAGAAAAAATCTGACGTTCTGCAATTCACTCAGAAATGGTGCCAAACTGTTGCAAACGATCCCCTGAAAGGTTTTTCGGTGGAAACAGATGGGTTTTTATCATCGAAAACAGAATTAGCCCTCGAACTCGGAACAACTTTTTTTTGAAAAAACCCTAAGCCCGCGCGGTCAGAATTTCAGAAAAAAATCTGACGTTCTGCAATTGACTCAAAAATGGTGCCAAACTGTTGCAAACGATCCCCTGAAAGCTTTTTCGGTGAAAATAGATGGGTTTTTATCACCGGAAACGAAATTAGCCCTCGACGTCTGAACAACTTTTTTTTGAAAAAAACCCTAAGCCGCGCGGTCAGAATTTCAGCAAAAATCTGACGTTCTGCAATTCACTCAGAAATGGTGCCAAACTGTTGCAAAATAACCCCCGAAAGGTTTTTTGGTGGAAACAGATGGGTTTTTATCATCGGAAATGAAATTAGCCCTCGACGTCTGAACAACTTTTTTTTGAAAAAAAACCCTAAGCCGCACGGTCAGAATTTCAGCAAAAAACTGACGTTCTGCAATTGACTCAGAAATGGTGCCAAACTGTTGCAAACGATCCCCTGAAAAGTTTTTCGGTGGAAACAGATGGGTTTTTATCATCGGAAACGGAATTAGCCCTCGACGTCTGAACAACTTTTTTTTGAAAAAAACCCTAAGCCGCGCTGTCACAATTTCAGCAAAAATCTGACATTCTGCAATTCACTCAGAAATGGTGCCAAACTGCTGCAAACGATCCCCTGAAAGGTTTTTCGGTGGAAACAAATGGGTTTTTAACATCGGAAACGGAATTAGCCCTCGACGTCTGAACAACTTTTTTTTGAAAAAAATCCTAAGCCGCGCGGTCACAATTTCAGCAAAAAACTGACGTTCTGCAATTCACTCAGAAATGGTGCCGAACTGTTGCAAACGATCCCCTGAAAATTTTTTCGGTGGAAACAGATGGGTTTTTATCATCGGAAACGGAATTAGCCCTCGACGTCTGAACAACTTTTTTTTGAAAAAAACCCTAAGCCGCGCGGTCACAATTTCAGCAAAAATCTGACGTTCTGCAATTCACTCAGAAATGGTGCCAAAGTGTTGCAAACGATCCCCTGAAAGGTTTTTCGGTGGAAACAAATGGGTTTTTATCATCGGAAACGGAATTAGCCCTCGACGTCTGAACAACTTTTTTTTGAAAAAAACCCTAAGCCGCGCGGTCACAATTTCAGCAAAAATCTGACGTTCTGCAATTCACTCAGAAATGGTGCCAAACTGTTGCAAAATAACCCCCGAAAGGTTTTTTGGTGGAAACAGATGGGTTTTTATCATCGGAAATGAAATTAGCCCTCGACGTCTGAACAACTTTTTTTTGAAAAAAACCCCTAAGCCGCGCGGTCAGAATTTCAGCAAAAAACTGACGTTCTGCAATTCACTCAAAAATGGTGCCAAACTGTTGCAAACGATCCCCTGAAAGGTTTTTCGGTGGAAACAGATGGGTTTTTATCATCGGAAACGGAATTTGCCCTCGACCTCTGAACAACTTTTTTTTGAAAAAAACCCTAAACCGCGCGGTCACAATTTCAGAAAAAAATCTGACGTTCTGCAATTGACTCAAAAATGGTGCCAAACTGTTGCAAACGATCCCCTGAAAGCTTTTTCGGTGAAAATAGATGGGTTTTTATTATCGGGAACGAAATTAGCACTCAACGTCTGAACAACTTTTTTTTGAAAAAAAACCCTAAGCCGCGCGGTCAGAATTTCAGCAAAAAACTGACGTTCTGCAATTCACTCAGAAATGGTGCCGAACTGTTGCAAACGATCCCCTGAAAGGTTTTTCGGTGGAAACAGATGGATTTTTATCATCGGAAATGGAATTAGCCCTCGATGTCTGAACAACTTTTTTTTTGAAAAAAAACCCTAAGCCGCGCGGTCACAATTTCAGCAAAAAGCTGACGTTCTGCAATTCACTCAGAAATGGTGCCGAACTGTTGCAAACGATCCCCTGAAAGGTTTTTCGGTGGAAACAGATGGGTTTTTATCATCGGAAACGGAATTCGCCCTCGACGTCTGAACAACTTTTTTTTGAAAAAAACCCTAAGCCGCGCGGTCACAATTTCAGCAAAAATCTGATGTTCTGCAATTCACTCAGAAATGGTGCCAAACTGTTGCAAAATAACCCCCGAAAGGTTTTTTGGTGGAAACACATGGGTTTTTATCATTGGAAAAAGAATTTGCCCTCGACCTCTGAACAAGTTTTTTTTGAAAAAAACCCTAAGCCGCGCGGTCACAATTTCAGAAAAAATCTGACGTTCTGCAATTCACTCAGAAATGGTGCCAAACTGTTGCAAACGATCCCCTGAAAGGTTTTTCGGTGGAAACAGATGGGTTTTTATCATCGAAAACAGAATTAGCCATTGAACTCGGAACAACTTTTTTTTGAAAAAACCCTAAGCCCGCGCGGTCAGAATTTCAGAAAAAAATCTGACGTTCTGCAATTGACTCAAAAATGGTGCCAAACTGTTGCAAACGATCCCCTGAAAGCTTTTTCGGTGAAAATAGATGGGTTTTTATCACCGGAAACGAAATTAGCCCTCGACGTCTGAACAACTTTTTTTTGAAAAAAACCCTAAGCCGCGCGGTCAGAATTTCAGCAAAAATCTGACGTTCTGCAATTCACTCAGAAATGGTGCCAAACTGTTGCAAAATAACCCCCGAAAGGTTTTTTGGTGGAAACAGATGGGTTTTTATCATCGGAAATGAAATTAGCCCTCGACGTCTGAACAACTTTTTTTTGAAAAAAAACCCTAAGCCGCGCGGTCAGAATTTCAGCAAAAAACTGACGTTCTGCAATTGACTCAGAAATGGTGCCAAACTGTTGCAAACGATCCCCTGAAAAGTTTTTCGGTGGAAACAGATGGGTTTTTATCATCGGAAACGGAATTAGCCCTCGACGTCTGAACAACATTTTTTTGAAAAAAACCCTAAGCCGCGCTGTCACAATTTCAGCAAAAATCTGACATTCTGCAATTCACTCAGAAATGGTGCCAAACTGCTGCAAACGATCCCCTGAAAGGTTTTTCGGTGGAAACAAATGGGTTTTTATCATCGGAAACGGAATTAGCCCTCGACGTCTGAACAACTTTTTTTGAAAAAAACCCTAAGCCGCGCGGTCACAATTTCAGAAAAAATCTGACGTTCTGCAATTCACTCAGAAATGGTGCCAAACTGCTGCAAACGATCCCCTGAAAGGTTTTTCGGTGGAAACAAATGGGTTTTTATCATCGGAAACGGAATTAGCCCTCGACGTCTGAACAACTTTTTTTTGAAAAAAATCCTAAGCCGCGCGGTCACAATTTCAGAAAAAATCTGACGTTCTGCAATTCACTCAGAAATGGTGCCGAACTGTTGCAAACGATCCCCTGAAAATTTTTTCGGTGGAAACAGATGGGTTTTTATCATCGGAAACGGAATTAGCCCTCGACGTCTGAACAACTTTTTTTTGAAAAAAACCCTAAGCCGCGCGGTCACAATTTCAGCAAAAATCTGATGTTCTGCAATTCACTCAAAAATGCCAAACTGTTGCAAACGATCCCCTGAAAGGTTTTTCGGTGGAAACAGATGGATTTTTATCATCGGAAATGGAATTAGCCCTCGATGTCTGAACAACTTTTTTTTTGAAAAAAAACCCTAAGCCGCGCGGTCACAATTTCAGCAAAAAGCTGACGTTCTGCAATTCACTCAGAAATGGTGCCGAACTGTTGCAAACGATCCCCTGAAAGGTTTTTCGGTGGAAACAGATGGGTTTTTATCATCGGAAACGGAATTCGCCCTCGACGTCTGAACAACTTTTTTTTGAAAAAAACCCTAAGCCGCGCGGTCACAATTTCAGCAAAAATCTGACGTTCTGCAATTCACTCAGAAATGGTGCCAAACTGTTGCAAAATAACCCCCGAAAGGTTTTTTGGTGGAAACACATGGGTTTTTATCATTGGAAAAAGAATTTGCCCTCGACCTCTGAACAAGTTTTTTTTGAAAAAAACCCTAAGCCGCGCGGTCACAATTTCAGAAAAAATCTGACGTTCTGCAATTCACTCAGAAATGGTGCCAAACTGTTGCAAACGATCCCCTGAAAGGTTTTTCGGTGGAAACAGATGGGTTTTTATCATCGAAAACAGAATTAGCCCTCGAACTCGGAACAACTTTTTTTTGAAAAAACCCTAAGCCCGCGCGGTCAGAATTTCAGAAAAAAATCTGACGTTCTGCAATTGACTCAAAAATGGTGCCAAACTGTTGCAAACGATCCCCTGAAAGCTTTTTCGGTGAAAATAGATGGGTTTTTATCACCGGAAACGAAATTAGCCCTCGACGTCTGAACAACTTTTTTTTGAAAAAAACCCTAAGCCGCGCGGTCAGAATTTCAGCAAAAAACTGACGTTCTGCAATTGACTCAGAAATGGTGCCAAACTGTTGCAAACGATCCCCTGAAAAGTTTTTCGGTGGAAACAGATGGGTTTTTATCATCGGAAACGGAATTAGCCCTCGACGTCTGAACAACTTTTTTTTGAAAAAAACCCTAAGCCGCGCTGTCACAATTTCAGCAAAAATCTGACATTCTGCAATTCACTCAGAAATGGTGCCAAACTGCTGCAAACGATCCCCTGAAAGGTTTTTCGGTGGAAACAAATGGGTTTTTATCATCGGAAACGGAATTAGCCCTCGACGTCTGAACAACTTTTTTTTGAAAAAAATCCTAAGCCGCGCGGTCACAATTTCAGCAAAAAACTGACGTTCTGCAATTCACTCAGAAATGGTGCCGAACTGTTGCAAACGATCCCCTGAAAATTTTTTCGGTGGAAACAGATGGGTTTTTATCATCGGAAACGGAATTAGCCCTCGACGTCTGAACAACTTTTTTTTGAAAAAAACCCTAAGCCGCGCGGTCACAATTTCAGCAAAAATCTGACGTTCTGCAATTCACTCAGAAATGGTGCCAAAGTGTTGCAAACGATCCCCTGAAAGGTTTTTCGGTGGAAACAAATGGGTTTTTATCATCGGAAACGGAATTAGCCCTCGACGTCTGAACAACTTTTTTTTGAAAAAAACCCTAAGCCGCGCGGTCACAATTTCAGCAAAAATCTGACGTTCTGCAATTCACTCAGAAATGGTGCCAAACTGTTGCAAAATAACCCCCGAAAGGTTTTTTGGTGGAAACAGATGGGTTTTTATCATCGGAAATGAAATTAGCCCTCGACGTCTGAACAACTTTTTTTTGAAAAAAACCCCTAAGCCGCGCGGTCAGAATTTCAGCAAAAAACTGACGTTCTGCAATTCACTCAGAAATGGTGCCAAACTGTTGCAAACGATCCCCTGAAAGGTTTTTCGGTGGAAACAGATGGGATTTTATCATCGGAAACAGAATTAGCCCTCGACGTCTGAACAACTTTTCTTTGAAAAAAACCCTAAGCCGCGCGGTCACAATTTCAGAAAAAATCTGATGTTCTGCAATTCACTCAGAAATTGTGCCAAACTGTTGCAAATGATCCCCTGAAAGGTTTTTCGGTGGAAACAGATGGGTTTTTATCATCGGAAGCAGAATTAGCCCTCGACGTCTGAACACCTTTTTTTTGAAAATAACCCTAAGCCGTGCGGTCACAATTTCAGTAAAAATCTAACGTTCTGCAATTCACTCAGAAATGGTGCCGAACTGTTGCAAACGATCCCCTGAAAGCTTTTTCGGTGAAAATAGATGGGTTTTTATAATGGGAAACGAAATTAGCCCTCAACGTCTGAACAGCTTTTTTTTGAAAAAAACCCTAAGCCACGCGGTCACAATTTCAGCAAAAATCTGACGTTCTGCAATTCACTCAGAAATGGTGCCGAACTGTTGCAAACGATCCCCTGAAAGGTTTTTCGGTGGAAACAGATGGATTTTTATCATCGGAAATGGAATTAGCCCTCGATGTCTGAACAACTTTTTTTTTGAAAAAAACCCTAAGCCGCGCGGTCACAATTTCAGAAAAAATCTGACGTTCTGCAATTCACTCAGAAATGGTGCCAAACTGTTGCAAACGATCCCCTGAAAGGTTTTTTGGTGGAAACAGATGGGTTTTTATCATCGGAAATGAAATTAGCCCTCGACGTCTGAACAACTTTTTTTTGAAAAAAAACCCTAAGCCGCGCGGTCAGAATTTCAGCAAAAAACTGACGTTCTGCAATTGACTCAGAAATGGTGCCAAACTGTTGCAAACGATCCCCTGAAAAGTTTTTCGGTGGAAACAGATGGGTTTTTATCATCGGAAACGGAATTAGCCCTCGACGTCTGAACAACTTTTTTTTGAAAAAAACCCTAAGCCGCGCTGTCACAATTTCAGCAAAAATCTGACATTCTGCAATTCACTCAGAAATGGTGCCAAACTGCTGCAAACGATCCCCTGAAAGGTTTTTCGGTGGAAACAAATGGGTTTTTATCATCGGAAACGGAATTAGCCCTCGACGTCTGAACAACTTTTTTTGAAAAAAACCCTAAGCCGCGCGGTCACAATTTCAGAAAAAATCTGACGTTCTGCAATTCACTCAGAAATGGTGCCAAACTGCTGCAAACGATCCCCTGAAAGGTTTTTCGGTGGAAACAAATGGGTTTTTATCATCGGAAACGGAATTAGCCCTCGACGTCTGAACAACTTTTTTTTGAAAAAAATCCTAAGCCGCGCGGTCACAATTTCAGAAAAAATCTGACGTTCTGCAATTCACTCAGAAATGGTGCCGAACTGTTGCAAACGATCCCCTGAAATTTTTTTCGGTGGAAACAGATGGGTTTTTATCATCGGAAACGGAATTAGCCCTCGACGTCTGAACAACTTTTTTTTGAAAAAAACCCTAAGCCGCGCGGTCACAATTTCAGCAAAAATCTGATGTTCTGCAATTCACTCAAAAATGCCAAACTGTTGCAAACGATCCCCTGAAAGGTTTTTCGGTGGAAACAGATGGATTTTTATCATCGGAAATGGAATTAGCCCTCGATGTCTGAACAACTTTTTTTTTGAAAAAAAACCCTAAGCCGCGCGGTCACAATTTCAGCAAAAAGCTGACGTTCTGCAATTCACTCAGAAATGGTGCCGAACTGTTGCAAACGATCCCCTGAAAGGTTTTTCGGTGGAAACAGATGGGTTTTTATCATCGGAAACGGAATTCGCCCTCGACGTCTGAACAACTTTTTTTTGAAAAAAACCCTAAGCCGCGCGGTCACAATTTCAGCAAAAATCTGACGTTCTGCAATTCACTCAGAAATGGTGCCAAACTGTTGCAAAATAACCCCCGAAAGGTTTTTTGGTGGAAACACATGGGTTTTTATCATTGGAAAAAGAATTTGCCCTCGACCTCTGAACAAGTTTTTTTTGAAAAAAACCCTAAGCCGCGCGGTCACAATTTCAGAAAAAATCTGACGTTCTGCAATTCACTCAGAAATGGTGCCGAACTGTTGCAAACGATCCCCTGAAAGGTTTTTCGGTGGAAACAGATGGGTTTTTATCATCGAAAACAGAATTAGCCCTCGAACTCGGAACAACTTTTTTTTGAAAAAACCCTAAGCCCGCGCGGTCAGAATTTCAGAAAAAAATCTGACGTTCTGCAATTGACTCAAAAATGGTGCCAAACTGTTGCAAACGATCCCCTGAAAGCTTTTTCGGTGAAAATAGATGGGTTTTTATCACCGGAAACGAAATTAGCCCTCGACGTCTGAACAACTTTTTTTTGAAAAAAACCCTAAGCCGCGCGGTCAGAATTTCAGCAAAAATCTGACGTTCTGCAATTCACTCAGAAATGGTGCCAAACTGTTGCAAAATAACCCCCGAAAGGTTTTTTGGTGGAAACAGATGGGTTTTTATCATCGGAAATGAAATTAGCCCTCGACGTCTGAACAACTTTTTTTTGAAAAAAAACCCTAAGCCGCGCGGTCAGAATTTCAGCAAAAAACTGACGTTCTGCAATTGACTCAGAAATGGTGCCAAACTGTTGCAAACGATCCCCTGAAAAGTTTTTCGGTGGAAACAGATGGGTTTTTATCATCGGAAACGGAATTAGCCCTCGACGTCTGAACAACTTTTTTTTGAAAAAAACCCTAAGCCGCGCTGTCACAATTTCAGCAAAAATCTGACATTCTGCAATTCACTCAGAAATGGTGCCAAACTGCTGCAAACGATCCCCTGAAAGGTTTTTTGGTGGAAACACATGGGTTTTTATCATTGGAAAAAGAATTTGCCCTCGACCTCTGAACAAGTTTTTTTTGAAAAAAACCCTAAGCCGCGCGGTCACAATTTCAGAAAAAATCTGACGTTCTGCAATTCACTCAGAAATGGTGCCGAACTGTTGCAAACGATCCCCTGAAAGGTTTTTCGGTGGAAACAGATGGGTTTTTATCATCGAAAACAGAATTAGCCCTCGAACTCGGAACAACTTTTTTTTGAAAAAACCCTAAGCCCGCGCGGTCAGAATTTCAGAAAAAAATCTGACGTTCTGCAATTGACTCAAAAATGGTGCCAAACTGTTGCAAACGATCCCCTGAAAGCTTTTTCGGTGAAAATAGATGGGTTTTTATCACCGGAAACGAAATTAGCCCTCGACGTCTGAACAACTTTTTTTTGAAAAAAACCCTAAGCCGCGCGGTCAGAATTTCAGCAAAAATCTGACGTTCTGCAATTCACTCAGAAATGGTGCCAAACTGTTGCAAAATAACCCCCGAAAGGTTTTTTGGTGGAAACAGATGGGTTTTTATCATCGGAAATGAAATTAGCCCTCGACGTCTGAACAACTTTTTTTTGAAAAAAAACCCTAAGCCGCGCGGTCAGAATTTCAGCAAAAAACTGACGTTCTGCAATTGACTCAGAAATGGTGCCAAACTGTTGCAAACGATCCCCTGAAAAGTTTTTCGGTGGAAACAGATGGGTTTTTATCATCGGAAACGGAATTAGCCCTCGACGTCTGAACAACTTTTTTTTGAAAAAAACCCTAAGCCGCGCTGTCACAATTTCAGCAAAAATCTGACATTCTGCAATTCACTCAGAAATGGTGCCAAACTGCTGCAAACGATCCCCTGAAAGGTTTTTCGGTGGAAACAAATGGGTTTTTATCATCGGAAACGGAATTAGCCCTCGACGTCTGAACAACTTTTTTTTGAAAAAAATCCTAAGCCGCGCGGTCACAATTTCAGCAAAAAACTGACGTTCTGCAATTCACTCAGAAATGGTGCCGAACTGTTGCAAACGATCCCCTGAAAATTTTTTCGGTGGAAACAGATGGGTTTTTATCATCGGAAACGGAATTAGCCCTCGACGTCTGAACAACTTTTTTTTGAAAAAAACCCTAAGCCGCGCGGTCACAATTTCAGCAAAAATCTGACGTTCTGCAATTCACTCAGAAATGGTGCCAAAGTGTTGCAAATGATCCCCTGAAAGGTTTTTCGGTGGAAACAAATGGGTTTTTATCATCGGAAACGGAATTAGCCCTCGACGTCTGAACAACTTTTTTTTGAAAAAAACCCTAAGCCGCGCGGTCACAATTTCAGCAAAAATCTGACGTTCTGCAATTCACTCAGAAATGGTGCCAAACTGTTGCAAAATAACCCCCGAAAGGTTTTTTGGTGGAAACAGATGGGTTTTTATCATCGGAAATGAAATTAGCCCTCGACGTCTGAACAACTTTTTTTTGAAAAAAACCCCTAAGCCGCGCGGTCAGAATTTCAGCAAAAAACTGACGTTCTGCAATTCACTCAAAAATGGTGCCAAACTGTTGCAAACGATCCCCTGAAAGGTTTTTCGGTGGAAACAGATGGGTTTTTATCATCGGAAACGGAATTTGCCCTCGACCTCTGAACAACTTTTTTTTGAAAAAAACCCTAAACCGCGCGGTCACAATTTCAGAAAAAAATCTGACGTTCTGCAATTGACTCAAAAATGGTGCCAAACTGTTGCAAACGATCCCCTGAAAGCTTTTTCGGTGAAAATAGATGGGTTTTTATTATCGGAAACGAAATTAGCACTCAACGTCTGAACAACTTTTTTTTGAAAAAAAACCCTAAGCCGCGCGGTCAGAATTTCAGCAAAAAACTGACGTTCTGCAATTCACTCAGAAATGGTGCCAAACTGTTGCAAACGATCCCCTGAAAGGTTTTTCGGTGGAAACAGATGGGATTTTATCATCGGAAACGGAATTAGCCCTCGACGTCTGAACAACTTTTCTTTGAAAAAAACCCTAAGCCGCGCGGTCACAATTTCAGAAAAAATCTGATGTTCTGCAATTCACTCAGAAATTGTGCCAAACTGTTGCAAATGATCCCCTGAAAGGTTTTTCGGTGGAAACAGATGGGTTTTTATCATCGGAAGCAGAATTAGCCCTCGACGTCTGAACACCTTTTTTTTGAAAAAAACCCTAAGCCGTGCGGTCACAATTTCAGTAAAAATCTAACGTTCTGCAATTCACTCAGAAATGGTGCCGAACTGTTGCAAACGATCCCCTGAAAGCTTTTTCGGTGAAAATAGATGGGTTTTTATCATGGGAAACGAAATTAGCCCTCAACGTCTGAACAGCTTTTTTTTGAAAAAAAACCCTAAGCCACGCGGTCACAATTTCAGCAAAAATCTGACGTTCTGCAATTCACTCAGAAATGGTGCCAAACTGTTGCAAACGATCCCCTGAAAGGTTTTTCGGTGGAAACAGATGGGATTTTATCATCGGAAACGGAATTAGCCCTCGACGTCTGAACAACTTTTCTTTGAAAAAAACCCTAAGCCGCGCGGTCACAATTTCAGAAAAAATCTGATGTTCTGCAATTCACTCAGAAATTGTGCCAAACTGTTGCAAATGATCCCCTGAAAGGTTTTTCGGTGGAAACAGATGGGTTTTTATCATCGGAAGCAGAATTAGCCCTCGACGTCTGAACACCTTTTTTTTGAAAATAACCCTAAGCCGTGCGGTCACAATTTCAGTAAAAATCTAACGTTCTGCAATTCACTCAGAAATGGTGCCGAACTGTTGCAAACGATCCCCTGAAAGGTTTTTCGGTGGAAACAGATGGATTTTTATCATCGGAAATGGAATTAGCCCTCGATGTCTGAACAACTTTTTTTTTGAAAAAAACCCTAAGCCGCGCGGTCACAATTTCAGAAAAAATCTGACGTTCTGCAATTCACTCAGACATGGTGCCAAACTGTTGCAAACGATCCCCTGAAAGGTTTTTCGGTGGAAACAGATGGGTTTTTATCATCGGAAACGGAATTCGCCCTCGACGTCTGAACAACTTTTTTTTGAAAAAAACCCTAAGCCGCGCGGTCACAATTTCAGCAAAAATCTAACGTTCTGCAATTCACTCAGAAATGGTGCCAAACTGTTGCAAAATAACCCCCGAAAGGTTTTTTGGTGGAAACACATGGGTTTTTATCATTGGAAAAAGAATTTGCCCTCGACCTCTGAACAAGTTTTTTTTGAAAAAAACCCTAAGCCGCGCGGTCACAATTTCAGAAAAAATCTGACGTTCTGCAATTCACTCAGAAATGGTGCCAAACTGTTGCAAACGATCCCCTGAAAGGTTTTTCGGTGGAAACAGATGGGTTTTTATCATCGGAAGCAGAATTAGCCCTCGACGTCTGAACACCTTTTTTTTGAAAAAAACCCTAAGCCGTGCGGTCACAATTTCAGTAAAAATCTAACGTTCTGCAATTCACTCAGAAATGGTG
Organism: Podarcis liolepis; assembly: GCF_965112155.1. Classification (NCBI taxonomy): domain Eukaryota; kingdom Metazoa; phylum Chordata; class Lepidosauria; order Squamata; family Lacertidae; genus Podarcis; species Podarcis liolepis. The sequence continues at coordinate 10,648,665 of NC_139558.1, forward strand.
CCGAACTGTTGCAAACGATCCCCTGAAAGCTTTTTCGGTGAAAATAGATGGGTTTTTATCATGGGAAACGAAATTAGCCCTCAACGTCTGAACAGCTTTTTTTTGAAAAAAAACCCTAAGCCACGCGGTCACAATTTCAGCAAAAATCTGACGTTCTGCAATTCACTCAGAAATGGTGCCAAACTGTTGCAAACGATCCCCTGAAAGGTTTTTCGGTGGAAACAGATGGGATTTTATCATCGGAAACGGAATTAGCCCTCGACGTCTGAACAACTTTTCTTTGAAAAAAACCCTAAGCCGCGCGGTCACAATTTCAGAAAAAATCTGATGTTCTGCAATTCACTCAGAAATTGTGCCAAACTGTTGCAAATGATCCCCTGAAAGGTTTTTCGGTGGAAACAGATGGGTTTTTATCATCGGAAGCAGAATTAGCCCTCGACGTCTGAACACCTTTTTTTTGAAAATAACCCTAAGCCGTGCGGTCACAATTTCAGTAAAAATCTAACGTTCTGCAATTCACTCAGAAATGGTGCCGAACTGTTGCAAACGATCCCCTGAAAGGTTTTTCGGTGGAAACAGATGGATTTTTATCATCGGAAATGGAATTAGCCCTCGATGTCTGAACAACTTTTTTTTTGAAAAAAACCCTAAGCCGCGCGGTCACAATTTCAGAAAAAATCTGACGTTCTGCAATTCACTCAGAAATGGTGCCAAACTGTTGCAAACGATCCCCTGAAAGGTTTTTCGGTGGAAACAGATGGGTTTTTATCATCGGAAACGGAATTCGCCCTCAACGTCTGAACAACTTTTTTTTGAAAAAAACCCTAAGCCGCGCGGTCACAATTTCAGCAAAAATCTAACGTTCTGCAATTCACTCAGAAATGGTGCCAAACTGTTGCAAAATAACCCCCGAAAGGTTTTTTGGTGGAAACACATGGGTTTTTATCATTGGAAAAAGAATTTGCCCTCGACCTCTGAACAAGTTTTTTTTGAAAAAAACCCTAAGCCGCGCGGTCACAATTTCAGAAAAAATCTGACGTTCTGCAATTCACTCAGAAATGGTGCCAAACTGTTGCAAACGATCCCCTGAAAGGTTTTTCGGTGGAAACAGATGGGTTTTTATCATCGGAAACAGAATTAGCCCTCGACCTCGGAACAACCTTTTTTTTTGAAAAAAACCTAAGCCGCGCGGTCACGATTTCAGAAAAAATCTGAAGTTCTGCAATTCACTCAGAAATGGTGCCAAACTGTTGCAAAATAACCCCCGAAAGGTTTTTTGGTGGAAACACATGGGTTTTTATCATTGGAAAAAGAATTTGCCCTCGACCTCTGAACAAGTTTTTTTTGAAAAAAACCCTAAGCCGCGCGGTCACAATTTCAGAAAAAATCTGACGTTCTGCAATTCACTCAGAAATGGTGCCAAACTGTTGCAAATGATCCCCTGAAAGGTTTTTCAGTGGAAACAGATGGGTTTTTATCATCGGAAACAGAATTAGCCCTCGAACTCGGAACAACTTTTTTTTGAAAAAACCCTAAGCCGCGCGGTCACAATTTCAGAAAAAAATCTGACGTTCTGCAATTGACTCAAAAATGGTGCCAAACTGTTGCAAACGATCCCCTGAAAGCTTTTTCGGTGAAAATAGATGGGTTTTTATCACCGGAAACGAAATTAGCCCTCGACGTCTGAACAACTTTTTTTTGAAAAAAACCCTAAGCCGCGCGGTCACAATTTCAGCAAAAATCTGACGTTCTGCAATTCACTCAGAAATGGTGCCAAACTGTTGCAAAATAACCCCCGAAAGGTTTTTTGGTGGAAACACATGGGTTTTTATCATTGGAAAAAGAATTTGCCCTCGACCTCTGAACAAGTTTTTTTTGAAAAAAACCCTAAGCCGCGCGGTCACAATTTCAGAAAAAATCTGACGTTCTGCAATTCACTCAGAAATGGTGCCAAACTGTTGCAAACGATCCCCTGAAAGGTTTTTCGGTGGAAACAGATGGGTTTTTATCATCGGAAACAGAATTAGCCCTCGACCTCGGAACAACCTTTTTTTTTGAAAAAAACCTAAGCCGCACGGTCACGATTTCAGAAAAAATCTGAAGTTCTGCAATTCACTCAGAAATGGTGCCAAACTGTTGCAAACGATCCCCTGAAAGGTTTTTCGGTGGAAACAGATGGGTTTTTATCATCGGAAACGGAATTCGCCCTCGACGTCTGAACAACTTTTTTTTGAAAAAAACCCTAAGCCGCGCGGTCACAATTTCAGCAAAAATCTGACGTTCTGCAATTCATTCAGAAATGGTGCCAAACTGTTGCAAAATAACCCCCGAAAGGTTTTTTGGTGGAAACACATGGGTTTTTATCATTGGAAAAAGAATTTGCCCTCGACCTCTGAACAAGTTTTTTTTGAAAAAAACCCTAAGCCGCGCGGTCACAATTTCAGAAAAAATCTGACGTTCTGCAATTCACTCAGAAATGGTGCCAAACTGTTGCAAACGATCCCCTGAAAGGTTTTTCTGTGGAAACAGATGGGTTTTTATCATCGGAAACAGAATTAGCCCTCGACCTCGGAACAACCTTTTTTTTTTGAAAAAAACCTAAGCCGCACGGTCACGATTTCAGAAAAAATCTGAAGTTCTGCAATTCACTCAGAAATGGTGCCAAACTGTTGCAAACGATCCCCTGAAAGGTTTTTCGGTGGAAACAGATCGGTTTTTATCATCGGAAACGGAATTCGCCCTCGACGTCTGAACAACTTTTTTTTGAAAAAAACCCTAAGCCGCGCGGTCACAATTTCAGCAAAAAATCTGACGTTCTGCAATTCACTCAAAAATGGTGCCAAACTGTTGCAAACGATCCCCTGAAAGGTTTTTCGGTGAAAATAGATGGGTTTTTATTATCGGAAACGAAATTAGCACTCAACGTCTGAACAACTTTTTTTTGAAAAAAAACCCTAAGCCACGCGGTCAGAATTTCAGCAAAAAACTGACGTTCTGCAATTCACTCAGAAATGGTGCCAAACTGTTGCAAACGATCCCCTGAAAGGTTTTTCGGTGGAAACAGATGGGATTTTATCATCGGAAACGGAATTAGCCCTCGACGTCTGAACAACTTTTCTTTGAAAAAAACCCTAAGCCGCGCGGTCACAATTTCAGAAAAAATCTGATGTTCTGCAATTCACTCAGAAATTGTGCCAAACTGTTGCAAATGATCCCCTGAAAGGTTTTTCGGTGGAAACAGATGGGTTTTTATCATCGGAAGCAGAATTAGCCCTCGACGTCTGAACACCTTGTTTTTGAAAAAAACCCTAAGCCGTGCGGTCACAATTTCAGTAAAAATCTAACGTTCTGCAATTCACTCAGAAATGGTGCCAAACTGTTGCAAACGATCCCCTGAAAGCTTTTTCAGTGAAAATAGATGGGTTTTTATCATGGGAAACGAAATTAGCCCTCAACGTCTGAACAGCTTTTTTTTGAAAAAAACCCTAAGCCACGCGGTCACAATTTCAGCAAAAATCTGACGTTCTGCAATTCACTCAGAAATGGTGCCGAACTGTTGCAAACGATCCCCTGAAAGGTTTTTCGGTGGAAACAGATGGATTTTTATCATCGGAAATGGAATTAGCCCTCGATGTCTGAACAACTTTTTTTTTGAAAAAAACCCTAAGCCGCGCGGTCACAATTTCAGAAAAAATCTGACGTTCTGCAATTCACTCAGAAATGGTGCCAAACTGTTGCGAACGATCCCCTGAAAGGTTTTTCGGTGGAAACAGATGGGTTTTTATCATCGGAAACAGAATTAGCCCTCGACCTCGGAACAACCTTTTTTTTTGAAAAAAACCTAAGCCGCACGGTCACGATTTCAGAAAAAATCTGAAGTTCTGCAATTCACTCAGAAATGGTGCCAAACTGTTGTAAACGATCCCCTGAAAGGTTTTTCGGTGGAAACAGATGGGTTTTTATCATCGGAAACGGAATTCGCCCTCGACGTCTGAACAACTTTTTTTTGAAAAAAACCCTAAGCCGCGCGGTCACAATTTCAGAAAAAATCTGACGTTCTGCAATTCACTCAGAAATGGTGCCAAACTGTTGCAAACGATCCCCTGAAAGCTTTTTCAGTGAAAATAGATGGGTTTTTATCATGGGAAACGAAATTAGCCCTCAACGTCTGAACAGCTTTTTTTTGAAAAAAACCCTAAGCCACGCGGTCACAATTTCAGCAAAAATCTGACGTTCTGCAATTCACTCAGAAATGGTGCCGAACTGTTGCAAACGATCCCCTGAAAGGTTTTTCGGTGGAAACAGATGGATTTTTATCATCGGAAATGGAATTAGCCCTCGATGTCTGAACAACTTTTTTTTTGAAAAAAACCCTAAGCCGCGCGGTCACAATTTCAGAAAAAATCTGACGTTCTGCAATTCACTCAGAAATGGTGCCAAACTGTTGCGAACGATCCCCTGAAAGGTTTTTCGGTGGAAACAGATGGGTTTTTATCATCGGAAACAGAATTAGCCCTCGACCTCGGAACAACCTTTTTTTTTGAAAAAAACCTAAGCCGCACGGTCACGATTTCAGAAAAAATCTGAAGTTCTGCAATTCACTCAGAAATGGTGCCAAACTGTTGTAAACGATCCCCTGAAAGGTTTTTCGGTGGAAACAGATGGGTTTTTATCATCGGAAACGGAATTCGCCCTCGACGTCTGAACAACTTTTTTTTGAAAAAAACCCTAAGCCGCGCGGTCACAATTTCAGCAAAAATCTGACGTTCTGCAATTCACTCAGAAATGGTGCCAAACTGTTGCAAAATAACCCCCGAAAGGTTTTTTGGTGGAAACACATGGGTTTTTATCATTGGAAAAAGAATTTGCCCTCGACCTCTGAACAAGTTTTTTTTGAAAAAAACCCTAAGCCGCGCGGTCACAATTTCAGAAAAAATCTGACGTTCTGCAATTCACTCAGAAATGGTGCCAAACTGTTGCAAACGATCCCCTGAAAGCTTTTTCGGTGAAAATAGATGGGTTTTTATCACCGGAAACGAAATTAGCCCTCGATGTCTGAACAGCTTTTTTTTGAAAAAAACCCTAAGCCGCGCGGTCACAATTTCAGCAAAAATCTGACGTTCTGCAATTCACTCAGAAATGGTGCCAAACTGTTGCAAACGATCCCCTGAAAGGTTTTTCGGTGGAAACAGATGGGTTTTTATCATCGGAAACAGAATTAGCCCTCGACCTCGGAACAACCTTTTTTTTTGAAAAAAACCTAAGCCGCGCGGTCACGATTTCAGAAAAAATCTGAAGTTCTGCAATTCACTCAGAAATGGTGCCAAACTGTTGCAAAATAACCCCCGAAAGGTTTTTTGGTGGAAACACATGGGTTTTTATCATTGGAAAAAGAATTTGCCCTCGACCTCTGAACAAGTTTTTTTTGAAAAAAACCCTAAGCCGCGCGGTCACAATTTCAGAAAAAATCTGACGTTCTGCAATTCACTCAGAAATGGTGCCAAACTGTTGCAAATGATCCCCTGAAAGGTTTTTCAGTGGAAACAGATGGGTTTTTATCATCGGAAACAGAATTAGCCCTCGAACTCGGAACAACTTTTTTTTGAAAAAACCCTAAGCCGCGCGGTCACAATTTCAGAAAAAAATCTGACGTTCTGCAATTGACTCAAAAATGGTGCCAAACTGTTGCAAACGATCCCCTGAAAGCTTTTTCGGTGAAAATAGATGGGTTTTTATCACCGGAAACGAAATTAGCCCTCGACGTCTGGACAACTTTTTTTTGAAAAAAACCCTAAGCCGCGCGGTCACAATTTCAGCAAAAATCTGACGTTCTGCAATTCACTCAGAAATGGTGCCAAACTGTTGCAAAATAACCCCCGAAAGGTTTTTTGGTGGAAACACATGGGTTTTTATCATTGGAAAAAGAATTTGCCCTCGACCTCTGAACAAGTTTTTTTTGAAAAAAACCCTAAGCCGCGCGGTCACAATTTCAGAAAAAATCTGACGTTCTGCAATTCACTCAGAAATGGTGCCAAACTGTTGCAAACGATCCCCTGAAAGGTTTTTCGGTGGAAACAGATGGGTTTTTATCATCGGAAACAGAATTAGCCCTCGACCTCGGAACAACCTTTTTTTTTGAAAAAAACCTAAGCCGCACGGTCACGATTTCAGAAAAAATCTGAAGTTCTGCAATTCACTCAGAAATGGTGCCAAGCTGTTGCAAACGATCCCCTGAAAGGTTTTTCGGTGGAAACAGATGGGTTTTTATCATCGGAAACGGAATTCGCCCTCGACGTCTGAACAACTTTTTTTTGAAAAAAACCCTAAGCCGCGCGGTCACAATTTCAGCAAAAATCTGACGTTCTGCAATTCATTCAGAAATGGTGCCAAACTGTTGCAAAATAACCCCCGAAAGGTTTTTTGGTGGAAACACATGGGTTTTTATCATTGGAAAAAGAATTTGCCCTCGACCTCTGAACAAGTTTTTTTTGAAAAAAACCCTAAGCCGCGCGGTCACAATTTCAGAAAAAATCTGACGTTCTGCAATTCACTCAGAAATGGTGCCAAACTGTTGCAAACGATCCCCTGAAAGGTTTTTCTGTGGAAACAGATGGGTTTTTATCATCGGAAACAGAATTAGCCCTCGACCTCGGAACAACCTTTTTTTTTTGAAAAAAACCTAAGCCGCACGGTCACGATTTCAGAAAAAATCTGAAGTTCTGCAATTCACTCAGAAATGGTGCCAAACTGTTGCAAACGATCCCCTGAAAGGTTTTTCGGTGGAAACAGATCGGTTTTTATCATCGGAAACGGAATTCGCCCTCGACGTCTGAACAACTTTTTTTTGAAAAAAACCCTAAGCCGCGCGGTCACAATTTCAGCAAAAAATCTGACGTTCTGCAATTCACTCAAAAATGGTGCCAAACTGTTGCAAACGATCCCCTGAAAGGTTTTTCGGTGAAAATAGATGGGTTTTTATTATCGGAAACGAAATTAGCACTCAACGTCTGAACAACTTTTTTTTGAAAAAAAACCCTAAGCCACGCGGTCAGAATTTCAGCAAAAAACTGACGTTCTGCAATTCACTCAGAAATGGTGCCAAACTGTTGCAAACGATCCCCTGAAAGGTTTTTCGGTGGAAACAGATGGGATTTTATCATCGGAAACGGAATTAGCCCTCGACGTCTGAACAACTTTTCTTTGAAAAAAACCCTAAGCCGCGCGGTCACAATTTCAGAAAAAATCTGATGTTCTGCAATTCACTCAGAAATTGTGCCAAACTGTTGCAAATGATCCCCTGAAAGGTTTTTCGGTGGAAACAGATGGGTTTTTATCATCGGAAGCAGAATTAGCCCTCGACGTCTGAACACCTTGTTTTTGAAAAAAACCCTAAGCCGTGCGGTCACAATTTCAGTAAAAATCTAACGTTCTGCAATTCACTCAGAAATGGTGCCAAACTGTTGCAAACGATCCCCTGAAAGCTTTTTCAGTGAAAATAGATGGGTTTTTATCATGGGAAACGAAATTAGCCCTCAACGTCTGAACAGCTTTTTTTTGAAAAAAACCCTAAGCCACGCGGTCACAATTTCAGCAAAAATCTGACGTTCTGCAATTCACTCAGAAATGGTGCCGAACTGTTGCAAACGATCCCCTGAAAGGTTTTTCGGTGGAAACAGATGGATTTTTATCATCGGAAATGGAATTAGCCCTCGATGTCTGAACAACTTTTTTTTTGAAAAAAACCCTAAGCCGCGCGGTCACAATTTCAGAAAAAATCTGACGTTCTGCAATTCACTCAGAAATGGTGCCAAACTGTTGCGAACGATCCCCTGAAAGGTTTTTCGGTGGAAACAGATGGGTTTTTATCATCGGAAACAGAATTAGCCCTCGACCTCGGAACAACCTTTTTTTTTGAAAAAAACCTAAGCCGCACGGTCACGATTTCAGAAAAAATCTGAAGTTCTGCAATTCACTCAGAAATGGTGCCAAACTGTTGTAAACGATCCCCTGAAAGGTTTTTCGGTGGAAACAGATGGGTTTTTATCATCGGAAACGGAATTCGCCCTCGACGTCTGAACAACTTTTTTTTGAAAAAAACCCTAAGCCGCGCGGTCACAATTTCAGCAAAAATCTGACGTTCTGCAATTCACTCAGAAATGGTGCCAAACTGTTGCAAAATAACCCCCGAAAGGTTTTTTGGTGGAAACACATGGGTTTTTATCATTGGAAAAAGAATTTGCCCTCGACCTCTGAACAAGTTTTTTTTGAAAAAAACCCTAAGCCGCGCGGTCACAATTTCAGAAAAAATCTGACGTTCTGCAATTCACTCAGAAATGGTGCCAAACTGTTGCAAACGATCCCCTGAAAGCTTTTTCAGTGAAAATAGATGGGTTTTTATCATGGGAAACGAAATTAGCCCTCAACGTCTGAACAGCTTTTTTTTGAAAAAAACCCTAAGCCACGCGGTCACAATTTCAGCAAAAATCTGACGTTCTGCAATTCACTCAGAAATGGTGCCGAACTGTTGCAAACGATCCCCTGAAAGGTTTTTCGGTGGAAACAGATGGATTTTTATCATCGGAAATGGAATTAGCCCTCGATGTCTGAACAACTTTTTTTTTGAAAAAAACCCTAAGCCGCGCGGTCACAATTTCAGAAAAAATCTGACGTTCTGCAATTCACTCAGAAATGGTGCCAAACTGTTGCGAACGATCCCCTGAAAGGTTTTTCGGTGGAAACAGATGGGTTTTTATCATCGGAAACAGAATTAGCCCTCGACCTCGGAACAACCTTTTTTTTTGAAAAAAACCTAAGCCGCACGGTCACGATTTCAGAAAAAATCTGAAGTTCTGCAATTCACTCAGAAATGGTGCCAAACTGTTGTAAACGATCCCCTGAAAGGTTTTTCGGTGGAAACAGATGGGTTTTTATCATCGGAAACGGAATTCGCCCTCGACGTCTGAACAACTTTTTTTTGAAAAAAACCCTAAGCCGCGCGGTCACAATTTCAGCAAAAATCTGACGTTCTGCAATTCACTCAGAAATGGTGCCAAACTGTTGCAAAATAACCCCCGAAAGGTTTTTTGGTGGAAACACATGGGTTTTTATCATTGGAAAAAGAATTTGCCCTCGACCTCTGAACAAGTTTTTTTTGAAAAAAACCCTAAGCCGCGCGGTCACAATTTCAGAAAAAATCTGACGTTCTGCAATTCACTCAGAAATGGTGCCAAACTGTTGCAAACGATCCCCTGAAAGCTTTTTCGGTGAAAATAGATGGGTTTTTATCACCGGAAACGAAATTAGCCCTCGATGTCTGAACAGCTTTTTTTTGAAAAAAACCCTAAGCCGCGCGGTCACAATTTCAGCAAAAATCTGACGTTCTGCAATTCACTCAGAAATGGTGCCAAACTGTTGCAAACGATCCCCTGAAAGGTTTTTCGGTGGAAACAGATGGGTTTTTATCATCGGAAACAGAATTAGCCCTCGACCTCGGAACAACCTTTTTTTTTGAAAAAAACCTAAGGCGCACGGTCACGATTTCAGAAAAAATCTGAAGTTCTGCAATTCACTCAGAAATGGTGCCAAACTGTTGCAAAATAACCCCCGAAAGGTTTTTTGGTGGAAACACATGGGTTTTTATCATTGGAAAAAGAATTTGCCCTCGACCTCTGAACAAGTTTTTTTTGAAAAAAACCCTAAGCCGCGCGGTCACAATTTCAGAAAAAATCTGACGTTCTGCAATTCACTCAGAAATGGTGCCAAACTGTTGCAAACGATCCCCTGAAAGGTTTTTCGGTGGAAACAGATGGGTTTTTATCATCGGAAACAGAATTAGCCCTCGACCTCGGAACAACCTTTTTTTTTGAAAAAAACCTAAGCCGCGCGGTCACGATTTCAGAAAAAATCTGAAGTTCTGCAATTCACTCAGAAATGGTGCCAAACTGTTGCAAAATAACCCCCGAAAGGTTTTTTGGTGGAAACACATGGGTTTTTATCATTGGAAAAAGAATTTGCCCTCGACCTCTGAACAAGTTTTTTTTGAAAAAAACCCTAAGCCGCGCGGTCACAATTTCAGAAAAAAATCAGACGTTCTGCAATTGACTCAAAAATGGTGCCAAACTGTTGCAAACGATCCCCTGAAAGCTTTTTCGGTGAAAATAGATGGGTTTTTATCACCGGAAACGAAATTAGCCCTCGACGTCTGAACAACTTTTTTTTGAAAAAAACCCTAAGCCGCGCGGTCACAATTTCAGCAAAAATCTGACGTTCTGCAATTCACTCAGAAATGGTGCCAAACTGTTGCAAAATAACCCCCGAAAGGTTTTTTGGTGGAAACACATGGGTTTTTATCATTGGAAAAAGAATTTGCCCTCGACCTCTGAACAAGTTTTTTTTGAAAAAAACCCTAAGCCGCGCGGTCACAATTTCAGAAAAAATCTGACGTTCTGCAATTCACTCAGAAATGGTGCCAAACTGTTGCAAACGATCCCCTGAAAGGTTTTTCGGTGGAAACAGATGGGTTTTTATCATCGGAAACAGAATTAGCCCTCGACCTCGGAACAACCTTTTTTTTTGAAAAAAACCTAAGCCGCACGGTCACGATTTCAGAAAAAATCTGAAGTTCTGCAATTCACTCAGAAATGGTGCCAAACTGTTGCAAACGATCCCCTGAAAGCTTTTTCGGTGAAAATAGATGGGTTTTTATCACCGGAAACGGAATTCGCCCTCGACGTCTGAACAACTTTTTTTTGAAAAAAACCCTAAGCCGCGCGGTCACAATTTCAGCAAAAATCTGACGTTCTGCAATTCACTCAGAAATGGTGCCAAACTGTTGCAAAATAACCCCCGAAAGGTTTTTTGGTGGAAACACATGGGTTTTTATCATTGGAAAAAGAATTTGCCCTCGACCTCTGAACAAGTTTTTTTTGAAAAAAACCCTAAGCCGCGCGGTCACAATTTCAGAAAAAATCTGACGTTCTGCAATTCACTCAGAAATGGTGCCAAACTGTTGCAAACGATCCCCTGAAAGGTTTTTCGGTGGAAACAGATGGGTTTTTATCATCGGAAACAGAATTAGCCCTCGACCTCGGAACAACCTTTTTTTTTGAAAAAAACCTAAGCCGCGCGGTCACAATTTCAGCAAAAATCTGACGTTCTGCAATTCACTCAGAAATGGTGCCAAACTGTTGCAAAATAACCCCCGAAAGGTTTTTTGGTGGAAACACATGGGTTTTTATCATTGGAAAAAGAATTTGCCCTCGACCTCTGAACAAGTTTTTTTTGAAAAAAACCCTAAGCCGCGCGGTCACAATTTCAGAAAAAATCTGACGTTCTGCAATTCACTCAGAAATGGTGCCAAACTGTTGCAAACGATCCCCTGAAAGGTTTTTCGGTGGAAACAGATCGGTTTTTATCATCGGAAACGGAATTCGCCCTCGACGTCTGAACAACTTTTTTTTGAAAAAAACCCTAAGCCGCGCGGTCACAATTTCAGCAAAAATCTGACGTTCTGCAATTCACTCAAAAATGGTGCCAAACTGTTGCAAACGATCCCCTGAAAGGTTTTTCGGTGGAAACAGATGGGTTTTTATCATCGGAAACGGAATTTGCCCTCGACCTCTGAACAACTTTTTTTTGAAAAAAACCCTAAGCCGCGCGGTCACAATTTCAGAAAAAAATCTGACGTTCTGCAATTGACTCAAAAATGGTGCCAAACTGTTGCAAACGATCCCCTGAAAGCTTTTTCGGTGAAAATAGATGGGTTTTTATTATCGGAAACGAAATTAGCACTCAACGTCTGAACAACTTTTTTTTGAAAAAAAACCCTAAGCCGCGCGGTCAGAATTTCAGCAAAAAACTGACGTTCTGCAATTCACTCAGAAATGGTGCCAAACTGTTGCAAACGATCCCCTGAAAGGTTTTTCGGTGGAAACAGATGGGATTTTATCTTCGGAAACGGAATTAGCCCTCGACGTCTGAACAACTTTTCTTTGAAAAAAACCCTAAGCCGCGCGGTCACAATTTCAGAAAAAATCTGATGTTCTGCAATTCACTCAGAAATTGTGCCAAACTGTTGCAAATGATCCCCTGAAAGGTTTTTTGGTGGAAACAGATGGGTTTTTATCATCGGAAGCAGAATTAGCCCTCGACGTCTGAACACCTTTTTTTTGAAAAAAACCCTAAGCCGTGCGGTCACAATTTCAGTAAAAATCTAACGTTCTGCAATTCACTCAGAAATGGTGCCAAACTGTTGCAAACGATCCCCTGAAAGCTTTTTCGGTGAAAATAGATGGGTTTTTATCATGGGAACCGAAATTAGCCCTCAACGTCTGAACAGCTTTTTTTTGAAAAAAACCCTAAGCCACGCGGTCACAATTTCAGCAAAAATCTGACGTTCTGCAATTCACTCAGAAATGGTGCCGAACTGTTGCAAACGATCCCCTGAAAGGTTTTTCGGTGGAAACAGATGGATTTTTATCATCGGAAATGGAATTAGCCCTCGATGTCTGAACAACTTTTTTTTTGAAAAAAACCCTAAGCCGCGCGGTCACAATTTCAGAAAAAATCTGACGTTCTGCAATTCACTCAGAAATGGTGCCAAACTGTTGCGAACGATCCCCTGAAAGGTTTTTCGGTGGAAACAGATGGGTTTTTATCATCGGAAACAGAATTAGCCCTCGACCTCGGAACAACCTTTTTTTTTGAAAAAAACCTAAGCCGCGCGGTCACAATTTCAGAAAAAATCTGACGTTCTGCAATTCACTCAGAAATGGTGCCAAACTGTTGCAAACGATCCCCTGAAAGGTTTTTCGGTGGAAACAGATGGGTTTTTATCATCGGAAACAGAATTAGCCCTCGACCTCGGAACAACCTTTTTTTTTGAAAAAAACCTAAGCCGCGCGGTCACAATTTCAGCAAAAATCTGACGTTCTGCAATTCACTCAGAAATGGTGCCAAACTGTTGCAAAATAACCCCCGAAAGGTTTTTTGGTGGAAACACATGGGTTTTTATCATTGGAAAAAGAATTTGCCCTCGACCTCTGAACAAGTTTTTTTTGAAAAAAACCCTAAGCCGCACGGTCACGATTTCAGAAAAAATCTGACGTTCTGCAATTCACTCAGAAATGGTGCCAAACTGTTGCAAACGATCCCCTGAAAGGTTTTTCGGTGGAAACAGATGGGTTTTTATCATCGGAAACAGAATTAGCCCTCGACCTCGGAACAACCTTTTTTTTTTGAAAAAAACCTAAGCCGCACGGTCACGATTTCAGAAAAAATCTGAAGTTCTGCAATTCACTCAGAAATGGTGCCAAACTGTTGCAAACGATCCCCTGAAAGGTTTTTCGGTGGAAACAGATCGGTTTTTATCATCGGAAACGGAATTCGCCCTCGACGTCTGAACAACTTTTTTTTGAAAAAAACCCTAAGCCGCGCGGTCACAATTTCAGCAAAAATCTGACGTTCTGCAATTCACTCAAAAATGGTGCCAAACTGTTGCAAACGATCCCCTGAAAGGTTTTTCGGTGGAAACAGATGGGTTTTTATCATCGGAAACGGAATTTGCCCTCGACCTCTGAACAACTTTTTTTTGAAAAAAACCCTAAGCCGCGCGGTCACAATTTCAGAAAAAAATCTGACGTTCTGCAATTGACTCAAAAATGGTGCCAAACTGTTGCAAACGATCCCCTGAAAGCTTTTTCGGTGAAAATAGATGGGTTTTTATTATCGGAAACGAAATTAGCACTCAACGTCTGAACAACTTTTTTTTGAAAAAAAACCCTAAGCCGCGCGGTCAGAATTTCAGCAAAAAACTGACGTTCTGCAATTCACTCAGAAATGGTGCCAAACTGTTGCAAACGATCCCCTGAAAGGTTTTTCGGTGGAAACAGATGGGATTTTATCTTCGGAAACGGAATTAGCCCTCGACGTCTGAACAACTTTTCTTTGAAAAAAACCCTAAGCCGCGCGGTCACAATTTCAGAAAAAATCTGATGTTCTGCAATTCACTCAGAAATTGTGCCAAACTGTTGCAAATGATCCCCTGAAAGGTTTTTTGGTGGAAACAGATGGGTTTTTATCATCGGAAGCAGAATTAGCCCTCGACGTCTGAACACCTTTTTTTTGAAAAAAACCCTAAGCCGTGCGGTCACAATTTCAGTAAAAATCTAACGTTCTGCAATTCACTCAGAAATGGTGCCGAACTGTTGCAAACGATCCCCTGAAAGCTTTTTCGGTGAAAATAGATGGGTTTTTATCATGGGAACCGAAATTAGCCCTCAACGTCTGAACAGCTTTTTTTGGAAAAAAACCCTAAGCCACGCGGTCACAATTTCAGCAAAAATCTGACGTTCTGCAATTCACTCAGAAATGGTGCCGAACTGTTGCAAACGATCCCCTGAAAGGTTTTTCGGTGGAAACAGATGGATTTTTATCATCGTAAATGGAATTAGCCCTCGATGTCTGAACAACTTTTTTTTTGAAAAAAACCCTAAGCCGCGCGGTCACAATTTCAGAAAAAATCTGACGTTCTGCAATTCACTCAGAAATGGTGCCAAACTGTTGCGAACGATCCCCTGAAAGGTTTTTCGGTGGAAACAGATGGGTTTTTATCATCGGAAACAGAATTAGCCCTCGACCTCGGAACAACCTTTTTTTTTGAAAAAAACCTAAGCCGCACGGTCACGATTTCAGAAAAAATCTGAAGTTCTGCAATTCACTCAGAAATGGTGCCAAACTGTTGCAAACGATCCCCTGAAAGGTTTTTCGGTGGAAACAGATGGGTTTTTATCATCGGAAACGGAATTCGCCCTCGACGTCTGAACAACATTTTTTTGAAAAAAACCCTAAGCCGCGCGGTCACAATTTCAGCAAAAATCTGACGTTCTGCAATTCACTCAGAAATGGTGCCAAACTGTTGCAAAATAACCCCCGAAAGGTTTTTTGGTGGAAACACATGGGTTTTTATCATTGGAAAAAGAATTTGCCCTCGACCTCTGAACAAGTTTTTTTTGAAAAAAACCCTAAGCCGCGCGGTCACAATTTCAGAAAAAATCTGACGTTCTGCAATTCACTCAGAAATGGTGCCAAACTGTTGCAAACGATCCCCTGAAAGGTTTTTCGGTGGAAACAGATGGGTTTTTATCATCGGAAACAGAATTAGCCCTCGACCTCGGAACAACCTTTTTTTTTGAAAAAAACCTAAGCCGCGCGGTCACGATTTCAGAAAAAATCTGAAGTTCTGCAATTCACTCAGAAATGGTGCCAAACTGTTGCAAAATAACCCCCGAAAGGTTTTTTGGTGGAAACACATGGGTTTTTATCATTGGAAAAAGAATTTGCCCTCGACCTCTGAACAAGTTTTTTTTGAAAAAAACCCTAAGCCGCGCGGTCACAATTTCAGAAAAAAATCAGACGTTCTGCAATTGACTCAAAAATGGTGCCAAACTGTTGCAAACGATCCCCTGAAAGCTTTTTCGGTGAAAATAGATGGGTTTTTATCACCGGAAACGAAATTAGCCCTCGACGTCTGAACAACTTTTTTTTGAAAAAAACCCTAAGCCGCGCGGTCACAATTTCAGCAAAAATCTGACGTTCTGCAATTCACTCAGAAATGGTGCCAAACTGTTGCAAAATAACCCCCGAAAGGTTTTTTGGTGGAAACACATGGGTTTTTATCATTGGAAAAAGAATTTGCCCTCGACCTCTGAACAAGTTTTTTTTGAAAAAAACCCTAAGCCGCGCGGTCACAATTTCAGAAAAAATCTGACGTTCTGCAATTCACTCAGAAATGGTGCCAAACTGTTGCAAACGATCCCCTGAAAGGTTTTTCGGTGGAAACAGATCGGTTTTTATCATCGGAAACAGAATTAGCCCTCGACCTCGGAACAACCTTTTTTTTTGAAAAAAACCCTAAGCCGCACGGTCACGATTTCAGAAAAAATCTGAAGTTCTGCAATTCACTCAGAAATGGTGCCAAACTGTTGCAAACGATCCCCTGAAAGGTTTTTCGGTGGAAACAGATGGGTTTTTATCATCGGAAACGGAATTCGCCCTCGACGTCTGAACAACTTTTTTTTGAAAAAAACCCTAAGCCGCGCGGTCACAATTTCAGCAAAAATCTGACGTTCTGCAATTCACTCAGAAATGGTGCCAAACTGTTGCAAAATAACCCCCGAAAGGTTTTTTGGTGGAAACACATGGGTTTTTATCATTGGAAAAAGAATTTGCCCTCGACCTCTGAACAAGTTTTTTTTGAAAAAAACCCTAAGCCGCGCGGTCACAATTTCAGAAAAAATCTGACGTTCTGCAATTCACTCAGAAATGGTGCCAAACTGTTGCAAACGATCCCCTGAAAGGTTTTTCGGTGGAAACAGATGGGTTTTTATCATCGGAAACAGAATTAGCCCTCGACCTCGGAACAACCTTTTTTTTTGAAAAAAACCTAAACCGCGCGGTCACGATTTCAGAAAAAATCTGAAGTTCTGCAATTCACTCAGAAATGGTGCCAAACTGTTGCAAAATAACCCCCGAAAGGTTTTTTGGTGGAAACACATGGGTTTTTATCATTGGAAAAAGAATTTGCCCTCGACCTCTGAACAAGTTTTTTTTGAAAAAAACCCTAAGCCGCGCGGTCACAATTTCAGAAAAAAATCAGACGTTCTGCAATTGACTCAAAAATGGTGCCAAACTGTTGCAAACGATCCCCTGAAAGCTTTTTCGGTGAAAATAGATGGGTTTTTATCACCGGAAACGAAATTAGCCCTCGACGTCTGAACAACTTTTTTTTGAAAAAAACCCTAAGCCGCGCGGTCACAATTTCAGCAAAAATCTGACGTTCTGCAATTCACTCAGAAATGGTGCCAAACTGTTGCAAAATAACCCCCGAAAGGTTTTTTGGTGGAAACACATGGGTTTTTATCATTGGAAAAAGAATTTGCCCTCGACCTCTGAACAAGTTTTTTTTGAAAAAAACCCTAAGCCGCGCGGTCACAATTTCAGAAAAAATCTGACGTTCTGCAATTCACTCAGAAATGGTGCCAAACTGTTGCAAACGATCCCCTGAAAGGTTTTTCGGTGGAAACAGATCGGTTTTTATCATCGGAAACAGAATTAGCCCTCGACCTCGGAACAACCTTTTTTTTTGAAAAAAACCTAAGCCGCACGGTCACGATTTCAGAAAAAATCTGAAGTTCTGCAATTCACTCAGAAATGGTGCCAAACTGTTGCAAACGATCCCCTGAAAGGTTTTTCGGTGGAAACAGATGGGTTTTTATCATCGGAAACGGAATTCGCCCTCGACGTCTGAACAACTTTTTTTTGAAAAAAACCCTAAGCCGCGCGGTCACAATTTCAGCAAAAATCTGACGTTCTGCAATTCATTCAGAAATGGTGCGAAACTGTTGCAAAATAACCCCCGAAAGGTTTTTTGGTGGAAACACATGGGTTTTTATCATTGGAAAAAGAATTTGCCCTCGACCTCTGAACAAGTTTTTTTTGAAAAAAACCCTAAGCCGCGCGGTCACAATTTCAGAAAAAATCTGACGTTCTGCAATTCACTCAGAAATGGTGCCAAACTGTTGCAAACGATCCCCTGAAAGGTTTTTTGGTGGAAACAGATGGGTTTTTATCATCGGAAACAGAATTAGCCCTCGACCTCGGAACAACCTTTTTTTTTGAAAAAAACCTAAGCCGCACGGTCACGATTTCAGAAAAAATCTGAAGTTCTGCAATTCACTCAGAAATGGTGCCAAACTGTTGCAAACGATCCCCTGAAAGCTTTTTCGGTGAAAATAGATGGGTTTTTATCACCGGAAACGAAATTAGCCCTCGACGTCTGAACAACTTTTTTTTGAAAAAAACCCTAAGCCGCGCGGTCACAATTTCAGCAAAAATCTGACGATCTGCAATTCATTCAGAAATGGTGCCAAACTGTTGCAAAATAACCCCCGAAAGGTTTTTTGGTGGAAACACATGGGTTTTTATCATTGGAAAAAGAATTTGCCCTCGACCTCTGAACAAGTTTTTTTTGAAAAAAACCCTAAGCCGCGCGGTCACAATTTCAGAAAAAATCTGACGTTCTGCAATTCACTCAGAAATGGTGCCAAACTGTTGCAAACGATCCCCTGAAAGGTTTTTCGGTGGAAACAGATGGGTTTTTATCATCGGAAACAGAATTAGCCCTCGACCTCGGAACAACCTTTTTTTTTTGAAAAAAACCTAAGCCGCACGGTCACGATTTCAGAAAAAATCTGAAGTTCTGCAATTCACTCAGAAATGGTGCCAAACTGTTGCAAACGATCCCCTGAAAGGTTTTTCGGTGGAAACAGATCGGTTTTTATCATCGGAAACAGAATTAGCCCTCGACCTCGGAACAACCTTTTTTTTTGAAAAAAACCTAAGCCGCACGGTCACGATTTCAGAAAAAATCTGAAGTTCTGCAATTCACTCAGAAATGGTGCCAAACTGTTGCAAACGATCCCCTGAAAGGTTTTTCGGTGGAAACAGATGGGTTTTTATCATCGGAAACGGAATTCGCCCTCGACGTCTGAACAACTTTTCTTTGAAAAAAACCCTAAGCCGCGCGGTCACAATTTCAGAAAAAATCTGATGTTCTGCAATTCACTCAGAAATTGTGCCAAACTGTTGCAAATGATCCCCTGAAAGGTTTTTCGGTGGAAACAGATGGGTTTTTATCATCGGAAGCAGAATTAGCCCTCGACGTCTGAACACCTTTTTTTTGAAAAAAACCCTAAGCCGTGCGGTCACAATTTCAGTAAAAATCTAACGTTCTGCAATTCACTCAGAAATGGTGCCAAACTGTTGCAAACGATCCCCTGAAAGCTTTTTCGGTGAAAATAGATGGGTTTTTATCATGGGAAACGAAATTAGCCCTCAACGTCTGAACAGCTTTTTTTTGAAAAAAACCCTAAGCCACGCGGTCACAATTTCAGCAAAAATCTGACGTTCTGCAATTCACTCAGAAATGGTGCCAAACTGTTGCAAAATAACCCCCGAAAGGTTTTTCGGTGGAAACAGATGGATTTTTATCATCGGAAATGTAATTAGCCCTCGTTGTCTGAACAACTTTTTTTTTGAAAAAAACCCTAAGCCGCGCGGTCACAATTTCAGAAAAAATCTGACGTTCTGCAATTCACTCAGAAATGGTGCCAAACTGTTGCGAACGATCCCCTGAAAGGTTTTTCGGTGGAAACAGATGGGTTTTTATCATCGGAAACAGAATTAGCCCTCGACCTCGGAACAACCTTTTTTTTTGAAAAAAACCTAAGCCGCACGGTCACGATTTCAGAAAAAATCTGAAGTTCTGCAATTCACTCAGAAATGGTGCCAAACTGTTGCAAACGATCCCCTGAAAGGTTTTTCGGTGGAAACAGATGGGTTTTTATCATCGGAAACGGAATTCGCCCTCGACGTCTGAACAACTTTTTTTTGAAAAAAACCCTAAGCCGCGCGGTCACAATTTCAGCAAAAATCTGACGTTCTGCAATTCACTCAGAAATGGTGCCAAACTGTTGCAAAATAACCCCCGAAAGGTTTTTTGGTGGAAACACATGGGTTTTTATCATTGGAAAAAGAATTTGCCCTCGACCTCTGAACAAGTTTTTTTTGAAAAAAACGCTAAGCCGCGCGGTCACAATTTCAGAAAAAATCTGACGTTCTGCAATTCACTCAGAAATGGTGCCAAACTGTTGCAAACGATCCCCTGAAAGGTTTTTCGGTGGAAACAGATGGGTTTTTATCATCGGAAACAGAATTAGCCCTCGACCTCGGAACAACCTTTTTTTTTGAAAAAAACCTAAGCCGCGCGGTCACGATTTCAGAAAAAATCTGAAGTTCTGCAATTCACTCAGAAATGGTGCCAAACTGTTGCAAAATAACCCCCGAAAGGTTTTTTGGTGGAAACACATGGGTTTTTATCATTGGAAAAAGAATTTGCCCTCGACCTCTGAACAAGTTTTTTTTGAAAAAAACCCTAAGCCGCGCGGTCACAATTTCAGAAAAAAATCAGACGTTCTGCAATTGACTCAAAAATGGTGCCAAACTGTTGCAAACGATCCCCTGAAAGCTTTTTCGGTGAAAATAGATGGGTTTTTATCACCGGAAACGAAATTAGCCCTCGACGTCTGAACAACTTTTTTTTGAAAAAAACCCTAAGCCGCGCGGTCACAATTTCAGCAAAAATCTGACGTTCTGCAATTCACTCAGAAATGGTGCCAAACTGTTGCAAAATAACCCCCGAAAGGTTTTTTGGTGGAAACACATGGGTTTTTATCATTGGAAAAAGAATTTGCCCTCGACCTCTGAACAAGTTTTTTTTGAAAAAAACCCTAAGCCGCGCGGTCACAATTTCAGAAAAAATCTGACGTTCTGCAATTCACTCAGAAATGGTGCCAAACTGTTGCAAACGATCCCCTGAAAGGTTTTTTGGTGGAAACAGATGGGTTTTTATCATCGGAAACAGAATTAGCCCTCGACCTCGGAACAACCTTTTTTTTTGAAAAAAACCTAAGCCGCACGGTCACGATTTCAGAAAAAATCTGAAGTTCTGCAATTCACTCAGAAATGGTGCCAAACTGTTGCAAACGATCCCCTGAAAGGTTTTTCGGTGGAAACAGATCGGTTTTTATCATCGGAAACGGATTTAGCCCTCGACGTCTGAACAACTTTTTTTGAAAAAAACCCTAAGCCGCGCGGTCACAATTTCAGAAAAAATCTGACGTTCTGCAATTCACTCAGAAATGGTGCCAAACTGTTGCAAACGATCCCCTGAAAGGTTTTTTGGTGGAAACAGATGGGTTTTTATCATCGGAAACAGAATTAGCCCTCGACCTCTGAACAAGTTTTTTTTGAAAAAAACCCTAAGCCGCGCGGTCACAATTTCAGAAAAAATCTGACGTTCTGCAATTCACTCAGAAATGGTGCCAAACTGTTGCAAACGATCCCCTGAAAGGTTTTTCGGTGGAAACAGATCGGTTTTTATCATCGGAAACGGAATTCGCCCTCGACGTCTGAACAACTTTTTTTTGAAAAAAACCCTAAGCCGCGCGGTCAGAATTTCAGCAAAAATCTGACGTTCTGCAATTCACTCAGAAATGGTGCCAAACTGTTGCAAAATAACCCCCGAAAGGTTTTTTGGTGGAAACAGATGGGTTTTTATCATCGGAAATGAAATTAGCCCTCGACGTCTGAACAACTTTTTTTTGAAAAAAAACCCTAAGCCGCGCGGTCAGAATTTCAGCAAAAAACTGACGTTCTGCAATTGACTCAGAAATGGTGCCAAACTGTTGCAAACGATCCCCTGAAAAGTTTTTCGGTGGAAACAGATGGGTTTTTATCATCGGAAACGGAATTAGCCCTCGACGTCTGAACAACTTTTTTTTGAAAAAAACCCTAAGCCGCGCGGTCACAATTTCAGCAAAAATCTGACGTTCTGCAATTCACTCAGAAATGGTGCCAAACTGCTGCAAACGATCCCCTGAAAGGTTTTTCGGTGGGAACAAATGGGTTTTTCTCATCGGAAACGGATTTAGCCCTCGACGTCTGAACAACTTTTTTTGAAAAAAACCCTAAGCCGCGCGGTCACAATTTCAGAAAAAATCTGACGTTTTGCAATTCACTCAGAAATGGTGCCGAACTGTTGCAAACGATCCCCTGAAAGGTTTTTCGGTGGAAACAGATGGATTTTTATCATCGGAAACGGAATTAGCCCTCGACGTCTGAACAACTTTTTTTTTTGAAAAAACCCCTAAGCCGCGCGGTCACAATTTCAGAAAAAATCTGACGTTCTGCAATTCACTCAGAAATGGTGCCAAACTGTTGCGAACGATCCCCTGAAAAGTTTTTTGGTGGAAACAGATGGGTATTTATCATCGGAAACAGAATTTGCCCTCGACGTCTGAACAAATTTTTTTTGAAAAAAACCCTAAGCCGCCCGGTCACAATTTCAGCAAAAATCTGACGTTCTGCAATTCACTCAGAAATGGTGCCAAACTGTTGCAAACGATCCCCTGAAAGGTTTTTTGATGGAAACAAATGGGTTTTTATCATCGGAAACGGAATTAGCCCTCGACGTCTGAACAACTTTTTTTTGAAAAAAACCCTAAGCCGCGCGGTCACAATTTCAGAAAAAATCTGAAGTTCTGCAATTCACTCAGAAATGGTGCCAAACTGTTGCGAACGATCCCCTGAAAGGTTTTTTGGTTGAAACATATGGGTTTTTATCATCGGAAACAGAATTAGCCCTCGACGTCTGAACAACTTTTTTTTGAAAAAAACCCTAAGCCGCGCGGTCACAATTTCAGCAAAAATCTGACGATCTGCAATTCACTCAGAAATGGTGCCAAACTGTTGCAAACGATCCCCTGAAAGGTTTTTCGGTGGAAACAGATGGGTTTTTATCATCGGAAAAAGAATTTGCCCTCGACCTCTGAACAAGTTTTTTTTGAAAAAAACCCTAAGCCGCGCGGTCACAATTTCAGAAAAAACCTGACGTTCTGCAATTCACTCAGAAATGGTGCCAAACTGTTGCAAGCGATCCCCTGAAAGGTTTTTCAGTGGAAACAAATAGGTTTTTATCATCGGAAATTGCATCAGCCCTCGACGTCTGAACAACTTTTTTTTGAAAAAACCCTAAGCCGCGCGGTCACAATTTCAGCAAAAATCTGACGTTCTGCAATTCACTCAGAAATGGTGCCAAACTGTTGCGAACGATCACCTGAAAGGTTTTTCGGTGGAAACAGATGGGTTTTTATCATCGGAAACGGAATTAGCCCTAGACGTCTGAACAACTTCTTTTTGAAAAAAACCCTAAGCCGCGCGGTCACAATTTCAGCAAAAATCTGACGTTCTGCAATTCACTCGGAAATGGTGCCAAACTGTTGCAAACGATCCCCTGAAAGGTTTTTCGGTGGAAACAGATGGTTTTTTATCATCGAAAACGGAATTAGCCCTCGACGTCTGAACAACTTTTTTTTGAAAAAAACCCTAAGCCGCGCGGTCACAATTTCAGAAAAAATCTGACGTTCTGCAATTCACTCAGAAATGGTGCCAAACTGTTGAGAACGATCCCCTGAAAGGTTTTTCGGTGGAAACAAATGGGTTTTTATCATCGGAAATGGAATTAGTCCTCGACCTCGGAACAACTTTTTTTTGAAAAAAACCCTAAGCCGCGCGGTCACAATTTCAGCAAAAATCTGTCGTTCTGCAATTTACTCAAAAATTGTGCCTAACTGTTGCAAACGATCCCCTGAAAGGTTTTTCGGTGGAAACAGATGGGTTTTTATCATCGGAAACGGAATTAGCCCTCGACGTCTGAACAACTTTTTTTTAAAAAAAAAACCCTAAGCCGCGCGGTCACAATTTCAGTAAAAATCTGACGTTCTGCAATTCTCTCAGAAATGGTGCCAAACTGTTGCGAACGATCCCCTGAAAAGTTTTTTGGTGGAAACAGATGGGTATTTATCATCGGAAACAGAATTTGCCCTCGACGTCTGAACAAATTTTTTTTGAAAAAAACCCTAAGCCGCCCGGTCACAATTTCAGCAAAAATCTGACGTTCTGCAATTCACTCAGAAATGGTGCCAAACTGTTGCAAACGATCCCCTGAAAGGTTTTTTGATGGAAACAAATGGGTTTTTATCATCGGAAACGGAATTAGCCCTCGACGTCTGAACAACTTTTTTTTGAAAAAAACCCTAAGCCGCGCGGTCACAATTTCAGAAAAAATCTGAAGTTCTGCAATTCACTCAGAAATGGTGCCAAACTGTTGCGAACGATCCCCTGAAAGGTTTTTTGGTTGAAACATATGGGTTTTTATCATCGGAAACAGAATTAGCCCTCGACGTCTGAACAACTTTTTTTTGAAAAAAACCCTAAGCCGCGCGGTCACAATTTCAGCAAAAATCTGACGATCTGCAATTCACTCAGAAATGGTGCCAAACTGTTGCAAACGATCCCCTGAAAGGTTTTTCGGTGGAAACAGATGGGTTTTTATCATCGGAAAAAGAATTTGCCCTCGACCTCTGAACAAGTTTTTTTTGAAAAAAACCCTAAGCCGCGCGGTCACAATTTCAGAAAAAATCTGACGTTCTGCAATTCACTCAGAAATGGTGCCAAACTGTTGCAAACGATCCCCTGAAAGGTTTTTCAGTGGAAACAAATAGGTTTTTATCATCGGAAATTGCATCAGCCCTCGACGTCTGAACAACTTTTTTTTGAAAAAACCCTAAGCCGCGCGGTCACAATTTCAGCAAAAATCTGACGTTCTGCAATTCACTCAGAAATGGTGCCAAACTGTTGCGAACGATCCCCTGAAAGGTTTTTCGGTGGAAACAGATGGGTTTTTATCATCGGAAACGGAATTAGCCCTCGACGTCTGAACAACTTCTTTTTGAAAAAAACCCTAAGCCGCGCGGTCACAATTTCAGCAAAAATCTGACGTTCTGCCATTCACTCGGAAATGGTGCCAAACTGTTGCAAACGATCCCCTGAAAGGTTTTTCGGTGGAAACAGATGGTTTTTTATCATCGGAAACGGAATTAGCCCTCGACGTCTGAACAACTTTTTTTTGAAAAAAACCCTAA
Organism: Podarcis liolepis; assembly: GCF_965112155.1. Taxonomy (NCBI): domain Eukaryota; kingdom Metazoa; phylum Chordata; class Lepidosauria; order Squamata; family Lacertidae; genus Podarcis; species Podarcis liolepis. The sequence continues at coordinate 10,673,264 of NC_139558.1, forward strand.
GCCGCGCGGTCACAAATTCAGAAAAAATCTGACGTTCTGCAATTCACTCAGAAATGGTGCCAAACTGTTGAGAACGATCCCCTGAAAGGTTTTTCGGTGGAAACAAATGGGTTTTTATCATCGGAAATGGAATTAGTCCTCGACCTCGGAACAACTTTTTTTTGAAAAAAACCCTAAGCCGCGCGGTCACAATTTCAGCAAAAATCTGTCGTTCTGCAATTTACTCAAAAATTGTGCCTAACTGTTGCAAACGATCCCCTGAAAGGTTTTTCGGTGGAAACAGATGGGTTTTTATCATCGGAAACGGAATTAGCCCTCGACGTCTGAACAACTTTTTTTTTTAAAAAAAACCCTAAGCCGCGCGGTCACAATTTCAGTAAAAATCTGACGTTCTGCAATTCTCTCAGAAATGGTGCCAAACTGTTGCGAACGATCCCCTGAAAAGTTTTTTCGGCGGAAACAGATGGGTTTTTATCATCGGAAACAGAATTTGCCCTCGACGTCTGAACAAATTTTTTTTGAAAAAAACCCTAAGCCGCCCGGTCACAATTTCAGCAAAAATCTGACGTTCTGCAATTCACTCAGAAATGGTGCCAAACTGTTGCAAACGATCCCCTGAAAGTTTTTTCGGTGGAAACAGATGGGTTTTTATCATCGGAAAAAGAATTTGCCCTCGACCTCTGAACAAGTTTTTTTTTGAAAAAAACCCTAAGCCGCGCGGTCACAATTTCAGAAAAAAACTGACGTTCTGCAATTCACTCAGAAATGGTGCCAAACTGTTGCAAACGATCCCCTGAAAGGTTTTTCAGTGGAAACAAATAGGTTTTTATCATCGGAAATTGCATCAGCCCTCGACGTCTGAACAACTTTTTTTTGAAAAAACCCTAAGCCGCGCGGTCACAATTTCAGCAAAAATCTGACGTTCTGCAATTCACTCAGAAATGGTGCCAAACTGTTGCGAACGATCCCCTGAAAGGTTTTTCGGTGGAAACAGATGGGTTTTTATCATCGGAAACGGAATTAGCCCTCGACGTCTGAACAACTTCTTTTTGAAAAAAACCCTAAGCCGCGCGGTCACAATTTCAGCAAAAATCTGACGTTCTGCAATTCACTCGGAAATGGTGCCAAACTGTTGCAAACGATCCCCTGAAAGGTTTTTCGGTGGAAACAGATGGTTTTTTATCATCGGAAACGGAATTAGCCCTCGACGTCTGAACAACTTTTTTTTGAAAAAAACCCTAAGCCGCGCGGTCACAATTTCAGAAAAAATCTGACGTTCTGCAATTCACTCAGAAATGGTGCCAAACTGTTGAGAACGATCCCCTGAAAGGTTTTTCGGTGGAAACAAATGGGTTTTTATCATCGGAAATGGAATTAGTCCTCGACCTCGGAACAACTTTTTTTTGAAAAAAACCCTAAGCCGCGCGGTCACAATTTCAGCAAAAATCTGTCGTTCTGCAATTTACTGAAAAATTGTGCCTAACTGTTGCAAACGATCCCCTGAAAGGTTTTTCGGTGGAAACAGATGGGTTTTTATCATCGGAAACGGAATTAGCCCTCGACGTCTGAACAACTTTTTTTTTAAAAAAAAACCCTAAGCCGCGCGGTCACAATTTCAGTAAAAATCTGACGTTCTGCAATTCTCTCAGAAATGGTGCCAAACTGTTGCGAACGATCCCCTGAAAAGTTTTTTGGTGGAAACAGATGGGTTTTTATCATCGGAAACAGAATTTGCCCTCGACGTCTGAACAAATTTTTTTTGAAAAAAACCCTAAGCCGCCCGGTCACAATTTCAGCAAAAATCTGACGTTCTGCAATTCACTCAGAAATGGTGCCAAACTGTTGCAAACGATCCCCTGAAAGGTTTTTCGGTGGAAACAGATGGGTTTTTATCATCAGAAACGGAATTAGCCCTCGACGTCTGAACAACTTTTTTTTGAAAAAAACCCTAAGTCGCGCGGTCACAATTTCAGAAAAAATCTGACGTTCTGCAATTCACTCAGAAATGGTGCCAAACTGTTGCGAACGATCCCCTGAAAGGTTTTTCGGTGGAAACAAATGGGTTTTTATCATCGTTAAAAGGAATTAGTCCTCGACCTCGGAACAACTTTTTTTTGAAAAAAACCCTAAGCCGCGCGGTCACAATTTCAGCAAAAATCTGTCGTTCTGCAATTTACTCAAAAATTGTGCCTAACTGTTGCAAACGATCCCCTGAAAGGTTTTTCGGTGGAAACAGATGGGTTTTTATCATTGGAAACGGAATTAGCCCTCGGCGTCTGAACAACTTTTTTTTTAAAAAAACCCTAAGCCGCGCGGTCACAATTTCAGCAAAAATCTGACGTTCTGCAATTCTCTCAGAAATGGTGCCAAACTGTTGCAAACGATCCCCTGAAAGGTTTTTCGGTGGAAAAAGATGGGTTTTTATCATCGGAAAAAGAATTAGCCCTCGACCTCTGAACAAGTTTTTTTTTGAAAAAAACCCTAAGCCGCGCGGTCACAATTTCAGAAAAAATCTGACGTTCTGCAATTCACTCAGAAATGGTGCCAAACTGTTGCGAACGATCCCCTGAAAGGTTTTTTGGTGGAAACAGATGGGTTTTTATCATCGGAAAAAGAATTAGCCCTCGACCTCTGAACAAGTTTTTTTTTTGAAAAAAACCCTAAGCCGCGCGGTCACAATTTCAGAAAAAATCTGACGTTCTGCAATTCACTCAGAAATGGTGCCAAACTGTTGCGAACGATCCCCTGAAATGTTTTTCGGTGGAAACAGATGGGTTTTTATCATCGGAAACAGAATTAGCCCTTGACGTGTGAACAACTTTTTTTTAAAAAAAACCCTAAGCCGCGCGGTCACAGTTTCAGCAAAAATCTGACGTTCTGCAATTCACTCAAAAATTGTGCCAAACTGTTGCAAACGATCCCCTGAAAGGTTTTTCGGTGGAAACATATGGGTTTTTATCATCGGAAACAGAATTAGCCCTCGACGTCTGAACAACTTTTTTTTAAAAAAAACCCTAAGCCGCGCGGTCACAATTTCAGTAAAAATCTGATGTTCTGCAATTCTCTCAGAAATGGTGCCAAACTGTTGCGAACGATCCCCTGAAAGGTTTTTTGGTGGAAACAGATGGGTTTTTATCATCGGAAACAGAATTAGCCCTCGACATCTGAACAATTTTTTTTTGAAAAAAACCCTAAGCCGCGCGGTCACAATTTCAGCAAAAATCTGACGTTCTGCAATTTACTCAGAAATGGTGCCAAACTCTGGCAAACGATCCCCTGAAAGGTTTTTCGGTGGAAACAGATGGGTTTTTATCATCGGAAAAAGAATTAGCCCTCGACGTCTGAACAACTTCTTTTTGAAAAAAACCCTAAGCCGCGCGGTCACAATTTCAGCAAAAATCTGACGTTCTGCAATTCACTCGGAAATGGTGCCAAACTGTTGCAAACGATCCCCTGGAAGGTTTTTCGGTGGAAACAGATGGGTTTTTATCATCGGAAACGGAATTAGCCCTCGACGTCTGAACAACTTTTTTTTGAAAAAAACCCTAAGCCGCGCGGTCACAATTTCAGAAAAAATCTGACGTTCTGCAATTCACTCAGAAATGGTGCCAAACTGTTGAGAACGATCCCCTGAAAGGTTTTTCGGTGGAAACAAATGGGTTTTTATCATCGGAAATGGAATTAGTCCTCGACCTCGGAACAACTTTTTTTTGAAAAAAACCCTAAGCCGCGCGGTCACAATTTCAGCAAAAATCTGTCGTTCTGCAATTTACTCAAAAATTGTGCCTAACTGTTGCAAACGATCCCCTGAAAGGTTTTTCGGTGGAAACAGATGGGTTTTTATCATCGGAAACGGAATTAGCCCTCGACGTCTGAACAACTTTTTTTTTTTAAAAAAACCCTAAGCCGCGCGGTCACAATTTCAGTAAAAATCTGACGTTCTGCAATTCTCTCAGAAATGGTGCCAAACTGTTGCGAACGATCCCCTGAAAAGTTTTTTGGTGGAAACAGATGGGTTTTTATCATCGGAAACAGAATTTGCCCTCGACGTCTGAACAAATTTTTTTTGAAAAAAACCCTAAGCCGCCCGGTCACAATTTCAGCAAAAATCTGACGTTCTGCAATTCACTCAGAAATGGTGCCAAACTGTTGCAAACGATCCCCTGAAAGGTTTTTCGGTGGAAACAGATGGGTTTTTATCATCAGAAACGGAATTAGCCCTCGACGTCTGAACAACTTTTTTTTGAAAAAAACCCTAAGTCGCGCGGTCACAATTTCAGAAAAAATCTGACGTTCTGCAATTCACTCAGAAATGGTGCCAAACTGTTGCGAACGATCCCCTGAAAGGTTTTTCGGTGGAAACAAATGGGTTTTTATCATCGTTAAAAGGAATTAGTCCTAGACCTCGGAACAACTTTTTTTTGAAAAAAACCCTAAGCCGCGCGGTCACAATTTCAGCAAAAATCTGTCGTTCTGCAATTTACTCAAAAATTGTGCCTAACTGTTGCAAACGATCCCCTGAAAGGTTTTTCGGTGGAAACAGATGGGTTTTTATCATTGGAAACGGAATTAGCCCTCGACGTCTGAACAACTTTTTTTTTAAAAAAACCCTAAGCCGCGCGGTCACAATTTCAGCAAAAATCTGACGTTCTGCAATTCTCTCAGAAATGGTGCCAAACTGTTGCAAACGATCCCCTGAAAGGTTTTTCGGTGGAAAAAGATGGGTTTTTATCATCGGAAAAAGAATTAGCCCTCGACCTCTGAACAAGTTTTTTTTTGAAAAAAACCCTAAGCCGCGCGGTCACAATTTCAGAAAAAATCTGACGTTCTGCAATTCACTCAGAAATGGTGCCAAACTGTTGCGAAAGATCCCCTGAAAGGTTTTTCGGTGGAAACAGATGGGTTTTTATCATCGGAAAAAGAATTAGCCCTCGACCTCTGAACAAGTTTTTTTTTTGAAAAAAACCCTAAGCCGCGCGGTCACAATTTCAGAAAAAATCTGACGTTCTGCAATTCACTCAGAAATGGTGCCAAACTGTTGCGAACGATCCCCTGAAATGTTTTTCGGTGGAAACAGATGGGTTTTTATCATCGGAAACAGAATTAGCCCTTGACGTGTGAACAACTTTTTTTTTAAAAAAAACCCTAAGCCGCGCGGTCACAATTTCAGCAAAAATCTGACGTTCTGCAATTCACTCAAAAATTGTGCCAAACTGTTGCAAACGATCCCCTGAAAGGTTTTTCGGTGGAAACAGATGGGTTTTTATCATCGGAAACAGAATTAGCCCTCGACGTCTGAACAACTTTTTTTTTTAAAAAACCCTAAGCCGCGCGGTCACAATTTCAGTAAAAATCTGATGTTCTGCAATTCTCTCAGAAATGGTGCCAAACTGTTGCGAACGATCCCCTGAAAGGTTTTTTGGTGGAAACAGATGGGTTTTTATCATCGGAAACAGAATTAGCCCTCGACATCTGAACAATTTTTTTTTGAAAAAAACCCTAAGCCGCGCGGTCACAATTTCAGCAAAAATCTGACGTTCTGCAATTTACTCAGAAATGGTGCCAAACTCTGGCAAACGATCCCCTGAAAGGTTTTTCGGTGGAAACAGATGGGTTTTTATCATCGGAAAAAGAATTAGCCCTCGACGTCTGAACAACTTCTTTTTGAAAAAAACCCTAAGCCGCGCGGTCACAATTTCAGCAAAAATCTGACGTTCTGCAATTCACTCGGAAATGGTGCCAAACTGTTGCAAACGATCCCCTGGAAGGTTTTTCGGTGGAAACAGATGGGTTTTTATCATCGGAAACGGAATTAGCCCTCGACGTCTGAACAACTTTTTTTTGAAAAAAACCCTAAGCCGCGCGGTCACAATTTCAGAAAAAATCTGACGTTCTGCAATTCACTCAGAAATGGTGCCAAACTGTTGAGAACGATCCCCTGAAAGGTTTTTCGGTGGAAACAAATGGGTTTTTATCATCGGAAATGGAATTAGTCCTCGACCTCGGAACAACTTTTTTTTGAAAAAAACCCTAAGCCGCGCGGTCACAATTTCAGCAAAAATCTGTCGTTCTGCAATTTACTCAAAAATTGTGCCTAACTGTTGCAAACGATCCCCTGAAAGGTTTTTCGGTGGAAACAGATGGGTTTTTATCATCGGAAACGGAATTAGCCCTCGACGTCTGAACAACTTTTTTTTTAAAAAAAACCCTAAGCCGCGCGGTCACAATTTCAGTAAAAATCTGACGTTCTGCAGTTCTCTCAGAAATGGTGCCAAACTGTTGCGAACGATCCCCTGAAAGGTTTTTTGGTGGAAACAGATGGGTTTTTATCATCGGAAACAGAATTTGCCCTCGACGTCTGAACAAATTTTTTTTGAAAAAAACCCTAAGCCGCGCGGTCACAATTTCAGAAAAAATCTGACGTTCTGCAATTCACTCAGAAATGGTGCCAAACTGTTGCACACGATCCCCTGAAAGGTTTTTTGGTGGAAACAGATGGGTTTTTATCATCGGAAACAGAATTAGCCCTCGACATCTGAACAAATTTTTTTTGAAAAAAACCCTAAGCCGCGCGGTCACAATTTCAGAAAAAATCTGACGTTCTGCAATTCACTCAGAAATGGTGCCAAACTGTTGCGAACGATCCCCTGAAATGTTTTTCGGTGGAAACAGATGGGTTTTTATCATCGGAAACAGAATTAGCCCTTGACGTGTGAACAACTTTTTTAAAAAAAAAAACCCTAAGCCGCGCGGTCACAATTTCAGCAAAAATCTGACGTTCTGCAATTCACTCAAAAATTGTGCCAAACTGTTGCAAACGATCCCCTGAAAGGTTTTTCGGTGGAAACAGATGGGTTTTTATCATCGGAAACAGAATTAGCCCTCGACGTCTGAACAACTTTTTTTTTAAAAAAACCCTAAGCCGCGCGGTCACAATTTCAGTAAAAATCTGATGTTCTGCAATTCTCTCAGAAATGGTGCCAAACTGTTGCGAACGATCCCCTGAAAGGTTTTTTGGTGGAAACAGATGGGTTTTTATCATCGGAAACAGAATTAGCCCTCGACATCTGAACAATTTTTTTTTGAAAAAAACCCTAAGCCGCGCGGTCACAATTTCAGCAAAAATCTGACGTTCTGCAATTTACTCAGAAATGGTGCCAAACTCTGTCAAACGATCCCCTGAAAGGTTTTTCGGTGGAAACAGATGGGTTTTTATCATCGGAAAAAGAATTAGCCCTCGACGTCTGAACAACTTCTTTTTGAAAAAAACCCTAAGCCGCGCGGTCACAATTTCAGCAAAAATCTGACGTTCTGCAATTCACTCAGAAATGGTGCCAAACTGTTGAGAACGATCCCCTGAAAGGTTTTTCGGTGGAAACAAATGGGTTTTTATCATCGGAAATGGAATTAGTCCTCGACCTCGGAACAACTTTTTTTTGAAAAAAACCCTAAGCCGCGCGGTCACAATTTCAGCAAAAATCTGTCGTTCTGCAATTTACTCAAAAATTGTGCCTAACTGTTGCAAACGATCCCCTGGAAGGTTTTTCGGTGGAAACAGATGGGTTTTTATCATCGGAAACGGAATTAGCCCTCGACGTCTGAACAACTTTTTTTTGAAAAAAACCCTAAGCCGCGCGGTCACAATTTCAGAAAAAATCTGACGTTCTGCAATTCACTCAGAAATGGTGCCAAACTGTTGAGAACGATCCCCTGAAAGGTTTTTCGGTGGAAACAAATGGGTTTTTATCATCGGAAATGGAATTAGTCCTCGACCTCGGAACAACTTTTTTTTGAAAAAAACCCTAAGCCGCGCGGTCACAATTTCAGCAAAAATCTGTCGTTCTGCAATTTACTCAAAAATTGTGCCTAACTGTTGCAAACGATCCCCTGAAAGGTTTTTCGGTGGAAACAGATGGGTTTTTATCATCGGAAACGGAATTAGCCCTCGACGTCTGAACAACTTTTTTTTAAAGAAAAACCCTAAGCCGCGCGGTCACAATTTCAGTAAAAATCTGACGTTCTGCAATTCTCTCAGAAATGGTGCCAAACTGTTGCGAACGATCCCCTGAAAGGTTTTTTGGTGGAAACAGATGGGTTTTTATCATCGGAAACAGAATTTGCCCTCGACGTCTGAACAAATTTTTTTTGAAAAAAACCCTAAGCCGCGCGGTCACAATTTCAGAAAAAATCTGACGTTCTGCAATTCACTCAGAAATGGTGCCAAACTGTTGCACACGATCCCCTGAAAGGTTTTTTGGTGGAAACAGATGGGTTTTTATCATCGGAAACAGAATTAGCCCTCGACATCTGAACAAATTTTTTTTGAAAAAAACCCTAAGCCGCGCGGTCACAATTTCAGCAAAAATCTGACGTTCTGCAATTTACTCAGAAATGGTGCCAAACTGTTGCAAACGATCCCCTGAAAGGTTTTTCGGTGGAAACAGATGGGTTTTTATCATCGGAAACAGAATTAGCCCTCGACGTCTGAACTTCTTTTTGAAAAAAACCCTAAGCCGCGCGGTCACAATTTCAGCAAAAATCTGACGTTCTGCAATTCACTCGGAAATGGTGCCAAACTGTTGCAAACGATCCCCTGGAAGGTTTTTCGGTGGAAACAGATGGGTTTTTATCATCGGAAACGGAATTAGCCCTCGACGTCTGAACAACTTTTTTTTGAAAAAAACCCTAAGCCGCGCGGTCACAATTTCAGAAAAAATCTGACGTTCTGCAATTCACTCAGAAATGGTGCCAAACTGTTGAGAACGATCCCCTGAAAGGTTTTTCGGTGGAAACAAATGGGTTTTTATCATCGGAAATGGAATTAGTCCTCGACCTCGGAACAACTTTTTTTTGAAAAAAACCCTAAGCCGCGCGGTCACAATTTCAGCAAAAATCTGTCGTTCTGCAATTTACTCAAAAATTGTGCCTAACTGTTGCAAACGATCCCCTGAAAGGTTTTTCGGTGGAAACAGATGGGTTTTTATCATCGGAAACGGAATTAGCCCTCGACGTCTGAACAACTTTTTTTTTAAAAAAAACCCTAAGCCGCGCGGTCACAATTTCAGTAAAAATCTGACGTTCTGCAATTCTCTCAGAAATGGTGCCAAACTGTTGCGAACGATCCCCTGAAAAGTTTTTTCGGTGGAAACAGATGGGTTTTTATCATCGGAAACAGAATTTGCCCTCGACGTCTGAACAAATTTTTTTTGAAAAAAACCCTAAGCCGCGCGGTCACAATTTCAGCAAAAATCTGACGTTCTGCAATTCACTCAGAAATGGTGCCAAACTGTTGCAAACGATCCCCTGAAAGTTTTTTCGGTGGAAACAGATGGGTTTTTATCATCGGAAAAAGAATTTGCCTTCGACCTCTGAACAAGTTTTTTTTGAAAAAAACCCTAAGCCGCGCGGTCACAATTTCAGAAAAAATCTGACGTTCTGCAATTCACTCAGAAATGGTGCCAAACTGTTGCAAACGATCCCCTGAAAGGTTTTTCAGTGGAAACAAATAGGTTTTTATCATCGGAAATTGCATCAGCCCTCGACGTCTGAACAACTTTTTTTTGAAAAAACCCTAAGCCGCGCGGTCACAATTTCAGCAAAAATCTGACGTTCTGCAATTCACTCAGAAATGGTGCCAAACTGTTGCGAACGATCCCCTGAAAGGTTTTTCGGTGGAAACAGATGGGTTTTTATCATCGTTAAAAGGAATTAGTCCTCGACCTCGGAACAACTTTTTTTTGAAAAAAACCCTAAGCCGCGCGGTCACAATTTCAGCAAAAATCTGTCGTTCTGCAATTTACTCAAAAATTGTGCCTAACTGTTGCAAACGATCCCCTGAAAGGTTTTTCGGTGGAAACAGATGGGTTTTTATCATTGGAAACGGAATTAGCCCTCGACGTCTGAACAACTTTTTTTTAAAAAAAACCCTAAGCCGCGCGGTCACAATTTCAGCAAAAATCTGACGTTCTGCAATTCTCTCAGAAATGGTGCCAAACTGTTGCAAACGATCCCCTGAAAGGTTTTTCGGTGGAAAAAGATGGGTTTTTATCATCGGAAAAAGAATTAGCCCTCGACCTCTGAACAAGTTTTTTTTTGAAAAAAACCCTAAGCCGCGCGGTCACAATTTCAGAAAAAATCTGACGTTCTGCAATTCACTCAGAAATGGTGCCAAACTGTTGCGAAAGATCCCCTGAAAGGTTTTTCGGTGGAAACAGATGGGTTTTTATCATCGGAAAAAGAATTAGCCCTCAACCTCTGAACAAGTTTTTTTTTTGAAAAAAAACCCTAAGCCGCGCGGTCACAATTTCAGAAAAAATCTGACGTTCTGCAATTCACTCAGAAATGGTGCCAAACTGTTGCGAACGATCCCCTGAAATGTTTTTCGGTGGAAACAGATGGGTTTTTATCATCGGAAACAGAATTAGCCCTTGACGTGTGAACAACTTTTTTTTAAAAAAAACCCTAAGCCGCGCGGTCACAATTTCAGCAAAAATCTGACGTTCTGCAATTCACTCAAAAATTGTGCCAAACTGTTGCAAACGATCCCCTGAAAGGTTTTTCGGTGGAAACAGATGGGTTTTTATCATCGGAAACAGAATTAGCCCTCGACGTCTGAACAACTTTTTTTTAAAAAAAACCCTAAGCCGCGCGGTCACAATTTCAGTAAAAATCTGATGTTCTGCAATTCTCTCAGAAATGGTGCCAAACTGTTGCGAACGATCCCCTGAAAGGTTTTTTGGTGGAAACAGATGGGTTTTTATCATCGGAAACAGAATTAGCCCTCGACATCTGAACAATTTTTTTTTGAAAAAAACCCTAAGCCGCGCGGTCACAATTTCAGCAAAAATCTGACGTTCTGCAATTTACTCAGAAATGGTGCCAAACTCTGGCAAACGATCCCCTGAAAGGTTTTTCGGTGGAAACAGATGGGTTTTTATCATCGGAAAAAGAATTAGCCCTCGACGTCTGAACAACTTCTTTTTGAAAAAAACCCTAAGCCGCGCGGTCACAATTTCAGCAAAAATCTGACGTTCTGCAATTCACTCGGAAATGGTGCCAAACTGTTGCAAACGATCCCCTGGAAGGTTTTTCGGTGGAAACAGATGGGTTTTTATCATCGGAAACGGAATTAGCCCTCGACGTCTGAACAACTTTTTTTTGAAAAAAACCCTAAGCCGCGCGGTCACAATTTCAGAAAAAATCTGACGTTCTGCAATTCACTCAGAAATGGTGCCAAACTGTTGAGAACGATCCCCTGAAAGGTTTTTCGGTGGAAACAAATGGGTTTTTATCATCGGAAATGGAATTAGTCCTCGACCTCGGAACAACTTTTTTTTGAAAAAAACCCTAAGCCGCGCGGTCACAATTTCAGCAAAAATCTGTCGTTCTGCAATTTACTCAAAAATTGTGCCTAACTGTTGCAAACGATCCCCTGAAAGGTTTTTCGGTGGAAACAGATGGGTTTTTATCATCGGAAACGGAATTAGCCCTCGACGTCTGAACAACTTTTTTTTTTAAAAAAACCCTAAGCCGCGCGGTCACAATTTCAGTAAAAATCTGACGTTCTGCAATTCTCTCAGAAATGGTGCCAAACTGTTGAGAACGATCCCCTGAAAGGTTTTTCGGTGGAAACAAATGGGTTTTTATCATCGGAAATGGAATTAGTCCTCGACCTCGGAACAACTTTTTTTTGAAAAAAACCCTAAGCCGCGCGGTCACAATTTTAGCAAAAATCTGTCGTTCTGCAATTTACTCAAAAATTGTGCCTAACTGTTGCAAACGATCCCCTGAAAGGTTTTTCGGTGGAAACAGATGGGTTTTTATCATCGGAAACGGAATTAGCCCTCGACGTCTGAACAACTTTTTTTTTAAAAAAAACCCTAAGCCGCGCGGTCACAATTTCAGTAAAAATCTGACGTTCTGCAATTCTCTCAGAAATGGTGCCAAACTGTTGCGAACGATCCCCTGAAAGGTTTTTTGGTGGAAACAGATGGGTTTTTATCATCGGAAACAGAATTTGCCCTCGACGTCTGAACAAATTTTTTTTGAAAAAAACCCTAAGCCGCGCGGTCACAATTTCAGCAAAAATCTGACGTTCTGCAATTCACTCAGAAATGGTGCCAAACTGTTGCAAACGATCCCCTGAAAGGTTTTTCGGTGGAAACAGATGGGTTTTTATCATCAGAAACGGAATTAGCCCTCGACGTCTGAACAACTTTTTTTTGAAAAAAACCCTAAGCCGCGCGGTCACAATTTCAGAAAAAATCTGACGTTCTGCAATTCACTCAGAAATGGTGCCAAACTGTTGCACACGATCCCCTGAAAGGTTTTTTGGTGGAAACAGATGGGTTTTTATCATCGGAAACAGAATTAGCCCTCGACATCTGAACAAATTTTTTTTGAAAAAAACCCTAAGCCGCGCGGTCACAATTTCAGCAAAAATCTGACGTTCTGCAATTTACTCAGAAATGGTGCCAAACTGTTGCAAACGATCCCCTGAAAGGTTTTTCGGTGGAAACAGATGGGTTTTTATCATCGGAAACAGAATTAGCCCTCGACGTCTGAACAACTTCTTTTTGAAAAAAACCCTAAGCCGCGCGGTCACAATTTCAGCAAAAATCTGACGTTCTGCAATTCACTCGGAAATGGTGCCAAACTGTTGCAAACGATCCCCTGGAAGGTTTTTCGGTGGAAACAGATGGGTTTTTATCATCGGAAACAGAATTAGCCCTCGACGTCTGAACTTCTTTTTGAAAAAAACCCTAAGCCGCGCGGTCACAATTTCAGCAAAAATCTGACGTTCTGCAATTCACTCGGAAATGGTGCCAAACTGTTGCAAACGATCCCCTGGAAGGTTTTTCGGTGGAAACAGATGGGTTTTTATCATCGGAAACGGAATTAGCCCTCGACGTCTGAACAACTTTTTTTTGAAAAAAACCCTAAGCCGCGCGGTCACAATTTCAGAAAAAATCTGACGTTCTGCAATTCACTCAGAAATGGTGCCAAACTGTTGAGAACGATCCCCTGAAAGGTTTTTCGGTGGAAACAAATGGGTTTTTATCATCGGAAATGGAATTAGTCCTCGACCTCGGAACAACTTTTTTTTGAAAAAAACCCTAAGCCGCGCGGTCACAATTTCAGCAAAAATCTGTCGTTCTGCAATTTACTCAAAAATTGTGCCTAACTGTTGCAAACGATCCCCTGAAAGGTTTTTCGGTGGAAACAGATGGGTTTTTATCATCGGAAACGGAATTAGCCCTCGACGTCTGAACAACTTTTTTTTTAAAAAAAACCCTAAGCCGCGCGGTCACAATTTCAGTAAAAATCTGACGTTCTGCAATTCTCTCAGAAATGGTGCCAAACTGTTGCGAACGATCCCCTGAAAAGTTTTTTCGGTGGAAACAGATGGGTTTTTATCATCGGAAACAGAATTTGCCCTCGACGTCTGAACAAATTTTTTTTGAAAAAAACCCTAAGCCGCGCGGTCACAATTTCAGCAAAAATCTGACGTTCTGCAATTCACTCAGAAATGGTGCCAAACTGTTGCAAACGATCCCCTGAAAGTTTTTTCGGTGGAAACAGATGGGTTTTTATCATCGGAAAAAGAATTTGCCTTCGACCTCTGAACAAGTTTTTTTTGAAAAAAACCCTAAGCCGCGCGGTCACAATTTCAGAAAAAATCTGACGTTCTGCAATTCACTCAGAAATGGTGCCAAACTGTTGCAAACGATCCCCTGAAAGGTTTTTCAGTGGAAACAAATAGGTTTTTATCATCGGAAATTGCATCAGCCCTCGACGTCTGAACAACTTTTTTTTGAAAAAACCCTAAGCCGCGCGGTCACAATTTCAGCAAAAATCTGACGTTCTGCAATTCACTCAGAAATGGTGCCAAACTGTTGCGAACGATCCCCTGAAAGGTTTTTCGGTGGAAACAGATGGGTTTTTATCATCGTTAAAAGGAATTAGTCCTCGACCTCGGAACAACTTTTTTTTGAAAAAAACCCTAAGCCGCGCGGTCACAATTTCAGCAAAAATCTGTCGTTCTGCAATTTACTCAAAAATTGTGCCTAACTGTTGCAAACGATCCCCTGAAAGGTTTTTCGGTGGAAACAGATGGGTTTTTATCATTGGAAACGGAATTAGCCCTCGACGTCTGAACAACTTTTTTTTAAAAAAAACCCTAAGCCGCGCGGTCACAATTTCAGCAAAAATCTGACGTTCTGCAATTCTCTCAGAAATGGTGCCAAACTGTTGCAAACGATCCCCTGAAAGGTTTTTCGGTGGAAAAAGATGGGTTTTTATCATCGGAAAAAGAATTAGCCCTCGACCTCTGAACAAGTTTTTTTTTGAAAAAAACCCTAAGCCGCGCGGTCACAATTTCAGAAAAAATCTGACGTTCTGCAATTCACTCAGAAATGGTGCCAAACTGTTGCGAAAGATCCCCTGAAAGGTTTTTCGGTGGAAACAGATGGGTTTTTATCATCGGAAAAAGAATTAGCCCTCAACCTCTGAACAAGTTTTTTTTTTGAAAAAAAACCCTAAGCCGCGCGGTCACAATTTCAGAAAAAATCTGACGTTCTGCAATTCACTCAGAAATGGTGCCAAACTGTTGCGAACGATCCCCTGAAATGTTTTTCGGTGGAAACAGATGGGTTTTTATCATCGGAAACAGAATTAGCCCTTGACGTGTGAACAACTTTTTTTTAAAAAAAACCCTAAGCCGCGCGGTCACAATTTCAGCAAAAATCTGACGTTCTGCAATTCACTCAAAAATTGTGCCAAACTGTTGCAAACGATCCCCTGAAAGGTTTTTCGGTGGAAACAGATGGGTTTTTATCATCGGAAACAGAATTAGCCCTCGACGTCTGAACAACTTTTTTTTTAAAAAAACCCTAAGCCGCGCGGTCACAATTTCAGTAAAAATCTGATGTTCTGCAATTCTCTCAGAAATGGTGCCAAACTGTTGCGAACGATCCCCTGAAAGGTTTTTTGGTGGAAACAGATGGGTTTTTATCATCGGAAACAGAATTAGCCCTCGACATCTGAACAATTTTTTTTTGAAAAAAACCCTAAGCCGCGCGGTCACAATTTCAGCAAAAATCTGACGTTCTGCAATTTACTCAGAAATGGTGCCAAACTCTGGCAAACGATCCCCTGAAAGGTTTTTCGGTGGAAACAGATGGGTTTTTATCATCGGAAAAAGAATTAGCCCTCGACGTCTGAACAACTTCTTTTTGAAAAAAACCCTAAGCCGCGCGGTCACAATTTCAGCAAAAATCTGACGTTCTGCAATTCACTCGGAAATGGTGCCAAACTGTTGCAAACGATCCCCTGGAAGGTTTTTCGGTGGAAACAGATGGGTTTTTATCATCGGAAACGGAATTAGCCCTCGACGTCTGAACAACTTTTTTTTGAAAAAAACCCTAAGCCGCGCGGTCACAATTTCAGAAAAAATCTGACGTTCTGCAATTCACTCAGAAATGGTGCCAAACTGTTGAGAACGATCCCCTGAAAGGTTTTTCGGTGGAAACAAATGGGTTTTTATCATCGGAAATGGAATTAGTCCTCGACCTCGGAACAACTTTTTTTTGAAAAAAACCCTAAGCCGCGCGGTCACAATTTCAGCAAAAATCTGTCGTTCTGCAATTTACTCAAAAATTGTGCCTAACTGTTGCAAACGATCCCCTGAAAGGTTTTTCGGTGGAAACAGATGGGTTTTTATCATCGGAAACGGAATTAGCCCTCGACGTCTGAACAACTTTTTTTTTTAAAAAAACCCTAAGCCGCGCGGTCACAATTTCAGTAAAAATCTGACGTTCTGCAATTCTCTCAGAAATGGTGCCAAACTGTTGAGAACGATCCCCTGAAAGGTTTTTCGGTGGAAACAAATGGGTTTTTATCATCGGAAATGGAATTAGTCCTCGACCTCGGAACAACTTTTTTTTGAAAAAAACCCTAAGCCGCGCGGTCACAATTTTAGCAAAAATCTGTCGTTCTGCAATTTACTCAAAAATTGTGCCTAACTGTTGCAAACGATCCCCTGAAAGGTTTTTCGGTGGAAACAGATGGGTTTTTATCATCGGAAACGGAATTAGCCCTCGACGTCTGAACAACTTTTTTTTTAAAAAAAACCCTAAGCCGCGCGGTCACAATTTCAGTAAAAATCTGACGTTCTGCAATTCTCTCAGAAATGGTGCCAAACTGTTGCGAACGATCCCCTGAAAGGTTTTTTGGTGGAAACAGATGGGTTTTTATCATCGGAAACAGAATTTGCCCTCGACGTCTGAACAAATTTTTTTTGAAAAAAACCCTAAGCCGCGCGGTCACAATTTCAGCAAAAATCTGACGTTCTGCAATTCACTCAGAAATGGTGCCAAACTGTTGCAAACGATCCCCTGAAAGGTTTTTCGGTGGAAACAGATGGGTTTTTATCATCAGAAACGGAATTAGCCCTCGACGTCTGAACAACTTTTTTTTGAAAAAAACCCTAAGCCGCGCGGTCACAATTTCAGAAAAAATCTGACGTTCTGCAATTCACTCAGAAATGGTGCCAAACTGTTGCACACGATCCCCTGAAAGGTTTTTTGGTGGAAACAGATGGGTTTTTATCATCGGAAACAGAATTAGCCCTCGACATCTGAACAAATTTTTTTTGAAAAAAACCCTAAGCCGCGCGGTCACAATTTCAGCAAAAATCTGACGTTCTGCAATTTACTCAGAAATGGTGCCAAACTGTTGCAAACGATCCCCTGAAAGGTTTTTCGGTGGAAACAGATGGGTTTTTATCATCGGAAACAGAATTAGCCCTCGACGTCTGAACAACTTCTTTTTGAAAAAAACCCTAAGCCGCGCGGTCACAATTTCAGCAAAAATCTGACGTTCTGCAATTCACTCGGAAATGGTGCCAAACTGTTGCAAACGATCCCCTGGAAGGTTTTTCGGTGGAAACAGATGGGTTTTTATCATCGGAAACGGAATTAGCCCTCGACGTCTGAACAACTTTTTTTTGAAAAAAACCCTAAGCCGCGCGGTCACAATTTCAGAAAAAATCTGACGTTCTGCAATTCACTCAGAAATGGTGCCAAACTGTTGAGAACGATCCCCTGAAAGGTTTTTCGGTGGAAACAAATGGGTTTTTATCATCGGAAATGGAATTAGTCCTCGACCTCGGAACAACTTTTTTTTGAAAAAAACCCTAAGCCGCGCGGTCACAATTTCAGCAAAAATCTGTCGTTCTGCAATTTACTCAAAAATTGTGCCTAACTGTTGCAAACGATCCCCTGAAAGGTTTTTCGGTGGAAACAGATGGGTTTTTATCATCGGAAACGGAATTAGCCCTCGACGTCTGAACAACTTTTTTTAAAAAAAAAACCCTAAGCCGCGCGGTCACAATTTCAGTAAAAATCTGACGTTCTGCAATTCTCTCAGAAATGGTGCCAAACTGTTGCGAACGATCCCCTGAAAAGTTTTTTCGGTGGAAACAGATGGGTTTTTATCATCGGAAACAGAATTTGCCCTCGACGTCTGAACAATTTTTTTTTGAAAAAAACCCTAAGCCGCCCGGTCACAATTTCAGCAAAAATCTGACGTTCTGCAATTCACTCAGAAATGGTGCCAAACTGTTGCAAACGATCCCCTGAAAGTTTTTTCGGTGGAAACAGATGGGTTTTTATCATCGGAAAAAGAATTTGCCTTCGACCTCTGAACAAGTTTTTTTTGAAAAAAACCCTAAGCCGCGCGGTCACAATTTCAGAAAAAATCTGACGTTCTGCAATTCACTCAGAAATGGTGCCAAACTGTTGCAAACGATCCCCTGAAAGGTTTTTCAGTGGAAACAAATAGGTTTTTATCATCGGAAATTGCATCAGCCCTCGACGTCTGAACAACTTTTTTTTGAAAAAACCCTAAGCCGCGCGGTCACAATTTCAGCAAAAATCTGACGTTCTGCAATTCACTCAGAAATGGTGCCAAACTGTTGCGAACGATCCCCTGAAAGGTTTTTCGGTGGAAACAGATGGGTTTTTATCATCGGAAACGGAATTAGCCCTCGACGTCTGAACAACTTCTTTTTGAAAAAAACCCTAAGCCGCGCGGTCACAATTTCAGCAAAAATCTGACGTTCTGCAATTCACTCGGAAATGGTGCCAAACTGTTGCAAACGATCCCCTGAAAGGTTTTTCGGTGGAAACAGATGGGTTTTTATCATCGGAAATGGAATTAGCCCTCGACGTCTGAACAACTTTTTTTTGAAAAAAACCCTAAGCCGCGCGGTCACAATTTCAGCAAAAATCTGCCGTTCTGCAATTCACTCAAAAATTGTGCCAAACTGTTGCAAACGATCCCCTGAAAGGTTTTTCGGTGGAAACAGATGGGTTTTTATCATCGGAAACAGAATTAGCCCTCGACGTCTGAACAACTTTTTTTTAAAAAAAACCGTAAACAGCGCGGTCACAATTTCAGTAAAAATCTGATGTTCTGCAATTCTCTCAGAAATGGTGCCAAACTGTTGCGAACGATCCCCTGAAAGGTTTTTCGGTGGAAACAGATGGGTTTTTATCATCGGAAATTGCATCAGCCCTCGACGTCTGAACAACTTTTTTTTGAAAAAACCCTAAGCCGCGCGGTCACAATTTCAGCAAAAATCTGACGTTCTGCAATTCACTCAGAAATGGTGCCAAACTGTTGCGAACGATCCCCTGAAATGTTTTTCGGTGGAAACAGATGGGTTTTTATCATCGGAAACAGAATTAGCCCTTGACGTGTGAACAACTTTTTTTTAAAAAAAACCCTAAGCCGCGCGGTCACAATTTCAGCAAAAATCTGACGTTCTGCAATTCACTCAAAAATTGTGCCAAACTGTTGCAAACGATCCCCTGAAAGGTTTTTCGGTGGAAACAGATGGGTTTTTATCATCGGAAACAGAATTAGCCCTCGACGTCTGAACAACTTTTTTTTAAAAAAAACCCTAAACCGCGCGGTCACAATTTCAGTAAAAATCTGATGTTCTGCAATTCTCTCAGAAATGGTGCCAAACTGTTGCGAACGATCCCCTGAAAGGTTTTTCGGTGGAAACAGATGGGTTTTTATCATCGGAAAAAGAATTAGCCCTCGACGTCTGAACAACTTCTTTTTGAAAAAAACCCTAAGCCGCGCGGTCACAATTTCAGCAAAAATCTGACGTTCTGCAATTCACTCGGAAATGGTGCCAAACTGTTGCAAACGATCCCCTGGAAGGTTTTTCGGTGGAAACAGATGGGTTTTTATCATCGGAAACGGAATTAGCCCTCGACGTCTGAACAACTTTTTTTTGAAAAAAACCCTAAGCCGCGCGGTCACAATTTCAGAAAAAATCTGACGTTCTGCAATTCACTCAGAAATGGTGCCAAACTGTTGAGAACGATCCCCTGAAAGGTTTTTCGGTGGAAACAAATGGGTTTTTATCATCGGAAATGGAATTAGTCCTCGACCTCGGAACAACTTTTTTTTGAAAAAAACCCTAAGCCGCGCGGTCACAATTTCAGCAAAAATCTGTCGTTCTGCAATTTACTCAAAAATTGTGCCAAACTGTTGCAAACGATCCCCTGAAAGGTTTTTCGGTGGAAACAGATGGGTTTTTATCATCGGAAACGGAATTAGCCCTCGACGTCTGAACAACTTTTTTTTTAAAAAAAACCCTAAGCCGCGCGGTCACAATTTCAGTAAAAATCTGACGTTCTGCAATTCTCTCAGAAATGGTGCCAAACTGTTGCGAACGATCCCCTGAAAGGTTTTTTGGTGGAAACAGATGGGTTTTTATCATCGGAAACAGAATTTGCCCTCGACGTCTGAACAAATTTTTTTTGAAAAAAACCCTAAGCCGCCCGGTCACAATTTCAGCAAAAATCTGACGTTCTGCAATTCACTCAGAAATGGTGCCAAACTGTTGCAAACGATCCCCTGAAAGGTTTTTCGGTGGAAACAGATGGGTTTTTATCATCAGAAACGGAATTAGCCCTCGACGTCTGAACAACTTTTTTTTGAAAAAAACCCTAAGCCGCGCGGTCACAATTTCAGAAAAAATCTGACGTTCTGCAATTCACTCAGAAATGGTGCCAAACTGTTGCACACGATCCCCTGAAATGTTTTTTGGTGGAAACAGATGGGTTTTTATCATCGGAAACAGAATTTGCCCTCGACGTCTGAACAAATTTTTTTTGAAAAAAACCCTAAGCCGCCCGGTCACAATTTCAGCAAAAATCTGACGTTCTGCAATTCACTCAGAAATGGTGCCAAACTGTTGCAAACGATCCCCTGAAAGTTTTTTCGGTGGAAACAGATGGGTTTTTATCATCGGAAAAAGAATTTGCCTTCGACCTCTGAACAAGTTTTTTTTGAAAAAAACCCTAAGCCGCGCGGTCACAATTTCAGAAAAAATCTGACGTTCTGCAATTCACTCAGAAATGGTGCCAAACTGTTGCAAACGATCCCCTGAAAGGTTTTTCAGTGGAAACAAATAGGTTTTTAGCATCGGAAATTGCATCAGCCCTCGACGTCTGAACAACTTTTTTTTGAAAAAACCCTAAGCCGCGCGGTCACAATTTCAGCAAAAATCTGACGTTCTGCAATTCACTCAGAAATGGTGCCAAACTGTTGCGAACGATCCCCTGAAAGGTTTTTCGGTGGAAACAGATGGGTTTTTATCATCGGAAACGGAATTAGCCCTCGACGTCTGAACAACTTCTTTTTGAAAAAAACCCTAAACCGGTCACAATTTCAGTAAAAATCTGATGTTCTGCAATTCTCTCAGAAATGGTGCCAAACTGTTGCGAACGATCCCCTGAAAGGTTTTTCGGTGGAAACAGATGGGTTTTTATCATCGGAAATTGCATCAGCCCTCGACGTCTGAACAACTTTTTTTTGAAAAAACCCTAAGCCGCGCGGTCACAATTTCAGTAAAAATCTGATGTTCTGCAATTCTCTCAGAAATGGTGCCAAACTGTTGCGAACGATCCCCTGAAAGGTTTTTCGGTGGAAACAGATGGGTTTTTATCATCGGAAATTGCATCAGCCCTCGACGTCTGAACAACTTTTTTTTGAAAAAACCCTAAGCCGCGCGGTCACAATTTCAGTAAAAATCTGACGTTCTGCAATTCTCTCAGAAATGGTGCCAAACTGTTGCGAACGATCCCCTGAAAGGTTTTTCGGTGGAAACAGATGGGTTTTTATCATCGGAAACGGAATTAGCCCTCGACGTCTGAACAACTTTTTTTTTAAAAAAAACCCTAAGCCGCGCGGTCACAATTTCAGTAAAAATCTGACGTTCTGCAATTCTCTCAGAAATGGTGCCAAACTGTTGCGAACGATCCCCTGAAAAGTTTTTTCGGTGGAAACAGATGGGTTTTTATCATCGGAAACAGAATTTGCCCTCGACGTCTGAACAAATTTTTTTTGAAAAAAACCCTAAGCCGCCCGGTCACAATTTCAGCAAAAATCTGACGTTCTGCAATTCACTCAGAAATGGTGCCAAACTGTTGCAAACGATCCCCTGAAAGTTTTTTCGGTGGAAACAGATGGGTTTTTATCATCGGAAAAAGAATTTGCCTTCGACCTCTGAACAAGTTTTTTTTGAAAAAAACCCTAAGCCGCGCGGTCACAATTTCAGAAAAAATCTGACGTTCTGCAATTCACTCAGAAATGGTGCCAAACTGTTGCAAACGATCCCCTGAAAGGTTTTTCAGTGGAAACAAATAGGTTTTTATCATCGGAAATTGCATCAGCCCTCGACGTCTGAACAACTTTTTTTTGAAAAAACCCTAAGCCGCGCGGTCACAATTTCAGCAAAAATCTGACGTTCTGCAATTCACTCAGAAATGGTGCCAAACTGTTGCGAACGATCCCCTGAAAGGTTTTTCGGTGGAAACAGATGGGTTTTTATCATCGGAAACGGAATTAGCCCTCGACGTCTGAACAACTTCTTTTTGAAAAAAACCCTAAGCCGCGCGGTCACAATTTCAGCAAAAATCTGACGTTCTGCAATTCTCTCAGAAATGGTGCCAAACTGTTGCCAACGATCCCCTGAAAGGTTTTTCGGTGGAAACAGATGGGTTTTTATCATCGG
Organism: Podarcis liolepis; assembly: GCF_965112155.1. Classification (NCBI taxonomy): domain Eukaryota; kingdom Metazoa; phylum Chordata; class Lepidosauria; order Squamata; family Lacertidae; genus Podarcis; species Podarcis liolepis. The sequence continues at coordinate 10,695,360 of NC_139558.1, forward strand.
AAACGGAATTAGCCCTCGACGTCTGAACAACTTTTTTTTGAAAAAAACCCTAAGCCGCGCGGTCACAATTTCAGAAAAAATCTGACGTTCTGCAATTCACTCAGAAATGGTGCCAAACTGTTGAGAACGATCCCCTGAAAGGTTTTTCGGTGGAAACAAATGGGTTTTTATCATCGGAAATGGAATTAGTCCTCGACCTCGGAACAACTTTTTTTTGAAAAAAACCCTAAGCCGCGCGGTCACAATTTCAGCAAAAATCTGTCGTTCTGCAATTTACTCAAAAATTGTGCCTAACTGTTGCAAACGATCCCCTGAAAGGTTTTTCGGTGGAAACAGATGGGTTTTTATCATCGGAAACGGAATTAGCCCTCGACGTCTGAACAACTTTTTTTTTTAAAAAAACCCTAAGCCGCGCGGTCACAATTTCAGTAAAAATCTGACGTTCTGGAATTCTCTCAGAAATCGTGCCAAACTGTTGCGAACGATCCCCTGAAAGGTTTTTTGGTGGAAACAGATGGGTTTTTATCATCGGAAACAGAATTTGCCCTCGACGTCTGAACAAATTTTTTTTGAAAAAAACCCTAAGCCGCCCGGTCACAATTTCAGCAAAAATCTGACGTTCTGCAATTCACTCAGAAATGGTGCCAAACTGTTGCAAACGATCCCCTGAAAGGTTTTTCGGTGGAAACAGATGGGTTTTTATCATCAGAAACGGAATTAGCCCTCGACGTCTGAACAACTTTTTTTTGAAAAAAACCCTAAGCCGCGCGGTCACAATTTCAGAAAAAATCTGACGTTCTGCAATTCACTCAGAAATGGTGCCAAACTGTTGCACACGATCCCCTGAAAGGTTTTTTGGTGGAAACAGATGGGTTTTTATCATCGGAAACAGAATTTGCCCTCGACGTCTGAACAAATTTTTTTTGAAAAAAACCCTAAGCCGCCCGGTCACAATTTCAGCAAAAATCTGACGTTCTGCAATTCACTCAGAAATGGTGCCAAACTGTTGCAAACGATCCCCTGAAAGTTTTTTCGGTGGAAACAGATGGGTTTTTATCATCGGAAAAAGAATTTGCCTTCGACCTCTGAACAAGTTTTTTTTGAAAAAAACCCTAAGCCGCGCGGTCACAATTTCAGCAAAAATCTGACGTTCTGCAATTCACTCAGAAATGGTGCCAAACTGTTGCAAACGATCCCCTGAAAGGTTTTTCAGTGGAAACAAATAGGTTTTTATCATCGGAAATTGCATCAGCCCTCGACGTCTGAACAACTTTTTTTTGAAAAAACCCTAAGCCGCGCGGTCACAATTTCAGCAAAAATCTGACGTTCTGCAATTCACTCAGAAATGGTGCCAAACTGTTGCGAACGATCCCCTGAAAGGTTTTTCGGTGGAAACAGATGGGTTTTTATCATCGGAAACGGAATTAGCCCTCGACGTCTGAACAACTTCTTTTTGAAAAAAACCCTAAGCTGCGCGGTCACAATTTCAGCAAAAATCTGACGTTCTGCAATTCACTCGGAAATGGTGCCAAACTGTTGCAAACGATCCCCTGAAAGGTTTTTCGGTGGAAACAGATGGGTTTTTATCATCGGAAATGGAATTAGCCCTCGACGTCTGAACAACTTTTTTTTGAAAAAAACCCTAAGCCGCGCGGTCACAATTTCAGCAAAAATCTGCCGTTCTGCAATTCACTCGGAAATGGTGCCAAACTGTTGCAAACGATCCCCTGAAAGGTTTTTCGGTGGAAACAGATGGGTTTTTATCATCGGAAAAAGAATTAGCCCTCGACGTCTGAACAACTTTTTTTTAAAAAAAACCCTAAGCCGCGCGGTCACAATTTCAGCAAAAATCTGACGTTCTGCAATTCACTCAGAAATGGTGCCAAACTGTTGCAAACGATCCCCTGAAAGGTTTTTCAGTGGAAACAAATAGGTTTTTATCATCGGAAATTGCATCAGCCCTCGACGTCTGAACAACTTTTTTTTGAAAAAACCCTAGGCCGCGCGGTCACAATTTCAGCAAAAATCTGACGTTCTGCAATTCACTCAGAAATGGTGCCAAACTGTTGCGAACGATCCCCTGAAAGGTTTTTTGGTGGAAACAGATGGGTTTTTATCATCGGAAACGGAATTAGCCCTCGACGTCTGAACAACTTCTTTTTGAAAAAAACCCTAAGCCGCGCGGTCACAATTTCAGCAAAAATCTGTCGTTCTGCAATTTACTCAAAAATTGTGCCTAGCTGTTGCAAACGATCCCCTGAAAGGTTTTTCGGTGGAAACAGATGGGTTTTTATCATCGGAAACGGAATTAGCCCTCGACGTCTGAACAACTTTTTTTTTTAAAAAAAACCCTAAGCCGCGCGGTCACAATTTCAGTAAAAATCTGACGTTCTGCAATTCTCTCAGAAATGGTGCCAAACTGTTGCGAACGATCCCCTGAAAGGTTTTTTGGTGGAAACAGATGGGTTTTTATCATCGGAAACAGAATTAGCCCTCGACGTCTGAACAAATTTTTTTTGAAAAAAACCCTAAGCCGCCCGGTCACAATTTCAGTAAAAATCTGACGTTCTGCAATTCTCTCAGAAATGGTGCCAAACTGTTGCGAACGATCCCCTGAAAGGTTTTTTGGTGGAAACAGATGGGTTTTTATCATCGGAAACAGAATTAGCCCTCGACGTCTGAACAACTTTTTTTAAAAAAAACCCCTAAACCGCGCGGTCACAATTTCAGTAAAAATCTGATGTTCTGCAATTCTCTCAGAAATGGTGCCAAACTGTTGCGAACGATCCCCTGAAAGGTTTTTCGGTGGAAACAGATGGGTTTTTATCATCGGAAATTGCATCAGCCCTCGACGTCTGAACAACTTTTTTTTGAAAAAACCCTAAGCCGCGCGGTCACAATTTCAGCAAAAATCTGTCGTTCTGCAATTTACTCAAAAATTGTGCCTAACTGTTGCAAACGATCCCCTGAAAGGTTTTTCGGTGGAAACAGATGGGTTTTTATCATCGGAAACGGAATTAGCCCTCGACGTCTGAACAACTTTTTTTTTAAAAAAAACCCTAAGCCGCGCGGTCACAATTTCAGTAAAAATCTGACGTTCTGCAATTCTCTCAGAAATGGTGCCAAACTGTTGCGAACGATCCCCTGAAAGGTTTTTTGGTGGAAACAGATGGGTTTTTATCATCGGAAACAGAATTTGCCCTCGACGTCTGAACAAATTTTTTTTGAAAAAAACCCTAAGCCGCCCGGTCACAATTTCAGCAAAAATCTGACGTTCTGCAATTCACTCAGAAATGGTGCCAAACTGTTGCAAACGATCCCCTGAAAGGTTTTTCGGTGGAAACAGATGGGTTTTTATCATCAGAAACGGAATTAGCCCTCGACGTCTGAACAACTTTTTTTTGAAAAAAACCCTAAGCCGCGCGGTCACAATTTCAGAAAAAATCTGACGTTCTGCAATTCACTCAGAAATGGTGCCAAACTGTTGCACACGATCCCCTGAAAGGTTTTTTGGTGGAAACAGATGGGTTTTTATCATCGGAAACAGAATTTGCCCTCGACGTCTGAACAAATTTTTTTTGAAAAAAACCCTAAGCCGCCCGGTCACAATTTCAGCAAAAATCTGACGTTCTGCAATTCACTCAGAAATGGTGCCAAACTGTTGCAAACGATCCCCTGAAAGTTTTTTCGGTGGAAACAGATGGGTTTTTATCATCGGAAAAAGAATTTGCCTTCGACCTCTGAACAAGTTTTTTTTGAAAAAAACCCTAAGCCGCGCGGTCACAATTTCAGAAAAAATCTGACGTTCTGCAATTCACTCAGAAATGGTGCCAAACTGTTGCAAACGATCCCCTGAAAGGTTTTTCAGTGGAAACAAATAGGTTTTTATCATCGGAAATTGCATCAGCCCTCGACGTCTGAACAACTTTTTTTTGAAAAAACCCTAAGCCGCGCGGTCACAATTTCAGCAAAAATCTGACGTTCTGCAATTCACTCAGAAATGGTGCCAAACTGTTGCGAACGATCCCCTGAAAGGTTTTTCGGTGGAAACAGATGGGTTTTTATCATCGGAAACGGAATTAGCCCTCGACGTCTGAACAACTTCTTTTTGAAAAAAACCCTAAGCCGCGCGGTCACAATTTCAGCAAAAATCTGACGTTCTGCAATTCACTCGGAAATGGTGCCAAACTGTTGCAAACGATCCCCTGAAAGGTTTTTCGGTGGAAACAGATGGGTTTTTATCATCGGAAATGGAATTAGCCCTCGACGTCTGAACAACTTTTTTTTGAAAAAAACCCTAAGCCGCGCGGTCACAATTTCAGCAAAAATCTGCCGTTCTGCAATTCACTCGGAAATGGTGCCAAACTGTTGCAAACGATCCCCTGAAAGGTTTTTCGGTGGAAACAGATGGGTTTTTATCATCGGAAAAAGAATTAGCCCTCGACGTCTGAACAACTTTTTTTTAAAAAAAACCCTAAGCCGCGCGGTCACAATTTCAGCAAAAATCTGACGTTCTGCAATTCACTCAGAAATGGTGCCAAACTGTTGCAAACGATCCCCTGAAAGGTTTTTCAGTGGAAACAAATAGGTTTTTATCATCGGAAATTGCATCAGCCCTCGACGTCTGAACAACTTTTTTTTGAAAAAACCCTAAGCCGCGCGGTCACAATTTCAGCAAAAATCTGACGTTCTGCAATTCACTCAGAAATGGTGCCAAACTGTTGCGAACGATCCCCTGAAAGGTTTTTTGGTGGAAACAGATGGGTTTTTATCATCGGAAACGGAATTAGCCCTCGACGTCTGAACAACTTCTTTTTGAAAAAAACCCTAAGCCGCGCGGTCACAATTTCAGCAAAAATCTGTCGTTCTGCAATTTACTCAAAAATTGTGCCTAGCTGTTGCAAACGATCCCCTGAAAGGTTTTTCGGTGGAAACAGATGGGTTTTTATCATCGGAAACGGAATTAGCCCTCGACGTCTGAACAACTTTTTTTTTTTAAAAAAACCCTAAGCCGCGCGGTCACAATTTCAGTAAAAATCTGACGTTCTGCAATTCTCTCAGAAATGGTGCCAAACTGTTGCGAACGATCCCCTGAAAGGTTTTTTGGTGGAAACAGATGGGTTTTTATCATCGGAAACAGAATTAGCCCTCGACGTCTGAACAAATTTTTTTTGAAAAAAACCCTAAGCCGCCCGGTCACAATTTCAGCAAAAATCTGACGTTCTGCAATTCACTCAGAAATGGTGCCAAACTGTTGCAAACGATCCCCTGAAAGGTTTTTCGGTGGAAACAGATGGGTTTTTATCATCGGAAAAAGAATTAGCCCTCGACGTCTGAACAAATTTTTTTTGAAAAAAACCCTAAGCCGCGCGGTCACAATTTCAGCAAAAATCTGCCGTTCTGCAATTCACTCGGAAATGGTGCCAAACTGTTGCAAACGATCCCCTGAAAGGTTTTTCGGTGGAAACAGATGGGTTTTTATCATCGGAAAAAGAATTAGCCCTCGACGTCTGAACAACTTTTTTTTAAAAAAAACCCTAAGCCGCGCGGTCACAATTTCAGCAAAAATCTGACGTTCTGCAATTCACTCAGAAATGGTGCCAAACTGTTGCAAACGATCCCCTGAAAGGTTTTTCAGTGGAAACAAATAGGTTTTTATCATCGGAAATTGCATCAGCCCTCGACGTCTGAACAACTTTTTTTTGAAAAAACCCTAAGCCGCGCGGTCACAATTTCAGCAAAAATCTGACGTTCTGCAATTCACTCAGAAATGGTGCCAAACTGTTGCGAACGATCCCCTGAAAGGTTTTTTGGTGGAAACAGATGGGTTTTTATCATCGGAAACGGAATTAGCCCTCGACGTCTGAACAACTTCTTTTTGAAAAAAACCCTAAGCCGCGCGGTCACAATTTCAGCAAAAATCTGTCGTTCTGCAATTTACTCAAAAATTGTGCCTAGCTGTTGCAAACGATCCCCTGAAAGGTTTTTCGGTGGAAACAGATGGGTTTTTATCATCGGAAACGGAATTAGCCCTCGACGTCTGAACAACTTTTTTTTTTTAAAAAAACCCTAAGCCGCGCGGTCACAATTTCAGTAAAAATCTGACGTTCTGCAATTCTCTCAGAAATGGTGCCAAACTGTTGCGAACGATCCCCTGAAAGGTTTTTTGGTGGAAACAGATGGGTTTTTATCATCGGAAACAGAATTAGCCCTCGACGTCTGAACAAATTTTTTTTGAAAAAACCCCTAAGCCGCCCGGTCACAATTTCAGCAAAAATCTGACGTTCTGCAATTCACTCAGAAATGGTGCCAAACTGTTGCAAACGATCCCCTGAAAGGTTTTTCGGTGGAAACAAATAGGTTTTTATCATCGGAAATTGCATCAGCCCTCGACGTCTGAACAACTTTTTTTTGAAAAAACCCTAAGCCGCGCGGTCACAATTTCAGCAAAAATCTGACGTTCTGCAATTCACTCAGAAATGGTGCCAAACTGTTGCGAACGATCCCCTGAAAGGTTTTTCGGTGGAAACAGATGGGTTTTTATCATCGGAAACGGAATTAGCCCTCGACGTCTGAACAACTTCTTTTTGAAAAAAACCCTAAGCCGCGCGGTCACAATTTCAGCAAAAATCTGACGTTCTGCAATTCACTCGGAAATGGTGCCAAACTGTTGCAAACGATCCCCTGAAAGGTTTTTCGGTGGAAACAGATGGGTTTTTATCATCGGAAATGGAATTAGCCCTCGACGTCTGAACAACTTTTTTTTGAAAAAAACCCTAAGCCGCGCGGTCACAATTTCAGCAAAAATCTGCCGTTCTGCAATTCACTCAAAAATTGTGCCAAACTGTTGCAAACGATCCCCTGAAAGGTTTTTCGGTGGAAACAGATGGGTTTTTATCATCGGAAACAGAATTAGCCCTCGACGTCTGAACAACTTTTTTTTAAAAAAAACCCTAAACCGCGCGGTCACAATTTCAGTAAAAATCTGATGTTCTGCAATTCTCTCAGAAATGGTGCCAAACTGTTGCGAACGATCCCCTGAAAGGTTTTTCGGTGGAAACAGATGGGTTTTTATCATCGGAAATTGCATCAGCCCTCGACGTCTGAACAACTTTTTTTTGAAAAAACCCTAAGCCGCGCGGTCACAATTTCAGCAAAAATCTGACGTTCTGCAATTCACTCAGAAATGGTGCCAAACTGTTGCGAACGATCCCCTGAAATGTTTTTCGGTGGAAACAGATGGGTTTTTATCATCGGAAACAGAATTAGCCCTTGACGTGTGAACAACTTTTTTTTAAAAAAAACCCTAAGCCGCGCGGTCACAATTTCAGCAAAAATCTGACGTTCTGCAATTCACTCAAAAATTGTGCCAAACTGTTGCAAACGATCCCCTGAAAGGTTTTTCGGTGGAAACAGATGGGTTTTTATCATCGGAAAAAGAATTAGCCCTCGACGTCTGAACAACTTCTTTTTGAAAAAAACCCTAAGCCGCGCGGTCACAATTTCAGCAAAAATCTGACGTTCTGCAATTCACTCGGAAATGGTGCCAAACTGTTGCAAACGATCCCCTGGAAGGTTTTTCGGTGGAAACAGATGGGTTTTTATCATCGGAAACGGAATTAGCCCTCGACGTCTGAACAACTTTTTTTTGAAAAAAACCCTAAGCCGCGCGGTCACAATTTCAGAAAAAATCTGACGTTCTGCAATTCACTCAGAAATGGTGCCAAACTGTTGAGAACGATCCCCTGAAAGGTTTTTCGGTGGAAACAGATGGGTTTTTATCATCGGAAACGGAATTAGCCCTCGACGTCTGAACAACTTTTTTTTGAAAAAAACCCTAAGCCGCGCGGTCACAATTTCAGAAAAAATCTGACGTTCTGCAATTCACTCAGAAATGGTGCCAAACTGTTGAGAACGATCCCCTGAAAGGTTTTTCGGTGGAAACAAATGGGTTTTTATCATCGGAAATGGAATTAGTCCTCGACCTCGGAACAACTTTTTTTTGAAAAAAACCCTAAGCCGCGCGGTCACAATTTCAGCAAAAATCTGACGTTCTGCAATTCACTCAGAAATTGTGCCTAACTGTTGCAAACGATCCCCTGAAAGGTTTTTCGGTGGAAACAGATGGGTTTTTATCATCGGAAACGGAATTAGCCCTCGACGTCTGAACAACTTTTTTTTGAAAAAAACCCTAAGCCGCGCGGTCACAATTTCAGAAAAAATCTGACGTTCTGCAATTCACTCAGAAATGGTGCCAAACTGTTGAGAACGATCCCCTGAAAGGTTTTTCGGTGGAAACAAATGGGTTTTTATCATCGGAAATGGAATTAGTCCTCGACCTCGGAACAACTTTTTTTTGAAAAAAACCCTAAGCCGCGCGGTCACAATTTCAGCAAAAATCTGACGTTCTGCAATTCACTCAGAAATTGTGCCTAACTGTTGCAAACGATCCCCTGAAAGGTTTTTCGGTGGAAACAGATGGGTTTTTATCATCGGAAACGGAATTAGCCCTCGACGTCTGAACAACTTTTTTTTGAAAAAAACCCTAAGCCGCGCGGTCACAATTTCAGTAAAAATCTGACGTTCTGCAATTCTCTCAGAAATGGTGCCAAACTGTTGCGAACGATCCCCTGAAAGGTTTTTTGGTGGAAACAGATGGGTTTTTATCATCGGAAACAGAATTTGCCCTCGACGTCTGAACAAATTTTTTTTGAAAAAAACCCTAAGCCGCCCGGTCACAATTTCAGCAAAAATCTGACGTTCTGCAATTCACTCAGAAATGGTGCCAAACTGTTGCAAACGATCCCCTGAAAGGTTTTTCGGTGGAAACAGATGGGTTTTTATCATCAGAAACGGAATTAGCCCTCGACGTCTGAACAACTTTTTTTTGAAAAAAACCCTAAGCCGCGCGGTCACAATTTCAGAAAAAATCTGACGTTCTGCAATTCACTCAGAAATGGTGCCAAACTGTTGCACACGATCCCCTGAAAGGTTTTTTGGTGGAAACAGATGGGTTTTTATCATCGGAAACAGAATTAGCCCTCGACATCTGAACAAATTTTTTTTGAAAAAAACCCTAAGCCGCGCGGTCACAATTTCAGCAAAAATCTGACGTTCTGCAATTTACTCAGAAATGGTGCCAAACTGTTGCAAACGATCCCCTGAAAGGTTTTTCGGTGGAAACAGATGGGTTTTTATCATCGGAAACAGAATTAGCCCTCGACGTCTGAACAACTTCTTTTTGAAAAAAACCCTAAGCCGCGCGGTCACAATTTCAGCAAAAATCTGACGTTCTGCAATTCACTCGGAAATGGCGCCAAACTGTTGCAAACGATCCCCTGGAAGGTTTTTCGGTGGAAACAGATGGGTTTTTATCATCGGAAACGGAATTAGCCCTCGACGTCTGAACAACTTTTTTTTGAAAAAAACCCTAAGCCGCGCGGTCACAATTTCAGAAAAAATCTGACGTTCTGCAATTCACTCAGAAATGGTGCCAAACTGTTGAGAACGATCCCCTGAAAGGTTTTTCGGTGGAAACAAATGGGTTTTTATCATCGGAAATGGAATTAGTCCTCGACCTCGGAACAACTTTCTTTTGAAAAAAACCCTAAGCCGCGCGGTCACAATTTCAGCAAAAATCTGTCGTTCTGCAATTTACTCAAAAATTGTGCCTAACTGTTGCAAACGATCCCCTGAAAGGTTTTTCGGTGGAAACAGATGGGTTTTTATCATCGGAAACGGAATTAGCCCTCGACGTCTGAACAACTTTTTTTTTAAAAAAAACCCTAAGCCGCGCGGTCACAATTTCAGTAAAAATCTGACGTTCTGCAATTCTCTCAGAAATGGTGCCAAACTGTTGCGAACGATCCCCTGAAAAGTTTTTTCGGTGGAAACAGATGGGTTTTTATCATCGGAAACAGAATTTGCCCTCGACGTCTGAACAAATTTTTTTTGAAAAAAACCCTAAGCCGCCCGGTCACAATTTCAGCAAAAATCTGACGTTCTGCAATTCACTCAGAAATGGTGCCAAACTGTTGCAAACGATCCCCTGAAAGTTTTTTCGGTGGAAACAGATGGGTTTTTATCATCGGAAAAAGAATTTGCCTTCGACCTCTGAACAAGTTTTTTTTGAAAAAAACCCTAAGCCGCGCGGTCACAATTTCAGAAAAAATCTGACGTTCTGCAATTCACTCAGAAATGGTGCCAAACTGTTGCAAACGATCCCCTGAAAGGTTTTTCAGTGGAAACAAATAGGTTTTTATCATCGGAAATTGCATCAGCCCTCGACGTCTGAACAACTTTTTTTTGAAAAAACCCTAAGCCGCGCGGTCACAATTTCAGCAAAAATCTGACGTTCTGCAATTCACTCAGAAATGGTGCCAAACTGTTGCGAACGATCCCCTGAAAGGTTTTTCGGTGGAAACAGATGGGTTTTTATCATCGGAAACGGAATTAGCCCTCGACGTCTGAACAACTTCTTTTTGAAAAAAACCCTAAGCCGCGCGGTCACAATTTCAGCAAAAATCTGACGTTCTGCAATTCACTCGGAAATGGTGCCAAACTGTTGCAAACGATCCCCTGAAAGGTTTTTCGGTGGAAACAGATGGTTTTTTATCATCGGAAACGGAATTAGCCCTCGACGTCTGAACAACTTTTTTTTAAAAAAAACCCTAAGCCGCGCGGTCACAATTTCAGCAAAAATCTGCCGTTCTGCAATTCACTCGGAAATGGTGCCAAACTGTTGCAAACGATCCCCTGAAAGGTTTTTCGGTGGAAACAGATGGGTTTTTATCATCGGAAAAAGAATTAGCCCTCGACGTCTGAACAACTTTTTTTTTAAAAAAACCCTAAGCCGCGCGGTCACAATTTCAGCAAAAATCTGACGTTCTGCAATTCACTCAGAAATGGTGCCAAACTGTTGCAAACGATCCCCTGAAAGGTTTTTCAGTGGAAACAAATAGGTTTTTATCATCGGAAATTGCATCAGCCCTCGACGTCTGAACAACTTTTTTTTGAAAAAACCCTAAGCCGCGCGGTCACAATTTCAGCAAAAATCTGACGTTCTGCAATTCACTCAGAAATGGTGCCAAACTGTTGCGAACGATCCCCTGAAAGGTTTTTTGGTGGAAACAGATGGGTTTTTATCATCGGAAACGGAATTAGCCCTCGACGTCTGAACAACTTCTTTTTGAAAAAAACCCTAAGCCGCGCGGTCACAATTTCAGCAAAAATCTGTCGTTCTGCAATTTACTCAAAAATTGTGCCTAGCTGTTGCAAACGATCCCCTGAAAGGTTTTTCGGTGGAAACAGATGGGTTTTTATCATCGGAAACGGAATTAGCCCTCGACGTCTGAACAACTTTTTTTTTTTAAAAAAACCCTAAGCCGCGCGGTCACAATTTCAGTAAAAATCTGACGTTCTGCAATTCTCTCAGAAATGGTGCCAAACTGTTGCGAACGATCCCCTGAAAGGTTTTTTGGTGGAAACAGATGGGTTTTTATCATCGGAAACAGAATTTGCCCTCGACGTCTGAACAAATTTTTTTTGAAAAAAACCCTAAGCCGCCCGGTCACAATTTCAGCAAAAATCTGACGTTCTGCAATTCACTCAGAAATGGTGCCAAACTGTTGCAAACGATCCCCTGAAAGTTTTTTCGGTGGAAACAGATGGGTTTTTATCATCGGAAAAAGAATTTGCCTTCGACCTCTGAACAAGTTTTTTTTGAAAAAAAACCCTAAGCCGCGCGGTCACAATTTCAGAAAAAATCTGACGTTCTGCAATTCACTCAGAAATGGTGCCAAACTGTTGCAAACGATCCCCTGAAAGGTTTTTCAGTGGAAACAAATAGGTTTTTATCATCGGAAATTGCATCAGCCCTCGACGTCTGAACAACTTTTTTTTGAAAAAACCCTAAGCCGCGCGGTCACAATTTCAGCAAAAATCTGACGTTCTGCAATTCACTCAGAAATGGTGCCAAACTGTTGCGAACGATCCCCTGAAAGGTTTTTCGGTGGAAACAGATGGGTTTTTATCATCGGAAACGGAATTAGCCCTCGACGTCTGAACAACTTCTTTTTGAAAAAAACCCTAAGCCGCGCGGTCACAATTTCAGCAAAAATCTGACGTTCTGCAATTCACTCGGAAATGGTGCCAAACTGTTGCAAACGATCCCCTGAAAGGTTTTTCGGTGGAAACAGATGGTTTTTTATCATCGGAAACGGAATTAGCCCTCGACGTCTGAACAACTTTTTTTTAAAAAAAACCCTAAGCCGCGCGGTCACAATTTCAGCAAAAATCTGCCGTTCTGCAATTCACTCGGAAATGGTGCCAAACTGTTGCAAACGATCCCCTGAAAGGTTTTTCGGTGGAAACAGATGGGTTTTTATCATCGGAAAAAGAATTAGCCCTCGACGTCTGAACAACTTTTTTTTTAAAAAAACCCTAAGCCGCGCGGTCACAATTTCAGCAAAAATCTGACGTTCTGCAATTCACTCAGAAATGGTGCCAAACTGTTGCAAACGATCCCCTGAAAGGTTTTTCAGTGGAAACAAATAGGTTTTTATCATCGGAAATTGCATCAGCCCTCGACGTCTGAACAACTTTTTTTTGAAAAAACCCTAAGCCGCGCGGTCACAATTTCAGCAAAAATCTGACGTTCTGCAATTCACTCAGAAATGGTGCCAAACTGTTGCGAACGATCCCCTGAAAGGTTTTTTGGTGGAAACAGATGGGTTTTTATCATCGGAAACGGAATTAGCCCTCGACGTCTGAACAACTTCTTTTTGAAAAAAACCCTAAGCCGCGCGGTCACAATTTCAGCAAAAATCTGTCGTTCTGCAATTTACTCAAAAATTGTGCCTAGCTGTTGCAAACGATCCCCTGAAAGGTTTTTCGGTGGAAACAGATGGGTTTTTATCATCGGAAACGGAATTAGCCCTCGACGTCTGAACAACTTTTTTTTTTAAAAAAAACCCTAAGCCGCGCGGTCACAATTTCAGTAAAAATCTGACGTTCTGCAATTCTCTCAGAAATGGTGCCAAACTGTTGCGAACGATCCCCTGAAAGGTTTTTTGGTGGAAACATATGGGTTTTTATCATCGGAAACAGAATTTGCCCTCGACGTCTGAACAAATTTTTTTTGAAAAAAACCCTAAGCCGCCCGGTCACAATTTCAGCAAAAATCTGACGTTCTGCAATTCACTCAGAAATGGTGCCAAACTGTTGCAAACGATCCCCTGAAAGGTTTTTCGGTGGAAACAGATGGGTTTTTATCATCAGAAACGGAATTAGCCCTCGACGTCTGAACAACTTTTTTTTGAAAAAAACCCTAAGCCGCGCGGTCACAATTTCAGAAAAAATCTGACGTTCTGCAATTCACTCAGAAATGGTGCCAAACTGTTGCACACGATCCCCTGAAAGGTTTTTTGGTGGAAACAGATGGGTTTTTATCATCGGAAACAGAATTAGCCCTCGACATCTGAACAAATTTTTTTTGAAAAAAACCCTAAGCCGCGCGGTCACAATTTCAGCAAAAATCTGACGTTCTGCAATTTACTCAGAAATGGTGCCAAACTGTTGCAAACGATCCCCTGAAAGGTTTTTCGGTGGAAACAGATGGGTTTTTATCATCGGAAAAAGAATTAGCCCTCGACGTCTGAACAACTTTTTTTTAAAAAAAACCCTAAGCCGCGCGGTCACAATTTCAGCAAAAATCTGACGTTCTGCAATTCACTCAGAAATGGTGCCAAACTGTTGCAAACGATCCCCTGAAAGGTTTTTCAGTGGAAACAAATAGGTTTTTATCATCGGAAATTGCATCAGCCCTCGACGTCTGAACAACTTTTTTTTGAAAAAACCCTAAGCCGCGCGGTCACAATTTCAGCAAAAATCTGACGTTCTGCAATTCACTCAGAAATGGTGCCAAACTGTTGCGAACGATCCCCTGAAAGGTTTTTTGGTGGAAACAGATGGGTTTTAACATCGGAAACGGAATTAGCCCTCGACGTCTGAACAACTTCTTTTTGAAAAAAACCCTAAGCCGCGCGGTCACAATTTCAGCAAAAATCTGTCGTTCTGCAATTTACTCAAAAATTGTGCCTAGCTGTTGCAAACGATCCCCTGAAAGGTTTTTCGGTGGAAACAGATGGGTTTTTATCATCGGAAACGGAATTAGCCCTCGACGTCTGAACAACTTTTTTTTTTAAAAAAAACCCTAAGCCGCGCGGTCACAATTTCAGTAAAAATCTGACGTTCTGCAATTCTCTCAGAAATGGTGCCAAACTGTTGCGAACGATCCCCTGAAAGGTTTTTTGGTGGAAACAGATGGGTTTTTATCATCGGAAACAGAATTTGCCCTCGACGTCTGAACAAATTTTTTTTGAAAAAAACCCTAAGCCGCCCGGTCACAATTTCAGCAAAAATCTGACGTTCTGCAATTCACTCAGAAATGGTGCCAAACTGTTGCAAACGATCCCCTGAAAGGTTTTTCGGTGGAAACAGATGGGTTTTTATCATCAGAAACGGAATTAGCCCTCGACGTCTGAACAACTTTTTTTTGAAAAAAACCCTAAGCCGCGCGGTCACAATTTCAGAAAAAATCTGACGTTCTGCAATTCACTCAGAAATGGTGCCAAACTGTTGCACACGATCCCCTGAAAGGTTTTTTGGTGGAAACAGATGGGTTTTTATCATCGGAAACAGAATTAGCCCTCGACATCTGAACAAATTTTTTTTGAAAAAAACCCTAAGCCGCGCGGTCACAATTTCAGCAAAAATCTGACGTTCTGCAATTTACTCAGAAATGGTGCCAAACTGTTGCAAACGATCCCCTGAAAGGTTTTTCGGTGGAAACAGATGGATTTTTATCATCGGAAAAAGAATTAGCCCTCGACGTCTGAACAACTTTTTTTTAAAAAAAACCCTAAGCCGCGCGGTCACAATTTCAGCAAAAATCTGACGTTCTGCAATTCACTCAGAAATGGTGCCAAACTGTTGCAAACGATCCCCTGAAAGGTTTTTCAGTGGAAACAAATAGGTTTTTATCATCGGAAATTGCATCAGCCCTCGACGTCTGAACAACTTTTTTTTGAAAAAACCCTAAGCCGCGCGGTCACAATTTCAGCAAAAATCTGACGTTCTGCAATTCACTCAGAAATGGTGCCAAACTGTTGCGAACGATCCCCTGAAAGGTTTTTTGGTGGAAACAGATGGGTTTTTATCATCGGAAACGGAATTAGCCCTCGACGTCTGAACAACTTCTTTTTGAAAAAAACCCTAAGCCTCGCGGTCACAATTTCAGCAAAAATCTGTCGTTCTGCAATTTACTCAAAAATTGTGCCTAGCTGTTGGAAACGATCCCCTGAAAGGTTTTTCGGTGGAAACAGATGGGTTTTTATCATCGGAAACGGAATTAGCCCTCGACGTCTGAACAACTTTTTTTTTTAAAAAAAACCCTAAGCCGCGCGGTCACAATTTCAGTAAAAATCTGACGTTCTGCAATTCTCTCAGAAATGGTGCCAAACTGTTGCGAACGATCCCCTGAAAGGTTTTTTGGTGGAAACAGATGGGTTTTTATCATCGGAAACAGAATTTGCCCTCGACGTCTGAACAAATTTTTTTTGAAAAAAACCCTAAGCCGCCCGGTCACAATTTCAGCAAAAATCTGACGTTCTGCAATTCACTCAGAAATGGTGCCAAACTGTTGCAAACGATCCCCTGAAAGGTTTTTCGGTGGAAACAGATGGGTTTTTATCATCAGAAACGGAATTAGCCCTCGACGTCTGAACAACTTTTTTTTGAAAAAAACCCTAAGCCGCGCGGTCACAATTTCAGAAAAAATCTGACGTTCTGCAATTCACTCAGAAATGGTGCCAAACTGTTGCACACGATCCCCTGAAAGGTTTTTTGGTGGAAACAGATGGGTTTTTATCATCGGAAACAGAATTAGCCCTCGACATCTGAACAAATTTTTTTTGAAAAAAACCCTAAGCCGCGCGGTCACAATTTCAGCAAAAATCTGACGTTCTGCAATTTACTCAGAAATGGTGCCAAACTGTTGCAAACGATCCCCTGAAAGGTTTTTCGGTGGAAACAGATGGGTTTTTATCATCGGAAAAAGAATTAGCCCTCGACGTCTGAACAACTTTTTTTTAAAAAAAACCCTAAGCCGCGCGGTCACAATTTCAGCAAAAATCTGACGTTCTGCAATTCACTCAGAAATGGTGCCAAACTGTTGCAAACGATCCCCTGAAAGGTTTTTCAGTGGAAACAAATAGGTTTTTATCATCGGAAATTGCATCAGCCCTCGACGTCTGAACAACTTTTTTTTGAAAAAACCCTAAGCCGCGCGGTCACAATTTCAGCAAAAATCTGACGTTCTGCAATTCACTCAGAAATGGTGCCAAACTGTTGCGAACGATCCCCTGAAAGGTTTTTCGGTGGAAACAGATGGGTTTTTATCATCGGAAACGGAATTAGCCCTCGACGTCTGAACAACTTCTTTTTGAAAAAAACCCTAAGCCGCGCGGTCACAATTTCAGCAAAAATCTGACGTTCTGCAATTCACTCGGAAATGGTGCCAAACTGTTGCAAACGATCCCCTGAAAGGTTTTTCGGTGGAAACAGATGGTTTTTTATCATCGGAAACGGAATTAGCCCTCGACGTCTGAACAACTTTTTTTTGAAAAAAACCCTAAGCCGCGCGGTCACAATTTCAGAAAAAATCTGACGTTCTGCAATTCACTCAGAAATGGTGCCAAACTGTTGAGAACGATCCCCTGAAAGGTTTTTCGGTGGAAACAAATGGGTTTTTATCATCGGAAATGGAATTAGTCCTCGACCTCGGAACAACTTTTTTTTGAAAAAAACCCTAAGCCGCGCGGTCACAATTTCAGCAAAAATCTGTCGTTCTGCAATTTACTCAAAAATTGTGCCTAACTGTTGCAAACGATCCCCTGAAAGGTTTTTCGGTGGAAACAGATGGGTTTTTATCATCGGAAACGGAATTAGCCCTCGACGTCTGAACAACTTTTTTTAAAAAAAAAAACCCTAAGCCGCGCGGTCACAATTTCAGTAAAAATCTGACGTTCTGCAATTCTCTCAGAAATGGTGCCAAACTGTTGCGAACGATCCCCTGAAAAGTTTTTTGGTGGAAACAGATGGGTTTTTATCATCGGAAACAGAATTTGCCCTCGACGTCTGAACAAATTTTTTTTGAAAAAAACCCTAAGCCGCCCGGTCACAATTTCAGCAAAAATCTGACGTTCTGCAATTCACTCAGAAATGGTGCCAAACTGTTGCAAACGATCCCCTGAAAGGTTTTTCGGTGGAAACAGATGGGTTTTTATCATCAGAAACGGAATTAGCCCTCGACGTCTGAACAACTTTTTTTTGAAAAAAACCCTAAGCCGCGCGGTCACAATTTCAGAAAAAATCTGACGTTCTGCAATTCACTCAGAAATGGTGCCAAACTGTTGCGAACGATCCCCTGAAATGTTTTTCGGTGGAAACAGATGGGTTTTTATCATCGGAAACAGAATTAGCCCTTGACGTGTGAACAACTTTTTTTAAAAAAAAACCCTAAGCCGCGCGGTCACAATTTCAGCAAAAATCTGACGTTCTGCAATTCACTCAAAAATTGTGCCAAACTGTTGCAAACGATCCCCTGAAAGGTTTTTCGGTGGAAACAGATGGGTTTTTATCATCGGAAACAGAATTAGCCCTCGACGTCTGAACAACTTTTTTTTAAAAAAAACCCTAAACCGCGCGGTCACAATTTCAGTAAAAATCTGATGTTCTGCAATTCTCTCAGAAATGGTGCCAAACTGTTGCGAACGATCCCCTGAAAGGTTTTTCGGTGGAAACAGATGGGTTTTTATCATCGGAAAAAGAATTAGCCCTCGACGTCTGAACAACTTCTTTTTGAAAAAAACCCTAAGCCGCGCGGTCACAATTTCAGCAAAAATCTGACGTTCTGCAATTCACTCGGAAATGGTGCCAAACTGTTGCAAACGATCCCCTGGAAGGTTTTTCGGTGGAAACAGATGGGTTTTTATCATCAGAAACAGAATTTGCCCTCGACGTCTGAACAAATTTTTTTTGAAAAAAACCCTAAGCCGCCCGGTCACAATTTCAGCAAAAATCTGACGTTCTGCAATTCACTCGGAAATGGTGCCAAACTGTTGCAAACGATCCCCTGAAAGGTTTTTCGGTGGAAACAGATGGGTTTTTATCATCGGAAAAAGAATTTGCCTTCGACCTCTGAACAAGTTTTTTTTGAAAAAAACCCTAAGCCGCGCGGTCACAATTTCAGAAAAAATCTGACGTTCTGCAATTCACTCAGAAATGGTGCCAAACTGTTGCAAACGATCCCCTGAAAGGTTTTTCAGTGGAAACAAATAGGTTTTTATCATCGGAAATTGCATCAGCCCTCGACGTCTGAACAACTTTTTTTTGAAAAAACCCTAAGCCGCGCGGTCACAATTTCAGCAAAAATCTGACGTTCTGCAATTCACTCAGAAATGGTGCCAAACTGTTGCGAACGATCCCCTGAAAGGTTTTTTGGTGGAAACAGATGGGTTTTTATCATCGGAAACGGAATTAGCCCTCGACGTCTGAACAACTTCTTTTTGAAAAAAACCCTAAGCCTCGCGGTCACAATTTCAGCAAAAATCTGTCGTTCTGCAATTTACTCAAAAATTGTGCCTAGCTGTTGGAAACGATCCCCTGAAAGGTTTTTCGGTGGAAACAGATGGGTTTTTATCATCGGAAACGGAATTAGCCCTCGACGTCTGAACAACTTTTTTTTTTAAAAAAAACCCTAAGCCGCGCGGTCACAATTTCAGTAAAAATCTGACGTTCTGCAATTCTCTCAGAAATGGTGCCAAACTGTTGCGAACGATCCCCTGAAAGGTTTTTTGGTGGAAACAGATGGGTTTTTATCATCGGAAACAGAATTTGCCCTCGACGTCTGAACAAATTTTTTTTGAAAAAAACCCTAAGCCGCCCGGTCACAATTTCAGCAAAAATCTGACGTTCTGCAATTCACTCAGAAATGGTGCCAAACTGTTGCAAACGATCCCCTGTAAGGTTTTTCGGTGGAAACAGATGGGTTTTTATCATCAGAAACGGAATTAGCCCTCGACGTCTGAACAACTTTTTTTTGAAAAAAACCCTAAGCCGCGCGGTCACAATTTCAGAAAAAATCTGACGTTCTGCAATTCACTCAGAAATGGTGCCAAACTGTTGCACACGATCCCCTGAAAGGTTTTTTGGTGGAAACAGATGGGTTTTTATCATCGGAAACAGAATTAGCCCTCGACATCTGAACAAATTTTTTTTGAAAAAAACCCTAAGCCGCGCGGTCACAATTTCAGCAAAAATCTGACGTTCTGCAATTTACTCAGAAATGGTGCCAAACTGTTGCAAACGATCCCCTGAAAGGTTTTTCGGTGGAAACAGATGGGTTTTTATCATCGGAAAAAGAATTAGCCCTCGACGTCTGAACAACTTTTTTTTAAAAAAAACCCTAAGCCGCGCGGTCACAATTTCAGCAAAAATCTGACGTTCTGCAATTCACTCAGAAATGGTGCCAAACTGTTGCAAACGATCCCCTGAAAGGTTTTTCAGTGGAAACAAATAGGTTTTTATCATCGGAAATTGCATCAGCCCTCGACGTCTGAACAACTTTTTTTTGAAAAAACCCTAAGCCGCGCGGTCACAATTTCAGCAAAAATCTGACGTTCTGCAATTCACTCAGAAATGGTGCCAAACTGTTGCGAACGATCCCCTGAAAGGTTTTTCGGTGGAAACAGATGGGTTTTTATCATCGGAAACGGAATTAGCCCTCGACGTCTGAACAACTTCTTTTTGAAAAAAACCCTAAGCCGCGCGGTCACAATTTCAGCAAAAATCTGACGTTCTGCAATTCACTCGGAAATGGTGCCAAACTGTTGCAAACGATCCCCTGGAAGGTTTTTCGGTGGAAACAGATGGGTTTTTATCATCAGAAACAGAATTTGCCCTCGACGTCTGAACAAATTTTTTTTGAAAAAAACCCTAAGCCGCCCGGTCACAATTTCAGCAAAAATCTGACGTTCTGCAATTCACTCAGAAATGGTGCCAAACTGTTGCAAACGATCCCCTGAAAGTTTTTTCGGTGGAAACAGATGGGTTTTTATCATCGGAAAAAGAATTTGCCTTCGACCTCTGAACAAGTTTTTTTTGAAAAAAACCCTAAGCCGCGCGGTCACAATTTCAGAAAAAATCTGACGTTCTGCAATTCACTCAGAAATGGTGCCAAACTGTTGCAAACGATCCCCTGAAAGGTTTTTCAGTGGAAACAAATAGGTTTTTATCATCGGAAATTGCATCAGCCCTCGACGTCTGAACAACTTTTTTTTGAAAAAACCCTAAGCCGCGCGGTCACAATTTCAGCAAAAATCTGACGTTCTGCAATTCACTCAGAAATGGTGCCAAACTGTTGCGAACGATCCCCTGAAAGGTTTTTTGGTGGAAACAGATGGGTTTTTATCATCGGAAACGGAATTAGCCCTCGACGTCTGAACAACTTCTTTTTGAAAAAAACCCTAAGCCTCGCGGTCACAATTTCAGCAAAAATCTGTCGTTCTGCAATTTACTCAAAAATTGTGCCTAGCTGTTGGAAACGATCCCCTGAAAGGTTTTTCGGTGGAAACAGATGGGTTTTTATCATCGGAAACGGAATTAGCCCTCGACGTCTGAACAACTTTTTTTTTTTAAAAAAACCCTAAGCCGCGCGGTCACAATTTCAGTAAAAATCTGACGTTCTGCAATTCTCTCAGAAATGGTGCCAAACTGTTGCGAACGATCCCCTGAAAGGTTTTTTGGTGGAAACAGATGGGTTTTTATCATCGGAAACAGAATTTGCCCTCGACGTCTGAACAAATTTTTTTTGAAAAAAACCCTAAGCCGCCCGGTCACAATTTCAGCAAAAATCTGACGTTCTGCAATTCACTCAGAAATGGTGCCAAACTGTTGCAAACGATCCCCTGAAAGGTTTTTCGGTGGAAACAGATGGGTTTTTATCATCAGAAACGGAATTAGCCCTCGACGTCTGAACAACTTTTTTTTGAAAAAAACCCTAAGCCGCGCGGTCACAATTTCAGAAAAAATCTGACGTTCTGCAATTCACTCAGAAATGGTGCCAAACTGTTGCACACGATCCCCTGAAAGGTTTTTTGGTGGAAACAGATGGGTTTTTATCATCGGAAACAGAATTAGCCCTCGACATCTGAACAAATTTTTTTTGAAAAAAACCCTAAGCCGCGCGGTCACAATTTCAGCAAAAATCTGACGTTCTGCAATTTACTCAGAAATGGTGCCAAACTGTTGCAAACGATCCCCTGAAAGGTTTTTCGGTGGAAACAGATGGGTTTTTATCATCGGAAAAAGAATTAGCCCTCGACGTCTGAACAACTTTTTTTTAAAAAAAACCCTAAGCCGCGCGGTCACAATTTCAGCAAAAATCTGACGTTCTGCAATTCACTCAGAAATGGTGCCAAACTGTTGCAAACGATCCCCTGAAAGGTTTTTCAGTGGAAACAAATAGGTTTTTATCATCGGAAATTGCATCAGCCCTCGACGTCTGAACAACTTTTTTTTGAAAAAACCCTAAGCCGCGCGGTCACAATTTCAGCAAAAATCTGACGTTCTGCAATTCACTCAGAAATGGTGCCAAACTGTTGCGAACGATCCCCTGAAAGGTTTTTCGGTGGAAACAGATGGGTTTTTATCATCGGAAACGGAATTAGCCCTCGACGTCTGAACAACTTCTTTTTGAAAAAAACCCTAAGCCGCGCGGTCACAATTTCAGAAAAAATCTGACGTTCTGCAATTCACTCGGAAATGGTGCCAAACTGTTGCAAACGATCCCCTGAAAGGTTTTTCGGTGGAAACAGATGGTTTTTTATCATCGGAAACGGAATTAGCCCTCGACGTCTGAACAACTTTTTTTTGAAAAAAACCCTAAGCCGCGCGGTCACAATTTCAGAAAAAATCTGACGTTCTGCAATTCACTCAGAAATGGTGCCAAACTGTTGAGAACGATCCCCTGAAAGGTTTTTCGGTGGAAACAAATGGGTTTTTATCATCGGAAATGGAATTAGTCCTCGACCTCGGAACAACTGTTTTTTGAAAAAAACCCTAAGCCGCGCGGTCACAATTTCAGCAAAAATCTGTCGTTCTGCAATTTACTCAAAAATTGTGCCTAACTGTTGCAAACGATCCCCTGAAAGGTTTTTCGGTGGAAACAGATGGGTTTTTATCATCGGAAACGGAATTAGCCCTCGACGTCTGAACAACTTTTTTTAAAAAAAAAAACCCTAAGCCGCGCGGTCACAATTTCAGTAAAAATCTGACGTTCTGCAATTCTCTCAGAAATGGTGCCAAACTGTTGCGAACGATCCCCTGAAAAGTTTTTTGGTGGAAACAGATGGGTTTTTATCATCGGAAACAGAATTTGCCCTCGACGTCTGAACAAATTTTTTTTGAAAAAAACCCTAAGCCGCCCGGTCACAATTTCAGCAAAAATCTGACGTTCTGCAATTCACTCAGAAATGGTGCCAAACTGTTGCAAACGATCCCCTGAAAGGTTTTTCGGTGGAAACAGATGGGTTTTTATCATCAGAAACGGAATTAGCCCTCGACGTCTGAACAACTTTTTTTTGAAAAAAACCCTAAGCCGCGCGGTCACAATTTCAGAAAAAATCTGACGTTCTGCAATTCACTCAGAAATGGTGCCAAACTGTTGCGAACGATCCCCTGAAATGTTTTTCGGTGGAAACAGATGGGTTTTTATCATCGGAAACAGAATTAGCCCTTGACGTGTGAACAACTTTTTTTAAAAAAAAACCCTAAGCCTCGCGGTCACAATTTCAGCAAAAATCTGACGTTCTGCAATTCACTCAAAAATTGTGCCAAACTGTTGCAAACGATCCCCTGAAAGGTTTTTCGGTGGAAACAGATGGGTTTTTATCATCGGAAACAGAATTAGCCCTCGACGTCTGAACAACTTTTTTTTAAAAAAAACCCTAAACCGCGCGGTCACAATTTCAGTAAAAATCTGATGTTCTGCAATTCTCTCAGAAATGGTGCCAAACTGTTGCGAACGATCCCCTGAAAGGTTTTTCGGTGGAAACAGATGGGTTTTTATCATCGGAAAAAGAATTAGCCCTCGACGTCTGAACAACTTCTTTTTGAAAAAAACCCTAAGCCGCGCGGTCACAATTTCAGCAAAAATCTGACGTTCTGCAATTCACTCGGAAATGGTGCCAAACTGTTGCAAACGATCCCCTGGAAGGTTTTTCGGTGGAAACAGA
This sequence comes from Podarcis liolepis, assembly GCF_965112155.1. NCBI lineage: Eukaryota > Metazoa > Chordata > Lepidosauria > Squamata > Lacertidae > Podarcis > Podarcis liolepis. The sequence continues at coordinate 10,718,714 of NC_139558.1, forward strand.
TGGGTTTTTATCATCAGAAACAGAATTTGCCCTCGACGTCTGAACAAATTTTTTTTGAAAAAAACCCTAAGCCGCCCGGTCACAATTTCAGCAAAAATCTGACGTTCTGCAATTCACTCAGAAATGGTGCCAAACTGTTGCAAACGATCCCCTGAAAGTTTTTTCGGTGGAAACAGATGGGTTTTTATCATCGGAAAAAGAATTTGCCTTCGACCTCTGAACAAGTTTTTTTTGAAAAAAACCCTAAGCCGCGCGGTCACAATTTCAGAAAAAATCTGACGTTCTGCAATTCACTCAGAAATGGTGCCAAACTGTTGCAAACGATCCCCTGAAAGGTTTTTCAGTGGAAACAAATAGGTTTTTATCATCGGAAATTGCATCAGCCCTCGACGTCTGAACAACTTTTTTTTGAAAAAACCCTAAGCCGCGCGGTCACAATTTCAGCAAAAATCTGACGTTCTGCAATTCACTCAGAAATTGTGCCTAACTGTTGCAAACGATCCCCTGAAAGGTTTTTCGGTGGAAACAGATGGGTTTTTATCATCGGAAACGGAATTAGCCCTCGACGTCTGAACAACTTTTTTTTTAAAAAAAAACCCTAAGCCGCGCGGTCACAATTTCAGTAAAAATCTGACGTTCTGCAATTCTCTCAGAAATGGTGCCAAACTGTTGCGAACGATCCCCTGAAAGGTTTTTCGGTGGAAACAGATGGGTTTTTATCATCGGAAACAGAATTAGCCCTCGACGTCTGAACAACTTTTTTTTAAAAAAAACCCTAAACCGCGCGGTCACAATTTCAGTAAAAATCTGATGTTCTGCAATTCTCTCAGAAATGGTGCCAAACTGTTGCGAACGATCCCCTGAAAGGTTTTTCGGTGGAAACAGATGGGTTTTTATCATCGGAAATTGCATCAGCCCTCGACGTCTGAACAACTTTTTTTTGAAAAAACCCTAAGCCGCGCGGTCACAATTTCAGCAAAAATCTGACGTTCTGCAATTCACTCAGAAATGGTGCCAAACTGTTGCGAACGATCCCCTGAAATGTTTTTCGGTGGAAACAGATGGGTTTTTATCATCGGAAACAGAATTAGCCCTTGACGTGTGAACAACTTTTTTTTTAAAAAAAACCCTAAGCCGCGCGGTCACAATTTCAGCAAAAATCTGACGTTCTGCAATTCACTCAAAAATTGTGCCAAACTGTTGCAAACGATCCCCTGAAAGGTTTTTCGGTGGAAACAGATGGGTTTTTATCATCGGAAAAAGAATTAGCCCTCGACGTCTGAACAACTTCTTTTTGAAAAAAACCCTAAGCCGCGCGGTCACAATTTCAGCAAAAATCTGACGTTCTGCAATTCACTCGGAAATGGTGCCAAACTGTTGCAAACGATCCCCTGGAAGGTTTTTCGGTGGAAACAGATGGGTTTTTATCATCGGAAACGGAATTAGCCCTCGACGTCTGAACAACTTTTTTTTGAAAAAAACCCTAAGCCGCGCGGTCACAATTTCAGAAAAAATCTGACGTTCTGCAATTCACTCAGAAATGGTGCCAAACTGTTGAGAACGATCCCCTGAAAGGTTTTTCGGTGGAAACAGATGGGTTTTTATCATCGGAAACGGAATTAGCCCTCGACGTCTGAACAACTTTTTTTTTTAAAAAAACCCTAAGCCGCGCGGTCACAATTTCAGTAAAAATCTGACGTTCTGCAATTCTCTCAGAAATGGTGCCAAACTGTTGCGAACGATCCCCTGAAAGGTTTTTTGGTGGAAACAGATGGGTTTTTATCATCGGAAACAGAATTTGCCCTCGACGTCTGAACAACTTTTTTTAAAAAAAAAAACCCTAAGCCGCGCGGTCACAATTTCAGTAAAAATCTGACGTTTTGCATTTCTCTCAGAAATGGTGCCAAACTGTTGTGAACGATCCCCTGAAAAGTTTTTTGGTGGAAACAGATGGGTTTTTATCATCGGAAACAGAATTTGCCCTCGACGTCTGAACAACTTTTTTTTGAAAAAAACCCTAAGCCGCGCGGTCACAATTTCAGAAAAAATCTGACGTTCTGCAATTCACTCAGAAATGGTGCCAAACTGTTGCGAACGATCCCCTGAAAGGTTTTTCGGTGGAAACAAATGGGTTTTTATCATCGTTAAAAGGAATTAGTCCTCAACCTCGGAACAACTTTTTTTTGAAAAAAACCCTAAGCCGCGCGGTCACAATTTCAGCAAAAATCTGTCGTTCTGCAATTTACTCAAAAATTGTGCCTAACTGTTGCAAACGATCCCCTGAAAGGTTTTTCGGTGGAAACAGATGGGTTTTTATCATCGGAAACGGAATTAGCCCTCGACGTCTGAACAACTTTTTTTTTAAAAAAAACCCTAAGCCGCGCGGTCACAATTTCAGTAAAAATCTGACGTTCTGCAATTCTCTCAGAAATGATGCCAAACTGTTGCGAACGATCCCCTGAAAGGTTTTTTGGTGGAAACAGATGGGTTTTTATCATCGGAAACAGAATTTGCCCTCGACGTCTGAACAAATTTTTTTTGAAAAAAACCCTAAGCCGCGCGGTCACAATTTCAGTAAAAATCTGACGTTCTGCAATTCTCTCAGAAATGGTGCCAAACTGTTGCGAACGATCCCCTGAAAGGTTTTTCGGTGGAAACAGATGGGTTTTTATCATCGGAAACAGAATTAGCCCTCGACGTCTGAACAACTTTTTTTTTAAAAAAACCCTAAACCGCGCGGTCACAATTTCAGTAAAAATCTGATGTTCTGCAATTCTCTCAGAAATGGTGCCAAACTGTTGCGAACGATCCCCTGAAAGGTTTTTCGGTGGAAACAGATGGGTTTTTATCATCGGAAATTGCATCAGCCCTCGACGTCTGAACAACTTTTTTTTGAAAAAACCCTAAGCCGCGCGGTCACAATTTCAGCAAAAATCTGACGTTCTGCAATTCACTCAGAAATGGTGCCAAACTGTTGCGAACGATCCCCTGAAATGTTTTTCGGTGGAAACAGATGGGTTTTTATCATCGGAAACAGAATTAGCCCTTGACGTGTGAACAACTTTTTTTTTAAAAAAAACCCTAAGCCGCGCGGTCACAATTTCAGCAAAAATCTGACGTTCTGCAATTCACTCGGAAATGGTGCCAAACTGTTGCAAACGATCCCCTGGAAGGTTTTTCGGTGGAAACAGATGGGTTTTTATCATCGGAAACGGAGTTAGCCCTCGACGTCTGAACAACTTTTTTTTGAAAAAAACCCTAAGCCGCGCGGTCACAATTTCAGCAAAAATCTGACGTTCTGCAATTCACTCGGAAATGGTGCCAAACTGTTGCAAACGATCCCCTGGAAGGTTTTTCGGTGGAAACAGATGGGTTTTTATCATCGGAAACGGAATTAGCCCTCGACGTCTGAACAACTTTTTTTTGAAAAAAACCCTAAGCCGCGCGGTCACAATTTCAGAAAAAATCTGACGTTCTGCAATTCACTCAGAAATGGTGCCAAACTGTTGAGAACGATCCCCTGAAAGGTTTTTCGGTGGAAACAGATGGGTTTTTATCATCGGAAACAGAATTTGCCCTCGACGTCTGAACAACTTTTTTTTAAAAAAAAAACCCTAAGCCGCGCGGTCACAATTTCAGTAAAAATCTGACGTTTTGCATTTCTCTCAGAAATGGTGCCAAACTGTTGTGAACGATCCCCTGAAAAGTTTTTTGGTGGAAACAGATGGGTTTTTATCATCGGAAACAGAATTTGCCCTCGACGTCTGAACAATTTTTTTTTGAAAAAAACCCTAAGCCGCCCGGTCACAATTTCAGCAAAAATCTGACGTTCTGCAATTCACTCAGAAATGGTGCCAAACTGTTGCAAACGATCCCCTGAAAGGTTTTTCGGTGGAAACAGATGGGTTTTTATCATCAGAAACGGAATTAGCCCTCGACGTCTGAACAACTTTTTTTTGAAAAAAACCCTAAGCCGCGCGGTCACAATTTCAGAAAAAATCTGACGTTCTGCAATTCACTCAGAAATGGTGCCAAACTGTTGCGAACGATCCCCTGAAAGGTTTTTCGGTGGAAACAAATGGGTTTTTATCATCGTTAAAAGGAATTAGTCCTCAACCTCGGAACAACTTTTTTTTGAAAAAAACCCTAAGCCGCGCGGTCACAATTTCAGCAAAAATCTGTCGTTCTGCAATTTACTCAAAAATTGTGCCTAACTGTTGCAAACGATCCCCTGAAAGGTTTTTCGGTGGAAACAGATGGGTTTTTATCATCGGAAACGGAATTAGCCCTCGACGTCTGAACAACTTTTTTTTAAAAAAAAACCCTAAGCCGCGCGGTCACAATTTCAGTAAAAATCTGACGTTCTGCAATTCTCTCAGAAATGGTGCCAAACTGTTGCGAACGATCCCCTGAAAGGTTTTTTGGTGGAAACAGATGGGTTTTTATCATCGGAAACAGAATTTGCCCTCGACGTCTGAACAAATTTTTTTTGAAAAAAACCCTAAGCCGCGCGGTCACAATTTCAGTAAAAATCTGACGTTCTGCAATTCTCTCAGAAATGGTGCCAAACTGTTGCGAACGATCCCCTGAAAGGTTTTTTGGTGGAAACAGATGGGTTTTTATCATCGGAAACAGAATTTGCCCTCGACGTCTGAACAACTTTTTTTAAAAAAAAAAACCCTAAGCCGCGCGGTCACAATTTCAGTAAAAATCTGACGTTTTGCATTTCTCTCAGAAATGGTGCCAAACTGTTGTGAACGATCCCCTGAAAAGTTTTTTGGTGGAAACAGATGGGTTTTTATCATCGGAAACAGAATTTGCCCTCGACGTCTGAACAATTTTTTTTTGAAAAAAACCCTAAGCCGCCCGGTCACAATTTCAGCAAAAATCTGACGTTCTGCAATTCACTCAGAAATGGTGCCAAACTGTTGCAAACGATCCCCTGAAAGGTTTTTCGGTGGAAACAGATGGGTTTTTATCATCAGAAACGGAATTAGCCCTCGACGTCTGAACAACTTTTTTTTGAAAAAAACCCTAAGCCGCGCGGTCACAATTTCAGAAAAAATCTGACGTTCTGCAATTCACTCAGAAATGGTGCCAAACTGTTGCGAACGATCCCCTGAAAGGTTTTTCGGTGGAAACAAATGGGTTTTTATCATCGTTAAAAGGAATTAGTCCTCAACCTCGGAACAACTTTTTTTTGAAAAAAACCCTAAGCCGCGCGGTCACAATTTCAGTAAAAATCTGACGTTCTGCAATTCTCTCAGAAATGGTGCCAAACTGTTGCGAACGATCCCCTGAAAGGTTTTTTGGTGGAAACAGATGGGTTTTTATCATCGGAAACAGAATTTGCCCTCGACGTCTGAACAAATTTTTTTTGAAAAAAACCCTAAGCCGCCCGGTCACAATTTCAGCAAAAATCTGACGTTCTGCAATTCACTCAGAAATGGTGCCAAACTGTTGCAAACGATCCCCTGAAAGGTTTTTCGGTGGAAACAGATGGGTTTTTATCATCAGAAACGGAATTAGCCCTCGACGTCTGAACAACTTTTTTTTGAAAAAAACCCTAAGCCGCGCGGTCACAATTTCAGAAAAAATCTGACGTTCTGCAATTCACTCAGAAATGGTGCCAAACTGTTGCACACGATCCCCTGAAAGGTTTTTTGGTGGAAACAGATGGGTTTTTATCATCGGAAACAGAATTAGCCCTCGACATCTGAACAAATTTTTTTTGAAAAAAACCCTAAGCCGCGCGGTCACAATTTCAGCAAAAATCTGACGTTCTGCAATTTACTCAGAAATGGTGCCAAACTGTTGCAAACGATCCCCTGAAAGGTTTTTCGGTGGAAACAGATGGGTTTTTATCATCGGAAACAGAATTAGCCCTCCACGTCTGAACAACTTCTTTTTGAAAAAAACCCTAAGCCGCGCGGTCACAATTTCAGCAAAAATCTGACGTTCTGCAATTCACTCGGAAATGGTGCCAAACTGTTGCAAACGATCCCCTGGAAGGTTTTTCGGTGGAAACAGATGGGTTTTTATCATCGGAAACGGAGTTAGCCCTCGACGTCTGAACAACTTTTTTTTGAAAAAAACCCTAAGCCGCGCGGTCACAATTTCAGCAAAAATCTGACGTTCTGCAATTCACTCAGAAATGGTGCCAAACTGTTGAGAACGATCCCCTGAAAGGTTTTTCGGTGGAAACAAATGGGTTTTTATCATTGGAAATGGAATTAGTCCTCGACCTCGGAACAACTTTTTTTTGAAAAAAACCCTAAGCCGCGCGGTCACAATTTCAGCAAAAATCTGTCGTTCTGCAATTTACTCAAAAATTGTGCCTAACTGTTGCAAACGATCCCCTGAAAGTTTTTTCGGTGGAAACAGATGGGTTTTTATCATCGGAAAAAGAATTAGCCCTCGACGTCTGAACAACTTTTTTTTAAAAAAAACCCTAAGCCGCGCGGTCACAATTTCAGCAAAAATCTGACGTTCTGCAATTCACTCAGAAATGGTGCCAAACTGTTGCAGACGATCCCCTGAAAGGTTTTTTGGTGGAAACAGATGGGTTTTTATCATCGGAAATGGAATTAGCCCTCGACATCTGAACAAATTTTTTTTGAAAAAAACCCTAAGCCGCGCGGTCACAATTTCAGCAAAAATCTGACGTTCTGCAATTTACTCAGAAATGGTGCCAAACTGTTGCAAACGATCCCCTGAAAGGTTTTTCGGTGGAAACAGATGGGTTTTTATCATCGGAAACAGAATTAGCCCTCGACGTCTGAACAACTTCTTTTTGAAAAAAACCCTAAGCCGCGCGGTCACAATTTCAGCAAAAATCTGACGTTCTGCAATTCACTCGGAAATGGTGCCAAACTGTTGCAAACGATCCCCTGGAAGGTTTTTCGGTGGAAACAGATGGGTTTTTATCATCGGAAACGGAGTTAGCCCTCGACGTCTGAACAACTTTTTTTTGAAAAAAACCCTAAGCCGCGCGGTCACAATTTCAGCAAAAATCTGACGTTCTGCAATTCACTCAGAAATGGTGCCAAACTGTTGAGAACGATCCCCTGAAAGGTTTTTCGGTGGAAACAAATGGGTTTTTATCATCGGAAATGGAATTAGTCCTCGACCTCGGAACAACTTTTTTTTGAAAAAAACCCTAAGCCGCGCGGTCACAATTTCAGCAAAAATCTGTCGTTCTGCAATTTACTCAAAAATTGTGCCTAACTGTTGCAAACGATCCCCTGAAAGGTTTTTCGGTGGAAACAGATGGGTTTTTATCATCGGAAACGGTATTAGCCCTCGACGTCTGAACAACTTTTTTTTTAAAAAAAACCCTAAGCCGCGCGGTCACAATTTCAGTAAAAATCTGACGTTCTGCAATTCTCTCAGAAATGGTGCCAAACTGTTGCGAACGATCCCCTGAAAAGTTTTTTCGGTGGAAACAGATGGGTTTTTATCATCGGAAACAGAATTTGCCCTCGACGTCTGAACAAATTTTTTTTTGAAAAAAACCCTAAGCCGCCCGGTCACAATTTCAGCAAAAATCTGACGTTCTGCAATTCACTCAGAAATGGTGCCAAACTGTTGCAAACGATCCCCTGAAAGTTTTTTCGGTGGAAACAGATGGGTTTTTATCATCGGAAAAAGAATTTGCCTTCGACCTCTGAACAAGTTTTTTTTGAAAAAAACCCTAAGCCGCGCGGTCACAATTTCAGAAAAAATCTGACGTTCTGCAATTCACTCAGAAATGGTGCCAAACTGTTGCAAACGATCCCCTGAAAGGTTTTTCAGTGGAAACAAATAGGTTTTTATCATCGGAAATTGCATCAGCCCTCGACGTCTGAACAACTTTTTTTTGAAAAAACCCTAAGCCGCGCGGTCACAATTTCAGCAAAAATCTGACGTTCTGCAATTCACTCAGAAATGGTGCCAAACTGTTGCGAACGATCCCCTGAAAGGTTTTTCGGTGGAAACAGATGGGTTTTTATCATCGGAAACGGAATTAGCCCTCGACGTCTGAACAACTTCTTTTTGAAAAAAACCCTAAGCCGCGCGGTCACAATTTCAGCAAAAATCTGACGTTCTGCAATTCACTCGGAAATGGTGCCAAACTGTTGCAAACGATCCCCTGAAAGGTTTTTCGGTGGAAACAGATGGTTTTTTATCATCGGAAACGGAATTAGCCCTCGACGTCTGAACAACTTTTTTTTGAAAAAAACCCTAAGCCGCGCGGTCACAATTTCAGAAAAAATCTGACGTTCTGCAATTCACTCAGAAATGGTGCCAAACTGTTGAGAACGATCCCCTGAAAGGTTTTTCGGTGGAAACAAATGGGTTTTTATCATCGGAAATGGAATTAGTCCTCGACCTCGGAACAACTTTTTTTTGAAAAAAACCCTAAGCCGCGCGGTCACAATTTCAGCAAAAATCTGTCGTTCTGCAATTTACTCAAAAATTGTGCCTAACTGTTGCAAACGATCCCCTGAAAGGTTTTTCGGTGGAAACAGATGGGTTTTTATCATCGGAAATGGAATTAGCCCTCGACGTCTGAACAACTTTTTTTTAAAAAAAAAACCCTAAGCCGCGCGGTCACAATTTCAGTAAAAATCTGACGTTCTGCAATTCTCTCAGAAATGGTGCCAAACTGTTGCGAACGATCCCCTGAAAAGTTTTTTGGTGGAAACAGATGGGTTTTTATCATCGGAAACAGAATTTGCCCTCGACGTCTGAACAAATTTTTTTTGGAAAAAACCCTAAGCCGCCCGGTCACAATTTCAGCAAAAATCTGACGTTCTGCAATTCACTCAGAAATGGTGCCAAACTGTTGCAAACGATCCCCTGAAAGGTTTTTCGGTGGAAACAGATGGGTTTTTATCATCAGAAACGGAATTAGCCCTCGACGTCTGAACAACTTTTTTTTGAAAAAAACCCTAAGCCGCGCGGTCACAATTTCAGAAAAAATCTGACGTTCTGCACTTCACTCAGAAATGGTGCCAAACTGTTGCGAACGATCCCCTGAAAGGTTTTTCGGTGGAAACAAATGGGTTTTTATCATCGTTAAAAGGAATTAGTCCTCGACCTCGGAACAACTTTTTTTTGAAAAAAACCCTAAGCCGCGCGGTCACAATTTCAGCAAAAATCTGTCGTTCTGCAATTTACTCAAAAATTGTGCCTAACTGTTGCAAACGATCCCCTGAAAGGTTTTTCGGTGGAAACAGATGGGTTTTTATCATTGGAAACGGAATTAGCCCTCGACGTCTGAACAACTTTTTTTTAAAAAAAACCCTAAGCCGCGCGGTCACAATTTCAGCAAAAATCTGACGTTCTGCAATTCTCTCAGAAATGGTGCCAAACTGTTGCAAACGAACCCCTGAAAGGTTTTTCGGTGGAAAAAGATGGGTTTTTATCATCGGAAAAAGAATTAGCCCTCGACCTCTGAACAAGTTTTTTTTTGAAAAAAACCCTAAGCCGCGCGGTCACAATTTCAGAAAAAATCTGACGTTCTGCAATTCACTCAGTAATGGTGCCAAACTGTTGCGAAAGATCCCCTGAAAGGTTTTTCGGTGGAAACAGATGGGTTTTTATCATCGGAAAAAGAATTAGCCCTCGACCTCTGAACAAGTTTTTTTTTGAAAAAAACCCTAAGCCGCGCGGTCACAATTTCAGAAAAAATCTGACGTTCTGCAATTCACTCAGAAATGGTGCCAAACTGTTGCGAACGATCCCCTGAAATGTTTTTCGGTGGAAACAGATGGGTTTTTATCATCGGAAACAGAATTAGCCCTTGACGTGTGAACAACTTTTTTTAAAAAAAAACCCTAAGCCGCGCGGTCACAATTTCAGCAAAAATCTGACGTTCTGCAATTCACTCAAAAATTGTGCCAAACTGTTGCAAACGATCCCCTGAAAGGTTTTTCGGTGGAAACAGATGGGTTTTTATCATCGGAAACAGAATTAGCCCTCGACGTCTGAACAACTTTTTTTTTAAAAAAACCCTAAGCCGCGCGGTCACAATTTCAGTAAAAATCTGATGTTCTGCAATTCTCTCAGAAATGGTGCCAAACTGTTGCGAACGATCCCCTGAAAGGTTTTTTGGTGGAAACAGATGGGTTTTTATCATCGGAAACAGAATTAGCCCTCGACATCTGAACAATTTTTTTTTGAAAAAAACCCTAAGCCGCGCGGTCACAATTTCAGCAAAAATCTGACGTTCTGCAATTTACTCAGAAATGGTGCCAAACTCTGGCAAACGATCCCCTGAAAGGTTTTTCGGTGGAAACAGATGGGTTTTTATCATCGGAAAAAGAATTAGCCCTCGACGTCTGAACAACTTCTTTTTGAAAAAAACCCTAAGCCGCGCGGTCACAATTTCAGCAAAAATCTGACGTTCTGCAATTCACTCGGAAATGGTGCCAAACTGTTGCAAACGATCCCCTGGAAGGTTTTTCGGTGGAAACAGATGGGTTTTTATCATCGGAAACGGAATTAGCCCTCGACGTCTGAACAACTTTTTTTTTAAAAAAACCCTAAGCCGCGCGGTCACAATTTCAGAAAAAATCTGACGTTCTGCAATTCACTCAGAAATGGTGCCAAACTGTTGAGAACGATCCCCTGAAAGGTTTTTCGGTGGAAACAAATGGGTTTTTATCATCGGAAATGGAATTAGTCCTCGACCTCGGAACAACTTTTTTTTGAAAAAAACCCTAAGCCGCGCGGTCACAATTTCAGCAAAAATCTGTCGTTCTGCAATTTACTCAAAAATTGTGCCTAGCTGTTGCAAACGATCCCCTGAAAGGTTTTTCGGTGGAAACAGATGGGTTTTTATCATCGGAAACGGAATTAGCCCTCGACGTCTGAACAACTTTTTTTTTTAAAAAAAACCCTAAGCCGCGCGGTCACAATTTCAGTAAAAATCTGACGTTCTGCAATTCTCTCAGAAATGGTGCCAAACTGTTGCGAACGATCCCCTGAAAGGTTTTTTGGTGGAAACAGATGGGTTTTTATCATCGGAAACAGAATTTGCCCTCGACGTCTGAACAAATTTTTTTTGAAAAAAACCCTAAGCCGCCCGGTCACAATTTCAGCAAAAATCTGACGTTCTGCAATTCACTCAGAAATGGTGCCAAACTGTTGCAAACGATCCCCTGAAAGGTTTTTCAGTGGAAACAAATAGGTTTTTATCATCGGAAATTGCATCAGCCCTCGACGTCTGAACAACTTTTTTTTGAAAAAACCCTAAGCCGCGCGGTCACAATTTCAGCAAAAATCTGACGTTCTGCAATTCACTCAGAAATGGTGCCAAACTGTTGCGAACGATCCCCTGAAAGGTTTTTCGGTGGAAACAGATGGGTTTTTATCATCGGAAACGGAATTAGCCCTCGACGTCTGAACAACTTCTTTTTGAAAAAAACCCTAAGCCGCGCGGTCACAATTTCAGCAAAAATCTGACGTTCTGCAATTCACTCGGAAATGGTGCCAAACTGTTGCAAACGATCCCCTGAAAGGTTTTTCGGTGGAAACAGATGGTTTTTTATCATCGGAAACGGAATTAGCCCTCGACGTCTGAACAACTTTTTTTTGAAAAAAACCCTAAGCCGCGCGGTCACAATTTCAGAAAAAATCTGACGTTCTGCAATTCACTCAGAAATGGTGCCAAACTGTTGAGAACGATCCCCTGAAAGGTTTTTCGGTGGAAACAAATGGGTTTTTATCATCGGAAATGGAATTAGTCCTCGACCTCGGAACAACTTTTTTTTGAAAAAAACCCTAAGCCGCGCGGTCACAATTTCAGCAAAAATCTGTCGTTCTGCAATTTACTCAAAAATTGTGCCTAACTGTTGCAAACGATCCCCTGAAAGGTTTTTCGGTGGAAACAGATGGGTTTTTATCATCGGAAATGGAATTAGCCCTCGACGTCTGAACAACTTTTTTTTTTAAAAAAAACCCTAAGCCGCGCGGTCACAATTTCAGTAAAAATCTGACGTTCTGCAATTCTCTCAGAAATGGTGCCAAACTGTTGCGAACGATCCCCTGAAAAGTTTTTTGGTGGAAACAGATGGGTTTTTATCATCGGAAACAGAATTTGCCCTCGACGTCTGAACAAATTTTTTTTGGAAAAAACCCTAAGCCGCCCGGTCACAATTTCAGCAAAAATCTGACGTTCTGCAATTCACTCAGAAATGGTGCCAAACTGTTGCAAACGATCCCCTGAAAGGTTTTTCGGTGGAAACAGATGGGTTTTTATCATCAGAAACGGAATTAGCCCTCGACGTCTGAACAACTTTTTTTTGAAAAAAACCCTAAGCCGCGCGGTCACAATTTCAGAAAAAATCTGACGTTCTGCACTTCACTCAGAAATGGTGCCAAACTGTTGCGAACGATCCCCTGAAAGGTTTTTCGGTGGAAACAAATGGGTTTTTATCATCGTTAAAAGGAATTAGTCCTCGACCTCGGAACAACTTTTTTTTGAAAAAAACCCTAAGCCGCGCGGTCACAATTTCAGCAAAAATCTGTCGTTCTGCAATTTACTCAAAAATTGTGCCTAACTGTTGCAAACGATCCCCTGAAAGGTTTTTCGGTGGAAACAGATGGGTTTTTATCATTGGAAACGGAATTAGCCCTCGACGTCTGAACAACTTTTTTTTAAAAAAAACCCTAAGCCGCGCGGTCACAATTTCAGCAAAAATCTGACGTTCTGCAATTCACTCAAAAATGGTGCCAAACTGTTGCAAACGATCCCCTGAAAGGTTTTTCGGTGGAAACAGATGGGTTTTTATCATCGGAAACAGAATTAGCCCTCGACGTCTGAACAACTTTTTTTTGAAAAAAACCCTAAGCCGCGCGGTCACAATTTCAGAAAAAATCTGACGTTCTGCAATTCACTCAGAAATGGTGCCAAACTGTTGCGAACGATCCCCTGAAAGGTTTTTCGGTGGAAACAAATGGGTTTTTATCATCGTTAAAAGGAATTAGTCCTCGACCTCGGAACAACTTTTTTTTGAAAAAAACCCTAAGCCGCGCGGTCACAATTTCAGCAAAAATCTGTCGTTCTGCAATTTACTCAAAAATTGTGCCTAACTGTTGCAAACGATCCCCTGAAAGGTTTTTCGGTGGAAACAGATGGGTTTTTATCATTGGAAACGGAATTAGCCCTCGACGTCTGAACAACTTTTTTTTTTAAAAAACCCTAAGCCGCGCGGTCACAATTTCAGCAAAAATCTGACGTTCTGCAATTCTCTCAGAAATGGTGCCAAACTGTTGCAAACGATCCCCTGAAAGGTTTTTCGGTGGAAAAAGATGGGTTTTTATCATCGGAAAAAGAATTAGCCCTCGACCTCTGAACAAGTTTTTTTTTGAAAAAAACCCTAAGCCGCGCGGTCACAATTTCAGAAAAAATCTGACGTTCTGCAATTCACTCAGAAATGGTGCCAAACTGTTGCGAAAGATCCCCTGAAAGGTTTTTCGGTGGAAACAGATGGGTTTTTATCATCGGAAAAAGAATTAGCCCTCGACCTCTGAACAAGTTTTTTTTTGAAAAAAACCCTAAGCCGCGCGGTCACAATTTCAGAAAAAATCTGACGTTCTGCAATTCACTCAGAAATGGTGCCAAACTGTTGCGAACGATCCCCTGAAATGTTTTTCGGTGGAAACAGATGGGTTTTTATCATCGGAAACAGAATTAGCCCTTGACGTGTGAACAACTTTTTTTAAAAAAAAACCCTAAGCCGCGCGGTCACAATTTCAGCAAAAATCTGACGTTCTGCAATTCACTCAAAAATTGTGCCAAACTGTTGCAAACGATCCCCTGAAAGGTTTTTCGGTGGAAACAGATGGGTTTTTATCATCGGAAACAGAATTAGCCCTCAACGTCTGAACAACTTTTTTTTAAAAAAAACCCTAAGCCGCGCGGTCACAATTTCAGTAAAAATCTGATGTTCTGCAATTCTCTCAGAAATGGTGCCAAACTGTTGCGAACGATCCCCTGAAAGGTTTTTTGGTGGAAACAGATGGGTTTTTATCATCGGAAACAGAATTAGCCCTCGACATCTGAACAATTTTTTTTTGAAAAAAACCCTAAGCCGCGCGGTCACAATTTCAGCAAAAATCTGACGTTCTGCAATTTACTCAGAAATGGTGCCAAACTCTGGCAAACGATCCCCTGAAAGGTTTTTCGGTGGAAACAGATGGGTTTTTATCATCGGAAAAAGAATTAGCCCTCGACGTCTGAACAACTTTTTTTTGAAAAAAACCCTAAGCCGCGCGGTCACAATTTCAGCAAAAATCTGACGTTCTGCAATTCACTCGGAAATGGTGCCAAACTGTTGCAAACGATCCCCTGGAAGGTTTTTCGGTGGAAACAGATGGGTTTTTATCATCGGAAACGGAATTAGCCCTCGACGTCTGAACAACTTTTTTTTAAAAAAAACCCTAAGCCGCGCGGTCACAATTTCAGAAAAAATCTGACGTTCTGCAATTCACTCAGAAATGGTGCCAAACTGTTGAGAACGATCCCCTGAAAGGTTTTTCGGTGGAAACAAATGGGTTTTTATCATCGGAAATGGAATTAGTCCTCGACCTCGGAACAACTTTTTTTTGAAAAAAACCCTAAGCCGCGCGGTCACAATTTCAGCAAAAATCTGTCGTTCTGCAATTTACTCAAAAATTGTGCCTAGCTGTTGCAAACGATCCCCTGAAAGGTTTTTCGGTGGAAACAGATGGGTTTTTATCATCGGAAACGGAATTAGCCCTCGACGTCTGAACAACTTTTTTTTTTAAAAAAAACCCTAAGCCGCGCGGTCACAATTTCAGTAAAAATCTGACGTTCTGCAATTCTCTCAGAAATGGTGCCAAACTGTTGCGAACGATCCCCTGAAAGGTTTTTTGGTGGAAACAGATGGGTTTTTATCATCGGAAACAGAATTTGCCCTCGACGTCTGAACAACTTTTTTTTGAAAAAAACCCTAAGCCGCGCGGTCACAATTTCAGAAAAAATCTGACGTTCTGCAATTCACTTCGAAATGGTGCCAAACTGTTGCACACGATCCCCTGAAAGGTTTTTTGGTGGAAACAGATGGGTTTTTATCATCGGAAACAGAATTAGCCCTCGACATCTGAACAAATTTTTTTTGAAAAAAACCCTAAGCCGCGCGGTCACAATTTCAGCAAAAATCTGACGTTCTGCAATTTACTCAGAAATGGTGCCAAACTGTTGCAAACGATCCCCTGAAAGGTTTTTCGGTGGAAACAGATGGGTTTTTATCATCGGAAAAAGAATTAGCCCTCGACGTCTGAACAACTTCTTTTTGAAAAAAACCCTAAGCCGCGCAGTCACAATTTCAGCAAAAATCTGACGTTCTGCAATTCACTCGGAAATGGTGCCAAACTGTTGCAAACGATCCCCTGGAAGGTTTTTCGGTGGAAACAGATGGGTTTTTATCATCGGAAACGGAATTAGCCCTCGACGTCTGAACAACTTTTTTTTGAAAAAAACCCTAAGCCGCGCGGTCACAATTTCAGAAAAAATCTGACGTTCTGCAATTCACTCAGAAATGGTGCCAAACTGTTGAGAACGATCCCCTGAAAGGTTTTTCGGTGGAAACAAATGGGTTTTTATCATCGGAAATGGAATTAGTCCTCGACCTCGGAACAACATTTTTTTGAAAAAAACCCTAAGCCGCGCGGTCACAATTTCAGCAAAAATCTGTCGTTCTGCAATTTACAGTGGTACCCCGCAAGACGAACGCCTCGCGAGACGAAAAACTCGCAAAACGAAAGGTTTTTTCGTTTTCGAGTTGCCTCGCAAGACGAATTTCCCTATGGGCTTGCTTCGCAAAACGAAGCTTGCCCCGGGGACAGCGGATCTTCTCTTTGAAGCAAGGGGCCGCGGGGAGATAGCGATCTCCCTGCAGCCCCTTGCTGCAAAAGACCGGGGGAAGCGGGGAAGCGAAGCGCTTCGCTTCCCGCTTCCCCCGCACCTCTTCTAAAGCAAGGGGCTGGGGGGAGATAGCGATCTCCCCGCAGCCCCTTGCAGCAAAAGATGTCGGGGGAAGCGGGAAGCGAAGCGCTTCGCTTCCCGCTTCCCCCGCACCTCTTCTAAAGCAAGGGGCTGGGGGGAGATAGCGATCTCCCCCCAGCCCCTTGCAGCGAAAGATGTCGGGGGAAGCGGGAAGCGAAGCGCTTCGCTTCCCGCTTCCCCCGCACCTCTTCTAAAGCAAGGGGCTGGGGGGAGATAGCGATCTCCCCCCAGCCCCTTGCAGCAAAAGATGTCGGGGGAAGCGGGAAGCGAAGCGCTTCGCTTCCCGCTTCCCCCGCACCTCTTCTAAAGCAAGGGGCTGGGGGGAGATAGCGATCTCCCCCCAGCCCCTTGCAGCGAAAGATGTCGGGGGAAGCGGGAAGCGAAGCGCTTCGTTTCCCGCTTCCCCCGCACCTCTTCTAAAGCAAGGGGCTGGGGGGAGATAGCGATCTCCCCCCAGCCCCTTGCAGCGAAAGATGTCGGGGGAAGCGGGAAGCGAAGCGCTTCGCTTCCCGCTTCCCCCGCACCTCTTCTAAAGCAAGGGGCTGGGGGGAGATAGCGATCTCCCCCCAGCCCCTTGCAGCGAAAGATGTCGGGGGAAGCGGGAAGCGAAGCGCTTCGCTTCCCGCTTCCCCCGCACCTCTTCTAAAGCAAGGGGCTGGGGGGAGATAGCGATCTCCCCCCAGCCCCTTGCAGCGAAAGATGTCGGGGGAAGCGGGAAGCGAAGCGCTTCGCTTCCCGCTTCCCCCGCACCTCTTCTAAAGCAAGGGGCTGGGGGGAGATAGCGATCTCCCCCCAGCCCCTTGCAGCAAAAGACGTCGGGGGAAGCGGGGAAGCGAAGCGCTTCGCTTCCCGCTTCCCCCGCACCTCTTCTAAAGCAAGGGGCTGGGGGGAGATAGCGATCTCCCCCCAGCCCCTTGCAGCGAAAGATGTCAGGGGAAGCGGGAAGCGAAGCGCTTCGCTTCCCCGCTTCCCCCGACGTCTTTTGCTGCAAGGGGCTGGGGGGAGATCGCTATCTCCCCCCAGCCCCTTGCTTTAGAAGAGGTGCGGGGGAAGCGGGAAGCGAAGCGCTTCGCTTCCCGCTTCCCCCGACATCTTTTGCTGCAAGCGGCTGAAGGGAGATCGCTTCTCCCGGTGCTCCGAAGCCGGGCGGGGGGCATGGGACACCTCCCGCCGCAGCGGGGACACCTTTTGAAGGCAGGCGGGGGGGGCAAAGACTTTGGCCCCCCGCCCGCCTTCAGAAGAGGTCCAGGACCTCTTCTGAAGGCTGGCGGGGGGCAAAAGTCTTTGTCCCCCCTGCCTGCCTTCCCAGGGGCTTTTAAATCGCCCCGGACAGCGGAGAAGTCCTCCGCTGTCCGGGGCGATTTTAAAATGCCGCCCGCCAGCATTTTAAGATCGCCCCGCACAGCGGAGAAGTCCTCCGCTGTTCCGGGGTTTTTTAAAATGCTGGGGGTGGGAAGAAAAGCCCTTGTCCCCCCCCCCCAGCCTTCAGACGAGGTCCGGGGACAGACTGTCCCCGGACCTGGTCTGAAGTCGGTTTCCCTAGGAACGCATTAATTGATTTTCAATGCATTCCTATGGGAAACCGTGCATCGCAAGACGAAAAAACCGCAAGACGAAGAGAATTGCGGAACGAATTAATTTCGTCTTGCGAGGAACCACTGTACTCAAAAATTGTGCCTAACTGTTGCAAACGATCCCCTGAAAGGTTTTTCGGTGGAAACAGATGGGTTTTTATCATCGGAAACGGAATTAGCCCTCGACGTCTGAACAACTTTTTTTTATAAAAAAAACCCTAAGCCGCGCGGTCACAATTTCAGTAAAAATCTGACGTTCTGCAATTCTCTCAGAAATGGTGCCAAACTGTTGCGAACGATCCCCTGAAAGGTTTTTTGGTGGAAACAGATGGGTTTTTATCATCGGAAACAGAATTTGCCCTCGACGTCTGAACAATTTTTTTTTGAAAAAAACCCTAAGCCGCCCGGTCACAATTTCAGCAAAAATCTGACGTTCTGCAATTCACTCAGAAATGGTGCCAAACTGTTGCAAACGATCCCCTGAAAGGTTTTTCGGTGGAAACAGATGGGTTTTTATCATCAGAAACGGAATTAGCCCTCGACGTCTGAACAACTTTTTTTTGAAAAAAACCCTAAGCCGCGCGGTCACAATTTCAGAAAAAATCTGACGTTCTGCAATTCACTCAGAAATGGTGCCAAACTGTTGCAAAAAGATCCCCTGAAAGCTTTTTCGGTGGAAACAAATGGGTTTTTATCATCGTTAAAAGGAATTAGTCCTCGACCTCGGAACAACTTTTTTTTGAAAAAAACCCTAAGCCGCGCGGTCACAATTTCAGCAAAAATCTGTCGTTCTGCAATTTACTCAAAAATTGTGCCTAACTGTTGCAAACGATCCCCTGAAAGGTTTTTCGGTGGAAAAAGATGGGTTTTTATCATCGGAAAAAGAATTAGCCCTCGACCTCTGAACGAGTTTTTTTTTGAAAAAAACCCTAAGCCGCGCGGTCACAATTTCAGAAAAAATCTGACGTTCTGCAATTCACTCAGAAATGGTGCCAAACTGTTGCGAACGATCCCCTGAAAGGTTTTTCGGTGGAAACAGATGGGTTTTTATCATCGGAAACGGAATTAGCCCTCGACGTCTGAACAACTTTTTTTTAAAAAAAAAACCCTACGCCGCGCGGTCACAATTTCAGCAAAAATCTGACGTTCTGCAATTCACTCAAAAATTGTGCCTAACTGTTGCAAACGATCCCCTGAAAGGTTTTTCGGTGGAAACAGATGGGTTTTTATCATCGGAAAAAGAATTAGCCCTCGACCTCTGAACAAGTTTTTTTTTGAAAAAAACCCTAAGCCGCGCGGTCACAATTTCAGAAAAAATCTGACGTTCTGCAATTCACTCAGAAATGGTGCCAAACTGTTGCGAACGATCCCCTGAAATGTTTTTCGGTGGAAACAGATGGGTTTTTATCATCGGAAACAGAATTAGCCCTCGACGTGTGAACAACTTTTTTTAAAAAAAAACCCTAAGCCGCGCGGTCACAATTTCAGCAAAAATCTGACGTTCTGCAATTCACTCAAAAATTGTGCCTAACTGTTGCAAACGATCCCCTGAAAGGTTTTTCGGTGGAAACAGATGGGTTTTTATCATCTTAAACAGAATTAGCCCTCGACGTCTGAACAACTTTTTTTTAAAAAAAACCCTAAGCCGCGCGGTCACAATTTCAGTAAAAATCTGATGTTCTGCAATTCTCTCAGAAATGGTGCCAAACTGTTGCGAACGATCCCCTGAAAGGTTTTTTGGTGGAAACAGATGGGTTTTTATCATCGGAAACAGAATTAGCCCTCGACATCTGAACAATTTTTTTTTGAAAAAAACCCTAAGCCGCGCGGTCACAATTTCAGCAAAAATCTGACGTTCTGCAATTTACTCAGAAATGGTGCCAAACTGTTGCAAACGATCCCCTGAAAGGTTTTTCGGTGGAAACAGATGGGTTTTTATCATCGGAAAAAGAATTTGCCCTCGACCTCTGAACAAGTTTTTTTTGAAAAAAAACCTAAGCCGCGCGGTCACAATTTCAGCAAAAATCTGACGTTCTGCAATTCACTCAGAAATGGTGCCAAACTGTTGCGAACGATCCCCTGAAAGGTTTTTCGGTGGAAACAAATGGGTTTTTTTCATCGGAAATGGAATTATCCCGCGACGTCTGAACAACTTTTTTTTGAAAAAAACCCTAAGCCGCGCGGTCACAATTTCAGCAAAAATCTGACGTTCTGCAATTCACTCAGAAATGGTGCCAAACTGTTGCAAACGATCCCCCGAAAGGTTTTTTGGTGGAAACAGATGGGTTTTTATCATCGGAAATGGAATTAGCCCTCGACGTCTGAACAACTTTTTTTTGAAAAAAACCCTAAGCCGCGCGGTCACAATTTCAGCTAAAATCTGACGTTCTGCAATTCAGTCAAAAATTGTGCCAAACTGTTGCGAACGATCCCCTGAAAGGTTTTTCGGTGGAAACAGATGGGTTTTTATCATCGGAAATAGAATTAGCCCTCGACGTCTGAACAACTTTTTTTTGAAAAAAACCCTAAGCCGCGCGGTCACAATTTCAGCAAAAATCTGACGTTCTGCAATTCACTCAGAAATGGTGCCAAACTGTTGCAAACGATCCCCTGAAAGGTTTTTCGGTGGAAACAGATGGGTTTTTATCATCGGAAAAAGAATTAGCCCTCGAGCTCTGAACAAGTTTTTTTTTGAAAAAAACCCTAAGCCGCGGGGTCACAATTTCAGAAAAAATCTGACGTTCTGCAATTGACTCAGAAATGGTGCCAAACTGTTGCGAACGATCCCCTGAAATGTTTTTCGGTGGAAACAGATGGGTTTTTATCATCGGAAACAGAATTAGCCCTCGACGTGTGAACAACTTTTTTTTGAAAAAAACCCTAAGCCGCGCGGTCACAATTTCAGCAAAAATCTGACGTTCTGCAATTCACTCAAAAATTGTGCCTAACTGTTGCAAACGATCCCCTGAAAGGTTTTTTGGTGGAAACAGATGGGTTTTTATCATCGGAAACAGAATTAGCCCTCGACATCTGAACAATTTTTTTTTGAAAAAAACCCTAAGCCGCGCGGTCACAATTTCAGCAAAAATCTGACGTTCTGCAATTGACTCAGAAATGGTGCCAAACTGTTGCAAACGATCCCCTGAAAGGTTTTTCGGTGGAAACAGATGGGTTTTTATCATCGGAAAAAGAATTTGCCCTCGACCTCTGAACAAGTTTTTTTTGAAAAAAACCCTAAGCCGCGCGGTCACAATTTCAGCAAAAATCTGACGTTCTGCAATTCACTCAGAAATGGTGCCAAACTGTTGCGAACGATCCCCTGAAAGGTTTTTCGGTGGAAACAAATGGGTTTTTATCATCGGAAATGGAATTATCCCGCGACGTCTGAACAACTTTTTTTTGAAAAAAACCCTAAGCCGCGCGGTCACAATTTCAGCAAAAATCTGACGTTCTGCAATTCACTCAGAAATGGTGCCAAACTGTTGCAAACGATCCCCCGAAAGGTTTTTTGGTGGAAACAGATGGGTTTTTATCATCGGAAATGGAATTAGCCCTCGACGTCTGAACAACTTTTTTTTGAAAAAAACCCTAAGCCACGCGGTCACAATTTCAGCAAAAATCTGACGTTCTGCAATTCACTCAAAAATTGTGCCAAACTGTTGCAAACGATCCCCTGAAAGGTTTTTCGGTGGAAACAGATGGGTTTTTATCATCGGAAATAGAATTAGCCCTCGACGTCTGAACAACTTTTTTTTGAAAAAAACCCTAAGCCGCGCGGTCACAATCTCAGAAAAAATCTGACGTTCTGCAATTCACTCAGAAATGGTGCCAACCTGTTCCAAATGATCCCCTGAAAGGTTTTTCGGTGGAAACAGATGGGTTTTTATCATCGGAAACAGAATTAGCCCTCGACCTCGGAACAACTTTTTTTGAAAAAACCCTAAGCCGCGCGGTCACAATTTCAGAAAAAATCTGACGTTCTGCAATTCACTCAGAAATGGTGCCAAACTGTTGCAAACGATCCCCTGAAAGGTTTTTCAGTGGAAACAGATGGGTTTTTATCATCGGAAAAAGAATTAGCCCTCGACCTCTGAACAAGTTTTTTTTTGAAAAAAACCCTAAGCCGCGCGGTCACAATTTCAGCAAAAATCTGACGTTCTGCAATTCACTCAAAAATTGTGCCTAACTGTTGCAAACGATCCCTTGAAAGGTTTTTCGGTGGAAACAGATGGGTTTTTATCATCGGAAACGGAATTAGCCCTCGACGTCTGAACAACTTCTTTTTGAAAAAATCCCTAATCCGCGCGGTCACAATTTCAGCAAAAATCTGACGTTCTGCAATTCACTCGGAAATGGTGCCAAACTGTTGCAAACGATCCCCTGAAAGGTTTTTCGGTGGAAACAGATGGGTTTTTATCATCGGAAACGGAATTAGCCCTCGACGTCTGAACAACTTTTTTTTGAAAAAAACCCTAAGCCGCGCGGTCACAATTTCAGAAAAAAACTGACGTTCTGCAATTCACTCAAAAATGGTGCCAAACTGTTGAGAACGATCCCCTGAAAGGTTTTTCGGTGGAAACAAATGGGTTTTTATCATCGGAAATGGAATTAGTCCTCGACCTCGGAAGAACTTTTTTTTGAAAAAAACCCTAAGCCGCGCGGTCACAATTTCAGCAAAAATCTGTCGTTCTGCAATTTACTCAAAAATTGTGCCTAACTGTTGCAAACGATCCCCTGAAAGGTTTTTCGGTGGAAACAGATGGGTTTTTATCATCGGAAACGGAATTAGCCCTCAACGTCTGAACAACTTTTTTTTTTAAAAAAACCCTAAGCCGCGCGGTCACAATTTCAGTAAAAATCTGACGTTCTGCAATTCTCTCAGAAATGGTGCCAAACTGTTGCGAACGATCCCCTGAAAGGTTTTTTGGTGGAAACAGATGGGTTTTTATCATCGGAAACAGAATTAGCCCTCGACGTCTGAACAAATTTTTTTTGAAAAAAACCCTAAGCCGCCCGGTCACAATTTCAGCAAAAATCTGACGTTCTGCAATTCACTCAGAAATGGTGCCAAACTGTTGCAAACGATCCCCTGAAAGGTTTTTCGGTGGAAACAGATGGGTTTTTATCATCAGAAACGGAATTAGCCCTCGACGTCTGAACAACTTTTTTTTGAAAAAAACCCTAAGCCGCGCGGTCACAATTTCAGAAAAAATCTGACGTTCTGCAATTCACTCAGAAATGGTGCCAAACTGTTGCGAACGATCCCATGAAAGGTTTTTCGGTGGAAACAAATGGGTTTTTATCATCGTTAAAAGGAATTAGTCCTCGACCTCGGAACAACTTTTTTTTGAAAAAAACCCTAAGCCGCGCGGTCACAATTTCAGCAAAAATCTGTCGTTCTGCAATTTACTCAAAAATTGTGCCTAACTGTTGCAAATGATCCCCTGAAAGGTTTTTCGGTGGAAACAGATGGGTTTTTATCATCGGAAACAGAATTAGCCCTCGACGTCTGAACAATTTTTTTTTGAAAAAAACCCTAAGCCGCGCGGTCACAATTTCAGAAAAAATCTGACGTTCTGCAATTCACTCAGAAATGGTGCCAAACTGTTGCGAACGATCCCCTGAAAGGTTTTTCGGTGGAAACAAATGGGTTTTTATCATCGGAAACGGAATTAGCCCTCGACGTCTGAACAACTTCTTTTTGAAAAAAACCCAAAGCCGCGCGGTCACAATTTCAGCAAAAATCTGACGTTCTGCAATTCACTCGGAAATGGTGCCAAACTGTTGCAAACGATCCCCTGAAAGGTTTTTCGGTGGAAACAAATGGGTTTTTATCATCGGAAACGGAATTAGCCCTCGACGTCTGAACAACTTTTTTTTGAAAAAAACCCTAAGCCTGCCGGTCACAATTTCAGAAAAAATCTGACGTTCTGCAATTCACTCAGAAATGGTGCCAAACTGTTGCGAACGATCCCCTGAAAGGTTTTTCGGTGGAAACAAATGGGTTTTTATCATCGGAAATGGAATTAGTCCTCGACCTCGGAACAACTTTTTTTTGAAAAAAACCCTAAGCCGCGCGGTCACAATTTCAGCAATAATCTGTCGTTCTGCAATTTACTCAAAAATTGTGCCTAACAGTTGCAAACGATCCCCTGAAAGGTTTTTCGGTGGAAACAGATGGGTTTTTATCATCGGAAACGGAATTAGCCCTCGACGTCTGAACAACTTTTTTTAAAAAAAAAACCCTAAGCCGCGCCGTCACAATTTCAGTAAAAATCTGACGTTCTGCAATTCTCTCAGAAATGGTGCCAAACTGTTGCGAACGATCCCCTGAAAGGTTTTTTGGTGGAAACAGATGGGTTTTTATCATCGGAAACAGAATTAGCCCTCGATGTCTGAACAACTTTTTTTTGAAAAAAACCCTAAGCCGCGCGGTCACAATTTCAGAAAAAATCTGACGTTCTGCAATTCAATCAGAAATGGTGCCAAACTGTTGCGAACGATCCCCTGAAAGGTTTTTCGGTGGAAACAGATGGGTTTTTATCATCGGAAACGGAATTAGCCCTCGACGTCTGAACAACTTTTTTTTGAAAAAAAAACCCTAAGCCGCGCGGTCACAATTTCAGAAAAAATCTGTCGTTCTGCAATTCACTCAGAAATGGTGCCAAACTGTTGCGAACGATCCCCTGAAAGGTTTTTCGGTGGAAACAGATGGGTTTTTATCATCGGAAATGGAATTAGTCCTCGACCTCGGAACAACTTTTTTTTGAAAAAAACTCTAAGCCGCGCGGTCACAATTTCAGAAAAAATCTGACGTTCTGCAATTCACTCAGAAATGGTGCCAAACTGTTGCGAACGATCCCCTGAAAGGTTTTTTGGTGGAAACAGATGGGTTTTTATCATCGGAAATAGAATTAGCCCTCGACGTCTGAACAACTTTTTTTTGAAAAAAACCCTAAGCCGCGCGGTCACAATCTCAGAAAAAATCTGACGATCTGCAATTCACTCAGAAATGGTGCCAACCTGTTCCAAACGATCCCCTGAAAGGTTTTTCGGTGGAAACAGATGGGTTTTTATCATCGGAAACAGAATTAGCCCTCGACCTCGGAACAACTTTTTGTGAAAAAACCCTAAGCCGCGCGGTCACAATTTCAGAAAAAATCTGACGTTCTGCAATTCACACAGAAATGGTGCCAAACTGTTGCAAACGATCCCCTGAAAGGTTTTTCGGTGGAAACAGATGGGTTTTTATCATCGGAAAAAGAATTAGCCCTCGACCTCTGAACAAGTTTTTTTTTGAAAAAAACCCTAAGCCGCGCGGTCACAATTTCAGCAAAAATCTGACGTTCTGCAATTCACTCAAAAATTGTGCCTAACTGTTGCAAACGATCCCCTGAAAGGTTTTTCGGTGGAAACAGATGGGTTTTTATCATCGGAAACAGAATTAGCCCTCGACGTCTGAACAACTTTTTTTTAAAAAAAACCCTAAGCCGCGCGGTCACAATTTCAGTAAAAATCTGACGTTCTGCAATTCTCTCAGAAATGGTGCCAAACTGTTGCGAACGATCCCCTGAAAGGTTTTTTGGTGGAAACAGATGGGTTTTTATCATCGGAAACAGAATTAGCCCTCGACGTCTGAACAATATTTTTTTGAAAAAAACCCTAAGCCGCGCGGTCAGAATTTCAGCAAAAATTTGACGTTCTGCAATTTACTCAGAAATGGTGCCAAACTGTTGCAAATGATCCCCTGAAAAGTTTTTCGGTGGAAACAGATGGGTTTTTATCATCGGAAAAAGAATTTGCCCTCGACCTCTGAACAAGTTTTTTTTGAAAAAAACCCTAAGCCGCGCGGTCACAATCTCAGAAAAAATCTGACGTTCTGCAATTCACTCAGAAATGGTGCCAACCTGTTCCAAATGATCCCCTGAAAGGTTTTTCGGTGGAAACAGATGGGTTTTTATCATCGGAAACAGAATTAGCCCTCGACCTCGGAACAACTTTTTTTGAAAAAACCCTAAGCCGCGCGGTCACAATTTCAGAAAAAATCTGACGTTCTGCAATTCACTCAGAAATGGTGCCAAACTGTTGCAAACGATCCCCTGAAAGGTTTTTCAGTGGAAACAGATGGGTTTTTATCATCGGAAAAAGAATTAGCCCTCGACCTCTGAACAAGTTTTTTTTTGAAAAAAACCCTAAGCCGCGCGGTCACAATTTCAGCAAAAATCTGACGTTCTGCAATTCACTCAAAAATTGTGCCTAACTGTTGCAAACGATCCCTTGAAAGGTTTTTCGGTGGAAACAGATGGGTTTTTATCATCGGAAACGGAATTAGCCCTCGACGTCTGAACAACTTCTTTTTGAAAAAATCCCTAATCCGCGCGGTCACAATTTCAGCAAAAATCTGACGTTCTGCAATTCACTCGGAAATGGTGCCAAACTGTTGCAAACGATCCCCTGAAAGGTTTTTCGGTGGAAACAGATGGGTTTTTATCATCGGAAACGGAATTAGCCCTCGACGTCTGAACAACTTTTTTTTGAAAAAAACCCTAAGCCGCGCGGTCACAATTTCAGAAAAAAACTGACGTTCTGCAATTCACTCAAAAATGGTGCCAAACTGTTGAGAACGATCCCCTGAAAGGTTTTTCGGTGGAAACAAATGGGTTTTTATCATCGGAAATGGAATTAGTCCTCGACCTCGGAAGAACTTTTTTTTGAAAAAAACCCTAAGCCGCGCGGTCACAATTTCAGCAAAAAACTGTCGTTCTGCAATTTACTCAAAAATTGTGCCTAACTGTTGCAAACGATCCCCTGAAAGGTTTTTCGGTGGAAACAGATGGGTTTTTATCATCGGAAACGGAATTAGCCCTCAACGTCTGAACAACTTTTTTTTTTAAAAAAACCCTAAGCCGCGCGGTCACAATTTCAGCAAAAATCTGACGTTCTGCAATTCACTCAGAAATGGTGCCAAACTGTTGCAAACGATCCCCTGAAAGGTTTTTCGGTGGAAACAGATGGGTTTTTATCATCAGAAACGGAATTAGCCCTCGACGTCTGAACAACTTTTTTTTGAAAAAAACCCTAAGCCGCGCGGTCACAATTTCAGCAAAAATCTGACGTTCTGCAATTCACTCAGAAATGGTGCCAAACTGTTGCGAACGATCCCATGAAAGGTTTTTCGGTGGAAACAAATGGGTTTTTATCATCGTTAAAAGGAATTAGTCCTCGACCTCGGAACAACTTTTTTTTGAAAAAAACCCTAAGCCGCGCGGTCACAATTTCAGCAAAAATCTGTCGTTCTGCAATTTACTCAAAAATTGTGCCTAACTGTTGCAAATGATCCCCTGAAAGGTTTTTCGGTGGAAACAGATGGGTTTTTATCATCGGAAACAGAATTAGCCCTCGACGTCTGAACAATTTTTTTTTGAAAAAAACCCTAAGCCGCGCGGTCACAATTTCAGAAAAAATCTGACGTTCTGCAATTCACTCAGAAATGGTGCCAAACTGTTGCGAACGATCCCCTGAAAGGTTTTTCGGTGGAAACAAATGGGTTTTTATCATCGGAAACGGAATTAGCCCTCGACGTCTGAACAACTTCTTTTTGAAAAAAACCCAAAGCCGCGCGGTCACAATTTCAGCAAAAATCTGACGTTCTGCAATTCACTCGGAAATGGTGCCAAACTGTTGCAAACGATCCCCTGAAAGGTTTTTCGGTGGAAACAAATGGGTTTTTATAATCGGAAACGGAATTAGCCCTCGACGTCTGAACAACTTTTTTTTGAAAAAAACCCTAAGCCTGCCGGTCACAATTTCAGAAAAAATCTGACGTTCTGCAATTCACTCAGAAATGGTGCCAAACTGTTGCGAACGATCCCCTGAAAGGTTTTTCGGTGGAAACAAATGGGTTTTTATCATCGGAAATGGAATTAGTCCTCGACCTCGGAACAACTTTTTTTTGAAAAAAACCCTAAGCCGCGCGGTCACAATTTCAGCAAAAATCTGTCGTTCTGCAATTTACTCAAAAATTGTGCCTAACAGTTGCAAACGATCCCCTGAAAGGTTTTTCGGTGGAAACAGATGGGTTTTTATCATCGGAAACGGAATTAGCCCTCGACGTCTGAACAACTTTTTTTAAAAAAAAAACCCTAAGCCGCGCCGTCACAATTTCAGTAAAAATCTGACGTTCTGCAATTCTCTCAGAAATGGTGCCAAACTGTTGCGAACGATCCCCTGAAAGGTTTTTTGGTGGAAACAGATGGGTTTTTATCATCGGAAACAGAATTAGCCCTCGATGTCTGAACAACTTTTTTTTGAAAAAAACCCTAAGCCGCGCGGTCACAATTTCAGAAAAAATCTGACGTTCTGCAATTCAATCAGAAATGGTGCCAAACTGTTGCGAACGATCCCCTGAAAGGTTTTTCGGTGGAAACAGATGGGTTTTTATCATCGGAAACGGAATTAGCCCTCGACGTCTGAACAACTTTTTTTTGAAAAAAAAACCCTAAGCCGCGCGGTCACAATTTCAGAAAAAATCTGACGTTCTGCAATTCACTCAGAAATGGTGCCAAACTGTTGCGAACGATCCCCTGAAAGGTTTTTCGGTGGAAACAGATGGGTTTTTATCATCGGAAATGGAATTAGTCCTCGACCTCGGAACAACTTTTTTTTGAAAAAAACTCTAAGCCGCGCGGTCACAATTTCAGAAAAAATCTGACGTTCTGCAATTCACTCAGAAATGGTGCCAAACTGTTGCGAACGATCCCCTGAAAGGTTTTTTGGTGGAAACAGATGGGTTTTTATCATCGGAAATAGAATTAGCCCTCGACGTCTGAACAACTTTTTTTTGAAAAAAACCCTAAGCCGCGCGGTCACAATCTCAGAAAAAATCTGACGATCTGCAATTCACACAGAAATGGTGCCAACCTGTTCCAAACGATCCCCTGAAAGGTTTTTCGGTGGAAACAGATGGGTTTTTATCATCGGAAACAGAATTAGCCCTCGACCTCGGAACAACTTTTTGTGAAAAAACCCTAAGCCGCGCGGTCACAATTTCAGAAAAAATCTGACGTTCTGCAATTCACACAGAAATGGTGCCAAACTGTTGCAAACGATCCCCTGAAAGGTTTTTCGGTGGAAACAGATGGGTTTTTATCATCGGAAAAAGAATTAGCCCTCGACCTCTGAACAAGTTTTTTTTTGAAAAAAACCCTAAGCCGCGCGGTCACAATTTCAGCAAAAATCTGACGTTCTGCAATTCACTCAAAAATTGTGCCTAACTGTTGCAAACGATCCCCTGAAAGGTTTTTCGGTGGAAACAGATGGGTTTTTATCATCGGAAACAGAATTAGCCCTCGACGTCTGAACAACTTTTTTTTAAAAAAAACCCTAAGCCGCGCGGTCACAATTTCAGTAAAAATCTGACGTTCTGCAATTCTCTCAGAAATGGTGCCAAACTGTTGCGAACGATCCCCTGAAAGGTTTTTTGGTGGAAACAGATGGGTTTTTATCATCGGAAACAGAATTAGCCCTCGACGTCTGAACAATATTTTTTTGAAAAAAACCCTAAGCCGCGCGGTCAGAATTTCAGCAAAAATTTGACGTTCTGCAATTTACTCAGAAATGGTGCCAAACTGTTGCAAATGATCCCCTGAAAAGTTTTTCGGTGGAAACAGATGGGTTTTTATCATCGGAAAAAGAATTTGCCCTCGACCTCTGAACAAGTTTTTTTTGAAAAAAACCCTAAGCCGCGCGGTCACAATTTCAGAAAAAATCTGACGTTCTGCAATTCACTCAGAAATGGTGCCAAACTGTTGCGAACGATCCCCTGAAAGGTTTTTCGGTGGAAACAAATGGGTTTTTATCATCGGAAACGGAATTAGCCCTCGACGTCTGAACAACTTCTTTTTGAAAAAAACCCTAAGCCGCGCGGTCACAATTTCAGCAAAAATCTGACGTTCTGCAATTCACTCGGAAATGGTGCCAAACTGTTGCAAACGATCCCCTGAAAGGTTTTTCGGTGGAAACAGATGGGTTTTTATTATCGGAAACGGAATTAGCCCTCGACGTCTGAACAACTTTTTTTTGAAAAAAACCCTAAGCTTGCCGGTCACAATTTCAGAAAAAATCTGACGTTCTGCAATTCACTCAGAAATGGTGCCAAACTGTTGCGAACGATCCCCTGAAAGGTTTTTCGGTGGAAACAAATGGGTTTTTATCATCGGAAATGGAATTAGTCCTCGACCTCGGAACAACTTTTTTTTGAAAAAAACCCTAAGCCGCACGGTCACAATTTCAGTAAAAATCTGACGTTCTGCAATTCTCTCAGAAATGGTGCCAAACTGTTGCGAACGATCCCCTGAAAGGTTTTTTGGTGGAAACAGATGGGTTTTTATCATCGGAAACAGAATTAGCCCTCGACGTCTGAAGAAATTTTTTTTGAAAAAAACCCTAAGCCGCGCGGTCACAATTTCAGCAAAAATCTGACGTTCTGCAATTCACTCAGAAATGGTGCCAAACTGCTGCAAACGATCCCCTGAAAGGTTTTTCGGTGGAAACAGATGGGTTTTTATCATCAGAAACGGAATTAGCCCTCGACGTCTGAACAACTTTTTTTTGAAAAAAACCCTAAGCCGCGCGGTCACAATTTCAGAAAAAATCTGACGTTCTGCAATTCACTCAGAAATGGTGCCAAACTGTTGCGAACGATCCCCTGAAAGGTTTTTCGGTGGAAACAGATGGGTTTTTATCATCGGAAACAGAATTAGCCCTCGACCTCGGAACAACTTTTTTTGAAAAAACCCTAAGCCGCGCGGTCACAATTTCAGAAAAAATCTGACGTTCTGCAATTCACTCAGAAATGGTGCCAAACTGTTGCAAACGATCCCCTGAAAGGTTTTTCAGTGGAAACAGATGGGTTTTTATCATCGGAAAAAGAATTAGCCCTCGACCTCTGAACAAGTTTTTTTTTGAAAAAAACCCTAAGCCGCGCGGTCACAATTTCAGCAAAAATCTAACGTTCTGCAATTCACTCAAAAATTGTGCCTAACTGTTGCAAACGATCCCTTGAAAGGTTTTTCGGTGGAAACAGATGGGTTTTTATCATCGGAAACGGAATTAGCCCTCGACGTCTGAACAACTTCTTTTTGAAAAAAACCCTAATCCGCGCGGTCACAATTTCAGCAAAAATCTGACGTTCTGCAATTCACTCGGAAATGGTGCCAAACTGTTGCAAACGATCCCCTGAAAGGTTTTTCGGTGGAAACAGATGGGTTTTTATCATCGGAAATGGAATTAGCCCTCGACGTCTGAACAACTTTTTTTTGAAAAAAACCCTAAGCCGCGCGGTCACAATTTCAGAAAAAAACTGACGTTCTGCAATTCACTCAAAAATGGTGCCAAACTGTTGAGAACGATCCCCTGAAAGGTTTTTCGGTGGAAACAAATGGGTTTTTATCATCGGAAATGGAATTAGTCCTCGACCTCGGAAGAACTTTTTTTTGAAAAAAACCCTAAGCCGCGCGGTCACAATTTCAGCAAAAATCTGTCGTTCTGCAATTTACTCAAAAATTGTGCCTAACTGTTGCAAACGATCCCCTGAAAGGTTTTTCGGTGGAAACAGATGGGTTTTTATCATCGGAAACGGAATTAGCCCTCGACGTCTGAACAACTTTTTTTTTAAAAAAAACCCTAAGCCGCGCGGTCACAATTTCAGTAAAAATCTGACGTTCTGCAATTCTCTCAGAAATGGTGCCAAACTGTTGCGAACGATCCCCTGAAAGGTTTTTTGGTGGAAACAGATGGGTTTTTATCATCGGAAACAGAATTAGCCCTCGACGTCTGAACAAATTTTTTTTGAAAAAAACCCTAAGCCGCCCGGTCACAATTTTAGCAAAAATCTGACGTTCTGCAATTCACTCAGAAATGGTGCCAAACTGTTGCAAATGATCCCCTGAAAGGTTTTTCGGTGGAAACAGATGGGTTTTTATCATCAGAAACGGAATTAGCCCTCGACGTCTGAACAACTTTTTTTTGAAAAAAACCCTAAGCCGCGCGGTCACAATTTCAGAAAAAATCTGACGTTCTGCAATTCACTCAGAAATGGTGCCAAACTGTTGCGAACGATCCCATGAAAGGTTTTTCGGTGGAAACAAATGGGTTTTTATCATCGTTAAAAGGAATTAGTCCTCGACCTCGGAACAACTTTTTTTTGAAAAAAACCCTAAGCCGCGCGGTCACAATTTCAGCAAAAATCTGTCGTTCTGCAATTTACTCAAAAATTGTGCCTAACTGTTGCAAATGATCCCCTGAAAGGTTTTTCGGTGGAAACAGATGGGTTTTTATCATCGGAAACAGAATTAGCCCTCGACGTCTGAACAATTTTTTTTTGAAAAAAACCCTAAGCCGCGCGGTCAGAATTTCAGCAAAAATTTGACGTTCTGCAATTTACTCAGAAATGGTGCCAAACTGTTGCAAACGATCCCCTGAAAGGTTTTTCGGTGGAAACAGATGGGTTTTTATCATCGGAAAAAGAATTAGCCCTCGACCTCTGAACAAGTTTTTTTTGAAAAAAACCCTAAGCCGCGCGGTCACAATTTCAGAAAAAATCTGACGTTCTGCAATTCACTCAGAAATGGTGCCAAACTGTTGCGAACGATCCCCTGAAAGGTTTTTCGGTGGAAACAAATGGGTTTTTATCATCGGAAACGGAATTAGCCCTCGACGTCTGAACAACTTCTTTTTGAAAAAAACCCTAAGCCGCGCGGTCACAATTTCAGCAAAAATCTGACGTTCTGCAATTCACTCGGAAATGGTGCCAAACTGTTGCAAACGATCCCCTGAAAGGTTTTTCGGTGGAAACAAATGGGTTTTTATCATCGGAAACGGAATTAGCCCTCGACGTCTGAACAACTTTTTTTTGAAAAAAACCCTAAGCCTGCCGGTCACAATTTCAGAAAAAATCTGACGTTCTGCAATTCACTCAGAAATGGTGCCAAACTGTTGCGAACGATCCCCTGAAAGGTTTTTCGGTGGAAACAAATGGGTTTTTATCATCGGAAATGGAATTAGTCCTCGACCTCGGAACAACTTTTTTTTGAAAAAAACCCTAAGCCGCGCGGTCACAATTTCAGCAAAAATCTGTCGTTCTGCAATTTACTCAAAAATTGTGCCTAACAGTTGCAAACGATCCCCTGAAAGGTTTTTCGGTGGAAACAGATGGGTTTTTATCATCGGAAACGGAATTAGCCCTCGACGTCTGAACAACTTTTTTTTTAAAAAAAACCCTAAGCCGCGCCGTCACAATTTCAGTAAAAATCTGACGTTCTGCAATTCTCTCAGAAATGGTGCCAAACTGTTGCGAACGATCCCCTGAAAGGTTTTTTGGTGGAAACAGATGGGTTTTTATCATCGGAAACAGAATTAGCCCTCGATGTCTGAACAACTTTTTTTTGAAAAAAACCCTAAGCCGCGCGGTCACAATTTCAGAAAAAATCTGACGTTCTGCAATTCAATCAGAAATGGTGCCAAACTGTTGCGAACGATCCCCTGAAAGGTTTTTCGGTGGAAACAGATGAGTTTTTATCATCGGAAACGGAATTAGCCCTCGACGTCTGAACAACTTTTTTTTGAAAAAAAAACCCTAAGCCGCGCGGTCACAATTTCAGAAAAAATCTGACGTTCTGCAATTCACTCAGAAATGGTGCCAAACTGTTGCGAACGATCCCCTGAAAGGTTTTTCGGTGGAAACAGATGGGTTTTTATCATCGGAAATGGAATTAGTCCTCGACCTCAGAACAACTTTTTTTTTAAAAAAACTCTAAGCCGCGCGGTCACAATTTCAGAAAAAATCTGACGTTCTGCAATTCACTCAGAAATGGTGCCAAACTGTTGCGAACGATCCCCTGAAAGGTTTTTTGGTGGAAACAGATGGGTTTTTATCATCGGAAATAGAATTAGCCCTCGACGTCTGAACAACTTTTTTTTGAAAAAAACCCTAAGCCGCGCGGTCACAATTTCAGAAAAAAACTGACGTTCTGCAATTCACTCAAAAATGGTGCCAAACTGTTGAGAACGATCCCCTGAAAGGTTTTTCGGTGGAAACAAATGGGTTTTTATCATCGGAAATGGAATTAGTCCTCGACCTCGGAAGAACTTTTTTTTGAAAAAAACCCTAAGCCGCGCGGTCACAATTTCAGCAAAAATCTGTCGTTCTGCAATTTACTCAAAAATTGTGCCTAACTGTTGCAAACGATCCCCTGAAAGGTTTTTCAGTGGAAACAGATGGGTTTTTATCATCGGAAACGGAATTAGCCCTCGACGTCTGAACAACTTTTTTTTTTAAAAAAAACCCTAAGCCGCGCGGTCACAATTTCAGTAAAAATCTGACGTTCTGCAATTCTCTCAGAAATGGTGCCAAACTGTTGCGAACGATCCCCTGAAAGGTTTTTTGGTGGAAACAGATGGGTTTTTATCATCGGAAACAGAATTAGCCCTCGACGTCTGAACAAATTTTTTTTGAAAAAAACCCTAAGCCGCCCGGTCACAATTTTAGCAAAAATCTGACGTTCTGCAATTCACTCAGAAATGGTGCCAAACTGTTGCAAATGATCCCCTGAAAGGTTTTTCGGTGGAAACAGATGGGTTTTTATCATCAGAAACGGAATTAGCCCTCGACGTCTGAACAACTTTTTTTTGAAAAAAACCCTAAGCCGCGCGGTCACAATTTCAGAAAAAATCTGATGTTCTGCAATTCACTCAGAAATGGTGCCAAACTGTTGCGAACGATCCCATGAAAGGTTTTTCGGTGGAAACAAATGGGTTTTTATCATCATTAAAAGGAATTAGTCCTCGACCTCGGAACAACTTTTTTTTGAAAAAAACCCTAAGCCGCGCGGTCACAATTTCAGCAAAAATCTGTCGTTCTGCAATTTACTCAAAAATTGTGCCTAACTGTTGCAAATGATCCCCTGAAAGGTTTTTCGGTGGAAACAGATGGGTTTTTATCATCGGAAACAGAATTAGCCCTCGACGTCTGAACAATTTTTTTTTGAAAAAAACCCTAAGCCGCGCGGTCAGAATTTCAGCAAAAATTTGACGTTCTGCAATTTACTCAGAAATGGTGCCAAACTGTTGCAAACGATCCCCTGAAAGGTTTTTCGGTGGAAACAGATGGGTTTTTATCATCGGAAAAAGAATTAGCCCTCGACCTCTGAACAAGTTTTTTTTGAAAAAAACCCTAAGCCGCGCGGTCACAATTTCAGAAAAAATCTGACGTTCTGCAATTCACTCAGAAAAATGGTGCCAAACTGTTGCGAACGATCCCCTGAAAGGTTTTTCGGTGGAAACAAATGGGTTTTTATCATCGGAAACGGAATTAGCCCTCGACGTCTGAACAACTTCTTTTTGAAAAAAACCCTAAGCCGCGCGGTCACAATTTCAGCAAAAATCTGACGTTCTGCAATTCACTCGGAAATGGTGCCAAACTGTTGCAAACGATCCCCTGAAAGGTTTTTCGGTGGAAACAAATGGGTTTTTATCATCGGAAACGGAATTAGCCCTCGACGTCTGAACAACTTTTTTTTGAAAAAAACCCTAAGCCTGCCGGTCACAATTTCAGAAAAAATCTGACGTTCTGCAATTCACTCAGAAATGGTGCCAAACTGTTGCGAACGATCCCCTGAAAGGTTTTTCGGTGGAAACAAATGGGTTTTTATCATCGGAAATGGAATTAGTCCTCGACCTCGGAACAACTTTTTTTTGAAAAAAACCCTAAGCCGCGCGGTCACAATTTCAGCAAAAATCTGTCGTTCTGCAATTTACTCAAAAATTGTGCCTAACAGTTGCAAACGATCCCCTGAAAGGTTTTTCGGTGGAAACAGATGGGTTTTTATCATCGGAAACGGAATTAGCCCTCAACGTCTGAACAACTTTTTTTTAAAAAAAAACCCTAAGCCGCGCCGTCACAATTTCAGTAAAAATCTGACGTTCTGCAATTCTCTCAGAAATGGTGCCAAACTGTTGCGAACGATCCCCTGAAAGGTTTTTTGGTGGAAACAGATGGGTTTTTATCATCGGAAACAGAATTAGCCCTCGATGTCTGAACAACTTTTTTTTGAAAAAAACCCTAAGCCGCGCGGTCACAATTTCAGAAAAAATCTGACGTTCTGCAATTCAATCAGAAATGGTGCCAAACTGTTGCGAACGATCCCCTGAAAGGTTTTTCGGTGGAAACAGATGGGTTTTTATCATCGGAAACGGAATTAGCCCTCGACGTCTGAACAACTTTTTTTTGAAAAAAAAACCCTAAGCCGCGCGGTCACAATTTCAGAAAAAATCTGACGTTCTGCAATTCACTCAGAAATGCTGCCAAACTGTTGCGAACGATCCCCTGAAAGGTTTTTCGGTGGAAACAGATGGGTTTTTATCATCGGAAATGGAATTAGTCCTCGACCTCGGAACAACTTTTTTTTGAAAAAAACTCTAAGCCGCGCGGTCACAATTTCAGAAAAAATCTGACGTTCTGCAATTCACTCAGAAATGGTGCCAAACTGTTACGAACGATCCCCTGAAAGGTTTTTTGGTGGAAACAGATGGGTTTTTATCATCGGAAATAGAATTAGCCCTCGACGTCTGAACAACTTTTTTTTGAAAAAAACCCTAAGCCGCGCGGTCACAATCTCAGAAAAAATCTGACGATCTGCAATTCACTCAGAAATGGTGCCAACCTGTTCCAAACGATCCCCTGAAAGGTTTTTCGGTGGAAACAGATGGGTTTTTATCATCGGAAACAGAATTAGCCCTCGACCTCGGAACAACTTTTTGTGAAAAAACCCTAAGCCGCGCGGTCACAATTTCAGAAAAAATCTGACGTTCTGCAATTCACACAGAAATGGTGCCAAACTGTTGCAAACGATCCCCTGAAAGGTTTTTCGGTGGAAACAGATGGGTTTTTATCATCGGAAAAAGAATTAGCCCTCGACCTCTGAACAAGTTTTTTTTTGAAAAAAACCCTAAGCCGCGCGGTCACAATTTCAGCAAAAATCTGACGTTCTGCAATTCACTCAAAAATTGTGCCTAACTGTTGCAAACGATCCCCTGAAAGGTTTTTCGGTGGAAACAGATGGGTTTTTATCATCGGAAACAGAATTAGCCCTCGACGTCTGAACAACTTTTTTAAAAAAAAAACCCTAAGCCGCGCGGTCACAATTTCAGTAAAAATCTGACGTTCTGCAATTCTCTCAGAAATGGTGCCAAACTGTTGCGAACGATCCCCTGAAAGGTTTTTTGGTGGAAACAGATGGGTTTTTATCATCGGAAACGGAATTAGCCCTCGACGTCTGAACAATATTTTTTTGAAAAAAACCCTAAGCCGCGCGGTCAGAATTTCAGCAAAAATTTGACGTTCTGCAATTTACTCAGAAATGGTGCCAAACTGTTGCAAATGATCCCCTGAAAAGTTTTTCGGTGGAAACAGATGGGTTTTTATCATCGGAAAAAGAATTTGCCCTCGACCTCTGAACAAGTTTTTTTTGAAAAAAACCCTAAGCCGCGCGGTCACAATTTCAGAAAAAATCTGACGTTCTGCAATTCACTCAGAAATGGTGCCAAACTGTTGCGAACGATCCCCTGAAAGGTTTTTCGGTGGAAACAAATGGGTTTTTATCATCGGAAACGGAATTAGCCCTCGACGTCTGAACAACTTCTTTTTGAAAAAAACCCAAAGCCGCGCGGTCACAATTTCAGCAAAAATCTGACGTTCTGCAATTCACTCGGAAATGGTGCCAAACTGTTGCAAACGATCCCCTGAAAGGTTTTTCGGTGGAAACAAATGGGTTTTTATCATCGGAAACGGAATTAGCCCTCGACGTCTGAACAACTTTTTTTTGAAAAAAACCCTAAGCCTGCCGGTCACAATTTCAGTAAAAATCTGACGTTCTGCAATTCTCTCAGAAATGGTGCCAAACTGTTGCGAACGATCCCCTGAAAGGTTTTTTGGTGGAAACAGATGGGTTTTTATCATCGGAAACAGAATTAGCCCTCGATGTCTGAACAACTTTTTTTTGAAAAAAACCCTAAGCCGCGCGGTCACAATTTCAGAAAAAATCTGACGTT
Organism: Podarcis liolepis; assembly: GCF_965112155.1. Taxonomy (NCBI): domain Eukaryota; kingdom Metazoa; phylum Chordata; class Lepidosauria; order Squamata; family Lacertidae; genus Podarcis; species Podarcis liolepis. Next base: position 10,756,412 of record NC_139558.1, read on the forward strand.
CTGCAATTCAATCAGAAATGGTGCCAAACTGTTGCGAACGATCCCCTGAAAGGTTTTTCGGTGGAAACAGATGGGTTTTTATCATCGGAAACGGAATTAGCCCTCGACGTCTGAACAACTTTTTTTTGAAAAAAAAACCCTAAGCCGCGCGGTCACAATTTCAGAAAAAATCTGACGTTCTGCAATTCACTCAGAAATGGTGCCAAACTGTTGCGAACGATCCCCTGAAAGGTTTTTCGGTGGAAACAGATGGGTTTTTATCATCGGAAATGGAATTAGTCCTCGACCTCGGAACAACTTTTTTTTGAAAAAAACTCTAAGCCGCGCGGTCACAATTTCAGAAAAAATCTGACGTTCTGCAATTCACTCAGAAATGGTGCCAAACTGTTGCGAACGATCCCCTGAAAGGTTTTTTGGTGGAAACAGATGGGTTTTTATCATCGGAAACAGAATTAGCCCTCGATGTCTGAACAACTTTTTTTTGAAAAAAACCCTAAGCCGCGCGGTCACAATTTCAGAAAAAATCTGACGTTCTGCAATTCAATCAGAAATGGTGCCAAACTGTTGCGAACGATCCCCTGAAAGGTTTTTCGGTGGAAACAGATGGGTTTTTATCATCGGAAACGGAATTAGCCCTCGACGTCTGAACAACTTTTTTTTGAAAAAAAAACCCTAAGCCGCGCGGTCACAATTTCAGAAAAAATCTGACGTTCTGCAATTCACTCAGAAATGGTGCCAAACTGTTGCGAACGATCCCCTGAAAGGTTTTTCGGTGGAAACAGATGGGTTTTTATCATCGGAAACGGAATTAGTCCTCGACCTCGGAACAACTTTTTTTTGAAAAAAAAACCCTAAGCCGCGCGGTCACAATTTCAGAAAAAATCTGACGTTCTGCAATTCACTCAGAAATGGTGCCAAACTGTTGCGAACGATCCCCTGAAAGGTTTTTCGGTGGAAACAGATGGGTTTTTATCATCGGAAATGGAATTAGTCCTCGACCTCGGAACAACTTTTTTTTGAAAAAAACTCTAAGCCGCGCGGTCACAATTTCAGAAAAAATCTGACGTTCTGCAATTCACTCAGAAATGGTGCCAAACTGTTGCGAACGATCCCCTGAAAGGTTTTTTGGTGGAAACAGATGGGTTTTTATCATCGGAAACAGAATTAGCCCTCGATGTCTGAACAACTTTTTTTTGAAAAAAACCCTAAGCCGCGCGGTCACAATTTCAGAAAAAATCTGACGTTCTGCAATTCAATCAGAAATGGTGCCAAACTGTTGCGAACGATCCCCTGAAAGGTTTTTCGGTGGAAACAGATGGGTTTTTATCATCGGAAACGGAATTAGCCCTCGACGTCTGAACAACTTTTTTTTGAAAAAAAAACCCTAAGCCGCGCGGTCACAATTTCAGAAAAAATCTGACGTTCTGCAATTCACTCAGAAATGGTGCCAAACTGTTGCGAACGATCCCCTGAAAGGTTTTTCGGTGGAAACAGATGGGTTTTTATCATCGGAAATGGAATTAGTCCTCGACCTCGGAACAACTTTTTTTTGAAAAAAACTCTAAGCCGCGCGGTCACAATTTCAGAAAAAATCTGACGTTCTGCAATTCACTCAGAAATGGTGCCAAACTGTTGCGAACGATCCCCTGAAAGGTTTTTTGGTGGAAACAGATGGGTTTTTATCATCGGAAATAGAATTAGCCCTCGACGTCTGAACAACTTTTTTTTGAAAAAAACCCTAAGCCGCGCGGTCACAATCTCAGAAAAAATCTGACGATCTGCAATTCACTCAGAAATGGTGCCAACCTGTTCCAAACGATCCCCTGAAAGGTTTTTCGGTGGAAACAGATGGGTTTTTATCATCGGAAACAGAATTAGCCCTCGACCTCGGAACAACTTTTTGTGAAAAAACCCTAAGCCGCGCGGTCACAATTTCAGAAAAAATCTGACGTTCTGCAATTCACACAGAAATGGTGCCAAACTGTTGCAAACGATCCCCTGAAAGGTTTTTCGGTGGAAACAGATGGGTTTTTATCATCGGAAAAAGAATTAGCCCTCGACCTCTGAACAAGTTTTTTTTTGAAAAAAACCCTAAGCCGCGCGGTCACAATTTCAGCAAAAATCTGACGTTCTGCAATTCACTCAAAAATTGTGCCTAACTGTTGCAAACGATCCCCTGAAAGGTTTTTCGGTGGAAACAGATGGGTTTTTATCATCGGAAACAGAATTAGCCCTCGACGTCTGAACAACTTTTTTTAAAAAAAAACCCTAAGCCGCGCGGTCACAATTTCAGTAAAAATCTGACGTTCTGCAATTCTCTCAGAAATGGTGCCAAACTGTTGCGAACGATCCCCTGAAAGGTTTTTTGGTGGAAACAGATGGGTTTTTATCATCGGAAAAAGAATTTGCCCTCGACCTCTGAACAAGTTTTTTTTGAAAAAAACCCTAAGCCGCGCGGTCACAATTTCAGAAAAAATCTGACGTTCTGCAATTCACTCAGAAATGGTGCCAAACTGTTGCGAACGATCCCCTGAAAGGTTTTTCGGTGGAAACAAATGGGTTTTTATCATCGGAAACGGAATTAGCCCTCGACGTCTGAACAACTTCTTTTTGAAAAAAACCCAAAGCCGCGCGGTCACAATTTCAGCAAAAATCTGACGTTCTGCAATTCACTCGGAAATGGTGCCAAACTGTTGCAAACGATCCCCTGAAAGGTTTTTCGGTGGAAACAGATGGGTTTTTATCATCGGAAACGGAATTAGCCCTCGACGTCTGAACAATATTTTTTTGAAAAAAACCCTAAGCCGCGCGGTCAGAATTTCAGCAAAAATTTGACGTTCTGCAATTTACTCAGAAATGGTGCCAAACTGTTGCAAATGATCCCCTGAAAAGTTTTTCGGTGGAAACAGATGGGTTTTTATCATCGGAAAAAGAATTTGCCCTCGACCTCTGAACAAGTTTTTTTTGAAAAAAACCCTAAGCCGCGCGGTCACAATTTCAGAAAAAATCTGACGTTCTGCAATTCACTCAGAAATGGTGCCAAACTGTTGCGAACGATCCCCTGAAAGGTTTTTCGGTGGAAACAAATGGGTTTTTATCATCGGAAACGGAATTAGCCCTCGACGTCTGAACAACTTCTTTTTGAAAAAAACCCAAAGCCGCGCGGTCACAATTTCAGCAAAAATCTGACGTTCTGCAATTCACTCGGAAATGGTGCCAAACTGTTGCAAACGATCCCCTGAAAGGTTTTTCGGTGGAAACAAATGGGTTTTTATCATCGGAAACGGAATTAGCCCTCGACGTCTGAACAACTTTTTTTTGAAAAAAACCCTAAGCCTGCCGGTCACAATTTCAGTAAAAATCTGACGTTCTGCAATTCTCTCAGAAATGGTGCCAAACTGTTGCGAACGATCCCCTGAAAGGTTTTTTGGTGGAAACAGATGGGTTTTTATCATCGGAAACAGAATTAGCCCTCGATGTCTGAACAACTTTTTTTTGAAAAAAACCCTAAGCCGCGCGGTCACAATTTCAGAAAAAATCTGACGTTCTGCAATTCAATCAGAAATGGTGCCAAACTGTTGCGAACGATCCCCTGAAAGGTTTTTCGGTGGAAACAGATGGGTTTTTATCATCGGAAACGGAATTAGCCCTCGACGTCTGAACAACTTTTTTTTGAAAAAAAAACCCTAAGCCGCGCGGTCACAATTTCAGAAAAAATCTGACGTTCTGCAATTCACTCAGAAATGGTGCCAAACTGTTGCGAACGATCCCCTGAAAGGTTTTTCGGTGGAAACAGATGGGTTTTTATCATCGGAAATGGAATTAGTCCTCGACCTCGGAACAACTTTTTTTTGAAAAAAACTCTAAGCCGCGCGGTCACAATTTCAGAAAAAATCTGACGTTCTGCAATTCACTCAGAAATGGTGCCAAACTGTTGCGAACGATCCCCTGAAAGGTTTTTTGGTGGAAACAGATGGGTTTTTATCATCGGAAATAGAATTAGCCCTCGACGTCTGAACAACTTTTTTTTGAAAAAAACCCTAAGCCGCGCGGTCACAATCTCAGAAAAAATCTGACGATCTGCAATTCACTCAGAAATGGTGCCAACCTGTTCCAAACGATCCCCTGAAAGGTTTTTCGGTGGAAACAGATGGGTTTTTATCATCGGAAACAGAATTAGCCCTCGACCTCGGAACAACTTTTTGTGAAAAAACCCTAAGCCGCGCGGTCACAATTTCAGAAAAAATCTGACGTTCTGCAATTCACTCAGAAATGGTGCCAAACTGTTGAGAACGATCCCCTGAAAGGTTTTTCGGTGGAAACAGATGGGTTTTTATCATCGGAAAAAGAATTAGCCCTCGACCTCTGAACAAGTTTTTTTTTGAAAAAAACCCTAAGCCGCGCGGTCACAATTTCAGCAAAAATCTGACGTTCTGCAATTCACTCAAAAATTGTGCCTAACTGTTGCAAACGATCCCCTGAAAGGTTTTTCGGTGGAAACAGATGGGTTTTTATCATCGGAAACAGAATTAGCCCTCGACGTCTGAACAACTTTTTAAAAAAAAAAACCCTAAGCCGCGCGGTCACAATTTCAGTAAAAATCTGACGTTCTGCAATTCTCTCAGAAATGGTGCCAAACTGTTGTGAACGATCCCCTGAAAGGTTTTTTGGTGGAAACAGATGGGTTTTTATCATCGGAAACAGAATTAGCCCTCGACGTCTGAACAATATTTTTTTGAAAAAAACCCTAAGCCGCGCGGTCACAATTTCAGAAAAAATCTGACGTTCTGCAATTCACACAGAAATGGTGCCAAACTGTTGCAAACGATCCCCTGAAAGGTTTTTCGGTGGAAACAGATGGGTTTTTATCATCGGAAAAAGAATTAGCCCTCGACCTCTGAACAAGTTTTTTTTTGAAAAAAACCCTAAGCCGCGCGGTCACAATTTCAGCAAAAATCTGACGTTCTGCAATTCACTCAAAAATTGTGCCTAACTGTTGCAAACGATCCCCTGAAAGGTTTTTCGGTGGAAACAGATGGGTTTTTATCATCGGAAACAGAATTAGCCCTCGACGTCTGAACAACTTTTTTTAAAAAAAAACCCTAAGCCGCGCGGTCACAATTTCAGTAAAAATCTGACGTTCTGCAATTCTCTCAGAAATGGTGCCAAACTGTTGCGAACGATCCCCTGAAAGGTTTTTTGGTGGAAACAGATGGGTTTTTATCATCGGAAACGGAATTAGCCCTCGACGTCTGAACAATATTTTTTTGAAAAAAACCCTAAGCCGCGCGGTCAGAATTTCAGCAAAAATTTGACGTTCTGCAATTTACTCAGAAATGGTGCCAAACTGTTGCAAATGATCCCCTGAAAAGTTTTTCGGTGGAAACAGATGGGTTTTTATCATCGGAAAAAGAATTTGCCCTCGACCTCTGAACAAGTTTTTTTTGAAAAAAACCCTAAGCCGCGCGGTCACAATTTCAGAAAAAATCTGACGTTCTGCAATTCACTCAGAAATGGTGCCAAACTGTTGCGAACGATCCCCTGAAAGGTTTTTCGGTGGAAACAAATGGGTTTTTATCATCGGAAACGGAATTAGCCCTCGACGTCTGAACAACTTCTTTTTGAAAAAAACCCAAAGCCGCGCGGTCAGAATTTCAGCAAAAATCTGACGTTCTGCAATTCACTCGGAAATGGTGCCAAACTGTTGCAAACGATCCCCTGAAAGGTTTTTCGGTGGAAACAAATGGGTTTTTATCATCGGAAACGGAATTAGCCCTCGACGTCTGAACAACTTTTTTTTGAAAAAAACCCTAAGCCTGCCGGTCACAATTTCAGAAAAAATCTGACGTTCTGCAATTCACTCAGAAATGGTGCCAAACTGTTGCGAACGATCCCCTGAAAGGTTTTTCGGTGGAAACAAATGGGTTTTTATCATCGGAAATGGAATTAGTCCTCGACCTCGGAACAACTTTTTTTTGAAAAAAACCCTAAGCCGCGCGGTCACAATTTCAGCAAAAATCTGTCGTTCTGCAATTTACTCAAAAATTGTGCCTAACAGTTGCAAACGATCCCCTGAAAGGTTTTTCGGTGGAAACAGATGGGTTTTTATCATCGGAAACGGAATTAGCCCTCGACGTCTGAACAACTTTTTTTAAAAAAAAAACCCTAAGCCGCGCCGTCACAATTTCAGTAAAAATCTGACGTTCTGCAATTCTCTCAGAAATGGTGCCAAACTGTTGCGAACGATCCCCTGAAAGGTTTTTTGGTGGAAACAGATGGGTTTTTATCATCGGAAACAGAATTAGCCCTCGATGTCTGAACAACTTTTTTTTGAAAAAAACCCTAAGCCGCGCGGTCACAATTTCAGAAAAAATCTGACGTTCTGCAATTCAATCAGAAATGGTGCCAAACTGTTGCGAACGATCCCCTGAAAGGTTTTTCGGTGGAAACAGATGGGTTTTTATCATCGGAAACGGAATTAGCCCTCGACGTCTGAACAACTTTTTTTTGAAAAAAAACCCCTAAGCCGCGCGGTCACAATTTCAGAAAAAATCTGACGTTCTGCAATTCACTCAGAAATGGTGCCAAACTGTTGCGAACGATCCCCTGAAAGGTTTTTCGGTGGAAACAGATGGGTTTTTATCATCGGAAATGGAATTAGTCCTCGACCTCGGAACAACTTTTTTTTGAAAAAAACTCTAAGCCGCGCGGTCACAATTTCAGAAAAAATCTGACGTTCTGCAATTCACTCAGAAATGGTGCCAAACTGTTGCGAACGATCCCCTGAAAGGTTTTTTGGTGGAAACAGATGGGTTTTTATCATCGGAAATAGAATTAGCCCTCGACGTCTGAACAACTTTTTTTTGAAAAAAACCCTAAGCCGCGCGGTCACAATCTCAGAAAAAATCTGACGATCTGCAATTCACTCAGAAATGGTGCCAACCTGTTCCAAACGATCCCCTGAAAGGTTTTTCGGTGGAAACAGATGGGTTTTTATCATCGGAAACAGAATTAGCCCTCGACCTCGGAACAACTTTTTGTGAAAAAACCCTAAGCCGCGCGGTCACAATTTCAGAAAAAATCTGACGTTCTGCAATTCACACAGAAATGGTGCCAAACTGTTGCAAACGATCCCCTGAAAGGTTTTTCGGTGGAAACAGATGGGTTTTTATCATCGGAAAAAGAATTAGCCCTCGACCTCTGAACAAGTTTTTTTTTGAAAAAAACCCTAAGCCGCGCGGTCACAATTTCAGCAAAAATCTGACGTTCTGCAATTCACTCAAAAATTGTGCCTAACTGTTGCAAACGATCCCCTGAAAGGTTTTTCGGTGGAAACAGATGGGTTTTTATCATCGGAAACAGAATTAGCCCTCGACGTCTGAACAACTTTTTTTTAAAAAAAACCCTAAGCCGCGCGGTCACAATTTCAGTAAAAATCTGACGTTCTGCAATTCTCTCAGAAATGGTGCCAAACTGTTGCGAACGATCCCCTGAAAGGTTTTTTGGTGGAAACAGATGGGTTTTTATCATCGGAAACAGAATTAGCCCTCGACGTCTGAACAATATTTTTTTGAAAAAAACCCTAAGCCGCGCGGTCAGAATTTCAGCAAAAATTTGACGTTCTGCAATTTACTCAGAAATGGTGCCAAACTGTTGCAAATGATCCCCTGAAAAGTTTTTCGGTGGAAACAGATGGGTTTTTATCATCGGAAAAAGAATTTGCCCTCGACCTCTGAACAAGTTTTTTTTGAAAAAAACCCTAAGCCGCGCGGTCACAATTTCAGAAAAAATCTGACGTTCTGCAATTCACTCAGAAATGGTGCCAAACTGTTGCGAACGATCCCCTGAAAGGTTTTTCGGTGGAAACAAATGGGTTTTTATCATCGGAAACGGAATTAGCCCTCGACGTCTGAACAACTTCTTTTTGAAAAAAACCCTAAGCCGCGCGGTCACAATTTCAGCAAAAATCTGACGTTCTGCAATTCACTCGGAAATGGTGCCAAACTGTTGCAAACGATCCCCTGAAAGGTTTTTCGGTGGAAACAGATGGGTTTTTATTATCAGAAACGGAATTAGCCCTCGACGTCTGAACAACTTTTTTTTGAAAAAAACCGTAAGCTTGCCGGTCACAATTTCAGAAAAAATCTGACGTTCTGCAATTCACTCAGAAATGGTGCCAAACTGTTGCGAACGATCCCCTGAAAGGTTTTTTGGTGGAAACAGATGGGTTTTTATCATCGGAAACAGAATTAGCCCTCGACGTCTGAAGAAATTTTTTTTGAAAAAAACCCTAAGCCGCGCGGTCACAATTTCAGCAAAAATCTGACGTTCTGCAATTCACTCAGAAATGGTGCCAAACTGCTGCAAACGATCCCCTGAAAGGTTTTTCGGTGGAAACAGATGGGTTTTTATCATCAGAAACGGAATTAGCCCTCGACGTCTGAACAACTTTTTTTTGAAAAAAACCCTAAGCCGCGCGGTCACAATTTCAGAAAAAATCTGACGTTCTGCAATTCACTCAGAAATGGTGCCAAACTGTTGCGAACGATCCCCTGAAAGGTTTTTCGGTGGAAACAGATGGGTTTTTATCATCGGAAACGGAATTAGCCCTCGACGTCTGAACAACTTTTTTTTGAAAAAAAAACCCTAAGCCGCGCGGTCACAATTTCAGAAAAAATATGACGTTCTGCAATTCACTCAGAAATGGTGCCAAACTGTTGCGAACGATCCCCTGAAAGGTTTTTCGGTGGAAACAGATGGGTTTTTATTATGGGAAACAGAATTAGCCCTCGACATCTGAACAATTTTTTTTTGAAAAAAACTCTAAGCCGCGCGGTCACAATTTCAGAAAAAATCTGACGTTCTGCAATTCACTCAGAAATGGTGCCAAACTGTTGCGAACGATCCCCTGAAAGGTTTTTTGGTGGAAACAGATGGGTTTTTATCATCGGAAATGGAATTAGCCCTCGACGTCTGAACAACTTTTTTTTGAAAAAAACCCTAAGCCGCGCGGTCACAATTTCAGCAAAAATCTGACGTTCTGCAATTCACTCAAAAATTGTGCCTAACTGTTGCAAACGATCCCCTGAAAGGTTTTTCGGTGGAAACAGATGGGTTTTTATCATCGGAAACAGAATTAGCCCTCGACGTCTGAACAACTTTTTTTTGAAAAAAACCCTAAGCCGCGCGGTCACAATTTCAGAAAAAATCTGACGTTCTGCAATTCACTCAGAAATGGTGCCAAACTGTTGCAAACGATCCCCTGAAAGGTTTTTCGGTGGATACAGATGGGTTTTTATCATCAGAAACGGAATTAGCCCTCGACGTCTGAACAACTTTTTTTTGAAAAAAACCCTAAGCCGCGCGGTCACAATTTCAGAAAAAATCTGACGTTCTGCAATTCACTCAGAAATGGTGTCAAACTGTTGCGAACGATCCCCTGAAAGGTTTTTCGGTGGAAACAAATGGGTTTTTATCATCGTTAAAAGGAATTAGTCCTCGACCTCGGAACAACTTTTTTTTGAAAAAAACGCTAAGCCGCGCGGTCACAATTTCAGCAAAAATCTGTCGTTCTGCAATTTACTCAAAAATTGTGCCTAACTGTTGCAAACGATCCCCTGAAAGGTTTTTCGGTGGAAACAGATGGGTTTTTATCATCGGAAACAGAATTAGCCCTCGACGTCTGAACAAATTTTTTTTGAAAAAAACCCTAAGCCGCGCGGCCACAATTTCAGAAAAAATCTGACGTTCTGCAATTCACACAGAAATGGTGCCAAACTGTTGCAAACGATCCCCTGAAAGGTTTTTCGGTGGAAACAGATGGGTTTTTATCATCGGAAAAAGAATTAGCCCTCGACCTCTGAACAAGTTTTTTTTTGAAAAAAACCCTAAGCCGCGCGGTCACAATTTCAGCAAAAATCTGACGTTCTGCAATTCACTCAAAAATTGTGCCTAACTGTTGCAAACGATCCCCTGAAAGGTTTTTCGGTGGAAACAGATGGGTTTTTATCATCGGAAACAGAATTAGCCCTCGACGTCTGAACAACTTTTTTTAAAAAAAAACCCTAAGCCGCGCGGTCACAATTTCAGTAAAAATCTGACGTTCTGCAATTCTCTCAGAAATGGTGCCAAACTGTTGTGAACGATCCCCTGAAAGGTTTTTTGGTGGAAACAGATGGGTTTTTATCATCGGAAACGGAATTAGCCCTCGACGTCTGAACAATATTTTTTTGAAAAAAACCCTAAGCCGCGCGGTCAGAATTTCAGCAAAAATTTGACGTTCTGCAATTTACTCAGAAATGGTGCCAAACTGTTGCAAATGATCCCCTGAAAAGTTTTTCGGTGGAAACAGATGGGTTTTTATCATCGGAAAAAGAATTTGCCCTCGACCTCTGAACAAGTTTTTTTTGAAAAAAACCCTAAGCCTGCCGGTCACAATTTCAGAAAAAATCTGACGTTCTGCAATTCACTCAGAAATGGTGCCAAACTGTTGCGAACGATCCCCTGAAAGGTTTTTCGGTGGAAACAAATGGGTTTTTATCATCGGAAATGGAATTAGTCCTCGACCTCGGAACAACTTTTTTTTGAAAAAAACCCTAAGCCGCGCGGTCACAATTTCAGCAAAAATCTGTCGTTCTGCAATTTACTCAAAAATTGTGCCTAACAGTTGCAAACGATCCCCTGAAAGGTTTTTCGGTGGAAACAGATGGGTTTTTATCATCGGAAACGGAATTAGCCCTCGACGTCTGAACAACTTTTTTAAAAAAAAAAACCCTAAGCCGCGCCGTCACAATTTCAGTAAAAATCTGACGTTCTGCAATTCTCTCAGAAATGGTGCCAAACTGTTGCGAACGATCCCCTGAAAGGTTTTTTGGTGGAAACAGATGGGTTTTTATCATCGGAAACAGAATTAGCCCTCGATGTCTGAACAACTTTTTTTTGAAAAAAACCCTAAGCCGCGCGGTCACAATTTCAGAAAAAATCTGACGTTCTGCAATTCAATCAGAAATGGTGCCAAACTGTTGCGAACGATCCCCTGAAAGGTTTTTCGGTGGAAACAGATGGGTTTTTATCATCGGAAACGGAATTAGCCCTCGACGTCTGAACAACTTTTTTTTGAAAAAAAACCCCTAAGCCGCGCGGTCACAATTTCAGAAAAAATCTGACGTTCTGCAATTCACTCAGAAATGGTGCCAAACTGTTGCGAACGATCCCCTGAAAGGTTTTTCGGTGGAAACAGATGGGTTTTTATCATCGGAAATGGAATTAGTCCTCGACCTCGGAACAACTTTTTTTTGAAAAAAACTCTAAGCCGCGCGGTCACAATTTCAGAAAAAATCTGACGTTCTGCAATTCACTCAGAAATGGTGCCAAACTGTTGCGAACGATCCCCTGAAAGGTTTTTTGGTGGAAACAGATGGGTTTTTATCATCGGAAATAGAATTAGCCCTCGACGTCTGAACAACTTTTTTTTGAAAAAAACCCTAAGCCGCGCGGTCACAATCTCAGAAAAAATCTGACGATCTGCAATTCACTCAGAAATGGTGCCAACCTGTTCCAAACGATCCCCTGAAAGGTTTTTCGGTGGAAACAGATGGGTTTTTATCATCGGAAACAGAATTAGCCCTCGACCTCGGAACAACTTTTTGTGAAAAAACCCTAAGCCGCGCGGTCACAATTTCAGAAAAAATCTGACGTTCTGCAATTCACACAGAAATGGTGCCAAACTGTTGCAAACGATCCCCTGAAAGGTTTTTCGGTGGAAACAGATGGGTTTTTATCATCGGAAAAAGAATTAGCCCTCGACCTCTGAACAAGTTTTTTTTTGAAAAAAACCCTAAGCCGCGCGGTCACAATTTCAGCAAAAATCTGACGTTCTGCAATTCACTCAAAAATTGTGCCTAACTGTTGCAAACGATCCCCTGAAAGGTTTTTCGGTGGAAACAGATGGGTTTTTATCATCGGAAACAGAATTAGCCCTCGACGTCTGAACAACTTTTTTTTAAAAAAAACCCTAAGCCGCGCGGTCACAATTTCAGTAAAAATCTGACGTTCTGCAATTCTCTCAGAAATGGTGCCAAACTGTTGCGAACGATCCCCTGAAAGGTTTTTTGGTGGAAACAGATGGGTTTTTATCATCGGAAACAGAATTAGCCCTCGACGTCTGAACAATATTTTTTTGAAAAAAACCCTAAGCCGCGCGGTCAGAATTTCAGCAAAAATTTGACGTTCTGCAATTTACTCAGAAATGGTGCCAAACTGTTGCAAATGATCCCCTGAAAAGTTTTTCGGTGGAAACAGATGGGTTTTTATCATCGGAAAAAGAATTTGCCCTCGACCTCTGAACAAGTTTTTTTTGAAAAAAACCCTAAGCCGCGCGGTCACAATTTCAGAAAAAATCTGACGTTCTGCAATTCACTCAGAAATGGTGCCAAACTGTTGCGAACGATCCCCTGAAAGGTTTTTCGGTGGAAACAAATGGGTTTTTATCATCGGAAACGGAATTAGCCCTCGACGTCTGAACAACTTCTTTTTGAAAAAAACCCTAAGCCGCGCGGTCACAATTTCAGCAAAAATCTGACGTTCTGCAATTCACTCGGAAATGGTGCCAAACTGTTGCAAACGATCCCCTGAAAGGTTTTTCGGTGGAAACAGATGGGTTTTTATTATCAGAAACGGAATTAGCCCTCGACGTCTGAACAACTTTTTTTTGAAAAAAACCGTAAGCTTGCCGGTCACAATTTCAGAAAAAATCTGACGTTCTGCAATTCACTCAGAAATGGTGCCAAACTGTTGCGAACGATCCCCTGAAAGGTTTTTTGGTGGAAACAGATGGGTTTTTATCATCGGAAACAGAATTAGCCCTCGACGTCTGAAGAAATTTTTTTTGAAAAAAACCCTAAGCCGCGCGGTCACAATTTCAGCAAAAATCTGACGTTCTGCAATTCACTCAGAAATGGTGCCAAACTGCTGCAAACGATCCCCTGAAAGGTTTTTCGGTGGAAACAGATGGGTTTTTATCATCAGAAACGGAATTAGCCCTCGACGTCTGAACAACTTTTTTTTGAAAAAAACCCTAAGCCGCGCGGTCACAATTTCAGAAAAAATCTGACGTTCTGCAATTCACTCAGAAATGGTGCCAAACTGTTGCGAACGATCCCCTGAAAGGTTTTTCGGTGGAAACAGATGGGTTTTTATCATCGGAAACGGAATTAGCCCTCGACGTCTGAACAACTTTTTTTTGAAAAAAAAACCCTAAGCCGCGCGGTCACAATTTCAGAAAAAATATGACGTTCTGCAATTCACTCAGAAATGGTGCCAAACTGTTGCGAACGATCCCCTGAAAGGTTTTTCGGTGGAAACAGATGGGTTTTTATTATGGGAAACAGAATTAGCCCTCGACATCTGAACAATTTTTTTTTGAAAAAAACTCTAAGCCGCGCGGTCACAATTTCAGAAAAAATCTGACGTTCTGCAATTCACTCAGAAATGGTGCCAAACTGTTGCGAACGATCCCCTGAAAGGTTTTTTGGTGGAAACAGATGGGTTTTTATCATCGGAAATGGAATTAGCCCTCGACGTCTGAACAAGTTTTTTTTGAAAAAAAAACCCTAAGCCGCGCGGTCACAATTTCAGAAAAAATCTGACGTTCTGCAATTCACTCAGAAATGGTGCCAAACTGTTGCGAACGATCCCCTGAAAGGTTTTTCGGTGGAAACAGATGGGTTTTTATCATGGGAAACAGAATTAGCCCTCGACATCTGAACAATTTTTTTTTGAAAAAAACTCTAAGCCGCGCGGTCACAATTTCAGAAAAAATCTGACGTTCTGCAATTCACTCAGAAATGGTGCCAAACTGTTGCAAACGATCCCCTGAAAGGTTTTTTGGTGGAAACAGATGGGTTTTTATCATCGGAAATGGAATTAGCCCTCGACGTCTGAACAACTTTTTTTTGAAAAAAAACCCTAAGCCGCGCGGTCACAATTTCAGCAAAAATCTGACGTTCTGCAATTCACTCAAAAATTGTGCCTAACTGTTGCAAACGATCCCCTGAAAGGTTTTTCGGTGGAAACAGATGGGTTTTTATCATCGGAAATGGAATTAGCCCTCGACGTCTGAACAACTTTTTTTTGAAAAAAACCCTAAGCCGCGCGGTCACAATTTCAGAAAAAATCTGACGTTCTGCAATTCACTCAGAAATGGTGCCAAACTGTTGCAAACGATCCCCTGAAAGGTTTTTCGGTGGAAACAGATGGGTTTTTATCATCAGAAACGGAATTAGCCCTCGACGTCTGAACAACTTTTTTTTGAAAAAAACCCTAAGCCGCGCGGTCACAATTTCAGAAAAAATCTGACGTTCTGCAATTCACTCAGAAATGGTGTCAAACTGTTGCGAACGATCCCCTGAAAGGTTTTTCGGTGGAAACAAATGGGTTTTTATCATCGTTAAAAGGAATTAGTCCTCGACCTCGGAACAACTTTTTTTTGAAAAAAACGCTAAGCCGCGCGGTCACAATTTCAGCAAAAATCTGTCGTTCTGCAATTTACTCAAAAATTGTGCCTAACTGTTGCAAACGATCCCCTGAAAGGTTTTTCGGTGGAAACAGATGGGTTTTTATCATCGGAAACAGAATTAGCCCTCGACGTCTGAACAAATTTTTTTTGAAAAAAACCCTAAGCCGCGCGGCCACAATTTCAGAAAAAATCTGACGTTCTGCAATTCACTCAGAAATGGTGCCAAACTGTTGCGAACGATCCCCTGAAAGGTTTTTCGGTGGAAATAGATGGGTTTTTATCATCGGAAACGGAATTAGCCCTCGACGTCTGAACAACTTTTTTTTGAAAAAAGAACCCTAAGCCGCGCGGTCACAATTTCAGAAAAAATCTGACGTTCTGCAATTCACTCAGAAATGGTGCCAAACTGTTGCGAACGATCCCCTGAAAGGTTTTTCGGTGGAAACAGATGGGTTTTTATCATCGGAAACGGAATTAGCCCTCGACGTCTGAACAACTTTTTTTTGAAAAAAAAACCCTAAGCCGCGCGGTCACAATTTCAGTAAAAATCTGACGTTCTGCAATTCTCTCAGAAATGGTGCCAAACTGTTGCGAACGATCCCCTGAAAGGTTTTTCGGTGGAAACAGATGGGTTTTTATCATGGGAAACAGAATTAGCCCTCGACATCTGAACAATTTTTTTTTGAAAAAAACTCTAAGCCGCGCGGTCACAATTTCAGAAAAAATCTGACGTTCTGCAATTCACTCAGAAATGGTGCCAAACTGTTGCGAACGATCCCCTGAAAGGTTTTTTGGTGGAAACAGATGGGTTTTTATCATCGGAAATGGAATTAGCCCTCAACGTCTGAACAACTTTTTTTTGAAAAAAACCCTAAGCCGCGCGGTCACAATTTCAGCAAAAATCTGACGTTCTGCAATTCACTCAAAAATTGTGCCTAACTGTTGCAAACGATCCCCTGAAAGGTTTTTCGGTGGAAACAGATGGGTTTTTATCATCGGAAACAGAATTAGCCCTCGACGTCTGAACAACTTTTTTTTGAAAAAAACCCTAAGCCGCGCGGTCACAATTTCAGAAAAAATCTGACGTTCTGCAATTCACTCAGAAATGGTGCCAAACTGTTGCAAACGATCCCCTGAAAGGTTTTTCGGTGGAAACAGATGGGTTTTTATCATCAGAAACGGAATTAGCCCTCGACGTCTGAACAACTTTTTTTTGAAAAAAACCCTAAGCCGCGCGGTCACAATTTCAGAAAAAATCTGACGTTCTGCAATTCACTCAGAAATGGTGTCAAACTGTTGCGAACGATCCCCTGAAAGGTTTTTCGGTGGAAACAAATGGGTTTTTATCATCGTTAAAAGGAATTAGTCCTCGACCTCGGAACAACTTTTTTTTGAAAAAAACGCTAAGCCGCGCGGTCACAATTTCAGCAAAAATCTGTCGTTCTGCAATTTACTCAAAAATTGTGCCTAACTGTTGCAAACGATCCCCTGAAAGGTTTTTCGGTGGAAACAGATGGGTTTTTATCATCGGAAACAGAATTAGCCCTCGACGTCTGAACAAATTTTTTTTGAAAAAAACCCTAAGCCGCGCGGCCACAATTTCAGAAAAAATCTGAAGTTCTGCAATTCACTCAGAAATGGTGCCAAACTGTTGCGAACGATCCCCTGAAAGGTTTTTCGGTGGAAATAGATGGGTTTTTATCATCGGAAACGGAATTAGCCCTCGACGTCTGAACAACTTTTTTTTGAAAAAAGAACCCTAAGCCGCGCGGTCACAATTTCAGAAAAAATCTGACGTTCTGCAATTCCCTCAGAAATGGTGCCAAACTGTTGCGAACGATCCCCTGAAAGGTTTTTCGATGGAAACAAATGGGTTTTTATCATCAGAAATTGAATTAGCCCTCGACGCCTGAACAACTTTTTTTTGAAAAAAACCCTAAGCCGCGCGGTCACAATTTCAGAAAAAATCTGAAGTTCTGCAATTCACTCAGAAATGGTGCCAAACTGTTGCGAACGATCCCCTGAAATGTTTTTTGGTGGAAACAGATGGGTTTTTATCATCGGAAACAGAATTAGCCCTCGACGTCTGAACAAATTTTTTTTGAAAAAAACCCTAAGCCGCGCGGTCACAATTTCAGAAAAAATCTGACGTTCTGCAATTCACTCAGAAATGGTGCCAAACTGTTGCAAACGATCCCCTGAAAGGTTTTTCGGTGGAAACAGATGGGTTTTTATCATCGGAAACGGAATTAGCCCTCGACGTGTGAACAACTTTTTTTAAAAAAAAACCCTAAGCCGCGCGGTCACAATTTCAGCAAAAATCTGACGTTCTGCAATTCACTCAAAAATTGTGCCTAACTGTTGCAAACGATCCCCTGAAAGGTTTTTTGGTGGAAACAGATGGGTTTTTATCATCGGAAATGGAATTAGCCCTCGACGTCTGAACAACTTTTTTTTGAAAAAAACCCTAAGCCGCGCGGTCACAATTTCAGCAAAAATCTGACGTTCTGCAATTCACTCAAAAATTGTGCCAAACTGTTGCAAACGATCCCCAGAAAGGTTTTTCGGTGGAAACAGATGGGTTTTTATCATCGGAAATAGAATTAGCCCTCGACGTCTGAACAACTTTTTTTTGAAAAAAACCCTAAGCCGCGCGGTCACAATTTCAGCAAAAATCTGACGTTCTGCAATTCACTCAGAAATGGTGCCAAACTGTTGCAAACGATCCCCTGAAAGGTTTTTCGGTGGAAACAGATGGGTTTTTATCATCGGAAACGGAATTAGCCCTCGACGTCTGAACAACTTTTTTTTGAAAAAAACCCTAAGCCGCGCGGCCACAATTTCAGAAAAAATCTGACGTTCTGCAATTCACTCAGAAATGGTGCCAAACTGTTGCGAACGATCCCCTGAAAGGTTTTTCGGTGGAAACAAATGGGTTTTTATCATCGTTAAAAGGAATTAGTCCTCGACCTCGGAACAACTTTTTTTTGAAAAAAACCCTAAGCCGCGCGGTCACCATTTCAGCAAAAATCTGTCGTTCTGCAATTTACTCAAAAATTGTGCCTAACTGTTGCAAACGATCCCCTGAAAGGTTTTTCGGTGGAAACAGATGGGTTTTTATCATCAGAAACGGAATTAGCCCTCGACGTCTGAACAACTTTTTTTTGAAAAAAACCCTAAGCCGCGCGGTCACAATTTCAGTAAAAATCTGACGTTCTGCAATTCTCTCAGAAATGGTGCCAAACTGTTGCGAACGATCCCCTGAAAGGTTTTTCGGTGGAAATAGATGGGTTTTTATCATCGGAAACGGAATTAGCCCTCGACGTCTGAACAACTTTTTTTTTGAAAAAAGAACCCTAAGCCGCGCGGTCACAATTTCAGAAAAAATCTGACGTTCTGCAATTCCCTCAGAAATGGTGCCAAACTGTTGCGAACGATCCCCTGAAAGGTTTTTCGATGGAAACAAATGGGTTTTTATCATCAGAAATTGAATTAGCCCTCGACGCCTGAACAACTTTTTTTTGAAAAAAACCCTAAGCCGCGCGGTCACAATTTCAGAAAAAATCTGAAGTTCTGCAATTCACTCAGAAATGGTGCCAAACTGTTGCGAACGATCCCCTGAAATGTTTTTTGGTGGAAACAGATGGGTTTTTATCATCGGAAACAGAATTAGCCCTCGACGTCTGAACAAATTTTTTTTGAAAAAAACCCTAAGCCGCGCGGTCACAATTTCAGAAAAAATCTGACGTTCTGCAATTCACTCAGAAATGGTGCCAAACTGTTGCAAACGATCCCCTGAAAGGTTTTTCGGTGGAAACAGATGGGTTTTTATCATCGGAAACGGAATTAGCCCTCGACGTGTGAACAACTTTTTTTTAAAAAAAACCCTAAGCCGCGCGGTCACAATTTCAGCAAAAATCTGACGTTCTGCAATTCACTCAAAAATTGTGCCTAACTATTGCAAACGATCCCCTGAAAGGTTTTTTGGTGGAAACAGATGGGTTTTTATCATCGGAAATGGAATTAGCCCTCGACGTCTGAACAACTTTTTTTTGAAAAAAACCCTAAGCCGCGCGGTCACAATTTCAGCAAAAATCTGACGTTCTGCAATTCATTCAAAAATTGTGCCAAACTGTTGCAAACGATCCCCTGAAAGGTTTTTCGGTGGAAACAGATGGGTTTTTATCATCGGAAATAGAATTAGCCCTCGACGTCTGAACAACTTTTTTTTGAAAAAAACCCTAAGCCGCGCGGTCACAATTTCAGCAAAAATCTGACGTTCTGCAATTCACTCAGAAATGGTGCCAAACTGTTGCAAACGATCCCCTGAAAGGTTTTTCGGTGGAAACAGATGGGTTTTTATCATCGGAAACGGAATTAGCCCTCGACGTCTGAACAACTTTTTTTTGAAAAAAACCCTAAGCCGCGCGGCCACAATTTCAGAAAAAATCTGACGTTCTGCAATTCACTCAGAAATGGTGCCAAACTGTTGCGAACGATCCCCTGAAAGGTTTTTCGGTGGAAACAGATGGGTTTTTATCATCGGAAAAAGAATTTGCCCTCGACCTCTGAACAACTTTTTTTTTAAAAAAACCCCTAAGCCGCGCCGTCACAATTTCAGTAAAAATCTGACGTTCTGCAATTCTCTCAGAAATGGTGCCAAACTGTTGCGAACGATCCCCTGAAAGGTTTTTTGGTGGAAACAAATGGGTTTTTATTATCGTTAAAAGGAATTAGTCCTCGACCTCGGAACAACTTTTTTTTGAAAAAAACCCTAAGCCGCGCGGTCACAATTTCAGCAAAAATCTGTCGTTCTGCAATTTACTCAAAAATTGTGCCTAACTGTTGCAAACGATCCCCTGAAAGGTTTTTCGGTGGAAACAGATGGGTTTTTATCATCGGAAATGGAATTAGCCCTCGACGTCTGAACAACTTTTTTTTGAAAAAAACCCTAAGCCGCGCGGTCACAATTTCAGCAAAAATCTGACGTTCTGCAATTCACTCAGAAATGGAGCCAAACTGTTGCAAACGATCCCCTGAAAGGTTTTTCGGTGGAAACAGATGGGTTTTTATCATCGGAAACGGAATTAGCCCTCGACGTCTGAACAACTTTTTTTTGAAAAAAAAACCCTAAGCCGCGCGGTCACAATTTCAGCAAAAATCTGACGTTCTGCAATTCACTCAGACATGGTGCCAAACTGTTGCAAACGATCCCCTGAAAGGTTTTTCGGTGGAAACAGATGGGTTTTTATCATCAGAAACGGAATTAGCCCTCGACGTCTGAACAACTTTTTTTTGAAAAAAACCCTAAGCCGCGCGGTCACAATTTCAGAAAAAATCTGACGTTCTGCAATTCACTCAGAAATGGTGCCAAACTGTTGCGAACGATCCCCTGAAAGGTTTTTCGGTGGAAACAAATGGGTTTTTATTATCGTTAAAAGGAATTAGTCCTCGACCTCGGAACAACTTTTTTTTGAAAAAAACCCTAAGCCGCGCGGTCACAATTTCAGCAAAAATCTGTCGTTCTGCAATTTACTCAAAAATTGTGCCTAACTGTTGCAAACGATCCCCTGAAAGGTTTTTCGGTGGAAACAGATGGGTTTTTATCATCGGAAATGGAATTAGCCCTCGACGTCTGAACAACTTTTTTTTTGAAAAAAACCCTAAGCCGCGCGGTCACAATTTCAGAAAAAATCTGACGTTCTGCAATTCACTCAGAAATGGAGCCAAACTGTTGCAAACGATCCCCTGAAAGGTTTTTCGGTGGAAACAGATGGGTTTTTATCATCGGAAACGGAATTAGCCCTCGACGTGTGAACAACTTTTTTTTAAAAAAACCCCTAAGCCGCGCGGTCACAATTTCAGCAAAAATCTGACGTTCTGCAATTCACTCAAAAATTGTGCCTAACTGTTGCAAACGATCCCCTGAAAGGTTTTTCGGTGGAAACAGATGGGTTTTTATCATCGGAAACAGAATTAGCCCTCGACATCTGAACAACTTTTTTTTGAAAAAAACCCTAAGCCGCGCGGTCACAATTTCAGAAAAAATCTGACGTTCTGCAATTCACTCAGAAATGGTGCCAAACTGTTGCGAACGATCCCCTGAAAGGTTTTTTGGTGGAAACAGATGGGTTTTTATCGTCGGAAATGGAATTAGCCCTCGACGTCTGAACAACTTTTTTTTGAAAAAAACCCTAAGCCGCGCGGTCACAATTTCAGCAAAAATCTGACGTTCTGCAATTCACTCAAAAATTGTGCCAAACTGTTGCAAACGATCCCCTGAAAGGTTTTTCGGTGGAAACAGATGGGTTTTTATCATCGGAAACAGAATTAGCCCTCGACGTCTGAACAAATTTTTTTTGAAAAAAACCCTAAGCCGCGCGGTCACAATTTCAGCAAAAATCTGACGTTCTGCAATTCACTCAGAAATGGTGCCGAACTGTTGCAAACGATCCCCTGAACGGTTTTTCGGTGGAAACAGATGGGTTTTTATCATCGGAAACGGAATTAGCCCTCGACGTGTGAACAACTTTTTTTTAAAAAAACCCCTAAGCCGCGCGGTCACAATTTCAGCAAAAATCTGACGTTCTGCAATTCACTCAAAAATTGTGCCTAACTGTTGCAAACGATCCCCTGAAAGGTTTTTCGGTGGAAACAGATGGGTTTTTATCATCGGAAACAGAATTAGCCCTCGACATCTGAACAACTTTTTTTTGAAAAAAACCCTAAGCCGCGCGGTCACAATTTCAGAAAAAATCTGACGTTCTGCAATTCACTCAGAAATGGTGCCAAACTGTTGCGAACGATCCCCTGAAAGGTTTTTTGGTGGAAACAGATGGGTTTTTATCATCGGAAATGGAATTAGCCCTCGACGTCTGAACAACTTTTTTTTGAAAAAAACCCTAAGCCGCGCGGTCACAATTTCAGCAAAAATCTGACGTTCTGCAATTCACTCAAAAATTGTGCCAAACTGTTGCAAACGATCCCCTGAAAGGTTTTTCGGTGGAAACAGATGGGTTTTTATCATCGGAAATAGAATTAGCCCTTGACGTCTGAACAACTTTTTTTTGAAAAAAAATCCTAAGCCGCGCGGTCACAATTTCAGCAAAAATCTGACGTTCTGCAATTCACTCAGAAATGGTGCCAAACTGTCGCAAACGATCCCCTGAAAGGTTTTTCGGTGGAAACAGATGGGTTTTTATCATCGGAAACGGAATTAGCCCTCGACGTCTGAACAACTTTTTTTTGAAAAAAACCCTAAGCCGCGCGGCCACAATTTCAGAAAAAATCTGACGTTCTGCAATTCACTCAGAAATGGTGCCAAACTGTTGCGAACGATCCCCTGAAAGGTTTTTCGGTGGAAACAGATGGGTTTTTATCATCAGAAACGGAATTAGCCCTCGACGTCTGAACAACTTTTTTTTGAAAAAAACCCTAAGCCGCGCGGTCACAATTTCAGCAAAAATCTGACGTTCTGCAATTCACTCAGAAATGGTGCCAAACTGTTGCAAACGATCCCCTGAAAGGTTTTTCGGTGGAAACAGATGGGTTTTTATCATCAGAAACGGAATTAGCCCTCGACGTCTGAACAACTTTTTTTTGAAAAAAACCCTAAGCCGCGCGGTCACAATTTCAGAAAAAATCTGACGTTCTGCAATTCACTCAGAAATGGTGCCAAACTGTTGCGAACGATCCCCTGAAAGGTTTTTCGGTGGAAACAAATGGGTTTTTATTATCGTTAAAAGGAATTAGTCCTCGACCTCGGAACAACTTTTTTTTGAAAAAAACCCTAAGCCGCGCGGTCACAATTTCAGCAAAAATCTGTCGTTCTGCAATTTACTCAAAAATTGTGCCTAACTGTTGCAAACGATCCCCTGAAAGGTTTTTCGGTGGAAACAGATGGGTTTTTATCATCGGAAATGGAATTAGCCCTCGACGTCTGAACAACTTTTTTTTGAAAAAAACCCTAAGCCGCGCGGTCACAATTTCAGCAAAAATCTGTCGTTCTGCAATTTACTCAAAAATTGTGCCTAACTGTTGCAAACGATCCCCTGAAAGGTTTTTCGGTGGAAACAGATGGGTTTTTATCATCAGAAACGGAATTAGCCCTCGACGTCTGAACAACTTTTTTTTGAAAAAAACCCTAAGCCGCGCGGTCACAATTTCAGCAAAAATCTGACGTTCTGCAATTCACTCAGAAATGGTGCCAAACTGTTGCAAACGATCCCCTGAAAGGTTTTTCGGTGGAAACAGATGGGTTTTTATCATCAGAAACGGAATTAGCCCTCGACGTCTGAACAACTTTTTTTTGAAAAAAACCCTAAGCCGCGCGGTCACAATTTCAGAAAAAATCTGACGTTCTGCAATTCACTCAGAAATGGTGCCAAACTGTTGCGAACGATCCCCTGAAAGGTTTTTCGGTGGAAACAAATGGGTTTTTATTATCGTTAAAAGGAATTAGTCCTCGACCTCGGAACAACTTTTTTTTGAAAAAAACCCTAAGCCGCGCGGTCACAATTTCAGCAAAAATCTGTCGTTCTGCAATTTACTCAAAAATTGTGCCTAACTGTTGCAAACGATCCCCTGAAAGGTTTTTCGGTGGAAACAGATGGGTTTTTATCATCGGAAATGGAATTAGCCCTCGACGTCTGAACAACTTTTTTTTGAAAAAAACCCTAAGCCGCGCGGTCACAATTTCAGCAAAAATCTGTCGTTCTGCAATTTACTCAAAAATTGTGCCTAACTGTTGCAAACGATCCCCTGAAAGGTTTTTCGGTGGAAACAGATGGGTTTTTATCATCAGAAACGGAATTAGCCCTCGACGTCTGAACAACTTTTTTTTGAAAAAAACCCTAAGCCGCGCGGTCACAATTTCAGTAAAAATCTGACGTTCTGCAATTCTCTCAGAAATGGTGCCAAACTGTTGCGAACGATCCCCTGAAAGGTTTTTTGGTGGAAACAGATGGATTTTTATCATCGGAAACAGAATTAGCCCTCGACGTCTGAACAATGTTTTTTTGAAAAAAACCCTAAGCCGCGCGGTCACAATTTCAGCAAAAATCTGACGTTCTGCAATTTACTCAGAAATGGTGCCAAACTGTTGCAAACGATCCCCTGAAAGGTTTTTCGGTGGAAACAGATGGGTTTTTATCATCGGAAAAAGAATTTGCCCTCGACCTCTGAACAACTTTTTTTTAAAAAAAACCCCTAAGCCGCGCCGTCACAATTTCAGTAAAAATCTGACGTTCTGCAATTCTCTCAGAAATGGTGCCAAACTGTTGCGAACGATCCCCTGAAAGGTTTTTTGGTGGAAACAGATGGGTTTTTATCATCGGAAACAGAATTATCCCTCAACGTCTGAACAAATTTTTTTTGAAAAAAACCCTAAGCCGCCGGGTCACAATTTCAGCAAAAATCTGACGTTCTGCAATTCACTCAGAAATGGAGCCAAACTGTTGCAAACGATCCCCTGAAAGGTTTTTCGGTGGAAACAGATGGGTTTTTATCATCGGAAACGGAATTAGCCCTCGACGTCTGAACAACTTTTTTTTGAAAAAAAAACCCTAAGCCGCGCGGTCACAATTTCAGCAAAAATCTGACGTTCTGCAATTCACTCAGAAATGGTGCCAAACTGTTGCAAACGATCCCCTGAAAGGTTTTTCGGTGGAAACAGATGGGTTTTTATCATCAGAAACGGAATTAGCCCTCGACGTCTGAACAACTTTTTTTTGAAAAAAACCCTAAGCCGCGCGGTCACAATTTCAGCAAAAATCTGACGTTCTGCAATTCACTCAGAAATGGTGCCAAACTGTTGCGAACGATCCCCTGAAAGGTTTTTCGGTGGAAACAAATGGGTTTTTATTATCGTTAAAAGGAATTAGTCCTCGACCTCGGAACAACTTTTTTTTGAAAAAAACCCTAAGCCGCACGGTCACAATCTCAGAAAAAATCTGACGTTCTGCAATTCACTCAGAAATGGTGCCAACCTGTTCCAAACGATCCCCTGGAAGGTTTTTCGGTGGAAACAGATGGGTTTTTATCATCAGAAACGGAATTAGCCCTCGACGTCTGAACAACTTTTTTTTGAAAAAAACCCTAAGCCGCGCGGTCACAATTTCAGTAAAAATCTGACGTTCTGCAATTCTCTCAGAAATGGTGCCAAACTGTTGCGAACGATCCCCTGAAAGGTTTTTTGGTGGAAACAGATGGATTTTTATCATCGGAAACAGAATTAGCCCTCGACGCCTGAACAACTTTTTTTTGAAAAAAACCCTAAGCCGCGCGGTCACAATTTCAGAAAAAATCTTTCGTTCTGCAATTCACTCAAAAATTGTGCCTAACTGTTGCAAACGATCCCCTGAAAGGTTTTTCGGTGGAAACAGATGGGTTTTTATCATTGGAAACGGAATTAGCCCTCGACGTCTGAACAACTTTTTTTTAAAAAAAACCCTAAGCCGTGCGGTCACAATTTCAGCAAAAATCTGACGTTCTGCAATTCACTCAGAAATGGTGCCAAACTGTTGCGAACGATCCCCTGAAATGTTTTTTGGTGGAAACAGATGGGTTTTTATCATCGGAAACAGAATTAGCCCTCGACGTCTGAACAAATTTTTTTTGAAAAAAACCCTAAGCCGCGCGGTCACAATTTCAGAAAAAATCTGACGTTCTGCAATTCACTCAGAAATGGTGCCAAACTGTTGCAAACGATCCCCTGAAAGGTTTTTCGGTGGAAACAGATGGGTTTTTATCATCGGAAACGGAATTAGCCCTCGACGTGTGAACAACTTTTTTTTAAAAAAACCCCTAAGCCGCGCGGTCACAATTTCAGCAAAAATCTGACGTTCTGCAATTCACTCAAAAATTGTGCCTAACTGTTGCAAACGATCCCCTGAAAGGTTTTTCGGTGGAAACAGATGGGTTTTTATCATCGGAAACAGAATTAGCCCTCGACATCTGAACAACTTTTTTTTGAAAAAAACCCTAAGCCGCGCGGTCACAATTTCAGAAAAAATCTGACGTTCTGCAATTCACTCAGAAATGGTGCCAAACTGTTGCGAACGATCCCCTGAAAGGTTTTTTGGTGGAAACAGATGGGTTTTTATCATCGGAAATGGAATTAGCCCTCGACGTCTGAACAACTTTTTTTTGAAAAAAACCCTAAGCCGCGCGGTCACAATTTCAGCAAAAATCTGACGTTCTGCAATTCACTCAAAAATTGTGCCAAACTGTTGCAAACGATCCCCTGAAAGGTTTTTCGGTGGAAACAGATGGGTTTTTATCATCGGAAACAGAATTAGCCCTCGACGTCTGAACAAATTTTTTTTGAAAAAAACCCTAAGCCGCGCGGTCACAATTTCAGCAAAAATCTGACGTTCTGCAATTCACTCAGAAATGGTGCCGAACTGTTGCAAACGATCCCCTGAACGGTTTTTCGGTGGAAACAGATGGGTTTTTATCATCGGAAACGGAATTAGCCCTCGACGTGTGAACAACTTTTTTTTAAAAAAACCCCTAAGCCGCGCGGTCACAATTTCAGCAAAAATCTGACGTTCTGCAATTCACTCAAAAATTGTGCCTAACTGTTGCAAACGATCCCCTGAAAGGTTTTTCGGTGGAAACAGATGGGTTTTTATCATCGGAAACAGAATTAGCCCTCGACATCTGAACAACTTTTTTTTGAAAAAAACCCTAAGCCGCGCGGTCACAATTTCAGAAAAAATCTGACGTTCTGCAATTCACTCAGAAATGGTGCCAAACTGTTGCGAACGATCCCCTGAAAGGTTTTTTGGTGGAAACAGATGGGTTTTTATCATCGGAAATGGAATTAGCCCTCGACGTCTGAACAACTTTTTTTTGAAAAAAACCCTAAGCCGCGCGGTCACAATTTCAGCAAAAATCTGACGTTCTGCAATTCACTCAAAAATTGTGCCAAACTGTTGCAAACGATCCCCTGAAAGGTTTTTCGGTGGAAACAGATGGGTTTTTATCATCGGAAATAGAATTAGCCCTTGACGTCTGAACAACTTTTTTTTGAAAAAAAATCCTAAGCCGCGCGGTCACAATTTCAGCAAAAATCTGACGTTCTGCAATTCACTCAGAAATGGTGCCAAACTGTCGCAAACGATCCCCTGAAAGGTTTTTCGGTGGAAACAGATGGGTTTTTATCATCGGAAACGGAATTAGCCCTCGACGTCTGAACAACTTTTTTTTGAAAAAAAACCCTAAGCCGCGCGGCCACAATTTCAGAAAAAATCTGACGTTCTGCAATTCACTCAGAAATGGTGCCAAACTGTTGCGAACGATCCCCTGAAAGGTTTTTCGGTGGAAACAGATGGGTTTTTATCATCAGAAACGGAATTAGCCCTCGACGTCTGAACAACTTTTTTTTGAAAAAAACCCTAAGCCGCGCGGTCACAATTTCAGCAAAAATCTGACGTTCTGCAATTCACTCAGAAATGGTGCCAAACTGTTGCAAACGATCCCCTGAAAGGTTTTTCGGTGGAAACAGATGGGTTTTTATCATCAGAAACGGAATTAGCCCTCGACGTCTGAACAACTTTTTTTTGAAAAAAACCCTAAGCCGCGCGGTCACAATTTCAGAAAAAATCTGACGTTCTGCAATTCACTCAGAAATGGTGCCAAACTGTTGCGAACGATCCCCTGAAAGGTTTTTCGGTGGAAACAAATGGGTTTTTATTATCGTTAAAAGGAATTAGTCCTCGACCTCGGAACAACTTTTTTTTGAAAAAAACCCTAAGCCGCGCGGTCACAATTTCAGCAAAAATCTGTCGTTCTGCAATTTACTCAAAAATTGTGCCTAACTGTTGCAAACGATCCCCTGAAAGGTTTTTCGGTGGAAACAGATGGGTTTTTATCATCGGAAATGGAATTAGCCCTCGACGTCTGAACAACTTTTTTTTGAAAAAAACCCTAAGCCGCGCGGTCACAATTTCAGCAAAAATCTGTCGTTCTGCAATTTACTCAAAAATTGTGCCTAACTGTTGCAAACGATCCCCTGAAAGGTTTTTCGGTGGAAACAGATGGGTTTTTATCATCAGAAACGGAATTAGCCCTCGACGTCTGAACAACTTTTTTTTGAAAAAAACCCTAAGCCGCGCGGTCACAATTTCAGTAAAAATCTGACGTTCTGCAATTCTCTCAGAAATGGTGCCAAACTGTTGCGAACGATCCCCTGAAAGGTTTTTTGGTGGAAACAGATGGATTTTTATCATCGGAAACAGAATTAGCCCTCGACGTCTGAACAATGTTTTTTTGAAAAAAACCCTAAGCCGCGCGGTCACAATTTCAGCAAAAATCTGACGTTCTGCAATTTACTCAGAAATGGTGCCAAACTGTTGCAAACGATCCCCTGAAAGGTTTTTCGGTGGAAACAGATGGGTTTTTATCATCGGAAAAAGAATTTGCCCTCGACCTCTGAACAACTTTTTTTTAAAAAAAACCCCTAAGCCGCGCCGTCACAATTTCAGTAAAAATCTGACGTTCTGCAATTCTCTCAGAAATGGTGCCAAACTGTTGCGAACGATCCCCTGAAAGGTTTTTTGGTGGAAACAGATGGGTTTTTATCATCGGAAACAGAATTATCCCTCAACGTCTGAACAAATTTTTTTTGAAAAAAACCCTAAGCCGCCCGGTCACAATTTCAGCAAAAATCTGACGTTCTGCAATTCACTCAGAAATGGAGCCAAACTGTTGCAAACGATCCCCTGAAAGGTTTTTCGGTGGAAACAGATGGGTTTTTATCATCGGAAACGGAATTAGCCCTCGACGTCTGAACAACTTTTTTTTGAAAAAAAAACCCTAAGCCGCGCGGTCACAATTTCAGCAAAAATCTGACGTTCTGCAATTCACTCAGAAATGGTGCCAAACTGTTGCAAACGATCCCCTGAAAGGTTTTTCGGTGGAAACAGATGGGTTTTTATCATCAGAAACGGAATTAGCCCTCGACGTCTGAACAACTTTTTTTTGAAAAAAACCCTAAGCCGCGCGGTCACAATTTCAGCAAAAATCTGACGTTCTGCAATTCACTCAGAAATGGTGCCAAACTGTTGCGAACGATCCCCTGAAAGGTTTTTCGGTGGAAACAAATGGGTTTTTATTATCGTTAAAAGGAATTAGTCCTCGACCTCGGAACAACTTTTTTTTGAAAAAAACCCTAAGCCGCACGGTCACAATCTCAGAAAAAATCTGACGTTCTGCAATTCACTCAGAAATGGTGCCAACCTGTTCCAAACGATCCCCTGAAAGGTTTTTCGGTGGAAACAGATGGGTTTTTATCATCAGAAACGGAATTAGCCCTCGACGTCTGAACAACTTTTTTTTGAAAAAAACCCTAAGCCGCGCGGTCACAATTTCAGTAAAAATCTGACGTTCTGCAATTCTCTCAGAAATGGTGCCAAACTGTTGCGAACGATCCCCTGAAAGGTTTTTTGGTGGAAACAGATGGATTTTTATCATCGGAAACAGAATTAGCCCTCGACGTCTGAACAAATTTTTTTTGAAAAAAACCCTAAGCCGCGCGGTCACAATTTCAGCAAAAATCTGACGTTCTGCAATTTACTCAGAAATGGTGCCAAACTGTTGCAAACGATCCCCTGAAAGGTTTTTCGGTGGAAACAGATGGGTTTTTATCATCGGAAAAAGAATTTGCCCTCGACCTCTGAACAAGTTTTTTTTGAAAAAAACCCTAAGCCGCGCGGTCACAATTTCAGAAAAAATCTGACGTTCTGCAATTCACTCAGAAATGGTGCCAAACTGTTGCGAACGATCCCCTGAAAGGTTTTTCGGTGGAAACAAATGGGTTTTTATCATCGGAAATGGAATTATCCCGCGACGTCTGAACAACTTTTTTTTGAAAAAAACCCTAAGCCGCGCGGTCACAATTTCAGCAAAAATCTGACGTTCTGCAATTCACTCAAAAATTGTGCCTAACTGTTGCAAACGATCCCCTGAAAGGTTTTTCGGTGGAAACAGATGGGTTTTTATCATCGGAAACGGAATTAGCCCTCGACGTCTGAACAACTTTTTTTTAAAAAAAAACCCTAAGCCGCGCCGTCACAATTTCAGTAAAAATCTGACGTTCTGCAATTCTCTCAGAAATGGTGCCAAACTGTTGCGAACGATCCCCTGAAAGGTTTTTTGGTGGAAACAGATGGGTTTTTATCATCGGAAACAGAATTAGCCCTCGACGTCTGAACAAATTTTTTTTGAAAAAAACCCTAAGCCGCCCGGTCACAATTTCAGCAAAAATCTGACGTTCTGCAATTCACTCAGAAATGGTGCCAAACTGTTGCAAACGATCCCCTGAAAGGTTTTTCGGTGGAAACAGATGGGTTTTTATCATCAGAAACGGAATTAGCCCTCGACGTCTGAACAACTTTTTTTTGAAAAAAACCCTAAGCCGCGCGGTCACAATTTCAGAAAAAATCTGACGTTCTGCAATTCACTCAGAAATGGTGCCAAACTGTTGCGAACGATCCCCTGAAAGGTTTTTCGGTGGAAACAAATGGGTTTTTATCATCGTTAAAAGGAATTAGTCCTCGACCTCGGAACAACTTTTTTTTGAAAAAAACCCTAAGCCGCGCGGTCACAATTTCAGCAAAAATCTGTCGTTCTGCAATTTACTCAAAAATTGTGCCTAACTGTTGCAAACGATCCCCTGAAAGGTTTTTCGGTGGAAACAGATGGGTTTTTATCATTGGAAACGGAATTAGCCCTCGACGTCTGAACAACTTTTTTTTAAAAAAACCCTAAGCCGCGCGGTCACAATTTCAGCAAAAATCTGACGTTCTGCAATTCTCTCAGAAATAGTGCCAAACTGTCGCAAACGATCCCCTGAAAGGTTTTTCGGTGGAAACAGATGGGTTTTTATCATCGGAAACGGAATTAGCCCTCGACGTCTGAACAACTTTTTTTTGAAAAAAAAACCCTAAGCCGCGCGGTCACAATTTCAGAAAAAATCTGACGTTCTGCAATTCACTCAGAAATGGTGCCAAACTGTTGCGAACGATCCCCTGAAAGGTTTTTCGATGGAAACAAATGGGTTTTTATCATCAGAAATTGAATTAGCCCTCGACGCCTGAACAACTTTTTTTTGAAAAAAACCCTAAGCCGCGCGGTCACAATTTCAGCAAAAATCTGACGTTCTGCAATTCACTCAAAAATTGTGCCTAACTGTTGCAAACTATCCCCTGAAAGGTTTTTCGGTGGAAACAGATGGGTTTTTATCATCGGAAACAGAATTAGCCCTCGACATCTGAACAATTTTTTTTTGAAAAAAACCCTAAGCCGCGCGGTCACAATTTCAGAAAAAATCTGACGTTCTGCAATTCACTCAGAAATGGTGCCAAACTGTTGCGAACGATCCCCTGAAAGGTTTTTCGGTGGAAACAAATAGGTTTTTATCATCGGAAATGGAATTATCCCGCGACGTCTGAACAACTTTTTTTTGAAAAAAACCCTAAGCCGCGCGGTCACAATTTCAGCAAAAATCTGACGTTCTGCAATTCACTCAAAAATTGTGCCTAACTGTTGCAAACGATCCCCTGAAAGGTTTTTCGGTGGAAACAGATGGGTTTTTATCATCGGAAACGGAATTAGCCCTCGACGTCTGAACAACTTTTTTTTAAAAAAAAAAACCCTAAGCCGCGCCGTCACAATTTCAGTAAAAATCTGACGTTCTGCAATTCTCTCAGAAATGGTGCCAAACTGTTGCGAACGATCCCCTGAAAGGTTTTTTGGTGGAAACAGATGGGTTTTTATCATCGGAAACAGAATTAGCCCTCGACGTCTGAACAATTTTTTTTTGAAAAAAACCCTAAGCCGCCCGGTCACAATTTCAGCAAAAATCTGACGTTCTGCAATTCACTCAGAAATGGTGCCAAACTGTTGCAAACGATCCCCTGAAAGGTTTTTCGGTGGAAACAGATGGGTTTTTATCATCAGAAACGGAATTAGCCCTCGACGTCTGAACAACTTTTTTTTGAAAAAAACCCTAAGCCGCGCGGTCACAATTTCAGTAAAAATCTGACGTTCTGCAATTCTCTCAGAAATGGTGCCAAACTGTTGCGAACGATCCCCTGAAAGGTTTTTTGGTGGAAACAGATGGATTTTTATCATCGGAAACAGAATTAGCCCTCGACGTCTGAACAAATTTTTTTTGAAAAAAACCCTAAGCCGCGCGGTCACAATTTCAGCAAAAATCTGACGTTCTGCAATTTACTCAGAAATGGTGCCAAACTGTTGCAAACGATCCCCTGAAAGGTTTTTCGGTGGAAACAGATGGGTTTTTATCATCGGAAAAAGAATTTGCCCTCGACCTCTGAACAAGTTTTTTTTGAAAAAAACCCTAAGCCGCGCGGTCACAATTTCAGAAAAAATCTGACGTTCTGCAATTCACTCAGAAATGGTGCCAAACTGTTGCGAACGATCCCCTGAAAGGTTTTTCGGTGGAAACAAATGGGTTTTTATCATCGGAAATGGAATTATCCCGCGACGTCTGAACAACTTTTTTTTGAAAAAAACCCTAAGCCGCGCGGTCACAATTTCAGCAAAAATCTGACGTTCTGCAATTCACTCAAAAATTGTGCCTAACTGTTGCAAACGATCCCCTGAAAGGTTTTTCGGTGGAAACAGATGGGTTTTTATCATCGGAAACGGAATTAGCCCTCGACGTCTGAACAACTTTTTTTTAAAAAAAAACCCTAAGCCGCGCCGTCACAATTTCAGTAAAAATCTGACGTTCTGCAATTCTCTCAGAAATGGTGCCAAACTGTTGCGAACGATCCCCTGAAAGGTTTTTTGGTGGAAACAGATGGGTTTTTATCATCGGAAACAGAATTAGCCCTCGACGTCTGAACAAATTTTTTTTGAAAAAAACCCTAAGCCGCCCGGTCACAATTTCAGCAAAAATCTGACGTTCTGCAATTCACTCAGAAATGGTGCCAAACTGTTGCAAACGATCCCCTGAAAGGTTTTTCGGTGGAAACAGATGGGTTTTTATCATCAGAAACGGAATTAGCCCTCGACGTCTGAACAACTTTTTTTTGAAAAAAACCCTAAGCCGCGCGGTCACAATTTCAGAAAAAATCTGACGTTCTGCAATTCACTCAGAAATGGTGCCAAACTGTTGCGAACGATCCCCTGAAAGGTTTTTCGGTGGAAACAAATGGGTTTTTATCATCGTTAAAAGGAATTAGTCCTCGACCTCGGAACAACTTTTTTTTGAAAAAAACCCTAAGCCGCGCGGTCACAATTTCAGCAAAAATCTGTCGTTCTGCAATTTACTCAAAAATTGTGCCTAACTGTTGCAAACGATCCCCTGAAAGGTTTTTCGGTGGAAACAGATGGGTTTTTATCATTGGAAACGGAATTAGCCCTCGACGTCTGAACAACTTTTTTTTAAAAAAACCCTAAGCCGCGCGGTCACAATTTCAGCAAAAATCTGACGTTCTGCAATTCTCTCAGAAATAGTGCCAAACTGTCGCAAACGATCCCCTGAAAGGTTTTTCGGTGGAAACAGATGGGTTTTTATCATCGGAAACGGAATTAGCCCTCGACGTCTGAACAACTTTTTTTTGAAAAAAAAACCCTAAGCCGCGCGGTCACAATTTCAGAAAAAATCTGACGTTCTGCAATTCACTCAGAAATGGTGCCAAACTGTTGCGAACGATCCCCTGAAAGGTTTTTCGATGGAAACAAATGGGTTTTTATCATCAGAAATTGAATTAGCCCTCGACGCCTGAACAACTTTTTTTTGAAAAAAACCCTAAGCCGCGCGGTCACAATTTCAGCAAAAATCTGACGTTCTGCAATTCACTCAAAAATTGTGCCTAACTGTTGCAAACTATCCCCTGAAAGGTTTTTCGGTGGAAACAGATGGGTTTTTATCATCGGAAACAGAATTAGCCCTCGACATCTGAACAATTTTTTTTTGAAAAAAACCCTAAGCCGCGCGGTCACAATTTCAGAAAAAATCTGACGTTCTGCAATTCACTCAGAAATGGTGCCAAACTGTTGCGAACGATCCCCTGAAAGGTTTTTCGGTGGAAACAAATAGGTTTTTATCATCGGAAATGGAATTATCCCGCGACGTCTGAACAACTTTTTTTTGAAAAAAACCCTAAGCCGCGCGGTCACAATTTCAGCAAAAATCTGACGTTCTGCAATTCACTCAAAAATTGTGCCTAACTGTTGCAAACGATCCCCTGAAAGGTTTTTCGGTGGAAACAGATGGGTTTTTATCATCGGAAACGGAATTAGCCCTCGACGTCTGAACAACTTTTTTTTAAAAAAAAAACCCTAAGCCGCGCCGTCACAATTTCAGTAAAAATCTGACGTTCTGCAATTCTCTCAGAAATGGTGCCAAACTGTTGCGAACGATCCCCTGAAAGGTTTTTTGGTGGATACAGATGGGTTTTTATCATCGGAAACAGAATTAGCCCTCGACGTCTGAACAATTTTTTTTTGAAAAAAACCCTAAGCCGCCCGGTCACAATTTCAGCAAAAATCTGACGTTCTGCAATTCACTCAGAAATGGTGCCAAACTGTTGCAAACGATCCCCTGAAAGGTTTTTCGGTGGAAACAGATGGGTTTTTATCATCAGAAACGGAATTAGCCCTCGACGTCTGAACAACTTTTTTTTGAAAAAAACCCTAAGCCGCGCGGTCACAATTTCAGAAAAAATCTGACGTTCTGCAATTCACTCAGAAATGGTGCCAAACTGTTGCGAACGATCCCCTGAAAGGTTTTTCGGTGGAAACAAATGGGTTTTTATCATCGTTAAAAGGAATTAGTCCTCGACCTCGGAACAACTTTTTTTTGAAAAAAACCCTAAGCCGCGCGGTCACAATTTCAGCAAAAATCTGTCGTTCTGCAATTTACTCAAAAATTGTGCCTAACTGTTGCAAACGATCCCCTGAAAGGTTTTTCGGTGGAAACAGATGGGTTTTTATCATTGGAAACGGAATTAGCCCTCGACGTCTGAACAACTTTTTTTTTAAAAAAACCCTAAGCCGCGCGGTCACAATTTCAGCAAAAATCTGACGTTCTGCAATTCTCTCAGAAATAGTGCCAAACTGTCGCAAACGATCCCCTGAAAGGTTTTTCGGTGGAAACAGATGGGTTTTTATCATCGGAAACGGAATTAGCCCTCGACGTCTGAACAACTTTTTTTTGAAAAAAAAACCCTAAGCCGCGCGGTCACAATTTCAGAAAAAATCTGACGTTCTGCAATTCACTCAGAAATGGTGCCAAACTGTTGCGAACGATCCCCTGAAAGGTTTTTCGATGGAAACAAATGGGTTTTTATCATCAGAAATTGAATTAGCCCTCGACGCCTGAACAACTTTTTTTTGAAAAAAACCCTAAGCCGCGCGGTCACAATTTCAGCAAAAATCTGACGTTCTGCAATTCACTCAAAAATTGTGCCTAACTGTTGCAAACTATCCCCTGAAAGGTTTTTCGGTGGAAACAGATGGGTTTTTATCATCGGAAACAGAATTAGCCCTCGACATCTGAACAATTTTTTTTTGAAAAAAACCCTAAGCCGCGCGGTCACAATTTCAGAAAAAATCTGACGTTCTGCAATTCACTCAGAAATGGTGCCAAACTGTTGCGAACGATCCCCTGAAAGGTTTTTTGGTGGAAACAGATGGGTTTTTATCATCGGAAATGGAATTAGCCCTCGACGTCTGAACAACTTTTTTTTGAAAAAAACCCTAAGCCGCGCGGTCACAATTTCAGCAAAAATCTGACGTTCTGCAATTCACTCAGAAATGGTGCCAAACTGTTGCGAACGATCCCCTGAAAGGTTTTTCGGTGGAAACAAATGGGTTTTTATTATCGTTAAAAGGAATTAGTCCTCGACCTCGGAACAACTTTTTTTTGAAAAAAACCCTAAGCCGCACGGTCACAATCTCAGAAAAAATCTGACGTTCTGCAATTCACTCAGAAATGGTGCCAACCTGTTCCAAACGATCCCCTGAAAGGTTTTTCGGTGGAAACAGATGGGTTTTTATCATCAGAAACGGAATTAGCCCTCGACGTCTGAACAACTTTTTTTTGAAAAAAACCCTAAGCCGCGCGGTCACAATTTCAGTAAAAATCTGACGTTCTGCAATTCTCTCAGAAATGGTGCCAAACTGTTGCGAACGATCCCCTGAAAGGTTTTTTGGTGGAAACAGATGGATTTTTATCATCGGAAACAGAATTAGCCCTCGACGTCTGAACAAATTTTTTTTGAAAAAAACCCTAAGCCGCGCGGTCACAATTTCAGCAAAAATCTGACGTTCTGCAATTTACTCAGAAATGGTGCCAAACTGTTGCAAACGATCCCCTGAAAGGTTTTTTGGTGGAAACAGATGGGTTTTTATCATCGGAAACAGAATTAGCCCTCGACGTCTGAACAATTTTTTTTTGAAAAAAACCCTAAGCCGCCCGGTCACAATTTCAGCAAAAATCTGACGTTCTGCAATTCACTCAGAAATGGTGCCAAACTGTTGCAAACGATCCCCTGAAAGGTTTTTCGGTGGAAACAGATGGGTTTTTATCATCAGAAACGGAATTAGCCCTCGACGTCTGAACAACTTTTTTTTGAAAAAACCCTAAGCCGCGCGGTCACAATTTCAGAAAAAATCTGACGTTCTGCAATTCACTCAGAAATGGTGCCAAACTGTTGCGAACGATCCCCTGAAAGGTTTTTCGGTGGAAACAAATGGGTTTTTATCATCGTTAAAAGGAATTAGTCCTCGACCTCGGAACAACTTTTTTTTGAAAAAAACCCTAAGCCGCGCGGTCACAATTTCAGCAAAAATCTGTCGTTCTGCAATTTACTCAAAAATTGTGCCTAACTGTTGCAAACGATCCCCTGAAAGGTTTTTCGGTGGAAACAGATGGGTTTTTATCATTGGAAACGGAATTAGCCCTCGACGTCTGAACAACTTTTTTTTAAAAAAACCCTAAGCCGCGCGGTCACAATTTCAGCAAAAATCTGACGTTCTGCAATTCTCTCAGAAATAGTGCCAAACTGTCGCAAACGATCCCCTGAAAGGTTTTTCGGTGGAAACAGATGGGTTTTTATCATCGGAAACGGAATTAGCCCTCGACGTCTGAACAACTTTTTTTTGAAAAAAAAACCCTAAGCCGCGCGGTCACAATTTCAGAAAAAATCTGACGTTCTGCAATTCACTCAGAAATGGTGCCAAACTGTTGCGAACGATCCCCTGAAAGGTTTTTCGATGGAAACAAATGGGTTTTTATCATCAGAAATTGAATTAGCCCTCGACGCCTGAACAACTTTTTTTTGAAAAAAACCCTAAGCCGCGCGGTCACAATTTCAGCAAAAATCTGACGTTCTGCAATTCACTCAAAAATTGTGCCTAACTGTTGCAAACTATCCCCTGAAAGGTTTTTCGGTGGAAACAGATGGGTTTTTATCATCGGAAACAGAATTAGCCCTCGACATCTGAACAATTTTTTTTTGAAAAAAACCCTAAGCCGCGCGGTCACAATTTCAGAAAAAATCTGACATTCTGCAATTCACTCAGAAATGGTGCCAAACTGTTGCGAACGATCCCCTGAAAGGTTTTTCGGTGGAAACAAATAGGTTTTTATCATCGGAAATGGAATTATCCCGCGACGTCTGAACAACTTTTTTTTGAAAAAAACCCTAAGCCGCGCGGTCACAATTTCAGCAAAAATCTGACGTTCTGCAATTCACTCAAAAATTGTGCCTAACTGTTGCAAACGATCCCCTTAAAGGTTTTTCGGTGGAAACAGATGGGTTTTTATCATCGGAAACGGAATTAGCCCTCGACGTCTGAACAACTTTTTTTAAAAAAAAAAACCCTAAGCCGCGCCGTCACAATTTCAGTAAAAATCTGACGTTCTGCAATTCTCTCAGAAATGGTGCCAAACTGTTGCGAACGATCCCCTGAAAGGTTTTTTGGTGGAAACAGATGGGTTTTTATCATCGGAAACAGAATTAGCCCTCGACGTCTGAACAATTTTTTTTTGAAAAAAACCCTAAGCCGCCCGGTCACAATTTCAGCAAAAATCTGACGTTCTGCAATTCACTCAGAAATGGTGCCAAACTGTTGCAAACGATCCCCTGAAAGGTTTTTCGGTGGAAACAGATGGGTTTTTATCATCAGAAACGGAATTAGCCCTCGACGTCTGAACAACTTTTTTTTGAAAAAAACCCTAAGCCGCGCGGTCACAATTTCAGAAAAAATCTGACGTTCTGCAATTCACTCAGAAATGGTGCCAAACTGTTGCGAACGATCCCCTGAAAGGTTTTTCGGTGGAAACAAATGGGTTTTTATCATCGTTAAAAGGAATTAGTCCTCGACCTCGGAACAACTTTTTTTTGAAAAAAACCCTAAGCCGCGCGGTCACAATTTCAGCAAAAATCTGTCGTTCTGCAATTTACTCAAAAATTGTGCCTAACTGTTGCAAACGATCCCCTGAAAGGTTTTTCGGTGGAAACAGATGGGTTTTTATCATTGGAAACGGAATTAGCCCTCGACGTCTGAACAACTTTTTTTTTAAAAAAACCCTAAGCCGCGCGGTCACAATTTCAGCAAAAATCTGACGTTCTGCAATTCTCTCAGAAATAGTGCCAAACTGTCGCAAACGATCCCCTGAAAGGTTTTTCGGTGGAAACAGATGGGTTTTTATCATCGGAAACGGAATTAGCCCTCGACGTCTGAACAACTTTTTTTTGAAAAAAAAACCCTAAGCCGCGCGGTCACAATTTCAGAAAAAATCTGACGTTCTGCAATTCACTCAGAAATGGTGCCAAACTGTTGCGAACGATCCCCTGAAAGGTTTTTCGGTGGAAACAAATAGGTTTTTATCATCGGAAATGGAATTATCCCGCGACGTCTGAACAACTTTTTTTTGAAAAAAACCCTAAGCCGCGCGGTCACAATTTCAGCAAAAATCTGACGTTCTGCAATTCACTCAAAAATTGTGCCTAACTGTTGCAAACGATCCCCTGAAAGGTTTTTCGGTGGAAACAGATGGGTTTTTATCATCGGAAACGGAATTAGCCCTCGACGTCTGAACAACTTTTTTTTAAAAAAAAAACCCTAAGCCGCGCCGTCACAATTTCAGTAAAAATCTGACGTTCTGCAATTCTCTCAGAAATGGTGCCAAACTGTTGCGAACGATCCCCTGAAAGGTTTTTTGGTGGAAACAGATGGGTTTTTATCATCGGAAACAGAATTAGCCCTCGACGTCTGAACAATTTTTTTTTGAAAAAAACCCTAAGCCGCCCGGTCACAATTTCAGCAAAAATCTGACGTTCTGCAATTCACTCAGAAATGGTGCCAAACTGTTGCAAACGATCCCCTGAAAGGTTTTTCGGTGGAAACAGATGGGTTTTTATCATCAGAAACGGAATTAGCCCTCGACGTCTGAACAACTTTTTTTTGAAAAAAACCCTAAGCCGCGCGGTCACAATTTCAGAAAAAATCTGACGTTCTGCAATTCACTCAGAAATGGTGCCAAACTGTTGCGAACGATCCCCTGAAAGGTTTTTCGGTGGAAACAAATGGGTTTTTATCATCGTTAAAAGGAATTAGTCCTCGACCTCGGAACAACTTTTTTTTGAAAAAAACCCTAAGCCGCGCGGTCACAATTTCAGCAAAAATCTGTCGTTCTGCAATTTACTCAAAAATTGTGCCTAACTGTTGCAAACGATCCCCTGAAAGGTTTTTCGGTGGAAACAGATGGGTTTTTATCATTGGAAACGGAATTAGCCCTCGACGTCTGAACAACTTTTTTTTAAAAAAAACCCTAAGCCGCGCGGTCACAATTTCAGCAAAAATCTGACGTTCTGCAATTCTCTCAGAAATAGTGCCAAACTGTCGCAAACGATCCCCTGAAAGGTTTTTCGGTGGAAACAGATGGGTTTTTATCATCGGAAACGGAATTAGCCCTCGACGTCTGAACAACTTTTTTTTGAAAAAAAAACCCTAAGCCGCGCGGTCACAATTTCAGAAAAAATCTGACGTTCTGCAATTCACTCAGAAATGGTGCCAAACTGTTGCGAACGATCCCCTGAAAGGTTTTTCGATGGAAACAAATGGGTTTTTATCATCAGAAATTGAATTAGCCCTCGACGCCTGAACAACTTTTTTTTGAAAAAAACCCTAAGCCGCGCGGTCACAATTTCAGCAAAAATCTGACGTTCTGCAATTCACTCAAAAATTGTGCCTAACTGTTGCAAACTATCCCCTGAAAGGTTTTTCGGTGGAAACAGATGGGTTTTTATCATCGGAAACAGAATTAGCCCTCGACATCTGAACAATTTTTTTTTTGAAAAAAACCCTAAGCCGCGCGGTCACAATTTCAGAAAAAATCTGACGTTCTGCAATTCACTCAGAAATGGTGCCAAACTGTTGCGAACGATCCCCTGAAAGGTTTTTTGGTGGAAACAGATGGGTTTTTATCATCGGAAATGGAATTAGCCCTCGACGTCTGAACAACTTTTTTTTGAAAAAAACCCTAAGCCGCGCGGTCACAATTTCAGCAAAAATCTGACGTTCTGCAATTCACTCAAAAATTGTGCCAAACTGTTGCAAACGATCCCCTTAAAGGTTTTTCGGTGGAAACAGATGGGTTTTTATCATCGGAAACGGAATTAGCCCTCGACGTCTGAACAACTTTTTTTAAAAAAAAAAACCCTAAGCCGCGCCGTCACAATTTCAGTAAAAATCTGACGTTCTGCAATTCTCTCAGAAATGGTGCCAAACTGTTGCGAACGATCCCCTGAAAGGTTTTTTGGTGGAAACAGATGGGTTTTTATCATCGGAAACAGAATTAGCCCTCGACGTCTGAACAATTTTTTTTTGAAAAAAACCCTAAGCCGCCCGGTCACAATTTCAGCAAAAATCTGACGTTCTGCAATTCACTCAGAAATGGTGCCAAACTGTTGCAAACGATCCCCTGAAAGGTTTTTCGGTGGAAACAGATGGGTTTTTATCATCAGAAACGGAATTAGCCCTCGACGTCTGAACAACTTTTTTTTGAAAAAAACCCTAAGCCGCGCGGTCACAATTTCAGAAAAAATCTGACGTTCTGCAATTCACTCAGAAATGGTGCCAAACTGTTGCGAACGATCCCCTGAAAGGTTTTTCGGTGGAAACAAATGGGTTTTTATCATCGTTAAAAGGAATTAGTCCTCGACCTCGGAACAACTTTTTTTTGAAAAAAACCCTAAGCCGCGCGGTCACAATTTCAGCAAAAATCTGTCGTTCTGCAATTTACTCAAAAATTGTGCCTAACTGTT
Source organism: Podarcis liolepis (assembly GCF_965112155.1). Classification (NCBI taxonomy): domain Eukaryota; kingdom Metazoa; phylum Chordata; class Lepidosauria; order Squamata; family Lacertidae; genus Podarcis; species Podarcis liolepis. The sequence continues at coordinate 10,797,239 of NC_139558.1, forward strand.
GCAAACGATCCCCTGAAAGGTTTTTCGGTGGAAACAGATGGGTTTTTATCATTGGAAACGGAATTAGCCCTCGACGTCTGAACAACTTTTTTTTTAAAAAAACCCTAAGCCGCGCGGTCACAATTTCAGCAAAAATCTGACGTTCTGCAATTCTCTCAGAAATAGTGCCAAACTGTCGCAAACGATCCCCTGAAAGGTTTTTCGGTGGAAACAGATGGGTTTTTATCATCGGAAACGGAATTAGCCCTCGACGTCTGAACAACTTTTTTTTGAAAAAAAAACCCTAAGCCGCGCGGTCACAATTTCAGAAAAAATCTGACGTTCTGCAATTCACTCAGAAATGGTGCCAAACTGTTGCGAACGATCCCCTGAAAGGTTTTTCGGTGGAAACAAATAGGTTTTTATCATCGGAAATGGAATTATCCCGCGACGTCTGAACAACTTTTTTTTGAAAAAAACCCTAAGCCGCGCGGTCACAATTTCAGCAAAAATCTGACGTTCTGCAATTCACTCAAAAATTGTGCCTAACTGTTGCAAACGATCCCCTGAAAGGTTTTTCGGTGGAAACAGATGGGTTTTTATCATCGGAAACGGAATTAGCCCTCGACGTCTGAACAACTTTTTTTTAAAAAAAAAACCCTAAGCCGCGCCGTCACAATTTCAGTAAAAATCTGACGTTCTGCAATTCTCTCAGAAATGGTGCCAAACTGTTGCGAACGATCCCCTGAAAGGTTTTTTGGTGGAAACAGATGGGTTTTTATCATCGGAAACAGAATTAGCCCTCGACGTCTGAACAATTTTTTTTTGAAAAAAACCCTAAGCCGCCCGGTCACAATTTCAGCAAAAATCTGACGTTCTGCAATTCACTCAGAAATGGTGCCAAACTGTTGCAAACGATCCCCTGAAAGGTTTTTCGGTGGAAACAGATGGGTTTTTATCATCAGAAACGGAATTAGCCCTCGACGTCTGAACAACTTTTTTTTGAAAAAAACCCTAAGCCGCGCGGTCACAATTTCAGAAAAAATCTGACGTTCTGCAATTCACTCAGAAATGGTGCCAAACTGTTGCGAACGATCCCCTGAAAGGTTTTTCGGTGGAAACAAATGGGTTTTTATCATCGTTAAAAGGAATTAGTCCTCGACCTCGGAACAACTTTTTTTTGAAAAAAACCCTAAGCCGCGCGGTCACAATTTCAGCAAAAATCTGTCGTTCTGCAATTTACTCAAAAATTGTGCCTAACTGTTGCAAACGATCCCCTGAAAGGTTTTTCGGTGGAAACAGATGGGTTTTTATCATTGGAAACGGAATTAGCCCTCGACGTCTGAACAACTTTTTTTTAAAAAAAACCCTAAGCCGCGCGGTCACAATTTCAGCAAAAATCTGACGTTCTGCAATTCTCTCAGAAATAGTGCCAAACTGTCGCAAACGATCCCCTGAAAGGTTTTTCGGTGGAAACAGATGGGTTTTTATCATCGGAAACGGAATTAGCCCTCGACGTCTGAACAACTTTTTTTTGAAAAAAAAACCCTAAGCCGCGCGGTCACAATTTCAGAAAAAATCTGACGTTCTGCAATTCACTCAGAAATGGTGCCAAACTGTTGCGAACGATCCCCTGAAAGGTTTTTCGATGGAAACAAATGGGTTTTTATCATCAGAAATTGAATTAGCCCTCGACGCCTGAACAACTTTTTTTTGAAAAAAACCCTAAGCCGCGCGGTCACAATTTCAGCAAAAATCTGACGTTCTGCAATTCACTCAAAAATTGTGCCTAACTGTTGCAAACTATCCCCTGAAAGGTTTTTCGGTGGAAACAGATGGGTTTTTATCATCGGAAACAGAATTAGCCCTCGACATCTGAACAATTTTTTTTTTGAAAAAAACCCTAAGCCGCGCGGTCACAATTTCAGAAAAAATCTGACGTTCTGCAATTCACTCAGAAATGGTGCCAAACTGTTGCGAACGATCCCCTGAAAGGTTTTTTGGTGGAAACAGATGGGTTTTTATCATCGGAAATGGAATTAGCCCTCGACGTCTGAACAACTTTTTTTTGAAAAAAACCCTAAGCCGCGCGGTCACAATTTCAGCAAAAATCTGACGTTCTGCAATTCACTCAAAAATTGTGCCAAACTGTTGCAAACGATCCCCTGAAAGGTTTTTCGGTGGAAACAGATGGGTTTTTATCATCGGAAACAGAATTAGCCCTCGACGTCTGAACAAATTTTTTTTGAAAAAAACCCTAAGCCGCGCGGTCACAATTTCAGCAAAAATCTGACGTTCTGCAATTCACTCAGAAATGGTGCCGAACTGTTGCAAACGATCCCCTGAAAGGTTTTTCGGTGGAAACAGATGGGTTTTTATCATCGGAAACGGAATTAGCCCTCGACGTGTGAACAACTTTTTTTTAAAAAAACCCCTAAGCCGCGCGGTCACAATTTCAGCAAAAATCTGACGTTCTGCAATTCACTCAAAAATTGTGCCTAACTGTTGCAAACGATCCCCTGAAAGGTTTTTCGGTGGAAACAGATGGGTTTTTATCATCGGAAACAGAATTAGCCCTCGACATCTGAACAACTTTTTTTTGAAAAAAACCCTAAGCCGCGCGGTCACAATTTCAGAAAAAATCTGACGTTCTGCAATTCACTCAGAAATGGTGCCAAACTGTTGCGAACGATCCCCTGAAAGGTTTTTTGGTGGAAACAGATGGGTTTTTATCATCGGAAATGGAATTAGCCCTCGACGTCTGAACAACTTTTTTTTGAAAAAAACCCTAAGCCGCGCGGTCACAATTTCAGCAAAAATCTGACGTTCTGCAATTCACTCAAAAATTGTGCCAAACTGTTGCAAACGATCCCCTGAAAGGTTTTTCGGTGGAAACAGATGGGTTTTTATCATCGGAAATAGAATTAGCCCTTGACGTCTGAACAACTTTTTTTTGAAAAAAATCCTAAGCCGCGCGGTCACAATTTCAGCAAAAATCTGACGTTCTGCAATTCACTCAGAAATGGTGCCAAACTGTCGCAAACGATCCCCTGAAAGGTTTTTCGGTGGAAACAGATGGGTTTTTATCATCGGAAACGGAATTAGCCCTCGACGTCTGAACAACTTTTTTTTGAAAAACACCCTAAGCCGCGCGGCCACAATTTCAGAAAAAATCTGACGTTCTGCAATTCACTCAGAAATGGTGCCAAACTGTTGCGAACGATCCCCTGAAAGGTTTTTCGGTGGAAACAGATGGGTTTTTATCATCAGAAACGGAATTAGCCCTCGACGTCTGAACAACTTTTTTTTGAAAAAAACCCTAAGCCGCGCGGTCACAATTTCAGCAAAAATCTGACGTTCTGCAATTCACTCAGAAATGGTGCCAAACTGTTGCAAACGATCCCCTGAAAGGTTTTTCGGTGGAAACAGATGGGTTTTTATCATCAGAAACGGAATTAGCCCTCGACGTCTGAAAAACTTTTTTTTGAAAAAAACCCTAAGCCGCGCGGTCACAATTTCAGCAAAAATCTGACGTTCTGCAATTCACTCAGAAATGGTGCCAAACTGTTGCGAACGATCCCCTGAAAGGTTTTTCGGTGGAAACAAATGGGTTTTTATTATCGTTAAAAGGAATTAGTCCTCGACCTCGGAACAACTTTTTTTTGAAAAAAACCCTAAGCCGCGCGGTCACAATTTCAGCAAAAATCTGTCGTTCTGCAATTTACTCAAAAATTGTGCCTAACTGTTGCAAACGATCCCCTGAAAGGTTTTTCGGTGGAAACAGATGGGTTTTTATCATCGGAAATGGAATTAGCCCTCGACGTCTGAACAACTTTTTTTTGAAAAAAACCCTAAGCCGCGCGGTCACAATTTCAGCAAAAATCTGTCGTTCTGCAATTTACTCAAAAATTGTGCCTAACTGTTGCAAACGATCCCCTGAAAGGTTTTTCGGTGGAAACAGATGGGTTTTTATCATCAGAAACGGAATTAGCCCTCGACGTCTGAACAACTTTTTTTTGAAAAAAACCCTAAGCCGCGCGGTCACAATTTCAGTAAAAATCTGACGTTCTGCAATTCTCTCAGAAATGGTGCCAAACTGTTGCGAACGATCCCCTGAAAGGTTTTTTGGTGGAAACAGATGGATTTTTATCATCGGAAACAGAATTAGCCCTCGACGTCTGAACAATGTTTTTTTGAAAAAAACCCTAAGCCGCGCGGTCACAATTTCAGCAAAAATCTGACGTTCTGCAATTTACTCAGAAATGGTGCCAAACTGTTGCAAACGATCCCCTGAAAGGTTTTTCGGTGGAAACAGATGGGTTTTTATCATCGGAAAAAGAATTTGCCCTCGACCTCTGAACAACTTTTTTTTAAAAAAAACCCCTAAGCCGCGCCGTCACAATTTCAGTAAAAATCTGACGTTCTGCAATTCTCTCAGAAATGGTGCCAAACTGTTGCGAACGATCCCCTGAAAGGTTTTTTGGTGGAAACAGATGGGTTTTTATCATCGGAAACAGAATTATCCCTAAACGTCTGAACAAATTTTTTTTGAAAAAAACCCTAAGCCGCCCGGTCACAATTTCAGCAAAAATCTGACGTTCTGCAATTCACTCAGAAATGGAGCCAAACTGTTGCAAACGATCCCCTGAAAGGTTTTTCGGTGGAAACAGATGGGTTTTTATCATCGGAAACGGAATTAGCCCTCGACGTCTGAACAACTTTTTTTTGAAAAAAAAACCCTAAGCCGCGCGGTCACAATTTCAGCAAAAATCTGACGTTCTGCAATTCACTCAGAAATGGTGCCAAACTGTTGCAAACGATCCCCTGAAAGGTTTTTCGGTGGAAACAGATGGGTTTTTATCATCAGAAACGGAATTAGCCCTCGACGTCTGAACAACTTTTTTTTGAAAAAAACCCTAAGCCGCGCGGTCACAATTTCAGCAAAAATCTGACGTTCTGCAATTCACTCAGAAATGGTGCCAAACTGTTGCGAACGATCCCCTGAAAGGTTTTTCGGTGGAAACAAATGGGTTTTTATTATCGTTAAAAGGAATTAGTCCTCGACCTCGGAACAACTTTTTTTTGAAAAAAACCCTAAGCCGCACGGTCACAATCTCAGAAAAAATCTGACGTTCTGCAATTCACTCAGAAATGGTGCCAACCTGTTCCAAACGATCCCCTGAAAGGTTTTTCGGTGGAAACAGATGGGTTTTTATCATCAGAAACGGAATTAGCCCTCGACGTCTGAACAACTTTTTTTTGAAAAAAACCCTAAGCCGCGCGGTCACAATTTCAGTAAAAATCTGACGTTCTGCAATTCTCTCAGAAATGGTGCCAAACTGTTGCGAACGATCCCCTGAAAGGTTTTTTGGTGGAAACAGATGGATTTTTATCATCGGAAACAGAATTAGCCCTCGACGTCTGAACAAATTTTTTTTGAAAAAAACCCTAAGCCGCGCGGTCACAATTTCAGCAAAAATCTGACGTTCTGCAATTTACTCAGAAATGGTGCCAAACTGTTGCAAACGATCCCCTGAAAGGTTTTTCGGTGGAAACAGATGGGTTTTTATCATCGGAAAAAGAATTTGCCCTCGACCTCTGAACAAGTTTTTTTTGAAAAAAACCCTAAGCCGCGCGGTCACAATTTCAGAAAAAATCTGACGTTCTGCAATTCACTCAGAAATGGTGCCAAACTGTTGCGAACGATCCCCAGAAAGGTTTTTCGGTGGAAACAAATGGGTTTTTATCATCGGAAATGGAATTATCCCGCGACGTCTGAAAAACTTTTTTTTGAAAAAAACCCTAAGCCGCGCGGTCACAATTTCAGCAAAAATCTGACGTTCTGCAATTCACTCAAAAATTGTGCCTAACTGTTGCAAACGATCCCCTGAAAGGTTTTTCGGTGGAAACAGATGGGTTTTTATCATCGGAAACGGAATTAGCCCTCGACGTCTGAACAACTTTTTTTTTAAAAAAAACCCTAAGCCGCGCCGTCACAATTTCAGTAAAAATCTGACGTTCTGCAATTCTCTCAGAAATGGTGCCAAACTGTTGCGAACGATCCCCTGAAAGGTTTTTTGGTGGAAACAGATGGGTTTTTATCATCGGAAACAGAATTAGCCCTCGACGTCTGAACAAATTTTTTTTGAAAAAAACCCTAAGCCGCCCGGTCACAATTTCAGCAAAAATCTGACGTTCTGCAATTCACTCAGAAATGGTGCCAAACTGTTGCAAACGATCCCCTGAAAGGTTTTTCGGTGGAAACAGATGGGTTTTTATCATCAGAAACGGAATTAGCCCTCGACGTCTGAACAACTTTTTTTTGAAAAAAACCCTAAGCCGCGCGGTCACAATTTCAGAAAAAATCTGACGTTCTGCAATTCACTCAGAAATGGTGCCAAACTGTTGCGAACGATCCCCTGAAAGGTTTTTCGGTGGAAACAAATGGGTTTTTATCATCGTTAAAAGGAATTAGTCCTCGACCTCGGAACAACTTTTTTTTGAAAAAAACCCTAAGCCGCGCGGTCACAATTTCAGCAAAAATCTGTCGTTCTGCAATTTACTCAAAAATTGTGCCTAACTGTTGCAAACGATCCCCTGAAAGGTTTTTCGGTGGAAACAGCTGGGTTTTTATCATTGGAAACGGAATTAGCCCTCGACGTCTGAACAACTTTTTTTTAAAAAAACCCTAAGCCGCGCGGTCACAATTTCAGCAAAAATCTGACGTTCTGCAATTCTCTCAGAAATAGTGCCAAACTGTCGCAAACGATCCCCTGAAAGGTTTTTCGGTGGAAACAGATGGGTTTTTATCATCGGAAACGGAATTAGCCCTCGACGTCTGAACAACTTTTTTTTGAAAAAAAAACCCTAAGCCGCGCGGTCACAATTTCAGAAAAAATCTGACGTTCTGCAATTCACTCAGAAATGGTGCCAAACTGTTGCGAACGATCCCCTGAAAGGTTTTTCGATGGAAACAAATGGGTTTTTATCATCAGAAATTGAATTAGCCCTCGACGCCTGAACAACTTTTTTTTGAAAAAAACCCTAAGCCGCGCGGTCACAATTTAAGCAAAAATCTGACGTTCTGCAATTCACTCAAAATTGTGCCTAACTGTTGCAAACTATCCCCTGAAAGGTTTTTCGGTGGAAACAGATGGGTTTTTATCATCGGAAACAGAATTAGCCCTCGACATCTGAACAATTTTTTTTTGAAAAAAACCCTAAGCCGCGCGGTCACAATTTCAGAAAAAATCTGACGTTCTGCAATTCACTCAGAAATGGTGCCAAACTGTTGCGAACGATCCCCTGAAAGGTTTTTCGGTGGAAACAAATAGGTTTTTATCATCGGAAATGGAATTATCCCGCGACGTCTGAACAACTTTTTTTTGAAAAAAACCCTAAGCCGCGCGGTCACAATCTCAGAAAAAATCTGACGTTCTGCAATTCACTCAAAAATTGTGCCTAACTGTTGCAAACGATCCCCTGAAAGGTTTTTCGGTGGAAACAGATGGGTTTTTATCATCGGAAACGGAATTAGCCCTCGACGTCTGAACAACTTTTTTTTTTAAAAAAAACCCTAAGCCGCGCCGTCACAATTTCAGTAAAAATCTGACGTTCTGCAATTCTCTCAGAAATGGTGCCAAACTGTTGCGAACGATCCCCTGAAAGGTTTTTTGGTGGAAACAGATGGGTTTTTATCATCGGAAACAGAATTAGCCCTCGACGTCTGAACAAATTTTTTTTGAAAAAAACCCTAAGCCGCCCGGTCACAATTTCAGCAAAAATCTGACGTTCTGCAATTCACTCAGAAATGGTGCCAAACTGTTGCAAACGATCCCCTGAAAGGTTTTTCGGTGGAAACAGATGGGTTTTTATCATCAGAAACGGAATTAGCCCTCGACGTCTGAACAACTTTTTTTTGAAAAAAACCCTAAGCCGCGCGGTCACAATTTCAGAAAAAATCTGACGTTCTGCAATTCACTCAGAAATGGTGCCAAACTGTTGCGAACGATCCCCTGAAAGGTTTTTCGGTGGAAACAAATGGGTTTTTATCATCGTTAAAAGGAATTAGTCCTCGACCTCGGAACAACTTTTTTTTGAAAAAAACCCTAAGCCGCGCGGTCACAATTTCAGCAAAAATCTGTCGTTCTGCAATTTACTCAAAAATTGTGCCTAACTGTTGCAAACGATCCCCTGAAAGGTTTTTCGGTGGAAACAGATGGGTTTTTATCATTGGAAACGGAATTAGCCCTCGACGTCTGAACAACTTTTTTTTTAAAAAAACCCTAAGCCGCGCGGTCACAATTTCAGCAAAAATCTGACGTTCTGCAATTCTCTCAGAAATAGTGCCAAACTGTCGCAAACGATCCCCTGAAAGGTTTTTCGGTGGAAACAGATGGGTTTTTATCATCAGAAAAAGAATTTGCCCTCGTCCTCTGAACAAGTTTTTTTTGAAAAAAACCCTAAGCCGCGCGGTCACAATTTCAGCAAAAATCTGACGTTCTGCAATTCACTCAAAAATTGTGCCTAACTGTTGCAAACTATCCCCTGAAAGGTTTTTCGGTGGAAACAGATGGGTTTTTATCATCGGAAACAGAATTAGCCCTCGACATCTGAACAATTTTTTTTTAAAAAAAACCCTAAGCCGCGCGGTCACAATTTCAGCAAAAATCTGACGTTCTGCAATTTACTCAGAAATGGTGCCAAACTGTTGCAAACGATCCCCTGAAAGGTTTTTCGGTGGAAACAGATGGGTTTTTATCATCAGAAAAAGAATTTGCCCTCGTCCTCTGAACAAGTTTTTTTTGAAAAAAACCCTAAGCCGCGCGGTCACAATTTCAGCAAAAATCTGACGTTCTGCAATTCACTCAGAAATGGTGCCAAACTGTTGCAAACGATCCCCTGAAAGGTTTTTCGGTGGAAACAGATGGGTTTTTATCATCGGAAATGGAATTAGCCCTCGACGTCTGAACAACTTTTCTTTGAAAAAAATCCTAAGCCGCGCGGTCACAATTTCAGAAAAAAATCTGACGTTCTGCAATTCACTCAGAAATGGTGCCAAACTGTTGCGAACGATCCCCTGAAAGGTTTTTCGGTGGAAACAGATGGGTTTTTATCATCGGAAACGGAATTAGCCCTCGACGTGTGAACAACTTTTTTTTAAAAAAAACCCTAAGCCGCGCGGTCACAATTTCAGCAAAAATCTGACGTTCTGCAATTCTCTCAGAAATGGTGCCAAACTGTTGCAAACGATCCCCCGAAAGGTTTTTTGGTGGAAACAGATGGGTTTTTATAATCGGAAATGGAATTAGCCCTCGACGTCTGAACAACTTTTTTTTGAAAAAAACCCTAAGCCGCGCGGTCACAATTTCAGAAAAAATCTGACGTTCTGCAATTCACTCAGAAATGGTGCCAAACTGTTGCGAACGATCCCCTGAAAGGTTTTTCGGTGGAAACAAATGGGTTTTTATCATCGTTAAAAGGAATTAGTCCTCGACCTCGGAACAACTTTTTTTTGAAAAAAACCCTAAGCCGCGCGGTCACAATTTCAGAAAAAATCTGAAGTTCTGCAATTCACTCAGAAATGGTGCCAAACTGTTGCGAACGATCCCCTGAAAGGTTTTTTGGTGGAAACAGATGGGTTTTTATCATCGGAAACGGAATTAGCCCTCGACGTCTGAACAACTTTTTTTTGGAAAAAAACCCTAAGCCGCGCGCTCACAAATTCAGCAAAAATCTGACGTTCTGCAATTCACTCAGAAATGGTGCCAAACTGTTGCAAACGATCCCCTGAAAGGTTTTTTGGTGGAAACAGATGGGTTTTTATCATCGGAAAAAGAATTTGCCCTCGACCTCTGTACAAGTTTTTTTTGAAAAAAACCCTAAGCCGCGCGGTCACAATTTCAGAAAAAATCTGACGTTCTGCAATTCTCTCAGAAATGGTGCCAAACTGTTGCAAACGATCCCCTGAAAGGTTTTTTGGTGGAAACAGATGGGTTTTTATCATCGGAAACGGAATTAGCCCTCGACGTCTGAACAACTTTTTTTTTGGAAAAAAACCCTAAGCCGCGCGCTCACAATTTCAGCAAAAATCTGACGTTCTGCAATTCACTCAGAAATGGTGCCAAACTGTTGCAAACGATCCCCTGAAAGGTTTTTTGGTGGAAACAGATGGGTTTTTATCATCGGAAAAAGAATTTGCCCTCGACCTCTGTACAAGATTTTTTTGATAAAACCCTAAGCCGCGCGGTCACAATTTCAGAAAAAATCTGACGTTCTGCAATTCTCTCAGAAATGGTGCCAAACTGTTGCAAACGATCCCCTGAAAGGTTTTTCGGTGGAAACAGATGGGTTTTTATCATAGGAAACAGAATTAGCCCTCGACATCTGAACAATTTTTTTTTGAAAAAAACCCTAAGCTGCGCGGTCACAATTTCAGCAAAAATCTGACGTTCTGCAATTTACTCAGAAATGGTGCCAAACTGTTGCAAACGATCCCCTGAAAGGTTTTTCGGTGGAAACAGATGGGTTTTTATCATCAGAAAAAGAATTTGCCCTCGACCTCTGAACAGGTTTTTTTTTGAAAAAAACCCTAAGCCGCGCGGTCACAATTTCAGCAAAAATCTGACGTTCTGCAATTCACTCAGAAATGGTGCCAAACTGTTGCAAACGATCCCCCGAAAGGTTTTTTGGTGGAAACAGATGGGTTTTTATCATCGGAAATGGAATTAGTCCTCGAACTCGGAACAACTTTTTTTTGAAAAAAACCCTAAGCCGCGCGGTCACAATTTCATCAAAAATCTGTCGTTCTGCAATTTACTCCAAAATTGTGCCTAACTGTTGCAAACGATCCCCTGAAAAGTTTTTCGGTGGAAACAGATGGGTTTTTATCATCAGAAACGGAATTAGCCCTCAACGTCTGAACAACTTTTTTTTTAAAAAGACCCTAAGCCGCGCGGTCACAATTTCAGCAAAAATCTGACGTTCTGCAATTCACTCAGAAATGGTGCCAAACTGTTGCGAACGATCCCCTGAAAGGTTTTTCGGTGGAAACAGATGGGTTTTTATCATCGGAAACGGAATTAGCCCTCGACGTCTGAACAACTTTTTTTTGAAAAAAACCCTAAGCCGCGCGGTCACAATTTCAGCAAAAATCTGACGTTCTGCAATTCACTCAGAAATGGTGCCAAACTGTTGCGAACGATCCCCTGAAAGGTTTTTCGATGGAAACAAATGGGTTTTTATCATCAGAAATTGAATTAGCCCTCGACGCCTGAACAACTTTTTTTTGAAAAAAACCCTAAGCCGCGCGGTCACAATTTCAGCAAAAATCTGACGTTCTGCAATTCACTCAAAAATTGTGCCTAACTGTTGCAAACTATCCCCTGAAAGGTTTTTCGGTGGAAACAGATGGGTTTTTATCATCGGAAACAGAATTAGCCCTCGACATCTGAACAATTTTTTTTTGAAAAAAACCCTAAGCCGCGCGGTCACAATTTCAGAAAAAATCTGACGTTCTGCAATTTACTCAGAAATGGTGCCAAACTGTTGCAAACGATCCCCTGAAAGGTTTTTCGGTGGAAACAGATGGGTTTTTATCATCAGAAAAAGAATTTGCCCTCGACCTCTGAACAAGTTTTTTTTGAAAAAAACCCTAAGCCGCGCGGTCACAATTTCAGCAAAAATCTGACGTTCTGCAATTCACTCAGAAATGGTGCCAAACTGTTGCAAACGATCCCCTGAAAGGTTTTTCGGTGGAAACAGATGGGTTTTTATCATAGGAAACAGAATTAGCCCTCGACATCTGAACAATTTTTTTTTGAAAAAAACCCTAAGCTGCGCGGTCACAATTTCAGCAAAAATCTGACGTTCTGCAATTTACTCAGAAATGGTGCCAAACTGTTGCAAACGATCCCCTGAAAGGTTTTTCGGTGGAAACAGATGGGTTTTTATCATCAGAAAAAGAATTTGCCCTCGACCTCTGAACAGGTTTTTTTTTGAAAAAAACCCTAAGCCGCGCGGTCACAATTTCAGCAAAAATCTGACGTTCTGCAATTCACTCAGAAATGGTGCCAAACTGTTGCAAACGATCCCCCGAAAGGTTTTTTGGTGGAAACAGATGGGTTTTTATCATCGGAAATGGAATTAGTCCTCGAACTCGGAACAACTTTTTTTTGAAAAAAACCCTAAGCCGCGCGGTCACAATTTCATCAAAAATCTGTCGTTCTGCAATTTACTCCAAAATTGTGCCTAACTGTTGCAAACGATCCCCTGAAAAGTTTTTCGGTGGAAACAGATGGGTTTTTATCATCAGAAACGGAATTAGCCCTCAACGTCTGAACAACTTTTTTTTTAAAAAGACCCTAAGCCGCGCGGTCACAATTTCAGCAAAAATCTGACGTTCTGCAATTCACTCAGAAATGGTGCCAAACTGTTGCGAACGATCCCCTGAAAGGTTTTTCGGTGGAAACAGATGGGTTTTTATCATCGGAAACGGAATTAGCCCTCGACGTCTGAACAACTTTTTTTTGAAAAAAACCCTAAGCCGCGCGGTCACAATTTCAGCAAAAATCTGACGTTCTGCAATTCACTCAGAAATGGTGCCAAACTGTTGCGAACGATCCCCTGAAAGGTTTTTCGATGGAAACAAATGGGTTTTTATCATCAGAAATTGAATTAGCCCTCGACGCCTGAACAACTTTTTTTTGAAAAAAACCCTAAGCCGCGCGGTCACAATTTCAGCAAAAATCTGACGTTCTGCAATTCACTCAAAAATTGTGCCTAACTGTTGCAAACTATCCCCTGAAAGGTTTTTCGGTGGAAACAGATGGGTTTTTATCATCGGAAACAGAATTAGCCCTCGACATCTGAACAATTTTTTTTTGAAAAAAACCCTAAGCCGCGCGGTCACAATTTCAGAAAAAATCTGACGTTCTGCAATTTACTCAGAAATGGTGCCAAACTGTTGCAAACGATCCCCTGAAAGGTTTTTCGGTGGAAACAGATGGGTTTTTATCATCAGAAAAAGAATTTGCCCTCGACCTCTGAACAAGTTTTTTTTGAAAAAAACCCTAAGCCGCGCGGTCACAATTTCAGCAAAAATCTGACGTTCTGCAATTCACTCAGAAATGGTGCCAAACTGTTGCAAACGATCCCCCGAAAGGTTTTTTGGTGGAAACAGATGGGTTTTTATCATCGGAAATGGAATTAGCCCTCGACGTCTGAACAACTTTTTTTTGAAAAAATCCCTAAGCCGCGCGGTCACAATTTCAGCAAAAATCTGACGTTCTGCAATTCTCTCAGAAATGGTGCCAAACTGTTGCAAACGATCCCCTGAAAGGTTTTTCGGTGGAAACAAATGGGTTTTTATCATCGTTAAAAGGAATTAGTCCTCGACCTCGGAACAACTTTTTTTTGAAAAAAACCCTAAGCCGCGCGGTCACAATTTCAGCAAAAATCTGTCGTTCTGCAATTTACTCAAAAATTGTGCCTAACTGTTGCAAACGATCCCCTGAAAGGTTTTTCGGTGGAAACAGATGGGTTTTTATCATCGGAAACAGAATTAGCCCTCGACATCTGAACAATTTTTTTTTGAAAAAAACCCTAAGCCGCGCGGTCACAATTTCAGCAAAAATCTGACGTTCTGCAATTTACTCAGAAATGGTGCCAAACTGTTGCAAACGATCCCCTGAAAGGTTTTTCGGTGGAAACAGATGGGTTTTTATCATCAGAAAAAGAATTTGCCCTCGACCTCTGAACAAGTTTTTTTTGAAAAAAACCCTAAGCCGCGCGGTCACAATTTCAGCAAAAATCTGACGTTCTGCAATTCACTCAGAAATGGTGCCAAACTGTTGCAAACGATCCCCTGAAAGGTTTTTCGGTGGAAACAGATGGGTTTTTATCATCGGAAATGGAATTAGCCCTCGACGTCTGAACAACTTTTCTTTGAAAAAAATCCTAAGCCGCGCGGTCACAATTTCAGAAAAAAATCTGACGTTCTGCAATTCACTCAGAAATGGTGCCAAACTGTTGCGAACGATCCCCTGAAAGGTTTTTCGGTGGAAACAGATGGGTTTTTATCATCGGAAACGGAATTAGCCCTCGACGTGTGAACAACTTTTTTTTAAAAAAAACCCTAAGCCGCGCGGTCACAATTTCAGCAAAAATCTGACGTTCTGCAATTCTCTCAGAAATGGTGCCAAACTGTTGCAAACGATCCCCCGAAAGGTTTTTTGGTGGAAACAGATGGGTTTTTATAATCGGAAATGGAATTAGCCCTCGACGTCTGAACAACTTTTTTTTGAAAAAAACCCTAAGCCGCGCGGTCACAATTTCAGAAAAAATCTGACGTTCTGCAATTCACTCAGAAATGGTGCCAAACTGTTGCGAACGATCCCCTGAAAGGTTTTTCGGTGGAAACAAATGGGTTTTTATCATCGTTAAAAGGAATTAGTCCTCGACCTCGGAACAACTTTTTTTTGAAAAAAACCCTAAGCCGCGCGGTCACAATTTCAGCAAAAATCTGTCGTTCTGCAATTCACTCAGAAATGGTGCCAAACTGTTGCGAACGATCCCCTGAAAGGTTTTTTGGTGGAAACAGATGGGTTTTTATCATCGGAAACGGAATTAGCCCTCGACGTCTGAACAACTTTTTTTTGGAAAAAAACCCTAAGCCGCGCGCTCACAAATTCAGCAAAAATCTGACGTTCTGCAATTCACTCAGAAATGGTGCCAAACTGTTGCAAACGATCCCCTGAAAGGTTTTTTGGTGGAAACAGATGGGTTTTTATCATCGGAAAAAGAATTTGCCCTCGACCTCTGTACAAGTTTTTTTTGAAAAAAACCCTAAGCCGCGCGGTCACAATTTCAGAAAAAATCTGACGTTCTGCAATTCTCTCAGAAATGGTGCCAAACTGTTGCAAACGATCCCCTGAAAGGTTTTTTGGTGGAAACAGATGGGTTTTTATCATCGGAAACGGAATTAGCCCTCGACGTCTGAACAACTTTTTTTTGGAAAAAAACCCTAAGCCGCGCGCTCACAATTTCAGCAAAAATCTGACGTTCTGCAATTCACTCAGAAATGGTGCCAAACTGTTGCAAACGATCCCCTGAAAGGTTTTTTGGTGGAAACAGATGGGTTTTTATCATCGGAAAAAGAATTTGCCCTCGACCTCTGTACAAGATTTTTTTGATAAAACCCTAAGCCGCGCGGTCACAATTTCAGAAAAAATCTGACGTTCTGCAATTCTCTCAGAAATGGTGCCAAACTGTTGCAAACGATCCCCTGAAAGGTTTTTCGGTGGAAACAGATGGGTTTTTATCATAGGAAACAGAATTAGCCCTCGACATCTGAACAATTTTTTTTTGAAAAAAACCCTAAGCTGCGCGGTCACAATTTCAGCAAAAATCTGACGTTCTGCAATTTACTCAGAAATGGTGCCAAACTGTTGCAAACGATCCCCTGAAAGGTTTTTCGGTGGAAACAGATGGGTTTTTATCATCAGAAAAAGAATTTGCCCTCGACCTCTGAACAGGTTTTTTTTTGAAAAAAACCCTAAGCCGCGCGGTCACAATTTCAGCAAAAATCTGACGTTCTGCAATTCACTCAGAAATGGTGCCAAACTGTTGCAAACGATCCCCCGAAAGGTTTTTTGGTGGAAACAGATGGGTTTTTATCATCGGAAATGGAATTAGTCCTCGAACTCGGAACAACTTTTTTTTGAAAAAAACCCTAAGCCGCGCGGTCACAATTTCATCAAAAATCTGTCGTTCTGCAATTTACTCCAAAATTGTGCCTAACTGTTGCAAACGATCCCCTGAAAAGTTTTTCGGTGGAAACAGATGGGTTTTTATCATCAGAAACGGAATTAGCCCTCAACGTCTGAACAACTTTTTTTTTAAAAAGACCCTAAGCCGCGCGGTCACAATTTCAGCAAAAATCTGACGTTCTGCAATTCACTCAGAAATGGTGCCAAACTGTTGCGAACGATCCCCTGAAAGGTTTTTCGGTGGAAACAGATGGGTTTTTATCATCGGAAACGGAATTAGCCCTCGACGTCTGAACAACTTTTTTTTGAAAAAAACCCTAAGCCGCGCGGTCACAATTTCAGCAAAAATCTGACGTTCTGCAATTCACTCAGAAATGGTGCCAAACTGTTGCGAACGATCCCCTGAAAGGTTTTTCGATGGAAACAAATGGGTTTTTATCATCAGAAATTGAATTAGCCCTCGACGCCTGAACAACTTTTTTTTGAAAAAAACCCTAAGCCGCGCGGTCACAATTTCAGCAAAAATCTGACGTTCTGCAATTCACTCAGAAATGGTGCCAAACTGTTGCGAACGATCCCCTGAAAGGTTTTTCGGTGGAAACAGATGGGTTTTTATCATCGGAAACGGAATTAGCCCTCGACGTCTGAACAACTTTTTTTTGAAAAAAACCCTAAGCCGCGCGGTCACAATTTCAGCAAAAATCTGACGTTCTGCAATTCACTCAGAAATGGTGCCAAACTGTTGCGAACGATCCCCTGAAAGGTTTTTCGATGGAAACAAATGGGTTTTTATCATCAGAAATTGAATTAGCCCTCGACGCCTGAACAACTTTTTTTTGAAAAAAACCCTAAGCCGCGCGGTCACAATTTCAGCAAAAATCTGACGTTCTGCAATTCACTCAAAAATTGTGCCTAACTGTTGCAAACTATCCCCTGAAAGGTTTTTCGGTGGAAACAGATGGGTTTTTATCATCGGAAACAGAATTAGCCCTCGACATCTGAACAATTTTTTTTTGAAAAAAACCCTAAGCCGCGCGGTCACAATTTCAGAAAAAATCTGACGTTCTGCAATTTACTCAGAAATGGTGCCAAACTGTTGCAAACGATCCCCTGAAAGGTTTTTCGGTGGAAACAGATGGGTTTTTATCATCAGAAAAAGAATTTGCCCTCGACCTCTGAACAAGTTTTTTTTGAAAAAAACCCTAAGCCGCGCGGTCACAATTTCAGCAAAAATCTGACGTTCTGCAATTCACTCAGAAATGGTGCCAAACTGTTGCAAACGATCCCCCGAAAGGTTTTTTGGTGGAAACAGATGGGTTTTTATCATCGGAAATGGAATTAGCCCTCGACGTCTGAACAACTTTTTTTTGAAAAAATCCCTAAGCCGCGCGGTCACAATTTCAGCAAAAATCTGACGTTCTGCAATTCTCTCAGAAATGGTGCCAAACTGTTGCAAACGATCCCCTGAAAGGTTTTTCGGTGGAAACAAATGGGTTTTTATCATCGTTAAAAGGAATTAGTCCTCGACCTCGGAACAACTTTTTTTTGAAAAAAACCCTAAGCCGCGCGGTCACAATTTCAGCAAAAATCTGTCGTTCTGCAATTTACTCAAAAATTGTGCCTAACTGTTGCAAACGATCCCCTGAAAGGTTTTTCGGTGGAAACAGATGGGTTTTTATCATCGGAAACAGAATTAGCCCTCGACATCTGAACAATTTTTTTTTGAAAAAAACCCTAAGCCGCGCGGTCACAATTTCAGCAAAAATCTGACGTTCTGCAATTTACTCAGAAATGGTGCCAAACTGTTGCAAACGATCCCCTGAAAGGTTTTTCGGTGGAAACAGATGGGTTTTTATCATCAGAAAAAGAATTTGCCCTCGACCTCTGAACAAGTTTTTTTTGAAAAAAACCCTAAGCCGCGCGGTCACAATTTCAGCAAAAATCTGACGTTCTGCAATTCACTCAGAAATGGTGCCAAACTGTTGCAAACGATCCCCTGAAAGGTTTTTCGGTGGAAACAGATGGGTTTTTATCATCGGAAATGGAATTAGCCCTCGACGTCTGAACAACTTTTCTTTGAAAAAAATCCTAAGCCGCGCGGTCACAATTTCAGAAAAAAATCTGACGTTCTGCAATTCACTCAGAAATGGTGCCAAACTGTTGCGAACGATCCCCTGAAAGGTTTTTCGGTGGAAACAGATGGGTTTTTATCATCGGAAACGGAATTAGCCCTCGACGTGTGAACAACTTTTTTTAAAAAAAAACCCTAAGCCGCGCGGTCACAATTTCAGCAAAAATCTGACGTTCTGCAATTCTCTCAGAAATGGTGCCAAACTGTTGCAAACGATCCCCCGAAAGGTTTTTTGGTGGAAACAGATGGGTTTTTATAATCGGAAATGGAATTAGCCCTCGACGTCTGAACAACTTTTTTTTGAAAAAAACCCTAAGCCGCGCGGTCACAATTTCAGAAAAAATCTGACGTTCTGCAATTCACTCAGAAATGGTGCCAAACTGTTGCGAACGATCCCCTGAAAGGTTTTTCGGTGGAAACAAATGGGTTTTTATCATCGTTAAAAGGAATTAGTCCTCGACCTCGGAACAACTTTTTTTTGAAAAAAACCCTAAGCCGCGCGGTCACAATTTCAGCAAAAATCTGTCGTTCTGCAATTCACTCAGAAATGGTGCCAAACTGTTGCGAACGATCCCCTGAAAGGTTTTTTGGTGGAAACAGATGGGTTTTTATCATCGGAAACGGAATTAGCCCTCGACGTCTGAACAACTTTTTTTTGGAAAAAAACCCTAAGCCGCGCGCTCACAAATTCAGCAAAAATCTGACGTTCTGCAATTCACTCAGAAATGGTGCCAAACTGTTGCAAACGATCCCCTGAAAGGTTTTTTGGTGGAAACAGATGGGTTTTTATCATCGGAAAAAGAATTTGCCCTCGACCTCTGTACAAGTTTTTTTTGAAAAAAACCCTAAGCCGCGCGGTCACAATTTCAGAAAAAATCTGACGTTCTGCAATTCTCTCAGAAATGGTGCCAAACTGTTGCAAACGATCCCCTGAAAGGTTTTTTGGTGGAAACAGATGGGTTTTTATCATCGGAAACGGAATTAGCCCTCGACGTCTGAACAACTTTTTTTTGGAAAAAAACCCTAAGCCGCGCGCTCACAATTTCAGCAAAAATCTGACGTTCTGCAATTCACTCAGAAATGGTGCCAAACTGTTGCAAACGATCCCCTGAAAGGTTTTTTGGTGGAAACAGATGGGTTTTTATCATCGGAAAAAGAATTTGCCCTCGACCTCTGTACAAGATTTTTTTGATAAAACCCTAAGCCGCGCGGTCACAATTTCAGAAAAAATCTGACGTTCTGCAATTCTCTCAGAAATGGTGCCAAACTGTTGCAAACGATCCCCTGAAAGGTTTTTCGGTGGAAACAGATGGGTTTTTATCATAGGAAACAGAATTAGCCCTCGACATCTGAACAATTTTTTTTTGAAAAAAACCCTAAGCTGCGCGGTCACAATTTCAGCAAAAATCTGACGTTCTGCAATTTACTCAGAAATGGTGCCAAACTGTTGCAAACGATCCCCTGAAAGGTTTTTCGGTGGAAACAGATGGGTTTTTATCATCAGAAAAAGAATTTGCCCTCGACCTCTGAACAGGTTTTTTTTTGAAAAAAACCCTAAGCCGCGCGGTCACAATTTCAGCAAAAATCTGACGTTCTGCAATTCACTCAGAAATGGTGCCAAACTGTTGCAAACGATCCCCCGAAAGGTTTTTTGGTGGAAACAGATGGGTTTTTATCATCGGAAATGGAATTAGTCCTCGAACTCGGAACAACTTTTTTTTGAAAAAAACCCTAAGCCGCGCGGTCACAATTTCATCAAAAATCTGTCGTTCTGCAATTTACTCCAAAATTGTGCCTAACTGTTGCAAACGATCCCCTGAAAAGTTTTTCGGTGGAAACAGATGGGTTTTTATCATCAGAAACGGAATTAGCCCTCAACGTCTGAACAACTTTTTTTTTTAAAAGACCCTAAGCCGCGCGGTCACAATTTCAGCAAAAATCTGACGTTCTGCAATTCACTCAGAAATGGTGCCAAACTGTTGCGAACGATCCCCTGAAAGGTTTTTCGGTGGAAACAGATGGGTTTTTATCATCGGAAACGGAATTAGCCCTCGACGTCTGAACAACTTTTTTTTGAAAAAAACCCTAAGCCGCGCGGTCACAATTTCAGCAAAAATCTGACGTTCTGCAATTCACTCAGAAATGGTGCCAAACTGTTGCGAACGATCCCCTGAAAGGTTTTTCGATGGAAACAAATGGGTTTTTATCATCAGAAATTGAATTAGCCCTCGACGCCTGAACAACTTTTTTTTGAAAAAAACCCTAAGCCGCGCGGTCACAATTTCAGCAAAAATCTGACGTTCTGCAATTCACTCAAAAATTGTGCCTAACTGTTGCAAACTATCCCCTGAAAGGTTTTTCGGTGGAAACAGATGGGTTTTTATCATCGGAAACAGAATTAGCCCTCGACATCTGAACAATTTTTTTTTGAAAAAAACCCTAAGCCGCGCGGTCACAATTTCAGAAAAAATCTGACGTTCTGCAATTTACTCAGAAATGGTGCCAAACTGTTGCAAACGATCCCCTGAAAGGTTTTTCGGTGGAAACAGATGGGTTTTTATCATCAGAAAAAGAATTTGCCCTCGACCTCTGAACAAGTTTTTTTTGAAAAAAACCCTAAGCCGCGCGGTCACAATTTCAGCAAAAATCTGACGTTCTGCAATTCACTCAGAAATGGTGCCAAACTGTTGCAAACGATCCCCCGAAAGGTTTTTTGGTGGAAACAGATGGGTTTTTATCATCGGAAATGGAATTAGCCCTCGACGTCTGAACAACTTTTTTTTGAAAAAATCCCTAAGCCGCGCGGTCACAATTTCAGCAAAAATCTGACGTTCTGCAATTCTCTCAGAAATGGTGCCAAACTGTTGCAAACGATCCCCTGAAAGGTTTTTCGGTGGAAACAAATGGGTTTTTATCATCGTTAAAAGGAATTAGTCCTCGACCTCGGAACAACTTTTTTTTGAAAAAAACCCTAAGGCGCGCGGTCACAATTTCAGCAAAAATCTGTCGTTCTGCAATTTACTCAAAAATTGTGCCTAACTGTTGCAAACGATCCCCTGAAAGGTTTTTCGGTGGAAACAGATGGGTTTTTATCATTGGAAACGGAATTAGCCCTCGACGTCTGAACAACTTTTTTTTAAAAAAACCCTAAGCCGCGCGGTCACAATTTCAGCAAAAATCTGACGTTCTGCAATTCTCTCAGAAATAGTGCCAAACTGTCGCAAACGATCCCCTGAAAGGTTTTTCGGTGGAAACAGATGGGTTTTTATCATCGGAAACGGAATTAGCCCTCGACGTCTGAACAACTTTTTTTTGAAAAAAAAACCCTAAGCCGCGCGGTCACAATTTCAGAAAAAATCTGACGTTCTGCAATTCACTCAGAAATGGTGCCAAACTGTTGCGAACGATCCCCTGAAAGGTTTTTCGATGGAAACAAATGGGTTTTTATCATCAGAAATTGAATTAGCCCTCGACGCCTGAACAACTTTTTTTTGAAAAAAACCCTAAGCCGCGCGGTCACAATTTCAGCAAAAATCTGACGTTCTGCAATTTACTCAGAAATGGTGCCAAACTGTTGCAAACGATCCCCTGAAAGGTTTTTCGGTGGAAACAGATGGGTTTTTATCATCGGAAAAAGAATTTGCCCTCGACCTCTGAACAAGTTTTTTTTAAAAAAAACCCTAAGCCGCGCGGTCACAATTTCAGAAAAAATCTGACGTTCTGCAATTCACTCAGAAATGGTGCCAAACTGTTGCGAACGATCCCCTGAAAGGTTTTTCGGTGGAAACAAATGGGTTTTTATCATCGGAAATGGAATTATCCCGCGACGTCTGAACAACTTTTTTTTAAAAAAAACCCTAAGCCGCGCGGTCACAATTTCAGAAAAAATCTGACGTTCTGCAATTCACTCAGAAATGGTGCCAAACTGTTGCGAACGATCCCCTGAAAGGTTTTTCGGTGGAAACAAATGGGTTTTTATCATCGTTAAAAGGAATTAGTCCTCGACCTCGGAACAACTTTTTTTTGAAAAAAACCGTAAGCCGCGCGGTCACAATTTCAGCAAAAATCTGTCGTTCTGCAATTTACTCAAAAATTGTGCCTAACTGTTGCAAACGATCCCCTGAAAGGTTTTTCGGTGGAAACAGATGGGTTTTTATCATTGGAAACGGAATTAGCCCTCGACGTCTGAACAACTTTTTTTAAAAAAAACCCTAAGCCGCGCGGTCACAATTTCAGCAAAAATCTGACGTTCTGCAATTCTCTCAGAAATAGTGCCAAACTGTCGCAAACGATCCCCTGAAAGGTTTTTCGGTGGAAACAGATGGGTTTTTATCATCGGAAACGGAATTAGCCCTCGACGTCTGAACAACTTTTTTTTGAAAAAAAACCCCTAAGCCGCGCGGTCACAATTTCAGAAAAAATCTGACGTTCTGCAATTCACTCAGAAATGGTGCCAAACTGTTGCGAACGATCCCCTGAAAGGTTTTTCGATGGAAACAAATGGGTTTTTATCATCAGAAATTGAATTAGCCCTCGACGCCTGAACAACTTTTTTTTGAAAAAAACCCTAAGCCGCGCGGTCACAATTTCAGCAAAAATCTGACGTTCTGCAATTCACTCAAAAATTGTGCCTAACTGTTGCAAACTATCCCCTGAAAGGTTTTTCGGTGGAAACAGATGGGTTTTTATCATCGGAAACAGAATTAGCCCTCGACAACTGAACAATTTTTTTTTGAAAAAAACCCTAAGCCGCGCGGTCACAATTTCAGCAAAAATCTGACGTTCTGCAATTTACTCAGAAATGGTGCCAAACTGTTGCAAACGATCCCCTGAAAGGTTTTTCGGTGGAAACAGATGGGTTTTTATCATCAGAAAAAGAATTTGCCCTCGACCTCTGAACAAGTTTTTTTTGAAAAAAACCCTAAGCCGCGCGGTCACAATTTCAGCAAAAATCTGACGTTCTGCAATTCACTCAGAAATGGTGCCAAACTGTTGCAAACGATCCCCTGAAAGGTTTTTCGGTGGAAACAGATGGGTTTTTATCATCGGAAATGGAATTAGCCCTCGACGTCTGAACAACTTTTCTTTGAAAAAAACCCTAAGCCACGCGGTCACAATCTCAGAAAAAATCTGACGTTCTGCAATTCACTCAGAAATGGTGCTAACCTGTTCCAAACGATCCCCTGAAAGGTTTTTCGGTGGAAACAGATGGGTTTTTATCATCGGAAACAGAATTAGCCCTCGACCTCGGAACAACTTTTTTTGAAAAAACCCTAAGCCGCGCGGTCACAATTTCAGAAAAAATCTGACGTTCTGCAATTCACTCAGAAATGGTGCCAAACTGTTGCAAACGATCCCCTGAAAGATTTTTCGGTGGAAACAGATGGGTTTTTATCATCGGAAAAAGAATTAGCCCTTGACCTCTGAACAAGTTTTTTTTTGAAAAAAACCCTAAGCCGCGTGGTCACAATTTCAGAAAAAAATCTGACGTTCTGCAATTCACTCAGAAATGGTGCCAAACTGTTGCGAACGATCCCCTGAAAGGTTTTTTGGTGGAAACAGATGGGTTTTTATCATCGGAAACGGAATTAGCCCTCGACGTGTGAACAACTTTTTTTTAAAAAAAACCCTAAGCCGCGCGGTCACAATTTCAGCAAAAATCTGCCGTTCTGCAATTCACTCAAAAATTGTGCCTAACTGTTGCAAACGATCCCCTGAAAGGTTTTTCGGTGGAAACAGATGGGTTTTTATCTTCGGAAACAGAATTAGCCCTCGACGTCTGAACAACTTTTTTTAAAAAAAAACCCTAAGCCGCGCGGTCACAATTTCAGTAAAAATCTGACGTTCTGCAATTCTCTCAGAAATGGTGCCAAACTGTTGCAAACGATCCCCTGAAAGGTTTTCTGGTGGAAACAGATCGGTTTTTATCATCGGAAACAGAATTAGCCCTTGACGTCTGAACAATTTTTTTTTGAAAAAATCCTAAGCCGCGCGGTCACAATTTCAGAAAAAAATCTGACGTTCTGCAATTCACTCAGAAATGGTGCCAAACTGTTGCGATCGATCCCCTGAAAGGTTTTTCGGTGGAAACAAATGGGTTTTTATCATCGGAAATGGAATTATCCCGCGACGTCTGAACAACTTTTTTTTGAAAAAAACCCTAAGCCGCGCGGTCACAATTTCAGGAAAAATCTGACGTTCTGCAATTCACTCAGAAATGGTGCCAAACTGTTGCAAACGATCCCCCGAAAGGTTTTTTGGTGGAAACAGATGGGTATTTATCATCGGAAATGGAATTAGCCCTCGACGTCTGAACAACTTTTTTTTGAAAAAAACCCTAAGCCGCGCGGTCACAATTTCAGAAAAAATCTGACGTTCTGCAATTCACTCAGAAATGGTGCCAAACTGTTGCGAACGATCCCCTGAAAGGTTTTTCGGTGGAAACAAATGGGTTTTTATCATCGTTAAAAGGAATTAGTCCTCGACCTCGGAACAACTTTTTTTTGAAAAAAACCCTAAGCCGCGCGGTCACAATTTCAGAAAAAATCTGAAGTTCTGCAATTCACTCAGAAATGGTGCCAAACTGTTGCGAACGATCCCCTGAAAGGTTTTTTGGTGGAAACAGATGGGTTTTTATCATCGGAAACGGAATTAGCCCTCGACGTCTGAACAACTTTTTTTTGGAAAAAAACCCTAAGCCGCGCGGTCACAATCTCAGAAAAAATCTGACGTTCTGCAATTCACTCAGAAATGGTGCCAACCTGTTCCAAACGATCCCCTGAAAGGTTTTTCGGTGGAAACAGATGGGTTTTTATCATCGGAAACAGAATTAGCCCTCGACCTCGGAACAACTTTTTTTGAAAAAACCCTAAGCCGCGCGGTCACAATTTCAGAAAAAATCTGACGTTCTGCAATTCACTCAGAAATGGTGCCAAACTGTTGCAAACGATCCCCTGAAAGATTTTTCGGTGGAAACAGATGGGTTTTTATCATCGGAAAAAGAATTAGCCCTTGACCTCTGAACAAGTTTTTTTTTGAAAAAAACCCTAAGCCGCGTGGTCACAATTTCAGAAAAAAATCTGACGTTCTGCAATTCACTCAGAAATGGTGCCAAACTGTTGCGAACGATCCCCTGAAAGGTTTTTCGGTGGAAACAGATGGGTTTTTATCATCGGAAACAGAATTAGCCCTCGACGTCTGAACAACTTTTTTTTAAAAAAAACCCTAAGCCGCGCGGTCACAATTTCAGTAAAAATCTGACGTTCTGCAATTCTCTCAGAAATGGTGCCAAACTGTTGCGAACGATCCCCTGAAAGGTTTTCTGGTGGAAACAGATGGGTTTTTATCATCGGAAACAGAATTAGCCCTTGACGTCTGAACAATTTTTTTTTGAAAAAATCCTAAGCCGCGCGGTCACAATTTCAGAAAAAAATCTGACGTTCTGCAATTCACTCAGAAATGGTGCCAAACTGTTGCGAACGATCCCCTGAAAGGTTTTTCGGTGGAAACAAATGGGTTTTTATCATCGGAAATGGAATTATCCCGCGACGTCTGAACAACTTTTTTTTGAAAAAAACCCTAAGCCGCGCGGTCACAATTTCAGGAAAAATCTGACGTTCTGCAATTCACTCAGAAATGGTGCCAAACTGTTGCAAACGATCCCCCGAAAGGTTTTTTGGTGGAAACAGATGGGTATTTATCATCGGAAATGGAATTAGCCCTCGACGTCTGAACAACTTTTTTTTGAAAAAAACCCTAAGCCGCGCGGTCACAATTTCAGAAAAAATCTGACGTTCTGCAATTCACTCAGAAATGGTGCCAAACTGTTGCGAACGATCCCCTGAAAGGTTTTTCGGTGGAAACAAATGGGTTTTTATCATCGTTAAAAGGAATTAGTCCTCGACCTCGGAACAATTTTTTTTTGAAAAAAACCCTAAGCCGCGCGGTCACAATTTCAGAAAAAATCTGAAGTTCTGCAATTCACTCAGAAATGGTGCCAAACTGTTGCGAACGATCCCCTGAAAGGTTTTTTGGTGGAAACAGATGGGTTTTTATCATCGGAAACGGAATTAGCCCTCGACGTCTGAACAACTTTTTTTTGGAAAAAAACCCTAAGCCGCGCGCTCACAATTTCAGCAAAAATCTGACGTTCTGCAATTCACTCAGAAATGGTGCCAAACTGTTGCAAACGATCCCCTGAAAGGTTTTTTGGTGGAAACAGATGGGTTTTTATCATCGGACAAAGAATTTGCCCTCGACCTCTGTACAAGTTTTTTTTGAAAAAAACCCTAAGCCGCGCGCTCACAATTTCAGCAAAAATCTGACGTTCTGCAATTCACTCAGAAATGGTGCCGAACTGTTGCAAACGATCCCCTGAAAGGTTTTTCGATGGAAACAAATGGGGTTTTATCATCAGAAATTGAATTAGCCCTCGAGGCCTGAACAACTTTTTTTTGAAAAAAACCCTAAGCCGCGCGGTCACAATTTCAGCAAAAATCTGACGTTCTGCAATTCACTCAGAAATGGTGCCAAACTGTTGCAAACGATCCCCTGAAAGGTTTTTCGGTGGAAACAGATGGGTTTTTATCATCGGAAAAAGAATTAGCCCTTGACCTCTGAACAAGTTTTTTTTTGAAAAAAACCCTAAGCCGCGTGGTCACAATTTCAGAAAAAAATCTGACGTTCTGCAATTCACTCAGAAATGGTGCCAAACTGTTGCGAACGATCCCCTGAAAGGTTTTTCAGTGGAAACAGATGGTTTTTATCATCGGAAACGGAATTAGCCCTCGACGTGTGAACAACTTTTTTTAAAAAAAGAACCCTAAGCCGCGCGGTCACAATTTCAGCAAAAATCTGTCGTTCTGCAATTCACTCAAAAATTGTGCCTAACTGTTGCAAAGGATCCCCTGAAAGGTTTTTCGGTGGAAACAGATGGGTTTTTATCATCGGAAACAGAATTAGCCCTCGACGTCTGAACAACTTTTTTTTAAAAAAAACCCTAAGCCGCGCGGTCACAATTTCAGTAAAAATCTGACGTTCTGCAATTCTCTCAGAAATGGTGCCAAACTGTTGCGAACGATCCCCTGAAAGGTTTTCTGGTGGAAACAGATGGGTTTTTATCATCGGAAACAGAATTAGCCCTTGACGTCTGAACAATTTTTTTTTGAAAAAAACCCTAAGCCGCGCGGTCACAATTTCAGCAAAAATCTGACGTTCTGCAATTTACTCAGAAATGGTGCCAAACTGTTGCAAACGATCCCCTGAAAGGTTTTTCGGTGGAAACAGATGGGTTTTTATCATCGGAAAAAGAATTTGCCCTCGACCTCTGAACAAGTTTTTTTTAAAAAAAATCCTAAGCCGCGCGGTCACAATTTCAGAAAAAAATCTGACGTTCTGCAATTCACTCAGAAATGGTGCCAAACTGTTGCGAACGATCCCCTGAAAGGTTTTTCGGTGGAAACAAATGGGTTTTTATCATCGGAAATGGAATTATCCCGCGACGTCTGAACAACTTTTTTTTGAAAAAAACCCTAAGCCGCGCGGTCACAATTTCAGGAAAAATCTGACGTTCTGCAATTCACTCAGAAATGGTGCCAAACTGTTGCAAACGATCCCCCGAAAGGTTTTTTGGTGGAAACAGATGGGTTTTTATCATCGGAAATGGAATTAGCCCTCGACGTCTGAACAACTTTTTTTTAAAAAAAACCCTAAGCCGCGCGGTCACAATTTCAGTAAAAATCTGACGTTCTGCAATTCTCTCAGAAATGGTGCCAAACTGTTGCGAACGATCCCCTGAAAGGTTTTCTGGTGGAAACAGATGGGTTTTTATCATCGGAAACAGAATTAGCCCTTGACGTCTGAACAATTTTTTTTTGAAAAAAACCCTAAGCCGCGCGGTCACAATTTCAGCAAAAATCTGACGTTCTGCAATTTACTCAGAAATGGTGCCAAACTGTTGCAAACGATCCCCTGAAAGGTTTTTCGGTGGAAACAGATGGGTTTTTATCATCGGAAAAAGAATTTGCCCTCGACCTCTGAACAAGTTTTTTTAAAAAAAAATCCTAAGCCGCGCGGTCACAATTTCAGAAAAAAATCTGACGTTCTGCAATTCACTCAGAAATGGTGCCAAACTGTTGCGAACGATCCCCTGAAAGGTTTTTCGGTGGAAACAAATGGGTTTTTATCATCGGAAATGGAATTATCCCGCGACGTCTGAACAACTTTTTTTTGAAAAAAACCCTAAGCCGCGCGGTCACAATTTCAGGAAAAATCTGACGTTCTGCAATTCACTCAGAAATGGTGCCAAACTGTTGCAAACGATCCCCCGAAAGGTTTTTTGGTGGAAACAGATGGGTTTTTATCATCGGAAATGGAATTAGCCCTCGACGTCTGAACAACTTTTTTTTGAAAAAAACCCTAAGCCGCGCGGTCACAATTTCAGCAAAAATCTGCCGTTCTGCAATTCACTCAGAAATGGTGCCAAACTGTTGCAAACGATCCCCTGAAAGGTTTTTTGGTGGAAAAAGATGGGTTTTTATCATCGGAAACGGAATTAGCCCTCAACGTCTGAACAACTTTTTTTTTTGAAAAAAACCCTAAGCCGCGCGGTCACAATTTCAGAAAAAATCTGACGTTCTGCAATTCACTCAGAAATGGTGCCAAACTGTTGCGAACGATCCCCTGAAAGGTTTTTCGGTGGAAACAAATGGGTTTTTATCATCGTTAAAAGGAATTAGTCCTCGACCTTGGAACAACTTTTTTTTGAAAAAAACCCTAAGCCGCGCGGTCACAATTTCAGCAAAAATCTGACATTCTGCAATTTACTCAGAAATGGTGCCAAACTGTTGCAAACGATCCCCTGAAAGGTTTTTCGGTGGAAACAGATGGGTTTTTATCATCGGAAAAAGAATTTGCCCTCGACCTCTGAACAAGTTTTTTTTAAAAAAAATCCTAAGCCGCGCGGTCACAATTTCAGAAAAAAATCTGACGTTCTGCAATTCACTCAGAAATGGTGCCAAACTGTTGCGAACGATCCCCTGAAAGGTTTTTCGGTGGAAACAAATGGGTTTTTATCATCGGAAATGGAATTATCCCGCGACGTCTGAACAACTTTTTTTTGAAAAAAACCCTAAGCCGCGCGGTCACAATTTCAGGAAAAATCTGACGTTCTGCAATTCACTCAGAAATGGTGCCAAACTGTTGCAAACGATCCTCCGAAAGGTTTTTTGGTGGAAACAGATGGGTTTTTATCATCGGAAATGGAATTAGCCCTCGACGTCTGAACAACTTTTTTTTGAAAAAAACCCTAAGCCGCGCGGTCACAATTTCAGCAAAAATCTGCCGTTCTGCAATTCACTCAGAAATGGTGCCAAACTGTTGCAAACGATCCCCTGAAAGGTTTTTTGGTGGAAACAGATGGGTTTTTATCATCGGAAACGGAATTAGCCCTCAACGTCTGAACAACTTTTTTTTTGAAAAAAACCCTAAGCCGCGCGGTCACAATTTCAGAAAAAATCTGACGTTCTGCAATTCACTCAGAAATGGTGCCAAACTGTTGCGAACGATCCCCTGAAAGGTTTTTCGGTGGAAACAAATGGGTTTTTATCATCGTTAAAAGGAATTAGTCCTCGACCTTGGAACAACTTTTTTTTGAAAAAAACCCTAAGCCGCGCGGTCTCAATTTCAGCAAAAATCTGCCGTTCTGCAATTCACTCAGAAATGGTGCCAAACTGTTGCAAACGATCCCCTGAAAGGTTTTTCGGTGGAAACAGATGGGTTTTTATCATCGGAAAAAGAATTTGCCCTCGACCTCTGTACAAGTTTTTTTTGAAAAAAACCCTAAGCCGCGCGGTCACAATTTCAGAAAAAATCTGACGTTCTGCAATTCTCTCAGAAATGGTGCCAAACTGTTGCAAACGATCCCCTGAAAGGTTTTTCGGTGGAAACAGATGGGTTTTTATCATAGGAAACAGAATTAGCCCTCGACATCTGAACAATTTTTTTTTTGAAAAAAACCCTAAGCTGCGCGGTCACAATTTCAGCAAAAATCTGACGTTCTGCAATTTACTCAGAAATGGTGCCAAACTGTTGCAAACGATCCCCTGAAAGGTTTTTCGGTGGAAACAGATGGGTTTTTATCATCAGAAAAAGAATTTGCCCTCGACCTCTGAACAGGTTTTTTTTGAAAAAAACCCTAAGCCGCGCGGTCACAATTTCAGCAAAAATCTGACGTTCTGCAATTCACTCAGAAATGGTGCCAAACTGTTGCAAACGATCCCCCGAAAGGTTTTTTGGTGGAAACAGATGGGTTTTTATCATCGGAAACAGAATTAGCCCTCGACCTCGGAACAACTTTTTTTGAAAAAAACCCTAAGCCGCGGGGTCACAATTTCAGTAAAAATCTGACGTTCTGCAATTCTCTCAGAAATGGTGCCAAACTGTTGCGAACGATCCCCTGAAAGGTTTTCTGGTGGAAACAGATGGGTTTTTATCATCGGAAACAGAATTAGCCCTTGACGTCTGAACAATTTTTTTTTGAAAAAAACCCTAAGCCGCGCGGTCACAATTTCAGCAAAAATCTGACGTTCTGCAATTTACTCAGAAATGGTGCCAAACTGTTGCGAACGATCCCCTGAACGGTTTTTCGGTGGAAACAAATGGGTTTTTATCATCGTTAAAAGGAATTAGTCCTCGACCTCGGAACAACGTTTTTTTGAAAAAAACCCTAAGCCGCGCGGTCAAAATTTCAGAAAAAATCTGAAGTTCTGCAATTCACTCAGAAATGGTGCCAAACTGTTGCGAACGATCCCCTGAAAGGTTTTTTGGTGGAAACAGATGGGTTTTTATCATCGGAAACGGAATTAGCCCTCGACGTCTGAACAACTTTTTTTTGGAAAAAAACCCTAAGCCGCGCGCTCACAATTTCAGCAAAAATCTGACGTTCTGCAATTCACTCAGAAATGGTGCCAAACTGTTGCAAACGATCCCCTGAAAAGTTTTTCGGTGGAAACAGATGGGTTTTTATCATCAGAAACGGAATTAGCCCTCAACGTCTGAACAACTTTTTTTTTAAAAAAACCCTAAGCCGCGCGGTCACAATTTCAGCAAAAATCTGACGTTCTGCAATTCACTCAGAAATGGTGCCAAACTGTTGCGAACGATCCCCTGAAAGGTTTTTCGGTGGAAACAGATTGGTTTTTATCATCGGAAACGGAATTAGCCCTCGAAGTCTGAACAACTTTTTTTTGAAAAAAACCCTAAGCCGCGCGGTCACAATTTCAGCAAAAATCTGACGTTCTGCAATTCACTCAGAAATGGTGCCAAACTGTTGCGAACGATCCCCTGAAAGGTTTTTCGATGGAAACAAATGGGTTTTTATCATCAGAAATTGAATTAGCCCTCGAGGCCTGAACAACTTTTTTTTGAAAAAAACCCTAAGCCGCGCGGTCACAATTTCAGCAAAAATCTGACGTTCTGCAATTCACTCAGAAATGGTGCCAAACTGTTGCAAACGATCCCCTGAAAGGTTTTTCGGTGGAAACAGATGGGTTTTTATCAATGGAAACGGAATTAGCCCTCGACGTGTGAACAACTTTTTTTTAAAAAAGAACCCTAAGCCGCGCGGTCACAATTTCAGCAAAAATCTGCCGTTCTGCAATTCACTCAAAAATTGTGCCTAACTGTTGCAAAGGATCCCCTGAAAGGTTTTTCGGTGGAAACAGATGGGTTTTTATCATCGGAAACAGAATAAGCCCTCGACGTCTGAACAACTTTTTTTTAAAAAAAACCCTAAGCCGCGCGGTCACAATTTCAGTAAAAATCTGACGTTCTGCAATTCTCTCAGAAATGGTGCCAAACTGTTGCGAACGATCCCCTGAAAGGTTTTCTGGTGGAAACAGATGGGTTTTTATCATCGGAAACAGAATTAGCCCTTGACGTCTGAACAATTTTTTTTTGAAAAAAACCCTAAGCCGCGCGGTCACAATTTCAGCAAAAATCTGACGTTCTGCAATTTACTCAGAAATGGTGCCAAACTGTTGCAAACGATCCCCTGAAAGGTTTTTCGGTGGAAACAGATGGGTTTTTATCATCGGAAAAAGAATTTGCCCTCGACCTCTGAACAAGTTTTTTTTTAAAAAAACCCTAAGCCGCGCGGTCACAATTTCAGCAAAAATCTGACGTTCTGCAATTCACTCAGAAATGGTGCCAAACTGTTGCGAACGATCCCCTGAAAGGTTTTTCGGTGGAAACAGATTGGTTTTTATCATCGGAAACGGAATTAGCCCTCGAAGTCTGAACAACTTTTTTTTGAAAAAAACCCTAAGCCGCGCGGTCACAATTTCAGCAAAAATCTGACGTTCTGCAATTCACTCAGAAATGGTGCCAAACTGTTGCGAACGATCCCCTGAAAGGTTTTTCGATGGAAACAAATGGGTTTTTATCATCAGAAATTGAATTAGCCCTCGAGGCCTGAACAACTTTTTTTTGAAAAAAACCCTAAGCCGCGCGGTCACAATTTCAGCAAAAATCTGACGTTCTGCAATTCACTCAGAAATGGTGCCAAACTGTTGCAAACGATCCCCTGAAAGGTTTTTCGGTGGAAACAGATGGGTTTTTATCAATGGAAACGGAATTAGCCCTCGACGTGTGAACAACTTTTTTTAAAAAAAGAACCCTAAGCCGCGCGGTCACAATTTCAGCAAAAATCTGCCGTTCTGCAATTCACTCAAAAATTGTGCCTAACTGTTGCAAAGGATCCCCTGAAAGGTTTTTCGGTGGAAACAGATGGGTTTTTATCATCGGAAACAGAATTAGCCCTCGACGTCTGAACAACTTTTTTTAAAAAAAAACCCTAAGCCGCGCGGTCACAATTTCAGTAAAAATCTGACGTTCTGCAATTCTCTCAGAAATGGTGCCAAACTGTTGCGAACGATCCCCTGAAAGGTTTTCTGGTGGAAACAGATGGGTTTTTATCATCGGAAACAGAATTAGCCCTTGACGTCTGAACAATTTTTTTTTGAAAAAAACCCTAAGCCGCGCGGTCACAATTTCAGCAAAAATCTGACGTTCTGCAATTTACTCAGAAATGGTGCCAAACTGTTGCAAACGATCCCCTGAAAGGTTTTTCGGTGGAAACAGATGGGTTTTTATCATCGGAAAAAGAATTTGCCCTCGACCTCTGAACAAGTTTTTTTTAAAAAAAATCCTAAGCCGCGCGGTCACAATTTCAGAAAAAAATCTGACGTTCTGCAATTCACTCAGAAATGGTGCCAAACTGTTGCGAACGATCCCCTGAAAGGTTTTTCGGTGGAAACAAATGGGTTTTTATCATCGGAAATGGAATTATCCCGCGACGTCTGAACAACTTTTTTTTTAAAAAAACCCTAAGCCGCGCGGTCACAATTTCAGGAAAAATCTGACGTTCTGCAATTCACTCAGAAATGGTGCCAAACTGTTGCAAACGATCCCCCGAAAGGTTTTTTGGTGGAAACAGATGGGTTTTTATCATCGGAAATGGAATTAGCCCTCGACGTCTGAACAACTTTTTTTTGAAAAAAACCCTAAGCCGCGCGGTCACAATTTCAGCAAAAATCTGCCGTTCTGCAATTCACTCAGAAATGGTGCCAAACTGTTGCAAACGATCCCCTGAAAGGTTTTTTGGTGGAAACAGATGGGTTTTTATCATCGGAAACGGAATTAGCCCTCAACGTCTGAACAACTTTTTTTTTGAAAAAAACCCTAAGCCGCGCGGTCACAATTTCAGAAAAAATCTGACGTTCTGCAATTCACTCAGAAATGGTGCCAAACTGTTGCGAACGATCCCCTGAAAGGTTTTTCGGTGGAAACAAATGGGTTTTTATCATCGTTAAAAGGAATTAGTCCTCGACCTTGGAACAACTTTTTTTTGAAAAAAAACCCTAAGCCGCGCGGTCACAATTTCAGCAAAAATCTGACGTTCTGCAATTCACTCAGAAATGGTGCCAAACTGTTGCAAACGATCCCCTGAAAGGTTTTTCGGTGGAAACAGATGGGTTTTTATCATCGGAAAAAGAATTTGCCCTCGACCTCTGAACAAGTTTTTTTTAAAAAAAATCCTAAGCCGCGCGGTCACAATTTCAGAAAAAAATCTGACGTTCTGCAATTCACTCAGAAATGGTGCCAAACTGTTGCGAACGATCCCCTGAAAGGTTTTTCGGTGGAAACAAATGGGTTTTTATCATCGGAAATGGAATTATCCCGCGACGTCTGAACAACTTTTTTTTGAAAAAAACCGTAAGCCGCGCGGTCACAATTTCAGGAAAAATCTGACGTTCTGCAATTCACTCAGAAATGGTGCCAAACTGTTGCAAACGATCCCCCGAAAGGTTTTTTGGTGGAAACAGATGGGTTTTTATCATCGGAAATGGAATTAGCCCTCGACGTCTGAACAACTTTTTTTTGAAAAAAACCCTAAGCCGCGCGGTCACAATTTCAGCAAAAATCTGACGTTCTGCAATTCACTCAGAAATGGTGCCAAACTGTTGCAAACGATCCCCTGAAAGGTTTTTTGGTGGAAACAGATGGGTTTTTATCATCGGAAACGGAATTAGCCCTCAACGTCTGAACAACTTTTTTTTTGAAAAAAACCCTAAGCCGCGCGGTCACAATTTCAGAAAAAATCTGACGTTCTGCAATTCACTCAGAAATGGTGCCAAACTGTTGCGAACGATCCCCTGAAAGGTTTTTCGGTGGAAACAAATGGGTTTTTATCATCGTTAAAAGGAATTAGTCCTCGACCTTGGAACAACTTTTTTTTGAAAAAAACCCTAAGCCGCGCGGTCACAATTTCAGCAAAAATCTGCCGTTCTGCAATTCACTCAGAAATGGTGCCAAACTGTTGCAAACGATCCCCTGAAAGGTTTTTCGGTGGAAACAGATGGGTTTTTATCATCGGAAAAAGAATTAGCCCTCGACCTCTGTACAAGTTTTTTTTGAAAAAAACCCTAAGCTGCGCGGTCACAATTTCAGCAAAAATCTGACGTTCTGCAATTTACTCAGAAATGGTGCCAAACTGTTGCAAACGATCCCCTGAAAGGTTTTTCGGTGGAAACAGATGGGTTTTTATCATCAGAAAAAGAATTTGCCCTCGACCTCTGAACAGGTTTTTTTTGAAAAAAAACCTAAGCCGCGCGGTCACAATTTCAGCAAAAATCTGACGTTCTGCAATTCACTCAGAAATGGTGCCAAACTGTTGCAAACGATCCCCCGAAAGGTTTTTTGGTGGAAACAGATGGGTTTTTATCATCGGAAATGGAATTAGTCCTCGAACTCGGAACAACTTTTTTTTGAAAAAAACCCTAAGCCGCGCGGTCACAATTTCAGCAAAAATCTGACGTTCTGCAATTCACTCAGAAATGGTGCCAAACTGTTGCAAACGATCCCCTGAAAGGTTTTTCGGTGGAAACAGATGGGTTTTTATCATCGGAAAAAGAATTAGCCCTTGACCTCTGAACAAGTTTTTTTTTAAAAAAAACCCTAAGCCGCGTGGTCACAATTTCAGAAAAAAATCTGACGTTCTGCAATTCACTCAGAAATGGTGCCAAACTGTTGCGAACGATCCCCTGAAAGGTTTTTCAGTGGAAACAGATGGGTTTTTATCATCGGAAACGGAATTAGCCCTCGACGTGTGAACAACTTTTTTAAAAAAAAGAACCCTAAGCCGCGCGGTCACAATTTCAGCAAAAATCTGTCGTTCTGCAATTCACTCAAAAATTGTGCCTAACTGTTGCAAAGGATCCCCTGAAAGGTTTTTCGGTGGAAACAGATGGGTTTTTATCATCGGAAACAGAATTAGCCCTCGACGTCTGAACAACTTTTTTTTTAAAAAAACCCTAAGCCGCGCGGTCACAATTTCAGTAAAAATCTGACGTTCTGCAATTCTCTCAGAAATGGTGCCAAACTGTTGCGAACGATCCCCTGAAAGGTTTTCTGGTGGAAACAGATGGGTTTTTATCATCGGAAACAGAATTAGCCCTTGACGTCTGAACAATTTTTTTTTGAAAAAAACCCTAAGCCGCGCGGTCACAATTTCAGCAAAAATCTGACGTTCTGCAATTTACTCAGAAATGGTGCCAAACTGTTGCAAACGATCCCCTGAAAGGTTTTTCGGTGGAAACAGATGGGTTTTTATCATCGGAAAAAGAATTTGCCCTCGACCTCTGAACAAGTTTTTTTTTAAAAAAATCCTAAGCCGCGCGGTCACAATTTCAGAAAAAAATCTGACGTTCTGCAATTCACTCAGAAATGGTGCCAAACTGTTGCGAACGATCCCCTGAAAGGTTTTTCGGTGGAAACAAATGGGTTTTTATCATCGGAAATGGAATTATCCCGCGACGTCTGAACAACTTTTTTTTGAAAAAAACCCTAAGCCGCGCGGTCACAATTTCAGGAAAAATCTGACGTTCTGCAATTCACTCAGAAATGGTGCCAAACTGTTGCAAACGATCCCCCGAAAGGTTTTTTGGTGGAAACAGATGGGTTTTTATCATCGGAAATGGAATTAGCCCTCGACGTCTGAACAACTTTTTTTTGAAAAAAACCCTAAGCCGCGCGGTCACAATTTCAGCAAAAATCTGCCGTTCTGCAATTCACTCAGAAATGGTGCCAAACTGTTGCAAACGATCCCCTGAAAGGTTTTTTGGTGGAAACAGATGGGTTTTTATCATCGGAAACGGAATTAGCCCTCAACGTCTGAACAACTTTTTTTTTGAAAAAAACCCTAAGCCGCGCGGTCACAATTTCAGAAAAAATCTGACGTTCTGCAATTCACTCAGAAATGGTGCCAAACTGTTGCGAACGATCCCCTGAAAGGTTTTTCGGTGGAAACAAATGGGTTTTTATCATCGTTAAAAGGAATTAGTCCTCGACCTTGGAACAACTTTTTTTTGAAAAAAACCCTAAGCCGCGCGGTCACAATTTCAGCAAAAATCTGCCGTTCTGCAATTCACTCAGAAATGGTGCCAAACTGTTGCAAACGATCCCCTGAAAGGTTTTTCGGTGGAAACAGATGGGTTTTTATCATAGGAAACAGAATTAGCCCTCGACATCTGAACAATTTTTTTTTGAAAAAAACCCTAAGCTGCGCGGTCACAATTTCAGCAAAAATCTGACGTTCTGCAATTTACTCAGAAATGGTGCCAAACTGTTGCAAACGATCCCCTGAAAGGTTTTTCGGTGGAAACAGATGGGTTTTTATCATCAGAAAAAGAATTTGCCCTCGACCTCTGAACAGGTTTTTTTTGAAAAAAACCCTAAGCCGCGCGGTCACAATTTCAGCAAAAATCTGACGTTCTGCAATTCACTCAGAAATGGTGCCAAACTGTTGCAAACGATCCCCCGAAAGGTTTTTTGGTGGAAACAGATGGGTTTTTATCATCGGAAACAGAATTAGCCCTCGACCTCGGAACAACTTTTTTTGAAAAAAACCCTAAGCCGCGCGGTCACAATTTCAGTAAAAATCTGACGTTCTGCAATTCTCTCAGAAATGGTGCCAAACTGTTGCGAACGATCCCCTGAAAGGTTTTCTGGTGGAAACAGATGGGTTTTTATCATCGGAAACAGAATTAGCCCTTGACGTCTGAACAATTTTTTTTTGAAAAAAACCCTAAGCCGCGCGGTCACAATTTCAGCAAAAATCTGACGTTCTGCAATTTACTCAGAAATGGTGCCAAACTGTTGCGAACGATCCCCTGAACGGTTTTTCGGTGGAAACAAATGGGTTTTTATCATCGTTAAAAGGAATTAGTCCTCGACCTCGGAACAACTTTTTTTTGAAAAAAACCCTAAGCCGCGCGGTCACAATTTCAGAAAAAATCTGAAGTTCTGCAATTCACTCAGAAATGGTGCCAAACTGTTGCGAACGATCCCCTGAAAGGTTTTTTGGTGGAAACAGATGGGTTTTTATCATCGGAAACGGAATTAGCCCTCGACGTCTGAACAACTTTTTTTTGGAAAAAAACCCTAAGCCGCGCGCTCACAATTTCAGCAAAAATCTGACGTTCTGCAATTCACTCAGAAATGGTGCCAAACTGTTGCAAACGATCCCCTGAAAAGTCTTTCGGTGGAAACAGATGGGTTTTTATCATCAGAAACGGAATTAGCCCTCAACGTCTGAACAACTTTTTTTTTAAAAAAACCCTAAGCCGCGCGGTCACAATTTCAGCAAAAATCTGACGTTCTGCAATTCACTCAGAAATGGTGCCAAACTGTTGCGAACGATCCCCTGAAAGGTTTTTCGGTGGAAACAGATTGGTTTTTATCATCGGAAACGGAATTAGCCCTCGACGTCTGAACAACTTTTTTTTGAAAAAAACCCTAAGCCGCGCGGTCACAATTTCAGCAAAAATCTGACGTTCTGCAATTCACTCAGAAATGGTGCCAAACTGTTGCGAACGATCCCCTGAAAGGTTTTTCGATGGAAACAAATGGGTTTTTATCATCAGAAATTGAATTAGCCCTCGAGGCCTGAAAAACTTTTTTTTGAAAAAAACCCTAAGCCGCGCGGTCACAATTTCAGCAAAAATCTGACGTTCTGCAATTCACTCAGAAATGGTGCCAAACTGTTGCAAACGATCCCCTGAAAGGTTTTTCGGTGGAAACAGATGGGTTTTTATCATCGGAAACGGAATTAGCCCTCGACGTGTGAACAACTTTTTTTAAAAAAAGAACCCTAAGCCGCGCGGTCACAATTTCAGCAAAAATCTGCCGTTCTGCAATTCACTCAAAAATTGTGCCTAACTGTTGCAAAGGATCCCCTGAAAGGTTTTTCGGTGGAAACAGATGGGTTTTTATCATCGGAAACAGAATTAGCCCTCGACGTCTGAACAACTTTTTTTTAAAAAAAAAACCCTAAGCCGCGCGGTCAAAATTTCAGTAAAAATCTGACGTTCTGCAATTCTCTCAGAAATGGTGCCAAACTGTTGCGAACGATCCCGTGAAAGGTTTTCTGGTGGAAACAGATGGGTTTTTATCATCGGAAACAGAATTAGCCCTTGACGTCTGAACAATTTTTTTTTGAAAAAAACCCTAAGCCGCGCGGTCAAAATTTCAGCAAAAATCTGACGTTCTGCAATTTACTCAGAAATGG
Source organism: Podarcis liolepis (assembly GCF_965112155.1). Lineage (NCBI taxonomy): Eukaryota > Metazoa > Chordata > Lepidosauria > Squamata > Lacertidae > Podarcis > Podarcis liolepis. The sequence goes on from NC_139558.1 coordinate 10,836,240, forward strand.
TGCCAAACTGTTGCAAACGATCCCCTGAAAGGTTTTTCAGTGGAAACAGATGGGTTTTTATCATCGGAAAAAGAATTTGCCCTCGACCTCTGAACAAGTTTTTTTAAAAAAAAATCCTAAGCCGCGCGGTCACAATTTCAGAAAAAAATCTGACGTTCTGCAATTCACTCAGAAATGGTGCCAAACTGTTGCGAACGATCCCCTGAAAGGTTTTTCGGTGGAAACAAATGGGTTTTTATCATCGGAAATGGAATTATCCCGCGACGTCTGAACAACTTTTTTTTGAAAAAAACCCTAAGCCGCGCGGTCACAATTTCAGGAAAAATCTGACGTTCTGCAATTTACTCAGAAATGGTGCCAAACTGTTGCAAATGATCCCCCGAAAGGTTTTTTGGTGGAAACAGATGGGTTTTTATCATCGGAAATGGAATTAGCCCTCGACGTCTGAACAACTTTTTTTTGAAAAAAACCCTAAGCCGCGCGGTCACAATTTCAGCAAAAATCTGCCGTTCTGCAATTCACTCAGAAATGGTGCCAAACTGTTGCAAACGATCCCCTGAAAGGTTTTTTGGTGGAAACAGATGGGTTTTTATCATCGGAAACGGAATTAGCCCTCAACGTCTGAACAACTTTTTTTTTGAAAAAAACCCTAAGCCGCGCGGTCACAATTTCAGAAAAAATCTGACGTTCTGCAATTCACTCAGAAATGGTGCCAAACTGTTGCGAACGATCCCCTGAAAGGTTTTTCGGTGGAAACAGATGGGTTTTTATCATCGGAAAAAGAATTTGCCCTCGACCTCTGAACAAGTTTTTTTTAAAAAAAATCCTAAGCCGCGCGGTCACAATTTCAGCAAAAATCTGCCGTTCTGCAATTCACTCAGAAATGGTGCCAAACTGTTGCAAACGATCCCCTGAAAGGTTTTTCGGTGGAAACAGATGGGTTTTTATCATCGGAAAAAGAATTTGCCCTCGACCTCTGTACAAGTTTTTTTTGAAAAAAACCCTAAGCCGCGCGGTCACAATTTCAGAAAAAATCTGACGTTCTGCAATTCTCTCAGAAATGGTGCCAAACTGTTGCAAACGATCCCCTGAAAGGTTTTTCGGTGGAAACAGATGGGTTTTTATCATAGGAAACAGAATTAGCCCTCGACCTCTGAACAGGTTTTTTTTGAAAAAAACCCTAAGCCGCGCGGTCACAATTTCAGCAAAAATCTGACGTTCTGCAATTCACTCAGAAATGGTGCCAAACTGTTGCAAACGATCCCCCGAAAGGTTTTTTGGTGGAAACAGATGGGTTTTTATCATCGGAAATGGAATTAGTCCTCGAACTCGGAACAACTTTTTTTTGAAAAAAACCCTAAGCCGCGCGGTCACAATTTCATCAAAAATCTGTCGTTCTGCAATTTACTCCAAAATTGTGCCTAACTGTTGCAAACGATCCCCTGAAAAGTTTTTCGGTGGAAACAGATGGGTTTTTATCATCAGAAACGGAATTAGCCCTCGACGTCTGAACAACTTTTTTTTAAAAAAAACCCTAAGCCGCGCGGTCACAATTTCATCAAAAATCTGACGTTCTGCAATTCACTCAGAAATGGTGCCAAACTGTTGCGAACGATCCCCTGAAAGGTTTTTCGGTGGAAACAGATGGGTTTTTATCATCGGAAACGGAATTAGCCCTCGACGTCTGAACAACTTTTTTTTGAAAAAAACCCTAAGCCGCGCGGTCACAATTTCAGCAAAAATCTGACGTTCTGCAATTCACTCAGAAATGGTGCCAAACTGTTGCGAACGATCCCCTGAAAGGTTTTTCGATGGAAACAAATGGGTTTTTATCATCAGAAATTGAATTAGCCCTCGACGCCTGAACAACTTTTTTTTGAAAAAAACCCTAAGCCGCGCGGTCACAATTTCAGCAAAAATCTGACGTTCTGCAATTCACTCAAAAATTGTGCCTAACTGTTGCAAACTATCCCCTGAAAGGTTTTTCGGTGGAAACAGATGGGTTTTTATCATCGGAAACAGAATTAGCCCTCGACATCTGAACAATTTTTTTTTGAAAAAAACCCTAAGCCGCGCGGTCACAATTTCAGCAAAAATCTGACGTTCTGCAATTTACTCAGAAATGGTGCCAAACTGTTGCAAACGATCCCCTGAAAGGTTTTTCGGTGGAAACAGATGGGTTTTTATCATCAGAAAAAGAATTTGCCCTCGACCTCTGAACAAGTTTTTTTTGAAAAAAACCCTAAGCCGCGCGGTCACAATTTCAGCAAAAATCTGACGTTCTGCAATTCACTCAGAAATGGTGCCAAACTGTTGCAAACGATCCCCCGAAAGGTTTTTTGGTGGAAACAGATGGGTTTTTATCATCGGAAATGGAATTAGCCCTCGACGTCTGAACAACTTTTTTTTGAAAAAAACCCTAAGCCGCGCGGTCACAATTTCAGCAAAAATCTGACGTTCTGCAATTCTCTCAGAAATGGTGCCAAACTGTTGCGAACGATCCCCTGAAAGGTTTTTTGGTGGAAACAGATGGGTTTTTATCATCGGAAACAGAATTAGCCCTCGACGTCTGAACAAATTTTTTTTGAAAAAAACCCTAAGCCGCGCGGTCACAATTTCAGCAAAAATCTGACGTTCTGCAATTCACTCAGAAATGGTGCCAAACTGTTGTGAAGGATCCCCTGAAAGGTTTTTCGATGGAAAGAAATGGGTTTTTATCATCGGAAATTGAATTAGCCCTCGACGTCTGAACAACTTTTTTTTGAAAAAAACCCTAAGCCGCGCGGTCACAATTTCAGCAAAAATCTGTCGTTCTGCAATTTACTCAAAAATTGTGCCTAACTGTTGCAAACGATCCCCTGAAAGGTTTTTCGGTGGAAACAGATGGGTTTTTATCATTGGAAACGGAATTAGCCCTCGACGTCTGAACAACTTTTTTTTAAAAAAAACCCTAAGCCGCGCGGTCACAATTTCAGCAAAAATCTGACGTTCTGCAATTCTCTCAGAAATAGTGCCAAACTGTCGCAAACGATCCCCTGAAAGGTTTTTCGGTGGAAACAGATGGGTTTTTATCATCGGAAACGGAATTAGCCCTCGACGTCTGAACAACTTTTTTTTGAAAAAAAAAACCCTAAGCCGCAAGGTCACAATTTCAGAAAAAATCTGACGTTCTGCAATTCACTCAGAAATGGTGCCAAACTGTTGCGAACGATCCCCTGAAAGGTTTTTCGATGGAAACAAATGGGTTTTTATCATCAGAAATTGAATTAGCCCTCAACGCCTGAAAAACTTTTTTTTGAAAAAAACCCTAAGCCGCGCGGTCACAATTTCAGAAAAAATCTGAAGTTCTGCAATTCACTCAGAAATGGTGCCAAACTGTTGCGAACGATCCCCTGAAAGGTTTTTTGGTGGAAACAGATGGGTTTTTATCATCGGAAACAGAATTAGCCCTCGACGTCTGAACAATTTTTTTTTGAAAAAAACCCTAAGCCGCGCGGTCACAATTTCAGCAAAAATCTGACGTTCTGCAATTCACTCAAAAATTGTGCCTAACTGTTGCAAACGATCCCCTGAAAGGTTTTTCGGTGGAAACAGATGGGTTTTTATCATCGGAAACAGAATTAGCCCTCGACATCTGAACAATTTTTTTTTGAAAAAAACCCTAAGCCGCGCGGTCACAATTTCAGCAAAAATCTGACGTTCTGCAATTTACTCAGAAATGGTGCCAAACTGTTGCAAACGATCCCCTGAAAGGTTTTTCGGTGGAAACAGATGGGTTTTTATCATCAGAAAAAATATTTGCCCTCGACCTCTGAACAAGTTTTTTTTGAAAAAAACCCTAAGCCGCGCGGTCACAATTTCAGCAAAAATCTGACGTTCTGCAATTCACTCAGAAATGGTGCCAAACTGTTGCAAACGATCCCCCGAAAGGTTTTTTGGTGGAAACAGATGGGTTTTTATCATCGGAAATGGAATTAGCCCTCGACGTCTGAACAACTTTTTTTTGAAAAAAACCCTAAGCTGCGCGGTCACAATTTCAGCAAAAATCTGACGTTCTGCAATTCACTCAGAAATGGTGCCAAACTGTTGCGAACGATCCCCTGAAAGGTTTTTCGATGGAAACAAATGGGTTTTTATCATCAGAAATTGAATTAGCCCTCGACGCCTGAACAACTTTTTTTTGAAAAAAACCCTAAGCCGCGCGGTCACAATTTCAGCAAAAATCTGACGTTCTGCAATTCACTCAAAAATTGTGCCTAACTGTTGCAAACTATCCCCTGAAAGGTTTTTCGGTGGAAACAGATGGGTTTTTATCATCGGAAACAGAATTAGCCCTCGACATCTGAACAATTTTTTTTTGAAAAAAACCCTAAGCCGCGCGGTCACAATTTCAGCAAAAATCTGACGTTCTGCAATTTACTCAGAAATGGTGCCAAACTGTTGCAAACGATCCCCTGAAAGGTTTTTCGGTGGAAACAGATGGGTTTTTATCATCAGAAAAAGAATTTGCCCTTGACCTCTGAACAAGTTTTTTTTGAAAAAAACCCTAAGCCGCGCGGTCACAATTTCAGCAAAAATCTGACGTTCTGCAATTCTCTCAGAAATGGTGCCAAACTGTTGCGAACGATCCCCTGAAAGGTTTTTCGGTGGAAAGAGATGGGTTTTTATCATCGGAAATGGAATTAGCCCTCGACGTCTGAACAACTTTTTTTTGAAAAAAAAAACCCTAAGCCGCAAGGTCACAATTTCAGAAAAAATCTGACGTTCTGCAATTCACTCAGAAATGGTGCCAAACTGTTGTGAACGATCCCCTGAAAGGTTTTTCGATGGAAACAAATGGGTTTTTATCATCAGAAATTGAATTAGCCCTCAACGCCTGAAAAACTTTTTTTTGAAAAAAACCCTAAGCCGCGCGGTCACAATTTCAGAAAAAATCTGAAGTTCTGCAATTCACTCAGAAATGGTGCCAAACTGTTGCGAACGATCCCCTGAAAGGTTTTTTGGTGGAAACAGATGGGTTTTTATCATCGGAAACAGAATTAGCCCTCGACGTCTGAACAATTTTTTTTTGAAAAAAACCCTAAGCCGCGCGGTCACAATTTCAGCAAAAATCTGACGTTCTGCAATTCACTCAAAAATTGTGCCTAACTGTTGCAAACGATCCCCTGAAAGGTTTTTCGGTGGAAACAGATGGGTTTTTATCATCGGAAACAGAATTAGCCCTCGACATCTGAACAATTTTTTTTTGAAAAAAACCCTAAGCCGCGCGGTCACAATTTCAGGAAAAATCTGACGTTCTGCAATTTACTCAGAAATGGTGCCAAACTGTTGCAAACGATCCCCTGAAAGGTTTTTCGGTGGAAACAGATGGGTTTTTATCATCAGAAAAAGAATTTGCCCTCGACCTCTGAACAAGTTTTTTTTGAAAAAAACCCTAAGCCGCGCGGTCACAATTTCAGCAAAAATCTGACGTTCTGCAATTCACTCAGAAATGGTGCCAAACTGTTGCAAACGATCCCCTGAAAGGTTTTTCGGTGGAAACAGATGGGTTTTTATCATCGGAAATGGAATTAGCCCTCGACGTCTGAACAACTTTTTTTTGAAAAAAACCCTAAGCCGCGCGGTCACAATTTCAGCAAAAATCTGACGTTCTGCAATTCACTCAGAAATGGTGCCAAACTGTTGCGAACTATCCCCTGAAAGGTTTTTCGGTGGAAACAGATGGGTTTTTATCATCGGAAACAGAATTAGCCCTCGACATCTGAACAATTTTTTTTTGAAAAAAACCCTAAGCCGCGCGGTCACAATTTCAGCAAAAATCTGACGTTCTGCAATTTACTCAGAAATGGTGCCAAACTGTTGCAAACGATCCCCTGTAAGGTTTTTCGGTGGAAACAGATGGGTTTTTATCATCAGAAAAAGAATTTGCCCTCGACCTCTGAACAAGTTTTTTTTGAAAAAAACCCTAAGCCGCGCGGTCACAATTTCAGAAAAAATCTGACGTTCTGCAATTCACTCAGAAATGGTGCCAAACTGTTGCAAACGATCCCCCGAAAGGTTTTTTGGTGGAAACAGATGGGTTTTTATCATCGGAAATGGAATTAGCCCTCGACGTCTGAACAACTTTTTTTTGAAAAAACCCTAAGCCGCGCGGTCACAATTTCAGCAAAAATCTGACGTTCTGCAATTCTCTCAGAAATGGTGCCAAACTGTTGCGAACGATCCCCTGAAAGGTTTTTTGGTGGAAACAGATGGGTTTTTATCATCGGAAACAGAATTAGCCCTCGACCTCGGAACAACTTTTTTTTGAAAAAAACCCTAAGCCGCGCGGTCACAATTTCAGCAAAAATCTGACGTTCTGCAATTCACTCAGAAATGGTGCCAAACTGTTGTGAACGATCCCCTGAAAGGTTTTTCGATGGAAAGAAATGGGTTTTTATCATCGGAAATTGAATTAGCCCTCGACGTCTGAAAAACTTTTTTTTGAAAAAAAACCCTAAGCCGCGCGGTCACAATTTCAGCAAAAATCTGTCGTTCTGCAATTTACTCAAAAATTGTGCCTAACTGTTGCAAACGATCCCCTGAAAGGTTTTTCGGTGGAAACAGATGGGTTTTTATCATTGGAAACGGAATTAGCCCTCGACGTCTGAACAACTTTTTTTTAAAAAAAACCCTAAGCCGCGCGGTCACAATTTCAGCAAAAATCTGACGTTCTGCAATTCTCTCAGAAATAGTGCCAAACTGTCGCAAACGATCCCCTGAAAGGTTTTTCGGTGGAAACAGATGGGTTTTTATCATCGGAAACGGAATTAGCCCTCGACGTCTGAACAACTTTTTTTTGAAAAAAAAAACCCTAAGCCGCGCGGTCACAATTTCAGAAAAAATCTGACGTTCTGCAATTCACTCAGAAATGGTGCCAAACTGTTGCGAACGATCCCCTGAAAGGTTTTTCGATGGAAACAAATGGGTTTTTATCATCGGAAACAGAATTAGCCCTCGACGTCTGAACAATTTTTTTTTGAAAAAAACCCTAAGCCGCGCGTTCACAATTTCAGCAAAAATCTGACGTTCTGCAATTCACTCAAAAATTGTGCCTAACTGTTGCAAACGATCCCCTGAAAGGTTTTTCGGTGGAAACAGATGGGTTTTTATCATCGGAAACAGAATTAGCCCTCGACATCTGAACAATTTTTTTTTGAAAAAAACCCTAAGCCGCGCGGTCACAATTTCAGGAAAAATCTGACGTTCTGCAATTTACTCAGAAATGGTGCCAAACTGTTGCAAACGATCCCCCGAAAGGTTTTTTGGTGGAAACAGATGGGTTTTTATCATCGGAAATGGAATTAGCCCTCGACGTCTGAACAACTTTTTTTTGAAAAAACCCTAAGCCGCGCGGTCACAATTTCAGCAAAAATCTGACGTTCTGCAATTCTCTCAGAAATGGTGCCAAACTGTTGCGAACGATCCCCTGAAAGGTTTTTTGGTGGAAACAGATGGGTTTTTATCATCGGAAACAGAATTAGCCCTCGACCTCGGAACAACTTTTTTTTGAAAAAAACCCTAAGCCGCGCGGTCACAATTTCAGCAAAAATCTGACGTTCTGCAATTCACTCAGAAATGGTGCCAAACTGTTGTGAACGATCCCCTGAAAGGTTTTTCGATGGAAAGAAATGGGTTTTTATCATCGGAAATTGAATTAGCCCTCGACGTCTGAAAAACTTTTTTTTGAAAAAAACCCTAAGCCGCGCGGTCACAATTTCAGCAAAAATCTGTCGTTCTGCAATTTACCCAAAAATTGTGCCTAACTGTTGCAAACGATCCCCTGAAAGGTTTTTCGGTGGAAACAGATGGGTTTTTATCATTGGAAACGGAATTAGCCCTCGACGTCTGAACAACTTTTTTTTGAAAAAAAAAACCCTAAGCCGCGCGGTCACAATTTCAGAAAAAATCTGAAGTTCTGCAATTCACTCAGAAATGGTGCCAAACTGTTGCGAACGATCCCCTGAAAGGTTTTTTGGTGGAAACAGATGGGTTTTTATCATCGGAAACAGAATTAGCCCTCGACGTCTGAACAATTTTTTTTTGAAAAAAACCCTAAGCCGCGCGGTCACAATTTCAGCAAAAATCTGACGTTCTGCAATTCACTCAAAAATTGTGCCTAACTGTTGCAAACGATCCCCTGAAAGGTTTTTCGGTGGAAACAGATGGGTTTTTATCATCGGAAACAGAATTAGCCCTCGACATCTGAACAATTTTTTTTTGAAAAAAACCCTAAGCCGCGCGGTCACAATTTCAGCAAAAATCTGACGTTCTGCAATTTACTCAGAAATGGTGCCAAACTGTTGCGAACGATCCCCTGAAAGGTTTTTCGGTGGAAACAGATGGGTTTTTATCATCAGAAAAAGAATTTGCCCTCGACCTCTGAACAAGTTTTTTTTTAAAAAAAACCCTAAGCCGCGCGGTCACAATTTCAGCAAAAATCTGACGTTCTGCAATTCACTCAGAAATGGTGCCAAACTGTTGCAAATGATCCCCCGAAAGGTTTTTTGGTGGAAACAGATGGGTTTTTATCATCGGAAATGGAATTAGCCCTCGACGTCTGAACAAATTTTTTTTGAAAAAAACCCTAAGCCGCGCGGTCACAATTTCAGAAAAAATCTGACGTTCTGCAATTCACTCAGAAATGGTGCCAAACTGTTGCGAACGATCCCCTGAAAGGTTTTTCGATGGAAACAAATGGGTTTTTATCATCGGAAATGGAATTAGCCCTCGACGCCTGAACAACTTTTTTTTGAAAAAAACCCTAAGCCGCGCGGTCACAATTTCAGCAAAAATCTGACGTTCTGCAATTCACTCAGAAATGGTGCCAAACTGTTGCGAACGATCCCCTGAAAGGTTTTTCGATGGAAACAAATGGGTTTTTATCATCAGAAATTGAATTAGCCCTCGACGCCTGAACAACTTTTTTTTGAAAAAAACCCTAAGCCGCGCGGTCACAATTTCAGCAAAAATCTGACGTTCTGCAATTCACTCAAAAATTGTGCCTAACTGTTGCAAACTATCCCCTGAAAGGTTTTTCGGTGGAAACAGATGGGTTTTTATCATCGGAAACAGAATTAGCCCTCGACATCTGAACAATTTTTTTTTGAAAAAAACCCTAAGCCGCGCGGTCACAATTTCAGCAAAAATCTGACGTTCTGCAATTTACTCAGAAATGGTGCCAAACTGTTGCAAACGATCCCCTGAAAGGTTTTTCGGTGGAAACAGATGGGTTTTTATCATCAGAAAAAGAATTTGCCCTCGACCTCTGAACAAGTTTTTTTTGAAAAAAACCCTAAGCCGCGCGGTCACAATTTCAGCAAAAATCTGACGTTCTGCAATTCACTCAGAAATGGTGCCAAACTGTTGCAAACGATCCCCCGAAAGGTTTTTTGGTGGAAACAGATGGGTTTTTATCATCGGAAATGGAATTAGCCCTCGACGTCTGAACAACTTTTTTTTGAAAAAAACCCTAAGCCGCGCGGTCACAATTTCAGCAAAAATCTGACGTTCTGCAATTCTCTCAGAAATGGTGCCAAACTGTTGCGAACGATCCCCTGAAAGGTTTTTTGGTGGAAACAGATGGGTTTTTATCATCGGAAACAGAATTAGCCCTCGACGTCTGAACAAATTTTTTTTGAAAAAAACCCTAAGCCGCGCGGTCACAATTTCAGCAAAAATCTGACGTTCTGCAATTCACTCAGAAATGGTGCCAAACTGTTGTGAACGATCCCCTGAAAGGTTTTTCGATGGAAAGAAATGGGTTTTTATCATCGGAAATTGAATTAGCCCTCGACGTCTGAACAACTTTTTTTTGAAAAAAACCCTAAGCCGCGCGGTCACAATTTCAGCAAAAATCTGTCGTTCTGCAATTTACTCAAAAATTTTGCCTAACAGTTGCAAACGATCCCCTGAAAGGTTTTTCGGTGGAAACAGATGGGTTTTTATCATCGGAAACAGAATTAGCCCTCGACGTCTGAACAACTTTTTTTTAAAAAAAACCCTAAGCCGCGCGGTCACAATTTCAGAAAAAATCTGACGTTCTGCAATTCACTCAGAAATGGTGCCAAACTGTTGCGAACGATCCCCTGAAAGGTTTTTCGGTGGAAACAAATGGGTTTTTATCATCGTTAAAAGGAATTAGTCCTCGACCTCGGAACAACTTTTTTTTGAAAAAAACCCTAAGCCGCGCGGTCACAATTTCAGCAAAAATCTGACATTCTGCAATTCTCTCAGAAATGGTGCCAAACTGTTGCGAACGATCCCCTGAAAGGTTTTCTGGTGGAAACAGATGGGTTTTTATCATCGGAAACAGAATTAGCCCTTCACGTCTGAACAATTTTTTTTTGAAAAAAACCCTAAGCCGCGCGGTCACAATTTCAGCAAAAATCTGACGTTCTGCAATTTACTCAGAAATGGTGCCAAACTGTTGCGAACGATCCCCTGAAAGGTTTTTCGGTGGAAACAGATGGGTTTTTATCATCGGAAAAGGAATTTGCCCTCGACCTCTGAACAAGTTTTTTTTGAAAAAAACCCTAAGCCGCGCGGTCACAATTTCAGAAAAAAATCTGACGTTCTGCAATTCACTCAGAAATGGTGCCAAACTGTTGCGAACGATCCCCTGAAAGGTTTTTCGGTGGAAACAAATGGGTTTTTATCATCGGAAATGGAATTATCCCGCGACGTCTGAACAACTTTTTTTTGAAAAAAACCCTAAGCCGCGCGGTCACAATTTCAGCAAAAATCTGACGTTCTGCAATTCACTCAGAAATGGTGCCAAACTGTTGCGAACGATCCCCTGAAAGGTTTTTTGGTGGAAACAGATGGGTTTTTATCATCGGAAACAGAATTAGCCCTCGACGTCTGAACAATTTTTTTTTGAAAAAAACCCTAAGCCGCGCGGTCACAATTTCAGCAAAAATCTGACGTTCTGCAATTCACTCAAAAATTGTGCCTAACTGTTGCAAACGATCCCCTGAAAGGTTTTTCGGTGGAAACAGATGGGTTTTTATCATCGGAAACAGAATTAGCCCTCGACATCTGAACAATTTTTTTTTGAAAAAAACCCTAAGCCGCGCGGTCACAATTTCAGCAAAAATCTGACGTTCTGCAATTTACTCAGAAATGGTGCCAAACTGTTGCAAACGATCCCCTGAAAGGTTTTTCGGTGGAAACAGATGGGTTTTTATCATCAGAAAAAGAATTTGCCCTCGACCTCTGAACAAGTTTTTTTTGAAAAAAACCCTAAGCCGCGCGGTCACAATTTCAGCAAAAATCTGACGTTCTGCAATTCACTCAGAAATGGTGCCAAACTGTTGCAAATGATCCCCCGAAAGGTTTTTTGGTGGAAACAGATGTGTTTTTATCATCGGAAATGGAATTAGCCCTCGACGTCTGAACAACTTTTTTTTGAAAAAAACCCTAAGCCGCGCGGTCACAATTTCAGCAAAAATCTGACGTTCTGCAATTCACTCAGAAATGGTGCCAAACTGTTGCAAACGATCCCCTGAAAGGTTTTTCGGTGGAAACAGATGGGTTTTTATCATCGGAAATGGAATTAGCCCTCGACGTCTGAACAACTTTTTTTTGAAAAAAACCCTAAGCCGCGCGGTCACAATCTCAGAAAAAATCTGACGTTCTGCAATTCACTCAGAAATGGTGCCAACCTGTTCCAAACGATCCCCTGAAAGGTTTTTCGGTGGAAACAGATGGGTTTTTATCATCGGAAACAGAATTAGCCCTCGACCTCGGAACAACTTTTTTTGAAAAAACCCTAAGCCGCGCGGTCACAATTTCAGAAAAAATCTGACGTTCTGCAATTCACTCAGAAATGGTGCCAAACTGTTGCAAACGATCCCCTGAAAGGTTTTTCGGTGGAAACAGATGGGTTTTTATCATCGGAAAAAGAATTAGCCCTCGACCTCTGAACAAGTTTTTTTTTGAAAAAAACCCTAAGCCGCGTGGTCACAATTTCAGAAAAAAATCTGACTTTCTGCAATTCACTCAGAAATGGTGCCAAACTGTTGCGAACGATCCCCTGAAAGGTTTTTCGGTGGAAACAGATGGGCTTTTATCATCGGAAACGGAATTAGCCCTCGACGTCTGAACAACTTTTTTTAAAAAAAAACCCTAAGCCGCGCGGTCACAATTTCAGCAAAAATCTGACGTTCTGCAATTCACTCAAAAATTGTGCCTAACTGTTGCAAACGATCCCCTGAAAGGTTTTTCGGTGGAAACAGAGGGGTTTTTATCATCGGAAATAGAATTAGCCCTCGACGTCTGAACAATTTTTTTTTGAAAAAAACCCTAAGCCGCGCGGTCACAATTTCAGCAAAAATCTGACGTTCTGCAATTTACTCAGAAATGGTGCCAAACTGTTGCAAACGATCCCCTGAAAGGTTTTTCGGTGGAAACAGATGGGTTTTTATCATCGGAAATAGAATTAGCCCTCGACGTCTGAACAATTTTTTTTTGAAAAAAACCCTAAGCCGCGCGGTCACAATTTCAGCAAAAATATGACGTTCTGCAATTTACTCAGAAATGGTGCCAAACTGTTGCAAACGATCCCCTGAAAGGTTTTTCGGTGGAAACAGATGGGTTTTTATCATCGGAAAAAGAATTTGCCCTCGACCTCTGAACAAGTTTTTTTTGAAAAAAACCCTAAGCCGCGCGGTCACAATTTCAGAAAAAAATCTGACGTTCTGCAATTCACTCAGAAATGGTGCCAAACTGTTGCGAACGATCCCCTGAAAGGTTTTTCGGTGGAAACAAATGGGTTTTTATCATCGGAAATGGAATTATCCCGCGACGTCTGAACAATTTTTTTTTGAAAAAAACCCTAAGCCGCGCGGTCACAATTTCAGCAAAAATCTGACGTTCTGCAATTTACTCAGAAATGGTGCCAAACTGTTGCGAACGATCCCCTGAAAGGTTTTTCGGTGGAAACAGATGGGTTTTTATCATCGGAAAAGGAATTTGCCCTCGACCTCTGAACAAGTTTTTTTTGAAAAAAACCCTAAGCCGCGCGGTCACAATTTCAGCAAAAATCTGACGTTCTGCAATTCACTCAGAAATGGTGCCAAACTGTTGCGAACGATCCCCTGAAAGGTTTTTTGGTGGAAACAGATGGGTTTTTATCATCGGAAACAGAATTAGCCCTCGACGTCTGAACAATTTTTTTTTGAAAAAAACCCTAAGCCGCGCGGTCACAATTTCAGCAAAAATCTGACGTTCTGCAATTCACTCAGAAATGGTGCCAAACTGTTGCAAACGATCCCCCGAAAGGTTTTTTGGTGGAAACAGATGGGTTTTTATCATCGGAAATGGAATTAGCCCTCGACGTCTGAACAACTTTTTTTTGAAAAAAACCCTAAGCCGCGCGGTCACAATTTCAGCAAAAATCTGAAGTTCTGCAATTCACTCAAAAATTGTGCCAAACTGTTGCAAACGATCCCCTGAAAGGTTTTTCGGTGGAAACAGATGGGTTTTTATCATCGGAATTAGAATTAGCCCTCGACGTCTGAACAACTTTTTTTTTGAAAAAAACCCTAAGCCGCGCGGTCACAATTTCAGCAAAAATCTGCCGTTCTGCAATTCACTCAGAAATGGTGCCAAACTGTTGCAAACGATCCCCTGAAAGGTTTTTCGGTGGAAACAGATGGGTTTTTATCATCGTTAAAAGGAATTAGTCCTCGACCTCGGAACAACTTTTTTTTGAAAAAAACCCTAAGCCGCGCGGTCACAATTTCAGAAAAAATCTGAAGTTCTGCAATTTACTCAGAAATGGTGCCAAACTGTTGCAAACGATCCCCTGAAAGGTTTTTCGGTGGAAACAGATGGGTTTTTATCATCGGAAAAAGAATTTGCCCTCGACCTCTGAACAAGTTTTTTTTGAAAAAAACCCTAAGCCGCGCGGTCACAATTTCAGAAAAAAATCTGACGTTCTGCAATTCACTCAGAAATGGTGCCAAACTGTTGCGAACGATCCCCTGAAAGGTTTTTCGGTGGAAACAAATGGGTATTTATCATCGGAAATGGAATTATCCTGCGACGTCTGAACAACTTTTTTTTGAAAAAAACCCTAAGCCGCGCGGTCACAATTTCAGCAAAAACCTGACGTTCTGCAATTCACTCAGAAATGGTGCCAAACTGTTGCAAACGATCCCCTGAAAGGTTTTTTGGTGGAAACAGATGGGTTTTTATCATCGGAAATGGAATTAGCCCTCGACGTCTGAACAACTTTTTTTTGAAAAAAACCCTAAGCCGCGCGGTCACAATTTCAGCAAAAATCTGAAGTTCTGCAATTCACTCAAAAATTGTGCCAAACTGTTGCAAACGATCCCCTGAAAGGTTTTTCGGTGGAAACAGATGGGTTTTTATCATCGGAAATAGAATTAGCCCTCGACGTCTGAACAACTTTTTTTTGAAAAAAACCCTAAGCCGCGCGGTCACAATTTCAGCAAAAATCTGCCGTTCTGCAATTCACTCAGAAATGGTGCCAAACTGTTGCAAACGATCCCCTGAAAGGTTTTTCGGTGGAAACAGATGGGTTTTTATCATCGGAAACGGAATTAGCCCTCAACGTCTGAACAACTTTTTTTTTGAAAAAAACCCTAAGCCGCGCGTTCACAATTTCAGAAAAAATCTGACGTTCTGCAATTCACTCAGAAATGGTGCCAAACTGTTGCGAACGATCCCCTGAAAGGTTTTTCGGTGGAAACAAATGGGTTTTTATCATCGTTAAAAGGAATTAGTCCTCGACCTCGGAACAACTTTTTTTTGAAAAAAACCCTAAGCCGCGCGGTCACAATTTCAGAAAAAATCTGAAGTTCTGCAATTTACTCAGAAATGGTGCCAAACTGTTGCAAACGATCCCCTGAAAGGTTTTTCAGTGGAAACAGATGGGTTTTTATCATCGGAAAAAGAATTTGCCCTCGACCTCTGAACAAGTTTTTTTTGAAAAAAACCCTAAGCCGCGCGGTCACAATTTCAGAAAAAAATCTGACGTTCTGCAATTCACTCAGAAATGGTGCCAAACTGTTGCGAACGATTCCCTGAAAGGTTTTTCGGTGGAAACAAATGGGTTTTTATCATCGGAAATGGAATTATCCCGCGACGTCTGAACAACTTTTTTTTGAAAAAAACCCTAAGCCGCGCGGTCACAATTTCAGCAAAAACCTGACGTTCTGCAATTCACTCAGAAATGGTGCCAAACTGTTGCAAACGATCCCCCGAAAGGTTTTTTGGTGGAAACAGATGGGTTTTTATCATCGGAAACAGAATTAGCCCTCGACATCTGAACAATTTTTTTTTGAAAAAAACCCTAAGCCGCGCGGTCACAATTTCAGCAAAAATCTGACGTTCTGCAATTTACTCAGAAATGGTGCCAAACTGTTGCAAACGATCCCCTGAAAGGTTTTTCGGTGGAAACAGATGGGTTTTTATCATCAGAAAAAGAATTTGCCCTCGTCCTCTGAACAACTTTTTTATAAAAAAAACCCTATGCCGCGCTGTCACAATTTCAGCAAAAATCTGACGTTCTGCAATTCTCTCAAAAATAGTGCCAAACTGTTGCAAACGATCCCCTTAAAGGTTTTTCGATGGAAACAAATGGGTTTTTACCATCGGAAATTGAATAAGCCCTCGACGTCTGAACAACTTTTTTTTGAAAAAAACCCTAAGCCGCGCGGTCACAATTTCAGAAAAAATCTGAAGTTCTGCAATTCACTCAGAAATGGTGCCAAACTGTTGCGAACGATCCCCTGAAAGGTTTTTTGGTGGAAACAGATGGGTTTTTATCATCGGAAAAAGAATTTGCCCTCGACCTCTGAACAAGTTTTTTTTGAAAAAAACCCTAAGCCGCGCGGTCACAATTTCAGAAAAAATCTGACGTTCTGCAATTCACTCAGAAATGGTGCCAAACTGTTGCAAACGATCCCCTGAAAGGTTTTTCGGTGGAAACAGATGGGTTTTTATCATCAGAAACGGAATTAGCCCTCGACGTCTGAACAACGTTTTTTTAAAAAAACCCTAAGCCGCGCGGTCACAATTTCAGCAAAAATATGACGTTCTGCAATTCTCTCAGAAATGCTGCCAAACTGTTGCGAACGATGCCCTGAAAGGTTTTTCGGTGGAAACAGATGGGTTTTTATCATCGGAAACGGAATTAGCCCTCGACGTCTGAACAACTTTTTTTTAAAAAAAAACCCTAAGCCGCGCGGTCACAATTTCAGCAAAAATCTGACGTTCTGCAATTCTCTCAGAAATGCTGCCAAACTGTTGCGAACGATCCCCTGAAAGGTTTTTCGGTGGAAACAGATGGGTTTTTATCATCGGAAACGGAATTAGCCCTCAACGTCTGAACAACTTCTTTTTGAAAAAAACCCTAAGCCGCGTGGTCACAATTTCAGCAAAAATCTGACGTTCTGCAATTCACTCAGAAATGGTGCCAAACTGTTGCGAACGATCCCCTGAAAGGTTTTTCGGTGGAAACAGATGGGTTTTTATCATCGGAAATTGAATTAGCCCTCGACGTCTGAACAACTTTTTTTTGAAAAAAACCCTAAGCCGCGCGGTCACAATTTCAGAAAAAATCTGAAGTTCTGCAATTCACTCAGAAATGGTGCCAAACTGTTGCGAACGATCCCCTGAAAGGTTTTTTGGTGGAAACAGATGGGTTTTTATCATCGGAAAAAGAATTTGCCCTCGACCTCTGAACAAGTTTTTTTTGAAAAAAACCCTAAGCCGCGCGGTCACAATTTCAGCAAAAATCTGACGTTCTGCAATTCACTCAGAAATGGTGCCAAACTGTTGCAAACGATCCCCTGAAAGGTTTTTCGGTGGAAACAGATGGGTTTTTATCATCGGAAACGGAATTAGCCCTCGACGTCTGAACAACTTTTTTTTAAAAAAACCCCTAAGCCGCGGGGTCACAATTTCAGCAAAAATATGACGTTCTGCAATTCTCTCAGAAATGCTGCCAAACTGTTGCGAACGATCCCCTGAAAGGTTTTTCGGTGGAAACAGATGGGTTTTTATCATCGGAAACGGAATTAGCCCTCGACGTCTGAACAACTTTTTTTTTTAAAAAACCCTAAGCCGCGCGGTCACAATTTCAGCAAAAATCTGACGTTCTGCAATTCTCTCAGAAATGCTGCCAAACTGTTGCGAACGATCCCCTGAAAGGTTTTTCGGTGGAAACAGATGGGTTTTTATCATCGGAAATGGAATTAGCCCTCGACGTCTGAACAACTTTTTTTTGAAAAAAACCCTAAGCCGCGCGGTCACAATTTCAGCAAAAATCTGACGTTC
Organism: Podarcis liolepis; assembly: GCF_965112155.1. Classification (NCBI taxonomy): domain Eukaryota; kingdom Metazoa; phylum Chordata; class Lepidosauria; order Squamata; family Lacertidae; genus Podarcis; species Podarcis liolepis. The sequence goes on from NC_139558.1 coordinate 10,853,589, forward strand.
TGCAATTCACTCAGAAATGGTGCCAAACTGTTGCAAACGATCCCCTGAAAGGTTTTTCGGTGTAAACAGATGGGTTTTTATCATCGGAAACGGAATTAGCCCTCGACGTCTGAACAACTTTTTTATAAAAAAAACCCTATGCCGCGCTGTCACAATTTCAGCAAAAATCTGACGTTCTGCAATTCTCTCAAAAATAGTGCCAAACTGTTGCAAACGATCCCCTGAAAGGTTTTTCGGTGGAAACAGATGGGTTTTTATCATGGGAAACGGAATTAGCCCTCGACGTCTGAACAACTTTTTTTTGAAAAAAAACCCTAAGCCGCGCGGTCACAATTTCAGAAAAAATCTGACGTTCTGCAATTCACTCAGAAATGGTGCCAAACTGTTGCGAACGATCCCCTGAAAGGTTTTTCGATGGAAACAAATGGGTTTTTATCATCGGAAATTGAATTAGCCCTCGACGTCTGAACAACTTTTTTTTGAAAAAAACCCTAAGCCGCGCGGTCACAATTTCAGAAAAAATCTGAAGTTCTGCAATTCACTCAGAAATGGTGCCAAACTGTTGCGAACGATCCCCTGAAAGGTTTTTTGGTGGAAACAGATGGGTTTTTATCATCGGAAAAAGAATTTGCCCTCGACCTCTGAACAAGTTTGTTTTGAAAAAAACCCTAAGCCGCGCGGTCACAATTTCAGAAAAAATCTGACGTTCTGCAATTCACTCAGAAATTGTGCCAAACTGTTGCAAACGATCCCCTGAAAGGTTTTTCGGTGGAAACAGATGGGTTTTTATCATCGGAAACGGAATTAGCCCTCGACGTCTGAACAACGTTTTTTTAAGAAAACCCTAAGCCGCGCGGTCACAATTTCAGCAAAAATATGACGTTCTGCAATTCTCTCAGAAATGCTGCCAAACTGTTGCGAACGATCCCCTGAAAGGTTTTTCGGTGGAAACAGATGGGTTTTTATCATCGGAAACGGAATTAGCCCTCGACGTCTGAACAACTTTTTTTTTAAAAAAACCCTAAGCCGCGCGGTCACAATTTCAGCAAAAATCTGACGTTCTGCAATTCTCTCAGAAATGCTGCCAAACTGTTGCGAACGATCCCCTGAAAGGTTTTTCGGTGGAAACAGATGGGTTTTTATCATCGGAAACGGAATTAGCCCTCGACGTCTGAACAACTTCTTTTTGAAAAAAACCCTAAGCCGCGTGGTCACAATTTCAGCAAAAATCTGACGTTCTGCAATTCACTCAGAAATGGTGCCAAACTGTTGCGAACGATCCCCTGAAAGGTTTTTCGGTGGAAACAAATGGGTTTTTATGATCGGAAATGGAATTAGTCCTCGACCTCGGAACAACTTTTTTTTGAAAAAAACCCTAAGCCGCGCGGTCACAATTTCAGCAAAAATCTGTCGTTCTGCAATTTACTCAAAAATTATGCCTAACTGTTGCAAACAATCCCCTGAAAGGTTTTTCGATGGAAACAGATGGGTTTTTATCATCGGAAACGGAATTAGCCCTCGACGTCTGAACAACTTTTTTTTAAAAAAAAACCCTAAGCCGCGCGGTCACAATTTCAGTAAAAATCTGACGTTCTGCAATTCTCTCAGAAATGGTGCCAAACTGTTGCGAACGATCCCCTGAAAGGTTTTTTGGAGGAAACAGATGGGTTTTTATCATCGGAAACAGAATTAGCCCTCGACGTCTGAACAAATTTTTTTTGAAAAAAACCCTAAGCCGCGCGGTCACAATTTCAGAAAAAATCTGAAGTTCTGCAATTCACTCAGAAATGGTGCCAAACTGTTGCGAACGATCCCCTGAAAGGTTTTTTGGTGGAAACAGATGGGTTTTTATCATCGGAAAAAGAATTTGCCGTCGACCTCTGAACAAGTTTTTTTTGTAAAAAACCCTAAGCCGCGCGGTCACAATTTCAGAAAAAATCTGACGTTCTGCAATTCACTCAGAAATGGTGCCAAACTGTTGCAAACGATCCCCTGAAAGGTTTTTCGGTGGAAACAGATGGGTTTTTATCATTGGAAACGGAATTAGCCCTCGACGTCTGAACAACTTTTTTTTTAAAAAAACCCTAAGCCGCGCGGACACAATTTCAGCAAAAATCTGTCGTTCTGCAATTTACTCAAAAATTATGCCTAACTGTTGCAAACGATCCCCTGAAAGGTTTTTCGGTGGAAACAGATGGGTTTTTATCATCGGAAACGGAATTAGCCCTCGACGTCTGAACAACTTTTTTTTAAAAAAAACCCTAAGCCGCGCGGTCACAATTTCAGAAAAAATCTGACGTTCTGCAATTCTCTCAGAAATGGTGCCAAACTGTTGCGAACGATCCCCTGAAAGGTTTTTTGGAGGAAACAGATGGGTTTTTATCATCGGAAACAGAATTAGCCCTCAACGTCTGAACAAATTTTTTTTGAAAAAAACCCTAAGCCGTGCGGTCACAATTTCAGAAAAAATCTGACGTTCTGCAATTCACTCAGAAATGGTGCCAAACTGTTGCAAACGATCCCCTGAAAGGTTTTTCGGTGGAAACAGATGGGTTTTTATCATCGGAAACGGAATTAGCCCTCGACGTCTGAACAACTTTTTTAAAAAAAAAAACCCTAAGCCGCGCGGTCACAATTTCAGCAAAAATATGACGTTCTGCAATTCTCTCAGAAATGCTGCCAAACTGTTGCGAACGATCCCCTGAAAGGTTTTTCGGTGGAAACAGATGGGTTTTTATCATCGGAAACGGAATTAGCCCTCGACGTCTGAACAACTTTTTTTTAAAAAAAACCCTAAGCCGCGCGGTCACAATTTCAGAAAAAATCTGACGTTCTGCAATTCACTCAGAAATGGTGCCAAACTGTTGCAAACGATCCCCTGAAAGGTTTTTCGGTGGAAACAGATGGGTTTTTATCATCGGAAGCGGAATTAGCCCTCGACGTCTGAACAACTTTTTTTTTAAAAAAACCCTAAGCCGCGCGGTCACAATTTCAGTAAAAATCTGACGTTCTGCAATTCACTCAGAAATGGTGCCAAACTGTTGCAAACGATCCCCTGAAAGGTTTTTCGGTGGAAACAGATGGGTTTTTATCATCGGAAACCGAATTAGCCCTCGACGTCTGAACAACTTTTTTTTTGAAAAAAACCCTAAGCCGCGCGGTCACAATTTCAGAAAAAATCTGACGTTCTGCAATTCACTCAGAAATTGTGCCAAACTGTTGCAAACGATCCCCTGAAAGGTTTTTCGGTGGAAACAGATGGGTTTTTATTATCGGAAACGGAATTAGCCCTCGACGTCTGAACAACTTATTTTTTAAAAAAAACCCTAAGCCGCGCGGTCACAATTTCAGCAAAAATCTGAGGTTCTGCAATTCACTCAGAAATGGTGCCAAACTGTTGCAAACGATCCCCTGAAAGGTTTTTCGGTGGAAACAGATGGGTTTTTATCACCGGAAACGGAATTAGCCCTCGACGTCTGAACAACTTTTTTTTGAAAAAAACCTAAGCCGCGCGGTCACAATTTCAGCAAAAATCTGACGTTCTGCAATTCACTCAGAAATGGTGCCAAACTGTTGCAAACGATCCCCTGAAAGTTTTTTCGGTGGAAACAGATGGGTTTTTATCATCGGAAACAGAATTAGCCCTCGACGTCTAAACAAATTTTTTTTTGAAAAAAACCCTAAGCCGCGCGGTCACAATTTCAGAAAAAATCTGACATTCTGCAATTCACTCAGAAATGGTGCCAAACTGTTGCAAACGATCCCCCGAAAGTTTTTTCGGTGGAAACAGATGGGTTTTTATCATCGGAAACAGAATTAGCCCTCGACGTCTGAACAACTTCTTTTTGAAAAAAACCCTAAGCCGCGTGGTCACAATTTCAGCAAAAATCTGACGTTCTGCAATTCATTCAGAAATGGTGCCAAACTGTTGCGAACGATCCCCTGAAAGGTTTTTCGGTGGAAACAAATGGGTTTTTATGATCGGAAATGGAATTAGTCCTCGACCTCGGAACAACTTTTTTTTGAAAAAAACCCTAAGCCGCGCGGTCACAATTTCAGCAAAAATCTGTCGTTCTGCAATTTACTCAAAAATTATGCCTAACTGTTGCAAACGATCCCCTGAAAGGTTTTTCGATGGAAACAGATGGGTTTTTATCATCGGAAACGGAATTAGCCCTCGACGTCTGAACAACTTTTTTTTTAAAAAAACCCTAAGCCCCGCGGTCACAATTTCAGCAAAAATCTGACGTTCTGCAATTCACTCAGAAATGGTGCCAAACTGTTGCAAACGATCCCCTGAAAGGTTTTTCGGTGTAAACAGATGGGTTTTTATCATCGGAAACGGAATTAGCCCTCGACGTCTGAACAACTTTTTTATAAAAAAAACCCTATGCCGCGCTGCCACAATTTCAGCAAAAATCTGACGTTCTGCAATTCTCTCAGAAATGGTGCCAAACTGTTGCGAACGATCCCCTGAAAGGTTTTTTGGAGGAAACAGATGGGTTTTTATCATCGGAAACAGAATTAGCCCTCGACGTCTGAACAAATTTTTTTTGGAAAAAACCCTAAGCCCCGCGGTCACAATTTCAGCAAAAATCTGACGTTCTGCAATTCACTCAGAAATGCTGCCAAACTGTTGCGAACGATCCCCTGAAAGGTTTTTTGGAGGAAACAGATGGGTTTTTATCATCGGAAACAGAATTAGCCCTCGACGTCTGAACAAATTTTTTTTGAAAAAAACCCTAAGCCCCGCGGTCACAATTTCAGCAAAAATCTGACGTTCTGCAATTCACTCAGAAATGGTGCCAAACTGTTGCAAACGATCCCCTGAAAGGTTTTTCGGTGTAAACAGATGGGTTTTTATCATCGGAAACGGAATTAGCCCTCGACGTCTGAACAACTTTTTTATAAAAAAAACCCTATGCCGCGCTGTCACAATTTCAGCAAAAATCTGACGTTCTGCAATTCTCTCAAAAATAGTGCCAAACTGTTGCAAACGATCCCCTGAAAGGTTTTTCGGTGGAAACAGATGGGTTTTTATCATCGGAAATTGAATTAGCCCTCGACGTCTGAACAACTTTTTTTTGGAAAAAACCCTAAGCCGCGCGGTCACAATTTCAGAAAAAATCTGAAGTTCTGCAATTCACTCAGAAATGGTGCCAAACTGTTGCGAACGATCCCCTGAAAGGTTTTTTGGTGGAAACAGATGGGTTTTTATCATCGGAAAAAGAATTTGCCCTCGACCTCTGAACAAGTTTTTTTTGAAAAAAACCCTAAGCCGCGCGGTCACAATTTCAGAAAAAATCTGACGTTCTGCAATTCACTCAGAAATGGTGCCAAACTGTTGCAAACGATCCCCTGAAAGGTTTTTCGGTGGAAACAGATGGGTTTTTATCATCGGAAACGGAATTAGCCCTCGACGTCTGAACAACTTTTTTTTAAAAAAAACCCTAAGCCGCGCGGTCACAATTTCAGCAAAAATATGACGTTCTGCAATTCTCTCAGAAATGCTGCCAAACTGTTGCGAACGATCCCCTGAAAGGTTTTTCGGTGGAAACAGATGGGTTTTTATCATCGGAAACGGAATTAGCCCTCGACGTCTGAACAACTTTTTTTTAAAAAAAACCCTAAGCCGCGCTGTCAGAGCTGCTTGAAGATCCTAGCTCACAGAGGATCACGCTAGCCAGCGGTCATTAAGTAAAAGTCTTTATTGAATTACAGTTTCCATTCTCACGCTGCTGCGCGCAACTCTACGCCTAGTAGCTAGGTCGGCGAAGCTCCGTCTGAGTCTCCGCCCTGTGTGCACCAACTTAATATCCTAGCCTTGCTCCACCTTTTCCTCCTGACTGTCCTCCTCTGGGTCCCTCTACCCCCCGGGGCTTCTTCCTTCCGGGATTCTTCTGACGCTGACCCAGACCCTCCTGCCTCCTTGCGCCGGGCTTTAGGACCTGGCTCTCTTTCGGGGCTGCTTACTGCGCCGCCTTCCTCTGCATTTGAACTTGGCGCGCGCGCCCAACCTTCCACTTTCCTCTCAACCGTTTCTTCGCTCCCCGATGGAGGTGTGGCCATCCCCGACTCATGTCCTCCCTCCTGTGGAGGTGTGGCCACTCCTGACTCATGTCCTCCCTCCTGTGGTGAGCTGCCAGCGCTTCCCCCCTGGCTCCCTTCCTCTTCCCTGCTTCCTGGCGGTGACGCTGGTCCCGATTTCCAGCTGCTCCCCCCTGAGTCCTCTCTGGCTCTGTCTTCCTGGGGTGCCCCCCTAGACTCCCCCCTTGCCCTCGCCACTGGTGCTCCTTTCTGTGAATCCTCTGATTCACTGGAAAGACTAGGAGATCTCGGGTCGTCGTCGTCACTCATCTTTTCTTCTGCCTCCTCCCCTTCGCTCTCTGTTTCCTCCCTTGCCCGTGCTTCTGCTCCTAAACCCCTGACATCCATCCCCCCCTCGAAGCCCCCCATTCCCCCCTCCCCTCCTTCCGGTGCTGGAGCTGGGGGCTGCTGTTGCAAAGGGACGAACGTCGGGTATCGGTCGCTTCCCGTGGCAGGCCGCCATCTGAAGTCTCCCGGGTCTTCCTCCCCGCTCTCGTCGACGACAGTCACCTCCGCTTCCATCTCTGTGCCGCCGTGCTCGAAACCAGGGTCGTCCCCGAAAACGTCCATGTCCGTCTCTCCCTCACTTCCTCCTGTCGGTGTTGCTCGTCCTGGGCCTTCCAGCCACCGTCTGCGCCACTGCTCCTCTGGCCTATCGTCCCACCAATACGAGGGTTCTGATGCAGATCCCGAGGGTGACCCCTCCGGGGAACGGACGTCTTGTGTCGGGTCCTCGTCCGAGTCGAACCCCCGGAAAGTGCTGGCCGAAAGTGTGGGCGTGAAAAGCCAGTCGTCAAAATATTCTGCTGGCATAGGTCTATGGGGAAAGAGGGCATGAAACTCGTCTTTGAGGAGAGGTTCGTCCAAGGCGTAGCCCGGCACCCAGCTGTTCGCACTGGCCGGGGTGCCCTCCTTGGCGAGAAAGTATTCTACCCCCTCTTCCCCCCATCTGGAGTCCAAAATCTCAGTGACTTCGTTGATGCGCTCCTTCTGTGCCACTTCCGCGTGCCCTGTTCTGTCTCTGACCGGACTCGGCGCTGTTCCGGGTTCCTGGAACCTGTGCGGTGCCTTGTAGGGAGTGAGCACCGATCTGTGGAATACCGGATGCATTCTGGAACCCTCCGGAAGTGCCAGTCTGAAAGCTACCGGGTTGACCTGCTCTTCGACTTGGTAGGGCCCCAGTTGCTTATGCCCTAGTTTCTTCTTGGCCAACGACCTGGCCGGCACTGCGTGGGCTGCTAACCAAACCCAGTCTCCCACGTGGAGCTCTTCTCCAACCCTTCTGTGCTTGTCTGCTTGTACCTTGTATGCGTGCTTGGCCAGCTCCAGGTGGCGCCTCAGCTGATCGTGGACCTCCTGCAGCTCCGACGCGAACGCATCTGCTGTCTGCGGCTCCCCCTCCCCCATTCTTTCCAGTCCCGGGAAGGTTCTGGGGTGCCTCCCGTTGTTGGCGAAGAACGGCGTGACTCCCGTGGACACGTGCTTCGTGTTGTTGTAGGCGAACTCGGCAAGCGGTAGGTAATCCACCCACGTCGCAGGCTGTTGATTTGCATAACATCTCAGGTACTGCTGCATGATGGCATTGACCCGCTCCGCTTGCCCGTTGGTCTGCGGGTGTCTCGCCGACGCCAGGTTGATCTTGACGTTCAGGAAGCCCATCAGCTTCTGCCAGAAATTCGAGATGAACTGCCGCCCCCGGTCGGACAGAATAGACCGTGGCAGACCATGAACCTTGAACACGTGGTCTATGAACAGTTTGGCGGTTTGCTCCGCCGTGGCCACCTTCGCACACGGAATGAAATGCGCCATCTTGGAAAACAGGTCCACCACCACCAGCACTGCCGTCTTGCCCCTTGAGCTGGGCAGATCCGTGACAAAGTCCAGAGCCACCCTTTCCCAAGGTTCGACCGGAGTTTGCAGCGGTTCCAACAGTCCGGCCGGCGGTTTGTGCACTGGTTTGGCCCTCTGGCAGGTGTCGCACCTCGCCACGTAGTCTGCGACCTCCCCTCTCATTCCAGGCCACCAGAAATCCCTGGCTACTAATTCCACCGTCTTCTCCTTGCCAAAGTGCCCGGCCGTGGGCGCGTCGTGCAGCTGCTGCAGCACCTTGGCTCGAAGTTCGTCTCCCGGCACGTAGATGGCCCCTTTTCGGATGAGCAATCCATCTCGTAGCCGGAAACCGTCGGCCGCTGCCTTGCCCCTCTGCACCTCTGCCATCTTTGCTTGTGCGAAGGAGTCCTCCTGCAACGCACGTCGCACCGCCTCTAGGTCCACGGTCGCCGCGGCGCACGCCCACACTGCTGGTGCGAAGATGTGCATGGCGGCCGCTGGCGTTGCGTCCTCCAGATACTGTGGCTTACGGGAGAGAGCGTCTGCCATGATGTTGGTGTCCCCCGGGACATACTCTATTCGGAAGTCGAAGTTTGCAAAGAACTCAGCCCAACGTATCTGCCTCTGGTTCAGGAACTGTGCCGTGCGCCAGTGCTCTAGATTCTTGTGGTCCGTGCAAACCTGCACCGTGTGCTTGGCGCCGATCAGAAAGTGCCTCCACGCCTTGAACGCTGCGTGAATGGCCAGCAACTCCCTGTCCCAGATGGTGTAGTTCTGTTCGGACTTGCTGAGCTTCCTGGAGTAAAACGCTCCCGGTCGCCACACCCCCTGCGGGTCTTTCTGCAACAGGACCGCCCCCACGGCTCTGTCCGAGGTGTCTGTCTCCACCCTCATCGGCTTGCTGGGGTTGACATGAAGCAGCTGCTCTTCCGACGCGAAGAGACGCTTGAGTGCCTGAAAGGACTGCTCCGCCTGCGCCGTCCAAACGAACTTCTTCTTCTTGGAGCTAAGCGTGTCAGTGATGGCCGCTGTCTGCATCGCGAAGCCCTTGATAAACTTGCGATAGAAGTTCGCAAAGCCGACAAACCGTTGGACCTCCTTCCGGTTGCGCAGACTCTTCCAATCCAACACCGCTCGAACCTTGGCGCTGTCCATGGCGAGCCCCTTGTCAGACAGCTTGTAGCCCAGAAAATCCACCTCTGGCACGTCAAATTGGCACTTCTCCAGCTTGGCGTAGAGCCTATGTTGCTTTAGCCTGCTCAGCACTTCCTTGACGTGTCCGTCATGCTCCTGCTGCGACTCCGAAAAGATCAGGATGTCATCTAAGAAACAGACGCACGTCTTGTAGAGAAGTCCCGCCAACACGTGATGCATAAACGCTTGAAAAACGTGGGAGCCATTTTGCAATCCAAAAGGCATAACTCTATATTCGTAGGTCCCCAGTGGCGTGAACATGGCTGTCTTCCACTCATCTCCTTCCCGCATGCGAATGAGGTTGTATGCCCCCCGCAGGTCCAACTTGGTGAACACTCTGCCCTTCCGTACCTTTGCGAGGAGGTCGTCAATACGGGGCATGGGGAAGTCCGATGGCCTAGTCAGACTGTTCAAAATCCTGTAATCCACTACCAGTCTTTTCTGGGGCGTGTCCCGCTTCTTAACAAAGAATACGGGACTGCCCCCCACTGCCCTGGACTCCCGGATGAAGCCGCGTTGCAAATTATGGTCAATGAACTCTTTGAGTTCCTGCAGTTCGTCCTCTGACATGGAATACAGTTTCCCTTTAGGCAGCGCCGCCCCCGGCAGCAGGTCAATTTTGCAGTCATATGGTCTGTGAGGGGGTAGCCTGTCTGCCTCCTTCTCGCAGAAAACTTCCAAAAATTCAGCGTACTTGTGTGGAATCGCTTGCAGCGTGCCTAGCAGCAGCTGTGACTCCTCTTCCTCTCCTTCCTGCCTGGGCACGATGCAGTGTTCAGCACAAAAGGAAGAGCCGAAGGTCAGCTGCCTCTGGTACCAAGCCATCGCTGGGCTGTGCTTGTCCAGCCAACTCATGCCCAATACAATGGGCGTGTCAGATAGTCGAGTGACGTTGAAGCTGATGATTTCTCTGTGATTCCCAAGTCGCATCACCATTGGTGGCGTCTGCTTCACCACTTGCCCCCCGAGCAGCTCCCTGCCATCCACCGTGACAACCTGCAGGGGCAGTGTGGCCGGCAGCAACTGCACAGCGTGCCTGTCGACAAAGTCCTGCCCTATAAAGTCCGCATTGCTGCCTGAGTCAATGGTGATTGGCACGTCCATGGTGATTCCATTGGGCAGTTGGAGAGACGCTGTGAGCCTCACTACTGGTTTGGGCGGGAGGGGGTTCACGGGCTGTAAAATCGCTGGGGACTGCGTCACTAACACGTCTGGCTGGGCCCCAGTGCCTCTTCCTCCAGCCAGACAGCCTCGTTTCCCTGCTGTGGTCCTCCTTGCTGTGTTGCTGCAGTCACCATTGCTGAGGCTGCAGTGAGCTTGTGGGGCCTCTGGGGACACTCTTTCGCCATATGCCCTGGCTCCTCACAGACGTAACACTTCCTGTTCCCTCTAGGAGGCTTCGCTTTCACTGCTGCTGGTGCTAGGGCTCTGGTTGCTGACTGAGCCCTTGCACCTCCCACCTCCATAGGTTCGGCTCCTCCTCCTGGCGGAGGCGTGGATTGCGCCCGCGCTGCTTCCCTGGGAAAGAAGGAGGGGCCCCCGGCTGGTTCGCGCCCTCCACGCCCTTCGTCCCTGCTCCACGGACGTTCTTCCAGCCTCACCCCCACTGCCAGTGCCCTCTGAACGACCTCCTGGGTGGTTCGGGGTCTCTCCCCCCTGGCGATCTCATCTTTAATCGAGTTATGCAGCCCCTCCCAAAAGAGGTCTCTTACAGGAGCCGAATCTCTGTCCCATTCCAGGGCACTGACCAAGGCGAAAAAGCGGGCATGTTACTGCCTGACGCTGGCCCTCCCTTGTCTCAGCCCATGCACCTCCTTCCGTGCAAGATCCACGTCAATACTTGATAAAAAACACCCATCCATTGCTTTAATAAAGGCATCTGCATTCTGTAGCGCCGGATCCTTATCTCTCCATAAATTGCGTAGCCATGCTCTCGCATCCCCATGCAGATGGGACATGATGAACCCCACCCTCTCTTGTTCATCTCTAAAGTCTTTATGCAGCAGTTGCAGTGCGCACAGTACGTCGGCTCTAAAGTTGGGATACTGTTGCAGGTTCCCATCGAAGTGAGAGACCAGCCCGCCTGTCCGTCTCGCCAACCCAATGCCCTCCTGCCGGGGTGTCTGCTTTGTCAGCACGTCTAACCTGACCTGGAGATCCCTGCAGGCTGCGGCTGCTTCCTCCTCCCTCTTCCTGGATGCTAGAGCCTCGGCGTTCAGTTGTGCCACCGCGTTTCTGAGTTCCTCTATCTGCTGCTCAGCCGTCATGTCGTCTGCCGTTCGTGAGCTTGCTAGTAGGCACCTGTGTCTCTCCCCTCCTCGAGGCTGTAGATGCCCACAAGTTGAGACGGAGCTTACTGTCAGAGCTGCTTGAAGATCCTAGCTCACAGAGGATCACGCTAGCCAGCGGTCATTAAGTAAAAGTCTTTATTGAATTACAGTTTCCATTCTCACGCTGCTGCGCGCAACTCTACGCCTAGTAGCTAGGTCGGCGAAGCTCCGTCTGAGTCTCCGCCCTGTGTGCACCAACTTAATATCCTAGCCTTGCTCCACCTTTTCCTCCTGACTGTCCTCCTCTGGGTCCCTCTACCCCCCGGGGCTTCTTCCTTCCGGGATTCTTCTGACGCTGACCCAGACCCTCCTGCCTCCTTGCGCCGGGCTTTAGGACCTGGCTCTCTTTCGGGGCTGCTTACTGCGCCGCCTTCCTCTGCATTTGAACTTGGCGCGCGCGCCCAACCTTCCACTTTCCTCTCAACCGTTTCTTCGCTCCCCGATGGAGGTGTGGCCATCCCCGACTCATGTCCTCCCTCCTGTGGAGGTGTGGCCACTCCTGACTCATGTCCTCCCTCCTGTGGTGAGCTGCCAGCGCTTCCCCCCTGGCTCCCTTCCTCTTCCCTGCTTCCTGGCGGTGACGCTGGTCCCGATTTCCAGCTGCTCCCCCCTGAGTCCTCTCTGGCTCTGTCTTCCTGGGGTGCCCCCCTAGACTCCCCCCTTGCCCTCGCCACTGGTGCTCCTTTCTGTGAATCCTCTGATTCACTGGAAAGACTAGGAGATCTCGGGTCGTCGTCGTCACTCATCTTTTCTTCTGCCTCCTCCCCTTCGCTCTCTGTTTCCTCCCTTGCCCGTGCTTCTGCTCCTAAACCCCTGACACGCGCGGTCACAATTTCAGCAAAAATCTGACGTTCTGCAATTCTCTCAGAAATGCTGCCAAACTGTTGCGAACGATCCCCTGAAAGGTTTTTCGGTGGAAACAGATGGGTTTTTATCATCGGAAACGGAATTAGCCCTCGACGTCTGAACAACTTCTTCTTGAAAAAAACCCTAAGCCGCGCGGTCACAATTTCAGCAAAAATCTGACGTTCTGCAATTCACTCAGAAATGGTGCCAAACTGTTGCGAACGATCCCCTGAAAGGTTTTTCGGTGGAAACAAATGGGTTTTTATGATCGGAAATGGAATTAGTCCTCGACCTCGGAACAACTTTTTTTTGAAAAAAACCCTAAGCCGCGCGGACACAATTTCAGCAAAAATCTGTCGTTCTGCAATTTACTCAAAAATTATGCCTAACTGTTGCAAACGATCCCCTGAAAGGTTTTTCGGTGGAAACAGATGGGTTTTTATCATCGGAAACGGAATTAGCCCTCGACGTCTGAAAAACTTTTTTTTAAAAAAAACCCTAAGCCGCGCGGTCACAATTTCAGTAAAAATCTGACGTTCTGCAATTCTCTCAGAAATGGTGCCAAACTGTTGCGAACGATCCCCTGAAAGGTTTTTTGGAGGAAACAGATGGGTTTTTATCATCGGAAACAGAATTAGCCCTCGACGTCTGAACAATTTTTTTTTGAAAAAAACCCTAAGCCGCGCGGTCACAATTTCAGCAAAAATCTGACGTTCTGCAATTCACTCAGAAATGGTGCCAAACTATTGCAAACGATCCCCTGAAAGGTTTTTCGGTGTAAACAGATGGGTTTTTATCATCGGAAACGGAATTAGCCCTCGACGTCTGAACAACTTTTTTATAAAAAAAACCCTATGCCGCGCTCTCACAATTTCAGCAAAAATCTGACGTTCTGCAATTCTCTCAAAAATAGTGCCAAACTGTTGCAAACGATCCCCTGAAAGGTTTTTCGGTGGAAACAGATGGGTTTTTATCATGGGAAACGGAATTAGCCCTCGACGTCTGAACAACTTTTTTTTGAAAAAAAACCCTAAGCCGCGCGGTCACAATTTCAGAAAAAATCTGACGTTCTGCAATTCACTCAGAAATGGTGCCAAACTGTTGCAAACGATCCCCTGAAAGGTTTTTCGGTGGAAACAGATGGGTTTTTATCATCGGAAACGGAATTAGCCCTCGACGTCTGAACAACGTTTTTTTAAAAAAACCCTAAGCCGCGCGGTCACAATTTCAGCAAAAATTAGACGTTCTGCAATTCTCTCAGAAATGCTGCCAAACTGTTGCGAACGATCCCCTGAAAGGTTTTTCGGTGGAAACAGATGGGTTTTTATCATCGGAAACGGAATTAGCCCTCGACGTCTGAACAACTTTTTTTAAAAAAAAACCCTAAGCCGCGCGGTCACAATTTCAGCAAAAATCTGACGTTCTGCAATTCTCTCAGAAATGCTGCCAAACTGTTGCGAACGATCCCCTGAAAGGTTTTTCGGTGGAAACAGATGGGTTTTTAATATCGGAAACGGAATTAGCCCTCGACGTCTGAACAACTTCTTTTTGAAAAAAACCCTAAGCCGCGTGGTCACAATTTCAGCAAAAATCTGACGTTCTGCAATTCACTCAGAAATGGTGCCAAACTGTTGCGAACGATCCCCTGAAAGGTTTTTCGGTGGAAACAAATGGGTTTTTATGATCGGAAATGGAATTAGTCCTCGACCTCGGAACAACTTTTTTTTGAAAAAAACCCTAAGCCGCGCGGACACAATTTCAGCAAAAATCTGACGTTCTGCAATTCTCTCAGAAATGCTGCCAAACAGTTGCGAACGATCCCCTGAAAGGTTTTTCGGTGGAAACAGATGGGTTTTTATCATCGGAAACGGAATTAGCCCTCGACGTCTGAACAACTTTTTTTTTAAAAAAACCCTAAGCCGCGCTGTCACAATTTGAGAAAAAATCTGACGTTCTGCAATTCACTCAGAAATGGTGCCAAACTGTTGCAAACGATCCCCGGAAAGGTTTTTCGGTGGAAACAGATGGGTTTTTATCATCGGAAACGGAATTAGCCCTCGACGTCTGAACAACTTCTTTTTGAAAAAAACCCTAAGCCGCGCGGTCACAATTTCAGCAAAAATCTGACGTTCTGCAATTCACTCAGAAATGGTGCCAAACTGTTGCGAACGATCCCCTGAAAGGTTTTTCGGTGGAAACAAATGGGTTTTTATGATCGGAAATGGAATTAGTCCTCGACCTCTGAACAACTTTTTTTTGAAAAAAACCCTAAGCCGCGCGGTCACAATTTCAGCAAAAATCTGTCGTTCTGCAATTTACTCAAAAATTGTGCCAAACTGTTGCAAACGATCCCCTGAAAGGTTTTTCGGTGGAAACAGATGGGTTTTTATGATCGGAAATGGAATTAGTCCTCGACCTCGGAACAACTTTTTTTTGAAAAAAACCCTAAGCCGCGCGGACACAATTTCAGCAAAAATCTGTCGTTCTGCAATTTACTCAAAAATTATGCCTAACTGTTGCAAACGATCCCCTGAAAGGTTTTTCGGTGGAAACAGATGGGTTTTTATCATCGGAAACGGAATTAGCCCTCGACGTCTGAACAACTTTTTTTTTAAAAAAACCCTAAGCCGCGCGGTCACAATTTCAGTAAAAATCTGACGTTCTGCAATTCTCTCAGAAATGGTGCCAAACTGTTGCGAACGATCCCCTGAAAGGTTTTTTGGAGGAAACAGATGGGTTTTTATCATCGGAAACAGAATTAGCCCTCGACGTCTGAACAAATTTTTTTTGAAAAAAACCCTAAGCCGCGCGGTCACAATTTCAGCAAAAATCTGACGTTCTGCAATTCTCTCAGAAATGCTGCCAAACTGTTGCGAACGATCCCCTGAAAGGTTTTTCGGTGGAAACAGATGGGTTTTTATCATCGGAAACGGAATTAGCCCTCGACGTCTGAACAACTTTTTTTTAAAAAAAACCCTAAGCCGCGCGGTCACAATTTCAGTAAAAATCTGACGTTCTGCAATTCTCTCAGAAATGGTGCCAAACTGTTGCGAACGATCCCCTGAAAGGTTTTTTGGAGGAAACAGATGGGTTTTTATCATCGGAAACAGAATTAGCCCTCGACGTCTGAACAAATTTTTTTTGAAAAAAACCCTAAGCCGCGCGGTCACAATTTCAGCAAAAATCTGACGTTCTGCAATTCACTCAGAAATGGTGCCAAACTGTGGCAAACGATCCCCTGAAAGGTTTTTCGGTGTAAACAGATGGGTTTTTATCATCGGAAACGGAATTAGCCCTCGACGTCTGAACAACTTTTTTATAAAAAAAACCCTAAGCCGCACGGTCACAATTTCAGCAAAAATCTGACGTTCTGCAATTCTCTCAAAAATTGTGCCTAACTGTTGCAAACGATCCCCTGAAAGGTTTTTCGGTGGAAACAGATGGGTTTTTAATATCGGAAACGGAATTAGCCCTCGACGTCTGAACAACTTTTTTTTAAAAAAAACCCTAAGCCGCGCGGTCACAATTTCAGCAAAAATCTGACGTTCTGCAATTCTCTCAGAAATAGTGCCAAACTGTTGCAAACGATCCCCTGAAAGGTTTTTCGGTGGAAACAGATGGGTTTTTATCATCGGAAACGGAATTAGCCCTCGACGTCTGAACAACTTTTTTTAAAAAAAAACCCTAAGCCGCGCGGTCACAATTTCAGCAAAAATCTGACGTTCTGCAATTCTCTCAGAAATGCTGCCAAACAGTTGCGAACGATCCCCTGAAAGGTTTTTCGGTGGAAACAGATGGGTTTTTATCATCGGAAACGGAATTAGCCCTCGACGTCTGAACAACTTCTTTTTGAAAAAAACCCTAAGCCGCGCTGTCACAATTTGAGAAAAAATCTGACGTTCTGCAATTCACTCAGAAATGGTGCCAAACTGTTGCAAACGATCCCCTGAAAGGTTTTTCGGTGGAAACAGATGGGTTTTTATCATCGGAAACGGAATTAGCCCTCGACGTCTGAACAACTTTTTTTTGAAAAAAGCCCTAAGCCGCGCGGTCACAATTTCAGCAAAAATCTGACGTTCTGCAATTCACTCAGAAATGGTGCCAAACTGTTGCGAACGATCCCCTGAAAGGTTTTTCGGTGGAAACAAATGGGTTTTTATGATCGGAAATGGAATTAGTCCTCGACCTCGGAACAACTTTTTTTTGAAAAAAACCCTAAGCCGCGCGGTCACAATTTCAGCAAAAATCTGTCGTTCTGCAATTTACTCAAAAATTGTGCCAAACTGTTGCAAACGATCCCCTGAAAGGTTTTTCGGTGGAAACAGATGGGTTTTTATCATCGGAAACGGAATTAGCCCTCGACGTCTGAACAACTTTTTTAAAAAAAAAACCCTAATCCGCGCGGTCACAATTTCAGTAAAAATCTGACGTTCTGCAATTCACTCAGAAATGGTGCCAAACTGTTGCAAACGATCCCCTGAAAGGTTTTTCGGTGTAAACAGATGGGTTTTTATCATCGGAAAAAGAATTTGCCCTCGACCTCTGAACAAGTTTTTTTTGAAAAAAACCCTAAGCCGCGCGGTCACAATTTCAGAAAAAATCTGACGTTCTGCAATTCACTCAGAAATGGTGCCAAACTGTTGCAAACGATCCCCTGAAAGGTTTTTCGGTGGAAACAGATGGGTTTTTATCATCGGAAATGGAATTAGCCCTCGACGTCTGAACAACTTTTTTTTTAAAAAAACCCTAAGCCGCGCGGTCACAATTTCAGCAAAAATCTGACGTTCTGCAATTCTCTCAGAAATGCTGCCAAACTGTTGCGAACGATCCCCTGAAAGGTTTTTCGGTGGAAACAGATGGGTTTTTATTATCGGAAACGGAATTAGCCCTCGACGTCTGAACAACTTCTTTTTGAAAAAAACCCTAAGCCGCGCGGTCACAATTTCAGCAAAAATCTGACGTTCTGCAATTCACTCAGAAATGGTGCCAAACTGTTGCGAACGATCCCCTGAAAGGTTTTTCGGTGGAAACAAATGGGTTTTTATGATCGGAAATGGAATTAGTCCTCGACCTCGGAACAACTTTTTTTTGAAAAAAACCCTAAGCCGCGCGGTCACAATTTCAGCAAAAATCTGTCGTTCTGCAACTTACTCAAAAATTATGCCTAACTGTTGCAAACGATCCCCTGAAAGGTTTTTCGGTGGAAACAGATGGGTTTTTATCATCGGAAACGGAATTAGCCCTCGACGTCTGAACAACTTTTTTTTTAAAAAAACCCTAAGCCGCGCGGTCACAATTTCAGTAAAAATCTGACGTTCTGCAATTCTCTCAGAAATGGTGCCAAACTGTTGCGAACGATCCCCTGAACGGTTTTTTGGAGGAAACAGATGGGTTTTTATCATCGGAAACAGAATTAGCCCTCGACGTCTGAACAAATTTTTTTTGAAAAAAACCCTAAGCCGCGCGGTCACAATTTCAGCAAAAATCTGACGTTCTGCAATTCACTCAGAAATGGTGCCAAAATGTTGCAAACGATCCCCTGAAAGGTTTTTCGGTGTAAACAGATGGGTTTTTATCATCGGAAACGGAATTAGCCCTCGACGTCTGAACAACTTTTTTATAAAAAAACCCCTATGCCGCGCTGTCACAATTTCAGCAAAAATCTGACGTTCTGCAATTCTCTCAAAAATAGTGCCAAACTGTTGCAAACGATCCCCTGAAAGGTTTTTCGGTGGAAACAGATGGGTTTTTATCATGGGAAACGGAATTAGCCCTCGACGTCTGAACAACTTTTTTTTGAAAAAAAACCCTAAGCCGCGCGGTCACAATTTCAGAAAAAATCTGACGTTCTGCAATTCACTCAGAAATGGTGCCAAACTGTTGCGAACGATCCCCTGAAAGGTTTTTCGGTGGAAACAAATGGGTTTTTATGATCGGAAATGGAATTAGTCCTCGACCTCGGAACAACTTTTTTTTGAAAAAAACCCTAAGCCGCGCGGTCACAATTTCAGCAAAAAGCTGTCGTTCTGCAACTTACTCAAAAATTATGCCTAACTGTTGCAAACGATCCCCTGAAAGGTTTTTCGGTGGAAACAGATGGGTTTTTATCATGGGAAACGGAATTAGCCCTCGACGTCTGAACAACTTTTTTTTGAAAAAAAACCCTAAGCCGCGCGGTCACAATTTCAGCAAAAATCTGACGTTCTGCAATTCACTCAGAAATGGTGCCAAACTGTTGCAAACGATCCCCTGAAAGGTTTTTCGGTGTAAACAGATGGGTTTTTATCATCGGAAACGGAATTAGCCCTCGACGTCTGAACAACTTTTTTATAAAAAAAACCCTAAGCCGCGCGGTCACAATTTCAGCAAAAATATGACGTTCTGCAATTCTCTCAGAAATGCTGCCAAACTGTTGCGAACGATCCCCTGAAAGGTTTTTCGGTGGAAACAGATGTGTTTTTATCATCGGAAACGGAATTAGCCCTCGACGTCTGAACAACTTTTTTTTAAAAAAAACCCTAAGCCGCGCGGTCACAATTTCAGCAAAAATCTGACGTTCTGCAATTCTCTCAGAAATGCTGCCAAACTGTTGCGAACGATCCCCTGAAAGGTTTTTCGGTGGAAACAGATGGGTTTTTATCATCGGAAACGGAATTAGCCCTCGACGTCTGAACAACTTCTTTTTGAAAAAAACCCTAAGCCGCGTGGTCACAATTTCAGCAAAAATCTGACGTTCTGCAATTCACTCAGAAATGGTGCCAAACTGTTGCGAACGATCCCCTGAAAGGTTTTTCGGTGGAAACAAATGGGTTTTTATGATCGGAAATGGAATTAGTCCTCGACCTCGGAACAACTTTTTTTTGAAAAAAACCCTAAGCCGCGCGGTCACAATTTCAGCAAAAATCTGTCGTTCTGCAATTTACTCAAAAATTATGCCTAACTGTTGCAAATGATCCCCTGAAAGGTTTTTCGATGGAAACAGATGGGTTTTTATCATCGGAAACGTAATTAGCCCTCGACGTCTGAACAACTTTTTTTTAAAAAAAACCCTAAGCCGCGCGGTCACAATTTCAGTAAAAATCTGACGTTCTGCAATTCTCTCAGAAATGGTGCCAAACTGTTGCGAACGATCCCCTGAAAGGTTTTTTGGAGGAAACAGATGGGTTTTTATCATCGGAAACAGAATTAGCCCTCGACGTCTGAAGAAATTTTTTTTGAAAAAAACCCTAAGCCGTGCGGTCACAATTTCAGCAAAAATCTGACGTTCTGCAATTCACTCAGAAATGGTGCCAAACTGTTGCAAACGATCCCCTGAAAGGTTTTTCGGTGTAAACAGATGGGTTTTTATCATCGGAAACGGAATTAGCCCTCGACGTCTGAACAACTTTTTTATAAAAAAAACCCTATGCCGCGCTGTCACAATTTCAGCAAAAATCTGACGTTCTGCAATTCTCTCAAAAATAGTGCCAAACTGTTGCAAACGATCCCCTGAAAGGTTTTTCGGTGGAAACAAATGGGTTTTTATGATCGGAAATGGAATTAGTCCTCGACCTCGGAACAACTTTTTTTTGAAAAAAAACCCTAAGCCGCGCGGTCACAATTTCAGCAAAAATCTGTCGTTCTGCAACTTACTCAAAAATTATGCCTAACTGTTGCAAACGAAGCCCTGAAAGGTTTTTCGGTGGAAACAGATGGGTTTTTATCATGGGAAACGGAATTAGCCCTCGACGTCTGAACAACTTTTTTTTGAAAAAAAACCCTAAGCCGCGCGGTCACAATTTCAGCAAAAATCTGTCGTTCTGCAACTTACTCAAAAATTATGCCTAACTGTTGCAAACGATCCCCTGAAAGGTTTTTCGGTGGAAACAGATGGGTTTTTATCATGGGAAACGGAATTAGCCCTCGACGTCTGAACAACTTTTTTTTGAAAAAAAACCCTAAGCCGCGCGGTCACAATTTCAGAAAAAATCTGACGTTCTGCAATTCTCTCAGAAATGGTGCCAAACTGTTGCGAACGATCCCCTGAACGGTTTTTTGGAGGAAACAGATGGGTTTTTATCATCGGAAAGAGAATTAGCCCTCGACGTCTGAACAAATTTTTTTTGAAAAAAACCCTAAGCCGTGCGGTCACAATTTCAGCAAAAATCTGACGTTCTTCAATTCACTCAGAAATGGTGCCAAACTGTTGCAAACGATCCCCTGAAAGGTTTTTCGGTGTAAACAGATGGGTTTTTATCATCGGAAACGGAATTAGCCCTCGACGTCTGAACAACTTTTTTATAAAAAAAACCCTAAGCCGCGCGGTCACAATTTCAGCAAAAATATGACGTTCTGCAATTCTCTCAAAAATGGTGCCAAACTGTTGCGAACGATCCCCTGAAAGGTTTTTCGGTGGAAACAGATGGGTTTTTATCATCGGAAACGGAATTAGCCCTCGACGTCTGAACAACTTTTTTTTGAAAAAAACCCTAAGCCGCGCGGTCACAATTTCAGCAAAAATCTGTCGTTCTGCAATTCTCTCAGAAATGCTGCCTAACTGTTGCGAACGATCCCCTGAAAGGTTTTTCGGTGGAAACAGATGGGTTTTTATCATCGGAAACGGAATTAGCCCTCGACGTCTGAACAACTTTTTTTTTAAAAAAACCCTAAGCCGCGCGGTCACAATTTCAGTAAAAATCTGACGTTCTGCAATTCTCTCAGAAATGGTGCCAAACTGTTGCGAACGATCCCCTGAAAGGTTTTTTGGAGGAAACAGATGGGTTTTTATCATCGGAAACAGAATTAGCCCTCGACGTCTGAACAAATTTTTTTTTGAAAAAAACCCTAAGCCCCGCGGTCACAATTTCAGCAAAAATCTGACGTTCTGCCATTCACTCAGAAATGGTGCCAAACTGTTGCAAACGATCCCCTGAAAGGTTTTTCGGTGTAAACAGATGGGTTTTTATCATCGGAAACGGAATTAGCCCTCGACGTCTGAACAACTTTTTTATAAAAAAAACCCTATGCCGCGCTGTCACAATTTCAGCAAAAATCTGACGTTCTGCAATTCTCTCAAAAATAGTGCCAAACTGTTGCAAACGATCCCCTGAAAGGTTTTTCGGTGGAAACAGATGGGTTTTTATCATCGGAAATTGAATTAGCCCTCGACGTCTGAACAACTTTTTTTTGAAAAAAACCCTAAGCCGCGCGGTCACAATTTCAGAAAAAATCTGAAGTTCTGCAATTCACTCAGAAATGGTGCCAAACTGTTGCAAACGATCCCCTGAAAGGTTTTTCGGTGGAAACAGATGGGTTTTTATCATCGGAAACGGAATTAGCCCTCGACGTCTGAACAACTTTTTTTTTAAAAAAACCCTAAGCCGCGCGGTCACAATTTCAGCAAAAATCTGACGTTCTGCAATTCTCTCAGAAATGCTGCCAAACTGTTGCGAACGATCCCCTGAAAGGTTTTTCGGTGGAAACAGATGGGTTTTTATCATCGGAAACGGAATTAGCCCTCGACGTCTGAACAACTTCTTTTTGAAAAAAACCCTAAGCCGCGCGGTCACAATTTCAGCAAAAATCTGACGTTCTGCAATTCACTCAGAAATGGTGCCAAACTGTTGCGAACGATCCCCTGAAAGGTTTTTCGGTGGAAACAAATGGGTTTTTATGATCGGAAATGGAATTAGTCCTCGACCTCGGAACAACTTTTTTTTGAAAAAAACCCTAAGCCGCGCGGACACAATTTCAGCAAAAATCTGTCGTTCTGCAATTTACTCAAAAATTATGCCTAACTGTTGCAAACGATCCCCTGAAAGGTTTTTCGGTGGAAACAGATGGGTTTTTATCATCGGAAACGGAATTAGCCCTCGACGTCTGAACAACTTTTTTTAAAAAAAAACCCTAAGCCGCGCGGTCACAATTTCAGTAAAAATCTGACGTTCTGCAATTCTCTCAGAAATGGTGCCAAACTGTTGCGAACGATCCCCTGAAAGGTTTTTTGGAGGAAACAGATGGGTTTTTATCATCGGAAACAGAATTAGCCCTCGACGTCTGAACAAATTTTTTTTGAAAAAAACCCTAAGCCGCGCGGTCACAATTTCAGCAAAAATCTGACGTTCTGCAATTCACTCAGAAATGGTGCCAAACTGTTGCAAACGATCCCCTGAAAGGTTTTTCGGTGTAAACAGATGGGTTTTTATCATCGGAAACGGAATTAGCCCTCGACGTCTGAACAACTTTTTTATAAAAAAAACCCTATGCCGCGCTGTCACAATTTCAGCAAAAATCTGACGTTCTGCAATTCTCTCAAAAATAGTGCCAAACTGTTGCAAACGATCCCCTGAAAGGTTTTTCGGTGGAAACAGATGGGTTTTTATCATGGGAAACGGAATTAGCCCTCGACGTCTGAACAACTTTTTTTTGAAAAAAAACCCTAAGCCGCGCGGTCACAATTTCAGCAAAAATCTGACGTTCTGCAATTCTCTCAGAAATGCTGCCAAACTGTTGCGAACGATCCCCTGAAAGGTTTTTCGGTGGAAACAGATGGGTTTTTATCATCGGAAACGGAATTAGCCCTCGACGTCTGAACAACTTCTTTTTGAAAAAAACCCTAAGCCGCGCGGTCACAATTTCAGCAAAAATCTGACGTTCTGCAATTCACTCAGAAATGGTGCCAAACTGTTGCGAACGATCCCCTGAAAGGTTTTTCGGTGGAAACAAATGGGTTTTTATGATCGGAAATGGAATTAGTCCTCGACCTCGGAACAACTTTTTTTTGAAAAAAACCCTAAGCCGCGCGGACACAATTTCAGCAAAAATCTGTCGTTCTGCAATTTACTCAAAAATTATGCCTAACTGTTGCAAACGATCCCCTGAAAGGTTTTTCGGTGGAAACAGATGGGTTTTTATCATCGGAAACGGAATTAGCCCTCGACGTCTGAACAACTTTTTTATAAAAAAAACCCTATGCCGCGCTGTCACAATTTCAGCAAAAATCTGACGTTCTGCAATTCTCTCAAAAATAGTGCCAAACTGTTGCAAACGATCCCCTGAAAGGTTTTTCGGTGGAAACAGATGGGTTTTTATCATCGGAAATTGAATTAGCCCTCGACGTCTGAACAACTTTTTTTTGAAAAAAACCCTAAGCCGCGCGGTCACAATTTCAGAAAAAATCTGAAGTTCTGCAATTCACTCAGAAATGGTGCCAAACTGTTGCAAACGATCCCCTGAAAGGTTTTTCGGTGGAAACAGATGGGTTTTTATCATCGGAAACGGAATTAGCCCTCGACGTCTGAACAACTTTTTTTTTAAAAAAACCCTAAGCCGCGCGGTCACAATTTCAGCAAAAATCTGACGTTCTGCAATTCTCTCAGAAATGCTGCCAAACTGTTGCGAACGATCCCCTGAAAGGTTTTTCGGTGGAAACAGATGGGTTTTTATCATCGGAAACGGAATTAGCCCTCGACGTCTGAACAACTTCTTTTTGAAAAAAACCCTAAGCCGCGCGGTCACAATTTCAGCAAAAATCTGACGTTCTGCAATTCACTCAGAAATGGTGCCAAACTGTTGCGAACGATCCCCTGAAAGGTTTTTCGGTGGAAACAAATGGGTTTTTATGATCGGAAATGGAATTAGTCCTCGACCTCGGAACAACTTTTTTTTGAAAAAAACCCTAAGCCGCGCGGACACAATTTCAGCAAAAATCTGTCGTTCTGCAATTTACTCAAAAATTATGCCTAACTGTTGCAAACGATCCCCTGAAAGGTTTTTCGGTGGAAACAGATGGGTTTTTATCATCGGAAACGGAATTAGCCCTCGACGTCTGAACAACTTTTTTTTAAAAAAAACCCTAAGCCGCGCGGTCACAATTTCAGTAAAAATCTGACGTTCTGCAATTCTCTCAGAAATGGTGCCAAACTGTTGCGAACGATCCCCTGAAAGGTTTTTTGGAGGAAACAGATGGGTTTTTATCATCGGAAACAGAATTAGCCCTCGACGTCTGAACAAATTTTTTTTGAAAAAAACCCTAAGCCGCGCGGTCACAATTTCAGCAAAAATCTGACGTTCTGCAATTCACTCAGAAATGGTGCCAAACTGTTGCAAACGATCCCCTGAAAGGTTTTTCGGTGTAAACAGATGGGTTTTTATCATCGGAAACGGAATTAGCCCTCGACGTCTGAACAACTTTTTTATAAAAAAAACCCTATGCCGCGCTGTCACAATTTCAGCAAAAATCTGACGTTCTGCAATTCTCTCAAAAATAGTGCCAAACTGTTGCAAACGATCCCCTGAAAGGTTTTTCGGTGGAAACAGATGGGTTTTTATCATGGGAAACGGAATTAGCCCTCGACGTCTGAACAACTTTTTTTTGAAAAAAAACCCTAAGCCGCGCGGTCACAATTTCAGCAAAAATCTGACGTTCTGCAATTCTCTCAGAAATGCTGCCAAACTGTTGCGAACGATCCCCTGAAAGGTTTTTCGGTGGAAACAGATGGGTTTTTATCATCGGAAACGGAATTAGCCCTCGACGTCTGAACAACTTCTTTTTGAAAAAAACCCTAAGCCGCGCGGTCACAATTTCAGCAAAAATCTGACGTTCTGCAATTCACTCAGAAATGGTGCCAAACTGTTGCGAACGATCCCCTGAAAGGTTTTTCGGTGGAAACAAATGGGTTTTTATGATCGGAAATGGAATTAGTCCTCGACCTCGGAACAACTTTTTTTTGAAAAAAACCCTAAGCCGCGCGGACACAATTTCAGCAAAAATCTGTCGTTCTGCAATTTACTCAAAAATTATGCCTAACTGTTGCAAACGATCCCCTGAAAGGTTTTTCGGTGGAAACAGATGGGTTTTTATCATCGGAAACGGAATTAGCCCTCGACGTCTGAACAACTTTTTTTTAAAAAAAACCCTAAGCCGCGCGGTCACAATTTCAGTAAAAATCTGACGTTCTGCAATTCTCTCAGAAATGGTGCCAAACTGTTGCGAACGATCCCCTGAAAGGTTTTTTGGAGGAAACAGATGGGTTTTTATCATCGGAAACAGAATTAGCCCTCGACGTCTGAACAAATTTTTTTTGAAAAAAACCCTAAGCCGCGCGGTCACAATTTCAGCAAAAATCTGACGTTCTGCAATTCACTCAGAAATGGTGCCAAACTGTTGCAAACGATCCCCTGAAAGGTTTTTCGGTGTAAACAGATGGGTTTTTATCATCGGAAACGGAATTAGCCCTCGACGTCTGAACAACTTTTTTATAAAAAAAACCCTATGCCGCGCGGTCACAATTTCAGCAAAAATCTGACGTTCTGCAATTCTCTCAAAAATAGTGCCAAACTGTTGCAAACGATCCCCTGAAAGGTTTTTTGGTGTAAACAGATGGGTTTTTATCATGGGAAACGGAATTAGCCCTCGACGTCTGAACAACTTTTTTTTGAAAAAAAACCCTAAGCCGCGCGGTCACAATTTCAGAAAAAATCTGACGTTCTGCAATTCACTCAGAAATGGTGCCAAACTGTTGCGAACGATCCCCTGAAAGGTTTTTCGATGGAAACAAATGGGTTTTTATCATCGGAAATTGAATTAGCCCTCGACGTCTGAACAACTTTTTTTTGAAAAAAACCCTAAGCCGCGCGGTCACAATTTCAGAAAAAATCTGAAGTTCTGCAATTCACTCAGAAATGGTGCCAAACTGTTGCGAACGATCCCCTGAAAGGTTTTTTGGTGGAAACAGATGGGTTTTTATCATCGGAAAAAGAATTTGCCCTCGACCTCTGAACAAGTTTTTTTTGAAAAAAAACCCTAAGCCGTGCGGTCACAATTTCAGAAAAAATCTGACGTTCTGCAATTCACTCAGAAATGGTGCCAAACTGTTGCAAACGATCCCCTGAAAGGTTTTTCGGTGGAAACAGATGGGTTTTTATCATCGGAAACGGAATTAGCCCTTGACGTCTGAACAACTTTTTTTTAAAAAAAAACCCTAAGCCGCGCGGTCACAATTTCAGCAAAAATATGACGTTCTGCAATTCTCTCAGAAATGCTGCCAAACTGTTGCGAACGATCCCCTGAAAGGTTTTTCGGTGGAAACAGATGGGTTTTTATCATCGGAAACGGAATTAGCCCTCGACGTCTGAACAACTTTTTTTTAAAAAAAACCCTAAGCCGCGCGGTCACAATTTCAGTAAAAATCTGACGTTCTGCAATTCTCTCAGAAATGGTGCCAAACTGTTGCGAACGATCCCCTGAAAGGTTTTTTGGAGGAAACAGATGGGTTTTTATCATCGGAAACAGAATTAGCCCTCGACGTCTGAACAAATTTTTTTTGAAAAAAACCCTAAGCCGCGCGGTCACAATTTCAGCAAAAATCTGACGTTCTGCAATTCACTCAGAAATGGTGCCAAACTGTGGCAAACGATCCCCTGAAAGGTTTTTCGGTGTAAACAGATGGGTTTTTATCATCGGAAACGGAATTAGCCCTCGACGTCTGAACAACTTTTTTATAAAAAAAACCCTATGCCGCGCTGTCACAATTTCAGCAAAAATCTGACGTTCTGCAATTCTCTCAAAAATAGTGCCAAACTGTTGCAAACGATCCCCTGAAAGGTTTTTCGGTGGAAACAGATGGGTTTTTATCATGGGAAACGGAATTAGCCCTCGACGTCTGAACAACTTTTTTTTGAAAAAAAACCCTAAGCCGCGCGGTCACAATTTCAGAAAAAATCTGACGTTCTGCAATTCACTCAGAAATGGTGCCAAACTGTTGCGAACGATCCCCTGAAAGGTTTTTCGATGGAAACAAATGGGTTTTTATCATCGGAAATTGAATTAGCCCTCGACGTCTGAACAACTTTTTTTTGAAAAAAACCCTAAGCCGCGCGGTCACAATTTCAGAAAAAATCTGAAGTTCTGCAATTCACTCAGAAATGGTGCCAAACTGTTGCGAACGATCCCCTGAAAGGTTTTTTGGTGGAAACAGATGGGTTTTTATAATCGGAAAAAGAATTTGCCCTCGACCTCTGAACAAGTTTTTTTTGAAAAAAACCCTAAGCCGTGCGGTCACAATTTCAGAAAAAATCTGACGTTCTGCAATTCACTCAGAAATGGTGCCAAACTGTTGCAAACGATCCCCTGAAAGGTTTTTCGGTGGAAACAGATGGGTTTTTATCATCGGAAACGGAATTAGCCCTTGACGTCTGAACAACTTTTTTTTAAAAAAAAACCCTAAGCCGCGCGGTCACAATTTCAGCAAAAATATGACGTTCTGCAATTCTCTCAGAAATGCTGCCAAACTGTTGCGAACGATCCCCTGAAAGGTTTTTCGGTGGAAACAGATGGGTTTTTATCATCGGAAACGGAATTAGCCCTCGACGTCTGAACAACTTTTTTTAAAAAAAACCCTAAGCCGCGCGGTCACAATTTCAGTAAAAATCTGACGTTCTGCAATTCTCTCAGAAATGGTGCCAAACTGTTGCGAACGATCCCCTGAAAGGTTTTTTGGAGGAAACAGATGGGTTTTTATCATCGGAAACAGAATTAGCCCTCGACGTCTGAACAAATTTTTTTTGAAAAAAACCCTAAGCCGCGCGGTCACAATTTCAGCAAAAATCTGACGTTCTGCAATTCACTCAGAAATGGTGCCAAACTGTGGCAAACGATCCCCTGAAAGGTTTTTCGGTGTAAACAGATGGGTTTTTATCATCGGAAACGGAATTAGCCCTCGACGTCTGAACAACTTTTTTATAAAAAAAACCCTAAGCCGCACGGTCACAATTTCAGCAAAAATCTGACGTTCTGCAATTCTCTCAAAA
The DNA here is from genome assembly GCF_965112155.1 of Podarcis liolepis. Taxonomy (NCBI): domain Eukaryota; kingdom Metazoa; phylum Chordata; class Lepidosauria; order Squamata; family Lacertidae; genus Podarcis; species Podarcis liolepis. The sequence goes on from NC_139558.1 coordinate 10,881,665, forward strand.
ATTGTGCCTAACTGTTGCAAACGATCCCCTGAAAGGTTTTTCGGTGGAAACAGATGGGTTTTTAATATCGGAAACGGAATTAGCCCTCGACGTCTGAACAACTTTTTTAAAAAAAAAACCCTAAGCCGCGCGGTCACAATTTCAGCAAAAATCTGACGTTCTGCAATTCTCTCAGAAATAGTGCCAAACTGTTGCAAACGATCCCCTGAAAGGTTTTTCGGTGGAAACAGATGGGTTTTTATCATCGGAAACGGAATTAGCCCTCGACGTCTGAACAACTTTTTTATAAAAAAAACCCTAAGCCGCGCGGTCACAATTTCAGCAAAAATCTGACGTTCTGCAATTCTCTCAGAAATGCTGCCAAACAGTTGCGAACGATCCCCTGAAAGGTTTTTCGGTGGAAACAGATGGGTTTTTATCATCGGAAACGGAATTAGCCCTCGACATCTGAACAACTTCTTTTTGAAAAAAACCCTAAGCCGCGCGGTCACAATTTGAGAAAAAATCTGACGTTCTGCAATTCACTCAGAAATGGTGCCAAACTGTTGCAAACGATCCCCTGAAAGGTTTTTCGGTGGAAACAGATGGGTTTTTATCATCGGAAACGGAAATAGCCCTCGACGTCTGAACAACTTCTTTTTGAAAAAAACCCTAAGCCGCGCGGTCACAATTTCAGCAAAAATCTGACGTTCTGCAATTCACTCAGAAATGGTGCCAAACTGTTGCGAACGATCCCCTGAAAGGTTTTTCGGTGGAAACAAATGGGTTTTTATGATCGGAAATGGAATTAGTCCTCGACCTCGGAACAACTTTTTTTTGAAAAAAACCCTAAGCCGCGCGGTCACAATTTCAGAAAAAATCTGACGTTCTGCAATTCACTCAGAAATGGTGCCAAACTGTTGCAAACGATCCCCTGAAAGGTTTTTCGGTGGAAACAGATGGGTTTTTATCATCGGAAATGGAATTAGCCCTCGACGTCTGAACAACTTTTTTTTAAAAAAAACCCTAAGCCGCGCGGTCACAATTTCAGCAAAAATCTGACGTTCTGCAATTCACTCAGAAATGGTGCCAAACTGTTGCAAACGATCCCCTGAAAGGTTTTTCGGTGGAAACAGATGGGTTTTTATCATCGGAAACGGAATTAGCCCTCGACGTCTGAACAACTTTTTTTTAAAAAAAACCCTAATCCGCGCGGTCACAATTTCAGTAAAAATCTGACGTTCTGCAATTCACTCAGAAATGGTGCCAAACTGTTGCAAACGATCCCCTGAAAGGTTTTTCGGTGTAAACAGATGGGTTTTTATCATCGGAAAAAGAATTTGCCCTCGACCTCTGAACAAGTTTTTTTTAAAAAAAACCCTAAGCCGCGCGGTCACAATTTCAGAAAAAATCTGACGTTCTGCAATTCACTCAGAAATGGTGCCAAACTGTTGCAAACGATCCCCTGAAAGGTTTTTCGGTGGAAACAGATGGGTTTTTATCATCGGAAATGGAATTAGCCCTCGACGTCTGAACAACTTTTTTTTAAAAAAAACCCTAAGCCGCGCGGTCACAATTTCAGCAAAAATCTGACGTTCTGCAATTCTCTCAGAAATGCTGCCAAACTGTTGCGAACGATCCCCTGAAAGGTTTTTCGGTGGAAACAGATGGGTTTTTATCATCGGAAACGGAATTAGCCCTCGACGTCTGAACAACTTCTTTTTGAAAAAAACCCTAAGCCGCGCGGTCACAATTTCAGCAAAAATCTGACGTTCTGCAATTCACTCAGAAATGGTGCCAAACTGTTGCGAACGATCCCCCGAAAGGTTTTTCGGTGGAAACAAATGGGTTTTTATGATCGGAAATGGAATTAGTCCTCGACCTCGGAACAACTTTTTTTTGAAAAAAACCCTAAGCCGCGCGGTCACAATTTCAGCAAAAATCTGTCGTTCTGCAACTTACTCAAAAATTATGCCTAACTGTTGCAAACGATCCCCTGAAAGGTTTTTCGGTGGAAACAGATGGGTTTTTATCATCGGAAACGGAATTAGCCCTCGACGTCTGAACAACTTTTTTTTTAAAAAAACCCTAAGCCGCGCGGTCACAATTTCAGTAAAAATCTGACGTTCTGCAATTCTCTCAGAAATGGTGCCAAACTGTTGCGAACGATCCCCTGAACGGTTTTTTGGAGGAAACAGATGGGTTTTTATCATCGGAAACAGAATTAGCCCTCGACGTCTGAACAAATTTTTTTTGAAAAAAACCCTAAGCCGCGCGGTCACAATTTCAGCAAAAATCTGACGTTCTGCAATTCACTCAGAAATGGTGCCAAAATGTTGCAAACGATCCCCTGAAAGGTTTTTCGGTGTAAACAGATGGGTTTTTATCACCGGAAACGGAATTAGCCCTCGACGTCTGAACAACTTTTTTATAAAAAAAACCCTATGCCGCGCTGTCACAATTTCAGCAAAAATCTGACGTTCTGCAATTCTCTCAAAAATAGTGCCAAACTGTTGCAAACGATCCCCTGAAAGGTTTTTCGGTGGAAACAGATGGGTTTTTATCATGGGAAACGGAATTAGCCCTCGACGTCTGAACAATTTTTTTTGAAAAAAAACCCTAAGCCGCGCGGTCACAATTTCAGAAAAAATCTGACGTTCTGCAATTCACTCAGAAATGGTGCCAAACTGTTGCGAACGATCCCCTGAAAGGTTTTTCGATGGAAACAAATGGGTTTTTATCATCGGAAATTGAATTAGCCCTCGACGTCTGAACAACTTTTTTTTGAAAAAAACCCTAAGCCGCGCGGTCACAATTTCAGAAAAAATCAAGTTCTGCAATTCACTCAGAAATGGTGCCAAACTGTTGCGAACGATCCCCTGAAAGGTTTTTTGGTGGAAACAGATGGGTTTTTATCATCGGGAAAAGAATTTGCCCTCGACCTCTGAACAAGTTTTTTTTGAAAAAAACCCTAAGCCGCGCGGTCACAATTTCAGCAAAAATCTGACGTTCTGCAATTCACTCAGAAATGGTGCCAAACTGTTGCGAACGATCCCCTGAAAGGTTTTTCGGTGGAAACAAATGGGTTTTTATGATCGGAAATGGAATTAGTCCGAGACCTCGGAACAACTTTTTTTTGAAAAAAACCCTAAGCCGCGCGGTCACAATTTCAGCAAAAATCTGTCGTTCTGCAATTTACTCAAAAATTGTGCCTAACTGTTGCAAACGATCCCCTGAAAGGTTTTTCGGTGGAAACAGATGGGTTTTTATCATCGGAAACGGAATTAGCCCTCGACGTCTGAACAACTTTTTTTTGAAAAAAACCCTAAGCCGCGCGGTCACAATTTCAGCAAAAATCTGACGTTCTGCAATTCACTCAGAAATGGTGCCAAACTGTTGCAAACGATCCCCTGAAAGGTTTTTCGGTGGAAACAGATGGGATTTTATCATCGGAAACGGAATTAGCCCTCAACGTCTGAACAACTTTTTTTTGAAAAAAACCCTAAGCCGCGCGGTCACAATTTCAGAAAAAATCTGACGTTCTGCAATTCACTCAGAAATGGTGCCAAACTGTTGCGAACGATCCCCTGAAAGGTTTTTCGGTGGAAACAAATGGGTTTTTATCATCGTTAAAAGGAGTTAGTCCTCGACCTCGGAACAACTTTTTTTAAAAAAAAACCCTAAGCCGCGCGGTCACAATTTCAGCAAAAATGTGTCGTTCTGCAATTTACTCAAAAATTGTGCCTAACTGTTGCAAACGATCCCCTGAAAGGTTTTTCGGTGGAAACAGATGGGTTTTTATCATCGGAAACGGAATTAGCCCTCGACGTCTGAACAACTTTTTTTTAAAAAAAAACCTAAGCCGCGCGGTCACAATTTCAGCAAAAATCTGACGTTCTGCAATTCTCTCAAAAATAGTGCCAAACTGTTGCAAACGATCCCCTGAAAGGTTTTTCGGTGGAAACAGATGGGTTTTTATCATCGGAAACGGAATTAGCCCTCGACGTCTGAACAACTTTTTTTTGAAAAAAAACCCTAAGCCGCGCGGTCACAATTTCAGAAAAAATCTGACGTTCTGCAATTCACTCAGAAATGGTGCCAAACTGTTGCGAACGATCCCCTGAAAGGTTTTTCGATGGAAACAAATGGGTTTTTATCATCGGAAATTGAATTAGCCCTTGACGTCTGAACAACTTTTTTTTGAAAAAAACCTTAAGCCGCGCGGTCACAATTTCAGAAAAAATCTGAAGTTCTGCAATTCACTCAGAAATGGTGCCAAACTGTTGCGAACGATCCCCTGAAAGGTTTTTCGGTGGAAACAGATGGGTTTTTATCATCGGAAACAGAATTAGCCCTCGACGTCTGAACAAATTTTTTTTGGAAAAAACCCTAAGCCGCGCGGTCACAATTTCAGAAAAAATCTGACGTTCTGCAATTCACTCAGAAATGGTGCCAAACTGTTGCGAACGATCCCCTGAAAGGTTTTTCGGTGGAAACAGATGGGTTTTTATCATCGGAAACGGAATTAGCCCTCGACGTCTGAACAACTTTTTTTAAAAAAAAACCCTAAGCCGCGCGTTCACAATTTCAGTAAAAATCTGAAGTTCTGCAATTCACTCAGAAATGGTGCCAAACTGTTGCGAACGATCCCCTGAAAGGTTTTTTGGTGGAAACAGATGGGTTTTTATCATCGGAAACAGAATTAGCCCTCGACGTCTGAACAAATTTTTTTTGGAAAAAACCCTAAGCCGCGCGGTCACAATTTCAGCAAAAATCTGACGTTCTGCAATTCACTCAGAAATGGTGCCAAACTGTTGCGAACGATCCCCTGAAAGGTTTTTCGGTGGAAACAGATGGGTTTTTATCATCGGAAACGGAATTAGCCCTCGACGTCTGAACAACTTTTTTTAAAAAAAAAACCCTAAGCCGCGCGGTCACAATTTCAGTAAAAATCTGAAGTTCTGCAATTCACTCAGAAATGGTGCCAAACTGTTGCGAACGATCCCCTGAAAGGTTTTTCGGTGGAAACAGATGGGTTTTTATCATCGGAAACAGAATTAGCCCTCGACGTCTGAACAAATTTTTTTTGGAAAAAACCCTAAGCCGCGCGGTCACAATTTCAGCAAAAATCTGACGTTCTGCAATTCACTCAGAAATGGTGCCAAACTGTTGCGAACGATCCCCTGAAAGGTTTTTCGGTGGAAACAGATGGGTTTTTATCATCGGAAACGGAATTAGCCCTCGACGTCTGAACAACTTTTTTTTTAAAAAAACCCTAAGCCGCGCGGTCACAATTTCAGCAAAAATTTGACGTTCTGCAATTCACTCAGAAATGGTGCCTAACTGTTGCAAACGATCCCCTGAAAGGTTTTTCGGTGGAAACAGATGGGTTTTTATCATCGGAAACGGAATTAGCCCTCGACGTCTGAACAACTTTTTTTTAAAAAAAACCCTAAGCCGCGCGGTCACAATTTCAGTAAAAATCTGACGTTCTGCAATTCTCTCAGAAATGGTGCCAAACTGTTGCGAACGATCCCCTGAAAGGTTTTTTGGTGGAAACAGATGGGTTTTTATCATCGGAAACAGAATTAGCCCTCGACGTCTGAACAATTTTTTTTTGAAAAAAACCCAAAGCCGCGCGGTCACAATTTCAGGAAAAATCTGACATTCTGCAATTCTCTCAGAAATGGTGCCAAACTGTTGCGAACGATCCCCTGAAAGGTTTTTCGGTGGAAACAGATGGGTTCTTATCATCGGAAACGGAATTAGCCGTCGACGTCTGAACAACTTTTTTTAAAAAAAAACCCTAAGCCGCGCGGTCACGATTTCAGCAAAAATCTGACGTTCTGCAATTCACTCAAAAATTGTGCCTAACTGTTGCAAACGATCCCCTGAAAGGTTTTTCGGTGGAAACAGATGGGTTTTTATCATCGGAAACGGAATTAGCCCTCGACGTCTGAACAACTTTTTTTTAAAAAAAACCCTAAGCCGCGCGGTCACAATTTCAGCAAAAATCTGACATTCTGCAATTCTCTCAGAAATGGTGCCAAACTGTTGCGAACGATCCCCTGAAAGGTTATTCGGGGGAAACAGATGGGTTCTTATCATCGGAAACGGAATTAGCCGTCGACGTCTGAACAACTTTTTTTTTAAAAAAAACCCTAAGCCGCGCGGTCACGATTTCAGCAAAAATCTGACGTTCTGCAATTCACTCAAAAATTGTGCCTAACTGTTGCAAACGATCCCCTGAAAGGTTTTTCGGTGGAAACAGATGGGTTTTTATCATCGGAAACGGAATTAGCCCTCGACGTCTGAACAATTTTTTTTTGAAAAAAACCCTAAGCCGCGCGGTCACAATTTCAGCAAAAATTTGACGTTCTGCAATTCACTCAAAAATTGTGCCTAACTGTTGCAAACGATCCCCTGAAAGGTTTTTCGGTGGAAACAGATGGGTTTTTATCATCGGAAACGGAATTAGCCCTCGACGTCTGAACAACTTTTTTAAAAAAAAAACCCTAAGCCGCGCGGTCACAATTTCAGTAAAAATCTGACGTTCTGCAATTCTCTCAGAAATGGTGCCAAACTGTTGCGAACGATCCCCTGAAAGGTTTTTTGGTGGAAACAGATGGGTTTTTATCATCGGAAACAGAATTAGCCCTCGACGTCTGAACAATTTTTTTTTGAAAAAAACCCTAAGCCGCGCGGTCACAATTTCAGGAAAAATCTGACATTCTGCAATTCTCTCAGAAATGGTGCCAAACTGTTGCGAACGATCCCCTGAAAGGTTTTTCGGTGGAAACAGATGGGTTCTTATCATCGGAAACGGAATTAGCCGTCGACGTCTGAACAACTTTTTTTTAAAAAAAACCCTAAGCCGCGCGGTCACGATTTCAGCAAAAATCTGACGTTCTGCAATTCACTCAAAAATTGTGCCTAACTGTTGCAAACGATCCCCTGAAAGGTTTTTCGGTGGAAACAGATGGGTTTTTATCATCGGAAACGGAATTAGCCCTCGACGTCTGAACAACTTTTTTTTAAAAAAAACCCTAAGCCGCGCGGTCACAATTTCAGCAAAAATCTGACATTCTGCAATTCTCTCAGAAATGGTGCCAAACTGTTGCGAACGATCCCCTGAAAGGTTATTCGGGGGAAACAGATGGGTTCTTATCATCGGAAACGGAATTAGCTGTCGACGTCTGAACAACTTTTTTTTTAAAAAAAACCCTAAGCCGCGCGGTCACGATTTCAGCAAAAATCTGACGTTCTGCAATTCACTCAAAAATTGTGCCTAACTGTTGCAAACGATCCCCTGAAAGGTTTTTCGGTGGAAACAGATGGGTTTTTATCATCGGAAACGGAATTAGCCCTCGACGTCTGAACAATTTTTTTTTGAAAAAAACCCTAAGCCGCGCGGTCACAATTTCAGCAAAAATTTGACGTTCTGCAATTCACTCAAAAATTGTGCCTAACTGTTGCAAACGATCCCCTGAAAGGTTTTTCGGTGGAAACAGATGGGTTTTTATCATCGGAAACGGAATTAGCCCTCGACGTCTGAACAACTTTTTTAAAAAAAAAACCCTAAGCCGCGCGGTCACAATTTCAGTAAAAATCTGACGTTCTGCAATTCTCTCAGAAATGGTGCCAAACTGTTGCGAACGATCCCCTGAAAGGTTTTTTGGTGGAAACAGATGGGTTTTTATCATCGGAAACAGAATTAGCCCTCGACGTCTGAACAATTTTTTTTTGAAAAAAACCCTAAGCCGCGCGGTCACAATTTCAGCAAAAATCTGACATTCTGCAATTCTCTCAGAAATGGTGCCAAACTGTTGCGAACGATCCCCTGAAAAGTTTTTCGGTGGAAACAGATGGGTTCTTATCATCGGAAACGGAATTAGCCGTCGACGTCTGAACAACTTTTTTTTTTAAAAAACCCTAAGCCGCGCGGTCACGATTTCAGCAAAAATCTGACGTTCTGCAATTCACTCAAAAATTGTGCCTAACTGTTGCAAACGATCCCCTGAAAGGTTTTTCGGTGGAAACAGATGGGTTTTTATCATCGGAAACGGAATTAGCCCTCGACGTCTGAACAACTTTTTTAAAAAAAAAACCCTAAGCCGCGCGGTCACAATTTCAGCAAAAATCTGACGTTCTGCAATTCACTCAGAAATGGTGCCAAACTGTTGCAAACGATCCCCTGAAAGGTTTTTCGGTGGAAACAGATGGGTTTTTATCATCGGAAACGGGATTAGCCGTCGACGTCTGAACAACTTTTTTTTTAAAAAAACCCTAAGCCGCGCGGTCACGATTTCAGCAAAAATCTGACGTTCTGCAATTCACTCAAAAATAGTGCCAAACTGTTGCAAACGATCCCCTGAAAGGTTTTTCGGTGGAAACAGATGGGTTTTTATCATCGGAAACGGAATTAGCCCTCGACGTCTCAATAACTTTTTTTTGAAAAAAAACCCTAAGCCGCGCGGTCACAATTTCAGAAAAAATCTGACGTTCTGCAATTCACTCAGAAATGGTGCCAAACTGTTGCGAACGATCCCCTGAAAGGTTTTTCGATGGAAACAAATGGGTTTTTATCATCGGAAATTGAATTAGCCCTTGACGTCTGAACAACTTTTTTTTGAAAAAAACCTTAAGCTGCGCGGTCACAATTTCAGAAAAAATCTGAAGTTCTGCAATTCACTCAGAAATGGTGCCAAACTGTTGCGAACGATCCCCTGAAAGGTTTTTCGGTGGAAACAGATGGGTTTTTATCATCGGAAACAGAATTAGCCCTCGACGTCTGAACAATTTTTTTTTGGAAAAAACCCTAAGCCGCGCGGTCACAATTTCAGAAAAAATCTGACGTTCTGCAATTCACTCAGAAATGGTGCCAAACTGTTGCGAACGATCCCCTGAAAGGTTTTTCGGTGGAAACAGATGGGTTTTTATCATCGGAAACGGAATTAGCCCTCGACGTCTGAACAACTTTTTTTTAAAAAAAAACCCTAAGCCGCGCGTTCACAATTTCAGTAAAAATCTGACGTTCTGCAATTCTCTCAGAAATGGTGCCAAACTGTTGCGAACGATCCCCTGAAAGGTTTTTTGGTGGAAACAGATGGGTTTTTATCATCGGAAACAGAATTAGCCCTCGACGTCTGAACAAATTTTTTTTGGAAAAAACCCTAAGCCGCGCGGTCACAATTTCAGCAAAAATCTGACGTTCTGCAATTCACTCAGAAATGGTGCCAAACTGTTGCGAACGATCCCCTGAAAGGTTTTTCGGTGGAAACAGATGGGTTTTTATCATCGGAAACGGAATTAGCCCTCGACGTCTGAACAACTTTTTTTTAAAAAAAAACCCTAAGCCGCGCGGTCACAATTTCAGCAAAAATTTGACGTTCTGCAATTCACTCAAAAATTGTGCCTAACTGTTGCAAACGATCCCCTGAAAGGTTTTTCGGTGGAAACAGATGGGTTTTTATCATCGGAAACGGAATTAGCCCTCGACGTCTGAACAACTTTTTTTTTAAAAAAACCCTAAGCCGCGCGGTCACAATTTCAGTAAAAATCTGACGTTCTGCAATTCTCTCAGAAATGGTGCCAAACTGTTGCGAACGATCCCCTGAAAGGTTTTTTGGTGGAAACAGATGGGTTTTTATCATCGGAAACAGAATTAGCCCTCGACGTCTGAACAATTTTTTTTTGAAAAAAACCCAAAGCCGCGCGGTCACAATTTCAGGAAAAATCTGACATTCTGCAATTCTCTCAGAAATGGTGCCAAACTGTTGCGAACGATCCCCTGAAAGGTTTTTCGGTGGAAACAGATGGGTTCTTATCATCGGAAACGGAATTAGCCGTCGACGTCTGAACAACTTTTTTTTTAAAAAAACCCTAAGCCGCGCGGTCACGATTTCAGCAAAAATCTGACGTTCTGCAATTCACTCAAAAATTGTGCCTAACTGTTGCAAACGATCCCCTGAAAGGTTTTTCGGTGGAAACAGATGGGTTTTTATCATCGGAAACGGAATTAGCCCTCGACGTCTGAACAACTTTTTTTTAAAAAAAACCCTAAGCCGCGCGGTCACAATTTCAGCAAAAATCTGACGTTCTGCAATTCACTCAGAAATGGTGCCAAACTGTTGCAAACGATCCCCTGAAAGGTTTTTCGGTGGAAACAGATGGGTTTTTATCATCGAAAACGGGATTAGCCGTCGACGTCTGAACAACTTTTTTTTAAAAAAAACCCTAAGCCGCGCGGTCACGATTTCAGCAAAAATCTGACGTTCTGCAATTCACTCAAAAATAGTGCCAAACTGTTGCGAACGATCCCCTGAAAGGTTTTTCGGTGGAAACAGATGGGTTTTTATCATCGGAAACGGAATTAGCCCTCGACGTCTCAATAACTTTTTTTTGAAAAAAAACCCTAAGCCGCGCGGTCACAATTTCAGAAAAAATCTGACGTTCTGCAATTCACTCAGAAATGGTGCCAAACTGTTGCGAACGATCCCCTGAAAGGTTTTTCGATGGAAACAAATGGGTTTTTATCATCGGAAATTGAATTAGCCCTTGACGTCTGAACAACTTTTTTTTGAAAAAAACCTTAAGCTGCGCGGTCACAATTTCAGAAAAAATCTGAAGTTCTGCAATTCACTCAGAAATGGTGCCAAACTGTTGCGAACGATCCCCTGAAAGGTTTTTCGGTGGAAACAGATGGGTTTTTATCATCGGAAACAGAATTAGCCCTCGACGTCTGAACAAATTTTTTTTGGAAAAAACCCTAAGCCGCGCGGTCACAATTTCAGAAAAAATCTGACGTTCTGCAATTCACTCAGAAATGGTGCCAAACTGTTGCGAACGATCCCCTGAAAGGTTTTTCGGTGGAAACAGATGGGTTTTTATCATCGGAAACGGAATTAGCCCTCGACGTCTGAACAACTTTTTTTAAAAAAAAAACCCTAAGCCGCGCGTTCACAATTTCAGTAAAAATCTGACGTTCTGCAATTCTCTCAGAAATGGTGCCAAACTGTTGCGAACGATCCCCTGAAAGGTTTTTTGGTGGAAACAGATGGGTTTTTATCATCGGAAACAGAATTAGCCCTCGACGTCTGAACAAATTTTTTTTGGAAAAAACCCTAAGCCGCGCGGTCACAATTTCAGCAAAAATCTGACGTTCTGCAATTCACTCAGAAATGGTGCCAAACTGTTGCGAACGATCCCCTGAAAGGTTTTTCGGTGGAAACAGATGGGTTTTTATCATCGGAAACGGAATTAGCCCTCGACGTCTGAACAACTTTTTTTTTAAAAAAAACCCTAAGCCGCGCGGTCACAATTTCAGCAAAAATTTGACGTTCTGCAATTCACTCAAAAATTGTGCCTAACTGTTGCAAACGATCCCCTGAAAGGTTTTTCGGTGGAAACAGATGGGTTTTTATCATCGGAAACGGAATTAGCCCTCGACGTCTGAACAACTTTTTTTTTAAAAAAACCCTAAGCCGCGCGGTCACAATTTCAGTAAAAATCTGACGTTCTGCAATTCTCTCAGAAATGGTGCCAAACTGTTGCGAACGATCCCCTGAAAGGTTTTTTGGTGGAAACAGATGGGTTTTTATCATCGGAAACAGAATTAGCCCTCGACGTCTGAACAATTTTTTTTTGAAAAAAACCCAAAGCCGCGCGGTCACAATTTCAGGAAAAATCTGACATTCTGCAATTCTCTCAGAAATGGTGCCAAACTGTTGCGAACGATCCCCTGAAAGGTTTTTCGGTGGAAACAGATGGGTTCTTATCAGCGGAAACGGAATTAGCCGTCGACGTCTGAACAACTTTTTTTAAAAAAAAACCCTAAGCCGCGCGGTCACGATTTCAGCAAAAATCTGACGTTCTGCAATTCACTCAAAAATTGTGCCTAACTGTTGCAAACGATCCCCTGAAAGGTTTTTCGGTGGAAACAGATGGGTTTTTATCATCGGAAACGGAATTAGCCCTCGACGTCTGAACAACTTTTTTTTAAAAAAAACCCTAAGCCGCGCGGTCACAATTTCAGCAAAAATCTGACATTCTGCAATTCTCTCAGAAATGGTGCCAAACTGTTGCGAACGATCCCCTGAAAGGTTATTCGGGGGAAACAGATGGGTTCTTATCATCGGAAACGGAATTAGCCGTCGACGTCTGAACAACTTTTTTTTTAAAAAAAACCCTAAGCCGCGCGGTCACGATTTCAGCAAAAATCTGACGTTCTGCAATTCACTCAAAAATTGTGCCTAACTGTTGCAAACGATCCCCTGAAAGGTTTTTCGGTGGAAACAGATGGGTTTTTATCATCGGAAACGGAATTAGCCCTCGACGTCTGAACAATTTTTTTTTGAAAAAAACCCTAAGCCGCGCGGTCACAATTTCAGCAAAAATTTGACGTTCTGCAATTCACTCAAAAATTGTGCCTAACTGTTGCAAACGATCCCCTGAAAGGTTTTTCGGTGGAAACAGATGGGTTTTTATCATCGGAAACGGAATTAGCCCTCGACGTCTGAACAACTTTTTAAAAAAAAAAACCCTAAGCCGCGCGGTCACAATTTCAGTAAAAATCTGACGTTCTGCAATTCTCTCAGAAATGGTGCCAAACTGTTGCGAACGATCCCCTGAAAGGTTTTTTGGTGGAAACAGATGGGTTTTTATCATCGGAAACAGAATTAGCCCTCGACGTCTGAACAATTTTTTTTTGAAAAAAACCCTAAGCCGCGCGGTCACAATTTCAGCAAAAATCTGACATTCTGCAATTCTCTCAGAAATGGTGCCAAACTGTTGCGAACGATCCCCTGAAAAGTTTTTCGGTGGAAACAGATGGGTTCTTATCATCGGAAACGGAATTAGCCGTCGACGTCTGAACAACTTTTTTTTTAAAAAAACCCTAAGCCGCGCGGTCACGATTTCAGCAAAAATCTGACGTTCTGCAATTCACTCAAAAATTGTGCCTAACTGTTGCAAACGATCCCCTGAAAGGTTTTTCGGTGGAAACAGATGGGTTTTTATCATCGGAAACGGAATTAGCCCTCGACGTCTGAACAACTTTTTTTAAAAAAAAACCCTAAGCCGCGCGGTCACAATTTCAGCAAAAATCTGACGTTCTGCAATTCACTCAGAAATGGTGCCAAACTGTTGCAAACGATCCCCTGAAAGGTTTTTCGGTGGAAACAGATGGGTTTTTATCATCGGAAACGGAATTAGCCGTCGACGTCTGAACAACTTTTTTTTAAAAAAAACCCTAAGCCGCGCGGTCACGATTTCAGCAAAAATCTGACGTTCTGCAATTCACTCAAAAATTGTGCCTAACTGTTGCAAACGATCCCCTGAAAGGTTTTTCGGTGGAAACAGATGGGTTTTTATCATCGGAAACGGAATTAGCCCTCGACGTCTGAACAATTTTTTTTTGAAAAAAACCCTAAGCCGCGCGGTCACAATTTCAGCAAAAATCTGACGTTCTGCAATTCACTCAGAAATGGTGCCAAACTGTTGCAAACGATCCCCTGAAAGGTTTTTCGGTGGAAACAGATGGGTTTTTATCATCGGAAAAAGAATTTGCCCTCGACCTCTGAACAAGTTTTTTTTGAAAAAAACCCTAAGCCGCGCGGTCACAATTTCAGAAAAAATCTGACGTTCTGCAATTCACTCAGAAATGGTGCCAAACTGTTGCGAACGATCCCCTGAAAGGTTTTTCGGTGGAAACAAATGGGTTTTTATCATCGGAAATGGAATTATCCCGCGACGTCTGAACAACTTTTTTTTGAAAAAAACCCTAAGCCGCGCGGTCACAATTTCAGCAAAAATCTGACGTTCTGCAATTCACTCAGAAATGGTGCCAAACTGTTGCAAACGATCCCCCGAAAAGTTTTTCGGTGGAAACAGATGGGTTTTTATCATCGGAAATGGAATTAGCCCTCGACGTCTGAACAACTTTTTTTTGAAAAAAACCCTAAGCCGCGCGGTCACAATTTCAGCAAAAATCTGACGTTCTGCAATTCACTCAGAAATGGTGCCAAACTGTTGCAAACGATCCCCTGAAAGGTTTTTCGGTGGAAACAGATGGGTTTTTATCATCGGAAATGGAATTAGCCCTCGACGTCTCAACAACTTTTTTTTGAAAAAAACCCTAAGCCGCGCGGTCACAATCTCAGAAAAAATCTGACGTTTTGCAATTCACTCAGAAATGGTGCCAACCTGTTCCAAACGATCCCCTGAAAGGTTTTTCGGTGGAAACAAATGGGTTTTTATCATCGGAAACAGAATTAGCCCTCGACCTCGGAACAACTTTTTTTGAAAAAAACCTAAGCCGCGCGGTCACAATTTCAGAAAAAAACTGACGTTTTGCAATTTACTCAAAAATTGTGCCTAACTGTGGCAAACGATCCCCTGAAAGGTTTTTCGGTGGAAACAGATGGGTTTTTATCATCGGAAACGGAATTAGCCCTCGACGTCTGAACAACTTTTTTATAAAAAAAACCCTAAGCCGCGCGGTCACAATTTCAGCAAAAATCTGAGGTTCTGCAATTCACTCAGAAATGGTGCCAAACTGTTGCAAACGATCCTCTGAAAGGTTTTTCGGTGGAAACAGATGGGTTTTTATCATCGGAAACGGAATTAGCCCAAGACGTCTGAACAACTTTTTTTTGAAAAAAACCCTAAGCTGCGCGGTCACAATTTCAGCAAAATTCTGACGTTCTGAGATTCACTCAGAAATGGTGCCAAACTGTTGCGAACGATCCCCTGAAAGGTTTTTTGGTGGAAACAGATGGGTTTTTATCATCGGAAAAAGAATTTGCCCTCGACCTCTGAACAAGTTTTTTTTGAAAAAAACCCTATGCCGCGCGGTCACAATTTCAGAAAAAATCTGACGTTCTGCAATTCACTCAGAAATGGTGCCAAACTGTTGCAAACGATCCCCTGAAAGGTTTTTCGGTGGAAACAGATGGGTTTTTATCATCGGAAATGGAATTAGCCCTCGACGTCTGAACAACTTTTTTTTAAAAAAAAACCCTAAGCCGCGCGGTCACAATTTCAGCAAAAATCTGACGTTATGCAATTCTCTCAGAAATGCTGCCAAACTGTTGCGAACGATCCCCTGAAAGATTTTTCGGTGGAAACAGATGGGTTTTTATCATCGGAAACGGAATTAGCCCTCGACGTCTGAACAACTTCTTTTTGAAAAAAACCCTAAGCCGCGCGGTCACAATTTCAGCAAAAATCTGACGTTCTGCAATTCACTCAGAAATGGTGCCAAACTGTTGCAAACGATCCCCTGAAAGGTTTTTCGGTGGAAACAGATGGGTTTTTATCATCGGAAACGGAATTAGCCCTCGACGTCTGAACAACTTCTTTTTGAAAAAAACCCTAAGCCGCGCGGTCACAATTTCAGCAAAAATCTGACGTTCTGCAATTCACTCAGAAATGGTGCCAAACTGTTGCGAACGATCCCCTGAAAGGTGTTTCGGTGGAAACAAATGGGTTTTTATGATCGGAAATGGAATTAGTCCGAGACCTCGGAACAACTTTTTTTTGAAATAAACCCTAAGCCGCGCGGTCACAATTTCAGCAAAAATCTGTCGTTCTGCAATTTACTCAAAAATTGTGCCTAACTGTTGCAAACGATCCCCTGAAAGGTTTTTCGGTGGAAACAGATGGGTTTTTATCATCGGAAACGGAATTAGCCCTCGACGTCTGAACAACTTTTTTTAAAAAAAACCCCTAAGCCGCGCGGTCACAATTTCAGAAAAAATCTGACGTTCTGCAATTCACTCAGAAATGGTGCCAAACTGTTGCAAACGATCCCCCGAAAAGTTTTTCGGTGGAAACAGATGGGTTTTTATCATCGGAAATGGAATTAGCCCTCGACGTCTGAACAACTTTTTTTTGAAAAAAACCCTAAGCCTCGCGGTCACAATTTCAGCAAAAATCTGACGTTCTGCAATTCACTCAGAAATGGTGCCAAACTGTTGCAAACGATCCCCTGAAAGGTTTTTCGGTGGAAACAGATGGGTTTTTATCATCGGAAATGGAATTAGCCCTCGACGTCTCAACAACTTTCTTTTGAAAAAAACCCTAAGCCGCGCGGTCACAATCACAGAAAAAATCTGACGTTTTGCAATTCACTCAGAAATGGTGCCAACCTGTTCCAAACGATCCCCTGAAAGGTTTTTTGGTGGAAACAGATGGGTTTTTATCATCGGAAACGGAATTAGCCCTCGACGTCTGAACAACTTTTTTTTAAAAAAAACCCTAAGCCGCGCGGTCACAATTTCAGCAAAAATCTGACATTCTGCAATTCTCTCAGAAATGGTGCCAAACTGTTGCGAACGATCCCCTGAAAGGTTATTCGGGGGAAACAGATGGGTTCTTATCATCGGAAACGGAATTAGCCGTCGACGTCTGAACAACTTTTTTTTAAAAAAAACCCTAAGCCGCGCGGTCACGATTTCAGCAAAAATCTGACGTTCTGCAATTCACTAAAAAATTGTGCCTAACTGTTGCAAACGATCCCCTGAAAGGTTTTTCGGTGGAAACAGATGGGTTTTTATCATCGGAAACGGAATTAGCCCTCGACGTCTGAACAATTTTTTTTTGAAAAAAACCCTAAGCCGCGCGGTCACAATTTCAGCAAAAATCTGACGTTCTGCAATTCACTCAGAAATGGTGCCAAACTGTTGCAAACGATCCCCTGAAAGGTTTTTCGGTGGAAACAGATGGGTTTTTATCATCGGAAAAAGAATTTGCCCTCGACCTCTGAACAAGTTTTTTTTGAAAAAAACCCTAAGCCGCGCGGTCACAATTTCAGAAAAAATCTGACGTTCTGCAATTCACTCAGAAATGGTGCCAAACTGTTGCGAACGATCCCCTGAAAGGTTTTTCGGTGGAAACAAATGGGTTTTTATCATCGGAAATGGAATTATCCCGCGACGTCTGAACAACTTTTTTTTGAAAAAAACCCTAAGCCGCGCGGTCACAATTTCAGCAAAAATCTGACGTTCTGCAATTCACTCAGAAATGGTGCCAAACTGTTGCAAACGATCCCCCGAAAAGTTTTTCGGTGGAAACAGATGGGTTTTTATCATCGGAAATGGAATTAGCCCTCGACGTCTGAACAACTTTTTTTTGAAAAAAACCCTAAGCCGCGCGGTCACAATTTCAGCAAAAATCTGACGTTCTGCAATTCACTCAGAAATGGTGCCAAACTGTTGCAAACGATCCCCTGAAAGGTTTTTCGGTGGAAACAGATGGGTTTTTATCATCGGAAATGGAATTAGCCCTCGACGTCTCAACAACTTTTTTTTGAAAAAAACCCTAAGCCGCGCGGTCACAATCTCAGAAAAAATCTGACGTTTTGCAATTCACTCAGAAATGGTGCCAACCTGTTCCAAACGATCCCCTGAAAGGTTTTTCGGTGGAAACAAATGGGTTTTTATCATCGGAAACAGAATTAGCCCTCGACCTCGGAACAACTTTTTTTGAAAAAAACCTAAGCCGCGCGGTCACAATTTCAGAAAAAAACTGACGTTTTGCAATTTACTCAAAAAATTGTGCCTAACTGTGGCAAACGATCCCCTGAAAGGTTTTTCGGTGGAAACAGATGGGTTTTTATCATCGGAAACGGAATTAGCCCTCGACGTCTGAACAACTTTTTTATAAAAAAAACCCTAAGCCGCGCGGTCACAATTTCAGCAAAAATCTGAGGTTCTGCAATTCACTCAGAAATGGTGCCAAACTGTTGCAAACGATCCTCTGAAAGGTTTTTCGGTGGAAACAGATGGGTTTTTATCATCGGAAACGGAATTAGCCCAAGACGTCTGAACAACTTTTTTTTGAAAAAAACCCTAAGCTGCGCGGTCACAATTTCAGCAAAATTCTGACGTTCTGAGATTCACTCAGAAATGGTGCCAAACTGTTGCGAACGATCCCCTGAAAGGTTTTTTGGTGGAAACAGATGGGTTTTTATCATCGGAAAAAGAATTTGCCCTCGACCTCTGAACAAGTTTTTTTTGAAAAAAACCCTAAGCCGCGCGGTCACAATTTCAGAAAAAATCTGACGTTCTGCAATTCACTCAGAAATGGTGCCAAACTGTTGCAAACGATCCCCTGAAAGGTTTTTCGGTGGAAACAGATGGGTTTTTATCATCGGAAATGGAATTAGCCCTCGACGTCTGAACAACTTTTTTTTAAAAAAAACCCTAAGCCGCGCGGTCACAATTTCAGCAAAAATCTGACGTTATGCAATTCTCTCAGAAATGCTGCCAAACTGTTGCGAACGATCCCCTGAAAGGTTTTTCGGTGGAAACAGATGGGTTTTTATCATCGGAAACGGAATTAGCCCTCGACGTCTGAACAACTTCTTTTTGAAAAAAACCCTAAGCCGCGCGGTCACAATTTCAGCAAAAATCTGACGTTCTGCAATTCACTCAGAAATGGTGCCAAACTGTTGCAAACGATCCCCTGAAAGGTTTTTCGGTGGAAACAGATGGGTTTTTATCATCGGAAACGGAATTAGCCCTCGACGTCTGAACAACTTCTTTTTGAAAAAAACCCTAAGCCGCGCGATCACAATTTCAGCAAAAATCTGACGTTCTGCAATTCACTCAGAAATGGTGCCAAACTGTTGCGAACGATCCCCTGAATGGTGTTTCGGTGGAAACAAATGGGTTTTTATGATCGGAAATGGAATTAGTCCGAGACCTCGGAACAACTTTTTTTTGAAAAAAACCCTAAGCCGCGCGGTCACAATTTCAGCAAAAATCTGTCGTTCTGCAATTTACTCAAAAATTGTGCCTAACTGTTGCAAACGATCCCCTGAAAGGTTTTTCGGTGGAAACAGATGGGTTTTTATCATCGGAAACGGAATTAGCCCTCGACGTCTGAACAACTTTTTTTAAAAAAAACCCCTAAGCCGCGCGGTCACAATTTCAGAAAAAATCTGACGTTCTGCAATTCACTCAGAAATGGTGCCAAACTGTTGCAAACGATCCCCCGAAAAGTTTTTCGGTGGAAACAGATGGGTTTTTATCATCGGAAATGGAATTAGCCCTCGACGTCTGAACAACTTTTTTTTGAAAAAAACCCTAAGCCGCGCGGTCACAATTTCAGCAAAAATCTGACGTTCTGCAATTCACTCAGAAATGGTGCCAAACTGTTGCAAACGATCCCCTGAAAGGTTTTTCGGTGGAAACAGATGGGTTTTTATCATCGGAAATGGAATTAGCCCTCGACGTCTCAACAACTTTTTTTTGAAAAAAACCCTAAGCCGCGCGGTCACAATCTCAGAAAAAATCTGACGTTTTGCAATTTACTCAGAAATGGTGCCAACCTGTTCCAAACGATCCCCTGAAAGGTTTTTCGGTGGAAACAAATGGGTTTTTATCATCGGAAACAGAATTAGCCCTCGACCTCGGAACAACTTTTTTTGAAAAAAACCTAAGCCGCGCGGTCACAATTTCAGAAAAAAACTGACGTTTTGCAATTTACTCAAAAATTGTCCCTAACTGTGGCAAACGATCCCCTGAAAGGTTTTTCGGTGGAAACAGATGGGTTTTTATCATCGGAAACGGAATTAGCCCTCGACGTCTGAACAACTTTTTTATAAAAAAAACCCTAAGCCGCGCGGTCACAATTTCAGCAAAAATCTGAGGTTCTGCAATTCACTCAGAAATGGTGCCAAACTGTTGCAAACGATCCTCTGAAAGGTTTTTCGGTGGAAACAGATGGGTTTTTATCATCGGAAACGGAATTAGCCCAAGACGTCTGAACAACTTTTTTTTGAAAAAAACCCTAAGCTGCGCGGTCACAATTTCAGCAAAATTCTGACGTTCTGAGATTCACTCAGAAATGGTGCCAAACTGTTGCGAACGATCCCCTGAAAGGTTTTTTGGTGGAAACAGATGGGTTTTTATCATCGGAAAAAGAATTTGCCCTCGACCTCTGAACAAGTTTTTTTTGAAAAAAACCCTAAGCCGCGCGGTCACAATTTCAGAAAAAATCTGACGTTCTGCAATTCACTCAGAAATGGTGCCAAACTGTTGCAAACGATCCCCTGAAAGGTTTTTCGGTGGAAACAGATGGGTTTTTATCATCGGAAATGGAATTAGCCCTCGACGTCTGAACAACTTTTTTTTAAAAAAAACCCTAAGCCGCGCGGTCACAATTTCAGCAAAAATCTGACGTTATGCAATTCTCTCAGAAATGCTGCCAAACTGTTGCGAACGATCCCCTGAAAGGTTTTTCGGTGGAAACAGATGGGTTTTTATCATCGGAAACGGAATTAGCCCTCGACGTCTGAACAACTTCTTTTTGAAAAAAACCCTAAGCCGCGCGGTCACAATTTCAGCAAAAATCTGACGTTCTGCAATTCACTCAGAAATGGTGCCAAACTGTTGCAAACGATCCCCTGAAAGGTTTTTCGGTGGAAACAGATGGGTTTTTATCATCGGAAACGGAATTAGCCCTCGACGTCTGAACAACTTCTTTTTGAAAAAAACCCTAAGCCGCGCGGTCACAATTTCAGCAAAAATCTGACGTTCTGCAATTCACTCAGAAATGGTGCCAAACTGTTGCGAACGATCCCCTGAATGGTGTTTCGGTGGAAACAAATGGGTTTTTATGATCGGAAATGGAATTAGTCCGAGACCTCGGAACAACTTTTTTTTGAAAAAAACCCTAAGCCGCGCGGTCACAATTTCAGCAAAAATCTGTCGTTCTGCAATTTACTCAAAAATTGTGCCTAACTGTTGCAAACGATCCCCTGAAAGGTTTTTCGGTGGAAACAGATGGGTTTTTATCATCGGAAACGGAATTAGCCCTCGACGTCTGAACAACTTTTTTTAAAAAAAACCCCTAAGCCGCGCGGTCACAATTTCAGAAAAAATCTGACGTTCTGCAATTCACTCAGAAATGGTGCCAAACTGTTGCAAACGATCCCCCGAAAAGTTTTTCGGTGGAAACAGATGGGTTTTTATCATCGGAAATGGAATTAGCCCTCGACGTCTGAACAACTTTTTTTTGAAAAAAACCCTAAGCCGCGCGGTCACAATTTCAGCAAAAATCTGACGTTCTGCAATTCACTCAGAAATGGTGCCAAACTGTTGCAAACGATCCCCTGAAAGGTTTTTCGGTGGAAACAGATGGGTTTTTATCATCGGAAATGGAATTAGCCCTCGACGTCTCAACAACTTTTTTTTGAAAAAAACCCTAAGCCGCGCGGTCACAATCTCAGAAAAAATCTGACGTTTTGCAATTTACTCAGAAATGGTGCCAACCTGTTCCAAACGATCCCCTGAAAGGTTTTTCGGTGGAAACAAATGGGTTTTTATCATCGGAAACAGAATTAGCCCTCGACCTCGGAACAACTTTTTTTGAAAAAAACCTAAGCCGCGCGGTCACAATTTCAGAAAAAAACTGACGTTTTGCAATTTACTCAAAAATTGTCCCTAACTGTGGCAAACGATCCCCTGAAAGGTTTTTCGGTGGAAACAGATGGGTTTTTATCATCGGAAACGGAATTAGCCCTCGACGTCTGAACAACTTTTTTATAAAAAAAACCCTAAGCCGCGCGGTCACAATTTCAGCAAAAATCTGAGGTTCTGCAATTCACTCAGAAATGGTGCCAAACTGTTGCAAACGATCCTCTGAAAGGTTTTTCGGTGGAAACAGATGGGTTTTTATCATCGGAAACGGAATTAGCCCAAGACGTCTGAACAACTTTTTTTTGAAAAAAACCCTAAGCTGCGCGGTCACAATTTCAGCAAAATTCTGACGTTCTGAGATTCACTCAGAAATGGTGCCAAACTGTTGCGAACGATCCCCTGAAAGGTTTTTTGGTGGAAACAGATGGGTTTTTATCATCGGAAAAAGAATTTGCCCTCGACCTCTGAACAAGTTTTTTTTTAAAAAAACCCTAAGCCGCGCGGTCACAATTTCAGAAAAAATCTGACGTTCTGCAATTCACTCAGAAATGGTGCCAAACTGTTGCAAACGATCCCCTGAAAGGTTTTTCGGTGGAAACAGATGGGTTTTTATCATCGGAAATGGAATTAGCCCTCGACGTCTGAACAACTTTTTTTAAAAAAAAACCCTAAGCCGCGCGGTCACAATTTCAGCAAAAATCTGACGTTCTGCAATTCACTCAGAAATGGTGCCAAACTGTTGCGAACGATCCCCTGAAAGGTTTTTCGGTGGAAACAGATGGGTTTTTATCATCGGAAACGGAATTAGCCCTCGACGTCTGAACAACTTCTTTTTGAAAAAAACCCTAAGCCGCGCGGTCACAATTTCAGCAAAAATCTGACGTTCTGCAATTCACTCAGAAATGGTGCCAAACTGTTGCAAACGATCCCCTGAAAGGTTTTTCGGTGGAAACAGATGGGTTTTTATCATCGGAAACGGAATTAGCCCTCGACGTCTGAACAACTTCTTTTTGAAAAAAACCCTAAGCCGCGCGGTCACAATTTCAGCAAAAATCTGACGTTCTGCAATTCACTCAGAAATGGTGCCAAACTGTTGCGAACGATCCCCTGAAAGGTGTTTCGGTGGAAACAAATGGGTTTTTATGATCGGAAATGGAATTAGTCCGAGACCTCGGAACAACTTTTTTTTGAAAAAAACCCTAAGCCGCGCGGTCACAATTTCAGCAAAAATCTGTCGTTCTGCAATTTACTCAAAAATTGTGCCTAACTGTTGCAAACGATCCCCTGAAAGGTTTTTCGGTGGAAACAGATGGGTTTTTATCATCGGAAACGGAATTAGCCCTCGACGTCTGAACAACTTTTTTTAAAAAAAACCCCTAAGCCGCGCGGTCACAATTTCAGTAAAAATCTGACGTTCTGCAATTCTCTCAGAAATGGTGCCAAACTGTTGCGAACGATCCCCTGAAAGGTTTTTTGGAGGAAACAGATGGGTTTTTATCATCGGAAACAGAATTAGCCCTCGACGTCTGAACAAATTTTTTTTGAAAAAAACCCTAAGCCGCGCGGTCACAATTTCAGCAAAAATCTGACGTTCTGCAATTCACTCTGAAATGGTGCCAAACTGTTGCAAACGATCCCCTGAAAGGTTTTTCGGTGGAAACAGATGGGTTTTTATCATCGGAAACGGAATTAGCCCTCAACGTCTGAACAACTTTTTTTTGAAAAAAACCCTAAGCCGCGCGGTCACAATTTCAGAAAAAATCTGACGTTCTGCAATTCACTCAGAAATGGTGCCAAACTGTTGCGAACGATCCCCTGAAAGGTTTTTTGGTGGAAACAAATGGGTTTTTATCATCGTTAAAAGGAGTTAGTCCTCGACCTCGGAACAACTTTTTTTTGAAAAAAACCCTAAGCCGCGCGGTCACAATTTCAGCAAAAATGTGTCGTTCTGCAATTTACTCAAAAATTGTGCCTAACTGTTGCAAACGATCCCCTGAAAGGTTTTTCGGTGGAAACAGATGGGTTTTTATCATCGGAAACGGAATTATCCCTCGACGTCTGAACAACTTTTTTTTAAAAAAAAACCTAAGCCGCGCGGTCACAATTTCAGCAAAAATCTGACGTTCTGCAATTCTCTCAAAAATAGTGCCAAACTGTTGCAAACGATCCCCTGAAAGGTTTTTCGGTGGAAACAGATGGGTTTTTATCATCGGAAACGGAATTAGCCCTCGACGTCTCAACAACTTTTTTTTGAAAAAAAACCCTAAGTCGCGCGGTCACAATTTCAGAAAAAATCTGACGTTCTGCAATTCACTCAGAAATGGTGCCAAACTGTTGCGAACGATCCCCTGAAAGGTTTTTCGATGGAAACAAATGGGTTTTTATCATCGGAAACAGAATTAGCCCTCGACGTCTGAACAAATTTTTTTTGGAAAAAACCCTAAGCCGCGTGGTCACAATTTCAGCAAAAATCTAACGTTCTGCAATTCACTCAGAAATGGTGCCAAACTGTTGCAAACGATCCCCTGAAAGGTTTTTCGGTGGAAACAGATGGGTTTTTATCATCGGAAAAAGAATTAGCCCTCGACCTCTGAACAAGTTTTTTTTGAAAAAAACCCTAAGCCGCGCGGTCACAATTTCAGAAAAAATCTGATGTTCTGCAATTCACTCAGAAATGGTGCCAAACTGTTGCGAACGATCCCCTGAAAGGTTTTTCGGTGGAAACAGATGGGTTTTTATCATCGGAAACGGAATTAGCCCTCGACGTCTGAACAACTTTTTTTAAAAAAAAAACCTAAGCCGCGCGGTCACAATTTCAGCAAAAATCTGACGTTCTGCAATTCACTCAAAAATTGTGCCTAACTGTTGCAAACGATCCCCTGAAAGGTTTTTCGGTGGAAACAGATGGGTTTTTATCATCGGAAACGGAATTAGCCCTCGACCTCTGAACAAGTTTTTTTTGAAAAAAACCCTAAGCCGCGCGGTCACAATTTCAGCAAAAATCTGACGTTCTGCAATTCACTCTGAAATGGTGCCAAACTGTTGCAAACGATCCCCTGAAAGGTTTTTCGGTGGAAACAGATGGGTTTTTATCATCGGAAACGGAATTAGCCCTCGACGTCTGAACAACTTTTTTTAAAAAAAAAACCTAAGCCGCGCGGTCACAATTTCAGCAAAAATCTGACGTTCTGCAATTCACTCAGAAATGGTGCCAAACTGTTGCGAACGATCCCCTGAAAGGTTTTTTGGTGGAAACAAATGGGTTTTTATCATCGTTAAAAGGAGTTAGTCCTCGACCTCGGAACAACTTTTTTTTGAAAAAAACCCTAAGCCGCGCGGTCACAATTTCAGCAAAAATGTGTCGTTCTGCAATTTACTCAAAAATTGTGCCTAACTGTTGCAAACGATCCCCTGAAAGGTTTTTCGGTGGAAACAGATGGGTTTTTATCATCGGAAACGGAATTATCCCTCGACGTCTGAACAACTTTTTTTTAAAAAAAAACCTAAGCCGCGCGGTCACAATTTCAGCAAAAATCTGACGTTCTGCAATTCTCTCAAAAATAGTGCCAAACTGTTGCAAACGATCCCCTGAAAGGTTTTTCGGTGGAAACAGATGGGTTTTTATCATCGGAAACGGAATTAGCCCTCGACGTCTCAACAACTTTTTTTTGAAAAAAAACCCTAAGTCGCGCGGTCACAATTTCAGAAAAAATCTGACGTTCTGCAATTCACTCAGAAATGGTGCCAAACTGTTGCGAACGATCCCCTGAAAGGTTTTTCGATGGAAACAAATGGGTTTTTATCATCGGAAACAGAATTAGCCCTCGACGTCTGAACAAATTTTTTTTGGAAAAAACCCTAAGCCGCGTGGTCACAATTT
The DNA here is from genome assembly GCF_965112155.1 of Podarcis liolepis. Taxonomy (NCBI): domain Eukaryota; kingdom Metazoa; phylum Chordata; class Lepidosauria; order Squamata; family Lacertidae; genus Podarcis; species Podarcis liolepis. The sequence goes on from NC_139558.1 coordinate 10,906,949, forward strand.
CAGCAAAAATCTAACGTTCTGCAATTCACTCAGAAATGGTGCCAAACTGTTGCAAACGATCCCCTGAAAGGTTTTTCGGTGGAAACAGATGGGTTTTTATCATCGGAAAAAGAATTAGCCCTCGACCTCTGAACAAGTTTTTTTTGAAAAAAACCCTAAGCCGCGCGGTCACAATTTCAGAAAAAATCTGATGTTCTGCAATTCACTCAGAAATGGTGCCAAACTGTTGCGAACGATCCCCTGAAAGGTTTTTCGGTGGAAACAGATGGGTTTTTATCATCGGAAACGGAATTAGCCCTCGACGTCTGAACAACTTTTTTTAAAAAAAAAACCTAAGCCGCGCGGTCACAATTTCAGCAAAAATCTGACGTTCTGCAATTCACTCAAAAATTGTGCCTAACTGTTGCAAACGATCCCCTGAAAGGTTTTTCGGTGGAAACAGATGGGTTTTTATCATCGGAAACGGAATTAGCCCTCGACGTCTGAACAACTTTTTTTTAAAAAAAACCCTAAGCCGCGCGGTCACAATTTCAGTAAAAATCTGACGTTCTGCAATTCTCTCAGAAATGGTGCCAAACTGTTGCGAACGATCCCCTGAAAGGTTTTTTGGTGGAAACAGATGGGTTTTTATCATCGGAAACAGAATTAGCCCTCGACGTCTGAACAATTTTTTTTGAAAAAAACCTAAGCCGCGCGGTCACAATTTCAGCAAAAATCTGACGTTCTGCAATTCTCTCAGAAATGGTGCCAAACTGTTGCGAACGATCCCCTGAAAGGTTTTTCGGTGGAAACAAATGGGTTTTTATCATCGGAAACGGAATTAGCCCTCGACGTCTGAACAACTTCTTTTTGAAAAAAACCCTAAGCCGCGCGGTCACAATTTCAGCAAAAATCTGACGTTCTGCAATTCACTCAGAAATGGTGCCAAACTGTTGCGAACGATCCCCTGAAAGGTGTTTCGGTGGAAACAAATGGGTTTTTATGATCGGAAATGGAATTAGTCCGAGACCTCGGAACAACTTTTTTTTGAAAAAAACCCTAAGCCGCGCGGTCACAATTCCAGCAAAAATCTGTCGTTCTGCAATTTACTCAAAAATTGTGCCTAACTGTTGCAAACGATCCCCTGAAAGGTTTTTCGGTGGAAACAGATGGGTTTTTATCATCGGAAACGGAATTAGCCCTTGACGTCTGAACAACTTTTTTTTAAAAAAAAACCTAAGCCGCGCGGTCACAATTTCAGCAAAAATCTGACGTTCTGCAATTCACTCAAAAATTGTGCCTAACTGTTGCAAACGATCCCCTGAAAGGTTTTTCGGTGGAAACAGATGGGTTTTTATCATCGGAAACGGAATTAGCCCTCGACGTCTGAACAACTTTTTTTTAAAAAAAACCCTAAGCCGCGCGGTCACAATTTCAGTAAAAATCTGACGTTCTGCAATTCACTCAGAAATGGTGCCAAACTGTTGCGAACGATCCCCTGAAAGGTTTTTCGGAGGAAACAGATGGGTTTTTATCATCGGAAACGGAATTAGCCCTCGACGTCTGAAAAACCTTTTTTTTAAAAAAACCCTAAGCCGCGCGGTCACAATTTCAGCAAAAATATGACGTTCTGCAATTCACTCAAAAATTGTGCCTAACTGTTGCAAACGATCCCCTGAAAGGTTTTTCGGTGGAAACAGATGGGTTTTTATTATCGGAAACGGAATTAGCCCTCGACGTCTGAACAACTTTTTTTAAAAAAAACCCCTAAGCCGCGCGGTCACAATTTCAGAAAAAATCTGACATTCTGCAATTCTCTCAGAAATGGTGCCAAACTGTTGCGAACGATCCCCTGAAAGGTTTTTCGGTGGAAACAAATGGGTTTTTATCATCGGAAATGGAATTATCCCGCGACGTCTGAACAACTTTAAAAAAAAAAAAACCCTAAGCCGCGCGGTCACAATTTCAGCAAAAATCTGACGTTCTGCAATTCACTCAGAAATGGTGCCAAACTGTTGCAAACGATCCCCCGAAAGGTTTTTCGGTGGAAACAGATGGGTTTTTATCATCGGAAATGGAATTAGACCTCGACGTCTGAACAACTTTTTTTTGAAAAAAACCCTAAGCCGCGCGGTCACAATTTCAGCAAAAATCTGACGTTCTGCAAATCTCTCAGAAATGGTGCCAAACTGTTGGAAACGATCCCCCGAAAGGTTTTTCGGTGGAAACAGATGGGTTTTTATCATCGGAAATGGAATTAGCCCTCGACGTCTGAACAACTTTTTTTTGAAAAAAACCCTAAGCCGCGCGGTCACAATTTCAGCAAAAATCTGACGTTCTGCAATTCACTCAAAAATTGTGCCAAACTGTTGCAAACGATCCCCTGAAAGGTTTTTCGGTGGAAACAGATGGGTTTTTATCATCGGAAATAGAATTAGCCCTCGACGTCTGAACAACTTTTTTTTGAAAAAAACCCTAAGCCGCGTGGTCACAATCTCAGAAAAAATCTGACGTTTTGCAATTCACTCAGAAATGGTGCCAACCTGTTCCAAACGATCCCCTGAAAGGTTTTTCGGTGGAAACAAATGGGTTTTTATCATCGGAAACAGAATTAGCCCTCGACCTCGGAACAACTTTTTTTGAAAAAAACCTAAGCCGCGCGGTCACAATTTCAGCAAAATTCTGAGGTTCTGCAATTCACTCAGAAATGGTGCCAAACTGTTGCAAACGATCCCCTGAAAGGTTTTTCGGTGGAAACAGATGGGTTTTTATCATCGGAAACGGATTTAGCCCTCGACGTCTGAACAACTTTTTTTTTTGAAAAAAACCTAAGCCGCGCGGTCACAATTTCAGAAAAAAATCTGACGTTCTGCAATTCACTCAGAAATGGTGCCAAACTGTTGCGAACGATCCCCCGAAAGGTTTTTCGGTGGAAACAGATGGGTTTTTATCATCGGAAACAGAATTAGCCCTCGACGTCTAAACAACTTTTTTTTAAAAAAAACCCTAAGCCGCGCGGTCACAATTTCAGTAAAAATCTGACGTTTTGCAATTTACTCAAAAATTGTGCCTAACTGTGGCAAACGATCCCCTGAAAGGTTTTTCGGTGGAAACAGATGGGTTTTTATTATCGGAAACGGAATTAGCCCTCGACGTCTGAACAACTTTTTTTTAAAAAAAACCCTAAGCCGCGCGGTCACAATTTCAGCAAAAATCTGACGTGCTGCAATTCACTCAGAAATGGTGCCAAACTGTTGCGAACGATCCCCTGAAAGGTTTTTATGTGGAAACAGATGGGTTTTTATCATCGGAAACGGAATTAGCCCTTGACGTCTGAACAACTTTTTTTAAAAAAAAAACCTAAGCCGCGCGGTCACAATTTCAGCAAAAATCTGACGTTCTGCAATTCACTCAAAAATTGTGCCTAACTGTTGCAAACGATCCCCTGAAAGGTTTTTCGGTGGAAACAGATGGGTTTTTATCATCGGAAACGGAATTAGCCCTCGACGTCTGAACAACTTTTTTTTTAAAAAAACCCTAAGCCGCGCGGTCACAATTTCAGTAAAAATCTGACGTTCTGCAATTCACTCAGAAATGGTGCCAAACTGTTGCGAACGATCCCCTGAAAGGTTTTTCGGAGGAAACAGATGGGTTTTTATCATCGGAAACGGAATTAGCCCTCGACGTCTGAAAAACTTTTTTTTAAAAAAAACCCTAAGCCGCGCGGTCACAATTTCAGCAAAAATATGACGTTCTGCAATTCACTCAAAAATTGTGCCTAACTGTTGCAAACGATCCCCTGAAAGGTTTTTCGGTGGAAACAGATGGGTTTTTATTATCGGAAACGGAATTAGCCCTCGACGTCTGAACAACTTTTTTAAAAAAAAACCCTAAGCCGCGCGGTCAGAATTTCAGAAAAAATCTGACGTTCTGCAATTCACTCAGAAATGGTGCCAAACTGTTGCGAACGATCCCCTGAAAGGTTTTTCGGTGGAAACAGATGGGTTTTTATCATCGGAAACGGAATTAGCCCTCGACGTCTGAACAACTTTTTTTTAAAAAAAACCCTAAGCCGCGCGGTCACAATTTCCGTAAAAATCTGACGTTTTGCAATTTACTCAAAAATTGTGCCTAACTGTGGCAAACGATCCCCTGAAAGGTTTTTCGGTGGAAACAGATGGGTTTTTATTATCGGAAACGGAATTAGCCCTCGACGTCTGAACAACTTTTTTTTTAAAAAAACCCTAAGCCGCGCGGTCACAATTTCAGCAAAAATCTGACGTTCTGCAATTCACTCAGAAATGGTGCCAAACTGTTGCAAACGATCCCCTGAAAGGTTTTTCGGTGGAAACAAATGGGTTTTTATCATCGGAAATTGAATTAGCCCTTGACGTCTGAACAACTTTTTTTTGAAAAAAACCCTAAGCCGCGCGGTCACAATTTCAGCAAAAATCTGACGTTCTGCAATTCACTCAAAAATTGTGCCTAACTGTTGCAAACGATCCCCTGAAAGGTTTTTCGGTGGAAACAGATGGGTTTTTATCATCGGAAACGGAATTAGCCCTCGACGTCTGAACAACTTTTTTTTTAAAAAAACCCTAAGCCGCGCGGTCACAATTTCAGTAAAAATCTGACGTTCTGCAATTCACTCAGAAATGGTGCCAAACTGTTGCGAACGATCCCCTGAAAGGTTTTTCAGAGGAAACAGATGGGTTTTTATCATCGGAAACGGAATTAGCCCTCGACGTCTGAAAAACTTTTTTTTAAAAAAAACCCTAAGCCGCGCGGTCACAATTTCAGCAAAAAAATGACGTTCTGCAATTCACTCAAAAATTGTGCCTAACTGTTGCAAACGATCCCCTGAAAGGTTTTTCGGTGGAAACAGATGGGTTTTTATTATCGGAAACGGAATTAGCCCTCGACGTCTGAACAACTTTTTTTAAAAAAAACCCTAAGCCGCGCGGTCAGAATTTCAGAAAAAATCTGACGTTCTGCAATTCACTCAGAAATGGTGCCAAACTGTTGCGAACGATCCCCTGAAAGGTTTTTCGGTGGAAACAGATGGGTTTTTATCATCGGAAACGGAATTAGCCCTCGACGTCTGAACAACTTTTTTTTAAAAAAAACCCTAAGCCGCGCGGTCACAATTTCCGTAAAAATCTGACGTTTTGCAATTTACTCAAAAATTGTGCCTAACTGTGGCAAACGATCCCCTGAAAGGTTTTTCGGTGGAAACAGATGGGTTTTTATTATCGGAAACGGAATTAGCCCTCGACGTCTGAACAACTTTTTTTTTAAAAAAACCCTAAGCCGCGCGGTCACAATTTCAGCAAAAATCTGACGTTCTGCAATTCACTCAGAAATGGTGCCAAACTGTTGCAAACGATCCCCTGAAAGGTTTTTCGGTGGAAACAAATGGGTTTTTATCATCGGAAATTGAATTAGCCCTTGACGTCTGAACAACTTTTTTTTGAAAAAAACCCTAAGCCGCGCGGTCACAATTTCAGAAAAAATCTGAAGTTCTGCAATTCACTCAGAAATGGTGCCAAACTGTTGCGAACGATCCCCTGAAAGGTTTTTTGGTGGAAACAGATGGGTTTTTATCATCGGAAACAGAATTAGCCCTCGACGTCTGAACAAATTTTTTTTGGAAAAAACCCTAAGCCGCGCGGTCACAATTTCAGCAAAAATCTGACGTTCTGCAATTCACTCAGAAATGGTGCCAAACTGTTGCAAACGATCCCCTGAAAGGTTTTTCGGTGGAAACAGATGGGTTTTTATCATCGGAAAAAGAATTAGCCCTCGACATCTGAACAAGTTTTTTTTGAAAAAAACCCTAAGCCGTGCGGTCACAATTTCAGAAAAAATCTGACGTGCTGCAATTCACTCAGAAATGGTGCCAAACTGTTGCGAACGATCCCCTGAAAGGTTTTTATGTGGAAACAGATGGGTTTTTATCATCGGAAACGGAATTAGCCCTCGACGTCTGAACAACTTTTTTTTTAAAAAAAACCTAAGCCGCACGGTCACAATTTCAGCAAAAATCTGACGTTCTGCAATTCACTCAAAAATTGTGCCTAACTGTTGCAAACGATCCCCTGAAAGGTTTTTCGGTGGAAACAGATGGGTTTTTATCATCGGAAACGGAATTAGCCCTCGACGTCTGAACAACTTTTTTTTTAAAAAAACCCTAAGCCGCGCGGTCACAATTTCAGCAAAAATCTGACGTTCTGCAATTCACTCAGAAATGGTGCCAAACTGTTGCGAACGATCCCCTGAAAGGTTTTTCGGTGGAAACAGATGGGTTTTTATCATCGGAAACGGAATTAGCCCTCGACGTCTGAACAACTTTTTTTTAAAAAAAACCCTAAGCCGCGCGGTCACAATTTCAGCAAAAATATGACGTTCTGCAATTCACTCAAAAATTGTGCCTAACTGTTGCAAACGATCCCCTGAAAGGTTTTTCGGTGGAAACAGATGGGTTTTTATTATCGGAAACAGAATTAGCCCTCGACGTCTAAAGAACTTTTTTTAAAAAAAACCCCTAAGCCGCGCGGTCACAATTTCAGAAAAAATCTGACGTTCTGCAATTCTCTCAGAAATGGTGCCAAACTGTTGCGAACGATCCCCTGAAAGGTTTTTCGGTGGAAACAAATGGATTTTTATCATCGGAAATGGAATTATCCCGCGACGTCTGAACAACTTTTTTTTAAAAAAAACCCTAAGCCGCGCGGTCACAATTTCAGCAAAAATCTGACGTTCTGCAATTCTCTCAGAAATGGTGCCAAACTGTTGCAAACGATCCCCCGAAAGGTTTTTCGGTGGAAACAGATGGGTTTTTATCATCGGAAATGGAATTAGCCCTCGACGTCTGAACAACTTTTTTTTGAAAAAAACCCTAAGCCGCGCGGTCACAATTTCAGCAAAAATCTGACGTTCTGCAATTCACTCAGAAATGGTGCCAAACTGTTGCAAACGATCCCCTGAAAGGTTTTTCGTTGGAAACAGATGGGTTTTTATCATCGGAAATAGAATTAGCCCTCGACGTCTGAACAACTTTTTTTTGAAAAAAACCCTAAGCCGCGTGGTCACAATCTCAGAAAAAATCTGACGTTTTGCAATTCACTCAGAAATGGTGCCAACCTGTTCCAAACGATCCCCTGAAAGGTTTTTCGGTGGAAACAAATGGGTTTTTATCATCGGAAACAGAATTAGCCCTCGACCTCGGAACAACTTTTTTTGAAAAAAACCTAAGCCGCGCGGTCACAATTTCAGCAAAATTCTGAGGTTCTGCAATTCACTCAGAAATGGTGCCAAACTGTTGCAAACGATCCCCTGAAAGGTTTTTCGGTGGAAACAGATGGGTTTTTATCATCGGAAACGGATTTAGCCCTCGACGTCTGAACAACTTTTTTTTGAAAAAAACCTAAGCCGCGCGGTCACAATTTCAGCAAAAATCTGACGTTCTGCAATTCACTCAGAAATGGTGCCAAACTGTTGCGAACGATCCCCCGAAAGGTTTTTCGGTGGAAACAGATGGGTTTTTATCATCGGAAACAGAATTAGCCCTCGACGTCTAAACAATTTTTTTTAAAAAAAAACCCCTAAGCCGCGCGGTCACAATTTCAGAAAAAATCTGACGTTCTGCAATTCACTCAGAAATGGTGCCAAACTGTTGCAAACAATCCCCCGAAAGGTTTTTCGGTGGAAACAGATGGGTTTTTATCATCGGAAATTGAATTAGCCCAAGACGTCTGAACAACTTTTTCTTGAAAAAAACCTAAGCCGCGCGGTCACAATTTCAGCAAAAATCTGACGTTCTGCAATTCACTCAGAAATGGTGCCAAACTGCTGCGAACGATCCCCTGAAAGGTTTTTCGGTGGAAACAAATGGGTTTTTATCATCGGAAATGGAATTATCCCGCGACGTCTGAACAACTTTTTTTTGAAAAAAACCCTAAGCCGCGCGGTCACAATTTCAGAAAAAATCTGACGTTCTGCAATTCACTCAGAAATGGTGCCAAACTGTTGCAAACGATCCCCCGAAAGGTTTTTCGGTGGAAACAGATGGGTTTTTATCATCGGAAATGGAATTAGCCCTCGACGTCTCAACAACTTTTTTTTGAAAAAAACCCTAAGCCGCGCTGTCACTATTTCAGCAAAAATCTGACGTTCTGCAATTCACTCAGAAATGGTGCCAAACTGTTGCAAACGATCCCCTGAAAGGTTTTTCGGTGGAAACAGATGGGTTTTTACAATCGGAAATGGAATTAGCCCTCGACGTCTGAACAACTTTTTTTTGAAAAAAAACCCTAAGCCGCGCGGTCACAATTTCAGAAAAAAACTGACGTTCTGCAATTCACTCAGAAATGGTGCCAACCTGTTGCAAACGATCCCCTGAAAGGTTTTTCGGTGGAAACAAATGGGTTTTTATCATCGGAAACAGAATTAGCCCTCGACCTCGGAACAACTTTTTTTGAAAACAACCTAAGCCGCGCGGTCACAATTTCAGAAAAAATCTGACGTTTTGCAATTTACTCAAAAATTTTGCCTAACTGTGGCAAACGATCCCCTGAAAGGTTTTTCGGTGGAAACAGATGGGTTTTTATTATCGGAAACGGAATTAGCCCTCGACGTCTGAACAACTTTTTTTTAAAAAAAACCCTAAGCCGCGCGGTCACAATTTCAGCAAAAATCTGACGTTCTGCAATTCACTCAGAAATGGTGCCAAACTGTTGCAAACGATCCCCTGAAAGGTTTTTCGGTGGAAACAGATGGGTTTTTATCATCGGAAATTGAATTAGCCCTCGACGTCCGAACAACTTTTTTTTGAAAAAAACCTAAGCCGCGCGGTCACAATTTCAGCAAAAATCTGACGTTCTGCAATTCACTCAGAAATGGTGCCAAACTGTTGCGAACGATCCCCTGAAAGGTTTTTGGGTGGAAACAGATGGGTTTTTATCATCGGAAACAGAATTAGCCCTCGACGTCTAAACAAATTTTTTTTAAAAAAAACCCCTAAGCCGCGCGGTCACAATTTCAGAAAAAATCTGACGTTCTGCAATTCACTCAGAAATGGTGCCAAACTGTTGCAAACGATCCCCCGAAAGTTTTTTCGGTGGAAACAGATGGGTTTTTATCATCGGAAACGGAATTAGCCCTCGACGTCTGAACAACTTTTTTTTGAAAAAAACCCTAAGCTGCTCGGTCAAAATTTCAGAAAAAAAATCTGACGTTCTGCAATTCACTCAGAAATGGTGCCAAACTGTTGCGAATGATCCCCTGAAAGGTTTTTCGGTGGAAACAGATGGGTTTTTATCATCGGAAACAGAATTAGCCCTCGACGTCTGAACAATTTTTTTTTGAAAAAAACCCTAAGCCGCGTGGTCACAATTTCAGCAAAAATCTGACGTTCTGCAGTTTACTCAGAAATGGTGCCAAACTGTTGCAAACGATCCCCTGAAAGGTTTTTCGGTGGAAACAGATGGGTTTTTATCATCAGAAACGGAATTAGCCCTCGACGTCTGAACAACTTTTTTTTGAAAAAAACCTAAGCCGCGCGGTCACAATTTCAGCAAAAATCTGACGTTCTGCAATTCACTCAGAAATAGTGCCAAACTGTTGCGAACGATCCCCTGAAAGGTTTTTCGGTGGAAACAGAATGGGTTTTTATCATCGGAAACGGAATTAACCCTCGACGTCTGAACAACTTTTTTTTGAAAAAAACCCTAAGCCGCGCGGTCACAATTTCAGCAACAATCTGATGTTCTGCCATTCACTCAGAAATGGTGCCAAACTGTTGCAAACGATCCCCTGAAAGGTTTTTCGGTGGAAACAGATGGGTTTTTATCATCGGAAAAAGAATTAGCCCTCGACCTCTGAACAAGTTTTTTTTGAAAAAAACCCTAAGCCGCGGGGTCACAATTTCAGTAAAAATCTGACGTTCTGCAATTCTCTCAGAAATGGTGCCAAACTGTTGCGAACGATCCCCTGAAAGGTTTTTTGGTGGAAACAGATGGGTTTTTATCATCGGAAACAGAATTAGCCCTCGACGTCTGAACAATTTTTTTTTGAAAAAAACCCTAAGCCACGCGGTCACAATTTCAGCAAAAATCTGACGTTCTGCAATTCTCTCAGAAATGGTGCCAAACTGTTGCGAACGATCCCCTGAAAGGTTTTTCGGTGGAAACAGATGGGTTTTTATCATCGGAAACGGAATTAGCCCTCGACGTCTGAACAACTTTTTTTTTTTAAAAAAAACCCTAAGCCGCGCGGTCACAATTTCAGAAAAAATCTGACGTTCTGCAATTCTCTCAGAAATGGTGCCAAACTGTTGCGAACGATCCCCTGAAAGGTTTTTCGGTGGAAACAGATGGGTTTTTATCATCGGAAACGGAATTAGCCCTCGACGTCTGAACAACTTTTTTTTGAAAAAAACCCTAAGCCGCGCGGTCACAATTTCAGCAAAAATCTGACGTTCTGCAATTCACTCAGAAATGGTGCCAAACTGTTGCAAACGATCCCCCGAAAGTTTTTTCGGTGGAAACAGATGGGTTTTTATCATCGGAAACGGAATTAGCCCTCGACGTCTGAACAACTTTTTTTTTAAAAAAACCCTAAGCTGCTCGGTCAAAATTTCAGAAAAAAATCTGACGTTCTGCAATTCACTCAGAAATGGTGCCAAACTGTTGCGAATGATCCCCTGAAAGGTTTTTCGGTGGAAACAGATGGGTTTTTATCATCGGAAACAGAATTAGCCCTCGACGTCTGAACAATTTTTTTTTGAAGAAAACCCTAAGCCGCGTGGTCACAATTTCAGCAAAAATCTGACGTTCTGCAGTTCACTCAGAAATGGTGCCAAACTGTTGCAAACGATCCCCTGAAAGGTTTTTCGGTGGAAACAGATGGGTTTTTATCATCGGAAAGGGAATTAGCCCTCGACGTCTGAACAACTTTTTTTTGAAAAAAACCCTAAGCCGCGCGGTCACAATTTCAGCAAAAATCTGACGTTCTGCAATTCACTCAAAAATTGTGCCTAACAGTTGCAAACGATCCCCTGAAAGGTTTTTCGGTGGAAACAGATGGGTTTTTATCATCGGAAACGGAATTAGCCCTCGACGTCTGAACAACTTTTTTTTAAAAAAAAACCCTAAGCCGCGCGGCCACAATTTCAGAAAAAATCTGACGTTCTGCAATTCACTCAGAAATGGTGCCAAACTGTTGCGAACGATCCCCTGAAAGGTTTTTCGGTGGAAACAAATGGGTTTTTATCATCGGAAACAGAATTAGCCCTCGACCTCGGAACAACTTTTTTTGAAAAAAACCTAATCCGCGCGGTCACAATTTCAGAAAAAATCTGACGTTTTGCAATTTACTCAAAAATTTTGCCTAACTGTGGCAAACGATCCCCTGAAAGGTTTTTCGGTGGAAACAGATGGGTTTTTATTATCGGAAACGGAATTAGCCCTCGACGTCTGAAGAACTTTTTTTTTAAAAAAACCCTAAGCCGCGCGGTCACAATTTCAGCAAAAATCTGAGGTTCTGCAATTCACTCAGAAATGGTGCCAAACTGTTGCAAACGATCCCCTGAAAGGTTTTTCGGTGGAAACAGATGGGTTTTTATCATCGGAAATTAAATTAGCCCTCGACGTCCGAACAACTTTTTTTTGAAAAAAACCTAAGCCACGCGGTCACAATTTCAGAAAAAATCTGACGTTCTGCAATTCACTCAGAAATGGTGCCAAACTGTTGCGAACGATCCCCTGAAAGGTTTTTGGGTGGAAACAGATGGGTTTTTATCATCGGAAACAGAATTAGCCCTCGACGTCTAAACAAATTTTTTTTTGAAAAAAACCCTAAGCCGCGCGGTCACAATTTCAGAAAAAATCTGACGTTCTGCAATTCACTCAGAAATGGTGCCAAACTGTTGCAAACGATCCCCCGAAAGTTTTTTCGGTGGAAACAGATGGGTTTTTATCATCGGAAACGGAATTAGCCCTCGACGTCTGAACAACTTTTTTTTGAAAAAAACCCTAAGCCGCGCGGTCAAAATTTCAGAAAAAAATCTGACGTTCTGCAATTCACTCAAAAATTGTGCCTAACTGTTGCAAACGATCCCCTGAAAGGCTTTTCAGTGGAAACAGATGGGTTTTTATCATCGGAATCGGAATTAGCCATCGACGTCTGAACAACTTTTTTTTAAAAAAAACCCTAAGCCGCGCGGTCACAATTTCAGTAAAAATCTGACGTTCTGCAATTCTCTCAGAAATGGTGCCAAACTGTTGCGAACGATCCCCTGAAAGGTTTTTTGGTGGAAACAGATGGGTTTTTATCATCGGAAACAGAATTAGCCCTCGACGTCTGAAAAATTTTTTTTTGAAAAAAACCCTAAGCCGCGCGGTCACAATTTCAGCAAAAATCTGACGTTCTGCAATTCTCTCAGAAATGGTGCCAAACTGTTGCGAACGATCCCCTGAAAGGTTTTTCGGTGGAAACAGATGGGTTTTTATCATCGGAAACGGAATTAGCCCTCGACGTCTGAACAACTTTTTTTAAAAAAAAACCCTAAGCCGCGCGGTCACAATTTCAGAAAAAATCTGACGTTCTGCAATTCTCTCAGAAATGGTGCCAAACTGTTGCGAACGATCCCCTGAAAGGTTTTTCGGTGGAAACAAATGGGTTTTTATCATCGGAAATGGAATTATCCCGCGACGTCTGAACAACTTTTTTTAAAAAAAACCCTAAGCCGCGCGGTCACAATTTCAGCAAAAATCTGACGTTCTGCAATTCACTCAGAAATGGTTGCAAACTGTTGCAAACGATCCCCCGAAAGGTTTTTCGGTGGAAACAGATGGGTTTTTATCATCGGAAATGGAATTAGCCCTCGACGTCTGAACAACTTTTTTTTGAAAAAAACCCTAAGCCGCGTGGTCACAATTTCAGCAAAAATCTGACGTTCTGCAATTCACTCAAAAATTGTGCCAAACTGTTGCAAACGATCCCCTGAAAGGTTTTTCGGTGGAAACAGATGGGTTTTTATCATCGGAAATAGAATTAGCCCTCGACGTCTGAACAACTTTTTTTTGAAAAAAACCCTAAGCCGCGCGGTCACAATTTCAGCAAAAATCTGACGTTCTGCAATTCACTCAGAAATGGTGCCAAACTGTTGCAAACGATCCCCTGAAAGGTTTTTCGGTGGAAACAGATGGGTTTTTATCATCGGAAATGGAATTAGCCCTCGACGTCTGAACAACTTTTTTTTGAAAAAAACCCTAAGCCGCACGGTCACAATCTCAGAAAAAATCTGACGTTTTGCAATTCACTCAGAAATGGTGCCAACCTGTTCCAAACGATCCCCTGAAAGGTTTTTCGGTGGAAACAAATGGGTTTTTATCATCGGAAATGGAATTAGCCCTCGACGTCTGAACAACTTTTTTTTTAAAAAAACCCTAAGCCGCGCGGTCACAATTTCAGAAAAAATCTGACGTTCTGCAATTCTCTCAGAAATGGTGCCAAACAGTTGAGAACGATCCCCTGAAAGGTTTTTCGGTGGAAACAAATGGGTTTTTATCATCGGAAATGGAATTATCCCACAACGTCTGAACAACTTTTTTTTAAAAAAAACCCTAAGCCGCGCGGTCACAATTTCAGCAAAAATCTGACGTTCTGCAATTCACTCAGAAATGGTGCCAAACTGTTGCAAACGATACCCCGAAAGGTTTTTCGGTGGAAACAGATGGGTTTTTATCATCGGAAATGGAATTAGCCCTCGACGTCTGAACAACTTTTTTTTGAAAAAAACCCTAAGCCGCGTGGTCACAATTTCAGAAAAAATCTGACGTTCTGCAATTCACTCAGAAATGGTGCCAAACTGTTGCAAACAATCCCCCGAAAGGTTTTTCGGTGGAAACAGATGGGTTTTTATCATCGGAAATTGAATTAGCCCAAGACGTCTGAACAACTTTTTCTTGAAAAAAACCTAAGCCGCGCGGTCACAATTTCAGCAAAAATCTGACGTTCTGCAATTCACTCAGAAATGGTGCCAAACTGCTGCGAACGATCCCCTGAAAGGTTTTTCGGTGGAAACAAATGGGTTTTTATCATCGGAAATGGAATTATCCCGCGACGTCTGAACAACATTTTTTTGAAAAAAACCCTAAGCCGCGCGGTCACAATTTCAGAAAAAATCTGACGTTCTGCAATTCACTCAGAAATGGTGCCAAACTGTTGCAAACGATCCCCCGAAAGGTTTTTCGGTGGAAACAGATGGGTTTTTATCATCGGAAATGGAATTAGCCCTCGACGTCTCAACAACTTTTTTTTGAAAAAAACCCTAAGCCGCGCTGTCACTATTTCAGCAAAAATCTGACGTTCTGCAATTCACTCAGAAATGGTGCCAAACTGTTGCAAACGATCCCCTGAAAGGTTTTTCGGTGGAAACAGATGGGTTTTTACAATCGGAAATGGAATTAGCCCTCGACGTCTGAACAACTTTTTTTTTGAAAAAAACCCCTAAGCCGCGCGGTCACAATTTCAGAAAAAAACTGACGTTCTGCAATTCACTCAGAAATGGTGCCAACCTGTTGCAAACGATCCCCTGAAAGGTTTTTCGGTGGAAACAAATGGGTTTTTATCATCGGAAACAGAATTAGCCCTCGACCTCGGAACAACTTTTTTTGAAAACAACCTAAGCCGCGCGGTCACAATTTCAGAAAAAATCTGACGTTTTGCAATTTACTCAAAAATTGTGCCTAACTGTGGCAAACGATCCCCTGAAAGGTTTTTCGGTGGAAACAGATGGGTTTTTATTATCGGAAACGGAATTAGCCCTCGACGTCTGAACAACTTTTTTTAAAAAAAAACCCTAAGCCGCGCGGTCACAATTTCAGCAAAAATCTGACGTTCTGCAATTCACTCAGAAATGGTGCCAAACTGTTGCAAACGATCCCCTGAAAGGTTTTTCGGTGGAAACAGATGGGTTTTTATCATCGGAAATTGAATTAGCCCTCGACGTCCGAACAACTTTTTTTTGAAAAAAACCTAAGCCGCGCGGTCACAATTTCAGCAAAAATCTGACGTTCTGCAATTCACTCAGAAATGGTGCCAAACTGTTGCGAACGATCCCCTGAAAGGTTTTTGGGTGGAAACAGATGGGTTTTTATCATCGGAAACAGAATTAGCCCTCGACGTCTAAACAAATTTTTTTTGAAAAAAACCCTAAGCTGCTCGGTCAAAATTTCAGAAAAAAAATCTGACGTTCTGCAATTCACTCAGAAATGGTGCCAAACTGTTGCGAATGATCCCCTGAAAGGTTTTTCGGTGGAAACAGATGGGTTTTTATCATCGGAAACAGAATTAGCCCTCGACGTCTGAACAATTTTTTTTTGAAAAAAACCCTAAGCCGCGTGGTCACAATTTCAGCAAAAATCTGACGTTCTGCAGTTCACTCAGAAATGGTGCCAAACTGTTGCAAACGATCCCCTGAAAGGTTTTTCGGTGGAAACAGATGGGTTTTTATCATCGGAAACGGAATTAGCCCTCGACGTCTGAACAACTTTTTTTTGAAAAAAACCTAAGCCGCGCGGTCACAATTTCAGCAAAAATCTGATGTTCTGCAATTCACTCAGAAATAGTGCCAAACTGTTGCGAACGATCCCCTGAAAGGTTTTTCGGTGGAAACAGAATGGGTTTTTATCATCGGAAAAAGAATTAGCCCTCGACGTCTGAACAACTTTTTTTTGAAAAAAACCCTAAGCTGCGCGGTCACAATTTCAGCAAAAATCTGATGTTCTGCCATTCACTCAGAAATGGTGCCAAACTGTTGCAAACGATCCCCTGAAAGGTTTTTCGGTGGAAACAGATGGGTTTTTATCATCGGAAAAAGAATTAGCCCTCGACCTCTGAACAAGTTTTTTTTTGAAAAAAACCCTAAGCCGCGCGGTCACAATTTCAGCAAAAATCTGACGTTCTGCAATTCACTCAGAAATGGTGCCAAACTGTTGCGAACGATCCCCTGAAAGGTTTTTCGGTGGAAACAGATGGGTTTTTATCATCGGAAACGGAATTAGCCCTCGACGTCTGAACAACTTTTTTTAAAAAAAAACCCCTAAGCCGCGGGGTCACAATTTCAGTAAAAATCTGACGTTCTGCAATTCTCTCAGAAATGGTGCCAAACTGTTGCGAACGATCCCCTGAAAGGTTTTTTGGTGGAAACAGATGGGTTTTTATCATCGGAAACAGAATTAGCCCTCGACGTCTGAACAATTTTTTTTTGAAAAAAAACCCTAAGCCACGCGGTCACAATTTCAGCAAAAATCTGACGTTCTGCAATTCTCTCAGAAATGGTGCCAAACTGTTGCGAACGATCCCCTGAAAGGTTTTTCGGTGGAAACAGATGGGTTTTTATCATCGGAAACGGAATTAGCCCTCGACGTCTGAACAACTTTTTTTAAAAAAAAAAAACCCTAAGCCGCGCGGTCACAATTTCAGAAAAAATCTGACGTTCTGCAATTCTCTCAGAAATGGTGCCAAACTGTTGCGAACGATCCCCTGAAAGGTTTTTCGGTGGAAACAGATGGGTTTTTATCATCGGAAATGGAATTAGCCCTCGACGTCTGAACAACTTTTTTTTGAAAAAAACCCTAAGCCGCGCGGTCACAATTTCAGCAAAAATCTGACGTTCTGCAATTCACTCAAAATTTGTGCCAAACTGTTGCAAACGATCCCCTGAAAGGTTTTTCGGTGGAAACAGATGGGTTTTTATCATCGGAAATAGAATTAGCCCTCGACGTCTGAACAACTTTTTTTTGAAAAAAAACCTAAGCCGCGCGGTCACAATTTCAGCAAAAATCTGACGTTCTGCAATTCACTCAGAAATGGTGCCAAACTGTTGCAAACGATCCCCTGAAAGGTTTTTCGGTGGAAACAGATGGGTTTTTATCATCGGAAATGGAATTAGCCCTCGACGTCCGAACAACTTTTTTTTGAAAAAAACCTAAGCCGCGCGGTCACAATTTCAGCAAAAATCTGACGTTCTGCAATTCACTCAGAAATGGTGCCAAACTGTTGCGAACGATCCCCTGAAAGGTTTTTGGGTGGAAACAGATGGGTTTTTATCATCGGAAACAGAATTAGCCCTCGACGTCTAAACAAATTTTTTTTGAAAAAAACCCTAAGCTGCTCGGTCAAAATTTCAGAAAAAAAATCTGACGTTCTGCAATTCACTCAGAAATGGTGCCAAACTGTTGCGAATGATCCCCTGAAAGGTTTTTCGGTGGAAACAGATGGGTTTTTATCATCGGAAACAGAATTAGCCCTCGACGTCTGAACAATTTTTTTTTGAAAAAAACCCTAAGCAGCGCGGTCACAATTTCAGCAAAAATCTGACGTTCTGCAATTCTCTCAGAAATGGTGCCAAACTGTTGCGAACGATCCCCTGAAAGGTTTTTTGGTGGAAACAGATGGGTTTTTATCATCGGAAACAGAATTAGCCCTCGACGTCTGAACAATTTTTTTTTGAAAAAAACCCTAAGCCACGCGGTCACAATTTCAGCAAAAATCTGACGTTCTGCAATTCTCTCAGAAATGGTGCCAAACTGTTGTGAACGATCCCCTGAAAGGTTTTTCGGTGGAAACAGATGGGTTTTTATCATCGGAAACGGAATTAGCCCTCGACGTCTGAACAACTTTTTTTAAAAAAAAAAAAACCCTAAGCCGCGCGGTCACAATTTCAGAAAAAATCTGACGTTCTGCAATTCTCTCAGAAATGGTGCCAAACTGTTGCGAACGATCCCCTGAAAGGTTTTTCGGTGGAAACAGATGGGTTTTTATCATCGGAAATGGAATTAGCCCTCGACGTCTGAACAACTTTTTTTTGAAAAAAACCCTAAGCCGCGCGGTCACAATTTCAGCAAAAATCTGACGTTCGGCAATTCACTCAAAAATTGTGCCAAACTGTTGCAAACGATCCCCTGAAAGGTTTTTCGGTGGAAACAGATGGGTTTTTATCATCGGAAATTAAATTAGCCCTCGACGTCCGAACAACTTTTTTTTGAAAAAAACCTAAGCCACGCGGTCACAATTTCAGAAAAAATCTGACGTTCTGCAATTCACTCAGAAATGGTGCCAAACTGTTGCGAACGATCCCCTGAAAGGTTTTTGGGTGGAAACAGATGGGTTTTTATCATCGGAAACAGAATTAGCCCTCGACGTCTAAACAAATTTTTTTTTGAAAAAAACCCTAAGCCGCGCGGTCACAATTTCTGAAAAAATCTGACGTTCTGCAATTCACTCAGAAATGGTGCCAAACTGTTGCAAACGATCCCCCGAAAGTTTTTTCGGTGGAAACAGATGGGTTTTTATCATCGGAAACGGAATTAGCCCTCGACGTCTGAACAACTTTTTTTTGAAAAAAACCCTAAGCCGCGCGGTCAAAATTTCAGAAAAAAATCTGACGTTCTGCAATTCACTCAAAAATTGTGCCTAACTGTTGCAAACGATCCCCTGAAAGGCTTTTCAGTGGAAACAGATGGGTTTTTATCATCGGAATCGGAATTAGCCATCGACGTCTGAACAACTTTTTTTTAAAAAAAACCCTAAGCCGCGCGGTCACAATTTCAGTAAAAATCTGACGTTCTGCAATTCTCTCAGAAATGGTGCCAAACTGTTGCGAACGATCCCCTGAAAGGTTTTTTGGTGGAAACAGATGGGTTTTTATCATCGGAAACAGAATTAGCCCTCGACGTCTGAAAAATTTTTTTTTGAAAAAAACCCTAAGCCGCGCGGTCACAATTTCAGCAAAAATCTGACGTTCTGCAATTCTCTCAGAAATGGTGCCAAACTGTTGCGAACGATCCCCTGAAAGGTTTTTCGGTGGAAACAGATGGGTTTTTATCATCGGAAACGGAATTAGCCCTCGACGTCTGAACAACTTTTTTTAAAAAAAAACCCTAAGCCGCGCGGTCACAATTTCAGAAAAAATCTGACGTTCTGCAATTCTCTCAGAAATGGTGACAAACTGTTGCGAACGATCCCCTGAAAGGTTTTTCGGTGGAAACAAATGGGTTTTTATCATCGGAAATGGAATTATCCCGCGACGTCTGAACAACTTTTTTTAAAAAAAACCCTAAGCCGCGCGGTCACAATTTCAGCAAAAATCTGACGTTCTGCAATTCACTCAGAAATGGTTGCAAACTGTTGCAAACGATCCCCCGAAAGGTTTTTCGGTGGAAACAGATGGGTTTTTATCATCGGAAATGGAATTAGCCCTCGACGTCTGAACAACTTTTTTTTGAAAAAAACCCTAAGCCGCGCGGTCACAATTTCAGCAAAAATCTGACGTTCTGCAATTCACTCAAAAATTGTGCCAAACTGTTGCAAACGATCCCCTGAAAGGTTTTTCGGTGGAAACAGATGGGTTTTTATCATCGGAAATAGAATTAGCCCTCGACGTCTGAACAACTTTTTTTTGAAAAAAACCCTAAGCCGCGCGGTCACAATTTCAGCAAAAATCTGACGTTCTGCAATTCACTCAGAAATGGTGCCAAACTGTTGCAAACGATCCCCTGAAAGGTTTTTCGGTGGAAACAGATGGGTTTTTATCATCGGAAATGGAATTAGCCCTCGACGTCTGAACAACTTTTTTTTGAAAAAAACCCTAAGCCGCACGGTCACAATCTCAGAAAAAATCTGACGTTTTGCAATTCACTCAGAAATGGTGCCAACCTGTTCCAAACGATCCCCTGAAAGGTTTTTCGGTGGAAACAAATGGGTTTTTATCATCGGAAATGGAATTAGCCCTCGACGTCTGAACAACTTTTTTTTTAAAAAAACCCTAAGCCGCGCGGTCACAATTTCAGAAAAAATCTGACGTTCTGCAATTCTCTCAGAAATGGTGCCAAACAGTTGAGAACGATCCCCTGAAAGGTTTTTCGGTGGAAACAAATGGGTTTTTATCATCGGAAATGGAATTATCCCACAACGTCTGAACAACTTTTTTTAAAAAAAAACCCTAAGCCGCGCGGTCACAATTTCAGCAAAAATCTGACGTTCTGCAATTCACTCAGAAATGGTGCCAAACTGTTGCAAACGATACCCCGAAAGGTTTTTCGGTGGAAACAGATGGGTTTTTATCATCGGAAATGGAATTAGCCCTCGACGTCTGAACAACTTTTTTTTGAAAAAAACCCTAAGCCGCGTGGTCACAATTTCAGAAAAAATCTGACGTTCTGCAATTCACTCAGAAATGGTGCCAAACTGTTGCAAACAATCCCCCGAAAGGTTTTTCGGTGGAAACAGATGGGTTTTTATCATCGGAAATTGAATTAGCCCAAGACGTCTGAACAACTTTTTCTTGAAAAAAACCTAAGCCGCGCGGTCACAATTTCAGCAAAAATCTGACGTTCTGCAATTCACTCAGAAATGGTGCCAAACTGCTGCGAACGATCCCCTGAAAGGTTTTTCGGTGGAAACAAATGGGTTTTTATCATCGGAAATGGAATTATCCCGCGACGTCTGAACAACATTTTTTTGAAAAAAACCCTAAGCCGCGCGGTCACAATTTCAGAAAAAATCTGACGTTCTGCAATTCACTCAGAAATGGTGCCAAACTGTTGCAAACGATCCCCCGAAAGGTTTTTCGGTGGAAACAGATGGGTTTTTATCATCGGAAATGGAATTAGCCCTCGACGTCTCAACAACTTTTTTTTGAAAAAAACCCTAAGCCGCGCTGTCACTATTTCAGCAAAAATCTGACGTTCTGCAATTCACTCAGAAATGGTGCCAAACTGTTGCAAACGATCCCCTGAAAGGTTTTTCGGTGGAAACAGATGGGTTTTTACAATCGGAAATGGAATTAGCCCTCGACGTCTGAACAACTTTTTTTTTGAAAAAAACCCCTAAGCCGCGCGGTCACAATTTCAGAAAAAAACTGACGTTCTGCAATTCACTCAGAAATGGTGCCAACCTGTTGCAAACGATCCCCTGAAAGGTTTTTCGGTGGAAACAAATGGGTTTTTATCATCGGAAACAGAATTAGCCCTCGACCTCGGAACAACTTTTTTTGAAAACAACCTAAGCCGCGCGGTCACAATTTCAGAAAAAATCTGACGTTTTGCAATTTACTCAAAAATTGTGCCTAACTGTGGCAAACGATCCCCTGAAAGGTTTTTCGGTGGAAACAGATGGGTTTTTATTATCGGAAACGGAATTAGCCCTCGACGTCTGAACAACTTTTTTTTAAAAAAAACCCTAAGCCGCGCGGTCACAATTTCAGCAAAAATCTGACGTTCTGCAATTCACTCAGAAATGGTGCCAAACTGTTGCAAACGATCCCCTGAAAGGTTTTTCGGTGGAAACAGATGGGTTTTTATCATCGGAAATTGAATTAGCCCTCGACGTCCGAACAACTTTTTTTTGAAAAAAACCTAAGCCGCGCGGTCACAATTTCAGCAAAAATCTGACGTTCTGCAATTCACTCAGAAATGGTGCCAAACTGTTGCGAACGATCCCCTGAAAGGTTTTTGGGTGGAAACAGATGGGTTTTTATCATCGGAAACAGAATTAGCCCTCGACGTCTAAACAAATTTTTTTTGAAAAAAACCCTAAGCTGCTCGGTCAAAATTTCAGAAAAAAAATCTGACGTTCTGCAATTCACTCAGAAATGGTGCCAAACTGTTGCGAATGATCCCCTGAAAGGTTTTTCGGTGGAAACAGATGGGTTTTTATCATCGGAAACAGAATTAGCCCTCGACGTCTGAACAATTTTTTTTTGAAAAAAACCCTAAGCCGCGTGGTCACAATTTCAGCAAAAATCTGACGTTCTGCAGTTCACTCAGAAATGGTGCCAAACTGTTGCAAACGATCCCCTGAAAGGTTTTTCGGTGGAAACAGATGGGTTTTTATCATCGGAAACGGAATTAGCCCTCGACGTCTGAACAACTTTTTTTTGAAAAAAACCTAAGCCGCGCGGTCACAATTTCAGCAAAAATCTGATGTTCTGCAATTCACTCAGAAATAGTGCCAAACTGTTGCGAACGATCCCCTGAAAGGTTTTTCGGTGGAAACAGAATGGGTTTTTATCATCGGAAAAAGAATTAGCCCTCGACGTCTGAACAACTTTTTTTTGAAAAAAACCCTAAGCTGCGCGGTCACAATTTCAGCAAAAATCTGATGTTCTGCCATTCACTCAGAAATGGTGCCAAACTGTTGCAAACGATCCCCTGAAAGGTTTTTCGGTGGAAACAGATGGGTTTTTATCATCGGAAAAAGAATTAGCCCTCGACCTCTGAACAAGTTTTTTTTTGAAAAAAACCCTAAGCCGCGCGGTCACAATTTCAGCAAAAATCTGACGTTCTGCAATTCACTCAGAAATGGTGCCAAACTGTTGCGAACGATCCCCTGAAAGGTTTTTCGGTGGAAACAGATGGGTTTTTATCATCGGAAACGGAATTAGCCCTCGACGTCTGAACAACTTTTTTTAAAAAAAAACCCCTAAGCCGCGGGGTCACAATTTCAGTAAAAATCTGACGTTCTGCAATTCTCTCAGAAATGGTGCCAAACTGTTGCGAACGATCCCCTGAAAGGTTTTTTGGTGGAAACAGATGGGTTTTTATCATCGGAAACAGAATTAGCCCTCGACGTCTGAACAATTTTTTTTTGAAAAAAAACCCTAAGCCACGCGGTCACAATTTCAGCAAAAATCTGACGTTCTGCAATTCTCTCAGAAATGGTGCCAAACTGTTGCGAACGATCCCCTGAAAGGTTTTTCGGTGGAAACAGATGGGTTTTTATCATCGGAAACGGAATTAGCCCTCGACGTCTGAACAACTTTTTTTAAAAAAAAAAAACCCTAAGCCGCGCGGTCACAATTTCAGAAAAAATCTGACGTTCTGCAATTCTCTCAGAAATGGTGCCAAACTGTTGCGAACGATCCCCTGAAAGGTTTTTCGGTGGAAACAGATGGGTTTTTATCATCGGAAATGGAATTAGCCCTCGACGTCTGAACAACTTTTTTTTGAAAAAAACCCTAAGCCGCGCGGTCACAATTTCAGCAAAAATCTGACGTTCTGCAATTCACTCAAAATTTGTGCCAAACTGTTGCAAACGATCCCCTGAAAGGTTTTTCGGTGGAAACAGATGGGTTTTTATCATCGGAAATAGAATTAGCCCTCGACGTCTGAACAACTTTTTTTTGAAAAAAACCCTAAGCCGCGCGGTCACAATTTCAGCAAAAATCTGACGTTCTGCAATTCACTCAGAAATGGTGCCAAACTGTTGCAAACGATCCCCTGAAAGGTTTTTCGGTGGAAACAGATGGGTTTTTATCATCGGAAATGGAATTAGCCCTCGACGTCCGAACAACTTTTTTTTGAAAAAAACCTAAGCCGCGCGGTCACAATTTCAGCAAAAATCTGACGTTCTGCAATTCACTCAGAAATGGTGCCAAACTGTTGCGAACGATCCCCTGAAAGGTTTTTGGGTGGAAACAGATGGGTTTTTATCATCGGAAACAGAATTAGCCCTCGACGTCTAAACAAATTTTTTTTGAAAAAAACCCTAAGCTGCTCGGTCAAAATTTCAGAAAAAAAATCTGACGTTCTGCAATTCACTCAGAAATGGTGCCAAACTGTTGCGAATGATCCCCTGAAAGGTTTTTCGGTGGAAACAGATGGGTTTTTATCATCGGAAACAGAATTAGCCCTCGACGTCTGAACAATTTTTTTTTGAAAAAAACCCTAAGCAGCGCGGTCACAATTTCAGCAAAAATCTGACGTTCTGCAATTCTCTCAGAAATGGTGCCAAACTGTTGCGAACGATCCCCTGAAAGGTTTTTTGGTGGAAACAGATGGGTTTTTATCATCGGAAACAGAATTAGCCCTCGACGTCTGAACAATTTTTTTTTGAAAAAAACCCTAAGCCACGCGGTCACAATTTCAGCAAAAATCTGACGTTCTGCAATTCTCTCAGAAATGGTGCCAAACTGTTGTGAACGATCCCCTGAAAGGTTTTTCGGTGGAAACAGATGGGTTTTTATCATCGGAAACGGAATTAGCCCTCGACGTCTGAACAACTTTTTTTAAAAAAAAAAAAACCCTAAGCCGCGCGGTCACAATTTCAGAAAAAATCTGACGTTCTGCAATTCTCTCAGAAATGGTGCCAAACTGTTGCGAACGATCCCCTGAAAGGTTTTTCGGTGGAAACAGATGGGTTTTTATCATCGGAAATGGAATTAGCCCTCGACGTCTGAACAACTTTTTTTTGAAAAAAACCCTAAGCCGCGCGGTCACAATTTCAGCAAAAATCTGACGTTCGGCAATTCACTCAAAAATTGTGCCAAACTGTTGCAAACGATCCCCTGAAAGGTTTTTCGGTGGAAACAGATGGGTTTTTATCATCGGAAATAGAATTAGCCCTCGACGTCTGAACAACTTTTTTTTGAAAAAAACCCTAAGCCGCGCGGTCACAATTTCAGCAAAAATCTGACGTTCTGCAATTCACTCAGAAATGGTGCCAAACTGTTGCAAACGATCCCCTGAAAGGTTTTTCGGTGGAAACAGATGGGTTTTTATCATCGGAAATGGAATTAGCCCTCGACGTCCGAACAACTTTTTTTTGAAAAAAACCTAAGCCGCGCGGTCACAATTTCAGCAAAAATCTGACGTTCTGCAATTCACTCAGAAATGGTGCCAAACTGTTGCGAACGATCCCCTGAAAGGTTTTTGGGTGGAAACAGATGGGTTTTTATCATCGGAAACAGAATTAGCCCTCGACGTCTAAACAAATTTTTTTTGAAAAAAACCCTAAGCTGCTCGGTCAAAATTTCAGAAAAAAAATCTGACGTTCTGCAATTCACTCAGAAATGGTGCCAAACTGTTGCGAATGATCCCCTGAAAGGTTTTTCGGTGGAAACAGATGGGTTTTTATCATCGGAAACAGAATTAGCCCTCGACGTCTGAACAATTTTTTTTTGAAAAAAACCCTAAGCCGCGTGGTCACAATTTCAGCAAAAATCTGACGTTCTGCAGTTCACTCAGAAATGGTGCCAAACTGTTGCAAACGATCCCCTGAAAGGTTTTTCGGTGGAAACAGATGGGTTTTTATCATCGGAAACGGAATTAGCCCTCGACGTCTGAACAACTTTTTTTTGAAAAAAACCTAAGCCGCGCGGTCACAATTTCAGCAAAAATCTGACGTTCTGCAATTCACTCAGAAATAGTGCCAAACTGTTGCGAACGATCCCCTGAAAGGTTTTTCGGTGGAAACAGAATGGGTTTTTATCATCGGAAACGGAATTAACCCTCGACGTCTGAACAACTTTTTTTTGAAAAAAACCCTAAGCCGCGCGGTCACAATTTCAGCAAAAATCTGATGTTCTGCCATTCACTCAGAAATGGTGCCAAACTGTTGCGAATGATCCCCTGAAAGGTTTTTGGTGGAAACAGATGGGTTTTTATCATCGGAAACAGAATTAGCCCTCGACGTCTGAACAATTTTTTTTTGAAAAAAACCCTAAGCCGCGCGGTCACAATTTCAGCAGAAATCTGATGTTCTGCCATTCACTCAGAAATGGTGCCAAACTGTTGCAAACGATCCCCTGAAAGGTTTTTCGGTGGAAACAGATGGGTTTTTATCATCGGAAAAATAATTAGCCCTCGAACTCTGAACAAGTTTTTTTTGAAAAAAACCCTAAGCCGCGCGGTCACAATTTCAGCAAAAATCTGACGTTCTGCAATTCACTCAGAAATGGTGCCAAACTGTTGCGAACGATCCCCTGAAAGGTTTTTGGGTGGAAACAGATGGGTTTTTATCATCGGAAACAGAATTAGCCCTCGACGTCTAAACAAATTTTTTTTAAAAAAAACCCCTAAGCCGCGCGGTCACAATTTCAGAAAAAATCTGACGTTCTGCAATTCACTCAGAAATGGTGCCAAACTGTTGCAAACGATCCCCCGAAAGTTTTTTCGGTGGAAACAGATGGGTTTTTATCATCGGAAAAAGAATTAGCCCTCGACCTCTGAACAAGTTTTTTTTGAAAAAAACCCTAAGCCGCGCGGTCACAATTTCAGTAAAAATCTGACGTTCTGCAATTCACTCAGAAATGGTGCCAAACTGTTGCGAACGATCCCCTGAAAGGTTTTTTGGTGGAAACAGATGGGTTTTTATCATCAGAAACAGAATAAGCCCTCGACGTCTGAACAATTTTTTTTGAAAAAAACCCTAAGCCGCGCGGTCACAATTTCAGCAAAAATCTGAGGTTCTGCAATTCACTCAGAAATGGTGCCAAACTGTTGCGAACGATCCCCTGAAAGGTTTTTCGGTGGAAACAGATGGGTTTTTATCATCGGAAACGGAATTAGCCCTCGACGTCTGAACAACTTTTTTTTGAAAAAAACCCTAAGCCGCGCGGTCACAATTTCAGCAAAAATCTGACGTTCTGCAATTCACTCAAAAATTGTGCCTAACTGTTGCAAACGATCCCCTGAAAGGTTTTTCGGTGGAAACAGATGGGTTTTTATCATCGGAAACGGAATTAGCCCTCGACGTCTGAACAACTTTTTTTTTAAAAAAACCCTAAGCCGCGCGGTCACAATTTCAGAAAAAATCTGACGTTCTGCAATTCACTCAGAAATGGTGCCAAACTGTTGCGAACGATCCCCTGAAAGGTTTTTCGGTGGAAACAAATGGGTTTTTATCATCGGAAACAGAATTAGCCCTCGACCTCGGAACAACTTTTTTTGAAAAAAACCTAAGCCGCGCGGTCACAATTTCAGAAAAAATCTGACGTTTTGCAATTTACTCAAAAATTTTGCCTAACTGTGGCAAACGATCCCCTGAAAGGTTTTTCGGTGGAAACAGATGGGTTTTTATTATCGGAAACGGAATTAGCCCTCGACGTCTGAAGAACTTTTTTTTAAAAAAAACCCTAAGCCGCGCGGTCACAATTTCAGCAAAAATCTGAGGTTCTGCAATTCACTCAGAAATGGTGCCAAACTGTTGCAAACGATCCCCTGAAAGGTTTTTCGGTGGAAACAGATGGGTTTTTATCATCGGAAATTGAATTAGCCCTCGACGTCCGAACAACTTTTTTTTGAAAAAAACCTAAGCCACGCGGTCACAATTTCAGAAAAAATCTGACGTTCTGCAATTCACTCAGAAATGGTGCCAAACTGTTGCGAACGATCCCCTGAAAGGTTTTTGGGTGGAAACAGATGGGTTTTTATCATCGGAAACGGAATTAGCCCTCGACGTCTGAACAACTTTTTTTTGAAAAAAACCCTAAGCCGCGCGGTCAAAATTTCAGAAAAAAATCTGACGTTCTGCAATTCACTCAAAAATTGTGCCTAACTGTTGCAAACGATCCCCTGAAAGGCTTTTCGGTGGAAACAGATGGGTTTTTATCATCGGAATCGGAATTAGCCATCGACGTCTGAACAACTTTTTTTTTAAAAAAACCCTAAGCCGCGCGGTCACAATTTCAGTAAAAATCTGACGTTCTGCAATTCTCTCAGAAATGGTGCCAAACTGTTGCGAACGATCCCCTGAAAGATTTTTTGGTGGAAACAGATGGGTTTTTATCATCGGAAACAGAATTAGCCCTCGACGTCTGAAAAAATTTTTTTTGAAAAAAACCCTAAGCCGCGCGGTCACAATTTCAGAAAAAATCTGACGTTCTGCAATTCTCTCAGAAATGGTGCCAAACTGTTGCGAACGATCCCCTGAAAGGTTTTTCGGTGGAAACAGATGGGTTTTTATCATCGGAAACGGAATTAGCCCTCGACGTCTGAACAACTTTTTTTTAAAAAAAACCCTAAGCCGCGCGGTCACAATTTCAGAAAAAATCTGACGTTCTGCAATTCTCTCAGAAATGGTGCCAAACTGTTGCGAACGATCCCCTGAAAGGTTTTTCGGTGGAAACAAATGGGTTTTTATCATCGGAAATGGAATTATCCCGCGACGTCTGAACAACTTTTTTTTAAAAAAACCCTAAGCCGCGCGGTCACAATTTCAGAAAAAATCTGACGTTCTGCAATTCACTCAGAAATGGTGCCAAACTGTTGCGAACGATCCCCTGAAAGGTTTTTCGGTGGAAACAAATGGGTTTTTATCATCGGAAACAGAATTAGCCCTCGACCTCGGAACAACTTTTTTTTGAAAAAAACCCTAAGCCGCGCGGTCAAAATTTCAGAAAAAAATCTGACGTTCTGCAATTCACTCAAAAATTGTGCCTAACTGTTGCAAACGATCCCCTGAAAGGCTTTTCGGTGGAAACAGATGGGTTTTTATCATCGGAATCGGAATTAGCCATCGACGTCTGAACAACTTTTTTTTTAAAAAAACCCTAAGCCGCGCGGTCACAATTTCAGTAAAAATCTGACGTTCTGCAATTCTCTCAGAAATGGTGCCAAACTGTTGCGAACGATCCCCTGAAAGATTTTTTGGTGGAAACAGATGGGTTTTTATCATCGGAAACAGAATTAGCCCTCGACGTCTGAAAAAATTTTTTTTGAAAAAAACCCTAAGCCGCGCGGTCACAATTTCAGAAAAAATCTGACGTTCTGCAATTCTCTCAGAAATGGTGCCAAACTGTTGCGAACGATCCCCTGAAAGGTTTTTCGGTGGAAACAGATGGGTTTTTATCATCGGAAACGGAATTAGCCCTCGACGTCTGAACAACTTTTTTTTAAAAAAAACCCTAAGCCGCGCGGTCACAATTTCAGAAAAAATCTGACGTTCTGCAATTCTCTCAGAAATGGTGCCAAACTGTTGCGAACGATCCCCTGAAAGGTTTTTCGGTGGAAACAAATGGGTTTTTATCATCGGAAATGGAATTATCCCGCGACGTCTGAACAACTTTTTTTTAAAAAAACCCTAAGCCGCGCGGTCACAATTTCAGAAAAAATCTGACGTTCTGCAATTCACTCAGAAATGGTGCCAAACTGTTGCGAACGATCCCCTGAAAGGTTTTTCGGTGGAAACAAATGGGTTTTTATCATCGGAAACAGAATTAGCCCTCGACCTCGGAACAACTTTTTTTGAAAAAAACCTAAGCCGCGCGGTCACAATTTCAGAAAAAATCTGACGTTTTGCAATTTACTCAAAAATTTTGCCTAACTGTGGCAAACGATCCCCTGAAAGGTTTTTCGGTGGAAACAGATGGGTTTTTATTATCGGAAACGGAATTAGCCCTCGACGTCTGAAGAACTTTTTTTAAAAAAAAACCCTAAGCCGCGCGGTCACAATTTCAGCAAAAATCTGAGGTTCTGCAATTCACTCAGAAATGGTGCCAAACTGTTGCAAACGATCCCCTGAAAGGTTTTTCGGTGGAAACAGATGGGTTTTTATCATCGGAAATTGAATTAGCCCTCGACGTCCGAACAACTTTTTTTTGAAAAAAACCTAAGCCACGCGGTCACAATTTCAGAAAAAATCTGACGTTCTGCAATTCACTCAGAAATGGTGCCAAACTGTTGCGAACGATCCCCTGAAAGGTTTTTGGGTGGAAACAGATGGGTTTTTATCATCGGAAACGGAATTAGCCCTCGACGTCTGAACAACTTTTTTTTGAAAAAAACCCTAAGCCGCGCGGTCAAAATTTCAGAAAAAAATCTGACGTTCTGCAATTCACTCAAAAATTGTGCCTAACTGTTGCAAACGATCCCCTGAAAGGCTTTTCGGTGGAAACAGATGGGTTTTTATCATCGGAATCGGAATTAGCCATCGACGTCTGAACAACTTTTTTTTTAAAAAAACCCTAAGCCGCGCGGTCACAATTTCAGTAAAAATCTGACGTTCTGCAATTCTCTCAGAAATGGTGCCAAACTGTTTCGAACGATCCCCTGAAAGGTTTTTTGGTGGAAACAGATGGGTTTTTATCATCGGAAACAGAATTAGCCCTCGACGTCTGAAAATTTTTTTTTTGAAAAAAACCCTAAGCCGCGCGGTCACAATTTCAGAAAAAATCTGACGTTCTGCAATTCTCTCAGAAATGGTGCCAAACTGTTGCGAACGATCCCCTGAAAGGTTTTTCGGTGGAAACAGATGGGTTTTTATCATCGGAAACGGAATTAGCCCTCGACGTCTGAACAACTTTTTTTTAAAAAAAACCCTAAGCCGCGCGGTCACAATTTCAGAAAAAATCTGACGTTCTGCAATTCTCTCAGAAATGGTGCCAAACTGTTGCGAACGATCCCCTGAAAGGTTTTTCGGTGGAAACAAATGGGTTTTTATCATCGGAAATGGAATTATCCCGCGACGTCTGAACAACTTTTTTTAAAAAAAACCCTAAGCCGCGCGGTCACAATTTCAGCAAAAATCTGACGTTCTGCAATTCACTCAGAAATGGTTGCAAACTGTTGCAAACGATCCCCCGAAAGGTTTTTCGGTGGAAACAGATGGGTTTTTATCATCGGAAATGGAATTAGCCCTCGACGTCTGAACAACTTTTTTTTGAAAAAAACCCTAAGCCGCGCGGTCACAATTTCAGCAAAAATCTGACGTTCTGCAATTCACTCAAAAATTGTGCCAAACTGTTGCAAACGATCCCCTGAAAGGTTTTTCGGTGGAAACAGATGGGTTTTTATCATCGGAAATAGAATTAGCCCTCGACGTCTGAACAACTTTTTTTTGAAAAAAACCCTAAGCCGCGCGGTCACAATTTCAGCAAAAATCTGACGTTCTGCAATTCACTCAGAAATGGTGCCAAACTGTTGCAAACGATCCCCTGAAAGGTTTTTCGGTGGAAACAGATGGGTTTTTATCATCGGAAATGGAATTAGCCCTCGACGTCTGAACAACTTTTTTTTGAAAAAAACCCTAAGCCGCACGGTCACAATCTCAGAAAAAATCTGACGTTTTGCAATTCACTCAGAAATGGTGCCAACCTGTTCCAAACGATCCCCTGAAAGG
This sequence comes from Podarcis liolepis, assembly GCF_965112155.1. Classification (NCBI taxonomy): domain Eukaryota; kingdom Metazoa; phylum Chordata; class Lepidosauria; order Squamata; family Lacertidae; genus Podarcis; species Podarcis liolepis. Next base: position 10,937,831 of record NC_139558.1, read on the forward strand.
TTTTTCGGTGGAAACAAATGGGTTTTTATCATCGGAAATGGAATTAGCCCTCGACGTCTGAACAACTTTTTTTTAAAAAAAACCCTAAGCCGCGCGGTCACAATTTCAGAAAAAATCTGACGTTCTGCAATTCTCTCAGAAATGGTGCCAAACAGTTGCGAACGATCCCCTGAAAGGTTTTTCGGTGGAAACAAATGGGTTTTTATCATCGGAAATGGAATTATCCCGCGACGTCTGAACAACTTTTTTTTTAAAAAAACCCTAAGCCGCGCGGTCACAATTTCAGCAAAAATCTGACGTTCTGCAATTCACTCAGAAATGGTGCCAAACTGTTGCAAACGATACCCCGAAAGGTTTTTCGGTGGAAACAGATGGGTTTTTATCATCGGAAATGGAATTAGCCCTCGACGTCTGAACAACTTTTTTTTGAAAAAAACCCTAAGCCGCGCGGTCACAATTTCAGCAAAAATCTGACGTTCTGCAATTCACTCAGAAATGGTGCCAAACTGTTGCAAACGATCCCCCGAAAGGTTTTTCGGTGGAAACAGATGGGTTTTTATCATCGGAAATGGAATTAGCCCTCGACGTCTGAACAACTTTTTTTTGAAAAAAACCCTAAGCCGCGCGGTCACAATCTCAGAAAAAATCTGACGTTTTGCAATTCACTCAGAAATGGTGCCAACCTGTTCCAAACGATCCCCTGAAAGGTTTTTCGGTGGAAACAAATGGGTTTTTATCATCGGAAATGGAATTAGCCCTCGACGTCTGAACAACTTTTTTTTAAAAAAAACCCTAAGCCGCGCGGTCACAATTTCAGAAAAAATCTGACGTTCTGCAATTCTCTCAGAAATGGTGCCAAACAGTTGCGAACGATCCCCTGAAAGGTTTTTCGGTGGAAACAAATGGGTTTTTATCATCGGAAATGGAATTATCCCGCGACGTCTGAACAACTTTTTTTTTAAAAAAACCCTAAGCCGCGCGGTCACAATTTCAGCAAAAATCTGACGTTCTGCAATTCACTCAGAAATGGTGCCAAACTGTTGCAAACGATACCCCGAAAGGTTTTTCGGTGGAAACAGATGGGTTTTTATCATCGGAAATGGAATTAGCCCTCGACGTCTGAACAACTTTTTTTTGAAAAAAACCCTAAGCCGCGCGGTCACAATTTCAGCAAAAATCTGACGTTCTGCAATTCACTCAGAAATGGTGCCAAACTGTTGCAAACGATCCCCCGAAAGGTTTTTCGGTGGAAACAGATGGGTTTTTATCATCGGAAATGGAATTAGCCCTCGACGTCTGAACAACTTTTTTTTGAAAAAAACCCTAAGCCGCGCGGTCACAATCTCAGAAAAAATCTGACGTTTTGCAATTCACTCAGAAATGGTGCCAACCTGTTCCAAACGATCCCCTGAAAGGTTTTTCGGTGGAAACAAATGGGTTTTTATCATCGGAAACGGAATTAGCCCTCGACCTCGGAACAACTTTTTTTGAAAAAAACCTAAGCCGCGCGGTCACAATTTCAGAAAAAATCTGACATTCTGCAATTCACTCAGAAATGGTGCCAAACTGTTGCAAACGATCCCCTGAAAGGTTTTTCGGTGGAAACAGATGGGTTTTTATCATCGGAATCGGAATTAGCCATCGACGTCTGAACAACTTTTTTTTTAAAAAAACCCTAAGCCGCGCGGTCACAATTTCAGTAAAAATCTGACGTTCTGCAATTCTCTCAGAAATGGTGCCAAACTGTTTCGAACGATCCCCTGAAAGGTTTTTTGGTGGAAACAGATGGGTTTTTATCATCGGAAACAGAATTAGCCCTCGACGTCTGAAAAATTTTTTTTTGAAAAAAACCCTAAGCCGCGCGGTCACAATTTCAGAAAAAATCTGACGTTCTGCAATTCTCTCAGAAATGGTGCCAAACTGTTGCGAACGATCCCCTGAAAGGTTTTTCGGTGGAAACAGATGGGTTTTTATCATCGGAAACGGAATTAGCCCTCGACGTCTGAACAACTTTTTTTTCAAAAAAAACCCTAAGCCGCGCGGTCACAATTTCAGAAAAAATCTGACGTTCTGCAATTCTCTCAGAAATGGTGCCAAACTGTTGCGAACGATCCCCTGAAAGGTTTTTCGGTGGAAACAAATGGGTTTTTATCATCGGAAATGGAATTATCCCGCGACGTCTGAACAACTTTTTTTAAAAAAAACCCTAAGCCGCGCGGTCACAATTTCAGCAAAAATCTGACGTTCTGCAATTCACTCAGAAATGGTTGCAAACTGTTGCAAACGATCCCCCGAAAGGTTTTTCGGTGGAAACAGATGGGTTTTTATCATCGGAAATGGAATTAGCCCTCGACGTCTGAACAACTTTTTTTTGAAAAAAACCCTAAGCCGCGCGGTCACAATTTCAGCAAAAATCTGACGTTCTGCAATTCACTCAAAAATTGTGCCAAACTGTTGCAAACGATCCCCTGAAAGGTTTTTCGGTGGAAACAGATGGGTTTTTATCATCGGAAATAGAATTAGCCCTCGACGTCTGAACAACTTTTTTTTGAAAAAAACCCTAAGCCGCGCGGTCACAATTTCAGCAAAAATCTGACGTTCTGCAATTCACTCAGAAATGGTGCCAAACTGTTGCAAACGATCCCCTGAAAGGTTTTTCGGTGGAAACAGATGGGTTTTTATCATCGGAAATGGAATTAGCCCTCGACGTCTGAACAACTTTTTTTTGAAAAAAACCCTAAGCCGCACGGTCACAATCTCAGAAAAAATCTGACGTTTTGCAATTCACTCAGAAATGGTGCCAACCTGTTCCAAACGATCCCCTGAAAGGTTTTTCGGTGGAAACAAATGGGTTTTTATCATCGGAAATGGAATTAGCCCTCGACGTCTGAACAACTTTTTTTTAAAAAAAACCCTAAGCCGCGCGGTCACAATTTCAGAAAAAATCTGACGTTCTGCAATTCTCTCAGAAATGGTGCCAAACAGTTGCGAACGATCCCCTGAAAGGTTTTTCGGTGGAAACAAATGGGTTTTTATCATCGGAAATGGAATTATCCCGCGACGTCTGAACAACTTTTTTTTTAAAAAAACCCTAAGCCGCGCGGTCACAATTTCAGCAAAAATCTGACGTTCTGCAATTCACTCAGAAATGGTGCCAAACTGTTGCAAACGATACCCCGAAAGGTTTTTCGGTGGAAACAGATGGGTTTTTATCATCGGAAATGGAATTAGCCCTCGACGTCTGAACAACTTTTTTTTGAAAAAAACCCTAAGCCGCGCGGTCACAATTTCAGCAAAAATCTGACGTTCTGCAATTCACTCAGAAATGGTGCCAAACTGTTGCAAACGATCCCCCGAAAGGTTTTTCGGTGGAAACAGATGGGTTTTTATCATCGGAAATGGAATTAGCCCTCGACGTCTGAACAACTTTTTTTTGAAAAAAACCCTAAGCCGCGCGGTCACAATCTCAGAAAAAATCTGACGTTTTGCAATTCACTCAGAAATGGTGCCAACCTGTTCCAAACGATCCCCTGAATGGTTTTTCGGTGGAAACAAATGGGTTTTTATCATCGGAAACGGAATTAGCCCTCGACCTCGGAACAACTTTTTTTGAAAAAAACCTAAGCCGCGCGGTCACAATTTCAGAAAAAATCTGACATTCTGCAATTCACTCAGAAATGGTGCCAAACTGTTGCAAACGATCCCCTGAAAGGTTTTTCGGTGGAAACAGATGGGTTTTTATTATCGGAAACGGAATTAGCCCTCGACGTCTGAACAACTTTTTTTTAAAAAAAACCCTAAGCCGCGCGGTCACAATTTCAGCAAAAATCTGAGGTTCTGCAATTCACTCAGAAATGGTGCCAAACTGTTGCAAACGATCCCCTGAAAGGTTTTTCGGTGGAAACAGATGGGTTTTTATCACCGGAAACGGAATTAGCCCTCGACGTCTGAACAACTTTTTTTTGAAAAAAACCTAAGCCGCGCGGTCACAATTTCAGCAAAAATCTGACGTTCTGCAATTCACTCAGAAATTGTGCCTAACTGTTGCAAACGATCCCCTGAAAGTTTTTTCGGTGGAAACAGATGGGTTTTTATCATCGGAAACAGAATTAGCCCTCGACGTCTAAACAAATTTTTTTTTGAAAAAAACCCTAAGCCGCGCGGTCACAATTTCAGAAAAAATCTGACGTTCTGCAATTCACTCAGAAATGGTGCCAAACTGTTGCAAACGATCCCCTGAAAGGTTTTTCGGTGGAAACAGATGGGTTTTTATTATCGGAAACGGAATTAGCCCTCGACGTCTGAACAACTTTTTTTAAAAAAAAACCCTAAGCCGCGCGGTCACAATTTCAGCAAAAATCTGAGGTTCTGCAATTCACTCAGAAATGGTGCCAAACTGTTGCAAACGATCCCCTGAAAGGTTTTTCGGTGGAAACAGATGGGTTTTTATCACCGGAAACGGAATTAGCCCTCGACGTCTGAACAACTTTTTTTTGAAAAAAACCTAAGCCGCGCGGTCACAATTTCAGCAAAAATCTGACGTTCTGCAATTCACTCAGAAATTGTGCCTAACTGTTGCAAACGATCCCCTGAAAGTTTTTTCGGTGGAAACAGATGGGTTTTTATCATCGGAAACAGAATTAGCCCTCGACGTCTAAACAAATTTTTTTTTGAAAAAAACCCTAAGCCGCGCGGTCACAATTTCAGAAAAAATCTGACATTCTGCAATTCACTCAGAAATGGTGCCAAACTGTTGCAAACGATCCCCCGAAAGTTTTTTCGGTGGAAACAGATGGGTTTTTATCATCGGAAACGGAATTAGCCCTCGACGTCTGAACAACTTTTTTTTGAAAAAAACCCTAAGCCGCGCGATCAAAATTTCAGAAAAAAATCTGACGTTCTGCAATTCACTCAGAAATGGTGCCAAACTGTTGCAAACGATCCCCTGAAAGGTTTTTCGGTGGAAACAGATGGGTTTTTATCATCGGAAACGGAATTAGCCCTCGACGTCTGAACAACTTTTTTTTGAAAAAAACCCTAAGCCGCGCGGTCAAAATTTCAGAAAAAAATCTGACGTTCTGCAATTCACTCAGAAATGGTGCCAAACTGTTGCAAACGATCCCCTGAAAGGTTTTTCGGTGGAAACAGATGGGTTTTTATCATCGGAAACGGAATTAGCCCTCGACGTCTGAACAACTTTTTTTTAAAAAAAACCCTAAGCCGCGCGGTCACAATTTCAGCAAAAATCTGACATTCTGCAATTCACTCAAAAATTGTGCCTAACTGTTACAAACGATCCCCTGAAAGGCTTTTCGGTGGAAACACATGGGTTTTTATCATCGGAAACGGAATTAGCCCTCGACGTCTGAAAAAATTTTTTTTGAAAAAAACCCTAAGCCGCGCGGTCACAATTTCAGCAAAAATCTGACGTTCTGCAATTCTCTCAGAAATGGTGCCAAACTGTTGCGAACGATCCCCTGAAAGGTTTTTCGGTGGAAACAAATGGGTTTTTATCATCGGAAACGGAATTAGCCCTCGACCTCGGAACAACTTTTTTTGAAAAAAACCTAAGCCGCGCGGTCACAATTTCAGAAAAAATCTGACGTTCTGCAATTCACTCAGAAATGGTGCCAAACTGTTGCAAACGATCCCCTGAAAGGTTTTTCGGTGGAAACAGATGGGTTTTTATTATCGGAAACAGAATTAGCCCTCGACGTCTGAACAACTTTTTTTTAAAAAAAACCCTAAGCCGCGCGGTCACAATTTCAGCAGAAATCTGAGGTTCTGCTATTCACTCAGAAATGGTGCCAAACTGTTGCAAACGATCCCCTGAAAGGTTTTTCGGTGGAAACAGATGGGTTTTTATCACCGGAAACGGAATTAGCCCTCGACGTCTGAACAACTTTTTTTTGAAAAAAACCTAAGCCGCGCGGTCACAATTTCAGCAAAAATCTGACGTTCTGCAATTCACTCAGAAATTGTGCCTAACTGTTGCAAACGATCCCCTGAAAGTTTTTTCGGTGGAAACAGATGGGTTTTTATCATCGGAAACAGAATTAGCCCTCGACGTCTAAACAAATTTTTTTTTGAAAAAAACCCTAAGCCGCGCGGTCACAATTTCAGAAAAAATCTGACATTCTGCAATTCACTCAGAAATGGTGCCAAACTGTTGCAAACGATCCCCCGAAAGTTTTTTCGGTGGAAACAGATGGGTTTTTATCATCGGAAACGGAATTAGCCCTCGACGTCTGAACAACTTTTTTTTGAAAAAAACCCTAAGCCGCGCGGTCACAATTTCAGCAAAAATCTGACGTTCTGCAATTCACTCAGAAATGGTGCCAAACTGTTACAAACGATCCCCTGAAAGGTTTTTCGGTGGAAACAGATGGGTTTTTATTATCGGAAACGGAATTAGCCCTCGACGTCTGAACAACTTTTTTTTAAAAAAAACCCTAAGCCGCGCGGTCACAATTTCAGCAAAAATCTGAGGTTCTGCAATTCACTCAGAAATGGTGCCAAACTGTTGCAAACGATCCCCTGAAAGGTTTTTCGGTGGAAACAGATGGGTTTTTATCACCGGAAACGGAATTAGCCCTCGACGTCTGAACAACTTTTTTTTGAAAAAAACCTAAGCCGCGCGGTCACAATTTCAGCAAAAATCTGACGTTCTGCAATTCACTCAGAAATTGTGCCTAACTGTTGCAAACGATCCCCTGAAAGTTTTTTCGGTGGAAACAGATGGGTTTTTATCATCGGAAACAGAATTAGCCCTTGACGTCTAAACAAATTTTTTTTTGAAAAAAACCCTAAGCCGCGCGGTCACAATTTCAGAAAAAATCTGACATTCTGCAATTCACTCAGAAATGGTGCCAAACTGTTGCAAACGATCCCCCGAAAGTTTTTTCGGTGGAAACAGATGGGTTTTTATCATCGGAAACGGAATTAGCCCTCGACGTCTGAACAACTTTTTTTTGAAAAAAACCCTAAGCCGCGCGGTCAAAATTTCAGAAAAAAATCTGACGTTCTGCAATTCACTCAGAAATGGTGCCAAACTGTTGCAAACGATCCCCTGAAAGGTTTTTCGGTGGAAACAGATGGGTTTTTATCATCGGAAACGGAATTAGCCCTCGACGTCTGAACAACTTTTTTTTGAAAAAAACCCTAAGCCGCGCGGTCAAAATTTCAGAAAAAAATCTGACGTTCTGCAATTCACTCAGAAATGGTGCCAAACTGTTGCAAACGATCCCTTGAAAGGTTTTTCGGTGGAAACAGATGGGTTTTTATCATCGGAAACGGAATTAGCCCTCGACGTCTGAACAACTTTTTTTTGAAAAAAACCCTAAGCCGCGCGGTCAAAATTTCAGAAAAAAATCTGACGTTCTGCAATTCACTCAGAAATGGTGCCAAACTGTTGCAAACGATCCCCTGAAAGGCTTTTCGGTGGAAACAGATGGGTTTTTATCATCGGAAACGGAATTAGCCATCGACGTCTGAACACCTTTTTTTTAAAAAAAACCCTAAGCCGCGCGGTCACAATTTCAGTAAAAATCTGACGTTCTGCAATTCTCTCAGAAATGGTGCCAAACTGTTGCGAACGATCCCCTGAAAGGTTTTTTGGTGGAAACAGATGGGTTTTTATCATCGGAAACAGAATTAGCCCTCGACGTCTGAAAATTTTTTTTTTGAAAAAAACCCTAAGCCGCACGGTCACAATTTCAGCAAAAATCTGACGTTCTGCAATTCTCTCAGAAATGGTGCCAAACTGTTGCGAACGATCCCCTGAAAGGTTTTTCGGTGGAAACAGATGGGTTTTTATCATCGGAAACGGAATTAGCCCTCGACGTCTGAACAACTTTTTTTTAAAAAAAACCCTAAGCCGCGCGGTCACAATTTCAGCAAAAATCTGACGTTCTGCAATTCACTCAGAAATGGTGCCAAACTGTTGCAAACGATCCCCTGAAAGGTTTTTCGGTGGAAACAGATGGGTTTTTATCACCGGAAACGGAATTAGCCCTCGACGTCTGAACAACTTTTTTTTGAAAAAAACCTAAGCCCCGCGGTCACAATTTCAGCAAAAATCTGACGTTCTGCAATTCACTCAGAAATTGTGCCTAACTGTTGCAAACGATCCCCTGAAAGGTTTTTCGGTGGAAACAGATGGGTTTTTATCATCGGAAACAGAATTAGCCCTTGACGTCTAAACAAATTTTTTTTTGAAAAAAACCCTAAGCCGCGCGGTCACAATTTCAGAAAAAATCTGACATTCTGCAATTCACTCAGAAATGGTGCCAAACTGTTGCAAACGATCCCCCGAAAGTTTTTTCGGTGGAAACAGATGGGTTTTTATCATCGGAAATGGAATTAGCCCAAGACGTCTGAACAACTTTTTTTTGAAAAAAACCCTAAGCCGCGCGGTCAAAATTTCAGAAAAAAATCTGACGTTCTGCAATTCACTCAGAAATGGTGCCAAACTGTTGCAAACGATCCCCTGAAAGGTTTTTCGGTGGAAACAGATGGGTTTTTATCATCGGAAACGGAATTAGCCCTCGACGTCTGAACAACTTTTTTTTGAAAAAAACCCTAAGCCGCGCGGTCACAATTTCAGCAAAAATCTGACGTTCTGCAATTCACTCAGAAATGGTGCCAAACTGTTGCAAACGATCCCCCGAAAGGTTTTTCGGTGGAAACAGATGGGTTTTTATCATCGGAAATGGAATTAGCCCTTGACGTCTGAACAACTTTTTTTTGAAAAAAACCCTAAGCCGCGCGGTCACAATTTCAGCAAAAATCTGACGTTCTGCAATTCACTCAAAAATTGTGCCAAACTGTTGCAAACGATCCCCTGAAAGGTTTTTCGGTGGAAACAGATGGGTTTTTATCATCGGAAATAGAATTAGCCCTCGACGTCTGAACAACTTTTTTTTGAAAAAAACCCTAAGCCGCGCGGTCACAATTTCAGCAAAAATCTGACGTTCTGCAATTCACTCAGAAATGGTGCCAACCTGTTCCAAACGATCCCCTGAAAGGTTTTTCGGTGGAAACAAATGGGTTTTTATCATCGGAAATGGAATTAGCCCTCGACGTCTGAACAACTTTTTTTTAAAAAAAACCCTAAGCCGCGCGGTCACAATTTCAGAAAAAATCTGACGTTCTGCAATTCTCTCAGAAATGGTGCCAAACCGTTGCGAACGATCCCCTGAAAGGTTTTTCGGTGGAAACAAATGGGTTTTTATCATCGGAAATGGAATTATCCCGCGACGTCTGAACAACTTTTTTTTAAAAAAAAACCCTAAGCCGCGCGGTCACAATTTCAGCAAAAATCTGACGTTCTGCAATTCACTCAGAAATGGTGCCAAACTGTTGCAAACGATACCCCGAAAGGTTTTTCGGTGGAAACAGATGGGTTTTTATCATCGGAAATGGAATTATCCCTCGACGTCTGAACAACTTTTTTTTGAAAAAAACCCTAAGCCGCGCGGTCACAATTTCAGCAAAAATCTGACGTTCTGCAATTCACTCAGAAATGGTGCCAAACTGTTGCAAACGATCCCCCGAAAGGTTTTTCGGTGGAAACAGATGGGTTTTTATCATCGGAAATGGAATTAGCCCTCGACGTCTGAACAACTTCTTTTTGAAAAAAACCCTAAGCCGCGCGGTCACAATCTCAGAAAAAATCTGACGTTTCGCAATTCACTCAGAAATGGTGCCAACCTGTTCCAAACGATCCCCTGAAAGGTTTTTCGGTGGAAACAAATGGGTTTTTATCATCGGAAACGGAATTAGCCCTCGACCTCGGAACAACTTTTTTTGAAAAAAACCTAAGCCGCGCGGTCACAATTTCAGAAAAAATCTGACGTTCTGCAATTCACTCAGAAATGGTGCCAAACTGTTGCAAACGATCCCCTGAAAGGTTTTTCGGTGGAAACAGATGGGTTTTTATTATCGGAAACGGAATTAGCCCTCGACGTCTGAACAACTTTTTTTTTAAAAAAACCCTAAGCTGCGCGGTCACAATTTCAGCAAAAATCTGAGGTTCTGCAATTCACTCAGAAATGGTGCCAAACTGTTGCAAACGATCCCCTGAAAGGTTTTTCGGTGGAAACAGATGGGTTTTTATCATCGGAAACGGAATTAGCCCTCGACGTCTGAACAACTTTTTTTTTGAAAAAAACCTAAGCCGCGCGGTCACAATTTCAGAAAAAATCTGACGTTCTGCAATTCACTCAGAAATGGTGCCAAACTGTTGCAAATGATCCCCTGAAAGGTTTTTCGGAGGAAACAGATGGGTTTTTATCATCGGAAACGGAATTAGCCCTCGACGTCTGAACAACATCTTTTTGAAAAAAACCCTAAGCCGCGCGGTCACAATTTCAGCAAAAATCTGACGTTCTGAAATTCACTCAGAAATGGTCCCAAACTGTTGCAAACGATCCCCTGAAAGGTTTTTCGGTGGAAACAGATGGGTTTTTATTATCGGAAACGGAATTAGCCCTCGACGTCTGAACAACTTGTTTTTTTAAAAAAACCCTAAGCCGCGCGGTCACAATTTCAGCAAAAATCTGAGGTTCTGCAATTCACTCAGAAATGGTGCCAAACTGTTGCAAACGATCCCCTGAAAGGTTTTTCGGTGGAAACAGATGGGTTTTTATCACCGGAAACGGAATTAGCCCTCGACGTCTGAACAACTTTTTTTTGAAAAAAACCTAAGCCGCGCGGTCACAATTTCAGCAAAAATCTGACGTTCTGCAATTCACTCAGAAATTGTGCCTAACTGTTGCAAACGATCCCCTGAAAGTTTTTTCGGTGGAAACAGATGGGTTTTTATCATCGGAAACAGAATTAGCCCTCGACGTCTGAAAATTTTTTTTTTGAAAAAAACCCTAAGCCGCACGGTCACAATTTCAGCAAAAATCTGACGTTCTGCAATTCTCTCAGAAATGGTGCCAAACTGTTGCGAACGATCCCCTGAAAGGTTTTTCGGTGGAAACAGATGGGTTTTTATCATCGGAAACGGAATTAGCCCTCGACGTCTGAACAACTTTTTTTTAAAAAAAACCCTAAGCCGCGCGGTCACAATTTCAGCAAAAATCTGACGTTCTGCAATTCACTCAGAAATGGTGCCAAACTGTTGCAAACGATCCCCTGAAAGGTTTTTCGGTGGAAACAGATGGGTTTTTATCACCGGAAACGGAATTAGCCCTCGACGTCTGAACAACTTTTTTTTGAAAAAAACCTAAGCCCCGCGGTCACAATTTCAGCAAAAATCTGACGTTCTGCAATTCACTCAGAAATTGTGCCTAACTGTTGCAAACGATCCCCTGAAAGGTTTTTCGGTGGAAACAGATGGGTTTTTATCATCGGAAACAGAATTAGCCCTTGACGTCTAAACAAATTTTTTTTTGAAAAAAACCCTAAGCCGCGCGGTCACAATTTCAGAAAAAATCTGACATTCTGCAATTCACTCAGAAATGGTGCCAAACTGTTGCAAACGATCCCCCGAAAGTTTTTTCGGTGGAAACAGATGGGTTTTTATCATCGGAAATGGAATTAGCCCAAGACGTCTGAACAACTTTTTTTTGAAAAAAACCCTAAGCCGCGCGGTCAAAATTTCAGAAAAAAATCTGACGTTCTGCAATTCACTCAGAAATGGTGCCAAACTGTTGCAAACGATCCCCTGAAAGGTTTTTCGGTGGAAACAGATGGGTTTTTATCATCGGAAACGGAATTAGCCCTCGACGTCTGAACAACTTTTTTTTGAAAAAAACCCTAAGCCGCGCGGTCACAATTTCAGCAAAAATCTGACGTTCTGCAATTCACTCAGAAATGGTGCCAAACTGTTGCAAACGATCCCCCGAAAGGTTTTTCGGTGGAAACAGATGGGTTTTTATCATCGGAAATGGAATTAGCCCTTGACGTCTGAACAACTTTTTTTTGAAAAAAACCCTAAGCCGCGCGGTCACAATTTCAGCAAAAATCTGACGTTCTGCAATTCACTCAAAAATTGTGCCAAACTGTTGCAAACGATCCCCTGAAAGGTTTTTCGGTGGAAACAGATGGGTTTTTATCATCGGAAATAGAATTAGCCCTCGACGTCTGAACAACTTTTTTTTGAAAAAAACCCTAAGCCGCGCGGTCACAATTTCAGCAAAAATCTGACGTTCTGCAATTCACTCAGAAATGGTGCCAACCTGTTCCAAACGATCCCCTGAAAGGTTTTTCGGTGGAAACAAATGGGTTTTTATCATCGGAAATGGAATTAGCCCTCGACGTCTGAACAACTTTTTTTTAAAAAAAACCCTAAGCCGCGCGGTCACAATTTCAGAAAAAATCTGACGTTCTGCAATTCTCTCAGAAATGGTGCCAAACCGTTGCGAACGATCCCCTGAAAGGTTTTTCGGTGGAAACAAATGGGTTTTTATCATCGGAAATGGAATTATCCCGCGACGTCTGAACAACTTTTTTTTAAAAAAAAACCCTAAGCCGCGCGGTCACAATTTCAGCAAAAATCTGACGTTCTGCAATTCACTCAGAAATGGTGCCAAACTGTTGCAAACGATACCCCGAAAGGTTTTTCGGTGGAAACAGATGGGTTTTTATCATCGGAAATGGAATTATCCCTCGACGTCTGAACAACTTTTTTTTGAAAAAAACCCTAAGCCGCGCGGTCACAATTTCAGCAAAAATCTGACGTTCTGCAATTCACTCAGAAATGGTGCCAAACTGTTGCAAACGATCCCCCGAAAGGTTTTTCGGTGGAAACAGATGGGTTTTTATCATCGGAAATGGAATTAGCCCTCGACGTCTGAACAACTTCTTTTTGAAAAAAACCCTAAGCCGCGCGGTCACAATCTCAGAAAAAATCTGACGTTTCGCAATTCACTCAGAAATGGTGCCAACCTGTTCCAAACGATCCCCTGAAAGGTTTTTCGGTGGAAACAAATGGGTTTTTATCATCGGAAACGGAATTAGCCCTCGACCTCGGAACAACTTTTTTTGAAAAAAACCTAAGCCGCGCGGTCACAATTTCAGAAAAAATCTGACGTTCTGCAATTCACTCAGAAATGGTGCCAAACTGTTGCAAACGATCCCCTGAAAGGTTTTTCGGTGGAAACAGATGGGTTTTTATTATCGGAAACGGAATTAGCCCTCGACGTCTGAACAACTTTTTTTTAAAAAAAACCCTAAGCTGCGCGGTCACAATTTCAGCAAAAATCTGAGGTTCTGCAATTCACTCAGAAATGGTGCCAAACTGTTGCAAACGATCCCCTGAAAGGTTTTTCGGTGGAAACAGATGGGTTTTTATCATCGGAAACGGAATTAGCCCTCGACGTCTGAACAACTTTTTTTTTGAAAAAAACCTAAGCCGCGCGGTCACAATTTCAGAAAAAATCTGACGTTCTGCAATTCACTCAGAAATGGTGCCAAACTGTTGCAAATGATCCCCTGAAAGGTTTTTCGGAGGAAACAGATGGGTTTTTATCATCGGAAACGGAATTAGCCCTCGACGTCTGAACAACATCTTTTTGAAAAAAACCCTAAGCCGCGCGGTCACAATTTCAGCAAAAATCTGACGTTCTGAAATTCACTCAGAAATGGTCCCAAACTGTTGCAAACGATCCCCTGAAAGGTTTTTCGGTGGAAACAGATGGGTTTTTATTATCGGAAACGGAATTAGCCCTCGACGTCTGAACAACTTGTTTTTTTAAAAAAACCCTAAGCCGCGCGGTCACAATTTCAGCAAAAATCTGAGGTTCTGCAATTCACTCAGAAATGGTGCCAAACTGTTGCAAACGATCCCCTGAAAGGTTTTTCGGTGGAAACAGATGGGTTTTTATCACCGGAAACGGAATTAGCCCTCGACGTCTGAACAACTTTTTTTTGAAAAAAACCTAAGCCGCGCGGTCACAATTTCAGCAAAAATCTGACGTTCTGCAATTCACTCAGAAATTGTGCCTAACTGTTGCAAACGATCCCCTGAAAGTTTTTTCGGTGGAAACAGATGGGTTTTTATCATCGGAAACAGAATTAGCCCTCGACGTCTAAACAAATTTTTTTTTGAAAAAAACCCTAAGCCGCGCGGTCACAATTTCAGAAAAAATCTGACATTCTGCAATTCACTCAGAAATGGTGCCAAACTGTTGCAAACGATCCCCCGAAAGTTTTTTCGGTGGAAACAGATGGGTTTTTATCATCGGAAACGGAATTAGCCCTCGACGTCTGAACAACTTTTTTTTGAAAAAAACCCTAAGCCGCGCGGCCACAATTTCAGCAAAAATCTGACGTTCTGCAATTCACTCAGAAATGGTGCCAAACTGTTGCAAACGATCCCCTGAAAGGTTTTTCGGTGGAAACAGATGGGTTTTTATCATCGGAAACGGAATTAGCCCTCGACGTCTGAACAACTTTTTTTTTGAAAAAAACCTAAGCCGCGCGGTCACAATTTCAGAAAAAATCTGACGTTCTGCAATTCACTCAGAAATGGTGCCAAACTGTTGCAAATGATCCCCTGAAAGGTTTTTCGGAGGAAACAGATGGGTTTTTATCATCGGAAACGGAATTAGCCCTCGACGTCTGAACAACATCTTTTTGAAAAAAACCCTAAGCCGCGCGGTCACAATTTCAGCAAAAATCTGACGTTCTGAAATTCACTCAGAAATGGTCCCAAACTGTTGCAAACGATCCCCTGAAAGGTTTTTCGGTGGAAACAGATGGGTTTTTATTATCGGAAACGGAATTAGCCCTCGACGTCTGAACAACTTGTTTTTTTAAAAAAACCCTAAGCCGCGCGGTCACAATTTCAGCAAAAATCTGAGGTTCTGCAATTCACTCAGAAATGGTGCCAAACTGTTGCAAACGATCCCCTGAAAGGTTTTTCGGTGGAAACAGATGGGTTTTTATCACCGGAAACGGAATTAGCCCTCGACGTCTGAACAACTTTTTTTTGAAAAAAACCTAAGCCGCGCGGTCACAATTTCAGCAAAAATCTGACGTTCTGCAATTCACTCAGAAATTGTGCCTAACTGTTGCAAACGATCCCCTGAAAGTTTTTTCGGTGGAAACAGATGGGTTTTTATCATCGGAAACAGAATTAGCCCTCGACGTCTAAACAAATTTTTTTTTGAAAAAAACCCTAAGCCGCGCGGTCACAATTTCAGAAAAAATCTGACATTCTGCAATTCACTCAGAAATGGTGCCAAACTGTTGCAAACGATCCCCCGAAAGTTTTTTCGGTGGAAACAGATGGGTTTTTATCATCGGAAACGGAATTAGCCCTCGACGTCTGAACAACTTTTTTTTGAAAAAAACCCTAAGCCGCGCGGCCACAATTTCAGCAAAAATCTGACGTTCTGCAATTCACTCAGAAATGGTGCCAAACTGTTGCAAACGATCCCCTGAAAGGTTTTTCGGTGGAAACAGATGGGTTTTTATTATCGGAAACGGAATTAGCCCTCGACGTCTGAACAACTTTTTTTTAAAAAAAACCCTAAGCCGCGCGGTCACAATTTCAGCAAAAATCTGAGGTTCTGCAATTCACTCAGAAATGGTGCCAAACTGTTGCAAACGATCCCCTGAAAGGTTTTTCGGTGGAAACAGATGGGTTTTTATCACCGGAAACGGAATTAGCCCTCGACGTCTGAACAACTTTTTTTTGAAAAAAACCTAAGCCGCGCGGTCACAATTTCAGCAAAAATCTGACGTTCTGCAATTCACTCAGAAATTGTGCCTAACTGTTGCAAACGATCCCCTGAAAGTGTTTTCGGTGGAAACAGATGGGTTTTTATCATCGGAAACAGAATTAGCCCTCGACGTCTAAACAAATTTTTTTTTGAAAAAAACCCTAAGCCGCGCGGTCACAATTTCAGAAAAAATCTGACATTCTGCAATTCACTCAGAAATGGTGCCAAACTGTTGCAAACGATCCCCCGAAAGTTTTTTCGGTGGAAACAGATGGGTTTTTATCATCGGAAACGGAATTAGCCCTCGACGTCTGAACAACTTTTTTTTGAAAAAAACCCTAAGCCGCGCGGTCAAAATTTCAGAAAAAAATCTGACGTTCTGCAATTCACTCAGAAATGGTGCCAAACTGTTGCAAACGATCCCCTGAAAGGTTTTTCGGTGGAAACAGATGGGTTTTTATCATCGGAAACGGAATTAGCCCTCAACGTCTGAACAACTTTTTTTTGAAAAAAACCCTAAGCCGCGCGGTCACAATTTCAGCAAAAATCTGACGTTCTGCAATTCACTCAGAAATGGTGCCAAACTGTTGCAAACGATCCCCTGAAAGGTTTTTCGGTGGAAACAGATGGGTTTTTATTATCGGAAACGGAATTAGCCCTCGACGTCTGAACAACTTTTTTTTAAAAAAAACCCTAAGCCGCGCGGTCACAATTTCAGCAAAAATCTGAGGTTCTGCAATTCACTCAGAAATGGTGCCAAACTGTTGCAAACGATCCCCCGAAAGTTTTTTCGGTGGAAACAGATGGGTTTTTATCATCGGAAACGGAATTAGCCCTCGACGTCTGAACAACTTTTTTTTGAAAAAAACCCTAAGCCGCGCGGTCAAAATTTCAGAAAAAAATCTGACGTTCTGCAATTCACTCAGAAATGGTGCCAAACTGTTGCAAACGATCCCCTGAAAGGTTTTTCGGTGGAAACAGATGGGTTTTTATCATCGGAAACGGAATTAGCCCTCAACGTCTGAACAACTTTTTTTTGAAAAAAACCCTAAGCCGCGCGGTCACAATTTCAGCAAAAATCTGACGTTCTGCAATTCACTCAGAAATGGTGCCAAACTGTTGCAAACGATCCCCTGAAAGGTTTTTCGGTGGAAACAGATGGGTTTTTATTATCGGAAACGGAATTAGCCCTCGACGTCTGAACAACTTTTTTTAAAAAAAAACCCTAAGCCGCGCGGTCACAATTTCAGCAAAAATCTGAGGTTCTGCAATTCACTCAGAAATTGTGCCTAACTGTTGCAAACGATCCCCTGAAAGTGTTTTCGGTGGAAACAGATGGGTTTTTATCATCGGAAACAGAATTAGCCCTCGACGTCTAAACAAAATTTTTTTTGAAAAAAACCCTAAGCCGCGCGGTCACAATTTCAGAAAAAATCTGACATTCTGCAATTCACTCAGAAATGGTGCCAAACTGTTGCAAACGATCCCCCGAAAGTTTTTTCGGTGGAAACAGATGGGTTTTTATCATCGGAAACGGAATTAGCCCTCGACGTCTGAACAACTTTTTTTTGAAAAAAACCCTAAGCCGCGCGGTCAAAATTTCAGAAAAAAATCTGACGTTCTGCAATTCACTCAGAAATGGTGCCAAACTGTTGCAAACGATCCCCTGAAAGGTTTTTCGGTGGAAACAGATGGGTTTTTATCATCGGAAACGGAATTAGCCCTCGACGTCTGAACAACTTTTTTTTGAAAAAAACCCTAAGCCGCGCGGTCAAAATTTCAGAAAAAAATCTGACGTTCTGCAATTCACTCAGAAATGGTGCCAAACTGTTGCAAACGATCCCCTGAAAGGTTTTTCGGTGGAAACAGATGGGTTTTTATCATCGGAAACGGAATTAGCCCTCGACGTCTGAACAACTTTTTTTTGAAAAAAACCCTAAGCCGCGCGGTCACAATTTCAGAAAAAAATCTGACGTTCTGCAATTCACTCAGAAATGGTGCCAAACTGTTGCAAACGATCCCCTGAAAGGTTTTTCGGTGGAAACAGATGGGTTTTTATCATCGGAAACGGAATTAGCCCTCGACGTCTGAACAACTTTTTTTAAAAAAAAACCCTAAGCCGCGCGGTCACAATTTCAGCAAAAATCTGACATTCTGCAATTCACTCAGAAATGGTGCCAAACTGTTGCAAACGATCCCCCGAAAGTTTTTTCGGTGGAAACAGATGGGTTTTTATCATCGGAAACGGAATTAGCCCTCGACGTCTGAACAACTTTTTTTTGAAAAAAACCCTAAGCCGCGCGGTCAAAATTTCAGAAAAAAATCTGACGTTCTGCAATTCACTCAGAAATGGTGCCAAACTGTTGCAAACGATCCCCTGAAAGGTTTTTCGGTGGAAACAGATGGGTTTTTATCATCGGAAACGGAATTAGCCCTCGACGTCTGAACAACTTTTTTTTGAAAAAAACCCTAAGCCGCGCGGTCAAAATTTCAGAAAAAAATCTGACGTTCTGCAATTCACTCAGAAATGGTGCCAAACTGTTGCAAACGATCCCCTGAAAGGTTTTTCGGTGGAAACAGATGGGTTTTTATCATCGGAAACGGAATTAGCCCTCGACGTCTGAACAACTTTTTTTTGAAAAAAACCCTAAGCCGCGCGGTCAAAATTTCAGAAAAAAATCTGACGTTCTGCAATTCACTCAGAAATGGTGCCAAACTGTTGCAAACGATCCCCTGAAAGGTTTTTCGGTGGAAACAGATGGGTTTTTATCATCGGAAACGGAATTAGCCCTCGACGTCTGAACAACTTTTTTTTAAAAAAAACCCTAAGCCGCGCGGTCACAATTTCAGCAAAAATCTGACATTCTGCAATTCACTCAAAAATTGTGCCTAACTGTTGCAAACGATCCCCTGAAAGGCTTTTCGGTGGAAACAGATGGGTTTTTATCATCGGAAACGGAATTAGCCATCGACGTCTGAACAACTTTTTTTTAAAAAAAACCCTAAGCCGCGCGGTCACAATTTCAGTAAAAATCTGACGTTCTGCAATTCTCTCAGAAATGGTGCCAAACTGTTGCGAACGATCCCCTGAAAGGTTTTTTGGTGGAAACAGATGGGTTTTTATCATCGGAAACAGAATTAGCCCTCGACGTCTGAAAATTTTTTTTTTGAAAAAAACCCTAAGCCGCGCGGTCACAATTTCAGCAAAAATCTGACGTTCTGCAATTCTCTCAGAAATGGTGCCAAACTGTTGCGAACGATCCCCCGAAAGTTTTTTCGGTGGAAACAGATGGGTTTTTATCATCGGAAACGGAATTAGCCCTCGACGTCTGAACAACTTTTTTTTGAAAAAAACCCTAAGCCGCGCGGTCAAAATTTCAGAAAAAAATCTGACGTTCTGCAATTCACTCAGAAATGGTGCCAAACTGTTACAAACGATCCCCTGAAAGGTTTTTCGGTGGAAACAGATGGGTTTTTATCATCGGAAACGGAATTAGCCCTCGACGTCTGAACAACTTTTTTTTGAAAAAAACCCTAAGCCGCGCGGTCACAATTTCAGCAAAAATCTGACGTTCTGCAATTCACTCAGAAATGGTGCCAAACTGTTGCAAACGATCCCCCGAAAGGTTTTTCGGTGGAAACAGATGGGTTTTTATCATCGGAAATGGAATTAGCCCTCGACGTCTGAACAACTTTTTTTTGAAAAAAACCCTAAGCCGCGCGGTCACAATTTCAGCAAAAATCTGACGTTCTGCAATTCACTCAAAAATTGTGCCAAACTGTTGCAAACGATCCCCTGAAAGGTTTTTCGGTGGAAACAGATGGGTTTTTATCATCGGAAATAGAATTAGCCCTCGACGTCTGAACAACTTTTTTTTGAAAAAAACCCTAAGCCGCGCGGTCACAATTTCAGCAAAAATCTGACGTTCTGCAATTCACTCAGAAATGGTGCCAAACTGTTGCAAACGATCCCCTGAAAGGTTTTTCGGTGGAAACAGATGGGTTTTTATCATCGGAAATGGAATTAGCCCTCGACGTCTGAACAACTTTTTTTTGAAAAAAACCCTAAGCCGCACGGTCACAATCTCAGAAGAAATCTGACGTTTTGCAATTCACTCAGAAATGGTGCCAACCTGTTCCAAACGATCCCCTGAAAGGTTTTTCGGTGGAAACAAATGGGTTTTTATCATCGGAAATGGAATTAGCCCTCGACGTCTGAACAACTTTTTTTTTAAAAAAACCCTAAGCCGCGCGGTCACAATTTCAGAAAAAATCTGACGTTCTGCAATTCTCTCAGAAATGGTGCCAAACCGTTGCGAACGATCCCCTGAAAGGTTTTTCGGTGGAAACAAATGGGTTTTTATCATCGGAAATGGAATTATCCCGCGACGTCTGAACAACTTTTTTTTTAAAAAAAACCCTAAGCCGCGCGGTCACAATTTCAGCAAAAATCTGACGTTCTGCAATTCACTCAGAAATGGTGCCAAACTGTTGCAAACGATCCCCCGAAAGGTTTTTCGGTGGAAACAGATGGGTTTTTATCATCGGAAACGGAATTAGCCCTCGACGTCTGAACAACATCTTTTTGAAAAAAACCCTAAGCCGCGCGGTCACAATTTCAGCAAAAATCTGACGTTCTGAAATTCACTCAGAAATGGTGCCAAACTGTTGCAAACGATCCCCTGAAAGGTTTTTCGGTGGAAACAAATGGGTTTTTATCATCGGAAACGGAATTAGCCCTCGACCTCGGAACAACATTTTTTGAAAAAAACCTAAGCCGCGCGGTCACAATTTCAGAAAAAATCTGACGTTCTGCAATTCACTCAGAAATGGTGCCAAACTGTTGCAAACGATCCCCCGAAAGGTTTTTCGGTGGAAACAGATGGGTTTTTATCATCGGAAATGGAATTAGCCCTCGACGTCTGAACAACTTTTTTTTGAAAAAAACCCTAAGCCGCGCGGTCACAATTTCAGCAAAAATCTGACGTTCTGCAATTCACTCAAAAATTGTGCCAAACTGTTGCAAACGATCCCCTGAAAGGTTTTTCGGTGGAAACAGATGGGTTTTTATCATCGGAAATAGAATTAGCCCTCGACGTCTGAACAACTTTTTTTTGAAAAAAACCCTAAGCCGCGCGGTCACAATTTCAGCAAAAATCTGACGTTCTGCAATTCACTCAGAAATGGTGCCAAACTGTTGCAAACGATCCCCTGAAAGGTTTTTCGGTGGAAACAGATGGGTTTTTATCATCGGAAATGGAATTAGCCCTCGACGTCTGAACAACTTTTTTTTGAAAAAAACCCTAAGCCGCACGGTCACAATCTCAGAAGAAATCTGACGTTTTTCAATTCACTCAGAAATGGTGCCAACCTGTTCCAAACGATCCCCTGAAAGGTTTTTCGGTGGAAACAAATGGGTTTTTATCATCGGAAATGGAATTAGCCCTCGACGTCTGAACAACTTTTTTTTTAAAAAAACCCTAAGCCGCGCGGTCACAATTTCAGAAAAAATCTGACGTTCTGCAATTCTCTCAGAAATGGTGCCAAACCGTTGCGAACGATCCCCTGAAAGGTTTTTCGGTGGAAACAAATGGGTTTTTATCATCGGAAATGGAATTATCCCGCGACGTCTGAACAACTTTTTTTTAAAAAAAAACCCTAAGCCGCGCGGTCACAATTTCAGCAAAAATCTGACGTTCTGCAATTCACTCAGAAATGGTGCCAAACTGTTGCAAACGATACCCCGAAAGGTTTTTCGGTGGAAACAGATGGGTTTTTATCATCGGAAATGGAATTAGCCCTCGACGTCTGAACAACTTTTTTTTGAAAAAAACCCTAAGCCGCGCGGTCACAATTTCAGCAAAAATCTGACGTTCTGCAATTCACTCAGAAATGGTGCCAAACTGTTGCAAACGATCCCCTGAAAGGTTTTTCGGTGGAAACAGATGGGTTTTTATCATCGGAAACGGAATTAGCCCTCGACGTCTGAACAACATCTTTTGAAAAAAACCCTAAGCCGCGCGGTCACAATTTCAGCAAAAATCTGACGTTCTGAAATTCACTCAGAAATGGTGCCAAACTGTTGCAAACGATCCCCTGAAAGGTTTTTCGGTGGAAACAAATGGGTTTTTATCATCGGAAACGGAATTAGCCCTCGACCTCGGAACAACATTTTTTGAAAAAAACCTAAGCCGCGCGGTCACAATTTCAGAAAAAATCTGACGTTCTGCAATTCACTCAGAAATGGTGCCAAACTGTTGCAAACGATCCCCTGAAAGGTTTTTCGGTGGAAACAGATGGGTTTTTATTATCGGAAACGGAATTAGCCCTCGACGTCTGAACAACTTTTTTTTAAAAAAAACCCTAAGCCGCGCGGTCACAATTTCAGCAAAAATCTGAGGTTCTGCAATTCACTCAGAAATGGTGCCAAACTGTTGCAAACGATCCCCTGAAAGGTTTTTCGGTGGAAACAGATGGGTTTTTATCATCGGTAACGGAATTAGCCCTCGACGTCTGAACAACTTTTTTTTTGAAAAAAACCTAAGCCGCGCGGTCACAATTTCAGAAAAAATCTGACGTTCTGCAATTCACTCAGAAATGGTGCCAAACTGTTGCAAATGATCCCCTGAAAGGTTTTTCGGAGGAAACAGATGGGTTTTTATCATCGGAAACGGAATTAGCCCTCGACGTCTGAACAACATCTTTTTGAAAAAAACCCTAAGCCGCGCGGTCACAATTTCAGCAAAAATCTGACGTTCTGAAATTCACTCAGAAATGGTCCCAAACTGTTGCAAACGATCCCCTGAAAGGTTTTTCGGTGGAAACAGATGGGTTTTTATCATCGGAAACGGAATTAGCCCTCGACGTCTGAACAACTTTTTTTTGAAAAAAACCTAAGCCGCGCGGTCACAATTTCAGCAAAAATCTGACGTTCTGCAATTCACTCAGAAATGGTGCCAAACTGTTGCAAACGATCCCCTGAAAGGTTTTTCGGTGGAAACAGATGGGTTTTTATCATCGGAAACGGAATTAGCCCTCGACGTCTGAACAACATCTTTTTGAAAAAAACCCTAAGCCGCGCGGTCACAATTTCAGCAAAAATCTGACGTTCTGAAATTCACTCAGAAATGGTGCCAAACTGTTGCAAACGATCCCCTGAAAGGTTTTTCGGTGGAAACAGATGGGTTTTTATCATCGGAAACGGAATTAGCCCTCGACGTCTGAACAACTTTTTTTTGAAAAAAACCCTAAGCCGCGCGGTCACAATTTCAGAAAAAATCTGACGTTCTGCAATTCACTCAGAAATTGTGCCTAACTGTTGCAAACGATCCCCTGAAAGGTTTTTTGGTGGAAACAGATGGGTTTTTATCATCGGAAACGGAATTAGCCCTCGACGTCTGAACAACTTTTTTTTGAAAAAAACCCTAAGCCGCGCGGTCACAATTTCAGCAAAAATCTGACGTTCTGCAATTCACTCAGAAATGGTGCCAAACTGTTGCAAACGATCCCCTGAAAGGTTTTTCGGTGGAAACAGATGGGTTTTTATCATCGGAAACGGAATTAGCCCTCGACGTCTGAACAACTTTTTTTTGAAAAAACCCTAAGCCGCGCGGTCACAATTTCAGCAAAACTCTGACGTTCTGCAATTCACTCAGAAATTGTGCCTAACTGTTGCAAACGATCCCCTGAAAGGTTTTTCGGTGGAAACAGATGGGTTTTTATCATCGGAAACGGAATTAGCCCTCAACGTCTGAACAACTTTTTTTTAAAAAAAACCCTAAGCCGCGCGGTCACAATTTCAGCAAAAATCTGACGTTCTGCAATAAACTCAGAAATGGTGCCAAACTGTTGCGAACGATCCCCTGAAAGGTTTTTCGGTGGAAACAAATGGGTTTTTATCATCGGAAATGGAATTATCCCGCGACGTCTGAACAACTTTTTTTAAAAAAAACCCCTAAGCCGCGCGGTCACAATTTCAGCAAAAATCTGACGTTCTGCAATTCACTCAGAAATGGTGCCAAACTGTTGCAAACGATCCCCCGAAAGGTTTTTCGGTGGAAACAGATGGGTTTTTATCATCGGAAATGGAATTAGCCCTCGACGTCTGAACAACTTTTTTTTGAAAAAAACCCTAAGCCGCGCGGTCACAATTTCAGCAAAAATCTGACGTTCTGCAATTCACTCAGAAATGGTGCCAAACTGTTGCAAACGATCCCCCGAAAGGTTTTTCGGTGGAAACAGATGGGTTTTTATCATCGGAAATGGAATTAGCCCTCGACGTCTGAACAACTTTTTTTTGAAAAAAACCCTAAGCCGCGCGGTCACAATCTCAGAAAAAATCTGACGTTTTGCAATTCACTCAGAAATGGTGCCAACCTGTTCCAAACGATCCCCTGAAAGGTTTTTCGGTGGAAACAAATGGGTTTTTATCATCGGAAACAGAATTAGCCCTCGACCTCGGAACAACTTTTTTTGAAAAAAACCTAAGCCGCGCGGTCACAATTTCAGAAAAAATCTGACGTTCTGCAATTCACTCAGAAATGGTGCCAAACTGTTGCAAATGATCCCCTGAAAGGTTTTTCGGAGGAAACAGATGGGTTTTTATCATCGGAAACGGAATTAGCCCTCGACGTCTGAACAACATCTTTTTGAAAAAAACCCTAAGCCGCGCGGTCACAATTTCAGCAAAAATCTGACGTTCTGAAATTCACTCAGAAATGGTGCCAAACTGTTGCAAACGATCCCCCGAAAGGTTTTTCGGTGGAAACAGATGGGTTTTTATCATCGGAAATGGAATTAGCCCTCGACGTCTGAACAACTTTTTTTTGAAAAAAACCCTAAGCCGCGCGGTCACAATTTCAGCAAAAATCTGACGTTCTGCAATTCACTCAGAAATGGTGCCAAACTGTTGCAAACGATGCCCTGAAAGGTTTTTCGGTGGAAACAGATTGTTTTTTATCATCGGAAACGGAATTAGCCCTCGACGTCTGAACAACTTTTTTTTGAAAAAAACCTAAGCCGCGCGGTCACAATTTCAGCAAAACTCTGACGTTCTGCAATTCACTCAGAAATTGTGCCTAACTGTTGCAAACGATCCCCTGAAAGGTTTTTCGGTGGAAACAGATGGGTTTTTATCATCGGAAACGGAATTAGCCCTCAACGTCTGAACAACTTTTTTAAAAAAAAAAACCCTAAGCCGCGCGGTCACAATTTCAGGAAAAATCTGACGTTCTGCAATTCTCTCAGAAATGGTGCCAAACTGTTGCGAACGATCCCCTGAAAGGTTTTTCGGTGGAAACAAATGGGTTTTTATCATCGGAAATGGAATTATCCCGCGACGTCTGAACAACTTTTTTTAAAAAAAAACCCTAAGCCGCGCGGTCACAATTTCAGCAAAAATCTGACGTTCTGCAATAAACTCAGAAATGGTGCCAAACTGTTGCAAACGATCCCCCGAAAGGTTTTTCGGTGGAAACAGATGGGTTTTTATCATCGGAAATGGAATTAGCCCTCGACGTCTGAACAACTTTTTTTTGAAAAAAACCCTAAGCCGCGCGGTCACAATTTCAGCAAAAATCTGACGTTCTGCAATTCACTCAGAAATGGTGCCAAACTGTTGCAAACGATCCCCCGAAAGGTTTTTCGGTGGAAACAGATGGGTTTTTATCATCGGAAATGGAATTAGCCCTCGACGTCTGAACAACTTTTTTTTTGAAAAAAACCCTAAGCCGCGCGGTCACAATTTCAGCAAAAATCTGACGTTCTGCAATTCACTCAGAAATGGTGCCAAACTGTTGCAAACGATCCCCCGAAAGGTTTTTCGGTGGAAACAGATGGGTTTTTATCATCGGAAATGGAATTAGCCCTCGACGTCTGAACAACTTTTTTTTGAAAAAAACCCTAAGCCGCGCCGCGGTCACAATCTCAGAAAAAATCTGACGTTTTGCAATTCACTCAGAAATGGTGCCAACCTGTTCCAAACGATCCCCTGAAAGGTTTTTCGGTGGAAACAAATGGGTTTTTATCATCGGAAACAGAATTAGCCCTCGACCTCGGAACAACTTTTTTTGAAAAAAACCTAAGCCGCGCGGTCACAATTTCAGAAAAAATCTGACGTTCTGAAATTCACTCAGAAATGGTGCCAAACTGTTGCAAACGATCCCCTGAAAGGTTTTTCGGTGGAAACAGATGGGTTTTTATCATCGGAAACGGAATTAGCCCTCGACGTCTGAACAACTTTTTTTTTGAAAAAAACCCTAAGCCGCGCGGTCACAATTTCAGCAAAACTCTGACGTTCTGCAATTCACTCAGAAATTGTGCCTAACTGTTGCAAACGATCCCCTGAAAGGTTTTTCGGTGGAAACAGATGGGTTTTTATCATCGGAAACGGAATTAGCCCTCAACGTCTGAACAACTTTTTTTTAAAAAAAACCCTAAGCCGCGCGGTCACAATTTCAGCAAAAATCTGACGATCTGCAATTCTCTCAGAAATGGTGCCAAACTGTTGCGAACGATCCCCTGAAAGGTTTTTCGGTGGAAACAAATGGGTTTTTATCATCGGAAATGGAATTATCCCGCGACGTCTGAACAACTTTTTTTTTGAAAAAAACCCTAAGCCGCGCGGTCACAATTTCAGCAAAAATCTGACGTTCTGCAATTCACTCAGAAATGGTGCCAAACTGTTGCAAACGATCCCCCGAAAGGTTTTTCGGTGGAAACAGATGGGTTTTTATCATCGGAAATGGAATTAGCCCTCGACGTCTGAACAACTTTTTTTTGAAAAAAACCCTAAGCCGCGCGGTCACAATCTCAGAAAAAATCTGACGTTTTGCAATTCACTCAGAAATGGTGCCAACCTGTTCCAAACGATCCCCTGAAAGGTTTTTCGGTGGAAACAAATGGGTTTTTATCATCGGAAACGGAATTAGCCCTCGACCTCGGAACAACATTTTTTGAAAAAAACCTAAGCCGCGCGGTCACAATTTCAGAAAAAATCTGACGTTCTGCAATTCACTCAGAAATGGTGCCAAACTGTTGCAAACGATCCCCTGAAAGGTTTTTCGGTGGAAACAGATGGGTTTTTATTATCGGAAACGGAATTAGCCCTCGACGTCTGAACAACTTTTTTTTAAAAAAAACCCTAAGCCGCGCGGTCACAATTTCAGCAAAAATCTGAGGTTCTGCAATTCACTCAGAAATGGTGCCAAACTGTTGCAAACGATCCCCTGAAAGGTTTTTCGGTGGAAACAGATGGGTTTTTATCATCGGTAACGGAATTAGCCCTCGACGTCTGAACAACTTTTTTTTTGAAAAAAACCTAAGCCGCGCGGTCACAATTTCAGAAAAAATCTGACGTTCTGCAATTCACTCAGAAATGGTGCCAAACTGTTGCAAATGAT
Organism: Podarcis liolepis; assembly: GCF_965112155.1. NCBI lineage: Eukaryota > Metazoa > Chordata > Lepidosauria > Squamata > Lacertidae > Podarcis > Podarcis liolepis. The sequence goes on from NC_139558.1 coordinate 10,964,907, forward strand.
CCCCTGAAAGGTTTTTCGGAGGAAACAGATGGGTTTTTATCATCGGAAACGGAATTAGCCCTCGACGTCTGAACAACATCTTTTTGAAAAAAACCCTAAGCCGCGCGGTCACAATTTCAGCAAAAATCTGACGTTCTGAAATTCACTCAGAAATGGTCCCAAACTGTTGCAAACGATCCCCTGAAAGGTTTTTCGGTGGAAACAGATGGGTTTTTATCATCGGAAACGGAATTAGCCCTCGACGTCTGAACAACTTTTTTTTGAAAAAAACCTAAGCCGCGCGGTCACAATTTCAGCAAAAATCTGACGTTCTGCAATTCACTCAGAAATGGTGCCAAACTGTTGCAAACGATCCCCTGAAAGGTTTTTCGGTGGAAACAGATGGGTTTTTATCATCGGAAACGGAATTAGCCCTCGACGTCTGAACAACATCTTTTTGAAAAAAACCCTAAGCCGCGCGGTCACAATTTCAGCAAAAATCTGACGTTCTGAAATTCACTCAGAAATGGTGCCAAACTGTTGCAAACGATCCCCTGAAAGGTTTTTCGGTGGAAACAGATGGGTTTTTATCATCGGAAACGGAATTAGCCCTCGACGTCTGAACAACTTTTTTTTGAAAAAAACCCTAAGCCGCGCGGTCACAATTTCAGAAAAAATCTGACGTTCTGCAATTCACTCAGAAATTGTGCCTAACTGTTGCAAACGATCCCCTGAAAGGTTTTTTGGTGGAAACAGATGGGTTTTTATCATCGGAAACGGAATTAGCCCTCGACGTCTGAACAACTTTTTTTTGAAAAAAACCCTAAGCCGCGCGGTCACAATTTCAGCAAAAATCTGACGTTCTGCAATTCACTCAGAAATGGTGCCAAACTGTTGCAAACGATCCCCTGAAAGGTTTTTCGGTGGAAACAGATGGGTTTTTATCATCGGAAACGGAATTAGCCCTCGACGTCTGAACAACTTTTTTTTGAAAAAACCCTAAGCCGCGCGGTCACAATTTCAGCAAAACTCTGACGTTCTGCAATTCACTCAGAAATTGTGCCTAACTGTTGCAAACGATCCCCTGAAAGGTTTTTCGGTGGAAACAGATGGGTTTTTATCATCGGAAACGGAATTAGCCCTCAACGTCTGAACAACTTTTTTTAAAAAAAAACCCTAAGCCGCGCGGTCACAATTTCAGCAAAAATCTGACGTTCTGCAATAAACTCAGAAATGGTGCCAAACTGTTGCGAACGATCCCCTGAAAGGTTTTTCGGTGGAAACAAATGGGTTTTTATCATCGGAAATGGAATTATCCCGCGACGTCTGAACAACTTTTTTTAAAAAAAACCCCTAAGCCGCGCGGTCACAATTTCAGCAAAAATCTGACGTTCTGCAATTCACTCAGAAATGGTGCCAAACTGTTGCAAACGATCCCCCGAAAGGTTTTTCGGTGGAAACAGATGGGTTTTTATCATCGGTAACGGAATTAGCCCTCGACGTCTGAACAACTTTTTTTTTGAAAAAAACCTAAGCCGCGCGGTCACAATTTCAGAAAAAATCTGACGTTCTGCAATTCACTCAGAAATGGTGCCAAACTGTTGCAAATGATCCCCTGAAAGGTTTTTCGGAGGAAACAGATGGGTTTTTATCATCGGAAACGGAATTAGCCCTCGACGTCTGAACAACATCTTTTTGAAAAAAACCCTAAGCCGCGCGGTCACAATTTCAGCAAAAATCTGACGTTCTGAAATTCACTCAGAAATGGTCCCAAACTGTTGCAAACGATCCCCTGAAAGGTTTTTCGGTGGAAACAGATGGGTTTTTATCATCGGAAACGGAATTAGCCCTCGACGTCTGAACAACTTTTTTTTGAAAAAAACCTAAGCCGCGCGGTCACAATTTCAGCAAAAATCTGACGTTCTGCAATTCACTCAGAAATGGTGCCAAACTGTTGCAAACGATCCCCTGAAAGGTTTTTCGGTGGAAACAGATGGGTTTTTATCATCGGAAACGGAATTAGCCCTCGACGTCTGAACAACATCTTTTTGAAAAAAACCCTAAGCCGCGCGGTCACAATTTCAGCAAAAATCTGACGTTCTGAAATTCACTCAGAAATGGTGCCAAACTGTTGCAAACGATCCCCTGAAAGGTTTTTCGGTGGAAACAGATGGGTTTTTATCATCGGAAACGGAATTAGCCCTCGACGTCTGAACAACTTTTTTTTGAAAAAAACCCTAAGCCGCGCGGTCACAATTTCAGAAAAAATCTGACGTTCTGCAATTCACTCAGAAATTGTGCCTAACTGTTGCAAACGATCCCCTGAAAGGTTTTTTGGTGGAAACAGATGGGTTTTTATCATCGGAAACGGAATTAGCCCTCGACGTCTGAACAACTTTTTTTTGAAAAAAACCCTAAGCCGCGCGGTCACAATTTCAGCAAAAATCTGACGTTCTGCAATTCACTCAGAAATGGTGCCAAACTGTTGCAAACGATCCCCTGAAAGGTTTTTCGGTGGAAACAGATGGGTTTTTATCATCGGAAACGGAATTAGCCCTCGACGTCTGAACAACTTTTTTTTGAAAAAACCCTAAGCCGCGCGGTCACAATTTCAGCAAAACTCTGACGTTCTGCAATTCACTCAGAAATTGTGCCTAACTGTTGCAAACGATCCCCTGAAAGGTTTTTCGGTGGAAACAGATGGGTTTTTATCATCGGAAACGGAATTAGCCCTCAACGTCTGAACAACTTTTTTTAAAAAAAAACCCTAAGCCGCGCGGTCACAATTTCAGCAAAAATCTGACGTTCTGCAATAAACTCAGAAATGGTGCCAAACTGTTGCGAACGATCCCCTGAAAGGTTTTTCGGTGGAAACAAATGGGTTTTTATCATCGGAAATGGAATTATCCCGCGACGTCTGAACAACTTTTTTTAAAAAAAACCCCTAAGCCGCGCGGTCACAATTTCAGCAAAAATCTGACGTTCTGCAATTCACTCAGAAATGGTGCCAAACTGTTGCAAACGATCCCCCGAAAGGTTTTTCGGTGGAAACAGATGGGTTTTTATCATCGGAAATGGAATTAGCCCTCGACGTCTGAACAACTTTTTTTTGAAAAAAACCCTAAGCCGCGCGGTCACAATTTCAGCAAAAATCTGACGTTCTGCAATTCACTCAGAAATGGTGCCAAACTGTTGCAAACGATCCCCCGAAAGGTTTTTCGGTGGAAACAGATGGGTTTTTATCATCGGAAATGGAATTAGCCCTCGACGTCTGAACAACTTTTTTTTGAAAAAAACCCTAAGCCGCGCGGTCACAATCTCAGAAAAAATCTGACGTTTTGCAATTCACTCAGAAATGGTGCCAACCTGTTCCAAACGATCCCCTGAAAGGTTTTTCGGTGGAAACAAATGGGTTTTTATCATCGGAAACAGAATTAGCCCTCGACCTCGGAACAACTTTTTTTGAAAAAAACCTAAGCCGCGCGGTCACAATTTCAGAAAAAATCTGACGTTCTGCAATTCACTCAGAAATGGTGCCAAACTGTTGCAAATGATCCCCTGAAAGGTTTTTCGGAGGAAACAGATGGGTTTTTATCATCGGAAACGGAATTAGCCCTCGACGTCTGAACAACATCTTTTTGAAAAAAACCCTAAGCCGCGCGGTCACAATTTCAGCAAAAATCTGACGTTCTGAAATTCACTCAGAAATGGTGCCAAACTGTTGCAAACGATCCCCCGAAAGGTTTTTCGGTGGAAACAGATGGGTTTTTATCATCGGAAATGGAATTAGCCCTCGACGTCTGAACAACTTTTTTTTGAAAAAAACCCTAAGCCGCGCGGTCACAATTTCAGCAAAAATCTGACGTTCTGCAATTCACTCAGAAATGGTGCCAAACTGTTGCAAACGATGCCCTGAAAGGTTTTTCGGTGGAAACAGATTGTTTTTTATCATCGGAAACGGAATTAGCCCTCGACGTCTGAACAACTTTTTTTTGAAAAAAACCTAAGCCGCGCGGTCACAATTTCAGCAAAACTCTGACGTTCTGCAATTCACTCAGAAATTGTGCCTAACTGTTGCAAACGATCCCCTGAAAGGTTTTTCGGTGGAAACAGATGGGTTTTTATCATCGGAAACGGAATTAGCCCTCAACGTCTGAACAACTTTTTAAAAAAAAAAAACCCTAAGCCGCGCGGTCACAATTTCAGGAAAAATCTGACGTTCTGCAATTCTCTCAGAAATGGTGCCAAACTGTTGCGAACGATCCCCTGAAAGGTTTTTCGGTGGAAACAAATGGGTTTTTATCATCGGAAATGGAATTATCCCGCGACGTCTGAACAACTTTTTTTAAAAAAAAACCCTAAGCCGCGCGGTCACAATTTCAGCAAAAATCTGACGTTCTGCAATAAACTCAGAAATGGTGCCAAACTGTTGCAAACGATCCCCCGAAAGGTTTTTCGGTGGAAACAGATGGGTTTTTATCATCGGAAATGGAATTAGCCCTCGACGTCTGAACAACTTTTTTTTGAAAAAAACCCTAAGCCGCGCGGTCACAATTTCAGCAAAAATCTGACGTTCTGCAATTCACTCAGAAATGGTGCCAAACTGTTGCAAACGATCCCCCGAAAGGTTTTTCGGTGGAAACAGATGGGTTTTTATCATCGGAAATGGAATTAGCCCTCGACGTCTGAACAACTTTTTTTTTGAAAAAAACCCTAAGCCGCGCGGTCACAATTTCAGCAAAAATCTGACGTTCTGCAATTCACTCAGAAATGGTGCCAAACTGTTGCAAACGATCCCCCGAAAGGTTTTTCGGTGGAAACAGATGGGTTTTTATCATCGGAAATGGAATTAGCCCTCGACGTCTGAACAACTTTTTTTTGAAAAAAACCCTAAGCCGCGCCGCGGTCACAATCTCAGAAAAAATCTGACGTTTTGCAATTCACTCAGAAATGGTGCCAACCTGTTCCAAACGATCCCCTGAAAGGTTTTTCGGTGGAAACAAATGGGTTTTTATCATCGGAAACAGAATTAGCCCTCGACCTCGGAACAACTTTTTTTGAAAAAAACCTAAGCCGCGCGGTCACAATTTCAGAAAAAATCTGACGTTCTGAAATTCACTCAGAAATGGTGCCAAACTGTTGCAAACGATCCCCTGAAAGGTTTTTCGGTGGAAACAGATGGGTTTTTATCATCGGAAACGGAATTAGCCCTCGACGTCTGAACAACTTTTTTTTTGAAAAAAACCCTAAGCCGCGCGGTCACAATTTCAGAAAAAATCTGACGTTCTGCAATTCACTCAGAAATGGTGCCAAACTGTTGCAAACGATCCCCTGAAAGGTTTTTTGGTGGAAACAGATGGGTTTTTATCATCGGAAACGGAATTAGCCCTCGACGTATGAACAACTTTTTTTTGAAAAAAACCCTAAGCCGCGCGGTCACAATTTCAGCAAAAATCTGACGTTCTGCAATTCACTCAGAAATGGTGCCAAACTGTTGCAAACGATCCCCTGAAAGGTTTTTCGGTGGAAACAGATGGGTTTTTATCATCGGAAACGGAATTAGCCCTCGACGTCTGAACAACTTTTTTTTGAAAAAAACCTAAGCCGCGCGGTCACAATTTCAGCAAAACTCTGACGTTCTGCAATTCACTCAGAAATTGTGCCTAACTGTTGCAAACGATCCCCTGAAAGGTTTTTCGGTGGAAACAGATGGGTTTTTATCATCGGAAACGGAATTAGCCCTCAACGTCTGAACAACTTTTTTTTAAAAAAAACCCTAAGCCGCGCGGTCACAATTTCAGCAAAAATCTGACGATCTGCAATTCTCTCAGAAATGGTGCCAAACTGTTGCGAACGATCCCCTGAAAGGTTTTTCGGTGGAAACAAATGGGTTTTTATCATCGGAAATGGAATTATCCCGCGACGTCTGAACAACTTTTTTTTTGAAAAAAACCCTAAGCCGCGCGGTCACAATTTCAGCAAAAATCTGACGTTCTGCAATTCACTCAGAAATGGTGCCAAACTGTTGCAAACGATCCCCCGAAAGGTTTTTCGGTGGAAACAGATGGGTTTTTATCATCGGAAATGGAATTAGCCCTCGACGTCTGAACAACTTTTTTTTGAAAAAAACCCTAAGCCGCGCGGTCACAATCTCAGAAAAAATCTGACGTTTTGCAATTCACTCAGAAATGGTGCCAACCTGTTCCAAACGATCCCCTGAAAGGTTTTTCAGTGGAAACAAATGGGTTTTTATCATCGGAAACAGAATTAGCCCTCGACCTCGGAACAACTTTTTTTGAAAAAAACCGAAGCCGCGCGGTCACAATTTCAGAAAAATCTGACGTTTTGCAATTTACTCAGAAATGGTGCCAACCTGTTCCAAACGATCCCCTGAAAGGTTTTTCGGTGGAAACAGATGGGTTTTTATCATCGGAAACGGAATTAGCCCTCGACGTCTGAACAACTTTTTTTTTAAAAAAACCCTAAGCCGCGCGGTCACAATTTCAGCAAAAATCTGAGGTTCTGCAATTCACTCAGAAATGGTGCCAAACTGTTGCAAACGATCCCCTGAAAGGTTTTTCGGTGGAAACAGATGGGTTTTTATCATCGGAAACGGAATTAGCCCTCGACGTCTGAACAACTTTTTTTTGAAAAAAACCTAAGCCGCGCGGTCACAATTTCAGCAAAAATCTAACGTTCTGCAATTCACTCAGAAATTGTGCCTAACTGTTGCAAACGATCCCCTGAAAGGTTTTTCGGTGGAAACAGATGGGTTTTTATCATCGGAAACGGAATTAGCCCTCGACGTCTGAACAACTTTTTTTTAAAAAAAACCCTAAGCCGCGCGGTCACAATTTCAAAAAAATCTGACGTTCTGCAATTCTCTCAGAAATGGTGCCAAACTGTTGCGAACGATCCCCTGAAAGGTTTTTCGGTGGAAACAAATGGGTTTTTATCATCGGAAATGGAATTATCCCCCGACGTCTGAACAACTTTTTTTTTAAAAAAACCCTAAGCCGCGCGGTCACAATTTCAGCAAAAATCTGACGTTCTGCAATTCACTCAGAAATGGTGCCAAACTGTTGCAAACGATCCCCCGAAAGGTTTTTCGGTGGAAACAGATGGGTTTTTATCATCGGAAATGGAATTAGCCCTCGACGTCTGAACAACTTTTTTTTGAAAAAAACCCTAAGCCGCGCGGTCACAATCTCAGAAAAAATCTGACGTTTTGCAATTCACTCAGAAATGGTGCCAACCTGTTTCAAACGATCCCCTGAAAGGTTTTTCGGTGGAAACAGATGGGTTTTTATCATCGGAAACGGAATTAGCCCTCGACGTCTGAACAACTTTTTTTTGAAAAAAACCTAAGCCGCGCGGTCACAATTTCAGCAAAAATCTCAAGTTCTGCAATTCACTCAGAAATTGTGCCTAACTGTTGCAAACGATCCCCTGAAAGGTTTTTCGGTGGAAACAGATGGGTTTTTATCATCGGAAACGGAATTAGCCCTCGACGTCTGAACAACTTTTTTTTTAAAAAAACCCTAAGCCGCGCGGTCACAATTTCAGAAAAAATCTGACGTTCTGCAATTCTCTCAGAAATGGTGCCAAACTGTTGCAAACGATCCCCCGAAAGGTTTTTCGGTGGAAACAGATGGGTTTTTATCATCGGAAATGGAATTAGCCCTCGACGTCTGAACAACTTTTTTTTGAAAAAAAACCCTAAGCCGCGCGGTCACAATCTCAGAAAAAATCTGACGTTTTGCAATTCACTCAGAAATGGTGCCAACCTGTTCCAAAAGATCCCCTGAAAGGTTTTTTGGTGGAAACAAATGGGTTTTTATCATCGGAAACAGAATTAGCCCTCGACCTCGGAACAACTTTTTTTGAAAAAAACCTAAGCCGCGCGGTCACAATTTCAGAAAAAATCTGACGTTCTGCAATTCACTCAGAAATGGTGCCAAACTGTTGCAAATGATCCCCTGAAAGGTTTTTCGGAGGAAACAGATGGGTTTTTATCATCGGAAACGGAATTAGCCCTCGACGTCTGAACAACATCTTTTTGAAAAAAACCCTAAGCCGCGCGGTCACAATTTCAGCAAAAATCTGACGTTCTGAAATTCACTCAGAAATGGTGCCAAACTGTTGCAAACGATCCCCCGAAAGGTTTTTCGGTGGAAACAGATGGGTTTTTATCATCGGAAATGGAATTAGCCCTCGACGTCTGAACAACTTTTTTTTGAAAAAAACCCTAAGCCGCGCGGTCACAATTTCAGCAAAAATCTGACGTTCTGCAATTCACTCAGAAATGGTGCCAAACTGTTGCAAACGATCCCCTGAAAGGTTTTTCGGTGGAAACAGATGGGTTTTTATCATCGGAAACGGAATTAGCCCTCGACGTCTGAACAACTTTTTTTTGAAAAAAACCTAAGCCGCGCGGTCACAATTTCAGCAAAACTCTGACGTTCTGCAATTCACTCAGAAATTGTGCCTAACTGTTGCAAACGATCCCCTGAAAGGTTTTTCGGTGGAAACAGATGGGTTTTTATCATCGGAAACGGAATTAGCCCTCAACGTCTGAACAACTTTTTTTTAAAAAAAACCCTAAGCCGCGCGGTCACAATTTCAGCAAAAATCTGACGATCTGCAATTCTCTCAGAAATGGTGCCAAACTGTTGCGAACGATCCCCTGAAAGGTTTTTCGGTGGAAACAAATGGGTTTTTATCATCGGAAATGGAATTATCCCGCGACGTCTGAACAACTTTTTTTTTGAAAAAAACCCTAAGCCGCGCGGTCACAATTTCAGCAAAAATCTGACGTTCTGCAATTCACTCAGAAATGGTGCCAAACTGTTGCAAACGATCCCCCGAAAGGTTTTTCGGTGGAAACAGATGGGTTTTTATCATCGGAAATGGAATTAGCCCTCGACGTCTGAACAACTTTTTTTTGAAAAAAACCCTAAGCCGCGCGGTCACAATCTCAGAAAAAATCTGACGTTTTGCAATTCACTCAGAAATGGTGCCAACCTGTTCCAAACGATCCCCTGAAAGGTTTTTCAGTGGAAACAAATGGGTTTTTATCATCGGAAACAGAATTAGCCCTCGACCTCGGAACAACTTTTTTTGAAAAAAACCGAAGCCGCGCGGTCACAATTTCAGAAAAATCTGACGTTTTGCAATTTACTCAGAAATGGTGCCAACCTGTTCCAAACGATCCCCTGAAAGGTTTTTCGGTGGAAACAGATGGGTTTTTATCATCGGAAACGGAATTAGCCCTCGACGTCTGAACAACTTTTTTTTTAAAAAAACCCTAAGCCGCGCGGTCACAATTTCAGCAAAAATCTGAGGTTCTGCAATTCACTCAGAAATGGTGCCAAACTGTTGCAAACGATCCCCTGAAAGGTTTTTCGGTGGAAACAGATGGGTTTTTATCATCGGAAACGGAATTAGCCCTCGACGTCTGAACAACTTTTTTTTGAAAAAAACCTAAGCCGCGCGGTCACAATTTCAGCAAAAATCTAACGTTCTGCAATTCACTCAGAAATTGTGCCTAACTGTTGCAAACGATCCCCTGAAAGGTTTTTCGGTGGAAACAGATGGGTTTTTATCATCGGAAACGGAATTAGCCCTCGACGTCTGAACAACTTTTTTTTAAAAAAAACCCTAAGCCGCGCGGTCACAATTTCAAAAAAATCTGACGTTCTGCAATTCTCTCAGAAATGGTGCCAAACTGTTGCGAACGATCCCCTGAAAGGTTTTTCGGTGGAAACAAATGGGTTTTTATCATCGGAAATGGAATTATCCCCCGACGTCTGAACAACTTTTTTTTTAAAAAAACCCTAAGCCGCGCGGTCACAATTTCAGCAAAAATCTGACGTTCTGCAATTCACTCAGAAATGGTGCCAAACTGTTGCAAACGATCCCCCGAAAGGTTTTTCGGTGGAAACAGATGGGTTTTTATCATCGGAAATGGAATTAGCCCTCGACGTCTGAACAACTTTTTTTTGAAAAAAACCCTAAGCCGCGCGGTCACAATCTCAGAAAAAATCTGACGTTTTGCAATTCACTCAGAAATGGTGCCAACCTGTTTCAAACGATCCCCTGAAAGGTTTTTCGGTGGAAACAGATGGGTTTTTATCATCGGAAACGGAATTAGCCCTCGACGTCTGAACAACTTTTTTTTGAAAAAAACCTAAGCCGCGCGGTCACAATTTCAGCAAAAATCTCAAGTTCTGCAATTCACTCAGAAATTGTGCCTAACTGTTGCAAACGATCCCCTGAAAGGTTTTTCGGTGGAAACAGATGGGTTTTTATCATCGGAAACGGAATTAGCCCTCGACGTCTGAACAACTTTTTTTTTAAAAAAACCCTAAGCCGCGCGGTCACAATTTCAGAAAAAATCTGACGTTCTGCAATTCTCTCAGAAATGGTGCCAAACTGTTGCAAACGATCCCCCGAAAGGTTTTTCGGTGGAAACAGATGGGTTTTTATCATCGGAAATGGAATTAGCCCTCGACGTCTGAACAACTTTTTTTTGAAAAAAAACCCTAAGCCGCGCGGTCACAATCTCAGAAAAAATCTGACGTTTTGCAATTCACTCAGAAATGGTGCCAACCTGTTCCAAAAGATCCCCTGAAAGGTTTTTTGGTGGAAACAAATGGGTTTTTATCATCGGAAACAGAATTAGCCCTCGACCTCGGAACAACTTTTTTTGAAAAAAACCTAAGCCGCGCGGTCACAATTTCAGAAAAAATCTGACGTTCTGCAATTCACTCAGAAATGGTGCCAAACTGTTGCAAATGATCCCCTGAAAGGTTTTTCGGAGGAAACAGATGGGTTTTTATCATCGGAAACGGAATTAGCCCTCGACGTCTGAACAACATCTTTTTGAAAAAAACCCTAAGCCGCGCGGTCACAATTTCAGCAAAAATCTGACGTTCTGAAATTCACTCAGAAATGGTGCCAAACTGTTGCAAACGATCCCCCGAAAGGTTTTTCGGTGGAAACAGATGGGTTTTTATCATCGGAAATGGAATTAGCCCTCGACGTCTGAACAACTTTTTTTTGAAAAAAACCCTAAGCCGCGCGGTCACAATTTCAGCAAAAATCTGACGTTCTGCAATTCACTCAGAAATGGTGCCAAACTGTTGCAAACGATCCCCCGAAAGGTTTTTCGGTGGAAACAGATGGGTTTTTATCATCGGAAATGGAATTAGCCCTCGACGTCTGAACAACTTTTTTTTTGAAAAAAACCCTAAGCCGCGCGGTCACAATCTCAGAAAAAATCTGACGTTTTGCAATTCACTCAGAAATGGTGCCAACCTGTTCCAAACGATCCCCTGAAAGGTTTTTCGGTGGAAACAGATGGGTTTTTATCATCGGAAACGGAATTAGCCCTCGACGTCTGAACAACTTTTTTTTGAAAAAAACCTAAGCCGCGCGGTCACAATTTCAGCAAAAATCTCAAGTTCTGCAATTCACTCAGAAATTGTGCCTAACTGTTGCAAACGATCCCCTGAAAGGTTTTTCGGTGGAAACAGATGGGTTTTTATCATCGGAAACGGAATTAGCCCTCGACGTCTGAACAACTTTTTTTAAAAAAAAACCCTAAGCCGCGCGGTCACAATTTCAGAAAAAATCTGACGTTCTGCAATTCTCTCAGAAATGGTGCCAAACTGTTGCGAACGATCCCCCGAAAGGTTTTTCGGTGGAAACAAATGGGTTTTTATCATCGGAAATGGAATTATCCCGCGACGTCTGAACAACTTTTTTTAAAAAAAAACCCTAAGCCGCGCGGTCACAATTTCAGCAAAAATCTGACGTTCTGCAATTCACTCAGAAATGGTGCCAAACTGTTGCAAACGATCCCCCGAAAGGTTTTTCGGTGGAAACAGATGGGTTTTTATCATCGGAAATGGAATTAGCCCTCGACGTCTGAACAACTTTTTTTTGAAAAAAAACCCTAAGCCGCGCGGTCACAATCTCAGAAAAAATCTGACGTTCTGCAATTCTCTCAGAAATGGTGCCAAACTGTTGCAAACGATCCCCCGAAAGGTTTTTCGGTGGAAACAGATGGGTTTTTATCATCGGAAATGGAATTAGCCCTCGACGTCTGAACAACTTTTTTTTGAAAAAAAACCCTAAGCCGCGCGGTCACAATCTCAGAAAAAATCTGACGTTTTGCAATTCACTCAGAAATGGTGCCAACCTGTTCCAAAAGATCCCCTGAAAGGTTTTTTGGTGGAAACAAATGGGTTTTTATCATCGGAAACAGAATTAGCCCTCGACCTCGGAACAACTTTTTTTGAAAAAAACCTAAGCCGCGCGGTCACAATTTCAGAAAAAATCTGACGTTCTGCAATTCACTCAGAAATGGTGCCAAACTGTTGCAAATGATCCCCTGAAAGGTTTTTCGGAGGAAACAGATGGGTTTTTATCATCGGAAACGGAATTAGCCCTCGACGTCTGAACAACATCTTTTTGAAAAAAACCCTAAGCCGCGCGGTCACAATTTCAGCAAAAATCTGACGTTCTGAAATTCACTCAGAAATGGTGCCAAACTGTTGCAAACGATCCCCCGAAAGGTTTTTCGGTGGAAACAGATGGGTTTTTATCATCGGAAATGGAATTAGCCCTCGACGTCTGAACAACTTTTTTTTGAAAAAAACCCTAAGCCGCGCGGTCACAATTTCAGCAAAAATCTGACGTTCTGCAATTCACTCAGAAATGGTGCCAAACTGTTGCAAACGATCCCCCGAAAGGTTTTTCGGTGGAAACAGATGGGTTTTTATCATCGGAAATGGAATTAGCCCTCGACGTCTGAACAACTTTTTTTTTGAAAAAAACCCTAAGCCGCGCGGTCACAATCTCAGAAAAAATCTGACGTTTTGCAATTCACTCAGAAATGGTGCCAACCTGTTCCAAACGATCCCCTGAAAGGTTTTTCGGTGGAAACAGATGGGTTTTTATCATCGGAAACAGAATTAGCCCTCGACCTCGGAACAACTTTTTTTGAAAAAAACCTAAGCCGCGCGGTCACAATTTCAGCAAAAATCTGACGTTCTGCAATTCACTCAGAAATGGTGCCAAACTGTTGCAAATGATCCCCTGAAAGGTTTTTCGGAGGAAACAGATGGGTTTTTATCATCGGAAACGGAATTAGCCCTCGACGTCTGAACAACATCTTTTTGAAAAAAACCCTAAGCCGCGCGGTCACAATTTCAGCAAAAATCTGACGTTCTGAAATTCACTCAGAAATGGTGCCAAACTGTTGCAAACGATCCCCCGAAAGGTTTTTCGGTGGAAACAGATGGGTTTTTATCATCGGAAATGGAATTAGCCCTCGACGTCTGAACAACTTTTTTTTGAAAAAAACCCTAAGCCGCGCGGTCACAATTTCAGCAAAAATCTGACGTTCTGCAATTCACTCAGAAATGGTGCCAAACTGTTGCAAACGATCCCCCGAAAGGTTTTTCGGTGGAAACAGATGGGTTTTTATCATCGGAAATGGAATTAGCCCTCGACGTCTGAACAACTTTTTTTTTGAAAAAAACCCTAAGCCGCGCGGTCACAATCTCAGAAAAAATCTGACGTTTTGCAATTCACTCAGAAATGGTGCCAACCTGTTCCAAACGATCCCCTGAAAGGTTTTTCGGTGGAAACAGATGGGTTTTTATCATCGGAAACGGAATTAGCCCTCGACGTCTGAACAACTTTTTTTTGAAAAAAACCTAAGCCGCGCGGTCACAATTTCAGCAAAAATCTCAAGTTCTGCAATTCACTCAGAAATTGTGCCTAACTGTTGCAAACGATCCCCTGAAAGGTTTTTCGGTGGAAACAGATGGGTTTTTATCATCGGAAACGGAATTAGCCCTCGACGTCTGAACAACTTTTTTTTAAAAAAAACCCTAAGCCGCGCGGTCACAATTTCAGAAAAAATCTGACGTTCTGCAATTCTCTCAGAAATGGTGCCAAACTGTTGCGAACGATCCCCCGAAAGGTTTTTCGGTGGAAACAAATGGGTTTTTATCATCGGAAATGGAATTATCCCGCGACGTCTGAACAACTTTTTTTAAAAAAAAACCCTAAGCCGCGCGGTCACAATTTCAGCAAAAATCTGACGTTCTGCAATTCACTCAGAAATGGTGCCAAACTGTTGCAAACGATCCCCCGAAAGGTTTTTCGGTGGAAACAGATGGGTTTTTATCATCGGAAATGGAATTAGCCCTCGACGTCTGAACAACTTTTTTTTGAAAAAAAACCCTAAGCCGCGCGGTCACAATCTCAGAAAAAATCTGACGTTCTGCAATTCTCTCAGAAATGGTGCCAAACTGTTGCAAACGATCCCCCGAAAGGTTTTTCGGTGGAAACAGATGGGTTTTTATCATCGGAAATGGAATTAGCCCTCGACGTCTGAACAACTTTTTTTTGAAAAAAAACCCTAAGCCGCGCGGTCACAATCTCAGAAAAAATCTGACGTTTTGCAATTCACTCAGAAATGGTGCCAACCTGTTCCAAAAGATCCCCTGAAAGGTTTTTTGGTGGAAACAAATGGGTTTTTATCATCGGAAACAGAATTAGCCCTCGACCTCGGAACAACTTTTTTTGAAAAAAACCTAAGCCGCGCGGTCACAATTTCAGAAAAAATCTGACGTTCTGCAATTCACTCAGAAATGGTGCCAAACTGTTGCAAATGATCCCCTGAAAGGTTTTTCGGAGGAAACAGATGGGTTTTTATCATCGGAAACGGAATTAGCCCTCGACGTCTGAACAACATCTTTTTGAAAAAAACCCTAAGCCGCGCGGTCACAATTTCAGCAAAAATCTGACGTTCTGAAATTCACTCAGAAATGGTGCCAAACTGTTGCAAACGATCCCCCGAAAGGTTTTTCGGTGGAAACAGATGGGTTTTTATCATCGGAAATGGAATTAGCCCTCGACGTCTGAACAACTTTTTTTTGAAAAAAACCCTAAGCCGCGCGGTCACAATTTCAGCAAAAATCTGACGTTCTGCAATTCACTCAGAAATGGTGCCAAACTGTTGCAAACGATCCCCCGAAAGGTTTTTCGGTGGAAACAGATGGGTTTTTATCATCGGAAATGGAATTAGCCCTCGACGTCTGAACAACTTTTTTTTTGAAAAAAACCCTAAGCCGCGCGGTCACAATCTCAGAAAAAATCTGACGTTTTGCAATTCACTCAGAAATGGTGCCAACCTGTTCCAAACGATCCCCTGAAAGGTTTTTCGGTGGAAACAGATGGGTTTTTATCATCGGAAACGGAATTAGCCCTCGACGTCTGAACAACTTTTTTTTGAAAAAAACCTAAGCCGCGCGGTCACAATTTCAGCAAAAATCTCAAGTTCTGCAATTCACTCAGAAATTGTGCCTAACTGTTGCAAACGATCCCCTGAAAGGTTTTTCGGTGGAAACAGATGGGTTTTTATCATCGGAAACGGAATTAGCCCTCGACGTCTGAACAACTTTTTTTAAAAAAAAACCCTAAGCCGCGCGGTCACAATTTCAGAAAAAATCTGACGTTCTGCAATTCTCTCAGAAATGGTGCCAAACTGTTGCGAACGATCCCCCGAAAGGTTTTTCGGTGGAAACAAATGGGTTTTTATCATCGGAAATGGAATTATCCCGCGACGTCTGAACAACTTTTTTTTAAAAAAAACCCTAAGCCGCGCGGTCACAATTTCAGCAAAAATCTGACGTTCTGCAATTCACTCAGAAATGGTGCCAAACTGTTGCAAACGATCCCCCGAAAGGTTTTTCGGTGGAAACAGATGGGTTTTTATCATCGGAAATGGAATTAGCCCTCGACGTCTGAACAACTTTTTTTTGAAAAAAAACCCTAAGCCGCGCGGTCACAATCTCAGAAAAAATCTGACGTTTTGCAATTCACTCAGAAATGGTGCCAACCTGTTCCAAAAGATCCCCTGAAAGGTTTTTCGGTGGAAACAGATGGGTTTTTATTATCGGAAACGGAATTAGCCCTCGACCTCGGAACAACTTTTTTTGAAAAAAACCTAAGCCGCGCGGTCACAATTTCAGAAAAAATCTGACGTTCTGCAATTCACTCAGAAATGGTGCCAAACTGTTGCAAATGATCCCCTGAAAGGTTTTTCGGAGGAAACAGATGGGTTTTTATCATCGGAAACGGAATTAGCCCTCGACGTCTGAACAACATCTTTTTGAAAAAAACCCTAAGCCGCGCGGTCACAATTTCAACAAAAATCTG
The DNA here is from genome assembly GCF_965112155.1 of Podarcis liolepis. Lineage (NCBI taxonomy): Eukaryota > Metazoa > Chordata > Lepidosauria > Squamata > Lacertidae > Podarcis > Podarcis liolepis. The sequence continues at coordinate 10,981,125 of NC_139558.1, forward strand.
ACGTTCTGAAATTCACTCAGAAATGGTGCCAAACTGTTGCAAACGATCCCCTGAAAGGTTTTTCGGTGGAAACAGATGGGTTTTTATCATCGGAAACGGAATTAGCCCTCGACGTCTGAACAACTTTTTTTTTGAAAAAAACCCTAAGCCGCGCGGTCACAATTTCAGAAAAAATCTGACGTTCTGCAATTCACTCAGAAATGGTGCCAAACAGTTGCAAACGATCCCCTGAAAGGTTTTTTGGTGGAAACAGATGGGTTTTTATCATCGGAAACGGAATTAGCCCTCGACGTCTGAACAACTTTTTTTTGAAAAAAACCCTAAGCCGCGCGGTCACAATTTCAGCAAAAATCTGACGTTCTGCAATTCACTCAGAAATGGTGCCAAACTGTTGCAAACGATCCCCTGAAAGGTTTTTCGGTGGAAACAGATGGGTTTTTATCATCGGAAACGGAATTAGCCCTCGACGTCTGAACAACTTTTTTTTGAAAAAAACCCTAAGCCGCGCGGTCACAATTTCAGCAAAAATCTGACGTTCTGCAATTCACTCAGAAATGGTGCCAAACTGTTGCAAACGATCCCCCGAAAGGTTTTTCGGTGGAAACAGATGGGTTTTTATCATCGGAAATGGAATTAGCCCTCGACGTCTGAACAACTTTTTTTTGAAAAAAACCCTAAGCCGCGCGGTCACAATTTCAGCAAAAATCTGACGTTCTGCAATTCACTCAGAAATGGTACCAAACTGTTGCAAACGATCCCCCGAAAGGTTTTTCGGTGGAAACAGATGGGTTTTTATCATCGGAAATGGAATTAGCCCTCGACGTCTGAACAACTTTTTTTTTGAAAAAAACCCTAAGCCGCGCGGTCACAATCTCAGAAAAAATCTGACGTTTTGCAATTCACTCAGAAATGGTGCCAACCTGTTCCAAACGATCCCCTGAAAGGTTTTTCGGTGGAAACAGATGGGTTTTTATCATCGGAAACGGAATTAGCCCTCGACGTCTGAACAACTTTTTTTTGAAAAAAACCTAAGCCGCGCGGTCACAATTTCAGAAAAAATCTCAAGTTCTGCAATTCACTCAGAAATTGTGCCTAACTGTTGCAAACGATCCCCTGAAAGGTTTTTCGGTGGAAACAGATGGGTTTTTATCATCGGAAACGGAATTAGCCCTCGACCTCGGAACAACTTTTTTTGAAAAAAACCTAAGCCGCGCGGTCACAATTTCAGAAAAAATCTGACGTTCTGAAATTCACTCAGAAATGGTGCCAAACTGTTGCAAACGATCCCCTGAAAGGTTTTTCGGTGGAAACAGATGGGTTTTTATCATCGGAAACGGAATTAGCCCTCGACGTCTGAACAACTTTTTTTTTGAAAAAAACCCTAAGCCGTGCGGTCACAATTTCAGAAAAAATCTGACGTTCTGCAATTCACTCAGAAATGGTGCCAAACTGTTGCAAACGATCCCCTGAAAGGTTTTTTGGTGGAAACAGATGGGTTTTTATCATCGGAAACAGAATTAGCCCTCGACCTCGGAACAACTTTTTTTGAAAAAAACCTAAGCCGCGCGGTCACAATTTCAGAAAAAATCTGACGTTCTGCAATTCACTCAGAAATGGTGCCAACCTGTTCCAAACGATCCCCTGAAAGGTTTTTCGGTGGAAACAGATGGGTTTTTATCATCGGAAACGGAATTAGCCCTCGACCTCGGAACAACTTTTTTTGAAAAAAACCTAAGCCGCGCGGTCACAATTTCAGAAAAAATCTGACGTTCTGAAATTCACTCAGAAATGGTGCCAAACTGTTGCAAACGATCCCCTGAAAGGTTTTTCGGTGGAAACAGATGGGTTTTTATCATCGGAAACGGAATTAGCCCTCGACGTCTGAACAACTTTTTTTTTGAAAAAAACCCTAAGCCGCGCGGTCACAATTTCAGAAAAAATCTGACGTTCTGCAATTCACTCAGAAATGGTGCCAAACTGTTGCAAACGATCCCCTGAAAGGTTTTTTGGTGGAAACAGATGGGTTTTTATCATCGGAAATGGAATTAGCCCTCGACGTCTGAACAACTTTTTTTTGAAAAAAACCCTAAGCCGCGCGGTCACAATTTCAGAAAAAATCTGACGTTCTGCAATTCACTCAGAAATGGTGCCAAACTGTTGCAAACGATCCCCTGAAAGGTTTTTCGGTGGAAACAGATGGGTTTTTATCATCGGAAACGGAATTAGCCCTCGACGTCTGAACAACTTTTTTTTGAAAAAAACCTAAGCCGCGCGGTCACAATTTCAGCAAAACTCTGACGTTCTGCAATTCACTCAGAAATTGTGCCTAACTGTTGCAAACGATCCCCTGAAAGGTTTTTCGGTGGAAACAGATGGGTTTTTATCATCGGAAATGGAATTATCCCGCGACGTCTGAACAACTTTTTTTTTGAAAAAAACCCTAAGCCGCGCGGTCACAATTTCAGCAAAAATCTGACGTTCTGCAATTCACTCAGAAATGGTGCCAAACTGTTGCAAACGATCCCCCGAAAGGTTTTTTGGTGGAAACAGATGGGTTTTTATCATCGGAAATGGAATTAGCCCTCGACGTCTGAACAACTTTTTTTTGAAAAAAACCCTAAGCCGCGCGGTCACAATCTCAGAAAAAATCTGACGTTTTGCAATTCACTCAGAAATGGTGCCAACCTGTTCCAAACGATCCCCTGAAAGGTTTTTCAGTGGAAACAAATGGGTTTTTATCATCGGAAACAGAATTAGCCCTCGACCTCAGAACAACTTTTTTTGAAAAAAACCGAAGCCGCGCGGTCACAATTTCAGAAAAATCTGACGTTTTGCAATTTACTCAGAAATGGTGCCAACCTGTTCCAAACGATCCCCTGAAAGGTTTTTCGGTGGAAACAGATGGGTTTTTATCATCGGAAACGGAATTAGCCCTCGACGTCTGAACAACTTTTTTTTAAAAAAAACCCTAAGCCGCGCGGTCACAATTTCAGCAAAAATCTGAGGTTCTGCAATTCACTCAGAAATGGTGCCAAACTGTTGCAAACGATCCCCTGAAAGGTTTTTCGGTGGAAACAGATGGGTTTTTATCATCGGAAACGGAATTAGCCCTCGACGTCTGAACAACTTTTTTTTGAAAAAAACCTAAGCCGCGCGGTCACAATTTCAGCAAAAATCTAACGTTCTGCAATTCACTCAGAAATTGTGCCTAACTGTTGCAAACGATCCCCTGAAAGGTTTTTCGGTGGAAACAGATGGGTTTTTATCATCGGAAACGGAATTAGCCCTCGACGTCTGAACAACTTTTTTTTAAAAAAAACCCTAAGCCGCGCGGTCACAATTTCAAAAAAATCTGACGTTCTGCAATTCTCTCAGAAATGGTGCCAAACTGTTGCGAACGATCCCCTGAAAGGTTTTTCGGTGGAAACAAATGGGTTTTTATCATCGGAAATGGAATTATCCCCCGACGTCTGAACAACTTTTTTTTAAAAAAAAACCCTAAGCCGCGCGGTCACAATTTCAGCAAAAATCTGACGTTCTGCAATTCACTCAGAAATGGTGCCAAACTGTTGCAAACGATCCCCCGAAAGGTTTTTCGGTGGAAACAGATGGGTTTTTATCATCGGAAATGGAATTAGCCCTCGACGTCTGAACAACTTTTTTTTGAAAAAAACCCTAAGCCGCGCGGTCACAATCTCAGAAAAAATCTGACGTTTTGCAATTCACTCAGAAATGGTGCCAACCTGTTTCAAACGATCCCCTGAAAGGTTTTTCGGTGGAAACAGATGGGTTTTTATCATCGGAAACGGAATTAGCCCTCGACGTCTGAACAACTTTTTTTTGAAAAAAACCTAAGCCGCGCGGTCACAATTTCAGCAAAAATCTCAAGTTCTGCAATTCACTCAGAAATTGTGCCTAACTGTTGCAAACGATCCCCTGAAAGGTTTTTCGGTGGAAACAGATGGGTTTTTATCATCGGAAACGGAATTAGCCCTCGACGTCTGAACAACTTTTTTTTAAAAAAAACCCTAAGCCGCGCGGTCACAATTTCAGAAAAAATCTGACGTTCTGCAATTCTCTCAGAAATGGTGCCAAACTGTTGCAAACGATCCCCCGAAAGGTTTTTCGGTGGAAACAGATGGGTTTTTATCATCGGAAATGGAATTAGCCCTCGACGTCTGAACAACTTTTTTTTGAAAAAAAACCCTAAGCCGCGCGGTCACAATCTCAGAAAAAATCTGACGTTTTGCAATTCACTCAGAAATGGTGCCAACCTGTTCCAAAAGATCCCCTGAAAGGTTTTTTGGTGGAAACAAATGGGTTTTTATCATCGGAAACAGAATTAGCCCTCGACCTCGGAACAACTTTTTTTGAAAAAAACCTAAGCCGCGCGGTCACAATTTCAGAAAAAATCTGACGTTCTGCAATTCACTCAGAAATGGTGCCAAACTGTTGCAAATGATCCCCTGAAAGGTTTTTCGGAGGAAACAGATGGGTTTTTATCATCGGAAACGGAATTAGCCCTCGACGTCTGAACAACATCTTTTTGAAAAAAACCCTAAGCCGCGCGGTCACAATTTCAGCAAAAATCTGACGTTCTGAAATTCACTCAGAAATGGTGCCAAACTGTTGCAAACGATCCCCCGAAAGGTTTTTCGGTGGAAACAGATGGGTTTTTATCATCGGAAATGGAATTAGCCCTCGACGTCTGAACAACTTTTTTTTGAAAAAAACCCTAAGCCGCGCGGTCACAATTTCAGCAAAAATCTGACGTTCTGCAATTCACTCAGAAATGGTGCCAAACTGTTGCAAACGATCCCCCGAAAGGTTTTTCGGTGGAAACAGATGGGTTTTTATCATCGGAAATGGAATTATCCCTCGACGTCTGAACAACTTTTTTTTTGAAAAAAACCCTAAGCCGCGCGGTCACAATCTCAGAAAAAATCTGACGTTTTGCAATTCACTCAGAAATGGTGCCAACCTGTTCCAAACGATCCCCTGAAAGGTTTTTCGGTGGAAACAGATGGGTTTTTATCATCGGAAACGGAATTAGCCCTCGACGTCTGAACAACTTTTTTTTGAAAAAAACCTAAGCCGCGCGGTCACAATTTCAGCAAAAATCTCAAGTTCTGCAATTCACTCAGAAATTGTGCCTAACTGTTGCAAACGATCCCCTGAAAGGTTTTTCGGTGGAAACAGATGGGTTTTTATCATCGGAAACGGAATTAGCCCTCGACGTCTGAACAACTTTTTTTAAAAAAAAACCCTAAGCCGCGCGGTCACAATTTCAGAAAAAATCTGACGTTCTGCAATTCTCTCAGAAATGGTGCCAAACTGTTGCGAACGATCCCCCGAAAGGTTTTTCGGTGGAAACAAATGGGTTTTTATCATCGGAAATGGAATTATCCCGCGACGTCTGAACAACTTTTTTTTAAAAAAAACCCTAAGCCGCGCGGTCACAATTTCAGCAAAAATCTGACGTTCTGCAATTCACTCAGAAATGGTGCCAAACTGTTGCAAACGATCCCCCGAAAGGTTTTTCGGTGGAAACAGATGGGTTTTTATCATCGGAAATGGAATTAGCCCTCGACGTCTGAACAACTTTTTTTTGAAAAAAAACCCTAAGCCGCGCGGTCACAATCTCAGAAAAAATCTGACGTTCTGCAATTCTCTCAGAAATGGTGCCAAACTGTTGCAAACGATCCCCGAAAGGTTTTTCGGTGGAAACAGATGGGTTTTTATCATCGGAAATGGAATTAGCCCTCGACGTCTGAACAACTTTTTTTTGAAAAAAAACCCTAAGCCGCGCGGTCACAATCTCAGAAAAAATCTGACGTTTTGCAATTCACTCAGAAATGGTGCCAACCTGTTCCAAAAGATCCCCTGAAAGGTTTTTTGGTGGAAACAAATGGGTTTTTATCATCGGAAACAGAATTAGCCCTCGACCTCGGAACAACTTTTTTTGAAAAAAACCTAAGCCGCGCGGTCACAATTTCAGAAAAAATCTGACGTTCTGCAATTCACTCAGAAATGGTGCCAAACTGTTGCAAATGATCCCCTGAAAGGTTTTTCGGAGGAAACAGATGGGTTTTTATCATCGGAAACGGAATTAGCCCTCGACGTCTGAACAACATCTTTTTGAAAAAAACCCTAAGCCGCGCGGTCACAATTTCAGCAAAAATCTGACGTTCTGAAATTCACTCAGAAATGGTGCCAAACTGTTGCAAACGATCCCCCGAAAGGTTTTTCGGTGGAAACAGATGGGTTTTTATCATCGGAAATGGAATTAGCCCTCGACGTCTGAACAACTTTTTTTTGAAAAAAACCCTAAGCCGCGCGGTCACAATTTCAGCAAAAATCTGACGTTCTGCAATTCACTCAGAAATGGTGCCAAACTGTTGCAAACGATCCCCCGAAAGGTTTTTCGGTGGAAACAGATGGGTTTTTATCATCGGAAATGGAATTAGCCCTCGACGTCTGAACAACTTTTTTTTTGAAAAAAACCCTAAGCCGCGCGGTCACAATCTCAGAAAAAATCTGACGTTTTGCAATTCACTCAGAAATGGTGCCAACCTGTTCCAAACGATCCCCTGAAAGGTTTTTCGGTGGAAACAGATGGGTTTTTATCATCGGAAACGGAATTAGCCCTCGACGTCTGAACAACTTTTTTTTGAAAAAAACCTAAGCCGCGTGGTCACAATTTCAGCAAAAATCTCAAGTTCTGCAATTCACTCAGAAATTGTGCCTAACTGTTGCAAACGATCCCCTGAAAGGTTTTTCGGTGGAAACAGATGGGTTTTTATCATCGGAAACGGAATTAGCCCTCGACGTCTGAACAACTTTTTTTAAAAAAAAACCCTAAGCCGCGCGGTCACAATTTCAGAAAAAATCTGACGTTCTGCAATTCTCTCAGAAATGGTGCCAAACTGTTGCGAACGATCCCCCGAAAGGTTTTTCGGTGGAAACAAATGGGTTTTTATCATCGGAAATGGAATTATCCCGCGACGTCTGAACAACTTTTTTTAAAAAAAAAACCCTAAGCCGCGCGGTCACAATTTCAGCAAAAATCTGACGTTCTGCAATTCACTCAGAAATGGTGCCAAACTGTTGCAAACGATCCCCCGAAAGGTTTTTCGGTGGAAACAGATGGGTTTTTATCATCGGAAATGGAATTAGCCCTCGACGTCTGAACAACTTTTTTTTGAAAAAAAACCCTAAGCCGCGCGGTCACAATCTCAGAAAAAATCTGACGTTTTGCAATTCACTCAGAAATGGTGCCAACCTGTTCCAAAAGATCCCCTGAAAGGTTTTTCGGTGGAAACAGATGGGTTTTTATTATCGGAAACGGAATTAGCCCTCGACCTCGGAACAACTTTTTTTGAAAAAAACCTAAGCCGCGCGGTCACAATTTCAGAAAAAATCTGACGTTCTGCAATTCACTCAGAAATGGTGCCAAACTGTTGCAAATGATCCCCTGAAAGGTTTTTCGGAGGAAACAGATGGGTTTTTATCATCGGAAACGGAATTAGCCCTCGACGTCTGAACAACATCTTTTTGAAAAAAACCCTAAGCCGCGCGGTCACAATTTCAACAAAAATCTGACGTTCTGAAATTCACTCAGAAATGGTGCCAAACTGTTGCAAACGATCCCCTGAAAGGTTTTTCGGTGGAAACAGATGGGTTTTTATCATCGGAAACGGAATTAGCCCTCGACGTCTGAACAACTTTTTTTTTGAAAAAAACCCTAAGCCGCGCGGTCACAATTTCAGAAAAAATCTGACGTTCTGCAATTCACTCAGAAATGGTGCCAAACAGTTGCAAACGATCCCCTGAAAGGTTTTTTGGTGGAAACAGATGGGTTTTTATCATCGGAAACGGAATTAGCCCTCGACGTCTGAACAACTTTTTTTTGAAAAAAACCCTAAGCCGCGCGGTCACAATTTCAGCAAAAATCTGACGTTCTGCAATTCACTCAGAAATGGTGCCAAACTGTTGCAAACGATCCCCTGAAAGGTTTTTCGGTGGAAACAGATGGGTTTTTATCATCGGAAACGGAATTAGCCCTCGACGTCTGAACAACTTTTTTTTGAAAAAAACCCTAAGCCGCGCGGTCACAATTTCAGCAAAAATCTGACGTTCTGCAATTCACTCAGAAATGGTGCCAAACTGTTGCAAACGATCCCCCGAAAGGTTTTTCGGTGGAAACAGATGGGTTTTTATCATCGGAAATGGAATTAGCCCTCGACGTCTGAACAACTTTTTTTTGAAAAAAACCCTAAGCCGCGCGGTCACAATTTCAGCAAAAATCTGACGTTCTGCAATTCACTCAGAAATGGTACCAAACTGTTGCAAACGATCCCCCGAAAGGTTTTTCGGTGGAAACAGATGGGTTTTTATCATCGGAAATGGAATTAGCCCTCGACGTCTGAACAACTTTTTTTTTGAAAAAAACCCTAAGCCGCGCGGTCACAATCTCAGAAAAAATCTGACGTTTTGCAATTCACTCAGAAATGGTGCCAACCTGTTCCAAACGATCCCCTGAAAGGTTTTTCGGTGGAAACAGATGGGTTTTTATCATCGGAAACGGAATTAGCCCTCGACGTCTGAACAACTTTTTTTTGAAAAAAACCTAAGCCGCGCGGTCACAATTTCAGCAAAAATCTCAAGTTCTGCAATTCACTCAGAAATTGTGCCTAACTGTTGCAACGATCCCCTGAAAGGTTTTTCGGTGGAAACAGATGGGTTTTTATCATCGGAAACGGAATTAGCCCTCGACGTCTGAACAACTTTTTTAAAAAAAAAACCCTAAGCCGCGCGGTCACAATTTCAGAAAAAATCTGACGTTCTGCAATTCTCTCAGAAATGGTGCCAAACTGTTGCGAACGATCCCCTGAAAGGTTTTTCGGTGGAAACAAATGGGTTTTTATCATCGGAAATTGAATTATCCCGCGACGTCTGAACAACTTTTTTTTAAAAAAAACCCTAAGCCGCGCGGTCACAATTTCAGCAAAAATCTGACGTTCTGCAATTCACTCAGAAATGGTGCCAAACTGTTGCAAACGATCCCCCGAAAGGTTTTTCGGTGGAAACAGATGGGTTTTTATCATCGGAAATGGAATTAGCCCTCGACGTCTGAACAACTTTTTTTTGAAAAAAACCCTAAGCCGCGCGGTCACAATTTCAGCAAAAATCTGACGTTCTGCAATTCACTCAGAAATGGTGCCAAACTGTTGCAAACGATCCCCCGAAAGGTTTTTCGGTGGAAACAGATGGGTTTTTATCATCGGAAATGGAATTAGCCCTCGACGTCTGAACAACTTTTTTTTGAAAAAAAACCCTAAGCCGCGCGGTCACAATCTCAGAAAAAATCTGACGTTTTGCAATTCACTCAGAAATGGTGCCAACCTGTTCCAAAAGATCCCCTGAAAGGTTTTTCGGTGGAAACAGATGGGTTTTTATTATCGGAAACGGAATTAGCCCTCGACCTCGGAACAACTTTTTTTGAAAAAAACCTAAGCCGCGCGGTCACAATTTCAGAAAAAATCTGACGTTCTGCAATTCACTCAGAAATGGTGCCAAACTGTTGCAAATGATCCCCTGAAAGGTTTTTCGGAGGAAACAGATGGGTTTTTATCATCGGAAACGGAATTAGCCCTCGACGTCTGAACAACATCTTTTTGAAAAAAAACCCTAAGCCGCGCGGTCACAATTTCAACAAAAATCTGACGTTCTGAAATTCACTCAGAAATGGTGCCAAACTGTTGCAAACGATCCCCTGAAAGGTTTTTCGGTGGAAACAGATGGGTTTTTATCATCGGAAACGGAATTAGCCCTCGATGTCTGAACAACTTTTTTTTTGAAAAAAACCCTAAGCCGCGCGGTCACAATTTCAGAAAAAATCTGACGTTCTGCAATTCACTCAGAAATGGTGCCAAACAGTTGCAAACGATCCCCTGAAAGGTTTTTTGGTGGAAACAGATGGGTTTTTATCATCGGAAACGGAATTAGCCCTCGACGTCTGAACAACTTTTTTTTGAAAAAAACCCTAAGCCGCGCGGTCACAATTTCAGCAAAAATCTGACGTTCTGCAATTCACTCAGAAATGGTGCCAAACTGTTGCAAACGATCCCCTGAAAGGTTTTTCGGTGGAAACAGATGGGTTTTTATCATCGGAAACGGAATTAGCCCTCAACGTCTGAACAAGTTTTTTTTGAAAAAAACCCTAAGCCGCGCGGTCACAATTTCAGCAAAAATCTGACGTTCTGCAATTCACTCAGAAATGGTGCCAAACTGTTGCAAACGATCCCCTGAAAGGTTTTTCGGTGGAAACAGATGGGTTTTTATCATCGGAAACGGAATTAGCCCTCGACGTCTGAACAACTTTTTTTTGAAAAAAACCTAAGCCGCGCGGTCACAATTTCAGCAAAACTCTGACGTTCTGCAATTCACTCAGAAATTGTGCCTAACTGTTGCAAACGATCCCCTGAAAGGTTTTTCGGTGGAAACAGATGGGTTTTTATCATCGGAAACGGAATTAGCCCTCAACGTCTGAACAACTTTTTTAAAAAAAAAACCCTAAGCCGCGCGGTCACAATTTCAGCAAAAATCTGACGATCTGCAATTCTCTCAGAAATGGTGCCAAACTGTTGCGAACGATCCCCTGAAAGGTTTTTCGGTGGAAACAAATGGGTTTTTATCATCGGAAATGGAATTATCCCGCGACGTCTGAACAACTTTTTTTAAAAAAAACCCCTAAGCCGCGCGGTCACAATTTCAGCAAAAATCTGACGTTCTGCAATTCACTCAGAAATGGTGCCAAACTGTTGCAAACGATCCCCCGAAAGGTTTTTCAGTGGAAACAGATGGGTTTTTATCATCGGAAATGGAATTAGCCCTCGACGTCTGAACAACTTTTTTTTGAAAAAAACCCTAAGCCGCGCGGTCACAATTTCAGCAAAAATCTGACGTTCTGCAATTCACTCAGAAATGGTGCCAAACTGTTGCAAACGATCCCCCGAAAGGTTTTTCGGTGGAAACAGATGGGTTTTTATCATCAGAAATGGAATTAGCCCTCGACGTCTGAACAACTTTTTTTTTGAAAAAAACCCTAAGCCGCGCGGTCACAATTTCAGAAAAAATCTGACGTTCTGCAATTCACTCAGAAATGGTGCCAAACAGTTGCAAACGATCCCCTGAAAGGTTTTTTGGTGGAAACAGATGGGTTTTTATCATCGGAAACGGAATTAGCCCTCGACGTCTGAACAACTTTTTTTTGAAAAAAACCCTAAGCCGCGCGGTCACAATTTCAGCAAAAATCTGACGTTCTGCAATTCACTCAGAAATGGTGCCAAACTGTTGCAAACGATCCCCTGAAAGGTTTTTCGGTGGAAACAGATGGGTTTTTATCATCGGAAACGGAATTAGCCCTCGACGTCTGAACAAGTTTTTTTTGAAAAAAACCCTAAGCCGCGCGGTCACAATTTCAGCAAAAATCTGACGTTCTGCAATTCACTCAGAAATGGTGCCAAACTGTTGCAAACGATCCCCTGAAAGGTTTTTCGGTGGAAACAGATGGGTTTTTATCATCGGAAACGGAATTAGCCCTCGACGTCTGAACAACTTTTTTTTGAAAAAAACCTAAGCCGCGCGGTCACAATTTCAGCAAAACTCTGACGTTCTGCAATTCACTCAGAAATTGTGCCTAACTGTTGCAAACGATCCCCTGAAAGGTTTTTCGGTGGAAACAGATGGGTTTTTATCATCGGAAACGGAATTAGCCCTCAACGTCTGAACAACTTTTTAAAAAAAAAAACCCTAAGCCGCGCGGTCACAATTTCAGCAAAAATCTGACGATCTGCAATTCTCTCAGAAATGGTGCCAAACTGTTGCGAACGATCCCCTGAAAGGTTTTTCGGTGGAAACAAATGGGTTTTTATCATCGGAAATGGAATTATCCCGCGACGTCTGAACAACTTTTTTTAAAAAAAACCCCTAAGCCGCGCGGTCACAATTTCAGCAAAAATCTGACGTTCTGCAATTCACTCAGAAATGGTGCCAAACTGTTGCAAACGATCCCCCGAAAGGTTTTTCGGTGGAAACAGATGGGTTTTTATCATCGGAAATGGAATTAGCCCTCGACGTCTGAACAACTTTTTTTTGAAAAAAACCCTAAGGCGCGCGGTCACAATTTCAGCAAAAATCTGACGTTCTGCAATTCACTCAGAAATGGTGCCAAACTGTTGCAAACGATCCCCCGAAAGGTTTTTCGGTGGAAACAGATGGGTTTTTATCATCAGAAATGGAATTAGCCCTCGACGTCTGAACAACTTTTTTTTTGAAAAAAACCCTAAGCCGCGCGGTCACAATTTCAGAAAAAATCTGACGTTCTGCAATTCACTCAGAAATGGTGCCAAACTGTTGCAAACGATCCCCCGAAAGGTTTTTCGGTGGAAACAGATGGGTTTTTATCATCGGAAATGGAATTAGCCCTCGACATCTGAACAACTTTTTTTTGAAAAAAACCCTAAGCCGCGCGGTCACAATTTCAGCAAAAATCTGACGTTCTGCAATTCACTCAGAAATGGTGCCAAACTGTTGCAAACGATCCCCCGAAAGGTTTTTCGGTGGAAACAGATGGGTTTTTATCATCGGAAATGGAATTAGCCCTCGACGTCTGAACAACTTTTTTTTAAAAAAAACCCTAAGCCGCGCGGTCACAATCTCAGAAAAAATCTGACGTTTTGCAATTCACTCAGAAATGGTGCCAACCTGTTCCAAACGATCCCCTGAAAGGTTTTTCGGTGGAAACAGATGGGTTTTTATCATCGGAAACGGAATTAGCCCTCGACGTCTGAACAACTTTTTTTTGAAAAAAACCCTAAGCCGCGCGGTCACAATTTCAGCAAAAATCTGAGGTTCTGCAATTCACTCAGAAATGGTGCCAAACTGTTGCAAACGATCCCCTGAAAGGTTTTTCGGTGGAAACAGATGGGTTTTTATCATCGGAAACGGAATTAGCCCTCGACGTCTGAACAACTTTTTTTTGAAAAAAACCTAAGCCGCGCGGTCACAATTTCAGCAAAAATCTGACGTTCTGCAATTCACTCAGAAATTGTGCCTAACTGTTGCAAACGATCCCCTGAAAGGTTTTTCGGTGGAAACAGATGGGTTTTTATCATCGGAAACGGAATTAGCCCTCGACGTCTGAACAACTTTTTTTTAAAAAAAACCCTAAGCCGCGCGGTCACAATTTCAAAAAAATCTGACGTTCTGCAATTCTCTCAGAAATGGTGCCAAACTGTTGCGAACGATCCCCTGAAAGGTTTTTCGGTGGAAACAAATGGGTTTTTATCATCGGAAATGGAATTATCCCGCGACGTCTGAACAACTTTTTTTAAAAAAAAAACCCTAAGCCGCGCGGTCACAATTTCAGCAAAAATCTGACGTTCTGCAATTCACTCAGAAATGGTGCCAAACTGTTGCAAACGATCCCCCGAAAGGTTTTTTGGTGGAAACAGATGGGTTTTTATCATCGGAAATGGAATTAGCCCTCGACGTCTGAACAACTTTTTTTTGAAAAAAACCCTAAGCCGCGCGGTCACAATTTCAGCAAAAATCTGACGTTCTGCAATTCACTCAGAAATGGTGCCAAACTGTTGCAAACGATCCCCCGAAAGGTTTTTCGGTGGAAACAGATGGGTTTTTATCATCAGAAATGGAATTAGCCCTCGACGTCTGAACAACTTTTTTTTTGAAAAAAACCCTAAGCCGCGCGGTCACAATTTCAGAAAAAATCTGACGTTCTGCAATTCACTCAGAAATGGTGCCAAACTGTTGCAAACGATCCCCTGAAAGGTTTTTCGGTGGAAACAGATGGGTTTTTATCATCGGAAACGGAATTAGCCCTCGACGTCTGAACAACTTTTTTTTGAAAAAAACCCTAAGCCGCGCGGTCACAATTTCAGCAAAAATCTGACGTTCTGCAATTCACTCAGAAATGGTGCCAAACTGTTGCAAACGATCCCCTGAAAGGTTTTTCGGTGGAAACAGATGGGTTTTTATCATCGGAAACGGAATTAGCCCTCGACGTCTGAACAACTTTTTTTTGAAAAAAACCTAAGCCGCGCGGTCACAATTTCAGCAAAACTCTGACGTTCTGCAATTCACTCAGAAATTGTGCCTAACTGTTGCAAACGATCCCCTGAAAGGTTTTTCGGTGGAAACAGATGGGTTTTTATCATCGGAAACGGAATTAGCCCTCAACGTCTGAACAACTTTTTTTAAAAAAAAACCCTAAGCCGCGCGGTCACAATTTCAGCAAAAATCTGACGATCTGCAATTCTCTCAGAAATGGTGCCAAACTGTTGCGAACGATCCCCTGAAAGGTTTTTCGGTGGAAACAAATGGGTTTTTATCATCGGAAATGGAATTATCCCGCGACGTCTGAACAACTTTTTTTAAAAAAAACCCCTAAGCCGCGCGGTCACAATTTCAGCAAAAATCTGACGTTCTGCAATTCACTCAGAAATGGTGCCAAACTGTTGCAAACGATCCCCCGAAAGGTTTTTCGGTGGAAACAGATGGGTTTTTATCATCGGAAATGGAATTAGCCCTCGACGTCTGAACAACTTTTTTTTGAAAAAAACCCTAAGCCGCGCGGTCACAATTTCAGCAAAAATCTGACGTTCTGCAATTCACTCAGAAATGGTGCCAAACTGTTGCAAACGATCCCCCGAAAGGTTTTTCGGTGGAAACAGATGGGTTTTTATCATCAGAAATGGAATTAGCCCTCGACGTCTGAACAACTTTTTTTTTGAAAAAAACCCTAAGCCGCGCGGTCACAATTTCAGCAAAAATCTGACGTTCTGCAATTCACTCAGAAATGGTGCCAAACTGTTGCAAACGATCCCCCGAAAGGTTTTTCGGTGGAAACAGATGGGTTTTTATCATCGGAAATGGAATTAGCCCTCGACATCTGAACAACTTTTTTTTGAAAAAAACCCTAAGCCGCGCGGTCACAATTTCAGCAAAAATCTGACGTTCTGCAATTCACTCAGAAATGGTGCCAAACTGTTGCAAACGATCCCCCGAAAGGTTTTTCGGTGGAAACAGATGGGTTTTTATCATCGGAAATGGAATTAGCCCTCGACGTCTGAACAACTTTTTTTTTAAAAAAACCCTAAGCCGCGCGGTCACAATCTCAGAAAAAATCTGACGTTTTGCAATTCACTCAGAAATGGTGCCAACCTGTTCCAAACGATCCCCTGAAAGGTTTTTCGGTGGAAACAGATGGGTTTTTATCATCGGAAACGGAATTAGCCCTCGACGTCTGAACAACTTTTTTTTGAAAAAAACCCTAAGCCGCGCGGTCACAATTTCAGCAAAAATCTGAGGTTCTGCAATTCACTCAGAAATGGTGCCAAACTGTTGCAAACGATCCCCTGAAAGGTTTTTCGGTGGAAACAGATGGGTTTTTATCATCGGAAACGGAATTAGCCCTCGACGTCTGAACAACTTTTTTTTGAAAAAAACCTAAGCCGCGCGGTCACAATTTCAGCAAAAATCTGACGTTCTGCAATTCACTCAGAAATTGTGCCTAACTGTTGCAAACGATCCCCTGAAAGGTTTTTCGGTGGAAACAGATGGGTTTTTATCATCGGAAACGGAATTAGCCCTCGACGTCTGAACAACTTTTTTTTAAAAAAAACCCTAAGCCGCGCGGTCACAATTTCAAAAAAATCTGACGTTCTGCAATTCTCTCAGAAATGGTGCCAAACTGTTGCGAACGATCCCCTGAAAGGTTTTTCGGTGGAAACAAATGGGTTTTTATCATCGGAAATGGAATTATCCCGCGACGTCTGAACAACTTTTTTTTAAAAAAAAACCCTAAGCCGCGCGGTCACAATTTCAGCAAAAATCTGACGTTCTGCAATTCACTCAGAAATGGTGCCAAACTGTTGCAAACGATCCCCCGAAAGGTTTTTTGGTGGAAACAGATGGGTTTTTATCATCGGAAATGGAATTAGCCCTCGACGTCTGAACAACTTTTTTTTGAAAAAAACCCTAAGCCGCGCGGTCACAATTTCAGCAAAAATCTGACGTTCTGCAATTCACTCAGAAATGGTGCCAAACTGTTGCAAACGATCCCCCGAAAGGTTTTTCGGTGGAAACAGATGGGTTTTTATCATCAGAAATGGAATTAGCCCTCGACGTCTGAACAACTTTTTTTTTGAAAAAAACCCTAAGCCGCGCGGTCACAATTTCAGAAAAAATCTGACGTTCTGCAATTCACTCAGAAATGGTGCCAAACTGTTGCAAACGATCCCCTGAAAGGTTTTTTGGTGGAAACAGATGGGTTTTTATCATCGGAAACGGAATTAGCCCTCGACGTCTGAACAACTTTTTTTTGAAAAAAACCCTAAGCCGCGCGGTCACAATTTCAGCAAAAATCTGACGTTCTGCAATTCACTCAGAAATGGTGCCAAACTGTTGCAAACGATCCCCTGAAAGGTTTTTCGGTGGAAACAGATGGGTTTTTATCATCGGAAACGGAATTAGCCCTCGACGTCTGAACAAGTTTTTTTTGAAAAAAAGCCTAAGCCGCGCGGTCACAATTTCAGCAAAAATCTGACGTTCTGCAATTCACTCAGAAATGGTGCCAAACTGTTGCAAACGATCCCCTGAAATGTTTTTCGGTGGAAACAGATGGGTTTTTATCATCGGAAACGGAATTAGCCCTCGACGTCTGAACAACTTTTTTTTGAAAAAAACCTAAGCCGCGCGGTCACAATTTCAGCAAAACTCTGACGTTCTGCAATTCACTCAGAAATTGTGCCTAACTGTTGCAAACGATCCCCTGAAAGGTTTTTCGGTGGAAACAGATGGGTTTTTATCATCGGAAACGGAATTAGCCCTCAACGTCTGAACAACTTTTTTTAAAAAAAAACCCTAAGCCGCGCGGTCACAATTTCAGCAAAAATCTGACGTTCTGCAATTCACTCAGAAATGGTGCCAAACTGTTGCAAACGATCCCCCGAAAGGTTTTTCGGTGGAAACAGATGGGTTTTTATCATCAGAAATGGAATTAGCCCTCGACGTCTGAACAACTTTTTTTTTGAAAAAAACCCTAAGCCGCGCGGTCACAATTTCAGCAAAAATCTGACGTTCTGCAATTCACTCAGAAATGGTGCCAAACTGTTGCAAACGATCCCCCGAAAGGTTTTTCGGTGGAAACAGATGGGTTTTTATCATCGGAAATGGAATTAGCCCTCGACATCTGAACAACTTTTTTTTGAAAAAAACCCTAAGCCGCGCGGTCACAATTTCAGCAAAAATCTGACGTTCTGCAATTCACTCAGAAATGGTGCCAAACTGTTGCAAACGATCCCCCGAAAGGTTTTTCGGTGGAAACAGATGGGTTTTTATCATCGGAAATGGAATTAGCCCTCGACGTCTGAACAACTTTTTTTTAAAAAAAACCCTAAGCCGCGCGGTCACAATCTCAGAAAAAATCTGACGTTTTGCAATTCACTCAGAAATGGTGCCAACCTGTTCCAAACGATCCCCTGAAAGGTTTTTCGGTGGAAACAGATGGGTTTTTATCATCGGAAACGGAATTAGCCCTCGACGTCTGAACAACTTTTTTTTGAAAAAAACCCTAAGCCGCGCGGTCACAATTTCAGCAAAAATCTGAGGTTCTGCAATTCACTCAGAAATGGTGCCAAACTGTTGCAAACGATCCCCTGAAAGGTTTTTCGGTGGAAACAGATGGGTTTTTATCATCGGAAACGGAATTAGCCCTCGACGTCTGAACAACTTTTTTTTGAAAAAAACCTAAGCCGCGCGGTCACAATTTCAGCAAAAATCTGACGTTCTGCAATTCACTCAGAAATTGTGCCTAACTGTTGCAAACGATCCCCTGAAAGGTTTTTCGGTGGAAACAGATGGGTTTTTATCATCGGAAACGGAATTAGCCCTCGACGTCTGAACAACTTTTTTTTTAAAAAAACCCTAAGCCGCGCGGTCACAATTTCAAAAAAATCTGACGTTCTGCAATTCTCTCAGAAATGGTGCCAAACTGTTGCGAACGATCCCCTGAAAGGTTTTTCGGTGGAAACAAATGGGTTTTTATCATCGGAAATGGAATTATCCCGCGACGTCTGAACAACTTTTTTTTTAAAAAAAAAACCCTAAGCCGCGCGGTCACAATTTCAGCAAAAATCTGACGTTCTGCAATTCACTCAGAAATGGTGCCAAACTGTTGCAAACGATCCCCCGAAAGGTTTTTCGGTGGAAACAGATGGGTTTTTATCATCGGAAATGGAATTAGCCCTCGACGTCTGAACAACTTTTTTTTGAAAAAAACCCTAAGCCGCGCGGTCACAATTTCAGCAAAAATCTGACGTTCTGCAATTCACTCAGAAATGGTGCCAAACTGTTGCAAACGATCCCCCGAAAGGTTTTTCGGTGGAAACAGATGGGTTTTTATCATCAGAAATGGAATTAGCCCTCGACGTCTGAACAACTTTTTTTTTGAAAAAAACCCTAAGCCGCGCGGTCACAATTTCAGAAAAAATCTGACGTTCTGCAATTCACTCAGAAATGGTGCCAAACAGTTGCAAACGATCCCCTGAAAGGTTTTTTGGTGGAAACAGATGGGTTTTTATCATCGGAAACGGAATTAGCCCTCGACGTCTGAACAACTTTTTTTTGAAAAAAACCCTAAGCCGCGCGGTCACAATTTCAGCAAAAATCTGACGTTCTGCAATTCACTCAGAAATGGTGCCAAACTGTTGCAAACGATCCCCTGAAAGGTTTTTCGGTGGAAACAGATGGGTTTTTATCATCGGAAACGGAATTAGCCCTCGACGTCTGAACAACTTTTTTTTGAAAAAAACCCTAAGCCGCGCGGTCACAATTTCAGCAAAAATCTGACGTTCTGCAATTCACTCAGAAATGGTGCCAAACTGTTGCAAACGATCCCCTGAAAGGTTTTTCGGTGGAAACAGATGGGTTTTTATCATCGGAAACGGAATTAGCCCTCGACGTCTGAACAACTTTTTTTTGAAAAAAACCTAAGCCGCGCGGTCACAATTTCAGCAAAACTCTGACGTTCTGCAATTCACTCAGAAATTGTGCCTAACTGTTGCAAACGATCCCCTGAAAGGTTTTTCGGTGGAAACAGATGGGTTTTTATCATCGGAAACGGAATTAGCCCTCAACGTCTGAACAACTTTTTTTAAAAAAAAACCCTAAGCCGCGCGGTCACAATTTCAGCAAAAATCTGACGATCTGCAATTCTCTCAGAAATGGTGCCAAACTGTTGCGAACGATCCCCTGAAAGGTTTTTCGGTGGAAACAAATGGGTTTTTATCATCGGAAATGGAATTATCCCGCGACGTCTGAACAACTTTTTTTAAAAAAAACCCCTAAGCCGCGCGGTCACAATTTCAGCAAAAATCTGACGTTCTGCAATTCACTCAGAAATGGTGCCAAACTGTTGCAAACGATCCCCCGAAAGGTTTTTCGGTGGAAACAGATGGGTTTTTATCATCGGAAATGGAATTAGCCCTCGACGTCTGAACAACTTTTTTTTGAAAAAAACCCTAAGCCGCGCAGTCACAATTTCAGCAAAAATCTGACGTTCTGCAATTCACTCAGAAATGGTGCCAAACTGTTGCAAACGATCCCCCGAAAGGTTTTTCGGTGGAAACAGATGGGTTTTTATCATCAGAAATGGAATTAGCCCTCGACGTCTGAACAACTTTTTTTTTCAAAAAAACCCTAAGCCGCGCGGTCACAATTTCAGCAAAAATCTGACGTTCTGCAATTCACTCAGAAATGGTGCCAAACTGTTGCAAACGATCCCCCGAAAGGTTTTTCGGTGGAAACAGATGGGTTTTTATCATCGGAAATGGAATTAGCCCTCGACATCTGAACAACTTTTTTTTGAAAAAAACCCTAAGCCGCGCGGTCACAATTTCAGCAAAAATCTGACGTTCTGCAATTCACTCAGAAATGGTGCCAAACTGTTGCAAACGATCCCCCGAAAGGTTTTTCGGTGGAAACAGATGGGTTTTTATCATCGGAAATGGAATTAGCCCTCGACGTCTGAACAACTTTTTTTTAAAAAAAACCCTAAGCCGCGCGGTCACAATCTCAGAAAAAATCTGACGTTTTGCAATTCACTCAGAAATGGTGCCAACCTGTTCCAAACGATCCCCTGAAAGG
The DNA here is from genome assembly GCF_965112155.1 of Podarcis liolepis. NCBI lineage: Eukaryota > Metazoa > Chordata > Lepidosauria > Squamata > Lacertidae > Podarcis > Podarcis liolepis. The sequence goes on from NC_139558.1 coordinate 11,001,354, forward strand.
TTTTTCGGTGGAAACAGATGGGTTTTTATCATCGGAAACGGAATTAGCCCTCGACGTCTGAACAACTTTTTTTTGAAAAAAACCCTAAGCCGCGCGGTCACAATTTCAGCAAAAATCTGAGGTTCTGCAATTCACTCAGAAATGGTGCCAAACTGTTGCAAACGATCCCCTGAAAGGTTTTTCGGTGGAAACAGATGGGTTTTTATCATCGGAAACGGAATTAGCCCTCGACGTCTGAACAACTTTTTTTTGAAAAAAACCTAAGCCGCGCGGTCACAATTTCAGCAAAAATCTGACGTTCTGCAACTCACTCAGAAATGGTGCCAAACTGTTGCGAACGATCCCCTGAAAGGTTTTTCGGTGGAAACAAATGGGTTTTTATCATCAGAAATGGAATTAGCCCGCGACGTCTGAACAACTTTTTTTTTAAAAAAAACCCTAAGCCGCGCGGTCACAATTTCAGCAAAAATCTGACGTTCTGCAATTCACTCAGAAATGGTGCCAAACTGTTGCAAACGATCCCCCGAAAGGTTTTTCGGTGGAAACAGATGGGTTTTTATCATCGGAAATGGAATTAGCCCTCGACGTCTGAACAACTTTTTTTTGAAAAAAACCCTAAGCCGCGCGGTCACAATTTCAGCAAAAATCTGACGTTCTGCAATTCACTCAGAAATGGTGCCAAACTGTTGCAAACGATCCCCCGAAAGGTTTTTCGGTGGAAACAGATGGGTTTTTATCATCGGAAATGGAATTAGCCCTCGACGTCTGAACAACTTTTTTTTGAAAAAAACCCTAAGCCGCGCGGTCACAATCTCAGAAAAAATCTGACGTTTTGCAATTCACTCAGAAATGGTGCCAACCTGTTCCAAACGATCCCCTGAAAGGTTTTTCGGTGGAAACAAATGGGTTTTTATCATCGGAAACAGAATTAGCCCTCGACCTCGGAACAACTTTTTTTGGAAAAAATTCTAAGCCGCGCGGTCACAATTTCAGAAAAAATCTGACGTTCTGCAATTCACTCAGAAATGGTGCCAAACTGTTGCAAACGATCCCCTGAAAGACTTTCGGTGGAAACAGATGGGTTTTTATTATCGGAAACGGAATTAGCCCTCGACGTCTGAACAACGTTTTTTTAAAAAAAACCCTAAGCCGCGCGGTCACAATTTCAGCAAAAATCTGAGGTTCTGCAATTCACTCAGAAATGGTGCCAAACTGTTGCAAACGATCCCCTGAAAGGTTTTTCGGTGGAAACAGATGGGTTTTTATCATCGGAAACGGAATTAGCCCTCGACGTCTGAACAACTTTTTTTTGAAAAAAACCTAAGCCGCGCGGTCACAATTTCAGCAAAAATCTGACGTTCTGCAATTCTCTCAGAAATGGTGCCAAACTGTTGTGAACGATCCCCTGAAAGGTTTTTCGGTGGAAACAAATGGGTTTTTATCATCGGAAATGGAATTATCCCGCGACGTCTGAACAACTTTTTTTTTTTAAAAAACCCTAAGCCGCGCGGTCACAATTTCAGCAAAAATCTGACGTTCTGCAATTCACTCAGAAATGGTGCCAAACTGTTGCAAACGATCCCCCGAAAGGTTTTTCGGTGGAAACAGATGGGTTTTTATCATCGGAAATGGAATTAGCCCTCGATGTCTGAACAACTTTTTTTTGAAAAAAACCCTAAGCCGCGCGGTCACAATTTCAGCAAAAATCTGACGTTCTGCAATTCACTCAGAAATGGTGCCAAACTGTTGCAAACGATCCCCCGAAAGGTTTTTCGGTGGAAACAGATGGGTTTTTATCATCGGAAATGGAATTAGCCCTCGACGTCTGAACAACTTTTTTTTGAAAAAAACCCTAAGCCGCGCGGTCACAATCTCAGAAAAAATCTGATGTTTTGCAATTCACTCAGAAATGGTGCCAACCTGTTCCAAACGATCCCCTGAAAGGTTTTTCGGTGGAAACAAATGGGTTTTTATCATCGGAAACAGAATTAGCCCTCGACCTCGGAACAACTTTTTTTGAAAAAAACCTAAGCCGCGCGGTCACAATTTCAGAAAAAATCTGACGTTCTGCAATTCACTCAGAAATGGTGCCAAACTGTTGCGAACGATCCCCTGAAAGGTTTTTCGGTGGAAACAGATGGGTTTTTATTATCGGAAACGGAATTAGCCCTCGACGGCTGAACAACTTTTTTTTGAAAAAAACCCTAAGCCGCGCGGTCACAATTGCAGCAAAAATCTGACGTTCTGCAATTCACTCAGAAATGGTGCCAAACTGTTGCGAACGATCCCCTGAAAGGTTTTTCGGTGGAAACAGATGGGTTTTTATAATCGGAAACGGAATTAGCCCTCGACGTCTGAACAACATCTTTTTGAAAAAAACCCTAAGCCGCGCGGTCACAATTTCAGCAAAAATCTGACGTTCTGCAATTCACTCAGAAATGGTGCCAAACTGTTGCAAACGATCCCCTGAAAGGTTTTTCGGTGGAAACAGATGGGTTTTTATCATCGGAAACGGAATTAGCCCTCGACGTCTGAACAACTTTTTTTTTGAAAAAAACCCTAAGCCGCGCGGTCACAATTTCAGAAAAAATCTGACGTTCTGCAATTCACTCAGAAATGGTGCCAAACTGTTGCAAACGATCCCCTGAAAGGTTTTTCGGTGGAAACAGATGGGTTTTTATCATCGGAAACGGAATTAGCCCTCGACGTCTGAACAACTTTTTTTTGAAAAAAACCCTAAGCCGCGCGGTCACAATTTCAGCAAAAATCTGACGTTCTGCAATTCACTCAGAAATGGTGCCAAACTGTTGCAAACGATCCCCCGAAAGGTTTTTCGGTGGAAACAGATGGGTTTTTATCATCGGAAATGGAATTAGCCCTCGACGTCTGAACAACTTTTTTTTGAAAAAAACCCTAAGCTGCGCGGTCACAATTTCAGCAAAAATCTCAAGTTCTGCAATTCACTCAGAAATTGTGCCTAACTGTTGCAAACGATCCCCTGAAAGGTTTTTCGGTGGAAACAGATGGGTTTTTATCATCGGAAACGGAATTAGCCCTCGACGTCTGAACAACTTTTTTTTTAAAAAAACCCTAAGCCGCGCGGTCACAATTTCAGAAAAAATCTGACGTTCTGCAATTCTCTCAGAAATGGTGCCAAACTGTTGTGAACGATCCCCTGAAAGGTTTTTCGGTGGAAACAAATGGGTTTTTATCATCGGAAATGGAATTATCCCGCGACGTCTGAACAACTTTTTTTTTAAAAAAACCCTAAGCCGCGCGGTCACAATTTCAGCAAAAATCTGACGTTCTGCAATTCACTCAGAAATGGTGCCAAACTGTTGCAAACGATCCCCCGAAAGGTTTTTCGGTGGAAACAGATGGGTTTTTATCATCGGAAATGGAATTAGCCCTCGACGTCTGAACAACTTTTTTTTGAAAAAAACCCTAAGCCGCGCGGTCACAATTTCAGCAAAAATCTGACGTTCTGCAATTCACTCAGAAATGGTGCCAAACTGTTGCAAACGATCCCCCGAAAGGTTTTTCGGTGGAAACAGATGGGTTTTTATCATCGGAAATGGAATTAGCCCTCGACGTCTGAACAACTTTTTTTTGAAAAAAACCCTAAGCCGCGCGGTCACAATCTCAGAAAAAATCTGACGTTTTGCAATTCACTCAGAAATGGTGCCAACCTGTTCCAAACGATCCCCTGAAAGGTTTTTCGGTGGAAACAAATGGGTTTTTATCATCGGAAACAGAATTAGCCCTCGACCTCGGAACAACTTTTTTTGAAAAAAACCTAAGCCGCGCGGTCACAATTTCAGAAAAAATCTGACGTTCTGCAATTCACTCAGAAATGGTGCCAAACTGTTGCAAATGATCCCCTGAAAGGTTTTTCGGTGGAAACAGATGGGTTTTTATTATCGGAAACGGAATTAGCCCTCGACGTCTGAATAACTTTTTTTTGAAAAAAAACCCTAAGCCGCGCGGTCACAATTGCAGCAAAAATCTGACGTTCTGCAATTCACTCAGAAATGGTGCCAAACTGTTGCGAACGATCCCCTGAAAGGTTTTTCGGTGGAAACAGATGGGTTTTTATAATCGGAAACGGAATTAGCCCTCGACGTCTGAACAACATCTTTTTGAAAAAAACCCTAAGCCGCGCGGTCACAATTTCAGCAAAAATCTGACGTTCTGCAATTCACTCAGAAATGGTGCCAAACTGTTGCAAACGATCCCCTGAAAGGTTTTTCGGTGGAAACAGATGGGTTTTTATCATCGGAAACGGAATTAGCCCTCGACGTCTGAACAACTTTTTTTTTGAAAAAAACCCTAAGCCGCGCGGTCACAATTTCAGAAAAAATCTGACGTTCTGCAATTCACTCAGAAATGGTGCCAAACTGTTGCAAACGATCCCCTGAAAGGTTTTTCGGTGGAAACAGATGGGTTTTTATCATCGGAAACGGAATTAGCCCTCGACGTCTGAACAACTTTTTTTTGAAAAAAACCCTAAGCCGCGCGGTCACAATTTCAGCAAAAATCTGACGTTCTGCAATTCACTCATAAATGGTGCCAAACTGTTGCAAACGATCCCCTGAAAGGTTTTTCGGTGGAAACAGATGGGTTTTTATCATCGGAAACGGAATTAGCCCTCGACGTCTGAACAACTTTTTTTTGAAAAAAACCCTAAGCCGCGCGGTCACAATTTCAGCAAAAATCTGACGTTCTGCAATTCACTCAGAAATGGTGCCAAACTGTTGGAAACGATCCCCTGAAAGGTTTTTCGGTGGAAACAGATGGGTTTTTATCATCGGAAACGGAAATAGCCCTCGACGTCTGAACAACTTTTTTTTGAAAAAAACCTAAGCCGCGCGGTCACAATTTCAGCAAAAATCTGATGTTCTGCAATTCACTCAGAAATTGTGCCTAACTGTTGCAAACGATCCCCTGAAAGGTTTTTCGGTGGAAACAGATGGGTTTTTATCATCGGAAACGGAATTAGCCCTCAACGTCTGAAGAACTTTAAAAAAAAAAAACCCTAAGCCGCGCGGTCACAATTTCAGAAAAAATCTGACGTTCTGCAATTCTCTCAGAAATGGTGCCAAACTGTTGCGAACGATCCCCTGAAAGGTTTTTCGGTGGAAACAAATGGTTTTTTATCATCGGAAATGGAATTATCCCGCGACGTCTGAACAACTTTTTTTTAAAAAAAAACCCTAAGCCGCGCGGTCACAATTTCAGCAAAAATCTGACGTTCTGCAATTCACTCAGAAATGGTGCCAAACTGTTGCAAACGATCCCCCGAAAGGTTTTTCGGTGGAAACAGATGGGTTTTTATCATCGGAAATGGAATTAGCCCTCGACGTCTGAACAACTTTTTTTTGAAAAAAACCCTAAGCCGCGCGGTCACAATTTCAGCAAAAATCTGACGTTCTGCAATTCACTCAGAAATGGTGCCAAACTGTTGCAAACGATCCCCCGAAAGGTTTTTCGGTGGAAACAGATGGGTTTTTATCATCGGAAATGGAATTAGCCCTCGACGTCTGAACAACTTTTTTTTGAAAAAAACCCTAAGCCGCGCCGCGGTCACAATCTCAGAAAAAATCTGACGTTTTGCAATTCACTCAGAAATGGTGCCAACCTGTTCCAAACGATCCCCTGAAAGGTTTTTCGGTGGAAACAAATGGGTTTTTATCATCGGAAACAGAATTAGCCCTCGACCTCGGAACAACTTTTTTTGAAAAAAACCTAAGCCGCGCGGTCACAATTTCAGAAAAAATCTGACGTTCTGAAATTCACTCAGAAATGGTGCCAAACTGTGGTAAACGATCCCCTGAAAGGTTTTTCGGTGGAAACAGATGGGTTTTTATCATCGGAAACGGAATTAGCCCTCGACGTCTGAACAACTTTTTTTTTAAAAAAACCCTAAGCCGCGCGGTCACAATTTCAGCAAAAATCTGAGGTTCTGCAATTCACTCAGAAATGGTGCCAAACTGTTGCAAACGATCCCCTGAAAGGTTTTTCGATGGAAACAGATGGGTTTTTATCATCGGAAACGGAATTAGCCCTCGACGTCTGAACAACTTTTTTTTGAAAAAAACCCTAAGCCGCGCGGTCACAATTTCAGCAAAAATCTGACGTTCTGCAATTCACTCAGAAATGGTGCCAAACTGTTGCGAACGATCCCCTGAAAGGTTTTTCGGTGGAAACAGATGGGTTTTTATCATCGGAAACAGAATTAGCCCTCGACGTCTAAACAATTTTTTTTTGAAAAAAACCCCTCAGCCGCGCGGTCAAAATTTCAGAAAAATATCTGACGTTCTGCAATTCACTCAGAAATGGTGCCAAACTGTTGCGAATGATCCCCTGAAAGGTTTTTCGGTGGAAACAGATGGGTTTTTATCATCGGAAACAGAATTAGCCCTCGACGTCTGAACAATTTTTTTTTGAAAAAAACCCTAAGCCGCGCGGTCACAATTTCAGCAAAAATCTGACGTTCTGCAATTCACTCAAAAATTGTGCCTAACTGTGGCAAACGATCCCCTGAAAGGTTTTTCGGTGGAAACAGATGGGTTTTTATTATCGGAAACGGAATTAGCCCTCGACGTCTGAACAACTTTTTTTTGAAAAAAACCCTAAGCCGCGCGGTCAAAATTTCAGAAAAAAATCTGACGTTCTGCAATTCACTCAGAAATGGTGCCAAACTGTTGCGAACGATCCCATGAAAGGTTTTTCGGTGGAAACAAATGGGTTTTTATCATCAGAAATTGAATTAGCCCTCGACGTCTGAACAACTTTTTTTTGAAAAAAACCTAAGCCGCGCGGTCACAATTTCAGCAAAAATCTGACGTTCTGCAATTCACTCAGAAATGGTGCCAAACTGTTGCAAACGATCCCCTGAAAGGTTTTTCGGTGGAAACAGATGGGTTTTTATCATCGGAAAAAGAATTAGCCCTCGACGTCTGAACAACTTTTTTTTTAAAAAAAACCCTAAGCCGCGCGGTCACAATTTCAGCAAAAATCTGACGTTCTGCAATTCACTCAGAAATGGTGCCAAACTGTTGCGAACGATCCCCTGAAAGGTTTTTCGGTGGAAACAGATGGGTTTTTATAATCGGAAACGGAATTAGCCCTCGACGTCTGAACAACATCTTTTTGAAAAAAACCCTAAGCCGCGCGGTCACAATTTCAGCAAAAATCTGACGTTCTGCAATTCACTCAGAAATGGTGCCAAACTGTTGCAAACGATCCCCTGAAAGGTTTTTCGGTGGAAACAGATGGGTTTTTATCATCGGAAACGGAATTAGCCCTCGACGTCTGAACAACTTTTTTTTTGAAAAAAACCCTAAGCCGCGCGGTCACAATTTCAGAAAAAATCTGACGTTCTGCAATTCACTCAGAAATGGTGCCAAACTGTTGCAAACGATCCCCTGAAAGGTTTTTCGGTGGAAACAGATGGGTTTTTATCATCGGAAACGGAATTAGCCCTCGACGTCTGAACAACTTTTTTTTGAAAAAAACCCTAAGCCGCGCGGTCACAATTTCAGCAAAAATCTGACGTTCTGCAATTCACTCAGAAATGGTGCCAAACTGTTGCAAACGATCCCCCGAAAGGTTTTTCGGTGGAAACAGATGGGTTTTTATCATCGGAAATGGAATTAGCCCTCGACGTCTGAACAACTTTTTTTTGAAAAAAACCCTAAGCTGCGCGGTCACAATTTCAGCAAAAATCTCAAGTTCTGCAATTCACTCAGAAATTGTGCCTAACTGTTGCAAACGATCCCCTGAAAGGTTTTTCGGTGGAAACAGATGGGTTTTTATCATCGGAAACGGAATTAGCCCTCGACGTCTGAACAACTTTTTTTTTAAAAAAACCCTAAGCCGCGCGGTCACAATTTCAGAAAAAATCTGACGTTCTGCAATTCTCTCAGAAATGGTGCCAAACTGTTGTGAACGATCCCCTGAAAGGTTTTTCGGTGGAAACAAATGGGTTTTTATCATCGGAAATGGAATTATCCCGCGACGTCTGAACAACTTTTTTTTTAAAAAAACCCTAAGCCGCGCGGTCACAATTTCAGCAAAAATCTGACGTTCTGCAATTCACTCAGAAATGGTGCCAAACTGTTGCAAACGATCCCCCGAAAGGTTTTTCGGTGGAAACAGATGGGTTTTTATCATCGGAAATGGAATTAGCCCTCGACGTCTGAACAACTTTTTTTTGAAAAAAACCCTAAGCCGCGCGGTCACAATTTCAGCAAAAATCTGACGTTCTGCAATTCACTCAGAAATGGTGCCAAACTGTTGCAAACGATCCCCCGAAAGGTTTTTCGGTGGAAACAGATGGGTTTTTATCATCGGAAATGGAATTAGCCCTCGACGTCTGAACAACTTTTTTTTGAAAAAAACCCTAAGCCGCGCGGTCACAATCTCAGAAAAAATCTGACGTTTTGCAATTCACTCAGAAATGGTGCCAACCTGTTCCAAACGATCCCCTGAAAGGTTTTTCGGTGGAAACAAATGGGTTTTTATCATCGGAAACAGAATTAGCCCTCGACCTCGGAACAACTTTTTTTGAAAAAAACCTAAGCCGCGCGGTCACAATTTCAGAAAAAATCTGACGTTCTGCAATTCACTCAGAAATGGTGCCAAACTGTTGCAAATGATCCCCTGAAAGGTTTTTCGGTGGAAACAGATGGGTTTTTATTATCGGAAACGGAATTAGCCCTCGACGTCTGAATAACTTTTTTTTGAAAAAAAACCCTAAGCCGCGCGGTCACAATTGCAGCAAAAATCTGACGTTCTGCAATTCACTCAGAAATGGTGCCAAACTGTTGCGAACGATCCCCTGAAAGGTTTTTCGGTGGAAACAGATGGGTTTTTATAATCGGAAACGGAATTAGCCCTCGACGTCTGAACAACATCTTTTTGAAAAAAACCCTAAGCCGCGCGGTCACAATTTCAGCAAAAATCTGACGTTCTGCAATTCACTCAGAAATGGTGCCAAACTGTTGCAAACGATCCCCTGAAAGGTTTTTCGGTGGAAACAGATGGGTTTTTATCATCGGAAACGGAATTAGCCCTCGACGTCTGAACAACTTTTTTTTTGAAAAAAACCCTAAGCCGCGCGGTCACAATTTCAGAAAAAATCTGACGTTCTGCAATTCACTCAGAAATGGTGCCAAACTGTTGCAAACGATCCCCTGAAAGGTTTTTCGGTGGAAACAGATGGGTTTTTATCATCGGAAACGGAATTAGCCCTCGACGTCTGAACAACTTTTTTTTGAAAAAAACCCTAAGCCGCGCGGTCACAATTTCAGCAAAAATCTGACGTTCTGCAATTCACTCATAAATGGTGCCAAACTGTTGCAAACGATCCCCTGAAAGGTTTTTCGGTGGAAACAGATGGGTTTTTATCATCGGAAACGGAATTAGCCCTCGACGTCTGAACAACTTTTTTTTGAAAAAAACCCTAAGCCGCGCGGTCACAATTTCAGCAAAAATCTGACGTTCTGCAATTCACTCAGAAATGGTGCCAAACTGTTGGAAACGATCCCCTGAAAGGTTTTTCGGTGGAAACAGATGGGTTTTTATCATCGGAAACGGAAATAGCCCTCGACGTCTGAACAACTTTTTTTTGAAAAAAACCTAAGCCGCGCGGTCACAATTTCAGCAAAAATCTGATGTTCTGCAATTCACTCAGAAATTGTGCCTAACTGTTGCAAACGATCCCCTGAAAGGTTTTTCGGTGGAAACAGATGGGTTTTTATCATCGGAAACGGAATTAGCCCTCAACGTCTGAAGAACTTTAAAAAAAAAAAACCCTAAGCCGCGCGGTCACAATTTCAGAAAAAATCTGACGTTCTGCAATTCTCTCAGAAATGGTGCCAAACTGTTGCGAACGATCCCCTGAAAGGTTTTTCGGTGGAAACAAATGGTTTTTTATCATCGGAAATGGAATTATCCCGCGACGTCTGAACAACTTTTTTTTTAAAAAAAACCCTAAGCCGCGCGGTCACAATTTCAGCAAAAATCTGACGTTCTGCAATTCACTCAGAAATGGTGCCAAACTGTTGCAAACGATCCCCCGAAAGGTTTTTCGGTGGAAACAGATGGGTTTTTATCATCGGAAATGGAATTAGCCCTCGACGTCTGAACAACTTTTTTTTGAAAAAAACCCTAAGCCGCGCGGTCACAATTTCAGCAAAAATCTGACGTTCTGCAATTCACTCAGAAATGGTGCCAAACTGTTGCAAACGATCCCCCGAAAGGTTTTTCGGTGGAAACAGATGGGTTTTTATCATCGGAAATGGAATTAGCCCTCGACGTCTGAACAACTTTTTTTTGAAAAAAACCCTAAGCCGCGCCGCGGTCACAATCTCAGAAAAAATCTGACGTTTTGCAATTCACTCAGAAATGGTGCCAACCTGTTCCAAACGATCCCCTGAAAGGTTTTTCGGTGGAAACAAATGGGTTTTTATCATCGGAAACAGAATTAGCCCTCGACCTCGGAACAACTTTTTTTGAAAAAAACCTAAGCCGCGCGGTCACAATTTCAGAAAAAATCTGACGTTCTGAAATTCACTCAGAAATGGTGCCAAACTGTGGTAAACGATCCCCTGAAAGGTTTTTCGGTGGAAACAGATGGGTTTTTATCATCGGAAACGGAATTAGCCCTCGACGTCTGAACAACTTTTTTTTTAAAAAAACCCTAAGCCACGCGGTCACAATTTCAGCAAAAATCTGAGGTTCTGCAATTCACTCAGAAATGGTGCCAAACTGTTGCAAACGATCCCCTGAAAGGTTTTTCGATGGAAACAGATGGGTTTTTATCATCGGAAACGGAATTAGCCCTCGACGTCTGAACAACTTTTTTTTGAAAAAAACCCTAAGCCGCGCGGTCACAATTTCAGCAAAAATCTGACGTTCTGCAATTCACTCAGAAATGGTGCCAAACTGTTGCGAACGATCCCCTGAAAGGTTTTTCGGTGGAAACAGATGGGTTTTTATCATCGGAAACAGAATTAGCCCTCGACGTCTAAACAATTTTTTTTTGAAAAAAACCCCTCAGCCGCGCGGTCAAAATTTCAGAAAAATATCTGACGTTCTGCAATTCACTCAGAAATGGTGCCAAACTGTTGCGAATGATCCCCTGAAAGGTTTTTCGGTGGAAACAGATGGGTTTTTATCATCGGAAACAGAATTAGCCCTCGACGTCTGAACAATTTTTTTTTGAAAAAAACCCTAAGCCGCGCGGTCACAATTTCAGCAAAAATCTGACGTTCTGCAATTCACTCAAAAATTGTGCCTAACTGTGGCAAACGATCCCCTGAAAGGTTTTTCGGTGGAAACAGATGGGTTTTTATTATCGGAAACGGAATTAGCCCTCGACGTCTGAACAACTTTTTTTTGAAAAAAACCCTAAGCCGCGCGGTCAAAATTTCAGAAAAAAATCTGACGTTCTGCAATTCACTCAGAAATGGTGCCAAACTGTTGCGAACGATCCCATGAAAGGTTTTTCGGTGGAAACAAATGGGTTTTTATCATCAGAAATTGAATTAGCCCTCGACGTCTGAACAACTTTTTTTTGAAAAAAACCTAAGCCGCGCGGTCACAATTTCAGCAAAAATCTGACGTTCTGCAATTCACTCAGAAATGGTGCCAAACTGTTGCAAACGATCCCCTGAAAGGTTTTTCGGTGGAAACAGATGGGTTTTTATCATCGGAAAAAGAATTAGCCCTCGACGTCTGAACAACTTTTTTTTAAAAAAAAAACCCTAAGCCGCGCGGTCACAATTTCAGCAAAAATCTGACGTTCTGCAATTCACTCAGAAAAGGTGCCAAAGTGTTGCAAACGATCCCCTGAAAGGTTTTTCGGTGGAAACAGATGGGTTTTTATCATCGGAAACGGAATTAGCCCTCAACGTCTGAACAACTTTTTTTTGAAAAAAACCCTAAGCCGCACCGTCACAATTTCAGCAAAAATCTGACGTTCTGCAATTCACTCAGAAATGGTGCCAAACTTTTGCGAACGATCCCCTGAAAGGTTTTTCGGTGGAAACAAATGGGTTTTTATCATCGGAAATGGAATTAGGCCTCGACGTCTGAACAACTTTTTTTTGAAAAAAACCCTAAGCCGCGCGGTCACAATTTCAGAAAAAATCTGACATTTTGCAATTTACTCAAAAATTGTGCCTAACTGTGGCAAACGATCCCCTGAAAGGTTTTTCGGTGGAAACAGATGGGTTTTTATCATCGGAAACGGAATTAGCCCTTGACGTCTGAACAACTTTTTTTTGAAAAAAACCCTAAGCCGCGCGGTCACAATTTCAGCAAAAATCTGACGTTCTTGAATTCACTCAGAAATGGTGCCAAACTGTTGTAAACGATCCCCTTAAAGGTTTTTCGGTGGAAACAGATGGGTTTTTATCATCGCAAACGGAATTAGCCCTCGACGTCTGAACAACTTTTTTTTGAAAAAAACCCTAAGCCGCGCGGTCACAATTTCAGAAAAAAATCTGACGTTCTGCAACTCACTCAGAAATGGTGCCAAACTGTTGCAAACCATCCCCTGAAAGGTTTTTCGGTGGAAACAAATGGGTTTTTATCATCGGAAATGGAATTAGCCCTCGACCTCTAAACAACTTTTTATTGAAAAAAAACCTAAGCCGCACAGTCACAATTTCAGCAAAAATCTGACGTTTTGCAATTCACTCAAAAATGGTGCCAAACTGTTGCAAACCATCCCCTGAAAGGTTTTTCGGTGGAAACAAATGGGTTTTTATCATCGGAAATTGAATTAGCCCTCGACGTCTGAACAACTTTTTTTTGAAAAAAACCCTAAGCCGCGCGGTCACAATTTCAGCAAAAATCTGACGTTCTGCAATCCCCTAACAGTTATCCCTGCCCCAGTCTGGGAATCCTTTCTAAGGAACTATTTTGCCTTACCAGACCTTAATATTAATACAATCGATGGATTCTATGAGCAGCTCCCTCTTTGGCCACCCACTGACCCGGAAGAAATCCACGGTCTCATTTCTAATCTCAAAGTTGGAAAAGCCCCCGGTCCTGACCTAGTACCGGCAGAAGCTATAAAACTTCACGCAGACTGGTGGGCGAAAATCCTGGCCGTTACTTTTGATGCCGTAAACAACAGTGGGAAGGTTCCAAGAATATGGAAGGATGCGATTATTATTCCAATTCATAAAAAGGGCTCGACAGATGATCCGGGAAATTACAGGAATATCAGCTTATTGTCCATAATTGGGAAAATATATGCACGGTTCTTGCTAACTAAGCTTACTAAGTGGGCCGAAGAGAACAACCTGATTGGGCCTGAACAGGCTGGTTTTAGATCGAATCAGTCAGCGGTCGATCATGTCTTAGTTTTATACCACCTTGCCCGGAAATATTCCGCCCCAAATAGAGGCCAACTTTGTGCGGCCTTTATTGATTTAAAGGCCGCTTTTGACAGCATCCCCAGAGGACTACTTTGGGGAAAATTAGCACAATGGGGAATAGACAAAAGACTTCTGTGGCTAATAACTAAACTGCATGACGGATCGGCCGCTAGGGTAAGAATCACTCCGGCAGGCGACCTCTCAAATCCAGTAACCATCAATAGAGGTGTTCGTCAAGGATGTATCCTTGCTCCGACCCTTTTTAATCTATTTATAAGCGATATGAGGGCGCCTCTTATAGATTCTCAAGAGACGATCCACGCCCCCCGTCTTGCCCAATATCGTTGCCCCCTTCTACTCTACGCAGACGACGCAGTGATCCTATCTTTTTCAAGAGTTGGCCTTAGGAGGGCCTTAAAAATTTTTGATGCTTACTGCAAATCAAATTTTCTTACAATCAATCATGCAAAGTCCAAAGTCCTAATTTTCACCAAGAGTCGAAAAACCTATAATTGGAGAATAGACGGGAAAGCCATAGACCAAGTTTTTAAATTTCAATACTTGGGAGTCCTTCTCCAACACAACATGGGCTGGAAGGTCCATCTTGCATATGTATTAAATAGAGCTAAAGCCCTTTCCTTTGCGCTACTGCGTTTTTTCTTTTCAGATGGGGCTTTCCATATTCCATCAGTGTTAAAAGTTTTCAAGGCAAAGGTGATTGCAACAATAGCATATGCAATCCCAATATGGGGGTCCTTTGTTAATCTAACCCAATTGGAGGTAATCCAAAACCAACTGCTAAGAAGGTTGCTAAAACTACCCAGGTGTGTAGGCAATACAGCTATACGACTCGAACTAAATGTGACATCTCTAGAAACCACACTATGGAAATGCATCCTCTGTTACTGGTTGGCATTATGGCATAAACTCCCAAATCTCCACCTGATACAGTGTCTCTGGAGAGATGACTTCCCTAGCCCTTGGGCAAAAATAATACATGGGAAACTTGTGTCCTTAGGACTATCCCCATCTGAACTACTAAAATTGGATTTAATTTCTGCCAAGAGAATTATAACTCACAGATTAGAGGAGATCGATTTACAATTTAATATTGCGACAGGTGGTGGCACCTGTTTGCCGATAAACCTTGGCTTAACACCACCAACAAAACTCCCATCTTATTTAACTACCTTATCTGTGGTGATACACAGGTATGCCTTTATAAAGGCCAGATTCAATGTTTTCCCATCAAATGTGTTGGGTAACAGACTCTCCAACGGACAGATCTCACTCCTCTGTGACTGTAAAAGTGGATCTATAGAATCGTTATATCATATAATCTTCTGTTGTCCATTACATTTGGCTTCACGGTCTAAGTTTCTGGCCCCATATTTATCGAGAATTGCTGACAGACCTCAGGAAGCCCAAATAATATACTTATTAAACGACGAAGACTCAAGTAGATCCCTTGCAGTCGCTAGATACCTGATTAATGTCTTATTTCATAAGAGGAGAAATGGATCCCTGTATGACTCTGACAGCTTAGCCAAACTTAAGAACCATCAATAAGTGCCAGAACTAAGATGCATATCCCCGAGGGATTAGAATAACGGTTGACATAGAGGGAGCTTATTGTATATAGTGTTTACTTAATTGAAGTAAAATTGGTTTTATATGGGTGTTTTAACTTGGAACTGTTTAAATTGTTTGTTTATGGATAAATCTTGATGTATTGTTTTAGATATGGGCCAATGGCCGTAATAAATCAAATCAATCAATGATCCCCTGAAAGGTTTTTCGGTGGAAACAGATGGATTTTTATCATCGGAAACAGAATTAGCCCTCGATCTCGGAACAACTTTTTTTGTAAAAAACCTAAGCCGCGCGGTCACAATTTCAGCAGAAACCTGACATTGTGCAATGATCCCCTGTTCTGACATCCTGCAATTCACTCAAAAATCTGATGTTCTGCAATTCACTCAAGAATGGTGCCAAACTGTTGCTAACGATGCCCTGAAATGTTTTTCGGTGGACAAAGATTTGTTGGAAAATAAAACTCCTAGGTGGTTATCCCTTATGGAGGCGAAGGCCGTGAAAAAACTTAATATGGAGTCAAAATGGCCGAAATATTGGGAAATTGTGGAACAAGAGGGGGACAAATTGAAATTGCAGAGCTATGAGAAATTGAAAGATAAAGTGCGAGACTGGCTTCATTATTATCAAATAATGGAGGCGTTTAAGTCCAATAGGAAAAATGGCTTTCAGGTGGAAAAATCGAAATTGGAGACAGAACTGTTAGAATCCAAAACTAAGAATTTGTCTAAAATGTATAACTTGCTGTTGGAATGGAATACACAGGATGAAAGAGTTAAATCAGCTATGATCAAGTGGGCACAAGATATTGGTCATAACATTATGTTTGAAGACTGGGAACGGTTATGGACCACCGGTATAAAATTTACGGCATGTAATGCCTTAAAAGAAAATATTATGAAAATGATTTATAGGTGGTACATGACCCCAGTCAAACTTGCAAAAATATACCACTTGTCTGACAATAAATGTTGGAAATGTAAAGAGACTGAAGGTACATTCTTTCACCTTTGGTGGACATGCCCAAGGATTAAGGCTTTCTGGGAGAAGATTTATAATGAAATGAAAAAGGTACTTAAATATACCTTCTTAAAGAAACCAGAGGCCTTTCTCCTGGGTATGGTCGGCCGATTGGTGTCAAAGAAGGACAGGACATTCTTTATGTACGCCACAACAGCAGCAAGAATACTCATCGCAAAGTATTGGAAGACAGAAGAACTACCCACCATGGAAGAATGGCAGGTGAAAGTTATAGACTATATGGGACTGGCAGAGATGACCGGCAGAATCCGAGACCAGGGGAAAGAGACGGCGGAAGAAGATTGGAAGAAATTTAAAGACTATCTGAAGAAATATTGTAAAATTGTAGAATGTTAAGACGATGTTGATTCTGGAATTAAGGGGTTGCTAGTTGTAATTATTACGTAAATATGAAAATAAAGCTGAAAATTTTAATAGAAATTAAGGGAAGGATTTGTTGAAGATAATTAATTAGAGAATGGAATGCAGTAAGGAGAGGTATGAGGAAGTCGGGAAAGAAATTCTCATGAACGTAAGGGAATGAAGTTATATATGTGGTTTTGTTTTTTCTCTCGTCTTTTTGTATGTATTTTTGTTTTTCTTTTTTGGTGTTTTTTGTGATTTTTATGTCTTATAAAATCTGTGAAAATGCTAATAAATATTTATTTTAAAAAATGAAATGTTTTTTGGTGGAATCAGATGGGTTTTTATCATTGGAAACACAACTAGCCCTTGACATCTGAACAACTTTTTTTTGAAAAAATCCCTAAGCCGCACGGTCACGATTTCAGCAAAAATCTGAGGTTCCGCAATTCACTCAAAAATGGTGCCAAACTGTGGCAAACGATCCCCTGAAAGGTTTTTCTGTGGAAACGGATGGGTTTTTATCATCGGAAACAGAATTAGCCTTTGACGTCTGAAGAACTTTTTAAAGAAAAAATCCCTAAGCCGCGCGGTCACATTTTCAACAAAAATCTGACATTCTGCAATTCAATCAAAAAGGGTGCCAAACTGTGGCAAACGATCCCCTGAAAGGTTTTTCGGTGGAAACGGATGGGTTTTTATCATCGGAAACAGAATTAGCCTTTGACGTCTGAACAACTTTTTAAAGAAAAAAACCCTCAGGTGCCCGTTCACAATTTCAGCAAAAATCTGACGTTCTGCAAATCACTCAAAAATGGTGCCAAACTGTTTCCAACGATCCCCTGAAAGCTTTTTCGGTGGAAGCGGATGGGTTTTTATCATCGGGAACAGAATTAGCCCTCGACCTCTGACGAACTTTTGCTTGAAAAAATCCCTAAGCCGCGCGGTCACAATTTCAGCAAAAATCTGACATTGTGCAACCATCCCCTGTTCTGACATCCTGCAATTCACTCAAAAATCTGACGTTCTGCAATTCACTCAAGAATGGTGCCAAACTGTTGCTAACGATGCCCTGAAATGTTTTTCGGTGGAATCAGATGGGTTTTTATCATTGGAAACACAACTAGCCCTCGACATCTGAACAACCTTTTTTTTGAAAAAATGCCTAAGCCGCGCCGTCACGATTTCAGCAAAAATCTGACGTTCTGCAGTTCACTCAAAAGTGGTGCCAAACGGTTGCAAACGATCCCCTGAAAGGTTTTTCGCTGGAAACAGATGGGTTTTCATCATCGGAAACAGAATTAGCCGTCGAAGTCTGAACAACGTTTTTTTTGAAAAAAAACCTAAGCCGCGCGGTCACAATTTCAGCAAAAATCTGACGTTCTGCAATTCACTCAGAAATGGTGCCAAACTGTGGCAAACGATCCCCTGAAAGGTTTTTCGCTGGAAACAGATGTGTTGTTATCATCGGAAACAGAATTAGCCCTCGACTTCTGAACGACTTTTTTAAAAAAAAAATCCCTAAACCGCGCGGTCACAATTTCAGCAAAAATCTGACATTATGCAATTCACTCAAAAATGGTGCCAAACAGTTGCAAACGATCCCCTGAAAGCTTTTTCGTGGAAACAGATGGGTTTTTATCATCGGGAACAGAATTAGACCTCGACCTCTGAACAACTTTTTTAAAAAAAAATCCCTAAGCCGCGCGGTCACATTTTCAGCAAAAATCTGGCGTTCTGCAATTCACTCAAAAATGGTGCCAAACTGTTGCAAACGATCCCCTGAAAGCTTTTTCGTTGGAAACGGATGGGTTTTTATCATCGGAAACAGAATTAGCCTTTGACGTCTGAAGAACTTTTTAAAGAAAAAATCCCTAAGCCGCGCGGTCACATTTTCAACAAAAATCTGACATTCTGCAATTCACTCAAAAATGGTGCCAAACTGTTGCAAACGATCCCCTGAAAGGTTTTTCGGTGGAAACGGATGGGTTTTTATCATCAGAAACAGAATTAGCACTCAAGGGCTGAACAAATTTTTAAAGAAAAAAACCCTCAGGTGCCCGCCCGTTCACAATTTCAGCAAAAATCTGACGTTCTGCAAATCACTCAAAAATGGTGCCAAACTGTTTCCAACGATCCCCTGAAAGGTTTTTCGGTGGAAGCGGATGGGTTTTTATCATCGGGAACAGAATTAGCCCTCGACCTCTGAAGAACTTTTGCTTGAAAAAATCCCTAAGCCGCGCGGTCACAATTTCAGCAAAAATCTGACATTGTGCAACTATCCCCTGTTCTGACATCCTGCAATTCACTCAAAAATCTGACGTTCTGCAATTCACTCAAGAATGGTGCCAAACTGTTGCTAACGATGCCCTGAAATGTTTTTCGGTGGAATCAGATGGGTTTTTATCATCGGAAACACAACTAGCCCTCGACATCTGAACAACCTTTTTTTTGAAGAAATGCCTAAGCCGCGCGGTCACGATTTCAGCAAAAATCTGACGTTCTGCAGTTCACTCAAAAGTGGTGCCAAACGGTTGCAAACGATCCCCTGAAAGGTTTTTCGCTGGAAACAAATGGGTTTTCATCATCGGAAACAGAATTAGCCGTCGAAGTCTGAACAACGTTTTTTTTGAAAAAAAACCTAAGCCGCGCGGTCACAATTTCAGCAAAAATCTGACGTTCTGCAATTCACTCAGAAATGGTGCCAAACTGTGGCAAACGATCCCCTGAAAGGTTTTTCGCTGGAAACAGATGGGTTGTTATCATCGGAAACAGAATTAGCCCTCGACTTCTGAACGACTTTTTTTAAAAAAAATCCCTAAACCGCGCGGTCACAATTTCAGCAAAAATCTGACATTATGCAATTCACTCAAAAATGGTGCCAAACAGTTGCAAACGATCCCCTGAAAGCTTTTTCGTGGAAACAGATGGGTTTTTATCATCGGGAACAGAATTAGACCTCGACCTCTGAACAACTTTTTTTTAAAAAAATCCCTAAACCGCGCGGTCACAATTTCAGCAAAAATCTGACGTTCTGCAATTCACTCAAAAATGGTGCCAAACTGTTGCAAACGATCCCCTGAAAGCTTTTTCGGTGGAAGCATATGGGTTTTATCATCGGAAACAGAATTAGCCATCGACCTCTGAAGAACTTTTTTTAAAAAAAATCCCTAAGCCTGATATGTAACCTTGTTTGATTCTAGAAGATCAATACTTTCATTTGGGGGGGGGGAGCTGTAGCACCTGGGTAGAGTTTTGCAGAAAAGATGGATAATGCTTAAATAAGAGTTCCGATTAGCAGGTTTATCATGTTGTCAGGCTTGATAGTGAAGTTCCCACTCGTTTTACTGAAACACACAGCCAATAACTCACATTAGTTCTAATGATTGATGTGTAGGCAATGAGGCTTCACTAGCCTGACAAGTTAATGTCAAGTACATGAGTTGAGTTTAGGGGTTTGGAGATGGATTGTGGGTGGGATTAGTTTTCACCATAATATCATCAGTGAGTGTGACAACTGAAAGCTGCAATTCTGACACACACAAAAAAGAATTTCACCAATTGCCGAATGTCAAATCTGAAAGACCGATACATTGCTGCTTCACATTTGATGATAGAAAATTAGATAATTTTACGCCTTGGCATAAACACACACACAACCATCCCTCCATAGCAGGTCATGTTGTCAAGCAAGGGGTTTCCTGTGGCAGGTGCTCAGTGCCAGTTATAATGGTAAAATCATGGTAAAATCCCACCACTTGACATCTGCAGAAGGTCTTATCTTTCCAGAGAACATGCCCTGTGGTGATGAGATCCTGAAAGGCCCTCTTCTTCTGTGGGGCTCTCTTGAAAACTCATTTCTCTTGCAGCACAAATGCTGTCTGCATTTCAGCGAAGCTTCGTATAGCTTTCCTAGCAATACAAAGAACTGTGAGCTGGAAAATGTTCATTCGGCGCTTGCTCCTCCAGTATGATTTTTGCCTGTTATGGGGAAAGCAAACAATGACAATCATCTCCATCTGTACACTTTCCTGCTTTGAGTATGTCATTGTATTTGAAGGAACCTAACATATGAAGCATCCCCTAAGTAGAGGGTCATGGGATAGAAGTAGCTCCACTCTCCTCAGGCATACCTGTAAACTGAATGCACCCTGCTTGATGATGATAGTTGGACGCAATCTGGTAGGCACTAGGCAAGTGCTACTTGGGCCAAATCTTTTCCCCAGGCTACTTCATAGAAACCCTGGTGTGAGGTGGGTCTGCTCATAATCTGCTCATAACTCTGCTCGTAATCCCGATCCGCAACGTTTCTGCTGGTAATGCTAATCTCAATCCGCACACACACACTTCAAGAGATATGTTAAGTTGTGGGTGAACATATCAGACGACACAGCGATTCCTCAAACAGCTCTTGTTTATTCAGAGGCCAGAACAGAACTGAACTGAAGGGCTCAGTCAGCCTGCTTATATAGAGCTCCAGTACCACGTTACTGTAACAACTTTCTAAAACTATCCAATCACTGAACGTCACTTTCGATCCTTCATTTGCATAACTATCTACAGTATCCCCCTGCTGGCCCAGGGTGAGAACTTCAGTACATAACAAGATACATCTCTAGATATGAGAAAGATTAGCTGGATGGATATAGAAGAACTTGCAGAAATGATGGGGAAGTGAAAGGAAGCAGGGAAGAAGGGAAGTTGTAAAATGATGTTTATTATAAAGTAAGATATGAATGAGGGAAATGTTGATTTCAAGGTGAATGTGGTTTTGGAAACTGCAATAATGAAAAAGATTATATGTAAAAGAAAAATTCAGCATGTTAGTGATGATGGAACACAGCAGCTGGGGAAAGAGCAGCGAGCACAAATATTCAAAGGGCACCAAGAAGCAATAATCGAGAAGATTAATAATGTATGTAGATCTATTGATATTTAATTAAAATCAAATCTGATCCATGGCACTTGAAGTGCCAGATTTATGTTGTCATTGGATTGCTCTGCAAGTAAGGACTTAATCACTTTCAAAACTCATTTCATCTGGACTGGGCTGGGGTAGGTCATGAAATTAAAATTAGTTTGCCCCTTAGTCATTTCAAAATGCTGGCATGACATATTCAACCCGGGAATCATTTTCTGCTTTCTGTGTCACTTTGTTAAAATAAGGATCTGAAATGCAAAGTCGGGTTTCATGCTCTGCTTTAATAACACATCTCATGTGCTTTGATGCTCTGATTAGATACCTGAAAATTCAGGTTTTGACTGGGGAGTCAAGCTTGGAGGACCATTTCATACACTGAATTATTATGTTTTTAAAAACTGATATATTAATGGTCCTCTAATTTAATCTAGCTGCTGTCTTCTTCTTTTGTCTTATCAATATATTTTGAACGTGGATGTTGTGTTAGTCTTATAATGGGGCAGCTGGAACTGACTACAGCATTAGTAATAGTATTAGGCTATAATATATCATTGGTTGCTTTAATAAAAGTCAATACAAATAATGTTTAAAGTCAGGAAATAACTCCAAGATGCTGAGCTGAATGAGAGGGAACTGGAAGAAGTCAATAGGCAAAATCTAATATACAAGCTCTCTTTAGCTTCTTTTCCGTTTGACCAGAAAGGTGTTCCACTCATTTAAAAAACTGGCTTTTCCAGCAAGTCTGTAGGAGGAGTTTGATGACACTGAATTTAGATTTTATTTGGAAGTTGAGAGAGAATTTTCCCTTGGATTACCTGGGCTAGAAATCATTTTATCCTTCCTTCCCTATATTCTCACAGCATACTGCCTAAGTTGTTGACGTGTGAGAGATGAGGAGTTGACTACTTCAAACCTGTTTTACTGTCTAGTGGTTTATAATTCTGCCAAGGACTCGTTGGATATTTCAATTGACACATTTCGCTAGCAAAGCTGACAGTGGCACTTTCCCTGTGGGTTTATTTGAACTCTCGGATCCTTTCCTGACAGCTGAGGAAGGGAGAAAATCAATTATTATCCATCTTCTTGCAGAACCCACAGTTTGCCATCAATTAACGGCAGGGTGGCTCAGCTTTTATTCCCAGCCAGTTGATTCTGGGACTGCTTATTTGGAGAGGCTAGCAGAAGATTCACTGCCCCGTCCCCAGACAAAGATAATAATCTCTTGTGTGTGTTGAGATTTAGCATTCTGTACGTAATTGTCGCCCACTTATAGCAACAGGTTTTTGTAGGCAGATCAGCGTTAGCATAAGAATGGAACCTAATCTAGAGGTGTAGGAGACGTCCAGCCTTTGACGTATGATGAGATGAGTGGTGACAGCTATCTGACAAAATAGTCACTGTGCAGCTGATGCAAAAACAAAGCCAGACCAAAGGCAGCCTTTTTTGTGCCTTGAGATATTAGTCAAGTCAAGGAAATATTTGTATAGCATCAAGCATGGCTGTCAGGGAACTGCCATCAGAGGCAAAAGGAGAGGTAAGGCTCCCCAATGATGCAGGGGAGGGAACCAGCAGGGAGAGAGAGAGAGCTTCCGCTGGGGAAGGAAATCCAGGGGACACCAGGAAGAAAGGGGAGGCTGAGAGTACTGCGGAGGGAAGGCTCTGAGACTCTTCCAGTGAGACCAGCGGAGAGAGCACAGGACCTCCGCTTGGCACGCCTATGCTGCGCAGAAAGCTTCCGCGCAGAGAATCTAGGAGGAGACTTGGAGTCAAGGAAATTTTATGTTGGAAGAAGTTTAGGAAACGCCCACTGACGGATTCTGCCAGTGACTGAGACAGTCGCGTTGTAAGGGCTGTCAAACCAGGGAAAGATTTAGCTATACAACCAGCTTGGAGCAGTTTGCAGTTTACGCACAAGCAACCCCAATTCCCATTACAATGTCTTTTGAACCCAAGAAAATAGGTTCTCTTGCTTGGCACATTGACGATGCTCACGCTTGCTCTAATTCTATTTCAGTGCCCGTATATATGGGGACAACAAATTTGCCCTGATTTATTTATTTTTTGCTCTATAAGACGCACCAGACCACAAGACGCACCTAGTTTTTGGAGGAGGAAAACAAGAAAAAAAATATTCTGAATCTCAGAAGCCAGAACAGCAAGAGGGATCGCTGCGCAGTGAAAGCAGTGATTCCTCTTGCTGTTCTGGCTTCTGTGATAGCTGCGCAGCCTGCATTCACTCCATAAGACGGAAACACATTTCTCCTTACTTTTTAGGAGGGAAAAAGTGAGTCTTATAGAGCAAAAAATACGCTATATGGGAACAGTAAGATTAAGCTGCCTGGCAGGGCAGTTTCTCAGTCTGCCATTTTTGTGCTCAAATATCTAATGAAAATCTGCACAATAATTTCTCCACGTGGAAGTGTTAATTCTACAAAAGTTGCTGAATTGCATCTTTTAGACCACATTCATCACAGGGCTTATTGGTTCTTTTCTGAAAGCCAGTTATCATCCAGCTCAGCTTGCCAGTCCTTGAGCAGGAAGTGTCATAGAAATCAAAGCTGTTTTCTGGCCACTAGCAGCCCCAATACGAGACCTGCAGATCTCCGTTCCGCACCAGAGTCAGCTGGGCTTTTGGATGAGGGAGAAATCATCAGATGTCCTTGGGATTCACATCAGGAAAAGCACTAGCCTCAGACCATTTTCTGCATTTAACCTTAATTTTATTCTATGCTGTTAACCACAGACTGTTCATTCCACAGAGTGCTTGCTTTCAAAGTCATATTTTTATTTCAGTGACCTTATCCTTGCTTGATAGAGCACACTTGCCTCCCCCCCCCCACTGAATTCAGAAGGCTAGACTCAACATGGGTGTCTGCCCTGCTGCCATTATTATCCCCAAAGGGTCACACAAGGTCTAGCCACTTAAGGAAAATATCTTTCGAGCTGCAATTATCCTACACGGTTATGTCAACCACCAGAAGCCGAGAGACATTGCTCCCATTGTAATTAAACTCCTTTCCCCATTTTTGAAGGCTACCAGAATGCTTGACAGCAAAGGACAATGTTAAACAACCAAGGAAGATGTTTTCAAATGATGGAAACATTTCGGAAAATTATTTTAACACTCGGAAAATGTGTTTTTAAAAACCCTTGGACAGGAATGCACATTTGGAAGGCGTTCTCTTCCCTCTTTCCCTTGCCTCTGTTCTATTAAAGGTCTTTATTGTGAGTCATTACCGTATTTTTCGCTCCATAAGGTGCACCTGATCATAAGGCACACCTAGTTTTTAGAGGGGGAAATCAAGAAAAAAAATATTATTCCCCCCCCCAGCCCCAAAGAGCAGCGGACCCCGAGCTTCTTGGGGCTGCCGGGGGAAGCCCGGGTCCCCCCCAGCCCCCAAGAGCAAAGCCAGCGGGTTCCCGCTCACTGTCCTGGCTTCCTCTTTAGCCACGCGCAACTTCTCTGGCTGGGAGAGGCTGCGTGCGGCTATGGCAATTCCCCCACCTCCCGCAAAAGCCCACAGGAGCCGCGCACCCTTTAAGGAGCACGCGGCTGGTGCGGGCTTTTCTACGAGGAGGGAGAAGGGACTGACTGGCCCTTTGCCCTCCTGGGGAAAAGCCCGCAAGAGCCGCACGGAGCTTGTGTGCAGCTCTTGGGGGCTTTTCCTGCCTGCCTCCCCCCTGCATTCGCTCCATAAGACGCACACACATTCCCCCTTACTTTTTAGGATGGAAAAGGTGCGTCTTATAGAGCAAAAAATGCGGTAAATATTGTGGCAACTCCTGTCTTTATTGGGTATAAATCGGTGGCTTCGCCGATTCCGTGCGACATGACATTTGCTAAACAAAACAATTTTATGTAAATTGTATGTAAATAACCTTCTGAGCGAACTGATCCATCTGTGTGAGCTCCCAGTGAAACTGAGACATGTTCCCCAGTGGCAAAGAAAACAGGAAAGTTTGCACATTTTATGGGTTGCCATAATATGTGTTTCCCCGTGTAAATCATCCAGGCCTGTTTCTAGTCACTATTCTATTTTCTGTGCTCTCGTGGTATTATATTGTGAAATCACTTGGAGGTCCATAAATGGAAGAAATAATAATGGTAGGGCTATAGCTAGCAAAACCAGTGGTCAGAGATGATGGGAATTGTAATGCAAAAACTGTTGCAGCTCCAGCTTTGGGAAATATAAAATGATTTTCATTTAATAATGAATGTCCCGACAACTTCCCTTCTATAAAGATACGATTCTGGAATGTTATGCTTAGTTAAATACCATACAATTTTTAATTGTCTTGTGGGTTTAAATGGCACCAACAACATTCTGACTATCGACGGTGGCTTTTGCTGCTGGCTTTCACTTGTTTCAGCCAACCACTAAACAAACTAATAGTCACAAACCAAGCTGTTAGTGCATTTCAGAAGTCCCTGGAGATCACTAGGCCAGTCGTCCAGCTAGGACTCTGCCTGCATGCTTAATGAAGTATATTCACACAAGAGACACGGGGCATATATATATATATCCTCTCTCACACCTTGTATATTAACCACCCAGACCAAAACACTGATAGTCAAAGCAATAAACTTATATTTATTAATAGAAAATAACAACCAGGACAAGTCACCACCACTGTGAGTTCTTAAGGCGGCCCTATTCAGGGAAGCTTTTAATGTATGATATTTTAGTGTTTTTTGGTTTCTGTGGAAGCCGCCCAGAGTGGCTGGGGAAACCCAGCCAGATGGGCGGGGTACAAATAATAAATTATTATTATTATTATTATTATTATTATTATTATTATTATTATTATTATAGCCTATTTCCCAAAGCTGGAGCTGCAGCAGTTTTTGCACTACAGTTCCCATCATCTCTGACCACTGGTTTTGCTAGCTATAGCCCTACCATTATTATTTCTTCCATTTATGGACCTCCAAGTGATTTCACAATATAATACCACGAGATCCAGTTTTTTCAATAAATTTCTGCGTTGCTCACAGTGAATAGACCATCAAGTAAACTGGAAACTGAAATAACAAACCCTTCAGCTGTTACCTTTCAAATAGTCCTTTGTTAGTCGCAAATGCTCTCTTCTCTTCGATATTTTTAGCAAGCTAGGCAATTATATATTTAGCCTAGTATATGATGTTTTCTTCGATGTTGTTATGGCAACTGGTTCTATGTACTCTTGAGGTAACATCACTTCATATAAATCTGGTTGAATCACTCTGACAATCAAACATGCCATAATAGATTTATGCTAACAAGGTAAAAAGGAGTCAAAGTGTAATTCAGATGTTGTGTAAGTGTCCAAGCTTTTTTCAGAGGGCCAGATTTGATGAAGTGAACATGCATGAGGGCCGACCACGCTGAGCTTTTTTCCGATTGAAGTTGTTGAGCTTTTAGATTTTTTTAGGATTTTAACAGAGAAAATAAACTGCCACAGGGGCTGGATTAAACCGACCGATGGGCTGCATTCGGCCCCTGGACCGGACTTTGGACATGCCTTGTGTAAGAGAAGGAAGAAGAGAAACAACAGATAAAGGGAGATCTCCCCTCTCACATTGTTAGTATCCACCCTATAATTGCATCAGTTGCATAGAAAGTAGAAAAAGAAAAGCAAAAATTGTTGTGAAAGCTTTAAGTTTAAAGAGCAGAGCAAAGGCCATAGGCAAACCATTCACCTTGTCTACAGGCATTCTGGCTGCTGTACCTGTTCAGGTGAGGTTTGCTGAGTACTTCTTTGCTCCTTTATTCAATAACAATAATATCTTCAATTGGACTCTGTATTGTATTGCACAATTCAAAGTATTGGTGCTGACCTTTAAAGCCCTAACCAGCCTCGGCCCAGTATACCTGAAGGAGCGTCTCCACCCCTGTCGTTCTGCCCGTACACTGAGGTCCTCCTCCGAGGGCCTTCTGGCGGTTACCTCGCTGTGAGAAGTGAGGTTACAGGGAACCAGGCAGAGGGCCTTCTCGGTAGTGACACCCCCCCCCCCCCCCGTGGAACGCCCTCCCACCAGATGTCAAGGAAGTAAGCAACTCTCTGACTTTTAGAAGGCATCTGAAGGCAGCCTTGTTTAGGGAAGTTTTTAATGTTTGAAGTTTTAGTCTGTTGGGAGCTTCCAGCCGGATGGGCGGGGTATGTATGCACAAACAATCAAACAAACAAACAAACACCATATATATTATTTATTAGTAACCAGCCCAGATTCTTCAGAACTGGTGTTACATGGCTCTTCTGACTGGATGAACCACTCAAAACTCTTATCCGTTGTATTCTCTGCCATTTCCAGTTTGCAAACACTCTTCAGGGGCCAGCTGCCCACACACAGAGTGCATTACAGTAACATATCATTTTAATAATAATATTCTATTGCACAATAATCCTCTTGGTGCCTGCCTAAAGCGTATTTATTTAGGGAAGCCTGTTTGTAGAAGTCACATGAGTAGTATCTTTCTTTTAGCCACTGTTCATTTTGATCACCTTTTGAATGCTTTGGAATACCTGTTTTTTTTAAGTGGGAGGAGGGTTATAGTCAATGCAAATGTTTTATTTTATATTTTGATAAACCACCCAGTGATTTATTTTTTTTTTTTTTTTAAGTCAAGCCGTTTCCCAGAAGCTTTGGATTACCTGCTGTTGGAGAAAGGATCATGGGCTAAATGAACCTTTGGTCTCATCCAAAAGGGCTTTTCTTACGCTTCCTTTAATATGCTGACAAAAACATTTATATACCGTATTTTTTGCTCTGTAAGACTCACTTTTTCCTTCCTAAAAAGTAAGGGGAAATGTGTGTGCGTCTTATGGAGCGAATGCAGGCTGTGCAGCTATCCCAGAAGCCAGAGCAGCAAGAGGGATTGCTGCTTTCACTGCGCAGCGATCCCTCTTGCTGTTCTGGCTTCTGAGATTCAGAATATTTTTTTTCTTGTTTTCCTCCTCCAAAAACTAGGTGTGTCTTGTGGTCTGGTGCGTCTTATAGAGCGAAAAATACGGTACTTTTAAAAAATTTGCATAGTACAACGTATTTCTAGAGTTCTGCTTCAAATGATTTGAAATAGTAACACAAGAGACCTGGTTCAAACGGTTCACGGGGCAAAGTTTTCACTGTGCCAAAGGGAATAAAGAAAAGAAAGTCGTACCTCTGGCAATGTGTGGCTAGGCACTGACAATTCTCCCCACCTCTCTTTTTATTTTTAGAAGCTGAATCTGAAGGTCACCTTCAGCCATTCTGGAAATAAGAGAGATAATTATCATAGCATGGAAGATTTCCAGTCTTCTGAAATGTTAACAGTTGCAAGGCAGAACCGGCTCACTGATAAAAAAAATGGCATTTCTAATCTGCACAAATCCCTTTCTTGCCCAATCTGTAATTGAAAATGAACACTTCAGGTTGACCTCTCAACTTAGCAGCCAACCATTTCGGAAAGCAATGCTCACCTGAGGATAACAGAGGCAGTGGAGTAATCTTCCAGGTTAATATAGGCAAAGTGGAGATGGGGGAGGGATAGGAAGAAAATTGAAATTAGAAATCTATGTAAATCATATAGCTTTTGAGTATGCCAAGCATTAATGATCCAGCACTTGAATCCAATAAAAACATTGTCATTTCCCATCGTTTCACTTGCACTGTTAATTATAGTGATTCAAAACCAAAATATCATATTGGACTATAAATGGGAGATGAATGGGAAAGTGTAGATGAGCATAATTTATTATCTTGTAGTGTCTCAACCTTTGATACTTCCCCAGTTGTAACAGGAGGCAAGGACTGAGTCATGGCAATCGAGAAGCTCTTACAATGTTGCTTGATGATGATTATAATTCTGGAATCTTCGTCCAGTATTAAAATTCTTGATTTTTCTCAGAAATCTCTTCTGCAGTCCAGTCCCAGGATCAGAAGTCTGTACTGTTGTGCAGTTGTGTTGTGTGCAAAAGAACCTAACTTCAATCCATGAAATCTCCAGTTTAAAAAATGGATCACAGGGCAGGTATAAAATACCTCTTTGCCCAAGACCTTATAGATCTGCTGCCAGCTACAAGCAGACATATTTTTCTATGCAATTTCCCTAATACAAAGCAGGTTTTTTTGTTTATATTACTAACTCATGCATTATTGCACACTTTACTACTTGCCTGAAGAACTGTATTGCAAAATTTGGGAAAGTGTGAATTTTGAAGTGCTTTTGAACTGCTAGGTTGGAAGGAGCAGGGACTGAACAACAGGAGCTCACCCTGTCGTGGGGATTCGAACCACCGACCTTTTGATCGGCAAGCCCTGGGCTCAGTGGTTTAGACCACAGCGCCACCCGCATCCCCTTAATTCTAGAATATTTGCACTTAACTCTTTGAGATACTCTCTAGATAGAAGATAAAAGAGCATGTGCCAGGGGGAAATCTGCCAAAACTATTGGGGAAATCTGATTGTAAAGAAAAAAAGCAGAGGAATTGGGTGGGAGGAATTCTGTGCACAAATGCAGCCTTCCTTCAGATCTTCTCTCTGCTTTTCTTTAAAAGTCAAGTTTGGAAGAAATTTGGAACAAGGGCTCCCTCTTCAGGTCAGAAGTCCAGCACACCATCTCAGTTGGGCTTTTCATGCAAAATCAAAACAATCTTTGCCTTCACCAATATAAAATGTTGGGCAAATATCACCACCACAATTTATTCGCCATGCTTCTCCTCAAGGTCCCAGGCAGGTTCAAACCATTAAAACACAATATTAAAAATAACTTAAAGCAATTTAAAATTACAGATACAAAACGGGTCCTGGAAATAAACATCTCAAGGGTCAAAAGCCAAGGCAAAGAAGTGTGTCTTCAGCATTCTCTGAAAGCTGTATAATGAAGATGCCAGTCTCACCTCTGTGGGAAGGGGTTCCACAACTTAGGGGCAGCCACAGAGAAGGCCCTGGACTGCCACCCCCAAGCTGCTGAGGGTGATGGAACAACCAAGAGGGGCCCCTCCACTGATCTTACCACTTGAGGAAGTCTGTAGGGAAGGAAGCAGTCTTTTAGGGAATTGGGGCCTGAATCACTTAGGGCTTTAAACACTAATGTGAGCACCTTGAACTGGGCCTGGAAACGACCAGGAAGTCAGTGAGGCTGTTTTAAAACAAGGGCTATATAAGATCTGAAGGAAACCCCCAGCGAGTAAATGGGCTGCTACATCCGGGACCAACTAAATTTTCCAAGTCACCTTCCAGGGCAGCCTCACTTAGAGCTCATTACAACAACTCAATCTGCTGCGTTCGCCAGTCTAAATGCAACGTGCTACTCCAAAACGCACTGAAACTGTTCCATCTCTATCTCATGATCCAGTTTATAAAACGTGGACTTTTATTTTACTTTAATGTTTACGGTATGCACATGAATGCACCTTGTTATGCAACTACGTTTTTCTATTTCCAAAATCTCTCTCTCTCTCTCTCTCTCTCTCTCTCTCTCTCTCTCTCACACACACACACACACACACACACACACAGTGCTTTTTCCAGAGAGCCAGTGTGGTGTAGTGGTGTAGTGGTTAAGAGCGGTAGTCACGTAATCTGGGGAACCAGGTTCGTGTCTCCACTCCTCCACATGCAGCTGCTGGGTGACCTTGGGCCAGTCACACTTCTGTGAAGTCTCTCAGCCCCACTCACCTCACAGAGTGTTTGTTGTGGGGGAGGAAGGGAAGGGAAGGGAAAGGAGAATGTTAGCCGCTTTGAGACTCCTGAAGGGGACTGAAAGGCGGGATATCAAATCCAAACTCTTCTTCTTCTTCTTCTTCCTGGAGGGTACGCAGGGGTAAGCATACCCCCTAAACACTTTGTCAATCTTTGTACTTTTGTCCATTTACTGGATTTATTTTTTCCCCATTTGAACTATAAAATGGTGATTTTCTTGAGTCAAAATGAGAGTACCCCTAAACATATATTTAGAAAAAAACTGTGTGTGTGTGCGCATGCGTGCTCTCACACATACACACAGGTATATAAATCTCACACCTAATAACTCAATCTGGAAGTTCACAGACAAATCACCTCTGCCCAAAAGCAGCTGGAAGTGGTGAACCAGCCATAGCTGAAAAGCAAGCATCATGGATGCAGGTATTTCTGCCCAACCAATATTTCCCAGGAGTTTCCACTTGCTTTGTAAGAAGGGATTAAGTTACCACTAAGAAGTGTATGTGCCATATTGTGGTTGTTGTTGCTTTTTAAGATACTGCCTTTGCTGGTGCTAGAGAACATGAAATTGGATAAAGGCACAAATTGAAGAATATTCGTTAAGTGTGAGTCTCTAGTGATGGGCGCAGTGGCAGACAGGCGGAAAACAGGTATGCTAGAGATGCAGCCCATGGTCTCTGCTAATTAAGAGATCTGTGTCTCAGAGTTCCCAGTAGTGGCCTAAGATAGTCTGCTGCCTGAAGCCGAGCTCAGACAGAGCTGCCTCCTGCTGCTGGGCTCAGCGCTTTAAATAATACAGTGGTGCCCCGCAAGACGAATGCCTCGCAAGACGAAAAACTCGCTAGACGAAAGGGTTTTTCGGTTTTGCGTTGCTTCGCTAGATGAATTTCCCTATGGGCTTGCTTCGCAAGACGAAAACGTCTTGCACTTTTTTTTTAAAGCCGCTTGAAGAGGCGCAGTTACGACGGACCGTGCTTCGCAAGACAAAAAACATCGCAAGACGAAAAGACTCGCGGAACAAATTATTTTCGTCTTGCGAGGCACCACTGTAATAATCATACTGCGCTATTCAGACACCACCTCTTGCCTTCATCCATTTCCACAGACCCTCCAAAAGTTCCTATTTTCCAGGGACACCCCTGGTTTAGAGAAGCCGTCCCAGTTTCTGATTTGATCCTGGAATGTCTAGCTTTTCCTTAGGGTGTCCCTGTTTTCACTGGAAAAACGTTGGCAGGTATGGAGTTATCTCACCCCTGAGTCATCTGAAGGCAATCCTGTATAGGGAAGGGTTTTTTAAAAAATAATAATTGATGTTTTGTTATGTTTTTATATATGTTGGAAGCTGCCCAGAGTGGCTGGGGCAACCCAGTAAGGTGCGTGGGGTAAAAAAAGCAAAATTATCATTATGGAATGGGACGTCCCTATTTTCATTGGAGAAACGTTGGAGGGTATGTTCTCCCCACAACTGAAACGTGTGATTTCACACTGCTGCATGGCAGGGCTTGTCCTGGGCTGACATGCAGATGTTCCTTTTTTAAATAAAGGATACTGAAGCTATATTCCCCAGGCCCTGGCAAATGCTATGAGCCGAGATGGGGAACCTGTGGCTCTCCAGATGTTGCTTATCCACAGCTTCTCCAGATGTTGCTCATATTGACCACTGTGCATGCTGGCCGGGCCTGGTGGGGCTCCAACAACATCTGGAGAAGAGGAGAGCCCCCATTTCCCCCATCCCGACTCAAGAGCCAAGCCTGCTCAGGCGCCAGTTGCTCTGAAGCAACTCCGGCAATTTCACAGTCATAGGAATCACTCCTTGAATTGTGTATATCACACTGATGTTTCTTCAAGCTGTTGATGGTGTCTCATCTTACAGCCAGCTCTGTGTGCGAGAAGTGAACCAGCCCGCCATCTTTCTTTTAGATTCCCTGTGTCAGGGGCTTTGGGCTGTGAGCAACGCCATGTATTTAGAAGGAGGCTGTTTCCATAGATATTTTAAAATAAAACGGTAAGCAGCTGCAATTTTAGCTGCCTGTGTTTCTTTAACAGGCTACTGACAGTTCAGCATGAGTCTTGCGTTTTTTCAACATGGCTCGATAGTGACTTTTCCTTGTCCAGTGAAGCAACAGGAGGGCTATATATATTTAGCTATACTGCTATATATTTTTCAGGATTGCTCAAAAGGGGAACATTCTGTCTCATGGCCATATCTTTAATATCTTAAATATGTTGGCTTACCATGTATTAAACCATACTCTTCCTCTACCACAATCCCTTGTTGATCAAAGCTGAGAGCACAATTTTCTTTGTACTCAACATCACTTCTTCCCATTTTTAAAAATAACTGTGTGGAAATGATTTTTTAAAGATGTGCCATGTGCTTCTTTTCCTAAACATATAACGCTACGGGTGGTCTGGTCTCCCAAGTCGAGGAAGAGGCATTATTATGCAGAAAGCATAATTATGCTTTAATATAAAACAAACAACTAAAAATAAAACAAAATATGCAAATTAGATTTTAAAGAAGCGGGACCCTAGTTTGCAATGACTTCAAGAAAGAAATATACTATCCGGCACAAATTCAAGAAAAAATGCCTGCATTTAAGATTGCTGTAAAGGGAACTTTGATACTTTACCACAATGCTGGTTGCCTTGTTCTCATAACTGGTGCTTTCACTGCCATACATCTGATGAAGTGAACTCTGGCCCACAAAACATTACACTAATAAATGTGCTGGTCTGCAAGGTACCACCATCCATGGTGTTTGATTGGATATGAAGAGCTGTGCTGGATAAAACCAAGGAGTCATCGTTCTGTTTGCAGCTGTGGCCCACCCTACTGTCTCCAGGAATACCACAAGTGAAGTGTAAAAGCAACCGACTTCCCCCATTATATATGTCCCTAGCATCTGGTGCTCAGAAGTATTCTTCTTCTAAAAGTGGAAATCTTAAATCTCATTCAGTTGTTGCATTTGTCCAGTCTTTTTTTTTTCGT
Source organism: Podarcis liolepis (assembly GCF_965112155.1). Lineage (NCBI taxonomy): Eukaryota > Metazoa > Chordata > Lepidosauria > Squamata > Lacertidae > Podarcis > Podarcis liolepis. The sequence continues at coordinate 11,035,298 of NC_139558.1, forward strand.
GCTACTGGCTTAAAAGCTAGTGCCACATCCTATGGTGATTTTCATCTCCATTCCCTAATAATTTATAATACTGAGCTTGCCCCCTTTTCATTACATTTAAAGTTAGGATGATTACCCCGGTGCCCTTAACTCTTATGTCAAATCTCATTTGCCATTTTGTTTTCCACTTAGAGAGAACTTCCCGGAGGCCTCACAGTCTTAGTGGCGCCATGGCACAGCGCACAGAGCTTATTTCTAATCTACCTATTCCATGAAGCTGAAATGAATCCTAAATATGTACAAATATACTTGCTCCCATCTTCCTTTTTTTTAGACTTTCATTTTCCTCCTCATCTTATGTTGTCTGCAGGGCTGGTCCAAGATGTTTAGCTCCTGAAGTGGAACAGCAGATAAAATGGCGGTTCCCAGCCACCAAGTGAAGACGCTTGGCACCTAAGGCAAGCCTAATTATTTTGGTACCTGAGGCAGAAAGTCCCTCTGCCCCTCTCACTCCTGGCAGCAAAAATATAATAATATATTAAATAACTGACACCTTGCTGTCCTTTCATTATGGCGGGTAATCAAATTTGGCCTGTGAGGCCATTAAAAAAAAATCAAATCATGCCCATCCACCAATCTTGTCTGATTTGAAGAAAAGGCTCCTACAGGTTTGTAGCCCCAGGTGCTTCAAAATGCCCTGTTGGATTAGAAACTTTTTTGTTTAGGTGAATACACTCACATAGTCACATGATTCGTCTCTACCAGTTTGCTGAAGAGGTTTCAGCAGTGAGCTCCAAAATACTGTAGAAAGAGGGAGGGGGAGTTGTCATGTTAATTCTCGCCTAAACTTTAGCATCCTTTTAACAAGTCCATCTGCGTAAGAATACTAAAATACTAGCACTGTTTTCAAAGTAAATTAAATACAATACCCTGCAGAAAGGACTCTTATTTCTTGTTCCAGAGGTACTGCTATCCCACTTTTTTAGAATCATCTCTCTCTCTCTCTCTCTCTCTCTCAGTGTACATACCTGTGTGCCAGCTGAGAATAACATTTCATGCACTTGATGGTTCAAGCTGTTGCCCACAAAAGCATATGACTTGCACGATAAATCTGTTAGTCTTTAAGATGTCACGTTAAATACTTTTGGGGTGTCAAATAATGCTTTTGCCTTATCTCTTGCAACTACTTCTCTTGGCCTTCAAATAAAGAACCTAAATTGAATGACCTTTCCTATCTTGGTGGAAGTGTTAGAGTAAATGGGGGAAAACATTACTTTGTTCGTGTATACGTGACCTTTTGAGCTGTCAGTTAGGCAGAGTGATTTCCAGAGCTTAACACGGTTGACAACCTATTTGAGAACTGCCTGGAAAAGCGAGGAGAAAAATATGGACACCAGTTAACCTATGGCATTGTCTCTGGAAATTGACCTTTACTATGCATAAGGGTCACTTTGTCTTAGATAAATCATCATTTTCGGTTCTGGCAAAGGCGTCTGAACACATTTTCTGTGTTGCTTTAATAAAGATTTCCATGGTTTTCTACTTTGCTTTTCAGTTGCTGTTTCTCCATTCTTCTGAGGGATGTATGGTGAGCTTGAGTGCAGCTCTCAACATTTCTTAGTGGCTCATATATGAAAAGGTTCAAGGAGGTTGCACATTCAAAAACAAATAATTACCATTTATGTATGATGAGCATGCTGGGGAGTATATAAGGTCAATACTCTCTTATTTTACTGTGCATTGAGTTTAAAGGGGAGATGTATCATTTCAATAGGCATTACAATTTGTCTGAATGTTGTTGCGTTGCCAGAGGGTGCTGTTATCCTCTAGTACAGGGGTCAGCAAACTTTTTCAGCAGGGGGCCAGTCCACTGTCCCTCAAACCTTGTGGGGGGCCGGACTTTATTTTGTGGGGTGGAAATGAACGAATTCCTATGCCCCACAAATAACCCAGAGATGCATTTTAAACAAATGAACACATTCTACTCATGTAAAAACATGCTGATTCCAGGACCGTCCATGGACCGGATTTAAAAGGTGATTGGGATCCGGCCCCCAGGCCTTAGTTTGCCTACCCATTCTCTAGTATGTTTTGCTGAAGAATGTGATTTTCGCCGGCTCTCTACTGCTGATGTAAAATGACAGTAGGGGTGACAGGAAGGGTCCTGTCTGGTATGGGAGAGACATAGGCTTCAGAGAAACATCTAGGCCTTGCTGTGCTCCCAATAAGGCTCCTGAAAGCATCCCTTTCTAAAGGCATTTCCATACATGGGAGCTTGCATCGGCATTGGGCTTTTTCACTCTTGTATGAACACGCAGTTGTAGCTCATGTGGAAACAAGCCATTCATAATTCTAAAAGGCATGCTGGCCAGTGCAAGGTTTGCAATGATGTTCCAAACCTGAGGATCAGCAGAACGACAAATGCTACGTTGTATGTAAAGAGTGACAGAGTTTAAAGTGGTTTACTGTATGTTTCTAAAACAAGGAGTTTCTAAAACTGCAAACACATAACTTCATGGTTCATAAATTTGTGTGCATCAAAGAGAAACTAGTGTCCTATAACCTGGGAAGATTTTAAATAGGTCCTGCTTCATGAAATCATTTCTCTTTGTCATAGGACTTTCTAGATATGTAGGTGAAAATCTTCATTGGCATTCATGGAATATCCCCCAACTGTCCCTATTTAACCGGGACATCCCAGATTGACTTCTGATCCCAATCCCGGATGTCGCACTTTGGCTCCTGTGCTTTGGCTGCACATTTTTTGCTGCCACTCTGTGGCGTGAGTCAATTGGCTCATACCAGAGCATGGGACCAATAAATGGAAGCAAAACCTACCTTGTCCCCGAGCATCGCCACTTCTCTTCCCCTTCTACCATGTCAGTTCTGGAAGCTGGCTGTGGTGCTGGAGGAGGAAGCTGGTCTTTTCTGTGTGGCATTTCCCAACAACACATAGGCTGGAGCAACCTTCCGACAGGCCGCACAGGGCAGTGCAACATCTCTCAATGCTGTGGAGCAGGAGATGGAAGACAGCAGACAAAGGTAGCAGGGAGTGAGCAGGTTGCAGTGGCGAGTACAGTCATCTATAACAGGGATGTCCAACAGGTCAATTGCGATCTACCTGTCAATTATGGGATGCACTTGGTTGATCCTGTTTGATTGTGGCCCCCCAACACCCCCAAAAGCTCAATAACTCAGGCTGAACCTCCCCCAAAAAACAACTTTGGCTGATCCTCTCCTCAAAAAAGCTCAACCATCTACTCCCATGATCAATCCCATGGGTAAATCACTGCCAGTTTATTTATAGTGGGAGTAGATTGCAGTCTCTTGGAAGTTGGACACCCCTGATCTATACCATCTACCACAGGACTAGCCAACGTAGTGCCTTCCACATACCACTGGACTCCAACTCCCATCAGCCCTGAATATTGGTCATGTTGAGCCAGTGTGGTGTAGTGGTTAAGAGTGGAGGACTCGTAATCTGGTGAACTGGGTTCGCATCTCCACTCCTCCACATGCACCTGCTGGATGACCTTGGGCTAGTCACACTTCTTTGAAGTCTCTCAGCCCCATTCACCTCACAGAGTGTTTGTTGTAGGGAAGGAAGGGAAACGAGATTGTTAGCCGCTTTGAGACTCCTTAGGGTATTGATAAAGCAGGATATCAAATACAAACTCCTCCTCCTCCTCCCCTTCTTCTTCTTCTTCTTCTTCTTCTTCTTCTTCTTCTTCTTCACTAACTGATGGGAGTTGGAGTCACGGGACATCTGGAAGTTGTCTACCTCTAAGTACCAAGCAGAATTTTACCATTCATTGAGTCTGTAAAATGGTTACTCACCATGATCTGCCATTATCAAATACTGAACAACAAACCCCTGTGTTGCAAAACTTAACACAACAAACAACACAAGCAACACAATGACAAGTATACTAGATAGCACTGCAGTTCTTATTGCATAATATACAAAAAACAAAAACAAAAACAAAATGTGTACACTTGTAAATTCTCTAATATATTTGAAATCAAATGAACACACGTCTGTCAATCTTTGAAAGTCCGTAGAAGTATAATAAGTCTATAGTTGAAACAAAATAATAGATGCTATCCTGTGGGCTAAGCGGTAAAACTTTTTAGGCGTTCATGGTGCCAAAGTAGTAAGTGAATAACAACGTAGGACAGTGATCCAGGATAATCTGACTGCTTCCCTGGAATCTTCTTCAGCACAACCCATAGATTAGAAAAATGCACAAGGAGCAGTGGTCATGAGGATATGTGAGCAGTGGTTGTTATTCACTTACTACTTCGGCGTTGTGTTGCTTGTGTTGTTTGTTGTTTATTATCAAATAGTGGGCTTGGAGACTTATTCCCCGCCCAACCCCTATGGCATCAGGCTAGTGTCCACCTATCGCTTGGGGTGAGTGGGCTGCTGGTAGCAGAGCGAAGTTATGTCATTCTGCACAATCGAGGGTGAAAATCTAGTTCTGAACCTTGTGAGGTACAACAAGGCTTGGAGCACATGCCTTCTTTCTGCACATGTTTGTGACATTGTTGATCCAGGCCTATTTGGTTTGGCTGCAAGGGAAATGGAATATGTGAAATTGCTGAATATGTGCAGAAACTCCGATCTGGCATGTCTTGCCTTCTTTCCTTGGCAAAAGAATGGACGGCCTACTTTTGCTTGTCTCCATTGCAAATGGCAGCAGCGTTCCCCAGTGCCACCTCCTCTGTTATACCCTCCGACTTGCTTTCTTTTAAAAATAAAATATCATTTTGTGCAGTGGGAGGTGGGGAACACAGTCTCCTATAGCAGTATAGGAGGGTGCTTATCTTCTAGGCAAAGTGTAAATATAATAAGAGAGGAACATTAATGAATTTTTAATAGTCTCCCTATTGTAAACCTCCCCTCTGTCTTCCTTGTCTTTCAATAGCTCCATGTGCTTGCTTCCCCTCCCCCCTTGCCCCCACCCCAGCGCATAAGAGATTTATAAATAGGAAGCTTTGGTTTCCTGGCGTTTCTACTTTTGTTATAGTTTAGATCTTTGTTGGGCTGTTGCATAGAATCATAGAGTTGGAAGGGACTGCAAGACTCATCTGGTCCACTCCCTGCAATGCCATGCTATGTAATCAAGCTTCCTTAGCTTTCAGGATTTTGCCTATAAAGAATGTAAAGACTGCAGAGGAAAATGCAATGGGGTTCATGAAGCGGAGATGGCAGAAGAGGCTGGCTAAGGAAAGGTTTTGAGCAAGAGTGGTCTTGCACAACTTGTGATGCAGAACTCAGCCTAGCCAACCATGAATTATGGCCTGCTAGGTTCTTGATAACAGCTGTTCTTTGGAAGACCCAGGCAGGTAGCAAAAGTAGGAAGTTTATTCAGCTCATGGTGTGGGCTGACATGTGTGGCAAGCTGTGACCAATTTGATGTGTTATACCAATTATATAGGCTTGATTCCTGTCTTAACATGATGACATCAGTGCCCTGCGCACTTGTTGATTCCTGACTGTGCAGCGGTTGGATACTACCCATAGAGACTAGACAGGATAGGAGGTCTTAAGGTTCAAAGACCCACAGTACAAAAACACAAAAACAAATTCACAAAGCAGATTAGCATAATGAAATTCAGATACAGCACACATACCAAATCTTCAGTTCTAAAGAGACTGGTTAGCAATCACCATTGCAAAGTATGAAAAGAATAACAATGAAATTAATATAGTTGCTGAACACATTGCACCATCAATATTTTTTCTTTAGTTTACGGTTTTAAACAAATGGCCCATCTAAACATCTGCTGAGAGTCCCTGTGGTTCACTAGAGCAGCTGGTTTCTCTTAGTCAACCAAAGGCTATTCTAAACTCTCATGTTTCAGCTTCATATCCCTGTTCAGTTTTTAAGTCAGAGTAATTTTTCTTTATTAAGTCGCCGTCCCCCCCCCCCCGCTAAATGAATGGATTAGGAATAGCCTATACTGTATAGGTAGGGAATATCATACAGAAAGCCAGTGATGTGTAGTTGGTAGCATGTTTGACTTCAGCCAAGGAAACCTATCCATTTGAAATCCAAACTTTGCCACAAAGTGTGTGGCGTTAGACTAGCTACAATCTTGAAGCCTAACCTACCTCACTGGAAAGTTGCAAGGATAATACAGTATACATAAATACAGTGGTATCTCGGGTTAAGAACTTAATCCGTTCTGGAGGTCCGTTCTTAACTTGAAACTGTTCTTAACCTGAGGTACCACTTTAGCTAATGGGGCCTCCTGCTGCCGCTGCACTGCCACCGCACGATTTCTGTTCTCATCCTGAAGCAAAGTTCTTAACCCGAGGTACTATTTCTGGGTTAGCAGAGTCATAATTTATAGTGTTATGCAGTTTTCCAGAAGTTTATGACAGCTAAATTACATCCAAATGTTAAAGAAAGCTGGGGTTGTTGAACGGCAGTTTTACATAAGAAATGCTGACAGCTCTGAAGATTTCGCAGCTGAGGCTATTGTAAAATGCACATAGCAATAAGTTCTTGTCTCAACCAAGAATTTTGGAAAGAGAGCCCTGTAAGTGATTGCTACAAATATTTGCTCAGTGCAGCTATTTGGGGATGCACATTTAATCCAATTGTGCCCACTTCTGCCCTGTAGTTCAAGAAATTAAAGCCCTGTGAATTGTGTACTATATGAATCTGGTAGTTTCTAGATGCACGAAAGCAGCAAAATCTCTGTTTTATCTGTAAAGGTTTACTTTTGTAGAATGCAAAAACATTGTATGGAAAATATTCTAGAAAAATCATAATCACAAGGATTTGCTACCCGTGGCACTGAATGTGTAAGCCATTTTTGCCACTTAAAACAAAAAATTGGTTCCGAGAAGTGTGGTGTGGACAGAAAACTTAAATGAGGGGAAAATGGAGTATGTACACAAAATGCCAACTTTCATATTTCCAGTTCCTGTTTGTAGAAGAGTCTAGAGGTGGGCAGCTCCTTTGAGGTGTGTCACACAAATCAAAAATACTGCCTTCAAAACACAAGCACCATTCAAGTAGGAAAGGATAGAGCCATTGTAAGAATTACATTGAGGAGAAGGGGTGAACCAGGTTTTCCATTCCTCATGCTCACATAGACATTGGTGCTCTGTTGCAGAAATTTCTCCCATATGTCAGTAGGGCAATCTAGCAGGTGAAAAGGCTCACCTAAATCTTGCCACCACAGTTATCAAATTAGGATGCTAGGAATGAGAAATGTGGATTTGGACATGTATGGAGCATAACTATTTTTTTTTATTGCAAATTGTAGATGGTGCGAAAGCTTGTTGACTTCAGAACAAATTCACATTTTCTCTGTGCCATTACCAAGGCTCCGGTCCTAAACACATTTGCTTGAATTCTGTGTAATTTACTTTCGAGTAAAAGTGCATGACGTGTTACATGTAGTTCTCAATGACTTTTTAAAATAAAAAGGAACACTGAAAGCAAGCTATTTCCCCCTCAACAGCTCCCTTTCAGAAACAATTTCTGCTATAGATGACACCACTTTGAACAAAATAGAGTTTTGAAGTATTGTACTTTCTTATGAGAACTGAAAAGTTTGTATCAAAGAGTAGAGATTTTAAAATAATCCCTGAAGGGAGTATATTTTCACTCTGTAAGCTGGTTCTAGTTCAAATGTACTTTGAGAATAATTTGAAAATAGCGTCTTTCCAACTGTGTTTATTTGATCTTAAAGGTGGAGTTTTCTCTAAGCGCCTTTTCATAGATCATAGCAAGAAAATATTGATTTTTATAAAATAGTCAGAGATGCATTTAGAAACTTATAGTGGCCTTAAAGGTAAAGGTATAGGGACCCCTGACCATTAGGTCCAGTCACAGGCTGCGGCGCTCATCTTGCTTAATTGGCTGAGGGAACTGGCGTACAGCTTCCAGGTCATGTGGGCAGCATGACTAAGCCGCTTCTGGTGAACCAGAGCAGCACACGAAAACGCCGTTTACCTTGCCGCCGGAGTGGTACCTATTTATCTACTTGCACTTTGACGTGCTTTCGAACTGCTAGGTTGGCAGGAGCAGGGACCAAGCAATGGGAGCTCACCCCATCACAGGGATTTGAACCACTGACCTTCTGATCGGCAAGCCTTAGGCTCTGTGGTTTAGACCCTTATAGTGGCCCTAGATGTGTTTATATTGAGGTTATGCTTCAAAAATGGCTTCCTCATTATGTGTGCCAAAAAATTCATACATGGAATTCACATGTACTTAGGACTGGACAGGTAAGTCATATATTGTACTATACAGAATAACATGTGATGACTTATGTGGGTTTTCACTGATCCTTATGTGCACAGGGAAGCTAGGATCAGAGATCATATTGCGTCTGCAAACTCCATTGCCGGTGCAAGGCAAAGAGGAATTTTATAATGTCATCCTTCATACCTGATACTGATGTTTTTATCGATGCATCCTGGATTGGACAACTAGGGGAGTGGGATTTCAACCATCACTAATTCTAAGTTCTCTTCACGAACTTTCCACTCATTGCAATTTATTTCACACATAAAAGACAGTCTTTTGCCTAGAGTTTTGGTATGAAACTTAAATCATGCCTCAAAGTCAAATTCAAATGAGAAGTCGTAGCTTGTATGGAGGGTGGTGAAAGGTGACAGGAAGCAGAGATTAAAAGAGAAATTCCACGGGGACCAAATCAGACTTCAGAGTAGCAAATGCTAGTTTGCTCCAGCAAAGGAATGTATTGGAATGAAACCAAAACAGAAAAAGGGAAACGGAAAATTTTATTTGAAGGGTTTATTGAATATGTAAGGCAAAGCATAGAATTCCTGCTGGATCATATAATTCTTTTTTAAGGCTTTGTTTTTTTATGGACATGTAGAAAGTAATTTTTAATAGCATGAAGTGGTCTGGAATCGCTTAAATGTCTGGAGGATTTGATGAAAGAGTGGAGCTGATTTATATGGAAGAAGAAATTCTAATACTGTGTGTTTTGTGCTGACTTCACTTTACTGAAAGCAACAGTTTTTGGCATCCAGAATAGATGTATAAGAATAAACAGGAACATTTCAAGGGCAGTTCCAAAACCAGAGACAGACATTTTATAGAGGTGTTTGAGGGTCAGCCCTCTGGAAATGCTGAGTGTTTGCTGAGCATACTTGTTTGAATTTCAATTGCCTTATCCTCAAAACTATGTTGTACTCCATGCTTATTTTTTTTAAAAAAGTCTATGACCAGGCCGTCAAAATTCCATGCAAAGAAAATTCGAATTCTGTACCATATATAAATTATGCAAGGAGAGGATCTTTGCAATACTTTTATTTTGCATAATTTAGTCTAGTGCTGCTAGTCACAGGAGGATGAAAGGCACTGTAGCCATCCTCTCAGCCAATGAAAAATATTCTATCATTCACTCCTCTAGCATCTGATTTTTTGACAGGTAGTGCCATTCTAGAATATCTTAGCAACTCTTATTATCCAGGCATTTTTCTTTTAAATAATATACATAGAAAATTAAATTCTCCACATAATCCCATAGCCTTCGTTTCCCCCCCTCTGTTCCCATAGAATTTTGTAGTCCTGCAAGCTGCACTGGATAGAGCAAATGTGAATTTCAATTGCATTTCAATTAAAAGGAGCTTACCACTCAGTTGTCCTGTCCATTTCAGTGGGAATTAAACGTGACTCATGCCCTCCAACATTCTGCTGATCAAAACAGAGAAAAACTTGCAGCATTTCTATTTTTATTTCAAACCCACAGTTCTAAAGTCTCCATTCTTTCTACGGCACATTGCATTCCTTTACTTTGCAAAGCCTGTCCTCCCCTGATTTAAAAGCTAAGAAGCACTAGTTCTTTGAGTTAACAGTATGTTAGAAAAAAAACACATATCTGAGCCATCATCTTACCTTTAATATACACAACTGATCGCTGCTCTGCAAGTGAGAGCCTCCTGCAGATATCATCTTATCAGAAGGTCCGTTCAGCACAGTGTAGAAATTGGGGCTTCAGAATTCCTTCCCCTTGAATATGAGATAAGGATTCTCTCCCTTTTAGCACCCGTAAGACTTTCCTCTTCCAACAAGCCTTTTAAGTTGAGAAATTTCCCAGGCTGCATACTAACTCGAATTGTTTTTAAGAAGCTTCATTGCTTTATCACTTGTTCTCTGCTGCACCGGGTTCCTTTGGGAGGAAAGTCAGGATATAAATTTAATAAGTCAATGAAATAAACTTGATTATTCCACAGCAAAATAAAACCCATTAGTTGTAATCATGTGTGAAGGCAGACTGTGAACGGCACATGTGCTTAGTGTCCAGGCAAATGCATTTATGTGAGCCAAGATGCATTTGCCTTCTGCTCTCTTGATTCTAGAGAGCTGTAGAATGGGAAAAGCAAAAGTCTAATAAGTCATTTCTCCCCCCTCCCCCAGCAAAAACCAGGACAAAATGGTTGGCACCCATCTGTCTTGGGAGACAATGGAGGAATGTGTCTTTGGGGGTGAAGTCAAACTGTTGGAAGGTTATAGTGCTTGCTGCGGGTGTAGAGACCATTTTAGGAGAGACATGTTTTGTTGCAGCTGGGGCAGATGAAGGCATCTGGTTGTGTTGCTGCAGATGCACTATGGTGTTTCTTCTTTCTGAGCTCTACCTGGTGGTCATTTCTCCCCTGGTCATTGCTATGGATGCATGACCTGACTGTCAAAATAGGGACAGAGATTTACCAAGGGTGAGAAGAAGAAGAAGAAGAAGAAGAAGAAGAAGAAGAAGAAGAGGAGAAGGCAGAATTCATATTGCGAAAGGCTGGACTGGATGAATCCCAAGCTGGAATTAAGACCACTGGAAGAAATTTTCAACAACCTCAGATATGCAGAAGACACAACTTTAATGGCAGAAAGTGAGGAGGAATTAAAGAACCTCTTAATGAGGGTGAAAGAGAAGAGCACAGAATATGGTCTGAAGCTCAACATCAAAAAACTAAGACCATGGCCACTGGTCTCATCACCTCCTGGCAAATAGAAGGGGAAGAAATGGAGGCAGTGAGAGGTTTTACTTTCTTGGGCTCTGTGATCACTGCAGATGATGGCAGAAGTCATGAAATTAAAAGATGCTTGCTTCTTGGGAGAAAAGCGATGACAAACCTGGATAGCATCTTAAAAATCAGAGACACAACCTTGCTAACAAAGGTCCGTATAGTTTAAGCTATGGTTTTCCCAGTAGTGATGTATGGAAGTGAGAGCTGGACCATATAGAAGGCTGATTACCAAAGAATTGATGCTTTTGAATTATGGTGCTGGAGGAGACTCTTGAGAGTCCCATGGACTGCAAGAAGATCAAACCTATCCATTCTTAAGGAAATCAGCCCTGAGTGCTCACTGGAAGGACAGATCCTGAAGCTGAGGCTCCAATACTTTGGCCACCTCATGAGAAGAGAAGACTCCCTGGAAAAGACCCTGATGTTGGGAAAGATGGAGGGCACAAGGAGAAGGGGACGACAGAGGACAAGATGGTTGGACACTGTTCTCACAGCTACCAGCATGAGTTTGACCAAACTGCGGGAGGCAGTGGAAGACAGGAATGCCTGGTGTGCTTTGGTCCATAGGGTCATGAAGAGTCGGAAACAACTAAACAACAACAACATGCCTCCTTTCACTCCCCTTAAGGAGTCTCAAAGCAGCTAACATTCTCCTTTCCCTTCCTCTGCCACAACAAACACTCTGTGAGGTAAGTGGGGCTGAGAAACTTCAGAGAAGTGTGACTAGCCCAAGGTCACCCAGCAGCTGCATGTGGAGGAGCAGGGATGCGAACCCAGTTCACCAGATTACGAGTCCACCGCTCTTAACCACTACACCACAATGGGGGTGGAGACGCTCCTTCAGGTATACTGCCCCATAGGTGGATTTATATCACTGCTGCCTGAACACAGAGAGTTTAATATAAAACCCAACTGTGTTCTAAGAGGAAATTTTTCTCCCAACCTTATAGAGAATTCATTGATTGATTGATTAAATTTGTATACTACCCTATACCTGCACGTTTCAGGGCGGTTCACAGGATAAAAAGTTTACAGAAGTATTATTAAATGGGGGAAACCTCAAACCAACCTAGTTAGAACTGAGCTTGCTCAGTGGCCACCAAGGTGGACCCTGAAAACAATGGTGTGTGGACGGAACAAAGTATTCTAGATAAGGGTCAGGAGGACATTCTGAACAAGAACTATGCAGCAATGATGCAATTCCAGTTCCACTTATATTGTTTGAAATGCACATGCTCATAAAACTTGCAAGCGTGAGCCATTGCCTTAAAGGGTCCATTCCCCATCCCTTCTCTAAAAACAGGATGAATATATCTCTTCAGGCACTGATGATCACTTGGGAGGCTGGGGTCTAAAGTGAATGCATTACAATGGAGAAAAGAAGTCTACTGTTCATCCAAGGCAAGAAACTGAAGGGTGAATCTTGCACATCTGACTGTACAAGTTGACCTTAATCACATATAAAATGGAAGCATCCCTATTTGTAGATTATAGATGGTGTTTACTTGATCACAGGAAGAATTGGCCTGTGGTGATGAGTGGTTAGGTGAAACTTTGCTAGGAGGCTGTGAGCTAATGCATCTGCGAAAGCATCCAAGCAGTCAAAATTGCAACTCAAGCTTTGAAATAAGGTGTGCTGAAAGAAAGGGCACGAGGTTAAAACGCAGCAGGAATTAAAGGATGTGCACGAAGAAAGATGGCCACATAGGGAAATCAATCAGCACCAGGAGACTGAACAGATGGCTGCATGGAAAATGTGTGAATATGCAAACAAAACAATGCGTTAAACTTTCAGTTAAAAGGCAGCCTGGGGTCCAGACTCCCTAATATGTTTGCTGAAAATGCATTCAGACTGACTAGTGAATCTCATCCAGAAAAATAAATCAATCAGTGAGACCTCTGGATATGTACTGGGGCTGGACAAGCATATTCACTGCATTCTTTAAATGAGAATACACTACCTTAAAAAATATCAGCTTTATAAAATGAGATGAAAATGTATTACAGTCCATGTCACTTTCAGCCTTGGTTCTTCACAAGTTAAACTGGTGACCTGTCTCCATCTCAGTGTTTAACCTCATGCAACAAGTAACAGTTTGGACATTAGGCTTACCTTCAACCAGTTCACCTGTCTTTGCCCTAGATGACATCTCCAGAGCCCACCTACTTGAAAAGAGATTTGATCTCCTGGTTAGGGAAGCCAGGGATGGTTGGATATGGTGCATCACCTATGTGTGTGTGCCTTGGCGACATCCTGATAGCTCAGTTGGTAGAACATGGGAGACTTAATCTCAGGGTTGTGAGTTTGAGCTCCACATTGGGCAAAAAGATTCCTGCCTTGCTAGGAATTGCACGAGATGGCCGTTGTGGTCCCAACTCGATGATTCTGTGATTGGTTAAGAGACGTTTGAGTCTGTGGCTGTAGGGCATAACCATGCCACATGAGCAAAGAACACAGTACTAGGCTTCATCACCAGTTAAATTAATCTTGGTGGAAAAGCTGGAAAACGCATTGGCCTGATACATAGCTGTCAAGCGTCCCTTATTTGGCAGGACAGTCCCTTATCCCAGCACCATGTCCCGCTGCTGTCCCTTATTGATGATGTCCCTTAAATTTCCTGGGTTTCAAAGGAAGCAGCTCCTCTCCCTCCCTCCCTGCTGGCCAGGGAGGAGGGAGGCTCCAACTGTGTTGCTTGGCTGTGTTGCCCACTCAATAAGGAGTCTAAGAACGACTGGTGGAGCTTGCATGCCTTGTGCCAATCAAATCGGCCGCATTGCCTGAGGACTCGCCTTTGCTCAGCACTTCCCAGCGGAGAGGTGACAGTGGTTTTCCTTGCTGCATCCCCTTTGCCGGGTTGCTGCGCTATGGGAACCACCACTTGAGGCTTCATTTGGCCGCTGGTTGACTAAAATCCCTTATCTTGGCTGCTGATCCCTTATTTTCGAGGCTGCTGGTCCCTTATTTTCAAATCTGTAAGTTGACAGCTATGGCCTGATATCATGGCAGCCTATAGCAGAATGGGCTCGATGGACCATAGGTCTGACTTAGTAAAAAACACCAAGCTTCTTCTTCTTCTATTTATTCAGATAGTGGGGGGATGGCCTTTGAAGTGTCTTCAGATGAATTATTCAGCAATCACTTAAGTAGGTGCTCTTCTCGACATAACTGGCTATATTTCTGTTAAGCCCGCCATCAAACACTTCTGATGTGTGACGTTCCCTTTGATTGCTCATTTTAAAGCCTCGTTTGTTGATTCCTTCCACTGCATGCCTTCACTTTGATTGTTGTGTCACCCCAGCATGCAAAGCACTAATCGGGACTTCCACACCGCCTCTGTTTCAAAGATTCACTCGATATTCACGTTTGCAAGATGTGTGCAAAATAAAAGTCGAGTCAGCGGGCATAGATTTCTTCCTTCCAATTAGGAGCTGAAAAACTACTTGATGGCAGCCAAGTCAGCAACTAAAGATGAAGGAAGTGGAAGAAGCTTCTTAGGGTTGAGCTTTTTTTGGCAAAATTGCAAAGAAATTGGACATTTTTGAGCTGCCAACATGGGCTGCGATACGTCCAGATTTTCTGGGACATTTTGCTGATTTCTATGTGGACACTGCTTGCAGTTGCAGTATTCCAAATATGTCTAGGAGATTCCGGACGTGTGGCAACCCTAACATGGTATGGGGAATCATGGTGGACCATCAGAAAGGTGCACTTAAAAAAAGTCACTGGACATCACTTTCTTGCCCACACTGGAAGAGATGGGGGGGGGGGACAAACAGCCTTGAGGGAAATGATTTTGAGCTGAAAAACGACAGGACAGGAAAAAGTTAAGCACCTTTTCCAGTCAGACTCACTGCCACAGCCTGCCTGGGTTAATCCTGGATCAAGAAAAAAATAAATAAATGCAAATGAAGGAAAACTGGTACTCCTGTGGAACCATGTGGTTCGACCTTCAGAATCTTGCATTCTATACCCCTCTACTGTGGAGAGAAGGCAAGCAGCCATGAATTGGAGTGCACCATATTTATTTGAATGTCAGTCTAGCCACTCACTCTGTCTCCAGAAATATTGTGGGTTTTTTGTGGGTTTTTATGAAGTGAGGTGGTGAGGGAGAGGTCATATTTACCGTATTTTTTCGCTCCATAAGACACACTTTTCCCCTCCTAAAAAGTAAGGGGAAATGTGTGTGCGTCTTATGGAGCGAATGCAGGGGGGAAGCAGGCAGGAAAAGCCCCCAAGAGTTCTGTGCGGCTCTTGCAGGCTTTCCCCCAGGAGGGAGAAGGGACTGACGTAGCCAGTCAGTCCCTTCTCCCTCCTCGTAGAAAAGCCCGCAGGAGCTACGCGCTCCTTAAAGGGTGCGCGGCTCCTGTGGGCTTTTGCGGGAGGTGGGGGAATTGCCTCTTCTGGCTGGAGTGGTTGCGCGGGGCTATGGCAGAAGCCAAGACAGCCAGCGGGATGGATCCCGCTCGCTGTCTTGGCTTCTTTGCTCTTTGGGGCTGGGGGGGGGCTGGGCTTCCACCGGCAGCCCCAGAAGCTCTGGGAGAAGCAGACAGGCTGCACGCAGTAATATTTTTTTCCTTGATTTCCCCCTCTAAAAACTAGGTGCGCCTTATGGTCTGGTGCGCCTTATGGAGCGAAAAATACGGTAAATAACAGAGATATAACACCAGTCATTTTTTACTTTCTTGCCATGCTGAGGTGAGAGTAGCATACATAGGCCTATGTGCTATGTGCATTTTGCAAGAGTTAAGCTCTCCCCTTCAAAATCCTATATTAGCAAGGCGACAGTCTTTCACCCGTTCCTTTGGTCCATGCAGAGCTGGCCCAAGACATTTTGGAACCTGAGGTAGAAGCCAAAATGGTGATCCCTGCCCACCATGGAAAAGGGGTGGGTGAAGGTCTACATTAGTGGTGTCCAAACCTTTTTCAAAGAGGGCCAGATTTGATGAAGCGAAGGGTTGTGAGGGCCAACCAAAGGGCCAACCAAAGTTGTCCTTTTTTAAGGATTGAAGTTGTTGAGCTTTTTAAATAATTTTACCCCAGGAAATAAACTGCCACAGGAGCTAAATTAAACCAACCAGCGGGCCAGATTAAGCCCCCGAAACGGACTTTGGACATGCCTGGTCTACATAAAGAATAAGGGCTGGGACTGGGGAGAAAGAATGACATTGAAATCCACTGCCATCTGAGGCAGTTGCCTCATCTTGCCCCATGGGTGGGCTGGCTCTGGGTCCATGATCCAGTGTAATGCAGGGTGGATCTTTGAGATTATTGAGGAGCAAAGAGGGGATCCCATTGGAGCTGTGAGCTAACTAACCATGGGAAACCTTTAAGTACATTTAGACACCAACTTCTGTGGAGAAGAAAGGGGGCTTCTTCCATGTGTGAATAGCACAACACCAAGCCCTTTGAACTGTTGCTTGTTCCTCTGGCGTTCTATTGTTTTTTGTGAGATATGTTTGAAGTGAAATAGCCTTAATTTTGCAAAGGCCATTATCTTTGCAGTTCCTGAATCAAAAATTTACCTTTAAAAGGGTCTGCATTGACGGTTTTGAATCTTGTTCCTATTTATTGGAGGCTGATAAACAGTAAACTGGCAAATACAAGGATTAGGGCTCTGATCCTGTCTGCAGCTCTTAGGGTCAAGACATTAGCTGTTCTTTCTGGTTCACGTCTGGGATAGAAGTTTATTCCAAGTCATTATCTATCCTTCAATAATTACTTATCCTCAGGTGAGTAATACTTGTATGTAATTCTTGATATCCGAAGTAATGCATCCATTGGGTTTTTACATGATTGTGAGCTTTGACTTCCCGGTAGTTATTCCACATAGTAACTATGCATATGTTTTTGGCTGCAACATTCTTTGAATTATTCTCTTTCTTTTGAGGTTATGGGACCCTAACCTTGGCATACCATTGCAAATCCTTAATTCATTCTTCATTGTGCAGTGTACCGTTTTATTTGCCCTTGCCTACTAATTAGGAGATAAAAGTGATAAAAAACCTCTTTCTTTTAGCTCTAGAGCTCTCGGTGAAAATCTTCAACCTTGACCCACGAGGAGCTTGACGCTTTGGCAGTATGGTTTATATCGTGCGCACAAGTCTGTGAACTGGTGACCTTAGCAAATGTTTATGAGGTGTGCGTGTGGGACTGTGACAAGGGTTTGCCTGAAATCCTTGACAAGCCTGCAGAATGTTAACTTCCTGTGTTGAGGGAGTATTTATGCTTTATTGGAATGAGTCTATATTGCATCAGACTTAGTTGGTTTCTAAAATTTCCATTGTATAATTTTAAGAAATTTAATCTGGAAAGAAAAATGCCTGAGAACCCTTTTATACTTCAGGCAATGTAACTTCTCCTCACAACAGCATGCCCCAGAATATTGCAATTGCAGCGCTTTGCTTAGGAGAAGCACACTGTTCCCTGAGAGGAAAAGTAAATAATCTTTTTGCTACACAAAACTCACACTCTTTCCTGTAACTTGATGTAATGTGTGGGGGAGGGGGGAGAGATTGAAATTAAAATATTTTTTCAATGTCTAAAAAGATGACAGAAATAGTAATGATTTATTTATGCAATTCTAACAAAAATAGCTGCGTAACAATAATTGTATTCCTGTTGCCACGCCACAAAAGAAAACTTTAAAAATCAAGTCATATGAAATAAAATGCTGAATATCTTGTCTTTCACTAGTTTTAACATTCAGCAAATTGTATTTCAATTCATCATGGTTTTCAGAGCAGAGGCAATATATTTTTTTCCAGCTGAATATAATTTAAAATAAAGCTGTGGTTATTTTTATTTATTCGTTGATTACATTTCTGTCTCACCCTTTCTCCCAAAGGAGCCCATTCATTCCCCCCCCCCCATTCATTGTTTTGCTGTTATAAGGTCTATTATATATATTACTATTTTTCAAGCATAAAAATGTAGGAGAATAAGAACTGAAGCATATAAACCAGGAGTGGTGGAACTTGTGGCCCTCCAGATATTATTGGACTACATAACACAGCCTGCTGGCTGGAGCTAATGGGAGTTGAAGTCCAGCGACATCAGATGGACCACAGATTCCCCACTCCGGGTATAAATACTACCTAGGCAGTAATCCAGAGAAAGTTCTCCAACCTTAGGTTAGAGCTAGACAGGCAAATCACAGTGTAGCTGTCACAGGGGGATCCTCACTGTTAGAATTGACCATAGTAATATTGAAAGAGCATGCAGCAATCTTCTTCTTCTTCTTCTTCTTCTTCTTCATCTAAAAAGATATTGGAATGAAAAGCCCTTTCTCAGAAATATCAAAGGGTCACTCACAGACTTGATTGTGTGCAGTTCCTTGACATGGCTGTGTATTCCCTCCCATCATCCCTGACCACTGGTCCTGCTAGCTAGGGATCATGGAAGTTATAGGCCATCTGGAGGGCTGAGGTTGAGGAAGCCTGCTCTAGCCAGAGTCTGGGCCTTTGGGGTTCTGTTTCATTATTGCCTACCGTTTATAAATGCCCCCAGTTTTCTATTTCAACAGTTTGCTGCCCATTCCAGTGATGGTTTATGGTTTTTTTATTTGGTGACGGCAACGGCATTTTGGGGGCAGTTGGACACCATGCATCACCCCAGGTTCCCTTCCTTGCTTGCTCTCCAAAATGACCTCACATTTCATAGCCGCTATACCTTTGGCGGGACACGGGTGACGCTGTGGGTTAAACCACAGAGCCTAGGACTTGCCGATCAGAAGGTCGGCGGTTTGAATCCCAGTGACGGGGTGAGCTCCCGTTGCTCGGTCCCTGCTCCTGCCAACCTAGCAATTTGAAATCACGTCAAGTTGCAAGTAGATAAATAGGCACCACTCTGGCGGGAAGGTAAACGGCATTTCCGTGCGCTGCTCTGGTTCGCCAGAAGCGGCTTAGTCATGCTGGCCACATGACCCGGAAGCTGTACGCCGGCTCCCTCGGCCAATAAAGCGAGATGAGCGCCGCAACCCTAGAGTCAGTCACGACTGGACCTAAAGGTCAGGGGTCCCTTTACCTTTTACCTATACCTGTGGCAGAGCACTGCTAGGCTTCAGGCAGATCATAGATGGAGCTGTTTTTGAGGAATAAATACATGAAGCCTAAAACTGGGGCGGTGGTGGGGTGGGAAGAGAGGCTGCTCATTTGCTTAACGGCATTTTTCCTGAGTACAGTATTCGTTTATCTGGAAAATTTATGGGCCACCCTTCAGTAAGATTGGCTCCCAAAGAGGTTTTGCACAATTAAAATACCACAGTGATGAAACACACCCACATAATAAAACAACAAGCAGATGGAACAGGACCATCAGCAAGATTTAAAATTGCCTCAACGCTTGAGACCCGAGGGAATAAAAAACCGAGTGTTGTGCCGACAATTGTGCCTGCTTTAAAAGACACATAACCAGCCACTGACAAACCAAAGACCACCTTCTTTTATATACACTGAAGTCACGTGGCATGAAATTGGGCTGATTTGCAGCCAGTTTTATGATGTATGAAAATACCCCTTGGGGTTTCAAAGATTTTGCCTTGCGCAGGAAACTTTTTTTTTTAAATGACAGGCGTGACTGGAGCAGCTGCGTTAAGGAGAGTTGTATCCAGTCCAGTAACTGAATTAGGCAAAATGGATGCTATCGGAGGAACGCAGTCATCTGCCTCCCCTTCTCCCAGCCTTCCCTGCTGCTGAATCATAAATGGTGGAAGTGACAGGAGCAGATGTGGAACTGGTACTTAAAAACAAAACTCCAGGGGTGATTTGAGGTCCTCAAAAAATACCAGGTGTTACTGCATTGTCTTCTCCAATCACACTTTTAAAAAATGCAAACGTCTTTCTAGAACTGGAAGAGGAAATGTTTCGAAGCCTTTTTCATTTTGTTTTATCGCAGTGGGTAATATATTACTATTACCAAGCTTCCTGAATTAATCAGAATGTTATTAAGATGCTGATGAGATGAGGTTAAGATCTCAATAGCTTCTGCAGACAAGCTGGTGATATAGAGGTCAAAAGAGGTTGGCGTTATTCGTTCATCACGGCCGGTTAGAACATTCTGGACTTTCAGCTGAGTTAGTTTCCGTACTAAAAATGTCAGAGAAGTAAAATAGCATTTGGGAAGTACAGTTCTGTCTATCTGAGGCTAAAGATTTCTGCAGCTGTGGTTCTAGCCATTTTTACAAAGTTCTGATTTTCTTGCTCTTCCAGAAAGAAACAAAACTGTTCCAGGATCCTGTTACATTTTGTGTTATTGCTGTGAATTGCAGTGGTCACCCTGTTGGTATATTTAACTATTTCCTCCTCATTTTGATCAATTCTGTGTTTTCTTACTAAATCTGGTGGCGACTAGAAAATCCCCAATTGGGTGTTTTCCATGCCTCCAAATCAGTGGGCTTTTGCTCTTTTGAGTGCCTCATGGGAGTCTCATCCAATTTCCAAATGCATGCCCTGAGATTAATATTATTGCAATCTGCAAATCTGGGATTTGAAAAGGGCAATTTGGAAGGAGAGAGGCTGTGTTGTTCACTTGGCAGTGATAACACAAGTGGGTTGCATTATCAAATGCCTTGTGGAACATCTTGCTTCTCCTTGTCTTTTAAAGCTTTTCACAACCATCTTCCTACGACATCTTTTCTTGACATCACACTCATGAGAATTTAACTTATTCAGCCTTCAGCAGCCATTTGACATTTTCAACTCTGCTGCACTTGATAAGGATGAGCAGGAACCAGTTCTGAATTAGGTCTATGGGCTAATCTCTGGTGACGCAAAACCTTATTACTTTCCATGTCTTTGGGCTCATCCAGACTTCCACTTGTCCCACTGCTTTCTCCCGGGAAAACCCAATCTTTACCGCTGAATGGGAGCAAATGTCAATTGAGTCAATGGAGCGTCGGTTGACGTTTGCTCTGATTTATTGCTGAAAAGTGGGTTTTTCTAGGGTCAGAAAGAGCAGAAGCAGGGGACAAAGGGAAAACTGCTCAGACAGTTGCTCTCTAGGCATGGGGCACATACAAGACTGCATGAGCCCGTTTTGACAAAAATAAAGTGAAACACTGAAGCCGACAGATTCTGCTCAGTGATCTTCAAAACTGTGTGAGAGGTACTGTTGTGGTCAGAAGACTAGGGCATCTAGAAATAAGAATCTGAAATCAAGCTTAACAGATGTAGAGTTTTATTTTATAGCCTCTTCCTTGCACACAGCTGCATGCAATGGCATAGCGTGGGTTGCCAGTGCCTGGGGCCATGTGGAAGGAGGGAAACGGGCAGAGTACGCATGCGTATTCAACACCCTAAGAGCGTCTGCTTCACCCAGGAGGTCGCATCGGCAGAGATAAGAAAAGAAGAGTCATTCCATTGTCTGGAGAGGTCACTTCCTCATTCACACGGAGAAGCCATTTTGAATGGAAGCTAGACTTCTTTCCAGTGGGCTAGCTATTGACTAACACAGGATATTCTGAAGTCTTGGTCTGCATCACGGAATGGAGCTGCCACAAACATTACACATACTAATGTGCCACAAAAGGGGCTGTCGTGTGCCCCTTGAAAAATTAAGGCACCATTATGGATGTTTCCTCTGTTCTCTATCCCTCAGTGAAGGGAAGGCCCCATGTAGCACTGATCTCACATTTTCTTTGCCAGTGGATGGGCAGTGACAGCCATGTGGGGATTCCCATATGCTGTCCATACTTGATCTGACAGGCCTGAGGGAATCCCTTCAGTTTTCCTCCTGCCCAGAAAGCATGGTGCCACCGCTAAGCCCTGAATGTCTGAGCAAACGGGTAGGACCAACAGTAGAAGGCTTCATTAACAACTGTAGGAGGGGTTATCTTCCCAGGAAATGAAGGCCAATGTATGTATTTCTCCCTGAGTGTGAGATGTACCTTGAAGACTGTTATATTATTATTTTTAATTATTATTTATTGAATTTATATACCGCCCTATACCCGGAGATCTCATACTGTGTCCTGTGTTTCAGAAATTTGAGGAACCATGGTTTAGCTTTTGTCTTCAGCTTTACTTTCTCTTTGTGGAAGAGGCAACAGAGGCAAAGTGTTAGCTTTTGCCAACCTTCTTCTGCTTTTCAGAGTAAGCAAGCTTTCAAGCTTCACAGTGCTTGTTCTCAGGCAGAAACAATTACCATGACCCTGGCAGTCATCACCGCAAACATATCGCTTTCTATTTTCTCCTTCAATGACTATTTCCACCCTGAACACTGACACCTGCTATCTGGCTTTGTCCAATGGCCAAATATCTTCCCCAAATATCTGACACTATTGCCTTCTCTTGCTGATTGCTTCGATGCTCTACTTGACCTGCTTATTTTTTATGATAACGAACACATCTGGAATCTTTGCTTGAGACCAGAAGCAGATATACCACTGACCTTGCAACAAACTTTCTGATTAATTTCTTGTAGAGTTCAAATAATTCCTCTTTTTTTAAAAAAAGATACAAGCACACAATCCCTTAGTGCAAAATATTGGAGGAATTGCACACATGCACATATCTGTAGATATCTTTAAATTTTTTGCTCGTGGCAATCTGGCTCCTGCTTCTGGATGCAGAAAAAGCATCCAGACCAGTATCAGAAGTATTTTGTACTTATGATCTTCTATTAGGAGAACAGAGAACACACCATAGAGATTCCTGCTTCACAGTGGGTTGATCTGGATGACGCTCGGGGTCTCTTCCAACTCTACAATTCTATAATTCTCTCTGGGATTTTTGCTAAAGCGGCACAGTGGACTTTCCAAGGATGCAAATGGTTCATTTGCCTCAAGGGCAATGTATCGCATTGAAGAGGTTATGAATAAAATATTATGACTGCATTTGTTCCTCCAGGGTTTCTTCTTCTTCCACAGGGCACGATTATCATTGAGAGAATTCCTTTGCAAGAGACTTGGTGGAAAGGTGTACGGCATGCAAATTCCTCATTAGAAATCTGATGCCCTGATTCAAACAAGCACCTCGAATTCTGCACAATACAGAAGCGTTTCTAGAGATGGGACTTCATGTGAACAATATGCCTTAGCTACATTCATTCATTCATTCATTCATTCATTCATTCTTTTATTTCGTTGCTGCATTCATACCCCACCTTTCCTCAGAGAGGTTCACAGTAGCATACATAATTCTCCTCCCCAGGCGGTTGGAGGATGGATGGCGGCTAACAGATTGAGGTTGAATCCTGACAAGACAGAAGTACTGTTTTTGGGGGACAGGAGGCAGGCAGGCGTGGAGGACTCCCTGGTCCTGAATGGGGTAACTGTGCCCCTGAAGGACCAGGTGCGCAGACTGGGAGTCATTCTGGACTCACAGCTATCCATGGAGGTGCAGGTCAAATCTGTGTCCAGGGCAGCTGTTTACCAGCTCCATCTGGTACGCAGGCTGAGACCCTACCTGCCTGCAGACTGTCTTGCCAGGGTGGTGCATGCTCTGGTTAACTCCCGCTTGGACTACTGCAATGTGCTCTATGTGGGGCTACCTTTGAAGGTGACTCGGAAACTACAACTAATCCAGAATGCAGCAGCTAGACTGGTGAGTGGTAGCGGCCGCCGAGACCACATAACACCAGTCTAGAAAGACCTACACTGGCTCCCAGTACGTTTCTGAGCACAATTCAAAGTGTTGGTGCTGACCTTTAAAGCCCTAAACGGCCTCGGTCCAGGATTCAAAAATATTCAATTCTGCCCCCTCTTAAGCACATGGGATGCATAAGTGCTCACACTTTGAAGCCTCTTCCATCATATCAGAAAGCATTTCAAATGGCAAAAATATGGTTGCTTTCTCTTTCATTTGATTTTTGAGAAATCGCACAAAATATAATCCAGCCTGGAAACAAAAGTGCCTCTGAAAGGCCTTGGCTTGATACATTATTCATATTCCTTTTCATTGCACATGCTGGTTTAGGCATTGATTCTCAGTTTCCCATGTTGTGCACTTGGCAGCTGATTAGTATTTAATTTTTACAACGGAGCCTGGGAACAGATCCATGGAGCTATGTTGCTGTTGCTTTTTAATGCCTATGATGAGGACGATCTTATGTATGTATGTATGTATGTATGGAATCACGAGCCCCCAAACAAGGTAATTCACAATAAAATAAAAGCAGTTGTATGAGATTGAGAATCCACCTGTACAATTCTACATCCAGTGGGAATAAACACCCCTGAACTTGATGTGAGATAGATTAGCCTACAGAAGGCTTAAGATAGGCAAGCATAGGTAGGCAAGCTAAGGCCCGGGGGCCGGATCCGGCCCAATCGCCTTCTAAATCGGCCCATGGACGGTCTGGGAATCAGTGTGTTTTTACATGAGTAGAGTGTATCCTTTTATTTAAATTGCATCTCTGGGTTATTTGTGGGGCATAGGAATTTATTCCCCCCCCTTCAAAATATAGTCCGGCCCCCCACAAGGTCTGAGGGACAGTGGACCGGCCCCCTGCTGAAAAAAGTTTGCTGACCCCTAATATAGAGTATATGAACCCACTTTTGTCTATCCCCCCCCCCAATCACTATGCTGGTATGAGAATACTCAGCAGAAAGAGACAATGGGGTGTCATAGCCAGTGCCGGATTTACGTATAAGCTAAACAAGCTATAGCTTAGGGTCCCACTTTCTTGGGGGGCCCCAAAAAAATTTAAAGGGGAAAAAACTGGTTGCACATTTCCAAAATATAAGATAAAAAACAAATAAAATAAAACCTACATACAGCAACAGTGTTTTGTGTTGTGTAGGCTCCTATGATGTAAGTAATGGGCCCTGCCTGCTAGCCTGCTTCCTAAAATATCACTGGTTTGCTCATTTCTATATATATAGGGTGCCTACATTGTATTTCACTGTTAATATATTTCTTCTTAATTGTATTTCAGTTCAACAATTACTTTGATAAAATACATATTTTGTTATGTGCAAATGGCTTTAGATACCTATTAGGTCCATAAATTACCATATAGCGTATATTCAACACAAAAAACAGCAACAATTTGTTGTTGACAAAGGACGGCTGGTGTTATGTACTGAAGTTGTCACCCTGGGCCAGCAGGGGGATACTGTAGATAGTTCAGGTCCACATATGCAAATAAGGGATCGAAGGTGACGTTCGGTGATTGGATAGTTACAGAAAATGGTTACTGTTGCGTTCTAGTAGAGCTCTATATAAGCAGGCTGGCTGAACCCTTCAGTTCAGTTCTGTTCTGGTCTGTGAATAAACAAGAGCTGTTTGAAGAATTGCTGTGTCGTCTGATGTGTTCACCCACAACTTAACAGCTGGACATATAAAGGCCCCATTACCTTCAGTAGCTTAGAGCCTCATCAAACCTAGATCCAGCCCTGGTCATAGCTGTAGAGTTTCTGAGTAGGACCCGAGCGCATGGGTTCAAATGAGACTCAGCCTTGGGGCACTCACTCTTTTCAGCCTAACCCACCTCAGAAGATTGTTGTGAAGATGAAATGGCCAAGGAGGCAGAGAGCAACTATTTAAACCGCCTTAAGCCCTGGGGTGGAAAGGTAGAATGTAAATGTTCTAAATAAATATTTTTAAATGAATTTGAAGGGGAATGGGAGATTTGTATGCCAAGCAATGCACACCCCACTTTTCTCTATGCGCTGAGCATGGGGGACTTGCATATGGTAGGAGATAGTGCTGGATGAGCATTTGGGAGGTGCACCAATGTCTCCCCTTTCCCCTAATGTTCTGTTGTGCTGCCTATGCATTGTGTGTGTGCGCAAGAGAGAGAGAGAGAGAGCGTGCACATGGTCTGCGCACAGTCTTTGCACCTGGTATTTCCTCTGGTTTGGTCTGCCTTGCTTTCCAGTCATTAGCGTTTTCTATTTTATCTCCCCCTGCCAACCTACAGATGGAGAGACTGTTTTACTGCAATGTGATCAGCTTGTGCCCTTTCTCCAGGCTGAATGGTTTCAGCAAAAACAATGAAACTGGGGACAGTGGGTGAAAAGATAAACCGTGGAAGGAACATTTCACAGGTTGCTCCAAAGCCGGCAAATGTCTTCAGCTGATTTATTGTTTTTAAAGAGAGACAGGTTTTGTTTGGAGTAAATTTGAACTCAACTGCTTTTTAAAATGCTCAATCTCTACCCAATTACGTTGAGAATGCAACAGCACACCAGTCAACTTTAAAGAGGAGTCACATGCTTGCTTTGTCATGAAAATACCTTGCAAATGGCTTCTTTATCCCTGTGTTCCATCAATGCTTACGGCTTCTTTTCTTCATGTGTCATTTTTAGTTCTTGCTGAGTTAATGAGGTTCACGCTTGAGTCTCCAAAGAGATCCCGCTTGACATGAAACGCGGCTTTTCTTCTGAAGATATGATGCTCTGATTTTGCCAGCAAAAGGTTTGTTTCTATGTATTCCAAGTTTCGCCACATAGCAACAGCTCTGCACCGGGTCTGTCACTATGGCAACCAAATATCCCATAATTGTCCAGGCCTTCTGCCAAAAAAGAAAAGAAGATTTTAATTTTAGTTTGACTATTCATTTCTGGGCCACTGGGCGATGGACCTAGCTGGCAGAAAGCTGGAAAATATTCATTTCTTCTTTTAGGCTTGTTTTGTTGCTCTTTGCAGAAAGATAAAACCACAGATTTTTATTATTATTATTTTTAAAAAAACTAATCTTCAGATTTCCTTGCATCGAAGAAAGCTTTCATAATGCTCTGGCACCTGGATGGAAATCATTAAACTAGAAAGTTATGACATGGAATACCTTTTTGTGATACATTATTTTCATTACCGTATTTTTTGCTCTATAAGACTCTTTTTCCCTCCTAAAAAGTAAGGGGAAATGTGTGTGCGTCTTATGGAGCGAATGCAGGCTGCGCAGCTATCCCAGAAGCCAGAACAGCAAGAGGGATTGCTGCTTTCACTGGACAGCAATCCCTCTTGCTGTTCTGGCTTCTGAGATTCAGAATATTTTCTTTCTTGTTTTCCTCCTCCAAAAACTAGGTGCGTCTTATGGTCTGGTGCGTCTTATAGAGCGAAAAATACGGTATATAGAGCACTGGTGGCTTTCTTTGATTCTTCTTCTTTTTCTGGGTGTGTTTTGTCAAATCTGCCATGGTTCAAAGCCTCATCTCATGCAGCTTTCAAGTTAGCACAGAAACACATGCTCAAGCTGCATTTACAGCTCTTTTTAGGGGACAGAGGGTTGAATCCCAAAGGTTCCCTTCCATATGCAGAAGTCACCTTCCCATTGCCGAAGGCCCATTTTACACCTTGCAATAGAGAATCAAATTCAAATATGTTCGTCCGCTTTCACAAAATCATGTGCAAGTGGAAACATGAGGACGGAAGGTCTGCCTCCCTCTACATGAGTCCGCCTGGACCTTACGATTTCTGTTGGGGGTCCCCACTCAAATCCACAACCATTGTGGCTTTCTCCATCGTGGTGCCTTCATTGGGTATCTCTTCCCAGGGAAGCTTGCCAGATGCCAAATCTGCCTGGTGTGTAAAGGTAAAGGGACCCCTGACCATTAGGTCCAGTCATGGCCGACTCTGGTGTTGTGGCGCTCATCTTGCTTTACTGGCTGAGGGAGCCGGCGTACAGCTTCCGGGTCATGTGGCCAGCATGACTAAGCTGCTTCTGGCGAACCAGAGCAGCGCACAGAAATGCCGTTTACCTTCCCACCGCAGCAGTACCTATTTATCTACTTGCACTTTGACGTGCTTTCAAACTGCTAGGTTGGCAGGAGCAGGGACTGAGCAACAGGAGCTCACCCCGTCGCGGGGATTCGAACCACCGACCTTCTGATCGGCAAGTCCTAGACTCTGTGGTTTAACCCACAGCGCCACCCTTGTCCCAAAGCATTTGCCTGGTGTGAGCAAATACTTAATTTCCCCAAGCATATCAGCATGATCAACAGCTAGTTTTGATGGTTCCAGTAAGTGCATTGGATTCTACTGTTAACTTTTATTATAGGTCTAGATTCTTTTAACTGTCTGTTGCTCTGGGATTCTCTAGCCAATTTCTCAAGCCTTTGCTGAAATACAACAGCAGCTATTTCCCTTCTGCTCGTGGTTCTTTGGATCTTTGGCATGAACTTAGAAGTTCAAGGGAGAGAGAGAAAAATGATGAAATGCTAGATGTGTTCTCTGAACTGTAAGGAAACACCTGCAGGTTTCTTGGGTCCAGATTTGAGTCCCTAAAGTCACTTACTGAAGGCAATTAAATTGTCAGGCAGCGAAACCGCACACTCTGCCTTGGGCTATTGCCGCTTTTGCAAAGGCTCACAAAGCACCCTACTTCCAGCCAGCAAGGATTTCTTTATTCTGTCAGTGAGCAGCCTAAGAATTCAAAGACACCTCCCAGCCAAAAGTAAAAATAAAATATCTGTGCCATCTTGAAATTAGTGGTTAAAATCAGTGCAGTTTTGAAAGCTTTAGTCCTCCACATTGATTCAAAATCTTGATTTATTTATTTTTTTAAAAACCTATATGTTGCATTTCTCTTCCTGCCCCGATCACACTACAGACCCTTAAAGTTACGCTTCTTAGCACTTTATTATATACATTGCCCTGGAATCTATTGGGTAAAGGGTGGTATGTAGAAGTTTTGAATAAGTAAACTAGTCGTGCTAGTATAAGCAGAAAGCTGCGAAAATTTCATTTCATTTCATTTTACTTTTACTTTTAATTTGTATACTTCCTTTCTATATTACGATCCGCAAGGCGGTTTGCAAGCTGAAGAAACAACAAAATCGAGAGCAAAGATCGCACACCCAATAATAAGCTGATCCATTACAAAAACTCATAATAGAAACATAACTTTAAAATCAGCACCTTATATAAAATTAAGCAATAGTCAAAAATCGATTAGAATATAATGCCAACAGTAAAATTAAATATCAGCAAGTAATAATTAAACAGTTTACGCTTGACAGTTACAATAAAGAATTACTCAACTATCATTGATAAAAAAATTAATGGCCAGCCGCAATGCATAAAATTCCACAAAACATACCAAACCATGTAAAAGTATCAAATTGAGAGAAATATTTGAGACAAGTGCCCTCCCCCCCCCCAAAAAAAATCTGGGCAGCCGGTTCCATTTCAAAGCCTGGGGGGAAACAGGAAGTTGCCACACCCCCCCCAAAAAAACCACCTCGCTTGCTGCCCCATGGGATTCTACCACCTGAAGTGGGCTGCTTCACTCTATATATAACACAACAGTGAGAAGCAGCTCAGGACTGATTTGATTCCTTCCCCATTTCAGCAGCACAGTCAGATATCTAGATGCTTTAAGCTGAACATCGGTGGGGAAAGGCTAGGAGAGAGAAATTATTTACAGTAGGATTGGCATCTACATGAACCCATGCCCGACCACTGCTCAGAGCAGCGATGATAGGGAAGAAATTCAGTTTAGTTCACATTTAAAAGCAGCTTGAAAACTGTCCCCCCCCCCACAATGGTTTATAGAATGAATATGGGGCTAATGGGAGAACAAAGGAAATAAGTGTCAAAGCTTTCCCAAAATTCCTCCCTCTACTGAGCCACCTGAGGATTTTAAAGGAGAGAGTTCTGCTCTGATTTCAGAGGGTTCACCTGAGTCCAAAGAATTAGTGAAAATTCAGGCTGCTCAGATAGAAGGCTTCTGTAGTCATAGAAACAGAGTGTGACATAGGAAGTAAGCACTGCCGTTTGGCTGATGGAGGGAAATAGTAAAAGTACGTAGTGTCTGAAATGATAAAAGTACCTCGTATGAAATCTAGGAGCGACCTTATTTGATAATGATGACTGCTAATATTTGTTGTGCGATGCCTCAGAGTGCTTGCAATGTCACATTTTGATTGCATCTCTTCCAGGCCAGGAATGAAATTTCCAGACCCACGTAGACATAAGTTTGATGAGCCTGCTTTAAATGCATTAAATTGCATCTTAGCCAGCCGTTCATTTCATTTGCTAGAACTTGTCCCCCTCCCCCGACAACAGAAATCAAGAACATGTTGACCAAGGCTGAATTATCAAACAGTCTAACAAGGCCTGATTGAGACTCATGATTTTCATCATAGAGCTCTGATGCTGCAGTCAACTGATTCCCCCCCCCCCCATCAGAAATGGGGTTCTTCTGTCTGGTATGGACTAGGTTCCATGATTTTGATGAAAGAACAATCAATGTTATGAAAATGGAAATTATGTGTTGCTTTGATTTGAACCAGTTATATAGATGATAGATTAGATAGATAGATAGATAGATAGATAGATAGATAGGCAGACACACACACACACACACACACACACACACACCTCCAAACAATTTTGAACTGGGGAAAAGTTTGAGAACTGATGAAAGAGGCTTGTCTTGCACCCATTCTTCCAAGCCAACAAAATGGTAGCTCTCCCAATCACTTTAGGGTGGAGGGTCCATAGCTTTGGGGCAGGCACTGTGAGAGCCCAGCTCCTGCCTTTTGCTGTGAGAAGTTTAAATGCTCATAGAATCATAGAATCATAGAGTTGGAAGAGACCACAAGGGTCATCGAGTCCAACCCCCTGCCAAGCAGGAAACACCATCAGAGCACTCCTGACATATGGTTGTCAAGCCTCTGCTTAAAGACCTCCAAAGGAGGAGACTCCACCACACTCCTTGGCAGCAATTCCACTGTCGAACAGCTCTTACTGTCAGGAAGTTCTTCCTAATGTTTAGGTGGAATCTTCTTTTTTGTAGTTTGGATCCATTGCTCCGTGTCCACTTCTCTGGAGCAGCAGAAAACAACCTTTCTCCCTCCTCTATGTAACATCCTTTTATATATTTGAACGTGGCTATCATATCACCCCTTAACCTCCTCTTCTCCAGGCTAAACATGCCCAGCTCCCTTAGCCGTTCCTCATAAGGCATCGTTTCCAGGCCTTTGACCATTTTGGTTGCCCTCCTCTGGACACATTCCAGTTTGTCAATGTCCTTCTTGAACTGTGGTGCCCAGAACTGGACACAGTACTCCAGGTGAGGTCTGACCAGAGCAGAATACAGTGGCACTATTACTTCCCTTGATCTAGATGCTATACTCCTATTGATGCAGCCCAGAATTACATTGACTTTTTTAGCTGCCGCGTCACACTGTTGGCTCGTGTCAAGTTTGTGGTCAACCAAGACTCCTAGATCCTTTTCACATATACTGCTCTCAAGCCAGGTGTCACCCATCTTGTATTTGTGCCTCTCATTTTTTTTGCCCAAGTACAATACTTTACATTTCTCCCTGTTAAAATTCATCTTGTTTGTTCTGCTCTGATTTCAAGGAGTGAACAGAGAGTGCTTGCAGCTGGCCAGATCCCAATTGTTGAAGAAGAAGACGAAGAAGAAGAAGAAGAGGAGGAGGAGTTTGGATTTGATATCCTGCTTTATCACTACCCGAAGGAGTATGAAAGCAGCTAACATTCTCCCTTCCCTTCCTCCCCCACAACAAACACTCTGTGGGGCTGAGAGACTTCAGAGAAGTGTGACTGGCCCAAGGTCATCCAGCAGCTGCATGTGGAGGAGCGGAGACACGAACCCGGTTCCCCAGATTACAAGACTACCGCTCTTAACCACTACACCACACTGGCTCTAATATGAATGGGGTTCATATTAGAGATGCAACACTAGACCAGTTCAGAGTGTACAAACAACAAAATAGAAGTGTATTTATTGGTAGGAAAAGAGAATGAGAATTGTAATCATACAGGCAATTTAGAAAAGAAACAGAAAGACGAACGTAATTCTAGCTTCTCTAGTTAGTTTTGTTGAGCTTATGCTTGATGCTAGGCTAGGAACTGGCAAACACACCTCTCTGTATGGCAGTTGGTTGACAGCAATTTCCGCCTTGATGGGTGATTTCCCCCCACTCCTCCCCCAAAAGAAACAACCCCTTTTCCCCCAAAGGGATGTATTTGGAAGATAAAGTTTTACCTTGGGACTCTTGACCAAAAATTCATAGGATCCAAAGCAAAGCGCCATGTTCTGATTTGAGACTAAAAAAAGAACCAATGAGCTTTCTTGGTGAAGACGCTTCCAGGTGTTTCGTCAATTACCAAAGGCAAGCAGGACAGAAAGGATTGACTGTTTGAAACACAGATGTCTCCTTAACAATTGCTGTTTAGCTGGCCACCTATTCTGGAAGAAAGTCTGTTGTGTTTGAAGAGAAAATAGGTGTTTATGAGACCAACACCTCTGTTGTTTCCAGATACATGATTACTTTGTAACCTTGGGGCCAATTTATAATTTATAAATACCTGAAGTATCGTAATGTAACCAGAGAAGGTTTCTCCATCACTCCTGGCAATTACTGTCATCCTGAAATGTGTTTTACATTTTATCTGTCAGCCTTGTTTATGCGGGTCTGTCATTTCTAATAACGCTGGTAGGAAACTATCAGTAAATGATGTTCCTTTTCCCTTGTTGTTTGCGGCAGATCATTTTACCTGCAATCCCAAGGTTGCTAATGCATTACTTTGTTAATTGTCTCTATTATTATATCCTATTAATAACATGATTGGCATTTTGATGCTCTTCCAAAGTGCTCTGAGTAAGTGCATTTAGTTCATAGATGAGCAGAGAGGGCGCTGTGGGTGCCAGTCACAAAATGGCTTAAAGGTAAAGGTAAAGGTACCCCTGCCCGTACGGGCCAGTCTTGCCAGACTCTAGGGTTGTGCGCTCATCTCACTCTATAGGCCGGGAGCCAGCGCTGTCCGCAGACACTTCTGGGTCACGTGGCCAGTGTGACAAGCTGCATCTGGCGAGCCAGCGCAGCACACGGAACGCCGTTTACCTTCCCGCTGGTAAGCGGTCCCTATTTATCTACTTGCACCCGGAGGTGCTTTCGAACTGCTAGGTTGGCAAGCGCTGGGACCAAACGACGGGAGCACACCCCGCTGCGGGGATTCGAACCGCCGACCATGCGATCGACAAGTCCTAGGCGCTGAGGTTTTACCCACAGAGCCACCCGCGTCCCCACAAAATGGCTTACTGGGGGCATAATACAAAACTGGACAGACTACAGTCATGAAGAAGCTCCCCCCATAATGATGTTTTCATACTAGGAAAGGCTTTAACAGTTGAATTTCTGCCTATCATACAACTGTTAAAGTCACAGGAACCCCCTTTCCCCTCAGTGCTAGCCCTAGACAAAGACTAGGCCTCCCATTGAACACAAAGAAATTTACTTCTGAGTAGACGTGCATGCATTTGTACTAGTTTTGGTCACTAGTGTAAAACATTTTGAATTAAGAATTAAGAAGACTTCAAGAATAACAATAATGTTGATGCAGTTTATTCTTATGGACAGGATCTTAAAGCGAAACAGAAGAATGTGATTCTGAGGGTGTGGGGAGGAACGGTTTTACACTTCTGAAAATAATTGCTTTCGTGTGTGTTCCCTTGGACAGATCTACTAGTCAAATCCTCTCCATTGCCTTTCTACAACTTAGCTGATTGTGACTTTATTAAGAAATCAAAACACCTTTTATACTCCTGGACGACTTGATAACGTAGCCTGGGGACGTCTTCTCCCTGCCTTCAATTTTTTTGAATGCATCTTTCTTTGCCGCTTTTTAACAGGGAAAATAGCCTTTGTAAGAAAAGAATTAACAGCTTGTGAAAGTGTGCTCTCTCTCTCTCTCTCTCTCTGCAAATGCAAATCCATTTTCTTCTAGATTCTCACAGATGTGTATTTTGTCAGACTTCTACAATAAATGATTAGTTTGTGTGGGCTGGCAGGGGCTTGTGGGAGACCCTTGTTAATATTCTGTCAGCAAACTAATGGGAAGCTCGGCTGCAATTTGTTTCAGATAGAATACCTTTTCTGGTGTATCTGCTTTCACAGAAGTGAATAATTCCGTTCTTTACCCATGCGATGTTGTTGCTTGCTGCTGAAGCCATCCAAATGCTTATGGTTTATATCTTCCGAATTCAGCTCTTCAGTCTCATTTCCTTTCATAGTTTATCCTCCTTTTCACTAAAAGCCAATTTCCAGTAATTTCCTGTGTATGCATGTGCGCAGATCCAGACATTTGTTTGGGTGGGGCATAGGAGGGGGGGCGCAAAAGCAGCATCTTGCAGCTTAATTCTTTGGATTTCAAACTGTGTTCTGGAGAAAACTCAATGCGAAGAACAGAAATGGTAGCCGAGCTTCTCTGAAAGACAGCTAACTTTCCACTCTCTATCCTTCTCTACAGGTCAATGCTGAGTGGGTTCAAAGTTGCATGTTTAACTGACACAGGCAGAGGAGTTTCATGCTCAGGTAGCATGAGCCTACTGCCCCGGAGGACTTTGCTGTCCAAAACACCACTTGTGACAACATTATATGTGTCAAGGAGTCAAGGAAGCACCATGCAACTCAGCAACACTTCCCAGTAGGTCTTGGCCCCATAGAGCAGTTACCTGGACTGAAGGTTCCTGCCTCCTACCCCTCCTAAGGCCCCCTCCTCTCCCAGATGTCTCTCAAGCACACCACTGGTCTCTTTTCTGCCCTCAATATACTGCAGGTTTTTGGAGACCCAAGGGGATGGGAGCTGGTCACAGCTGGAGAAGAAGACTCCCGGGATGCATCAGCAATCTCTTGACCCCCTTCCTCTGCTTTAACCTCGGAATCTGACCTGCTCCCTGCCACAGGTTCCTCCTGTTCACTAAACCCTGTTGTCTCATCAGTATCCAGGATCTCTTCCTAAGCTTCCCCCTCTGACCTCTCCTCTGTGTCCCACCACCAAGCCCCGGGCTCTGAGCCTTCTTCCTCTGGGATCTTCCTTGGGGGTTTCTCAGCTGGTGACTCCCACTACTCCTTGTTGTCCAGCCAGTCCCTGACAATATGGGTCAAAGAAGGCCACAACTTTCTTGATTTTCTATGTAAGTGGTTTGGCATAGGGCCACTGGGTCAAAACTGATTATCAACCAGACCGTTGATATTGTCCCAGGGGACAGCAGCAGAACAGACCTGCTTCTCAGCTGCTCTAACAACACAAAAGACTGTTATTAACTGACATAAACTATGCCAACTTACACAACTGCCTCTGGCACAAGGTGTAGGACCATTTTTCTTAGACCGTTGTAGCACTGATGAGTATTAACTTAGCATTTTGGATGCTCATATCTCACACCTTGCACTATAGGATAGACAGGGAAGGGCATAATGTGGTGGTGTCTCTGTGAGGCAACAATGGGATAGAGTCACACAAACTGGAAATCCCAAGAGCGGCAGTATTGTCCATGAGGAGGTGACATTACTAGTATAGTCCTGAGGATATTTTACAGCCCCCCACTGAACAAAATGTTCAAGGTGATCTCAAGATGAAGAATAAAGTCAGAGATGTACTGAAGGAGAAAGTGTTGTGGATCGAGGGCCCGACCCCGCTATGTGAAATAAATACACAAGGACACGTGATATAAGGTTAATGGGCAAGAAAAGGCCACAACTTTATTGATTACAGCAGTGAAAAGGTATTGGCTTAGGCATTGGATGACTATAGGTGGTGGGTTTATTCAACAGTAGGTGGAGCCTGTTGATGCTCATCCAACTATAGGCTCACCCCCTGATGTCACCGAGGGTCGTGCCATGGCCTCCCGCCAAGCAGGCATCGGACGGAATACACGACCGCCAGATTCCTTTAAGGAATAACCCACGGTAGATAGCATAGGCGATGGCCACACCTAGCCCTTGACACAGCACAACACATGAATCCAATGCCTAACCTACCCACCAATACCACAAAAGTTGTGACGATTGCTACGAGGTAGGCTAAAAAACCAAAAGGCCTAATGCCAAATGGAAAAATTCCTACCAGGCCCCCCAGCCAACCAGGGCGACCAATCTAAGGTCCATAGCAAGGCCAATGACCTATACCCTGAGCTAAATGGGAGTGGAGGGTGGGTGATTCACTGAGGGACGACGACGAATGAGGAGGAGGAGCTGGCACCACAGCATTAAGCTGCTACACCCCCCCCCCGGAGGCACCTGGTTGGCCACCTCTGGTGGGCGTGGGCGCCAGCCAGGTAGGAGGGGAGGGGGCTAATGCCCCCTACCAGGGGCGGAGCTCGGTCTCCTGCCCACAACCACTCCCCTCTCTTCCAGGGAGGAGAGTCTTTGCAGTAATGTGTGACTTCAGTTATCCTCACATTGACCGAATCAGTGCACGTTCCCATGATGATATCAAGGTAACATTTATTTATATCCTAAATGTCTGTGGTCATGCAACCATCCAGATGGGTGACAGGCCTAGACAGTCTTAAGTTGTGCCCAGGATCTGGAATGCTGCTGAATTTGATATCAAGTTTAATTTATTCAGAAGTTTACAGCTGCCCAAAAGTCCAGCGCAGTCACATAAACACTTTTGAGTTTAAAACAAAGAATGCCACTTCTCTTTCAAGCCTTTAGTCTGCGCATGAAAGCAACTTTTATGAATGGGGCCTCCAGAGAGCCTGGGTGACTGGGTAGGTATATCTCACTCATGAATCTGCCATTCTGAGTTTTCATCAAATAGGAGGTGATGGATGTGAAACCCTATTAAGGGGGAAGTAGGAATTGGGTCAAAGCAATACCAAAATTTAATTCAGAAAAAGTCTCCTTCATCCCTCAGATGTTTGTGGAATACTATTCTTTTGTGTGTGTGTTTGGAGATCTGCTTCTCCTTATATTATTCATCCGTGTTAGTGATTGTTTCTGGACCAACCTTTCGTCACCTTTGCCAAGCTTTCTGCTTATAATGAAATGCATTTTCAAGTGTGCGTCATCTTGAAATGAAATCCTTCCTTGATCGCTTTATGTACAGTGTTGATTATAGCACATATTTGTGCCAGAACCACTTATTATATTGCACTAAGTCCATTACTATTTTTAGCGGTTAAATCATAAAAATGCCATTAGTGTACTCAGATCCTGGAGAGTGCAAACTTTCTCACAAAGGGCCATGTACAGAATGATCAAATATGCATGAAGCAGAGCTATATGACATTCACAGAAAAATGAAATAAAAACACTAGTAGATGGGTATCATAATTGAGGACAAGGTTCAAGATCC
The DNA here is from genome assembly GCF_965112155.1 of Podarcis liolepis. Lineage (NCBI taxonomy): Eukaryota > Metazoa > Chordata > Lepidosauria > Squamata > Lacertidae > Podarcis > Podarcis liolepis. The sequence continues at coordinate 11,072,292 of NC_139558.1, forward strand.
CAGACAGGACTCTGGAATGCCAAGTATTGATGACACAAGGATGCCAAGAAATGGCAAGAAATAATTACTAGGAACTGCAAAAACTGTTCCCTGCACCTATCCTTTTTTGAGTTCTTTTAGACTACGAGGACAGAAACAATACAATATTCATATATGAAACTGAATTTTCACTTAGCAATCCAAACTCGAATGCAAGCCTTTGAAGATTTTGAAATCTTGAAAAAGTGTACCGATATAAGGTTGATCTTTATATGAGCATGTCAGCCTGCCCTATCAGGGAAGTGTCATGCATCAGATCCTATTTTATGGACTTTTGTTCCTTCATGAGTTGCACTCATTATGAACCCTACAACCATTTCCTCATCTGACTTCATAGCATGTTTTCATTTTTTAATCAGCTTTGTTGGATAATAGGCTTTCGAGGATGTTGTTCACTTGTGCCTCCATTTTTAAAAATGGATTAATTCTTTAAAAGAAAAGTTAACATCTTGCTTTATATTAACCGACAAGCAGCAGCTGCTTTCCAAAGAATAAAAGGAAGAAGTATCAAGAGACCTTTGTGAAAAATGGTGTTATGTCTTCCTTAGGATGATATGAGTGATGTGTTACTAGCTCTGATTATGCCAATCATGCCTTCCTAAATGATGTATGTGTTTTGTTTTGTTTTTAAGAGGGGGCTTATCTGGGTGAGCACAACAAAAATAAATAAATGGAAAAATGAATATACTTTCATGTGTGAGTTATTGCCATATAGTGCAACCAGCCTGCCCTGTGTCAGTCTAGGGTGAATATTACAACATCTTACACTCAATCTTTGCCTTTTCACAAGGACTTTTAGGAGCTGTACCTGCACTGAAGGCCTTAAACAGCAAATGCCTGCTGGTTATTAAAATACCATCTGCCGCAGCACAGGGGATAGTAATTACTTTGGATTCTTATTATCTAGTCAGAAACTATGGGGAAATGTCTGTATTCTTCGGGGGGGGGGGTCAGAAAAGAAATTGTGCTAATAGTTTTAGAAGAGCCATGAACTTAATAGAGTTATGTAGCTAACATTGGATTTTCCTACATAAACAACATCATCTGTCATTAACTGGAGTGTCTTAATGACTTGGAATCAACTTGAATAATGACAAGACACCAGTTATATTTAAATCACAATGAAAAGGAACCAGAAAAAGCACAGTAACTAGGGCATTTTGCAAGGAGTGTTAACTACAATAAAAAATGTACATGTCATACTAATGAGAAAAAAGGAAAATAAATTAAAAAGTTATCATTTATTATACTTGGTGTTTATACATCAGTTTTTGGGTGCTGTCTAGAGCTATCAAATTCAGTGGGATCCCTCCCTTGCTAAACTTTAAAGGAATAAGGGTCTAAAAGGTAAAGCAGATTCGAACCACCAACCCTCTGATCAGCAAGCCCAAGAGGCTTAGTGGTTTAGACCACAGTGCCTCCCGCTCTAATCCTCACAACACAATATACCTGCCTCATATTGCAGAAGTGGGTACAGGCCAAGTGGTGATTTGAGGAATGTCCACTTCAGATTTGAGTCCATATGGAAGGTCTGTCATGACTAAGATGTATGCATATCTAATCAGAAGTAAGTGCCATTGATGTACATCCTATATTATGATAGATGGGTATAGGACTGCAGCCTTAATGAGTGGCTTGCTTGTTTTACTGACTTCAATCATAAAACTGAATGGCCACCCAACTGTGTGTGTGTGTGTGTGTGTGTGTGTGTGTGTGTGTGTGTGTAAAAGTCTAAGGCAGGCATGGCCAAACTTGGCCCTCCAGATGTTGTTGGACTACAATTCCTATCATCCCTGACCACCGGTCCTGTTAGCTAGGGATGATGGTAGTCCAACAACATCGGGGAGCCCAAAGTCTGTGAAATGCTGGTCTAAACAATTTTACCAGCTGGGAAAGAATTGTTGAGAGTTTTTGTGATCTATTGTAGGAGACCTGTTGTGCTACCTCTGGGTTAAGGGTGAGAAGAGCTCTGAGTGCATTTTAGAGAGTTTGACCCAGAAGGAGACAACATCCTGATTCCACCTGGAGTTGGGTACCAAAATGTCTCCATTTACTTGAAATCTTCTATGTGTGAATTCTGACGGTAGAAATTTTAATTTCCAGTATAATGACAGTTCCCTGTTTGTTTGCTCCGATGGAGAAAGGCACCTGATATTTTGGCTTCAAGAACGAAGGAGTTTAGATGCAACTTAGTATGTATAATAGGACAGTTTATTTGAACCCACAATTCATATTAATTATTACTTCCAGTGTTAGAGGAGAATACATAATCTAAGGTCCCATTAAGTTCTTCACTTTCCCTCTCAGTAGGCTCTCCATACCAACTAATTAACACAAAGGTCATTGTTCTCATTTCAGAATACCAACAGATCATTAAAACAGCACATCTCTGATTATGTTGATAAATGGAGGCGCTGCTGTTGAGACAGAATTTTCAATTTCTTCACAAAGGCTGAAAACAATCCTCATAAATTTAACAAGAGGATAATTTATGGAACAATGTGTTCTCTTCAAAGTATGTTTATTCGCTCTCTCTAAAGGACAAAGAGGAAGTATTAAGATATAAACATATCTAAACAGACAGGCTGGCTCTGAGTCAACAACGATAGTTGAAAGCAGTGCTTCTCAAAGTGTGTTCAACAGGAGTTTGTCAGGGTTACCTCAGTGAGAAGAAAGGTAATGGCGGACCACTGGGCTTACTCAAGATCAATGAGATGTTAAAGGATAAGGTCTCAGCTACACAGGCCACATGGCCAGGTTTGCATAGCACAGCAAACCAGACAATGGCTTACAGGGACTATGTTAACAGGCAGCCTTCCAGAAAGGGGCTAATATATGCTTTGTTCTTCATTGGTCCTTTTTACTCCTGCACCGTACAGGGCTAAGCCATGAGAGTAAAAAGGTGAGGGATGTTAATGATTGGTTGCACTACTACCAAATTAACCAGATGTTTAAGGATGATATGAAGAAAAATGGATTTGGAAATACCAAACCAAAATTTAAAATTGAAATACTAAATAACAAATATAAAACATTGTCAAAAATGTATAAAATATTGCTGGAATGGCATCTGAAAGATGAAGAGGTAAAGTTGGTAATGATTCATTGGGCTAAAGATTATGGTTATAATATAAAGTTAGAAGATTGGGGAAAATTATGGAAAGAAGGAATAAAATTTACAGCGTGTAATGCGTTAAGAGAAAATGTGATGAAAATGATGGTATATTACAATGGTGAAACTAGCCAAACTCTATAAGGTAGATAATAAATGCTGGAAATGTAAGGAAAAAGAAGGTACCTTTTATCATATGTGGTGGGAATGTAAGAAAGTGAAATGCTTCTGGGATGTGATATATAATGAAATTAACAAAATGTTGAAATATACATATATTAAAAACTGGAAGCTTTTCTATTGGGAATTGTAGGTACAGACATTAACAGACAAGATACTAAGCTTTTTCTATATGCAACAACTGCAGCAAGAATTTTATTAGCACAGAAGTGGAAACAAGAGGAATTATCGACAAAGGAAAAATGGCAACTGAAGTTAATGGCGTATGCGGAACTGGCCAAAATGATGGGAAGAATCCGAGAACAGCGGGACCAGAAAGGAAAGGTATAAAAATCACAGCAGAGAAGAATAAGAAAATACGATGCTTTGATGTTTTTGATTTGAAAGCAATGGTTAAGTAGTGAAAATGCAGAAATTTGAAATGAAAGATAGAAAATCACAAGGAAGGTTTGAAGGGAGTCATGGCGCTAAAAAGCCAAAATGTATAATATAAGTGGAGAGATTGTAATGGAAAGCATTATTGTAAAATTAATAAAAATGATATGGCAAAAAAGAAAGAAAGAAAAGGTGAGGGAGAGCAAATAGTTTGGTTTGCTGTGCCATGTGAACCTGTGACAGTGAGATGGAACAGGCCTGGTTGCATACTCTCCAACATTTCTCCAATGAAAATAGGGATGTCCTATTCCTTCTCCATCATCATCATCATCATCATCATTTATTTATACCCTGTCATTCTGACTGGGTTGCCCCAGCCACTCTGGGTGGCTTACAACATATATTAAAACATAATAAAACATTAAATAAGGAATCAGGATGAAAAAAAGACAAAGGGTGAATGGGACAGTTCGGGGACATATTTTAAAATATATGATACTAAAATCAATCTACAAGGAGGAGTGATGCCATGAACAATTGCTGAACACAATGTGGGACTAGAAGGGGGTAAATAGGGTGGACTAATAAATTTATATGCAGCAACACTAGGTCTATCTAGAACAGTGGTCCCCAAACTAAGCCCTGCGGGTTGGATAAGGCCCGAGGGACTCGTTTATCCGGCCCGCGGCAACCCCCGCTGCCTGCTGCTGCAGCCCACTCTTACTGCTGCACCGCTGCCCACTTCCGGGTCGGAGGAGCACCGGAAATAGCTTGTGTGCATGCACAAGTGTTATTTCCGGTGCACATTTGGGTTGGAGGAGGCCCATGCACATGTGCACAAGCTATTTCCGGTGTTCCTCCGACCTGGAAGTGCGCTGGAAATAGTGTGTGCGCACGTGTATGGGCACGCGCTCCCCTGCCCTCCGGCCCACCGCGTGATCGGTGCTGGAGACACCGGCCTGAGGCGCGGTAAGTTTTCTGACCCCTGATCTAGAATACCATGGAAGGTCAGGTTGGGAAATTAGAAAATATGTATGATGGTAAAGTAAGATGTGTAAATAGAAAAATAGAACATGTATAAACAATATTTTTTATTTAAAAAAACCCATAATAAAACATTAAACATAAAAAACCCCTTCCCTATACAGGGCTGTCTTCAGAAGCCTTTGAAAGGTTGTATAGTTACTTATCTCTTTGGTTCAGGGGTCGCATAGCTCTGTACCCACCAACATTTCTCTGATGAAAATAGGGACGTCCTAAGCAAAAGCGGGACATTCTGGAATCAAATCAGAATGACTTCTGTAAATCCAGGACTGTCCTTGGAAAATAGGGACACTTGGAGGGTCTGTGGTCAGCATTCTCTATGAATTGCATATGTGCCCATGACCTGGAATCCTTTGCAATGGTTAAATTAATAAAATTCAGTTTTTCTTGGTAAATAAAATTGCATAGAAATCATAAAAAAGCAATTGTCAAGTGTTTTACGTCTTATATATTATGTCCTATTATTACTTAGCATTACCTGACATTTTCTGAAGGTAAAATTAAAATTCTTTGGTTTTCCGAAAGCAGTTTATGTGCTTTTTCATAAAAAAAGTAACCAAGCTCAATGTTGTCCAATCACAAATATAATAGCAGATTTGAATTCATCACACCTAGAAACATATTTTTAAGACCCTCACTGAAGAAATTTTCAAAACTTAAGTTTCACCCCCTAAAAACACATACCTGAGAACATTTCCCATTTAAAGGCAAATTTATCAATTCCACACTTTCCAAAGCAATAGGCAAACCAAAACTTAGCCATGATATGGCAGTCACCACCCCTTGCTTTCTTGCCAATTCCTTCTCTATTTTAAACCCTCCACACATCCAACACACGAGACATACTGTCCTCCATAGACACTGGGCTTATAATGCAGAAACTTTGGAGGAGATGTTTTCCACTTGTTTTCCCTTTTTCTTTTTCTATTTTTGTTCTGTCATGCCAGACAGAGCAATAATCCCTGTTTCTCGGAATCTGGACTTTGATCATTTCTAATTGAAGGTTTGTTTGTTGTTTTCCTTCTTGGAAGAGAAACAGAAAATAATGCAGTATTTTTCCAGTTTATTCCCCTGCAATATCATATGTATGGATTGTCTAACAGCGTAATAAACAAGGCTCATTTTCAGTAGTGTGAGGGAAGAAGCTAAAGGAAATAGAAAAAACAGGAGGTAGATGCTAACACTCTGGGCACTCTGCTACCACAATTTTCCCTCTTCTAATGCGCCTCATATTACCGCACACATTCATTTTAATCACCTGTATTTATAATAACTATGTCTTTAAAAATAGCTCTTTCTGAGGTAGAGGCCTTTATGCTCAGCTCAGGTCAAATCCTGTATGATTTAACTGGCTGGGGCTGATGGGAGATGTAGTCCAAAACCTCTGGAGGGTACCTCTGTCTTAGAATGTTATAGAAGACCATTATTATTTTGAGGAAGTTTAGGAAGCATGCAGCGATGCTCCTTTCACATCTAGAAAACCTGTGGGCTGGGCTTTTAAGTGGTTAATTCTCTTTTATTTCATAAAACGTTAGTTTCTCGCAGCTAGCTGTATGCTGAGGCGGCATTGTGTAGGAATCTTAATCTCTAAAATAAGCCTCTGCTAATCCCACACTGGCACCTGGAATAGGGGAGTGCTGGCTAGTTTTATAAGTTATCTAGTCTGGCTGCCTGCCAAGAACGAAGCAGTCTTTGGTGGGAATGGATGTGTCATCCAAACATCATATTCGACTCATGCAACCCCAATAGCAGATAAGCCTTGCAACCACCTCTCCCAGAGAGAACTTCAGTGTAGGCTAGATCCAGAAACTGCTAAACAATAGTCAAACTACAATGTCCGTCTTCAGGAGTCATGCCAACTGATGATGGAATTCCTGGCAACCAGAGGGGCATGTGATAATGGCAACACTTTGTACCTTTTTTGATGGGGGGGGTATTTAATTAAATCTTTAGACTTTGCCCTTCATTATGCTTTGAATCCAAAAAGAACATCAGCTCCCAGGTTGCCAAGGACAGGAAGAAGAAGAAGAGGAGGAGGAGGAGGAGGAGGAGTTTGGATCTGATATCCCGCCTTTCACTCCCCATAAGGCAGGCATGTCCAAAGTCCATTTCGGGGGCCTAATCCAGCCCACTGGTTGGTTTAATCCGGCCCCTGTGGCAGTTTATTTCCTGGGGTAAAATCCTAAAAGAAGCTCAACAACTTTGGGGTGAAATCATAAAAAAGCTCAAGAACTTCAACCCTAAATAAAAGGTCAACAACTCTTTGATTAGCCCTTTGGTCGCCCCCCACAGCCCTTCACTTCATCAAATCTGCCCCTCTTAGAAAAAAGTTTGGACACCACTGCAGGAGTCTCAAAGTGGCTAACATTCTCCTTTCCCTTCCTCCCCCACAACAAACACTCTGTGAGGTGAGTGGGGCTGAGAGACTTCAGAAAAGTGTGACCAGCCCAAGGTCGCCCAGTAGCTGCATGTGGAGGAGTGGGGAATCGAACCCGGTTCACCAGATTATGAGTCTACCGCTCTTAACCATTACACCACACTGGCATTCATAGTGGCAACCAGCACAGGTCAGACCAAGGACACAGCTGAACCACTATGGAGACTGGAAGAAGGCAGCTGAGGCCCACGCTGGAAGAATGGCAGACGCAACTGATAGACTACATGGAATTGGCAGAAATGACTGGCAGAATTCGAGACCTGGGAGAAGAGACAGCGGAAGGGGACTGGAAAAAGTTTAAGGACTATCTACAAAAACATTATAAACTGTATGAATGTTAAGAAGATGCAGGACAGAAAACAACATGGCATCAGCAATTTAGTTGAAAGAAATATGAGAATAAGTGATGTTTAAGAAAAAGATGAAATTGGGAGTAACATTATGTTAAAATTAAGTATTTAAGTATTTGATAAAAATATCTAAAGTCGGAGACATAATATTTGAAAATTACAAAATAAGAGTTGAAACAAGGTGATAAATTGCTGCTTATAATTTTATAATTGGGAATGCAGGAAAGGGAGATGTGAGGAAGTCCAAAAGGTTATGGAAATATGGTTTTCGGACATTTGATTTTGTTGTATTTTTTCTATTCTATGTTTATCTTTTTGCTTTTTTCTGTTTTTCTTCGTTTGTTGTATCTTGGTGATGGTATTTTATATGTTTGGTGATTTTATTGTTTAAAACCTTTAATAAATATCTTAAGGGGAAAAAAAGGCAGCTGAGAAAGGCAAGGAAAGCTATTGTGCCTAATGAGCAACAACAGGAATGAAGGAAGCGATAGAATAGGCCAGGCCAGATTCCCACCATTCCCCTCACCTTCATTGCCCACCCAGTGGTTACCACCTAAATGGTGTGTGGTGTTTTCCTTGCTATCTGGAGACCTAGGTACAGCTTTTAATGGGATTACTGGGTGCTTTGTGGGGAGAAAGGGCAGCTCCATATGTACAGCTAGAGAATCACTGCCAGAGAAAGACTCTAATGGCTAGGTGCACCTAGTTTCCAGTGAACTTGCAGGCATTTGAAACTGTTCTATATATGCCCCTTATGGGACAGATACATGCCCCCCCGTTTTGCTGTATTTCTGTACTTTCTCCTTATATTACAAAACCCCACCCCACTGTGTTCATCCCCACCTTAAATTTAGTTCATAGCGGATTAAATTATATGCATTTCCTTCCCCATTTTGTCTTTCATGTTAGGCATTTGTTGTTGTTGTTTAGTCGTTTAGTCGTGTCCGACTCTTCGTGACCCCATGGACCAGAGCACGCCAGGCACTCCTGTCTTCCACTGCCTCCCTCAGTTTGGTCAAATAAAATCCTTTGTCCTGATGGATAGCTTTCCAGCCTTCTTTTTTTAAAAAAAGAAGCTCTAAGCGAATGAGCTGCAATGCAGAAGAAATTACATTTGCAGAGAATAGCTCCTAGACATCAAGAGACTCCCAATGGGCTACAGTTCATGCATCAAGCGCGGTACCTTTGGCTGAAAGAAGAAATGTCCTGCTAGCAATACACGCTGAAGACATGTTAATTTGGCTTGTTAGATTGTGGTTAAGAGATTAAGTTGGGAGCAAGGAAATCCTTGGTTCCAGTATCACAATTCACAATCAAGAAGTCACTGGAAGGCCTTGAGGCCACTAGGGCATGTTCCTGATGCTTCCTGGGTCAAAGATCCTATTGCCATTATGGAGAAATGGGCAGACCGCAATTCTCCACCATTCTCACAAGTGACATGGGCACTAAGTTTCTGAGCAGGGTCAAATCACTTGATCCTTCTGTTTCTTTTGAGGCAAACGAACCACTTGTTTCAAGCCTGTGTACAGATGAACATGTGTATGGAAGACGTTTCATTTCATTTTGTTTTTTATATATAATTTTTATTAAATTTTCTGTTTTACAATTTAAAGCACTCATTTTTACATCCTTAAAATATCAATGACTTCCCTTCTTCTCTTTCCATGGTTCATTTTACAGAACACAAATCCCTGCATATTTTACAGAAACTATACCATTCAGTATTCCATTATTACATCCATATCAAAACTTATTTACGCTGTCGAATTTATCTTAATGCTGCCAGCGTTTTCAGCTGCACACAGTTGTTTCCCACACATTCAATAAATGTTTTCTAATCTTCTCTAAACGTACGTGCTTCTTGTTCTCTTATTCTATATGTTAAGTCTGCAAGCTGTGCATATTCTGTCAACTTGAGCTGCCATTCTTCCTTGCTCATTTTCCATTTTTGGGCTAGCAAAACACGGGTCACAGAAGTAGCATACATGAATAACCCTTTTTGACACCTGAGAATTTCAGTCTGAATTATCCCCAACAGAAAGGACTAAAAGCAGTTTCATTTTGAGAAGGCGGTATGCAGTGGAACTTTTGGGGTAGAATTATCAGAAGGCTCAAAACAGATTATTCTAAGAAAGAGTCCCTTCTAGCAGAGGTACAAAGTCTCCCACTATACCCTCTTGAATTTTGGCCATGTCTTGATTGGTCAAGAAACCAGTCCACTGAGAATAATCTGTCTTCTCCCAATGTATGTACCCTTCAGTTGCCTTCTTTTAAGTAACTGTAAAAAACCAATCTCAGATGGAAAAGAAGAAATGCAAATACGCCTTTTTAAAATTTAGAGTGTTTTGGACCATTTTTCTTGATGCTGGGAGTCTTCGTGACAAAGTGTGAAATTGCCTGCTGCAAGGTATCTTACACACCTTTATTTTTATACAAGTTGTAACACATTTCGTAAATGCCTGTCATAATATAAAATATGACAGCTTTTGCTATCCTACACGCATTTGTATATGTCCTGTTGTTGCTGGAGTTTCACGTGGTTCAAGCCGTCCTGAAGGTCACATTTCTTCGCATGAGCGAGTACTGGAAAGGCACCTTTGTAATAATCAGTCCATTTGCAAATATATAGATTGGTTAGGATTCAGGAGCAAAAGCACATAGGCAGGCAATGTCAACTCAAAAGCCTTCAAAGCACCATAGAATAAATAACATCTGACTATTTCTTCCAGATGGGAGGGGTGCGTAAAATTCTGTTCAGTGGCATTTTCATGAGAACTTTCTATAACGCAGTTGGGGGAGGGGAGATACACAGTATCTCCTCCTTCCTCTCCCAACCGTGTATTTATTTAGGGTTTATAGTCCAGACTAAGCATTAGAGCAGGGGGTCAGCAACCTTTTTCAGCTGTGGGCCGGTCCACCGTCCCTCAGACCATGTGGTGGGCTGGACTATGTTTTTTGGGGGGAAATGTACGAATTCCTATGCCCCACAAATAGCCCAGAGATCCATTTTAAATCAAAGCACACATTCTACTCATGTAAAAACACGCTGATTCCCCGACTGTCTGCGGGCCAGATTGAGAAGGCGATTGGGCCTCATCCAGCCCCCGGGCCTTAGGTTGCCTACCCCTGCATTAGAGCTTGTGCCTGCATCAGGGTTGGCCCTGAATCAGCCCGGGTTGGGTTGAGGCCAATCCAAAGCGCCATATTGGGTCCCAGATCAAGGGGATGGGTGCAGCCCAAGTTCTTATATTTGCAAAGGTAGAAATTTACTTCATGAGTTGTGCTGGGTAAAAAGTCAATACAAGCCACGTTGTGCGGCTTTACCTCAGAGGGAAAAGTATTGTCCTAAAATGGATTCAGACATTTTTCTTATGGACCAACCCACCTATCTTTACTTTTTATATGGCTTAGACATTTGGTTCAAATAAATCTTCTGAAACGTTCAGGTAGGGCAGAATGCAACATTTTATAAATACTACTTTGCTTCAGGGCTTTCCTCCTTGGAATTCTACATTTGCCATTTATATCTATAGCATTAAACTGCAATATTTTGTTGCCGTGGCAATGCTGACCACTGTACTCTCACTTAGGGATAATAATATTTAATTATGTGAACTAACATTTCCTTCTTTCATGGATATTTCCCAAAGTGTGCACTCCTTATGCACCTTCCAGACCTGGAAACAATTTTGTTTTCTTCTATAGAGTTTATTTTTGTGTTCTACCTATTCTGACATTTATTGGGTTTGTTCTCTCTCTTTTACTGTCACACTGTCACTCTCAGTCACCGTTTCTGGAACGTATAATGTGTAGACTAACATAATAGTAACAGAATTTTTGGAGTGCGAAATCCAACTTTAGACTGATAGCCACCTACTTGTGAAGCTCAGTAGATCTTAACAGAGCCTTCCCACTGCTTTACTCAGGACTTTAGATCACCTAGGGCAGAGCTTCTCAACCTGTGTACCCCAGCACCTTTGGGTGACCTGAATACTGTTCAGGGGAGCCACAGCTTTCCTTCCTTCCTTCCTTCCTTCCTTCCTTCCTTCCTTGATCCCACCTTCCCCTTTATTGCTCCATCTCCTCTAGTCAATTTACAGTGCTCTTCTCTACTATGTGCTTACATAGAGACTCAACGGATTCCTTTCTCATTCAAGCCTTGAAGGAAGTCTGGTGGCCTATGAGTCTTATCAGTAAAAGCCCCCCCTTTTGTGTAACACACTTCATCCCCCTCCCCGGTGCCGAATTTACATATAAGCTAAACAAGCTATAGCTTAGGGCCCCACTCTCTTGGGCCCCCCAAAAAAATTTAAAGGAAAAATAAACCCCTGGATGTACATTTCTAAAATATAAGATAAAAAACAAATAAAATAAAACCTACATACAGCAACAGTGTTTTGAGTTGTGTAGGCTCCTGTGATGTAAGTAATGGGCATATATAGCATATATTCAACACACAAAAAAGTGACAATTTGTTGTTGACAAAGGACAGCTGGACATATAAATTAGCTTAGGGCCTCATCTAACCTATATCCGGCCCTGCTTCCCCCACCCCCAAGCATAGGTGGGGAACCTTTTCCACCCATTGACTTCCTTCCTTGCTGATCAATCTCCTAAGACTCGTATGCCTAGTGATGGTTGGAGCTAGAGGCAAAAAGTCAGTGGAGCAAGAGATGTGAATGATCTTTGACTACATGGGTTTGGCAGAAATGACGTGCAGAATCCGAAACCAGGGAAGAGAAACAGCGGAAGAAGATTGGAAAAAATTTAAGGACTATTTAAAGAAGTATTGCAAAATTAATGAGTGTTAAAATGATGTTGGATTAGAAAATAAGCAGTTACTAGCAGTAATGGATAAGCCAAGGAGAATAAGTAAGATTAAATTCATTTAAAATAAGGGAAGGATTTGCTGAAGAATTGATTAGAAATTGGAATACAGAAAGGGGAAGTATGAGGAAGTCGGGGAAGGAAATTATAAGAAAATAAGATTTTGAAATTGTACCTGTTTTTTGTTTGTTGTGTTTACTGTATTGTCTTGTTTTGTTTTTGTTGTTATAAAAATTGTGGAAACTCTAATAAAAAAAATTATTAAAAAAAAAGAGATGTGAATGATCTTTGTAACTGCAGCCAGGCAAAAGTCAGAGGTTTCCCTGCACAAAGCCCACACACCTCTCCATCAGGCAAGAAAAAGGCATTATCACAGTTCATCAACACATTCCAGCCTTTTCTGGAAGCCCCTAGGTTTGTAGAAACACAAATAGTCATTAGGGGGAGGGGGCCTAGGAGAGCCAAAAGGCCACAACCCAAAACAGAGCAATAAGGACTGAAAAAGTTCAGCAACTATGTTGAGTGTCTTGATTTGGGGAGGGGAGACTAGGAGGAGATTCTATCTGTCTGACATTAACCCGGAAGTAACTGCAAGGGTGGCTGAGTTTTTGTCAATTGGATCTCTTAGAGTGGTGAATGGCACTGTTTAGCGGGAAGAAATCCCAATGAAAATCCTTGTTACTATATATTTTACATGACTGTTTATTTGTATATATTTTAAAATTTTATATATGGATGTTTTACGATGGCCTATGCTTGCAATGACTAATAAAGTTTTGGCAAAGGAAGGAAGGAAGGAAGGAAGGAAGGAAGGAAGGAAGGAAGGAAGGAAGGAAGGGGAGGGGAAATTAAACCGAATCTCCTGGCAGAGGGCAGACTGCCCGGAACACTGAACATGAGCACTGCGTGCTACATCCCATAATATGTGCATGCACTTACCATAAAGTCCATACATGTGTAGATGGGATTCTTTGTTCTTTTCCTGCACACTTTGAAGAACCCAGGAAATGGTTTGACGCTGTACACCAGACAGCAGAATCCTTTTGTCACGGAGGAAATGTTATCTTTATTATTCTGGTCTGCCATTTCTTTTATGCTCTGCGATTCATCAGCCAGCTGTTATTTGTGCAGCATCCTTCAGCTCCTCAATAGGACTATGGCATTACAATCAGCCTTCATTATCTTCTCGGGCTCTTATATTAGAACCAAGCACAGAGGAAACACTTTGTAATTGCTCTAGGCATAGTTCCTACATGTTAGAGATGCCATCGATGGGATTAATGAATATCACTTGGTTGCGGGGGCGGGTGGGAAGGTTGAAGAGGAGGGAGAAAAGAATCGGCAACAGTAACCGTGCCCTGCAGATGGGTCGCAGTGTTAGTGGGGGGGGGGGGAAATCCCATCAGCAATTAAGTTTGTTTCTTGTAGCAGCAGATGTGCCGAGACTCTCACTGAATATTGAGTACACTTGAAAGGAACTTGGAGAGGGAAAGAGTGGGAAAATAGATGAAGATTCCTTTCAAAGAAGGTCCTAGCAGGACAGGATGGCAGGCCTGGGAGTAGCTGCTTTTACGAGTACTTTTTGTAATAGTTGTTGAGGGACCATCTTGACATCAAGAGTGGAGGGCAGGCGATTTCCTTGGTTAACAGACGGTGGATGGCTGGCCAGCTGGCCAAATGCAAGAAATGTAGTGGCACACAGGGCTAAATTCATTTAGCCCTGGGGTGGTCAATCTGTGAACCTCCAGATGGTTTGGGGCTACCAGTTGCAAACACAGCCAACCAGCCCTTTCCAGCAAGGATGGGCGGCTCCCAATAATTTATTGGCTCTTCCGTTAACAAGCAGTCTCTCTTGGAATCCACTTGTTGAGGCTTCCCTGCAAAAAGCAGCTCCCATGTTTGTGTGAGCCCAGCAGAGGCAGCTTTGTGCAGGCTCTCCAGGCACCTTCGTGACTTTGAAAGGAGCACTCTGTGCATGTCAACTCAAGCACCTTTGGCCCTGGAAACAGTTGGTTCTTAAGTTTCCTGAACTGATAGCAAAACAGGCACCAGGGAAAAGACAGTGGGAAGAGCTGCCTACAGTGGAACAACCTGCTGATTTGATTTTGTGGTTTTATATGTGTTGGAAGCTGCCCAGAGTGGCAACGCAGCTAGATGGGTGGAGTATAAAAATACTATTATTATTATTATTATTATTATTATTATTATTATTATTATTTACAGTGAGACTTTGGAAGTCGAACGGAATCCATTCCGTAAGTTTCTGCAGCCAATTGGAAGCCGCAGAATCCGCGCCAGACGTTCAGGTTCCAAAGAATGTTCACAAACTGGAATACTCACTTCCGGGTTTGCGGCGTTTGGGAGCCAAAACGTTGAGTCACAAGGCATTTGTCAATTAAGGTACGACTGTATTATTATTATTACCATGATCATGCCCCTCTTTTCTTTTCTTTTTTTAGCCCTCTGTCACTTTAACCAAACTCAAAGCAGGGTTTATCTGTCTTGCACTGATATGTCTTCTCTGCTTGAAAGATGATTCAGATGATTTTTAATAATTGACAGAGACCTTTAACACATGCACCCCAAACCATGGGTAATCATTACAGTGGTACCTCAGGTTAAGTACTTAATTTGTTCCGGAAGTCCGTACTTAACCTGAAACTGTTCTTAACCTGAAGCACCACTTTAGCTAATGGGGCCTCCTGCTGCTGCCGTGCCCTGGAGCACGATTTCTGTTCTCATCCTGAAGCAAAGTTCTTAACCTAAAGCACTATTTCTGGGTTAGCGGAGTCTGTAACCTGAAGCGTATGTAACCTGAAGCGTATGTAACCCGAGGTACCACTGTAGTTGTTTAAAAAAACTCTCTGCATTATTTTTTCATTAATAACCTGAATCCATGAGATTGCTATGGAGATGTTGGTGGAGCATCCAGCATCATCAGTTTGGGGTTGGTTAACTTCAAAAGGGCAAACTGTAAGCTCAGGAACTCCAAGTTTTGAAGCTGAATAGGGTTCAGCTTTCCATGTTCAACATTACAAAGCTGGGGACAAAATTCAACTGCACAAGCTTCATTTAATTGCAGGGGAAAGGGAACTTGCTCTCTCCTCAGACAGACAAAGATGGGCAAGTACCTGCCTCATAGATTTTTCCATTAATGCAAACAAACCAGGAAACATATGGTGATAACATCACGCAGCAAATGGCATAAAATATAACATAACACAAATATATATAAAATATATTTCCCCCACCCAATGGTGTTATTTCTGACAATGAACAAGACCAATAGGAGAAGATAACAAGATGTGAACTGCAATGGCCTGTAACCAGTGGCCAGTTCATCAAAGTGACAACTGAACTGGGACCAAACTGTGAACTAGATCCTCAGTTGTGATCTATTTGCACACTTTAGAATATATGCAAGGGCTGGCTTCAGACTTTCTGACAAATGCAAATAAATCAGAAGCAGAGTCTCACACATTCATTATTGCAGTTATCAATAAATGTAATAATAATAATAATAATAATAATAATAATAATAATAATAATTTATTATTTATACCCCGCCCATCTGGCTGGGCCTCCCCAGCCACTCTGGGCGGCTTCCATAGAAACCAAAAATACAGTAAAATATCACACGTTAAAAACTTCCCTGAACAGGGCTGCCTTAAGATGTCTTCTGAATGTCAGGTAGTTGTTTATCGCTTTGACATCTGCTGGAAGGGCGTTCCACAGGGCGGGCGCCACTACCGAGAAGGCCCTCTGCCTGGTTCCCTGTAGCTTTGCTTCTCACACTGAGGGAACCGCCAGAAGGCCCTCGGCGCTGGACCTCAGCGTCTGGGCAGAATGATGGGGGTGGAGACGCTCCTTCAGGTATACTGGACCGAGGCCGTACAGAGCAAAGGGGACTAGGAATTTGTTGGGCAGGAAACTTGTCTCAAGAAGCCACTAACTCAGCCCCTCCTTTTTGTGCACATGCAAAGACCTGTGACCTTTCTGAATTCTGGCTCACAGGCAACCAAGGCTCAGGCTGCTGCTTGAAGAGCAAAGTCAGCTTGGCTCGTTCATTGTGTTCCATCATGACATGAAGTATTTTCCTGGCATCAGAGTGCATTAAAGAATTCCTATAACAAAGAGAACTAAGCTGGCCTTGAACTGATCGGGAGAAGCTACCCTGTGGGGGGCTTTTAATCACCGAGAGGCACACGCAGTGGCATTGCTCAACAGTTTAGTACATCAAGTTCAGAAAATTGCCATACGTGTTCAAAACAGCAATGTAATTTTTAGCCAGCCAGAATATAATTAGCTGAGTAATTGTCTCCTTTAAGGCTGAGACAACAGTCAGACAGAGTCATCCGTTTCAATAATTGGATTCAAGTGGGTAATTCTTCAACTCAGTGAACTTTTTTTCTTTTGGGTAGAAGAAATGCCCCCTGTGTATTCTCACCATCATTTAGCTTGTTCATTGTTGCAGCATTTGGAGATGTAGTTGTGAGCCTGATTTAAGGCTGCAATCTGATACACACTTGCTAGGAAGTAGGTTTCTTTGAACTAAACAGGACTTACATCGAAGTAGAGATGCATAGAATTATGTTGCAAGTTACTGTTCTGCTGTGCTGTGCTGTTTAGGTTCTGGAACAGAATAAATATATAAAATATACAGTGGTACCTCGGGTTACATACGCTTCAGGTTACATATGCTTCAGGTTACAGACTCCGCTAACCCAGAAATATTACCTCGAGTTAAGAACTTTGCTTCAGGATGAGAACAGAAATCGTGCTCCAGCGGTGCGGCAGCAGCAGGAGGCCCCATTAGCTAAAGTGGTGCTTCAGGTTAAGAACAGTTTCAGGTTAAGAACGGACCTCCGGAACATATATTCTCTCTCTCTCTCTTTCTTTCTAGCTATTCTTTATTCCCGATTAACAGAGCTGTGGGGTTCTAATAACATGTATTTAGAAGTGGGAACAGATATTTATAATGACAGAAAGATTCTGGGTGGGGAAATCAGATTCTCTGGGCTTAACTTCGGAAATCCAGCCAGTTTGTGGATCCTGGGATGGTACGCAAAATATGATGAGGTCAGCATTTGGAGGATGTCTTAAGTGGGTGTCCTCTGAACCTAGGATGACCATGAGTCCTACTTTATAGAGGACAGCCCACTTGTTGTCTTGCTGAATACCAGTTTAAAGATAAATACCGTATTTTTTGCACCATAACACTCACTTTTTTCCTCCTAGAAAGTAAGGGGAAATGTCTGTGCGTGTTATGGAGCGAATGCCTACGGGTGGCGGGGGAATCTGCTGCAGTCATGAGCAGAGAATCCATAGGTCCCCTTCCTTCCCTCCTCCGTGGTTACAAAGCATGGATCCACATGGATCCTCAGGATTTTTGCATTGGGCTACTCCAAACTCACTGTCAGATCACATGTCTGTGGCCACAGCATGAACCACAAAAATCATATATCCACTATTTCATGTAGAATATTTTTTTCTTGTTTTCCTCCTCTAAAAACTATGTGCGTGTTATGGTCTGGTGCGTGTTATAGAGAAAAAATATGGTAACTATAAGGTAAGAAGAATTAGCACCTGGACAGCAGACTAAGGAGGCTCATAGCTCACCTGGTCACTGTATTCCCCCACTGTGGTAAGATGTATTGTATTTTTATTAAAATTATTGCAATTATTTCTAAATATACATTAGCACATGCATGTTTTATTCAAATCTGTGTCCCTCTTTTACCTTATTTTTGGTGACATATTTCCTCAACTTTTGTTCAGGTGTAACAAAGGGTAGGTGGGATACACAAACCAATAACTCTCTCCTGTTGACTTTCGGCGGAGTGTTCTGGGCACAAAGCGAGGATGGTGGATCCGCAGGGCTCATGGGCCTTCTGCTGGGTTTGGTTTCCTGGCAGATGCCCACTTAGCACCTGCTGAAACAGACCTTCGTTCAGCCTGACCTCACCTACAATTTCTTCAAGAAGCATTGAATCAAGGTAAAGTGTTATTGGATGAGATCAGTAGATATCTATCAGTGCTTTTTTATGAAGTGAGTGGTACAGCAGTGATTTTTAAAAATCTCACCTGTTTCACCTTTGCCAGCACCGCCTCCTGCCAAGAAGGTGTTTTGGTATCCTCTCGTATTCTATTGTGGGTGGCACTGTGGTCTAAACCACTGAGCCTCTTGGGCTTGCCAATCAGAATGTCAGTAGTTTGAATCCCCGTGACGGTGTAAGCTCCTGTTGTGTGTCCCAGCTTCTGCCAACCTAACAGTTCGAAAGCACACCAGTGCTAGTAGATAAATAGGTAGTGCTGTGGCGGGAAGGTAAACGGTGTTTCCGTGCGCTCTGGTTTCCATCACGGTGTCCCATAGCGCCAGAAGTGGTTTAGTCATGACCCGGAAAGCCGTCGGTGGACAAACGCCGGCTCCCTCGGCCTGAAAGCGAGATGAGCGCCGCAACCCCATAGTCGCCTTTGACTGGACTTAACCATCTGGGGGGTCCTTTACCTTTTTATCTATTGCATGTTTTTAAAATACATGTTGAGATTGGGCCTGTGAACCTTTTGGTGAAGGGGAGGATAGCAATACAGAAAACGTACAAAATAAGAAAGGGCTTCTTATCAGAAAGGCACCTACTGCAAGGCATCGGAAGGCAACTGGTCTGTCATTCACAGACGCACAGTAAATCTTGAGCCGGCCCCACTATTCGGAGTTAATTTGCTGCCACAAGTTTCTGCTGTATGTAAGCCACCAGTGGGATGTTCAAATCAGTGACGCAGAACAAAATACTTCTCCTTTTCTTTTCTTTTGCTGGTACTTTCAGTGCCACCGGGCTCTGCAATCAACCCCTGTGTGAGCCTTATCTATTTTACCCCCACTGTTACAGAGAAAAGGTCAAGTCCTTTTTCTTGGGTACTTTTACACTTGTCCTTTCAGTTTTGCAAGCCTGATCGCTTTGGCCTTTAATATTCCTATGCCTTTAGCTTTTTCCCTTTGCCTGTCTATCTGTCTAAATCTCTTGGTTTTGCATATATATATATATATATATATATATATATATATATATATATGTGGATAGCAACTCAGCTGTTCTGAAAACCATACATTGTCTGCCAACAAGACAGGTGTAATGGCATAATTTCATCTGGAGTGGAATCTGTAAGGTATTGATATGGCTTTTGTTCAAGCAGACAATAAAGTGGTTTTAAATGGAAATCCAGTTATATATGTTACATGGCAAAAGGTTAATTTATATCAACTTCATTCATAATCACATTTGTCTGCCCCACTACACCTTGATTGAAAAAGGCTTCATGGTTATTTTATCTCATTTGTGTATATGTTATTATGATGATTTAAATAACTGAATTGTAACAGTGCATCAGGTGGTATAATTGATGATTTTCAGTCCCTATATTTGAGTTGGTAGAGTCACACCAACAAAAGCAGCGGCATCCGATGCCTGGAGAACGTTTGGAACATTTTCCATAATTGTCCCCTATTCTGCAAGCTTTCACAAGCTACTACTGCCTTTAAAAAAGAAGCATATGTTTTTTATGGATTAATTTTCTCTTATCGTCAATCACCTTGGTGGCCTGCTGTCAGACCGGAAGGTGTCATAGATTTGAGGGCCTCGGACGTGAGGGATCCAGGCTGAAAACTGATAGACTGATGGATATTCTTTGGGGACCGAAACCGGGAAAGGGGGGGATGAGAGTTTTGGAATCCAAAGGGTATATAATTATATGCTGTTTTTTGTTATTTTGTTTTGTAATTAATATAAAAATTGGGAAATTTGTGGAAGGGAATTTGGGTCGACCTTAGAAAAGGGTGTAAATGATGAGTACTGTGGTTTAATTGAGGTCTATAAGTTAAATTTGTTTAATTAAGACGAATTAAGTAAAGTATTAATAAGGTAAAAGTTGGGGATAAGAACTTGCTGAGTTAACTATTGGAATTGGGATGCAAGAAGGGGAGGTGTGGGGAAGTCAAGGAAAGTGGTTAAGAAATTAAGGATTTAAAATTATATTTGTTATTTGTGTTGTGTTTGTCTGTAGTTGTCTATGTTTTTGTGTTTGTCTTAAAAATATGTGAAAACCTTAATAAAAATTTTATTTTTTTAAAAAAAGGAAATATGAGAAACTGATAGAACCAAAAAAAGAAAGAAAGAAAGAATCTAAATAAATAATACTTCATTGCTAATACTTCTGATTGAGTCTTTTTGTACCATGATAAAGTCTGAAGGCACGTGAAGTAACCCTCTTGTTGACGTTAAGGAGGTCTGGATCTGATTAGTGTCTAGTTGAATAACTTCCTGAGAACTATATGTACATTCTCCTGAGGAGATAGGCAGGATGGAAATGTAAATATGTACATAAATAAATTTCCCTTGGTTTAGTAATACTGTCCAGTATATGTGATAAAATAGCTTACAGAAATACAGTGGCTACATTTTTCCTATCTGTCCATACTATTTATCGCTATAATTTTACACATTTACATCATATACCATACTTTCCTAGTCCATTTCTCTATCACAGATTTCTTCTTGTTTTTCCATTTCTTTTTTCTTTAGCACACTAGCAGTATCAAGCAGATTAGAGAACTGGGCCAAAACAAACAAGATGAACTTTAACAGGGAGAAATGTAAAGTATTGCACTTGGGCAAAAAAAAAATGAGAGGCACAAATACAAGATGGGGGACACCTGGCTTGAGAGCAGTACATGTGAAAAGGATCTAGGAGTCTTGGTTGACCACAAACTTGACATGAGCCAACAGTGTGACGCGGCAGCTAAAAAAGCCAATGCAATTCTGGGCTGCATCAATAGGAGTATAGCATCTAGATCAAGGGAAGTAATAGTGCCACTGTATTCTGCTCTGGTCAGACCTCACCTGGAGTACTGTGTCCAGTTCTGGGCACCACAGTTCAAGAAGGACACTGACAAACTGGAACGTGTCCAGAGGAGGGCAACCAAAATGGTCAAAGGCCTGGAAACGATGCCCTATGAGGAACGGCTAAGGGAGCTGGGCATGTTTAGCCTGGAGAAGAGGAGGTTAAGGGTTGATATGATAGCCATGTTCAAATATATAAAAGGATGTCATATAGAGGAGGGAGAAAGGTTGTTTTCTGCTGCTCCAGAGAAGCGGACACGGAGCAATGGATCCAAACTACAAGAAAGAAGATTCCACCTAAACATTAGGAAGAACTTCCTGACAGTAAGAGCTGTTCGACAGTGGAATTTGCTGCCAAGGAGTGTGGTGGAGTCTCCTCCTTTGGAGGTCTTTAAGCAGAGGCTTGACAACCATATGTCAGGAGTGCTCTGATGGTGTTTCCTGCTTGGCAGGGGGTTGGACTCGATGGCCCTTGTGGTGTATTCCAACTCTATGATTCTATGATTCTAAGCAAGTGACCCATTGTGCTTGCAATCTTGTGTACACTTATTTTTAAAGTATTAATAGGCTGCTTTTCCGGCAGATGAGTTTAAAGGCAGCTTATAGCATTTTAAAAATAAATTTAAAAAATCAGATGAAAACATCAAATAAAAACCAGGAACACAGAGAACAATACTTTATCAAAATAAAATTTGCTTCAGTAAATTTAATTCAGTGGCGCTTAGGGGGAATCCTATGCCCAGATCCAACAGGATGAGCAGTTTAATATGCCGTGTATCTCTGGCTCAGCCAGCTTAAAGTCCCCAACCTCAGCTCAGCTGACATTGTGCCAGCATAATTTAATAATTCCTGCTCATTTGGGGATCAAATTGGCAACCCAGCACAACACTATTTTAAGAGCTTGTTTCCCCTCCCAGGCTTAGGCAGAGCAGCAACCTTGCTTCTGAAAGGCATTTGGGTCTCATGTAACTTTACACTGACTTGACTTAGAGTAGCTAGCTCTATGTCAGCTTCTAGCACATAGAATTGCTCCGCAACTTTCTAGGAAGCATGCTTGGAGCAGGGCCATGTCTCTCTGTGTTGTGTCTTTATCCTGTCACTCATGTAATTCAGCAGAATTATTTATTGCATCAAATGGTCATTTCATTGTTAATTTGCATTCATCCTTTCTACATTCCTCTATTAAGGAAGGGTTGCAACTCAGAGAAAGGACAAAACAGACAAAATCTAAAGCACATTGTCATTTTATGACAACACAAAACAATTAACAAAATCTGAGAATCCATTCCACATATAGTGCTAACAAGAAAACATGCTTAAAAATCAGCAAACAGTAAAACAAAATTACCCCTGTCAATTGCAACAAATTAAATAATGACAAACATCCAAGCAAATATCTGCAGCAATAGAGTACAGTGGCACCTTGGTACTCAAACACTTTGGTTCCCAAACGCCAAAAACCCAGAAGTAAGTGTTCCGGTTTTCGAATGTTTTTCAGAAGCCGAACGTCCGATGCAGCTGTTGGCTATTGTTTCTGGGATGCCTGCACCAATCAGAAGCTGCACCTTTATTTTTGAACATTTCGGAAGTCAAACGGACTTCCGGAACGGATTAAGTTTGGTGCTTTTGTTTTTGTTATTTATTTTGCATATTTGTTTTTGAGGCTTTTTCGGTTCATTTGTTTTTGTGACTGTGTGGAACCCAGCTCAGCTACTGATTGATTGATTGATTGATTGATTGACTGCAGAAATAGATAAAAGCCCCCCATCCAAACAATGACTATCATCAGTGCAGGTAAGACAAAATTGTAATTGTAATTTTTATCATCACACAATACTGCCTTATTTATAGTACAGTACACTGAGTATTGCTTTCATTTTGTGGATCAATGGTCTCGTTAGATAGCAAAATTCATGTTAAATTGCTATTTTAGGGGTTGTTTTTAAATGTCTGGAATGGCTTAATCCGTTTTGCATTACTCTCTATGGAAAAGTGTGCCTTGGTTTTGGAACGCTTTGGTTTTGGAATGGACTTTCTGAATGGATTAAGTTTGAGAACCAAGCTGCCACTGTATACGTAATTCCAGAGACTTTGAGCAGCCAGTTCATGCCTATCTTATCCTGTCCTGCAATTCAGCATCTGTGAACAGTTGTCTGACTACAAGTCCCATGAGCCCCAGCCAGGATGCCCAATAGTTAGTGGGAAGTGTGGTCCCACAACATACGTTGCACACTATGTTGTCTACCCCTGAGGTAATTATTATTGCCATATGACAGATGACAGGCTGGGTTTGAGAGACAGGCACTTTCGAGAGTTAATCTCAACAGCTCATGACGTAGCTGAGATGTGAAATGAATTTGTTTCTGAGGACTATTTCTAGGGTAGCTGAGGTCCCAGCCCTCCATGGAAACAGCAACGGAAGGGTATTATGTAAGCACCCACCCATGAAATTCCAGGCACAGTTCCCATGGTGGATTCTTATAAAAACATGTTGTGGGAATAGTTCTGCTGAAGGAATTGCATAGCAACGAGCTGGAACCAGAATCTCCACAGGGCTCTGCGATCGCTGGCACACCGTTCCCTCCCTGGCACAAGGCCTCAGGAATCCCTCGTGGGAATTGTGGCAGAAATCACTCCGTGGTGGATAAACATGCTGTGGATAATTCTTCAGGAAAAGTTAATAGAGCAATAGTCAGTAGTTAAAAACGCAACAGTGCATGATCTAGCGAACCAAGTTATCCTGACTGAAATAATCCGACACAGAGGGAGGCTTGCGACTGAGTCCGGACTTACACAGTTTCTCCATGATATTGCATTTATCAGGTCTATTTCTTGAGCCAGGGACATGGATGACACTGTGGTCTAAACCACTCAGCCTCTTGAGCTTGCCGATCAGAAGGTCAGCAGTTCGAATCCCCGCGATGGGGTGAGCTTCCGTTGCTCAGTCCCAGCTCCTGCCAACCTAGCAGTTCGAAAGCACGTCAAAGTGCAAGTAGATAAATAGGTACCACTCTGGCGGGAAGGTAAATGGCGTTTCCATGCGCTGCTCTGGTTCGCCAGAAGCGGCTTAGTCATGCTGGCCACATGACCCGGAAGCTGTACGCCGGCTCCCTCGGCCAATAAAGCGAGATGAGCGCCGCAACCCCAGAGTCGGCCACGACTGGACCTAATGGTCAGGGGTCCCTTTACCTTTACTTTATTTCTTGATCCCAGTGGCTCAAGATGACTGGTGGCTTAAGGTGTGAACCAACTCCACTAAAAAGCAGAATAGTTGAGGTGATGTGGTGATATATTACTATTACTATTACTATTACTACTACTACTACTACTAGCCCTACTACCTGTCCTTCACCAGCAGGTCCCAGGGCAAGTTACAGCAATTTGAAATTCAGACTTAAAAACAGTTTAATAACTTACAAGAAGAAGAAGTGTTTGGATTTGATATCCCACTTTATCACTACCCTACGGAGTCTCAAAGCGGCTAACAATCTCCTTTCCCTTCCTCCCCCACAACAAGCACTCTGTGAGGTGAGTGAGTGGGGCTGAGAGACTTCAAAGAAGTGTGACTGGCCCAAGGTCACCCAGCAGCTGCATGTGGAGGAGTGGAGACGCGAACCCGGTTCCCCAGATTACAAGTTTACCACTCTTAACCACTACACCACACTGACTTACAATAAAAAGCTGTATAATGAAGAAGCCAAATGTGCCTCTGTGGGGAGGGACTTACACAACTTAGAACCACAGAGTTGGAAGGGACCCTGAGGATCATCTAGTCCCATCCCCTGCAACTCAGGGGCTGCCAGAGAATGGTGCCTCCCTGATGTACCACTTCAAACATCTGATGGAGGTGGAACCACCTTTGTTGACCTTAACACCCAGAAATGTCAGTAGGGAAGGAGGCAATCTTTCAGAAATTTGGATCCTATGTCATTTAGGGCTTTATACACTATGAATTCCACTATGAAAGTTCTGCCTGCCCAGTTATATCTGGGATGGCCTGTTCATGCATGCAAGTTATCATGTTATATTACAGTTTGCTTCTAATGAAGATCATGCATGTTTAAACACGGGTGTAAACATTGTTGTTAGTGATAATCCAGCAAATTCACACAAATACACTCAAACTGATATATTATGAACACATACCCCATGCATAGTCTCTAAATGAAGTCAGTCAGTCATCATTCATTCATTCATTCAACTGCCCTTCATCTGTAGACAGTCTACAGTCTAGGAGAAAGACCACAGGTGTACAATGTCTGTTAGGGTTGGCTGTCCAATGAATGCATTATCTGTGGGGCTTGCAGACTGCCTAGAGACTATTAATACAGAGCCTGCACATATTAACTGTGCACGTGTGTGAAACATCTCTGAATAATCTGCATTTGCAGATACTGATTGCTGATTATACATGACTGCGTCACATGCAGCATCTCCTGATGTTATTCAGTTTGTGCACATTCTACCTTCCTGCACATTTCCAAGGGAGGTTGGAAGTGTTCCTGTGGGGGTGAAATGCTTCTGGGAGATGATATATAATGAGTTGAAAAAAATGTTGAACTATACATTTATAAAGAAACCAGAAGCATTTTTATTGGGCATTGTGGGGAGTGACATAAATAGAAAGTAAACTCTTTTTATATGCAATAACAGCAGCAAGAATATGATTGGCCCAAAAATGGAAGCAAGAAGAGTTACTGACAATTGAAGAATGGAGGATGAAGTTAATGGACTATGCAGAATTAGATAAACTAACAGGAAAGATTCGAAACCGGCGAGACCAGAAATTCACGGAAGACTGGAGTAAATTTACGGACTATTTGAAAAGTAATTGTGAAGAACAGACGACGTTTGTAGCGTTGCAAGAAGTTTTGTGAGGAGTATTATTAGAAGTATTGTAAAAATGGAGAAGGGGGAGGATGCTTTGTTAAGAGATGTAAAGGCAATATAAAGTTAAGAAATGCATAAGAAGTGGTTAAAATGGTGGATCATCAGAGGTGCTGATGGAAGTCTAAAAAGATTGTATAAGTGATAAGTTTTGTGGTACATTTTATAATTTATATGTTAAAATTAATAAAAAATATTATAAAAAAGGAAGTGTTCCTGTGGGAAGGAAGGAAGGAAGGAAGGAAGGAAGGAAGGAAGGAAGGAAGGAAGGAGGGAGGGAGGGAGGGAGGGAGGGAGGGAGGGAGGGAGGAAGGAAGGAAGGAAGGAAGGAAGGAAGGAAGGAAGGAAGGAAGGAAGGGTATTATATGAACTTTGTTAACACAATGCAGCCCCTTAAACTCTCTGAGGCATTAGCTGGTAACGATTTTAACTGGAAGAATCAATTCAAGGCTGGCTGTACAAATTGCCCTGCAGATTTGCTGTTCGTTGCAGCCGATGATTGGTGGGGGTTTTCTTCTTGTCTTCTGACTGATGCTCAAAATGTGAGCAAAGCGCATGGAGTCTATAAAGCAAGCTTTCCCTGGCTGACTGATGTTGAAAACGTGATGGAATGGATGGGTGGGGGGAATCCCCGCGGGACGTATCTTTTTTAAAAAGAAACCTCCTAAAGTTACCTGCTTGTACATATCAAATGTAGCCTTTAGCTAATTCTGCAGAAAAGTAGCACTCATTTGTTCTGGCTCCCTGACTGCAGTGGTGCCCTCTCTGAGTCAGAACTTGTTTCCCAGCGGTATAGAAGAATTCTCTACGCAGTAAGCACCTGAGATCTGAAAGTGCTGGAGGTGGAAATTCTGCAACAGCAATAAAAGAAAAGCCCAGCAGTTAATGCTCCCACTCATCAGAGAACGCAAACCAATGCAGCAATCAGAATTCCCACGAGCAAAGCGAGATGAACATCTGCTCCCCTTGCTTTACAGCCTTCGTTTTTAAATATAAAATCTCTCTCTTGAGACGGCTTGCAGCATTGCAGAGCTCAATAAATTACATTCCTCTGCGACATTCAAGTCAGTAGACAATGGGCAGCAGAGGCACACCCCATCACTTCCACTTGTTGTCACTCTGGGGAGTGTACACAAACACAAAAATAGAGAGAGAGAGAGCTAAAAAATTAGCATCTACTATCTTATGTAAATACATACATACATGCCTATCAATAAATCACATTTGTATCCTGCTGTTTTTCTATTGTGGCTTCCAACAGTTCTGTGAGATAGCAACTGGCTCAGTGTCTGCTGGTTTATTTAGTGGTTGACTGCATTATTATTATTATTATTATTATTATTATTATTATTATTATTATCATCATCAACAACAACAACAACAACAACCTTTATTACAGTCCAGAGACCCAACAAATTGTTACAAAGCAATACACAATTCAGACAGACTACCTCCAGGTAGCATTTCGTTCAGAATATAGGGATCATTGGTTCTTGCAACCACCAACAAAGACTTGGCCGCTGCTAATGTTCTAGCATTTTTATTATTAATTTTCATGCTACCCTTCCTCTGAAGATCACAGGGTGGTTTACAATTTAAAAAACACAAAAATTCTCAACACAGTAACAAACAAAAGCTATACTAGTTAGGTGCTAGGCAAAAGCATTCCTCTTCTCCTAGCTAAAGGCTTGGGGGAAGAGGAATACTTTTGCCTGGCACCTAAATATAAGTAATGAAGGCACCACCAACATCATTATAAATGACTTGGATGAAAAAGTGGATGCTCATAAAATTTGCAGATGATGCAAAAACAGGTGGGATAGCTAATACATTAGAAGACAGAAGCAGGACCCATATTATCTTGACGGAATCAAGGCCTGGGCCAGAACTAATGAATTTCCACCAGAGCCTGTTTTCATATGCAGGGGAAGTCCCTAAGTGAGGTTTGACACCCATTTGCTACCCTCACTTTTAGCCAGCCAGTTGAAGCCATTTCCTGGGGTGTGGCCACTGTCACATGCTGACAGCTTCTAGGAGCCACAGGTGAGAGTTGGGTGCAAGGTGGGGACCAAAGGTGGACAAACTACCCCAGAGCACAACATGTTGCCCCTCCCCTAACACCCCATACCCCCAAGTATTGAACCAATGCATTCAAATTAGAATAAAAGGGCTTTAGATTAAACATTCAGGAGAACTTCAGGAGAACTTCATGATGGTGCAAGCTGTTCAACAGTGGAATAGACTGTCTCTGAAGCTGGTGGACTCTCCATCATGAGACGTTTTTAAGTAAAGGCTGAATGACCAGTTATCAGGTTGCTTCAGTGGTGAATTTCCTGCATTGGGCTAGATGAACTTTGAGGTCCTCTCCAGCTCTATGATTCCATGACTTTCTCCAGTTCCTGTCCATCACGCTATAATGTTTTGCATTGCTTATGCATGTTATCTCAGTAACTCCTAAAGCAATGCTATAAGGTAGCATGGTGTTCCTTCCCCCATACAGAAGAAGGAGAAGGAGAAGGAGAAGGAGAAGGAGAAGGAGAAGGAGAAGGAGGAGAAGGAGGAGAAGAAGAAGAAGAAGAAGAAGAAGAAGAAGAAGAAGAAGAAGAAGAAGAAGAAGAAGAAGAAGAAGAAGAAGACGACGTCACAATCCTGGTCACACGCTTGTCAAGCTCCCAAAATAGAACTGGAGAGGTATTCATTAATGGAAGAACTCATAAATGCTTTTTAAAAGAAAGGCATAAATGCTTCTTGTGGTTGTCGGTCGTAAACCTAGGCTTGAATTTCTGAGGAAACTCCTCAAGATGTGTGTGGTTCCCTCCCCAATGAAATACAACAAAATGTCCCCAAAATATTTTGGCTGACAACCACTATGACTAGTTCAGTTTCAAAAAAAATAATAAATAATGAGGATATGGTCTGTGTGGAATGAGATGAATGTTCAATAGTTTTTTAACAAAATAATTCCCAAACTGTGTGCCAGAGTCATGCTAGCATTCATGAGAGAAATGCAGGAAATGATGAGAGAGTACCTTAAATGGCATCCATTCCTTATTCCCTATAATTCACCTTACGTGGGTGAGTGAGATAAGCTTGCCACCATTTCTGTCCTGGGCAGTATGACTGGTTCATTTACTCACTCTTGATGGAGAGGTACAAAATTATTCACAGAGGAGGCGTCCAGCTATGTCTCTGCATGAATCACTGATCGCCTCTCCCTATACACCCAGAAGTGTGATTCATGCAGAAACACAGAATGGGGTGCTCCCAAGGAGAGATGCTTCTTATGCTAACATACTCTAAAAATAAATATTTTGGGAGAATGATCGAAGTATGCTTCCAATTTCCATGTGGACGCAAAACTTTATTTTCAGAGAAATATGAGCCTCAGCTACCAGATGCTTGGCCAACAGTGTACCAACATTATCTGACAGATAAACTGAGACTGAAATCTTGAAGCCTTGTAAATATTCTTGTAGATGGTTTAAAAGCTCCTAAAATGGATTAGTGCTGTCCATCATCAAATAGATGTTTACATTTTCATACTCGGAAAGTTGGAGTCCCTCGAGTCAGAGCAGAAATTCTAAATAGATTCTCGGTGAATTATTTCCCCCACATAAACCTCAAATATATCAAGTAAACACCAGTCTGAAGGCACCTATCATTCTTGGGATTGTTTCTTTCTGCTTTGTAATGAAAGCTCCCAAGGGAGAAATTATACTAACTTGGAGCTGCGTGATGACACATACTCTTCACAGCTACATTTGTCTTGTAACTTAAGCATTCTCTCTCTCTCCTGGCAAAATATATGGGATGAAGAATCTCTTTCACCCTGAAGGACACATTTCCACATGGCCAGCCTTACAGGGTCACATGCCACTGGCTGGAACAGCCAAGTAAAAGCAGCCTTGTTAAGAACTGGCATACAGCGCACACCCCACCAAACACATACACTCACATGCATGCAACACACCAGACCAGGGCCACATTCAGATACACATAGCAATAAGGTGTGTGTGGGAAAACATTTCACCTTCTTTTTTTAAGCCTGAATGCTGGATTATGTGTGATTTTAATGGAAACAATATCCCTTTCTTACCTCTTGAATCTCCACAAAGGTCTTCTACCCACACAGCAATTAGCACAATGGAACAGCCTTTCTTTGCCACCCATAGAGGGATGCTTTCTACCTTAATCATTGTGTGTGTGTGTGTGAATTTCAGTGGGGTTGCAGTGCATGGGGAGGAGAAGATTAATTGCTGTGGGGTTCGTGAGCAGCAAGGAAGTCCCAAAGACTATACCCAGCCTTTGAATCCATGGTCTCCTCACCTCTGTAGTCTGTAGTGATAACATTGCAATCAGTGTTTCCATCAGGTAATGTGGAACTAAAATTAAAATTTAGATGTACGGGCTCCATCATGTATTTTTGTTTGGGTGCCAAACAAGGTCTGTTGTGTGTCATGGAACTGACGTAGCAAAAAGTATCTTCTGTGCACTTTTATCAAAGGTAAGCAATTAATAGGGGCAGAGGTAGTAAACCTGTCTGGAAGCCTTGCTGCTTTGTAACGTAATTGGCTTTCCAGAACAGTTCTTGGACACTTCTGAAATATGTACTCAGAGTGCATACAGTATCTCCTAAATCTTACTTAGAGCCCATAGTCACTTCAAACAAGTCTGTAGCTGCTCTCTAGCTGCAAGTGGGATATCGATCTTCTTTGTAGCTCTTCTTTAAAAATGGACAACGCACCAACTCAAACTCCTCCTGTTGGATGACTACAGCTGAAACATAACTAGTTTATAGGTTCAAGGCATTTAGCTTTTACAATCATCCTTGTTGTGCCTTTGCCACCATTGCTCTGACAGCAGTTGCAGCAAAATAAAAAAAATTAAAAAGGAGCTGTGCTATATGCATATCAGGAGAGACTTTGGGGCTACCAGATACAATGTCTTTCCATTCTCCCAACACACTCCCACAATAGGCAGAAGGAACGTGCCAGCCCTGGAGTCGCCCTCCCTGCCATTTGTTGTTGGACAAGCATATGACTAGCAGGTCTTTGTATTTGATGGCTCCTCCAACCTTGCCTGCACACATTACTCTGTCAACGGATATAGGTATTGGGGTGGCCGGAGATGTTTCTGCAGCTAAAGCAAAACATCCCACTGCCACCCTCACAATTCGTCCATCTGAAAGTCTGTTCCGTCTCATTTTCTACTCATATGAAGTCGTTTCAAATAGTACTTACAATTTCCTCTCTCGCTCGGTCTCTAAGAATTTCCAGCCACTTGGAGTGGCTGTGAAGGAAAGTGTCTTTGCATGGCAAAGAAAGGTGGCTGCCGTCATACACCAAAGAGAGTAGCCACATTTTCCTCATATGTTGTCACTTGAAGGCTACTGGGGTCATTGTATGGGGAAAGCTGCCTCCATCAATATATGGGGACAACCATAGTTTTTCTTGTACAATGCATGTGGGAGGAACAGCATGTCTTCATGTGCCGCTACTTCCAGGGACATTCAGACACATTTTCAGCTTACACTCTATGCCTAGAATTAACAAAAGAAGAAGAAGAAGAAGAAGAAGAAGAAGAAGAAGAAGAAGAAGAAGAAGAAGGAAGAAGAAGAAGAAGAAGAAGAAGAAGAAGAAGAAGAAGAAGAAGAAGAAGAAATGGTTTTTAAAGGGGAATAATGAAGGCAGCCTTCAGACTACCTCCCTCCATTTTGACAAGAGTTAAGGATGGACGAATTCAAAGGGTGGATGGATGTGTCAATCTTAGAACTTTACTTTTTTCCCAATCTCAAGTCCAGTTTGCCACATTTACATATCTGTGTTCCTCTTCTTTTAATGTACTCGTGAAAATTCATCAGCATTGTAGTGTGCACTTCTCCCTCGAGGTACATTTCTGTCGCAATTCTGCCAGCTGCTCACATGTCTCCTGGTATACATGCATCTTCATGCATGCTTTCCTATAAGACCTGCATTTCTACACACTTATTTTGGTCGGGAAAGTGCAGCACAAAATTTGCAGAATTGTGTGCATTTCAAAGCATACCTGGATTTGGGTTCACAAACTGTTTCAGGAAGCGTGAATTAGCGAGGTTTAAAGTAACATGCCTAACAGGACTACAGTTTCTGGAAGGTACCATATTCTGACCTGCACTTTATTCCAGGAGCTGCAGATTGGGCAAGTTTACTATGGAATGGGTTGCTGCACAGATTTCTCAAGCATCTATCATACCAACTCACCTCAAAAGTTATTAAAATGACTAATTCTTCAAGGAGCTATTTGAACCTTGTTGCCTGTTGTATGACTCTATAGCGTTTCCGTTATCATCTGAGGTAGCTAATTAGCTCATTCCTAGTCACATACAGGCAAAATAACATGGCACAGTATCAACTGAGATTATTGTCAAGGGCCATAGAGAAGCCTCTTTCTCATAACCTAACTTGAACTATATGTTCCTTGGTGTTGTGGCAACTATATTTTCCCGCAGAGAGCAGAGGGTTTATATATATCTATATCTCAAAACAATAATGTCTGGTTCTGTGCCAGTTGGTCATTCAAGCTTTGCACCAGTTCATCTATTTCTGCTTTAAGCACCGATAATTGCTTTTCAAACATTCCGCTAAGAATAACCTGACCACAATCTAATTTCCAGATGCGACTTTGATTGCGTTTTGCCTCGTTGCTGCTTGGCAATGATTAAAATCTATTTCAAAAACAGTCACTTAATTGGATTCCATTGTTGTCCTCCCACCCTGCCCCCTCATTTCCAACAAAGAATCTTCGGAGTCTCCTCCTGATATGAACCAGAAACCTTGGATTTTCGAGTTTGTTGGCGTTAGAACAGAGCCTGTGGGAGTTTGAAGTTAAAATGGTATGGAAAGTCCATTGGTTAGATTGGGGAAAAGAAACAGCTGACAGGTGCCTCTTCTAAGGCAAGGTGACATTGTGGGTTTGGGCCGCCATTAAGGAGTGTAGACTGGGAGACATGAATCTGAATCATTAGCATGGAGTCCACTGAGATGTTCTCCTGCCCAAGCTCCATTGAAATAAAGCTGTGCAAGAACATGGTAACATATGTGTAATGGGTATGAGTTACTCGTGCGTAAACTGGTGCCTTTCTCGGTTAATTTGCCTTGTTAAAACTTTCTGACTGCACAGCCCCTTCTCATGGTGGCTGCCTCAGTCACCGGCAGAATCCGTCAGTGGGCGTTTCTTGAACCTCTTCCAACATAAAAGTTGTTTGACACCCAGTCTCCTCCTCCTCTCACTGCGCGGGAGTCTTCTGCGCAGGGAAGGCGTGGGTAGCGGAGGACTGGGTTCTCCTCACTGATGTCCAGTGAAGAGTCCTGGAGCCCTCTCTCCACTTCCCCCGTCTGCCTCCCTTTATCCCCGGTGTTGCGCTGATTGGCTTCCCCCTCTACTGAGCTGTTTCTCCCCCTGCTGCTGGGTCCTTCGCCAGCATCATCTGGGAGCCTCCCCTTCGCCTCTCCCTCTGATGTCAGTTCCCTTACAATATGCATAGATTCTATTCATTTCAATGAGGCTGCAACAGAAATGCCTCTGGTTAGAGCTGAGCCAAAGCTTATCACACAGCATATAGCTGAACTATGGAATTAACTTCCACAAGTAGTAGTAATCACTACTAACTTGGATGACTTTAAAACAGGATTAGACAAATGCATGGAGGATCCATGGCTGTCAGGCTTCGGGAAAATGGCTTCCTCCCTTCCTTTGGCCACGGATAAGCAGAACAAAGCGAAAATAGTCTCTTACCAGTTAAAGAGATGTTTAATGTTCACAGCAAAAGAACAAAGACTCCATTCTCGGGGGGAAAGGTGCTCCCAATTAAGGTTTCCACCCACTTCCCCCCAAAGCCATCCCTATCACTTCCTCGTGTGGCAACCTGATCTCGCAACCATTTGGCCTTCTGTGTAGCTACCTTATCTGCTCTCCTTGACCTTGGACTGATTGGTTGGACACTTTCCAATGAAAGGGAGTCTGTTAATTCTCTCTCTCCGTGTTCGTCTTCTCCTACTGTTCCCCACTCAGTTCTGCCCAGCTGTTATCTTCTGAACTATGTCCCTCTGCAAACCACTGCTCCAAATCTATACTGCTCCACTGTTCCTGGGCAGCTTCAGGATCCTGGTCAGGAGCAGGGGGAGGGGGAGGCCCCCACCATTCCTGAACAGAGTAGCTCCTGATCAGCCTGCTCTCTGACAATGGCTATGTTCTAATTCCAATGTTGGAAGCAGAATGCTTTTGATTTCCTGTTGCTGGAAATCACAAGTGGGGAGGTTGGTGTTGTGTTCAGGTCAGTCTTCTGGGCTTCCCACAGGCATCTGGTTGAGATGAGAGCAGGAAGATGGATTAAATGGGCCTTTGGTCTGGTCCAGCTGGGCTCTTCATATGTTCATATCAGAATACAATTTTCCCTGAGATTTGGTCTCTCTTTTTAAAAAACATTTTAAACCTGCTCCTCAGCCTAAAAAAAAAAGCTCCCAGAGCAGCTTATATACAATCATTTGGAACAACACACTCCCTGCCTGAAGGCTTACCATCTAAAATACAGTACACAAAAAGAAAAAGGGATGGGGAGAAGAAAAAAGCAAAGTCAGACGCCAATTCTTAAAGTTAAATGGTAGTTATTGCAATGACCAGCTGGGCACAGTTCAGGGGAAGGAGGTCTCCCACAGAGCTGGCCTTTCAGCAGAGTTGATGGAATGAGATTCAATCAATCCCTAGCTGTTTCAGTTCCCATCTCCTGAAAGGCGTAGGCCACTCTGCTGAATTTTCGCCAAATGTTCTCCACCATTGTATGTGTGTATATGCCACTATTCCTCCCATCTGCCTCACCAGAGAACAATGCTACAATGCTAGGACTGAGCCTTGTAGAGGGGTGACACCCATTTAAAAGGACTAGGCTGGAGGGGTGGGTGGAGGAAAAAAACCACTGTCAATGCTGATGGTGAGTCCCACCTCTGAGCGTTAGCTGGGCAATTTATTCTCCTCTTGAAGAAATCTGGAGAAATGATTCCCCCAATTTCTCTGTTCAAAAATAGAGTGGAGAATTTGGAGACACCTTTAACATCCATGTCTAAGTCTTGTAGATTGTTCCTCCGAATACAGAGGTGTTTCCACCTCAGGGTGTTTCCAGACAGAGGCTTCATATTGCAAAGTCGTCAGTCAGATATTGCAAGCAGGTTGTAAGTAACAGTGCTATTGTTTTAAACTGACTTTTACGTGGAAAGGGTTCCTGTGGAAATCTGGATTAAGGGAGTGGGGACATAGGCTGGCATTTTGATGCCAATGACATCAGGTGGATGCAGTGAAAGTTTTGCAGGTGTGAGGCTGGGCATTTGGAATGCACACTGGATGCAAAATCCCAGCAGTTCACTCCCTGGATTCCCTGACTTAAGCAACACATGCAATGTAAATAATATACAAGTAAGAAGCAGCTCTGGCTTCGTTGGCAACATCAAATTAATTTTTGAAAAACTAAATAAAATCCTTGACAACTGATCTGTTAGATTTCTCATGATGAATGCTATGTGACGATAGTCAAACATTTGCCATATATATAACATGACCTTGGTAGGACCTCTGAATTTCCTTATTAGGATCAGAAGCTAGAACCTTGATACCAAACGCTTTGAAACCAGCAAGTCATGCCGTCACGTTGGCACGGGGGAGAGTGTTAATGCGAATATAATGAAAGGCACGCTTATTTTAATAAAAAGGAAAGTATCCCTGTCAGCTTTGGTTAATCAAGGCTTGGTCTATCTGTTGAGATGGTTATTGCGTCATTAAGCTTTAAGCAGTTGCCTTGCAGCGGAAACCAAGATAGCTTTCACAAACCCACAGGCTTTCATGAAGAGTGTGGAGTTTGCAAACTTATGCAGCATGCCCATAACTGACTTGGTAATTTGTTGTTGTGTTTATTTTCAATCATGCAAGGCTTTTGCATGGAACTCAGCTGTCTCCTGGTTTGTTTCATTAAGTAGCATCTTTTAAAAAATGTCTTTTGCACCCTTTTAAGACAGTTGCCAATTTTTTTGGCTGGTAAAGCAATCTGCACTGCAGAACTTATTTTTCCTTATCTCCTTCTTTTCCTGTGTCAACTTTCTTCCCCATTCCCCCGCCCTTTCAACCTTACTGCCTTCTCCATAGCTTTTTCTGTCTGTTTTTTATATGGAAAAATTGGTCACATGCTATAGAAAACACTGTGGCAAGTTTGCAGACCCTCCAAGTGTTCCTATTTTCCTGGGATGTCCCTGATTTAGAGAAACCGTCCCAGTTTCTGATTTGATCCAAGAATGTCCCACTTTTCCTTAGGCTGTCCCTATTTTCATTGGAGAAATGCTGGAGGGTTTGGAGTTATCCGGCCCCTGAGCCTTCGGAAGGCAGTCCTGTATAGGGAAGGGTTTTTTAATGTTTTATTATGTTTTCATGTTTGTTGGAAGCTGCCCAGAGTGGCCTGGGCAACCCAGAAAGATGTGTGGGGTATAAGTAGTAAAATTAGCATTGTGGAATGAGACGTTCCTATTCACATCGGAGAAATGTCGGAGGGTATGAGTTTGCAGACCTTGTAGTTATGGAGAAATACTTTTCAAAAAACAGCCCCAGAAACTGCAAATGACTACAGCATGATTTTGAATGTTCAGGGTTAGTGATACAGGATTATTTTTGTTGAATGAAACCTAAAATATTGGTGTCAGCAAGCTGTTAAGGAGGTGACACTTTGGGTGATGTAGAGACACTTTGCAAGACTGAAGGCAAGAAGACACCAGGCTGCAGGAAGCTAAACTACTACACCATACTACATACTTGAGAGCCAGTGTGGTGTAGTGGTTAAGAGCGGTAGTCACGTAATCTGGGAAACCGGGTTCGTATCTCCGCTCCTCCACATGCAGCTGCTGGGTGACCTTGGGCCAGTCATGCTTCTTTGAAGTCTCTCAGCCCCACTCACCTCACAGAGTGTTTGTTGTGGGGGAGGAAGGGAAAGGAGAATGTTAGCCGCTTTGAGACTCCTTAAAGGGAGTGAAAGGCGGGATATCAAATCCAAACTCTTCTTCTTCTTCTTCTACCATACTAGCAGTATCCTGTCTTACTGGTATAAATAAAAAGGTTTGTAGGGACCCAGTTTTATCTTCCTTTAATAACTAATTTGTGCCAGCCTTCACTAGATGAGTGAAAAGAACAGAGTTGTGTAATTTCCCAATTATAGGAAGGGAGAAGCAGAAGGGGGGAAATGGCATTGGCGAGTAGTGACCTTGCACTCAAATTAGTAGAAATGGAAGGATTTGCAAATGATGCATGAGTAAAAGGAGCAGAGAATGACGTTTCAACTGCTCATTGAGCACTTGACCTTATGCTGCTGATGTCTGGGTATAATGGGGTTTGAGATGAGCAGTGACCATATGAACAGGACCATCCTATGGAATTTGATTCAAATTTTGAACGGGTAGTTGTGCTCATCTATGTGAGCGAAAAGCAGCAGGGCCCTCTGGCAAATTAATGATGAGCACATGTATTCTGGCAAGGGAGCCAACATAATCTGATACATGAAGGTGATGGTGATGAATACTATACACAAGCATAGGTCAGGGAGAGGAGCAAGAAAAACATGTCATGCAAAGGGAATTCAAAAGAGAGAGGGATCTATCCTGGGAACAGAGTTACCATGCATGAATCAATCAACTGATAGCAAGATTCAGTTACCTCTTCTCTGAGTTGGTTGGCAAACGGGATGTTTTGGGAGGCTAATTTAGGGACAAACGAAACATGACAACATGCACACAATTAGGAATAAAATAAATTCCTTCCAGTAGCACCTTAGAGACCAACTAAGTTTGTTATTGGTATGAGCTTTCGTGTGCATGCACACTTCTTCAGATACACTAAGTGTGCATGCACACGAAAGCTCATACCAATAACAAACTTAGTTGGTCTCTAAGGTGCTACTGGAAGGATTTTTTAAAAATTTTGTTTCAACTATGGCAGACCAACACGGCTACCTACCTGTAACTACAACAATTACTAATGATATTGATGGTTTGGGGCTTTTTTTTTGCTCCCCACTGTGGTCCCAATTTGTACCAGGTCTTCATGCCTGCTATTTGTACTGCAACTAAATTGTCCATTGGTACAAATGAGAGCTTTCCTTCCAGTGTAAATGAAGAAATAAATTATTTGTTAATAAATGGATTTATACCCCACTATTCCTTGCAAATGAGCACAGGGCAGTAAACATATCCA
The DNA here is from genome assembly GCF_965112155.1 of Podarcis liolepis. Classification (NCBI taxonomy): domain Eukaryota; kingdom Metazoa; phylum Chordata; class Lepidosauria; order Squamata; family Lacertidae; genus Podarcis; species Podarcis liolepis. The sequence continues at coordinate 11,110,692 of NC_139558.1, forward strand.
TGGAAATATTGTTAAAGACAGTCACTTTCTCTCAGCTAATAGTAGCAGGTGCAAAGGTCCCAATCTGGACCTTTTTGGGATGGGAGTAAAGGTTCATTGCCTCCTCTTTTCCCCATCAAGGGCCTGATCTTGAGCAGCCCCTGCACCATTGAGATTGGGCTGTGTGGTAAGTCGTACAATTAGTAATTGTGCTAATAGCTAATTGTTCTAAACATTTAAGTTGGCTATTACTGGATTCAGGCTCCAGTTTTTGCCTGAATGCAGCGGCGTAGCGTGGGTTGTCAGCACCCGGGGCAAGGCAAGTAATTTGCGCCCCCTAACCCGGGGCAAGGCAAGTAATTAGCGCCCCCTAACCCCTAACCTGCCGCTGCTGCCAGCTTCTTCTTGCTGCTGCCTGGGCTGGGGTATTTACGGTAAGGTAGCCACGGCGGCGGCGGGGGGTCCATGTCAGGTGATCTGAGGCGAGTTGCCGCTGGCGCTGCTGCCCAAACGACGCCGCTTGCCCGGAGAAGAAGGAGGGCAGAGAGGTGAGGAAAATGCAATATGGCCCAGCAGCTGCTGCAGCAGCAGCAGCAGCAGCGGCGGGGCTGTGAGGAGGGGCTGCCTGGCGCGCCCTCCGTGGCCCTGGCGCGCGGGGACCGCGGCGAGTGCTGAGAGCCGCTGCCAGCTCGTCGGTTCCACGAGACATGGGGCTCTGCTACAGCCTGCGCCTGAGGCTCTTCGGCGACTCCAGAGGCAGAGAGTGGCCCCCCCAAATGTTGCGCCCGGTGCAGCCGGCCCCCCCTGCACCCCCCACGCTACGCCACTGCCTGAATGGAATCCTTTTAAGAGAACACAGGCACCAAATATTTCTTACCTGGCAGGTACCTCTCAGTGGGTTCCATCTGCGTGGCATTTTGTCTCTGATTTCTTTTTAGTGTAGAGAATGGGCAAGACAAGTCAGATAAATAAAGAACAGGGCTTTTTCAACTTTGACGGTAGTTTACAAGAGGGAATTTCAGCTGTTTTATCTTACATGACCTACTACACTTTCTGAAATTCCCTCTTCTACACAACTGCTAAAGGTGGAGGGGCCCAATCCTCTTTTTCCATCTGATCTCCTTTGAGTGACCTCTGAGTTGCAATGAAATAAATGCAGGCTACATGGGATCCGGGCCAAGTGGGTTACAACAACAGGTGATTTCCTTTCGAGGGAAACCTTGCTCTCAGCAACCTTTGAATTTCAATGACATCCATTCAAATCCAAGTTTGTGTCGGAGAAAGTGAAGACAGAGAACTGGCATATTCAAAACACACATTTCATTTCATCCCTAGTGAATTAGTAAATTGAAGTATGAATTATTCAATGCCAATAAAAACAACAAAAACACTAAATGCCTGTTGGAATCCCTTGCTCTTTTCCAAAACTGCAAATACAAACTATTTGTCAGAGAAAATGAAAGGTTCCGATCGATTTCATCCGTTTTATTTGTGTGGTAAAGTCTGACTCATACATGCTCCAGAGCGTGCTGTGGCTTGGGGAATATTCACCCAGCCCAGCCATATTTTTAAAATGTCATATGTCAGCTTAGGCACCTCTGGGGAAAGGTGATGCAGACATTTTATAAATGAAGAAACCAAATGGGACCCTCAACAAATCGTGCAGCATGGACTGCTCCGTGTGCCAATTCCTGCTGTAATTTCTCCCTTGTTTTGTACTTCTTCAGGCTCAGAGGCTTTTCTCCAAGTCCGTCTGCGGATCACCTCCCTTTTCATAGACTCATAGAATTGTAAAATGGTAGAGGTGGAAGGGGTCTGAAATATACTCAGAGTCGCAAAGTGATTTCATGCTCTTTATTCAGCTCATAGTGGTGAGGAGGAATGAATGGAAGTCCCCTCACAGTATCTGCTTTATATACATTATTTACACAATGGGCTGCACATGATTGGCTAATTCCGGAATTCTACTGTAAGCCAATCAGGTTGTGGATTCACTGCTATCTGGAGCAGGATTGGGTGGTTCCTGCCAACCAATCATACTGCTGCATTGTTCTAGGACCAATCAGACTGCTGCATTCTGAATCCTATTGTTCTAGGACCAATCAGACTGCTGCAGTTTGGATCCTATTCAACTCAGTACATAACAGGGTCACAAGGCTCACCTAGTCCAACCCCCTGCAATGCAGGAATCTTTTGCCCAAAATGTGTCTCAAACCCACAACCCTGAGATTAAGGAGTCTCATGCTCTAACAACTGTAGATGGTGCTGTTACCAGGATCTGCGGTGAAATGCGTTTGCTATTAGTATATAGTAGCTTTCCCCAACTGGATGTTTGGAGGACACTTCGCCAGAGAAAGAGGCTCTATAAATACCATTGCAAAAGTACCTGTGAATAATAATAATAATAATAATAAATTTTATTTATATCCCGCCCTCCCCAGCCGAAGCCGGGCTCAGGGCGGCTAACAACAATAAAACAGTATAAAAGTATAACATAAACAACACTCTAAAATCATTCATTGTAAAATTAATTAATTCAGGCCACTGGCAACCATTGGGCCAGAGCTCCGCGAAGATTGCCGAGGGAGGGAGTCAGGCTGTGCCCTGGCCAAAGGCCTGGCGGAACAACTCTGTCTTGCAGGCCCTGCGGAAAGATGTCAAGTCCCGCAGGGCCCTGGTCTCTTGTGACAGAGTGTTCCACCAGATCGGAGCCACAGCCGAAAAAGCCCTGGCTCTAGTTGAGGCCAGCCTAACTTCTCTGTGGCCTGGGACCTTCAAGATGTTTTTATTTGAAGACCGTAAGTTTCTCTGTGGGGCATACCAGGAGAGGCGGTCCCGTAGGTACGAGGGTCCTAGGCCGTATAGGGCTTTAAAGGTTAAAACCAGCACCTTAAATCTGATCCTGTACTCCACCGGGAGCCAGTGCAGCTGGTGTAGCACCGGATGAATGTGATCTCGCAGCGAAGACCCCATAAGGAGTCTCGCCGCGGCATTCTGCACCCGCTGGAGTTTCTGGGTCAGTCTCAAGGGCAGCCCCACGTAGAGCGAGTTACAATAATCCAATCTGGAGGTGACCGTCGCGTGGATCACAGTGGCCAGGTCAGGGCGAGAGAGGTAAGGAGCCAACTGCTTAGCTTGGCGGAGATGGAAAAATGCCGCCTTTGTTATAGCTGCAATCTGCGCCTCCATGGAAAGGGAGGCGTCGAAGATTACACCCAAACTCTTAACAGACGGTGCTGGCACTAATTGCGCACCCGCAAGAGATGGGAGTTGCCCCCCCAATCCCATATCGCCCCGCCCTAGCCACAGGACCTCTGTCTTCGAAGGATTTAGCTTCAACCGGCTCCCACGTAACCATCCAGCCACAGCTTCCAAACATCTGGTCAGTGTGTCTGGGGCCGAGTCAGGATGGCCATCCATCAACAGATAGAGTTGGGTGTCATCGGCATACTGATGGCAACCCAGCCCAAAACTCCGGACAAGCTGGGCGAGGGGGCGCATAAAGATGTTGAAAAGCATCGGGGAGAGTATCGCACCCTGAGGTACTCCACACACCAAGGAGTGGCGCGATGACAATTCCCCCCCAAGCGCCACCCTCTGTCCCCGACCAGAGAGAAACGAGCGCAGCCATTGAAGGACTGTGCCCTGGATCCCCACGTCGGCAAGGCGGTGGTCCAGAAGTTCGTGATCGACCATGTCGAAAGCTGCTGATAGATCTAGAAGAATCAGCAGCCCCGACCCGCCTCGATCCAGCTGTCTACGAAGATCATCTGTTAGGGCGACCAGAGCCGTCTCGGTCCCATGACCAGTGCGGAAGCCGGACTGGAATGGATCCAAAGCCGATGTTTCATCCAGAAACCCACCAAGCTGTTCGGCAACCGCTCTCTCAATCACCTTACCCAGGAACGGAAGATTCGAAACCGGGCGGTAATTGGATAGATCTAAAGGATCTAATGATGTTTTCTTTAAGAGCGGGCGCACCACTGCCTCCTTCAGTTCCCCTGGGAATGTCCCCGTGCCAAGGGACAAATTGATGATATCCCCCAGGAGGGCCCGCACCTCGTCTGGACACGCTCTAATCAGCCAAGACGGGCACGGGTCGAGAGGACAGGTGGTGGGCTTTCCAGCTCGGAGGAGTCTGTCCACATCGGCTGGGGATATCCGGTCGAAGTGGTCCAATACTGGACCCGAGGACAGTCGAGGGGCCTCCAGTTCCTTTATTGTATCCAAATTGGCAGGGAGGTCATGGCGGAGCAACAAGACCTTCTCCGCAAAAAAGCTCGCAAATGCCTCACAGCTAAGTGTCAAATTGTTATTTAAATTTGGCTGTCCCACAAGGGACGTTAAAGACCTGATTATACTAAATAATTGCGCTGGGCGAGAGCTAGCGGATGCAATGGAGGCCGAGAAGTATGACTTCTTAGCAGCCTTCACCGCCATCTCGTAGGTTTTCATAAAAGCCCTATAAGATGTTCTTGAGGCTCCGTCACGGGCACCCCGCCATACTCGCTCTAGCCGTCTGAGGTCCCGCTTCATTTTCCGGAGCTCCTCGGTAAACCAGGGAGCCCGGTTTCTGCGGGGTCGCAGAGGGCGCTTAGGTGCGATCTCATCGATGGCTGCCAGGAGCTGGATATTCCAGCCCTCAACAAGCTCAGTCAATGAGTCGCCAGGGGGAGCAAGGTCCCGCAAGGCCTGACGGAATCTATCAGGGTCCATCAGCCTCCGCGGGCGAGCCCAAATTGGCTTGCCACCTAAGCAGGGTGGGGGCGGAAAGTCAATCCTGGCTTTCAGAGCGTAGTGATCAGACCATGGCACCTTCATCGAAGGAGACATGATCACATCTATACCTACGCCAAAGATCAAATCCAGCGTGTGGCCTGCTTGATGTGTGGGGCCCGAAACAAACTGGGAGAGCCCTAGTGTCGCCATGGAAGACACCAGGTCCAGAGCCTGTGAGGAGGGAGTGGCATCAGCATGGATGTTGAAGTCCCCCAGTACCAATAGGTTGGGGAACTCCAAGGCCCAGCCAGCTACCGCCTCCAGTAGGCCTGACAGGGTGGCTGCTGGTGCGCTAGGTGGCCGGTACACCAGCCAGACAGCCAAGCTCTCCTCGGAGCCCCACACTAGGCCAACACATTCAATGCCGGGGATCGATGGCGATGGTAGAGCCCTGAAAGGACAATCTTCCCGGATTAATAATGCCACCCCTCCCCCCCGGCCCACAGTCCGCGACTGGTGGAGGACGGAGAAACCCGGGGGCGCCATCTCTCGTAAGGTAACTGTTGCCCCTTCGCGCACCCAGGTCTCCGTCACACAAGCCAGGTCGACCCCCTGCGAGATAAAGAAATTTCGCAGGGTGGCGGTTTTATTGCCTATAGACCTGGCATTGCACAGCACCAGTGACGGAGGTGAGTAATCCTTGCTCACCCTACCCTCGTCCCTCGGGATGGGGCGCAGATTGGAAAGGGTACGAGCGTATCCATATCTCGATCCCCTTCGCCTGTAACATCTGCCCCCACCGCCATACCTCCCTCGCCCCTCCACGGTAGCAATCCCAGGCCTCATAGTGGCCTCCATTGATGGCAATTAATGTTATTCTTTCGCAGCCTAAAACAATAAAACCTTAAAACAATAAAACAAAAACAACCCAGAAAGCAATAAAACAATACAAATAAAACTGCAAAAATTACAAATTCATCAAAATCTAACAAATTCCCAAGCCCACCCAAACATCCATCCCACCTCCATATATAAAAAATCTAAAAGGAAAGGAAAATATTTTTTAAAAAAATGTTAAAAAGAACTCTGCACCCCCACGGGTCCTCCTCGGCAGTAGCAGCATCAGTGGCAACAACCATCCTTGTGATGCCCCACCCTGGGCCAGATAGTAGGTGGCAGGAGCAGTCCTTGTGAGGCCTGTCAGGCCCTCCCTGGGCCAGGTGGTAAGTGGCAAAAAGGAGCAGGGCCCTCAGGCACTCACTCAGGTGAGTCTTCCTGGGCAGCAGGCCGCAAGCAGCAGGCAGTCCTTGTGAGGCCCCAGGCCCCGCCCCAGGCCAGATGGTAAGTGGCAAGAGCAGGGCCCTCAAGCACTCACTCAGGGGAGTCCTCCTGGGCAGCAGGCAGCAAGCAGCAGGCAGTCCTTGTGAGGCCCCAGGCCCCGCCCCAAGCCAGATGGTAAGTGGCAAGAGCAGGGCCCTCAGGCACTCACTCAGGTGAGTCTTCCTGGGCAGCAGGCCGCAGGCAGCAGGCAGTCCTTGTGAGGCCCCAGGCCCCGCCCCAAGCCAGATGGTAAGTGGCAAGAGCAGGGCCCTCAGGCACTCACTCAGGTGAGTCTTCCTGGGCAGCAGGCCGCAGGCAGCAGGCAGTCCTTGTGAGGCCCCAGGCCCCGCCCCAAGCCAGATGGTAAGTGGCAAGAGCAGGGCCCTCAAGCACTCACTCAGGGGAGTCCTCCTGGGCAGCAGGCAGCAGGCAGCAGGCAGTCCTTGTGAGGCCCCAGGCCCCGCCCCAAGCCAGATGGTAAGTGGCAAGAGCAGGGCCCTCAAGCACTCACTCAGGGGAGTCCCTGAGGACAAAGACACCCCCATAGTTAAAAGAACACTGATTTATGATGCTTACATCTGCTGCTCTTACTTGGAGACCCTACTTGTCTTCCACCCAGATGACTAATGAGGTCTTCACCTAGTTAGATCCAGCATCTTTCTCCTAATTGGGCTTTTAAAAACAACAGCGAAACATCACTGCATATAAACTGGTCCTTGGGATCCACCTTTACTGACAGATCCCAAGATTCTATCTGCCAGCAAATACATGCCAACTGTATTATTACTGCAACTCCAGAAACTATGGATATCAGTGGAGTCATGTCACTCCCCAGGGCTTTTTACCATAGATTTTGGATCCCCCCCCTCTCTCTGTGTGTGTGTGTCTGTGTCTGTGTGTGTTGGAGGGGACAGAAAATAATATGAATTATTTTCATATTTCTTTGCAACCCTGCCTACTCGCAATCTGGAAACCAAATGATCCACAAGGGAAATAAATAAAAAATTGTCCAGTAGCACTTTAGAGATCAACTAAGTTTGTTCCGTGTATAAGCTTTCGTGTGCAAGCACACTTCTTCAGATACACTGAACACAAGGGGTTTTCAGACCAGACTGAGAAGAGGGTGTCTTTTTTCATCCATAAGAACATAGGCCCTAGGGCTGAGTGAAAATGGTTTCCCACAGTTCTTCACCCTATTAACGATTGGTGGAATTGGAGGAGGAGCATTTCACTGAATATTCCTTTGGGAAGGGAGAGACAAATATCCAGTCAGTTGAATGGAGGCAAAAGGAGAAGTTGTGTGTGTTTGAAGTTGGAGCCTCAAATGGTTTCACAGATTCTCATCGTTGAACAATCTCCATGTTTAGATTCATGGACTATACTGAAGACCATAACCACACCCACCCAACCATGTTTTATAGATAAGACTAAAGGAGGCAGTTTAGAAGGAAAACAAAAGACTTTGGGGGCATCAGCCAATTCAGCAAACATCACCTTTTCTGGTTTTGCAGGTGTGCGTAGGTGGTTGGCAATGCAAAATTGGCTTATTCGCCTTCCAGTCTGACCAGTAAAGGCTTTCAACTGGCCTCTTGCTGACATTTTAATCAAAATAAATTGAAGCAGATGTACTATTTTTCTCCCTGGGCAATGGGGCCACTTTCCCCCTGTGCTATGCCAGGAAGAAAATAACAAGATCACAAGATTCACATTGCAGGAAATCCAGGCAAGCTCTGTCATTATCGACTGGGATGCCTGCTCAGCTGGCAAACAAGCGAAGTGATAAAAGACTGCACCCCTCCTCCTCATTGTCTTTTGCGTGGCAAGTCCCCTCCCCCATGTGGAATGAAGACACTGGACACGTTATTTAAGGTTAATGGGCATAAAAAGGCCACAACTTTATTGATTACAGAATTGAAAGGTATTGGCCTTAGGCATTGGCTCCTATCGACTACTCGGTATGGAGACCGAGAAGGGTTATCCACAAGCCGTGGGGGTCCTGTTGAAGTACGCCAACTAGGATCCCACGGGTGTCACCGCTCGGGGGAGGCCCTTACCTCCCTAGGTTTCGGACAAGGCAACGCCCCCCGGAGTCCTCTACCGGACTACCCTTTTCCTTGGGGGAAGGTGATGGCGCTTCCTCCCCCCATTCATTTGCATAACAATAACCCCTGCCAATGCCTAACCGCCAATACCGCGGAAGTTCCGCTCAGCTGGAAAGGGGAAAGAGGGCGGTCCCCGGGCGTGCCTTGTTGGGAAAAAGCACCAAGGCAAAAGCCAGCTCCAGATAGCTGGAATGCAAAACAGGATGTTGTGGTTTCTCACTGTACTGTTGGAGAAAAGGTGGAGTCTATTCTCTGTACTGAGCACCGGATGTTAGCTCAGAGTGTCATCTGACCTGTGCTGGAAGTACAGGGGAGGAGTTGTGACTCTTCTAATGGAGACTGAAGGGTGCAGTCACATTTCTATGTACTGTTGAGTGAAGGGAATAAAACATGTAGAAAGGACTCCTGTCTGTCTCATTTCTCCTCCCTGGGAGAATGCAGGGAGGGAGAGAGAAGCAGAGAAGCAGAGGGTGTGTTCTTCTCACGAATAATGAGAAGAATCGCCGGGTTTGTTTACCTAGCCTGCCGGGGTCGCAGACGGACGGTAAGCACAGTATCTCGCTCAATTGCCTCGGGGGAGGCCAGGTACCTCTGCCTGTGAGCTGATGATACTAACATATGGCAGCCTTCGGATGGTTGCGATTCATCGGACATCTGCATGAGAGGCTGGTGGAATGTCCTCCTCTGCTCCAAGGGAGAAGGCAAGCGTCTGAAAGAAGCCAGAGGCTCAACAGATGGCTGGTGGAAAGAAGAGGTGTTTTCCAGAGCAACAAAGTTCAAGGTATGCTGCATTTCGGGCGAAAAGTGTGAACGCAGGTTGATTAATTCCCTGGTTCATAGGAGCTCTGCGTTTGAAAAACAAAAGCTCCGGGAGGAAGAGGCCTGCAGCTCAGAGGCTGAAGCCTGCATTCCACAAATTCTTGTGGTTAAGATAAGAAGTCCTGAATGCACTGTTGCTTAGTAACGGAAAGTTGGAAAGTTACTGGCAAAAGGGGCTGGATTGTGAGCCTGGGAAAGCGAAACAAAGCCATAGATTGTTTTGACTACACGTTTAAAAGCTCTTGGAAGGGACTTTCCATAGCAGTCAGCGTCAAGCTGCCAGGTGCTAAAAGCATAAACAGCTTGCAGTTTGCCTGCCTGAGAAAGAAAAAAACAACTGTTGGATTTTACAGCTTGTTTGACAGTGTGGGCTGGAAAGCTAGAGGCTTGGCTTCAAGATGGATGCCAAGAAGGCAGGAGGTTTGCCTTACCCACCTCCCTTAAATAATGACAATTATTCATCTTGGTCTGTTAAGATGAAGGCCCTGCTGCAGAATCAGAGGCTTTTTGATGTAATTGAAAACCCCATCCCTGCAGCACCAACCAGAGGTTGGGAGTCACAGAGCGTGAGGGCCAGGACTGCTATAATTCTGTGTGTCTCAGATCAGCAGTTGGTGCATATCCAGAATTTAGAACATGCGAAGGAGGTTTGGGACACGCTGCGTACAACGCATCAGAGAGATGCTGGTTCTTCAGCGTTGCTGTATTTTGAGAAGTTGACCAATCTGAGACTTGCGCCTGATGGAGATGTTCAAGCGCACCTGACAGAAATGAAGTTTCTGCGTCAACAGATGGTGGAACACAATTTCCGTCTTCAGGAGGAAGTGTTTTGCTTCATGATGATAAACAGCCTTAATCGCACCTACAAGGTTGTTGCCAGTCAGCTTGGTTCCCTACCGGCCGCGCAGCTAACCGCGGAAAGAGTGTGTGCTGTGGTCCTGAATGAACACGACAGACTTGCTGCACTGGAAGTGAAGGACAGGGGGAGGGAAGAACAGAGTTCTAATTCCCCCGCTGCTGAATCTACTGGAGTGCATGGAGTAGCAATGAGTGCTGTCCGATGCTACAATTGTGGACAGACTGGGCATCTACAGCGAAACTGTAAGAAGCCGCGCCAGTCAAGAGGAGCAAAGAGCAGCTCTACGAAGCCTGAGGCGTCAGGCAAAAGCCGTACCAAGTGCCAGGTGAAACCTGCAAAGGCTATGATGGCGAAAGGAACCACGCCAGATGTTGGGAACGCCTTTATAATCGACACGGGCGTGACGGTCCATATGTGCCCGCACAGACAGCTGTTTTCGACGTTGAAGAAGCAAAGCTTCACTGTGAAACAGGCCAACGGTCAAGAGCTGGAAGCAACCGGAATTGGGACTGTGTATCTTGAGAGTCTGAACTTGACTATAAGTAATGTTTACCTGGTTCCAGAACTGAAATTTAATCTGCTGAGCGTGTCGCAGATTGCAAAGAAAGGACTGAAACTGACCTATGATGCTAAAAGTTGCAAGATCTACAAAGATGGAGAACTGTTTCTTACTGCCAAAGAGAAAGATGGACTGTATTTGTTGACTTTTGATCAAAGTGATTACATGAAATGTAATTCTTCTAACGAAATCTCTCTTGCAGGTGTGACCAAGAGCACCAGGAAGGTGCCGAAGGTCGACAGAGCATTTCAGCGGGTGTATGCTGATGTGATTGGTCCTCTAGAACCATCTAGAGGCGGTGCAAAATATTACCTTTTGTGTGTGGATTGTTTCACTAATTATTCTTGGGTTTATTTGATGGAGAAACCGCAAGAAACTTTAGAAAAGTTTCAGGAGTTTTGTGACAAGGTTAAAAATATGCATGATGCTAACATTGATTGTCTTTTCACAGATGAGAAACAAATTTTTCTGTTACAGAAGTTTCAGAAGTTCCTGGATGGAAAAGGGATAGACCACAAAGTTGCTGTTTCGCAAGAAGCGTGGAACAGGGGGGTCTGTGTTAGAGTGAACAAAGAATTGCAAAAGGGGATGAATGCGCAATTGCTGAGTTCACATTTGCCACATGCTTATTGGGCCGAATCTCTAGCGTCCTATCTTCATGTGTGGTTGAGAAAAGTCTCAACAGAGTTGGGATGTTCTCCTTTTGAGAAGCTGTTCAATAGAAAACCTTCTGTTGCCTACTTTAAGGTTTTCGGGTCTCATGTGAGAACAGAAGCTCCAGGTGGAGTAAAGAATGCCAGAGGCATTTTTGTGGGTTATGAAAAGGGTCTCTACAGAGTAATTTTGTCTGAATCTGGTCAGGTGATTCTCACAAAGTTCCTAGAGAGTGCTCCTGAACAAGAGCGGGTTGTAGAACACACATTTCCCACAGGTGGCAATTCAGATGATGATGATGATTTTTCTGATGTCACAGATTACAGTGGTGATGACGATGACACTGATAGCTCAGAGAGTTCAGTTGTAACAGTCATTGAGAGAAAATCTCACACAATGGATAGACCTTCACAGATGAAGGAAGAACCACTGATTGCCACTGGTTCTCAACAAAGTCCAGAGGTTGAACCAGTGAGCACAGAGGATCAGAACCTCATACGCAGGTCTGAGAGAGTTACAAAGGGTATACCACCAAAGAGGTACTCAAAAGAGTTTGCTAACTTAGCTGTTGCATGTGTTGCTATAGTTAACAACTCAAAGCAGATTAAAGCAGTGTCTAAGTCAGAGACAAAGACACAACAGAGAGTAGCTAGCCAAGGTAATGCAGAAGCACTCATTCCTTGGAAGCCAGACAACCAGAGAGGTACACTGGTGAAACCAGTGGTGGGGAGTTCCAAGGGTGGAACTGAAACAACAGGGGACTGTTATATGTATAACAACTGTTTGTTCTCCTCTCTGGATTATGTTTTGCCAATTGTTGCTTTTGGGGGAGGATGTTGGGAAAAAGCACCAAGGCAAAAGCCAGCTCCAGATAGCTGGAATGCAAAACAGGATGTTGTGGTTTCTCACTGTACTGTTGGAGAAAAGGTGGAGTCTATTCTCTGTACTGAGCACCGGATGTTAGCTCAGAGTGTCATCTGACCTGTGCTGGAAGTACAGGGGAGGAGTTGTGACTCTTCTAATGGAGACTGAAGGGTGCAGTCACATTTCTATGTACTGTTGAGTGAAGGGAATAAAACATGTAGAAAGGACTCCTGTCTGTCTCATTTCTCCTCCCTGGGAGAATGCAGGGAGGGAGAGAGAAGCAGAGAAGCAGAGGGTGTGTTCTTCTCACGAATAATGAGAAGAATCGCCGGGTTTGTTTACCTAGCCTGCCGGGGTCGCAGACGGACGGTAAGCACAGTATCTCGCTCAATTGCCTCGGGGGAGGCCAGGTACCTCTGCCTGTGAGCTGTAGATACCAACATGCCTGGCCTTAAGTAGGCTAGGCCACGCCTCCCCAGCCCACCGATTGGTGGGCCAGGTCGAAGACACGCCCGGGGATTCCCTGGATCTCGCGGGGGCAAAAGGCCAGCCCCCGCGTGTGTGGGAGGGGGTAGCCCGCAATCCCCTCTCCTCCCGAGCTCGGAAATGGCTTTATGAGCTCCATCTAGTACACACAATAGGGCATGAAGCCATTAAGCCCTGCCAGAGTCTTTTGAACCTCCAAAACATCTAGGTTATTGGTTCCTTTGTAAAGGACCTGCTTCAAGAAAGAGTGAAGCATAACAACATAAATAAAGTCTCCCCATACTCAATGTCTAAGCAGTTCTCTGCTGGGAAGAAGGAGCAAAGAAAAGAGCAGCAGACAATGCTGATTGAGGAGCACTCTTTGCCAGTGGATTCTGGGATGGTTTTGATCTGTAAAGCCTTATGACTCAGTACTGCAATAGCTCAAGGACCACCTCTCTCCATATGAGACCCTGGGACCCTGACGTCATCAGCTGAGGCCCTTTTTCACGTGCCTCCTCCATGAGACGTCCACAGGTGGCAACATAAGAATGGACCTTTTCTGTAGTGGCTCTCTGTTTGTGGAATGCTCTCCTCAGTGAGGCTTGCCTGGCGCCTTCATTGCATATTTTTAGGCACCAGGTGAAAAAGCTCCTCTTCAACCAGGCTTTTGGCTGACTAACATCCTATATCCTTTTAAATTTGTTTGTGGGAGGAAGGAGAGAGTTTTTGTTTTTATTATTTTATGCTATGAACTGCTCTGAGATCTACAGATGAAGGGAGGTATACAAATTTATTAACCAAATTAAGTAATATTATAATTCAGGCTGATGCTACAGGGCCTGGTGGTGAAATGGATAACCTTCTGAGTCCTGGTGGTGGCAGCATTTTTGGAGGCTATACAGTCAAACTGGATAAGGGGTCAATGGCTAGACATGAGTCAATGTGTTGTTTTTGATTTATCTCAATTCCTCCTTTTCCCAATCTCCAGTTCTCCACAGTTTGTGATTTGCCATGAAATTTCATCATAATTCTAGTGTAAATTTCTCCTAATGTCCACATTTGTGTGGATTTTCACCTAATATATGCATTTTTGAACAGCAATCTTCCATTATGTAATGCATTTTTGTATTTCTTTTGCTAATAATTGCATTCTTATACACACTTGAACCCAGTGCTTTTTTCTGGGGAGATGCAGGGGAACGCATACCCCTAAACATTTTGTGAATCTAATGGGAGAAGAAACTAAAATCGTTTTAAAAAAAAGTTTATTCTCTGGCACGGTGAATCGTCAGTTCCGTTGTTACCCTGATTGTTGTTACCCTCATTTCCTGTCACAGTGTTTCCTGAGTCTCAGATGGAAGCGAGCGTTTAATGTGTGAAGTAGGAGTTGGAATCTAGCAGGGTGATTGGTCAGTTTAACCCCATTACATCCATTTCCATACACATTGTTTGGCTGGAGAACTGCATTGCAAAATTCAGAGAAGTGTGAATTTCAAGATGGTTGTGTTTCAGTCCATGTATTGTTTTGGAAAATATGAATGACGCAGCTTCACCTTTAAATGTGAACTGAATAGAATTCCTCCACCCTTTCCTATGCATGGTCTAGATGGGAAATAAACTAATACTGGATGCAAATAATAGGTACATTTTTAAATGTAAACAGTAGCAGCTGAGTGGATTTCTAAGCAGCCTCAGAACCAGGAGGGAGGAATAGTAGATGGAGAGATGGAGTTGAATTTCTCTCCCAGCTTCAATCCCAAGAAAAATGGCCTCTTTGAAGCTGAAAGCTTATCTTGAAATACAAACAGCAGGTTTGGAGAGGTGAATTTGTTGGAAACAAAGAAGAAACTTAAGAAATAAGTAGCAAGGAAGATATTAATACTGCATAAAATGTTAACTTTTTATTTTGTTTAAAAGACTCGGAGGAGGGAAGAAGCAAGCAGATATGGAATGCAGATTTTCTTGACCTTGGAGACATATCATAGCTAAGTAAGGCTACTTAATATAATTAGAACAGAATTCGGAGATGAAAGGATCTTGGTATACGTTTTTCTCATGCAAAAGGTAATTGGTGTTGCTTGGAGGTTTGCTGGTGTGTGGGTGGCGGGGGCTGCTGGTGGAGCTGCTTCTGCAAGCCATTAAAATGAGATAGCAGGAGAAGATGAACCATCTGCAATTGGAGGCAGATTAATGAATATCGTAATGCATTAGGCCACTAAAAAGGTTTTGAGGAGACATTTGCAGATGAGATGTGACAAGATACCTTCCCTCCTTGGTTTCCTTTTCACCATTCCCATCCACAGCTATAATTGAGACTGTCTACCATCGTCGTATTGAATATGCCTTTTACAACCGTTATTTGGGTTTTTTTAATTAAAAGTTGGCAACCTACATTTTATTGGGAAAGAGATCAAAGATAAAATTGCCAATATCACAATGCCTTTATAGGAGTGTATGGTGTGATTTGGAATGCAAGTTGTTGTATCTCAGAAAGGTTCTGGAGAAGCTTCAGAAAAGAGGAACCAAAATGGTCAAGGGGCTGGAGCAAGGGAAAGTTTGAGAAGAAACTTCAGGGGGCGGGGAGAGAGATAAGTAAGTGGGAATATTATCGAGGGTTATAAAGTTATGCATAGTGAGGAGAAAATGGATAGGAAGATGTTTCTCATGCTCTTATGATTCCAGAAACCAGAGTCATTCAATGTAATTGGTTTGCATGAGATTCAAGACCAACAAAAGTAAGTACAGTGGTACCTCGGGTTAAGTACTTAATTCGTTCCGGAGGTCCGTTCTTAAACTGAAACTGTTCTTAACCTGAAGCACCACTTTAGCTAATGGGGCCTCCTGCTGCCGCCGTGCCGCCAGAGCCTGATTTCTGTTCTTATCCTGAAGCAAAGTTCTTAACCTTAAGCACTATTTCTGGGTTAGCAGAGTCTGTAACCTGAAGCATCTGTAACATGAAGCGTCTGTATCCCGAGGTACCACTGTACTTATTTACGGAGCAGAACTTAACATAACTCATTTCCACAAGATATGATGATGGCCAGTAGGTTACATGCCTTGGTGGGTGGTGTGAATTCACGGCAGACAAGGCTATCAACTGCTACTAGTCATGGTGACTACATATTACCTCTAGGTTCAGAGCCAGGAATGATAATAGGAGAAGCCTATGGTCCTCATGCCCTGTTTGTGGGTTTCCCAGAAGGTATCAACCTTCAAGCTTCCATGCTTAAGGAATCCTATTCCACATCAACACATCTCTTTAAGTGCAACTTATCCCCATTCCCAACTCTGTTGAGCCTCTGTTTCCTGCTTGGCAGGGAGTTGGACTCGATGGCCCTTGTGGTCTCTTCCAACTCTATGATTCTATGATTCTATGATTCTGGGAGGAGCTACTGCCAGCTGAGCCAACAGGTAAGTGTAGGCCCAAATTTTGAGGATGGGATCCTAGGTCACATGACCAAGCTGAACAGGGTTTGGAATAGGTGTAAGTCTCTCATTGCACATCTCACCTCTGCCCTTCCCTTGGAATGCCCCCTTTGGGGGGGGATTTATGCTGGCATGAGTTACCCCATCTTAAATTATGCTGTCTGAATCCTGGCTGGAATAGGGTGATAGATTTGGCTGAGTCCCAGCTGAGCCAGAAAAGCCCAAGGTCCTCCAGAGCCAATCTGTCTCACTCAACAGATCTTGGGTTTGGGTTGTGCTGCAACATACCCACCCCTCTGGAAATGAGAACAAAGGCTGAATTTCCTTGCACAGTTTCTATTTTCTCAGACTTTTATATCTGGCTTGTAGCAATCTTCTTTTTCCACTTCAGCTAACTCTCCTTATAATCATGGAACTTTATAGCTTAGCGCTCTAAACTTTTTCAACCTGCCATATCAGAGCCTCCCAAAGCTTCCTATTTCCTCTGGCCATCCATCTTTTGTATTTGTCCTCTCAAACTAAGCCTCTTTTCTTGTAGTCCATGGCAAGATTCCATCTCATCCCCTTGTTTCACCCATCATGCTGCTTTAGCTGTTTTCAGAGCATCCATCTCTCGTTTCTCCCTCCCTCCAAACAATCACTTCTCTCATATGTTTTCATGCCCCCCTTCTCTATCTACATGCTTTGTATTCATTACAAAAAGGGTTAATATTCCATATTTGTGACACTGTTTCAGTGCATCAATCTTCATTAGCTCAGTCTCTGATCCATCTTGTCTGCTGTTTTGTTCCTACTCTTCTTCTTCTTTACTTCTTCTTCCTTTATTCTAGTACAGGCAATGGAGAGCTCAGGTCAGGAGAAGAAAGGGCATTAGGAAGGGGTGTGTCCACCCCCGGAGAGATGACAGGGATAGAGAGGTAGTGAACTTCCTCCTGTGACTGGCAGAACATCTCCCCAGCATCAGGTTTGTAGGGTGAGCCCTATCACTAGGCAGAGTGAGATAGCTGCCTCAGATGGTGAAATATACTCAGAGTCGCAAAGTGATTTCATGCTCTTTATTCAGCTCATAGTGGTGAGGAAGAATGAATGAATGTCCCCTCAAAGTATCTGCTTTATATACATTATTTACACAATGGGCTGCACATGATTGGTTAATTCTGGAATTCTCCTGTAAGCCAATCAGGTTGTGGATTCACTTATATCTGGAGCATGATTGGGTGGTTCCTGCCAACCAATCATACTGCTGCATTGTTCTTGGACCAATCAGACTGCTGCATTCTGAATCCTATTGTTCTAGGACCAATCAGACTGCTGCAATTTGGATCCTATTGTTCTAGGACCAATCAGACTGCTGCAGTTTGGATCCTATTCAACTCAGTACATAACAGATGGGGTGCATGTGAGGCATTTTTCCTGAGCTACCTGCCCCTCTGCTGGAGGACAGAGCTGTGTATGTCATGGAGCTTGCCCAGCAGCCCCTAAATTAGCATGATGGGGGATACTGTAATGTTTACGGCAGATACATTTCTTGACCCAGACCAAGGTTCCAGAATGCTCTGGGCTAGGTTTAGACCACTTTGCCCCAGGACTTACAGTAGGCAGATTGTGGGAAAGAGTCTGCAATGCAACAGGAAGCTAAGAGGGGTATAAAATAAACCCCTTCATCTGCGTCGCTCTATACCATGTATATCCCAGGTACTGAATCTGTCCCCAAGTGGCCCTAGGCAAGGGATGGATAAATTATCAATTTTTTTGTTCTCTCATTTCCCCCCATCATGAATTCAGTTCTTCACATTTCTGCATTAACTTGCAAATTCAAAATGATCCACATGAAAATTAATCAGCATTTTAGTGTGAATTTCTCCTATGAAACAGATTGTTTTGTCTGCAGCTTTGACAAATGTACACATTTTTGGAAACATCTTCCCTAACATACAAATAACAAACAAAACAATGCATTTTTGTATATCGTTTTCACTAATATATTCATTTGTTATGCAAATGTTATTATATGCATTTTTGGGGGGCTGGAGAATTGCATTACAAAATTTGGGGAACTGCAAATTTGGCTGTGTTTTGGTTTCTGTAGTGTTTCAGTAGGTGTGCATTAGATAGGTTTGCCTTTAGATGTGGATTGCATTAAATTTCTCCCCCATTCCTAACCTGTATATAATTAAAGTGTATTAAAATGATTTTGCTCACAATTTCACTAACAAGTTGTAGTCTACATGTCTTCGTTCCCACCTGAAATGCACTTTTAGGAAGCACAATCCATGTCACTGCAAGTTTCATCCTATTGCAGAGGACCTCATACCAGTGGACAATGTTACATAGCCAGATAAGTTGATTTGTTATAACCCCCCAGACCAGTGTCTGCAGCATATAGCCACCCCCCCCCCAAAAAAATACATAAGTGGACCCATATCTATATATCCCCTACAGACTACACACTAGGATATTTTGTGGAGGTTAGCTTATTCTGGTCCAATTTGCCCAAATTGTTACTAGAGCAGTAAAAGCAGGCTTTCGGCTTGGGTCTCAGACTACATAGTCTGAGAAACAGGAAGACAGCAGGCCTTGTGAAATATAAGAAGGCTATCTGAAAGATTTCAGGCTCTCCAGACTCCAGGCTATTTTTAAAAGCAACAATTTTAGTGGTGGGTGAAATTATGTCTGTCTGGGAATGCAGAGGATTCTGTCAGCTCAAGACTGATATGATATCAGAGACAACATGATCACTGATGTTCAGCTGGGCAGCAGT
The DNA here is from genome assembly GCF_965112155.1 of Podarcis liolepis. Classification (NCBI taxonomy): domain Eukaryota; kingdom Metazoa; phylum Chordata; class Lepidosauria; order Squamata; family Lacertidae; genus Podarcis; species Podarcis liolepis. The sequence goes on from NC_139558.1 coordinate 11,129,222, forward strand.
GCTATGCCCTGGAATGGAAAGGTGAACAGTACACATTGTGGGCAGGAGCAAAATATCTCATTGAGCGCAAATTTACAAAATTGCTCAGATGCAAGCAATGAAGTCCAGAGAGGGCTGGGCAACGTCAGAGATCATTAAAAGGGGAAATGTAAACAAGCATCTGCATGCATATCCTCAGGAAAAGAAAGTGATGTTTAGGACTGGAGAAGAGAAGGTGGGGAGGCATTATTCAAAAAGAAAATACACTACTATTACTGGGGTTGTAGAATGGGTGGTATCACTTTGGTTTGCAAGTGGAAGATTGCAATTTTTTAAAAAACAAATCCCTATGTGAAAACATAAGCAAAAACCCTCTTCTTCATCCCTGCATTCTGTTTCAGTGTATCTGAAGAAGTATGCATGCACACGAAAGCTTATACAGTACCCAGAACAAACTTAGTTGGTCTCTAAGGTGCTACTGGACAATTTTATTTTATTTTATTTCGATCCCTGCATTTGATAAACTTGCAAAGCAGGGAGACAGCAGGCAAAACCCTTTTTAACCCGATACAGCAGTTTTACACTTGAAGGCAGATCTAAATGTGAGAATATCTAGAACTGGTACCCTCTTCCTTCTGTAAACATTTGAAAAAGTGTGCCCGATAACTCTTCACTTTTCTGCTTGTGTTGATGTGGTTTAATTTGGCATCCACCACAAAAAGAAAAATGGCACCTGACCTTACCTTAATGTAGGCAACTGTTTGTTATGCTGCACTCAAAATACATGCACTGCAAATTATAGAGTTTGCCTGAAAGTGTTCCTGGAACATTTGATCTCAGTATCTTTTTGTGGCTTAGCCACTGCAGCTATAAAACAGTCTCCTTGCTTGACTAGGATGATTGTGTGAAAATATCAAGTAGATTATATGTGTTTTGTGGAACTCTGAGGTGCTTTAATAACTTAAGTTTGCTCATCTACAAGCAGTTTGTTGCATGGGACATTCACACCATGAATTATAATTAGATGTACATCGCTGGGAGGAGGGAGAGTTTGGCTTGTATCTGCAAAGGGAAGTGCTTCAGTTGGCCTCTGAGATGCTCAGAATAGGAGATGCAGCTCAAGACAAAAACTGCTAATGATAAGCAATTTGCATATTTTGCAGCCTGCACCTATTCTTTGCTTCTGCCTACAATCTGCCCTGCTACCTTTTGCAAGTGCAAGGTAAGCTCTCCCTCCTCCAAGTGATTTACATGTCCCTGGGTAGAATTCATTGTGTGAATATATATTACAAGACTTTAGCGAGGAATGCAATTGCTTCAGGCCAGGCTGTGTTTAGCCAGGTGGTTCAAGCCTGTAATTTGCTCCCTGTAGAAATGAGCTTCCGTGTGCTCCTCCAAAGAGGTGGCTTCTTGGGGAGGAGGATGTTGCAACCACTCACAGAATATTTAGCTCTGTGATCTTCCATTTATATGTACTGAGATTTCTGAGCAGCTTTGCACAGACATTTAACATGCCCTGCAGTCCTATCCTAGGTTTGCCTGCTCCAAAGTTAACTGGAACATGCTCTCAGGTAACTCTGCATACGAATGAGGTCTAAGCTGCTTATTTCTACTAGATGTGTAGTGTTTGCAGGAACATGCATCAGGTATTCGCAAAGATACAACAAGGGCAAGAGAAGGGTGAACCAAAAGAGTATCCTGCAATGAATTAACTTAACAGATAGTCTGGTAGCCGCAATATACAAAATACTACTGCAAAATCCAACAAGCCCCCTAGACATAATCAAAAGACAATGGGAGGATAACAACAACAACAACAACAACAACAACAACAACAACAACAACTTATTACTTATACCCTGCCCATATGGCTGGGTTTCCCCAGCCACTCTGGGCGGCTTCCAACAGGAGAATTAAAGTACATTAAAACATCAGTCATTTAAAAAACTTCCCTAAACAGGGCTCCCTTCAGATGTCTTCTAAACGTCAGATAGTTGTTTATTCCATTGACATCTGGTGGGAGGGTGTTCCACAAGGTTGGAACCACTACTGAGAAGGCCCTCAGCCTGGTTCCCTGTAACTTTGCTTCTCGCAGTGAGGGAACCGCCAGAAGGCCCTAGGCGCTGGACCTCAGAATGACATAGCCTCTGAGACTGGCGCCACCCAATGGACCAGAATGTGGTCTAAACCGCCCTTTAAATCCATATTAGTGAAAGGAGCTCACTCTGAAACTCACTTACAAGTGGTATCTAACACCACAGAATCTAATGCTAATACCTCCACAGGTACATACCTCCACATGTGGTTGGAATGTCCTAAAATTCAACTCTTCTGGATATCAATGATACAAGAAATATGCAAAATAACTAAGCAAGTATTAGAAGTCACCCCAGAATTGGCCCTACTAAACATCTTCCAAGACAATAATGCCCACTCACATCACAAAGAGCTCCTAACTCACCTGCTCTCAGCAGCCAGAAGCATCATAGCCAGACACTGGAGAGACCTGTCAGGAGTAAGCTGATACCAAGGGTATTAAATAGTATGGGAAACAGCCTTATTAGAAAAACTAACCAACAAACTGAAACTGACATGGGGACAAATAGAAGAAGATGCCTTCACCCCAATATGGTTACCCTTTATTACATACACATCCTAACAAGACAACAAGAACCCACCAACAGCATACAAATCAGTCTGGCTAATCTGATCCAAACACACACACACACACACACACACACACACACACACACACACAAACACACTTCACTCTCACACAAAAACCCAACCCCCTTTCCCCTCCACCACTTTCCCCCTTTTCTTCCTAATGTAACACTAATGTCTCACAACAAATGAAACTCATCTGTAGAAAACGCAACTTGAAAAAAGAAACATTGCACATACTTTTGTGAACTCAGAAATCTTTAATAAAAATATATATTTAAAAACTTAACAGATAGTCCTTTAAAATTAATGAAGATAGGTAGAACTACACATTTGGTAGCCATGACTTGTCTGGGAAACATAATCATAAGATAAGGCAGTCCACATTCCCCTTTATGTCTGCTTTTCTGCTGCAAGTTTGCTCCCTAATCCTTTTCTCCCAGACAGGGTTCCTAGAGCTGTCTCTATGAGAAACACATGGGTCTGAGATGCCAGCCAGAACTGGTGAGGGAAGAGCTGGGCAGCTGACACTGGCTGTGCTTCTTTTGCAAATCCCCACCATCATTTTCCTTGGAGGGCTTGCAGATGCACGACGACCTCCAAACATGTACTCCTGACCGAGATACTTGTCTAGACATAGAATGAAAATTACATTCAGCCTGGAGATGCTGTTCATTCCTACCAAGGTACCACATTGCCAAAAAGCAACAGTTTTTAGCGACCCATGAAACGTAAGGAAGTGGCATAAGTAGATTAAATGTGCATTCAGGGTTGTCTTCATAACTCTAATTAAATTGAGAAATTCCATCACCATATAGACCATCCCAATTTTCATTCTGCTTTCAGCAAGTATGAGATTTATTCCTCTCTGAAGGCAAATAGGTGGCAAGACACTGATTATATAGGTCTACCTTTTTGTTAATTAATTGTTAATTAATTAATTATATAGGTCTACCTTTTTGTTAATTAATTAATTATATAGGTCTACCTTTTTGTTAATTCCCTAGCCGGAATTAAGATTGCCGGAAGAAATATCAACAACCTCAGATATGCAGATGACACAACCTTGATGGCAGAAAGTGAGGAGGAATTAAAGAACCTTTTATTGAGGGTGAAAGAGGAGAGCGCAAAATATGGTCTGAAGTTCAACATCAAAAAAACCAAGATCGTGGCCACTGGTCCCATCACCTCCTGGCAAATAGAAGAGGAAGAAATGGAGGCAGTGAGAGATTTTACTTTCTTGGGATCCATGATCACTGCAGATGGTGACAGCAGCCACGAAATTAAAAGACGCCTGCTTCTTGGGAGAAAAGCAATGACAAACCTAGACAGCATCTTAAAAAGTAGAGACATCACCTTGCCAACAAAGGTCCGTATAGTAAAAGCTATGGTTTTCCCAGTAGTGATGTATGGAAGTGAGAGCTGGACCATAAAGAAGGCTGGACCATAAAGGACCATAAAGTGAGAGCTGGACCATAAAGAAGGCCGAAGAATGGATGCTTTTGAATTCTGGTGCTGGAGGAGACTCTTGAGAGTCCCATGGACTGCAAGAAGATCAAACCTCTCCATTCTTAAGGAAATCAGCCCTGAGTGCTCACTCAAAGGACAGATCCTGAAGCTGAGGCTCCAATACTTTGGCCACCCCATGAGAAGAGAAGACTCCCTGGAAAACACCCTGGTGTTGGGAAAGATGGAGGGCACAAGGAGAAGGGGACGACAGAGGACGAGATGGTTGGATAGTGTTCTTGAAGCTACCAGCATGAGTTTGACTAAACTGCGGGAGGCAGTGGAAGACAGGAGTGCCTGGCATGCTCTGGTCCAGGGGGTCACGAAGAGTCGGACATGGCTAAACGACTAAACAACAAGACCTTTTTGTTGTTTTACATACTGCTCCTTTTCTTGTGTCTCTTTCTGAACCCAGCATAGGCCCTTTTCTGGGGACCGATGCTGTCAGGGGAAGGAATCACGTCATGATTTGGCCAACATTTTGGGCTCTTCCTGACGTTCCTGGAATGGTGCCAGTCCAGACCACAAAATAAGCAGCTCTCATACTGTTCTGGTAATGTCCAAATTGGACTTTATTTGAGACTTTCCTGAGAACTGTAATGATACATGCTTGCTCAGGGAGGAATTAGGAGTACACATTTTTGTTGCTGGCAAAGCGCTCGTGGGTAATGTTTATAAATGAAACTGTGTTTTGCATTATTAGACATCTGGAATAGCTTTCTTAGAAAGCCATTTAACCAACGATTCTGAAGAAACCCATGTTCAAGAAGCTTCACAGTGTGTTGTGTATTTGTGGGCAGAAAGACTGTCTTGATCTCCCTCCAGGATGATAATCAAAACAATCGGTGGAGCCTTTCCATTTCCCAGCCTTTGGAAATTCTTCCATATGTAATGCATGGAATTATAGGGTTGTGTTGCTGAAAATTATCCTGCTGGGAACCTTTCCCACTTCCCACAACCAATGTATTCTTTCAATGCTTAGTCTTTAAGTCTTTTCATTTGTTTTACGCTTTTTTATGAGTGGTTTTGCATTTGTAATTGGATATGAGAACGCCCTCATAGATGCTTTAAGCCCTCTCCATATGACTCTTTCTGGTTAAATCAAAGTCTTATATCTTCCTCCACCAACCTGGTGCCCTCCAGATGTTTTGGACTACATCTTGTGTCTCTCGGATTTAAGGGGGGGGGATGTGTGACCCACCCCACTCAAGACACACACAACCATACATGGCAGCAAGTAAATCTGAGAAGACAAGGAAACGCCAGTATAATAGTATGTTGTACATTTATTTGATATGACCAAGAGAGATGGACAAGAGACTGAAGAGATGGACAGTTGCAGGGCCGGAACCTTCCCCTTCATTACATATAACTTGAGGCTTAGAGATTTTGGTCAGGGGGAGTGGGTAGGAGCAAGGGAGAGACAGAGAAAATGGGGAAATTGGGGGAATAAAGGGGGTGGGAGGGGAGGACAAGGAGGGATGAGAGTTGGGGGTACAGACAGAAGACTCACCAGCAACTGGACCCCAGAGACTGACTTGCAGCTGCTGTAAATCAAAGCGCTTCCATTATCAAAACATAGAGACAGAGGAAGACAGAGAGAAGGGAGTTAGACAGCAAAGCTGGACAAGCCTACAGTGGGCATAAACCCAAGCAGGAGTGCCAGAAGCAGCTCAAGGCTATTGAAATGGCCAACCCAGCAGTTGGCAAAGGGACAGACATTCAGAGAACTATATATAATGTGTGTGCTCTTTTTTTGAAGAAAAGGTGTGTGTGCCCCAGTGAAACCGGCACAAAAAAAGCACTCCTTAGAGGGATATTTCAGATAATAATGGGAAATGTATAAATGGAGACAATTCAGTCCTTAATGGCATCCCATTTGTCTTCCTCTGAGCATATTTTCCCTCAAGCTTTTTTTTTTTAATTCAAGTTCTTTCTTGGTATAGCCCACCCATTTCTGAATGCTGAGTAGAGGCATTAACAACTGCAATATGTTGGAATAGTATAATCAGATTGAATAACACTCCCGGTATGCCCCACAGAGAGCCTCAAGGTCCATAAATAGCAACACCCTAGAGGTCCCGGACCCTAAGGAAGTCAGATTAGCCTCAACCAGAGCCAGGGCCTTCTCAACACTGGCTCCGGCCTGGTGGAATGCTCTGTCTCATGAGACCAGGGCCCTGTGGGATCTGATCTCTTTCCGCGGGCCTGTAAGACAGAGTTGTTCCGCCTGGCCTTTAGCTTGGAGTCAATTTGATTCCCTCCCCCACTTTTTTTTTTCCTTTCTCCTCCTGTGATGAGGCTGCATTTTAATGTTTTAATGTTGCATTTTAATCTTGTTTTTAAGTTTTATTTCAATCAACTTGTTTTTATTATTGGTTGTTAGTGGGGAGATTTCACCCCTCCCATATCCAAGAATCTGCTGATGTTCTCTGCTGATTCTCCAGAGAGGAGGGGGCAGTTTCTGCTCTCTACTTATTCCTCTCCAGCCTCACATCAAAGAGAGAGAGAGAGACTGAGTGTTAGAGAGAGATCGTGTGTGTAGATAAGGTTGCTGCTAAGAGCAGCTGCAGACACTCAGTGCAGTTCAGCATTTTCGCTTAGACCTCATTTAGCTCTGTACATAGTTGTGTATTATAGTTGTAGATAGAATAAAGAAGATATTCTACAGAGCTGCTCTCCGAGTTGTTTATGTTCTGCTATACTCTGCTGTACTCTGCTGTACGACGACTGTCTTCTTGTTGGAGTGAATCCGGTGCTCACAACTCTAAGCTGTGAGTCCACAGCACTTTGACCTGTTCCTGTGCAGAAGGTGGTCTCTGGAAGTGCTACCCAGCTCACCTAGCCCAGTAGGGGCTGAAGTGTATGAGTCCAGTTAGTGGCACTGGCGCAAGGGCGATGCTGACAGTTAGCCGCCCTGAGCCCGGTCTTGGCTGGGGAGGGCGGGGTATAAATAAAATTTATTAGTCTTATTCTTATTCTTAAACTGTGGAAGTGTCTGAAGGCATTATAATATTTGCAAATACATGTTCTTACCCTGATTGAGCATACACACACACAAAATGATACACATATATGCATATACTTATACATACATACAGTTATACACACACACACATGTGAAAAACTACCAACAGATCAATTATCTTCCCTGCCTGCAATAATTTCTCAATCACTTCAGTTGATTATCCCAATCTACAAATGTAAACATCAAGCTTCCCTGTTTAAGTGGCAGCTCATGAATTAGTGTTTGAATCAGAGCAATCGCTTGCATTTCTTTTTATTTAAACAATCTAAATATACCTGAGAATTCTCTCCCCCCCTTTTTCTTTTTTTATTTAGCCATTTCAAAACAGCTTAAGGTCAAATGTATAACTGGAAGTTCTAAGATCTGGTTAAACCACAAAGGATTATGTTGTCTTTGAACACAGCAGATGTAACTCATGGGTCAGAAAGTCACAAGAGTGTTTTTTAAGGCCTTTTCATCTTCAGCAACCAAACACATGATTGGCTGTGGTCATCCAGAGTTCTTAAAATTTGGTCATCCAATGAAGGTGATTGACAGCTGATTTGATTTAGGACAGACAAAAAAAGTACTTCTTCACACAATGCACAGTTGATCTCTGGGTTTCATTAGCACAATATGTGGTGGCGGATACTAGCTTAGATGGTTTTAAAGGGAGAGTTGGACAAATTCATGGATGGTCCAAAATGCTGGATGAGATGGGGCTTTGGTGTGATCCAACAGGTCTCTTCTGGTATCATTATGTTGACCTGCCAAGATATAACAAAAGTGCTGTAGTAGGTGGCAACTATCTTGAATTAGACTCTGGCATGCACTATTCTCATTTATGATACCCACACATTTGCTTTCATGTGGTTCTGAGTATAAGAAGGGTGCATCACCCAGTCACTTGGCCTGAGATTCATCAATATTGGTCTTTAGTTAAGAGTCATTTATTAATAACAAGCATTAATTTGACTCCTTGGTCTAAATATTTCCTTTTTCTGGCTCAAGAAGTAATTGCAGATGGTACAATGATATTTCTAATTTGAAGTGAGCGTGAGGTGCATGCGTGTGATTTGGGTCTATCATATTTCATTTCCCCATTTAATAGTATTAAATATACAAGGAAATTGATGGCAAGTGCAGTCAAATCCCGAGCACCAGCTGCATGCTGGTAGCACAAATTAATTTTATGTCCTCCTTCTAGAAGAAATAATTGCTCCTGACCTTTTTTTTTTTGGCAGCCTTTTGTGAGATCTCACAAGGAATCGAGTGAAATCTCATGTTGGGCTTGAAATTATACCCTGGTACTCAGGGAGTGACAGGAACAGTTGAATTTTAAGCTCCCTTAAATGATGGTGTTAACCTGTCAAAGGAACCGTCAGGCGGTTGCTCTTCATTGTCTGTAAGATTGATCCCAGCAGTCAAGAAAATTCAAAGCCAAGCTGAGTGATAGTATCACCAGAGCCCTTTTCCCTCCAAATTAGAAGCATACATCAGTGGAAGTCATATTACCAGGTATGGAGAACTGTGTTAATACTCTACAATTTCCTGTGACTCTTCAAGAAAACTTGGGTTGCAAGCCACTTCTGCCAGGAGAGTTGTATTAAAATCAAGGAGGTTCACTTGAGAAAGAACTTGAACTTTCCAGCCAAAGTCAGAGACATGTTTGTTTTTCTTTCATGATCCTCTTATGTATCTATTTCCTGATTTACTATTTCCTGACTCGGTTATTCTAATATATTTCTTAGTATCCTTCCCCTTTCTTACACAGCTCCTCTACCATCCAAATAGTGAACACACCTGGAAAACCTACTTTAAAAAATCCTAAACAAAATCTGAGTATCAACACAAACCTATTGCTAGGTACAGCTCTTACTCTGAGGTAGGTGTGCATATTATTGTAATCCTCTGCACACTTATATGGTACTAAGACCCAATAGGGCTTACTTCTGAGTAGACATGTCTAGTATTGCCCTGTAAATTGCTTATTTTCAAATTTTCTGGAGGGAAAAGAATTTTGTTTTCGTCTGAGTTCCTCTCTCTCTCTCTCTCTCTCTCTCTCTCTCTCTCTCTCTCTCGGACCTGCAATCTGAATTTGGGAATTGGAACCAAGTTTTGTGTTCAACATGTTTGGGTTCCACAATGTCTTGACAAGTATGATAATTAAAAATAGATACAAGGCACTTTTGTCCTTCTGGAATTGGTAAGGATCTGTCTTGGACTGTGGGTCAATCCTAGCTTTGAGGTTGAAACTCCTAGGTTTATCTCCGTCTTGAAGCACATAGTGGGGCTATGCGCAAGTAATATTCCTCAGCCTAACCTATTGCATAGGTTGGATGTTGGAACACATACATTTGCAGCATTTAAAACACTTGACAATCATGATAATAGCAGCTCTGCTTCATCCTTGCAAATGTGGGGTACTGATTGCAGAGAAAACTAGAATGTGGTTGCAAATGGGCACATTTCCAGACAGAGAAATAGTACATGGGGGATGTTGTTCTTCAGAATGTGTTGCAGCAGACTGAAAAATGTGGTCATAAAACACCATGGATTAAGAACCATGTAATCAGTTGAAAGAAGAACAAGTAGTAAGCTTGTCCTGACAGCTCTAATACTATCAATCTGCACACTTCAGAAGCAATAAAGAATGAAAGATGCTGCAGTAAAAGGAGGAATCAAATGGAAAGGAAGCCCTGAGGTCTCAAGAGCTGAAGGGGATGCAGTGAAGTTCTTGAACTGAATGATTTTTATCCATCAGCTTGCAAAGTGTTGAAGAGATGACACTTGTTTTGTTTTGTTTTGTTTTGTTTTGTTTTGTTTTGTTTTGTTTTGTTTTGTTTTGTTTTAGGGCAGAGGACCCCACAGGGCAAGGCAGCAACAATAGCTGCTGGCCAGAAACTTGTTCTGATCAATTTTGGAAGTGAACTGAGCCCTTTTTGAGCCACCTCCTTCAGTCCAGCTTTCCTGGGTTCTTTCCCCTTGTGAAAGACACAGGGAACCCAGGTGTGTGGCTCAGAATATTAGAGATATATTTTGGCCAAAGGCCATCTCAAAAGCAAAATTCACCAGAATTTATGGCAGAACAATCACACCTGGATTAGACAGGTGCAGTCTACCACACTGTCTGAATGCTATTTATGTGAGTGAAATATCTCTCTTGTGCATTGATTTCTTTTCATTGGACGATTGACTAGATTCTGGTCACTAGAAGATTTGATTTTTCTTGAGAGTTACAAACAAGATGTGATGGTGAGTTGCTCTTCCCGAATTACAAATTGAATAGAAGCTTGACCCATCTAATGTTGTTGATTGTGGACTTAAATGAATCCATTGAATCTTATATTGATTTGATTTTACAGATCACGGAATCATAGAACCATAATATTGTATGGTTGAAAGGACCCCAAGAGTTATTTAGTCCAACCTGCAATGCAGGATCACAGCTGAAGAATCACTGGAAGATGGCCATCCAATCTGTTTAAAAGCTGTCAATGAGGGAGAGTCCACCACCTTCTGAGGTAGTCAGTTCCACCATAGATTTATAAACCGCTTCATAGCTAAAACTATTGAAGATAGGTATAAACAAGTATTCATTTAGCAAAACCTATATACCACTTGGGAGAGCGCAAAATATGGTCTGAAGCTCAACATCAAAAAAACCAAGATCATGGCCACTGGTCCCATCACCTTCTGGCAAATAGAAGGGGAAGAAATGGAGGCAGTGAGAGATTTTACTTTCTTGGGATCCATGATCACTGCAGATGGTGACAGCAGCCACGAAATTAAAAGACGCCTGCTTCTTGGGAGAAAAGCAATGACAAACCTAGACAGCATCTTAAAAAGTAGAGACATCACCTTGCCGACAAAGGTCCATATAGTAAAAGCTATGGTTTTCCCAGTAGTGATGTATGGAAGTGAAAGCTGGACCATAAAGAAGGCTGATTGCCAAAGAATTGATGGTTTTGAATTATGGTGCTGGAGGAAACTCTTGAGAGTCCCATGGACTGCAAGAAGATCAAACCTCTCCATTCTGAAGGAAATCAGCCCTGGGTGCTCACTGGAAGGACAGATCCTGAAGCTGAGGCTCCAATACTTTGGCCACCTCATGAGAAGAGAAGACTCCCTGGAAAAGACCCTGATGTTGGGAAAGATTGAGGGCACAAGGAGAAGGGGATGACAGAGGACGAGACGATTGGACAGTGTTCTTGAAGCTACCAGCATGAGTAGCGGGAGGCAGTGGAAGACAGGAGTGCCTGGCGTGCTCTGGTCCATGGGGTCACGAAGAGTCAGACACGACTAAACGACTAAACAACAACAATATACCACTTGATGGAAAATGTCATATATGACATCAGGTGATTGGCAGGCAGGTATGGATGGGCCAAAATGGCCTGGTGGCCTTGATAAGACCCATGGCTTCCCCACCCCTGACTTAAGTCCATTGGTTTCAGCAAGTTTACTCTATGTCTTATCTCACTAAGTATCTATTTTGATTGGGTGTATAAAAATCCCTAAACCCAGCCATGATATTTGCTTCCTCATGACATTATCCCACGCAGCTGCTGTATTTAAGAGTACTGCAGTCATCTAGGTAGAGCCAATTGTAAAGATCTTTTATATCCAAGAGTTATTTGGTTACTTCTAGTGATGTGGGGAAAGCTCATTTAATCGCCCCATGCATGCTCTTCTGCAGACACATGGGATAGCACCATGAAGAATGGTTCTGATACTATTAGGCTGGTTTGACTTGGGGCAGCTTCAATTTTATTTCTTTAAAGAAGGGCCTCCTGACAAATGTTCTTTCTCAATTCTCTCCTAGGCAATACTCAGCAAAATATCTTCCTTAGTTATGCAGTCTGTGAATTCTGAATACAGCCATGGGTCCAGTTTTAATATTGTTTAACTATTTTAACATTCTTGCAGGAAATTGCAGTCTTGGCCCATTGCTTCCTTCATCTTCAAGCATGAACTAGCTATAGAATTTCATTCAACATGAAGTGATGCACAAATTTCTCAGAATTTTCTGACAGAGTTTTCTGCCTCTTATTTGAATTAATACTCAACCTCTGGGTAATTTCTGTCCTGTCAGAACATTCAATGAAATCCTACCATCTCATTTTGTCACCCACAAATAGTGTGACGAAATTGGGAGGCCGTTTTCACTGAGACTTAACATTTGTTCTTGTGATGACCTTCATCCGAACAATAAACTTGAGCTAGAATATATTAAAAACATATCGTTCAGATCTGATCTTTTACCCTGGTCAGTACAAATTTTAGTCTAATATATATGCTGCAAAGAATAAATCTATAGGTTTTTATGGAGCCACAAGTCCATGTTAGAGTAGACCTAGTGAAATAAATGACTTGTTCATAGATTTTAAAGGGTGGCTATCACTCTTTGTTGTTTACTGTATTCTAAATCTTCTACTATACAGTATATTGTGGAAAGTGGTCTGTCCATCTGTTTTCTTTGTAAATGGACTCCTCTTAAATTATTGTAACCAAGTTTTGCATGATGGTTCCTGAGATCAAGGAGCAGCCCCCCCCCCCACATTTAGATACAACTGGCCGCCATTTTGAATCATTTTGAACGTTTCAAAACTGCTTAGAATTCCCAAGTGATGTCAGGAACTTTCTGCTAGTGTTATATACTTTGAATTCCTGTGTCTACTCAAGAAAATATAATGAATATATGTTCTGGGCTGTGAGTGTAACGATGGAGAGAGCCCTTTTAAACTGGCATTTAGGTATAACACTTTCAAGTATTTTTATTTCACTCTCAGTAGATATGAATTTCCCTGTGCTTTGTCATAGTGTCAGTTAATGCTGTCTAGGGAGGACATGGTGGTAATTGACTAGATTTCCTTTCAGAGAAAGCATGCTATTTTTTCTGGAAGGTATTATTTCGGCATGAGGGTTATTAGGCCCCCTTCCATCTACTACATGACACAGGGCAGATTGAGGTTTGTCTTTGGCCTGCTTTTTAAAGGGAAGCAACCTGATTCAAACTTCCTGGACTAAGATACTTATCCTTAGGTTTTTGCACTTCTCTGAGTGTTATGTACTGAGTTGAATAGGATCCAAACTGCAGCAGTCTGATTGGTCCTAGAACAATAGGATCCAAATTGCAGCAGTCTGATTGGTCCTAGAACAATAGGATTCAGAATGCAGCAGTCTGATTGGTCCAAGAACAATGCAGCAGTATGATTGGTTGGCAGGAACCACCCAATCATACTCCAGATACAAGTGAATCCACAACCTGATTGGCTTACAGTAGAATTCCAGAATTAACCAATCATGTGCAGCCCATTGTGTAAATAATGTATATAAAGCAGATACTTTGAGGGGACATTCATTCATTCCTCCTCACCACTATGAGCTGAATAAAGAGCATGAAATCACTTTGCGACTCCGAGTATATTTCACTGAGTTTTGTAATTTAGCTCTCCCATTTCAAAAGAATTCCCAAACATCTATAAAACTGCATTTCATCTGAAAATGTGTACAAAAAGGTATATTTTTGTGGAAAACTACATTTAAAATTCACATTTAAAATGTAGTTTTCCACAAAAATATACCTTTTAAATAAACTACATTAAAAAATGTGAATTTTGATGCACTTTATGCTATCTACACATATGAAGAAAATGCACAAATGTCATTATGCTTTTTAAATAAACTACATTTAAAAATGTGAATTTGCATGCACTTTATACTATCTACACATATGAAGAAAATGCACAAATGTCATTATGCTGCCGTTTTAGGGTGCCATATTTCAAAAAGTGACAATCCAGACACAAAAGTTGTTGAGGGGGCTTTTTCAGCAAAATCACTGTTTTGAGCTATTTGTTAGGAAAATCACCAAAAACGACAGTGCCGACATGCGTTGCCATATGTCCGAATTTTTCCTGGACATTTTTAGTGGTTTCCACCCGGATACTGCTTCTGGCTGCAGTATTCCAGCCATGTCCAGAAAGATGCTGCTGCAAACTGCAGTGTGAAAAAAAGCAGCAGAGGCGAGCCATGGAAGATGGCCAGAACTGGCATCTAGCCAGGCTGGTAATCTGCTGCCACTGCACAATGAATCCTGAGATCAAGGAGCAGTGTTTTGTCTGTGTTTGGATACCAGCTGGGTGCCATTTTGAATCAAGGTGAACTGCCCTGATTTTAACCACTGATTTCAAAATTGCACTGATTTGGGGGTTTCTTAGAATTCCTCAGCAACACTGCATAGGAGGCTGTTAGTTGTTATATAAATGACAATTTATTTGGGGTGGGATGTATGGAGTGAGCACAGTGGATCTCTTATCTTGTACAGTGGTACCTCTCGTTACGAACTTAATTCGTTCCGGAGGTCCGTTCTTAACCTGAAACTGTTCTTAACTAGAGGCGTGATTTTGCTAATGGGGCCTCTTGCTGCCACTGCGCCACCGGCACATGATTTCCGTTCTCATCCTGAGGCAAAGTTCTCAACTCGAGGTAACTCTTCCAGGTTAGCGGAGTTTGTAACATGAAGTGTTTGTAACCTGAGGCGTTTGTAACTCAAGGTACCACTGTATTTGACCGGGGAGGAAGCACCAGTAGTGAGGATATGATGGTATCATTGCCTGTCCTGGCTGAGTAGGGAACTGAGGTGGAAGATGGGGTTGGACTCGATGGCCCTTGTGGTCTCTACCAACTCTATGATTCTATGATGATCCCCTTCCATTGCTGAAAAACATCCAGTAATGGATGTTGGGTTGCCATATTCTGGGTTACAAAAACCCAGACACATTTGGGGCACCCCCACCCCACATCTCCCTCCTCCACCCCCTTCCTGCCACCAATCTTCCTCACTCGCCCCCACACTCCCTCCCCCATCCCATCTAACCTACCTTTCTCCAGTTGTCCTCCTCTGTAGCCCTCTGGGAATGTCAGGAGAATCAGCACAGAGCAACACTCTGGGAACCTCAAGGTGGGTGCTGCCTTCTGAAAGTTGTGGAGCTTTTTTAAAAGGAGTCTGCCACAGCGGCAGAGCTAGTCTCTTGGGCACCCAGAGGGCAGGGAAAAATGCCCAGGGGGGCGGAGCGAGCTGCCCAGGGTGGCAATCAGTGGAATGATCAGCACCCATTGGGGGCGAGTGGCATGGCAATCGGCACCCATTGGGGGCGGCATGGCGATCCACCCAGGGGGGCAGCGTGGCAACCCTCCCAGGGGGGCGTTTGGTACGGTGATTGGTGCCCGGGGGGCGGGGCGGCGATCCGCCCAAGGGGGATTTTGTCATCCCCCCTCAAGGATGACTCCTGGGGTGGGACACCCCGCCGCTCCCCTTCCTACTGTTGGGATACTGCCAGGGAGACGGAGGCATCAGGCAGGCCCCCAGTTGTCTCCAGGCGGTCACTGGTCTCCTGTGGAACAGCATCAGTCAATTAGTGACACGAGTTCCAAGACCCGTGCACACCCTTTCAGCAGTCTCCCCAACGAAAGATGCAGGCAGGAGAGCATATTTACAGCTTTATTCAACGTAGTTCAGAACAAAGGAAAAACATGACTGCTTGCCTCCTTGCCCAGGAAAACAGGCAGAAACAAAAGCTATATACAAACGGAAGTTCCCAGCGAGAGCTGGAAGTAAACAGGAATGTGACACACAACAGCCTGTTCCCTTTTAAGGTGGAACAGAACTATATCCTAACACCTATGCCCCTGGTCTGCCGTACCTCTGGGTTTTCTGGACATTTGAGCGATTTCCGGCAATTCCACCCAGACACTATTTCAGTCGATTAATCCCAGATATGTCCAGGAAAACCTAGACATATGGCAGCCCTAAATGGATGTAAAGAGTGGACTAGACTCCATGGACACAATTGAATTACTTTGTGTTGCCTGGGTCATCTCCCAATTCTTCCTGCACTCAGCTGCCCCTTTCTGGAGCAAGTTAGAAATATAACAAAAAGGCAAGAATAAAATGCTAACAAGTTTTTGGCAGAACTCAGTATGTCCTAAGGAGTTATAGTCAGACGTTTGTGACAGCTGTTATGGCAGACCTTAACTATAAATATATTAGTGCCAGGAGGCAGGCTTTCATCATAACAATAAATAAAGAATGCAACTCCAATTACAACTGTATTTTATCTACCCTTTTTTTAAAAAAGAAAGGACAGCATTGTTCAGTTCATCCTGTTTTTTTGTCCTAACGAAGGAAGGCCAGCTGTGGTGTCTCATGCATTTACATTCATATATTAAGAATTTTAGCTTGTCAGAAAGACAGCTCAAATTTTCCTTTTGACGGATTCTTTCCCCCTCCTTCCTCCTTGCGGTACACTGCTGAATGACAACCCATGGGACAACTAGTTAACCTACTTTTTACGCTCTGCTTAAACATTTTCTTGTAACTTATTTGGAAGGAAATATGTTCTTAAAAATGAATGTGCCTGAAATTCATTTCATTTCATCTTATTGTTGCCCTCAGCCAGACGTTCTAACAGGCTAACGCTTAAAAACAGCACAGCTTAAATCAGACTTGTGACCCGCTAAAGCTTGCAATTTTTCTGTGTTCAAATCACAGAAAAGGCATCTGCAATCTTCCATCAGTCCCCACCTCAAACATTTCAGTATTCACATGCGTACTGTAGGCTGCTCACACAGGTCCAGTTTCAACACCAAGAACCCCCAGTTTCCAGGGGAAACCCACAGCTGACAATTGCCCTGAGATCCCTTTTAAAACAATTTTGTTTGCCCACGCTGCGCTCCAGGACTGAATAACTTCTAGCCACAATCTCGGTTTATCTCACTATGCTCCAGAACAGGGGTCTCTAACCTTTGGGGCTCAGTGGCACACTGGAATTTTGAGGTGGATTCCAACCACCACATGGCTGCTGTGTAGGCACTGGATAAAATGGCTGCCACATCAGTAGTAAAAAAAACAACAAAAACCAGGACCACAAAATGAGGCAGGCATCAGATCTCTCATCCACGGGGGTGGGTAGGTGCCTACATCAACCACCCCCTTTCTAGGGGACATGTTTAATGAAGGAGAGGTCAGGCCAGTGCAAAGAAGAGCAGAACAAACTGTCTCTCACAGATTCTAGAGACCTTACTTGGGCACCTTAGGAAGTACTGGCAAGCACTATGCTGCCCACAGATGCCATATTTGTCGCCTCTGTTGCAAACGTTGTTCTCAGGCACTGTGGGGGAAGGAAAATGGCCACTGCCAAGAAAAAAAATCATTTTCAGGTACCAGGCATTGCCATGACAAGTGACAAACACTCTGGGCTCTGACGATCCCTCAGTGTGGAAAGCCAGTGTGGTGTAGTGGTTAAGAGCGGTAGACTCGTAATCTGGTGAACCGGGTTCGCATCTCCACTTCTCCACATGCAGCTGCTGGGTGACCTTGGGCTAGTCACACTTCTCTGAAGTCTCTCAGCCCCACTCACCTCACAGAGTGTTTGTTGTGGGGGAGGAAGGGAAAGGAGAATGTTAGCGGCTTTGAGGCTCCTTAGGGTAGTGAGAAAGCGGGATATCAAATCCATACTACTACTACTACTACTACTACTACTACTACTCTTCTTCTTCTTCTTCTTCTTCTTCTTCTTCTTCTTCTTCTTCTTCTTCTCAGTCTGCAACCATCCCACTGACTTCAATGAGAATATGACCATGGTGTTAGACATAATTTTTTTGGAAGTTCTATGGAAATTAGTTGGATTTATGTTATGTACTAAGTTTGGATCCTAGAACAATCAGCAGGTAGGATCCTAGAATGCAACAACTGATTGGCCTGCAGGAAAAGACCAATCAGGCTCCAGGAGGGAAGCAGAATCAGCCAATCAGACGGGACTCATAGTGTAAATAATGCATATAGAAGCCTGAGGTTTGGGGGGCAATTCAATCACTGTTTTACAAGCTGCAATAAATAGCATGAAATCACTGCAGGACTCCGAGTATGTTTCAATTTACTTTTGAGATTAAGATATGAGGAAATGTTTTGTCCCTGCTAGCCAGCTGTGGCCCTAGAGAATTCTTGGGTCCACTTATTTTATCACCTTGATGGCTTCACCCACGGGAAATTATCCCAAATACTGGGGCATAGTGACAGCCCCCTGTGCTTCAATGATCTACACCAGCTTCCCTTCAGAATACATGTGATTGTGGTTGCTTAGAAACAGTTCCTTGATTTTAAGTCTAATCTGTGTGCATCCCCCATCCTCTAACCAGACAGGGTTCTCATCTCTACCTCTGTGGACCAACTGTCTAAGAATGTGGTTAGTTGTAGAATGTCAATAACACCAATTCCCTCCTCGGCATCCACAGTTGGGGTGCCAACTTGAATAAAATATTGTGGGGGCCCAGATAGGCTCTACCCCACATAATCAATCATATGACACAGTATACACACACCATTTGAATGGGAATCTCCAACAACTTTGTGGGGGCTCACCCCCTCAATATTTTATTGTGGGGACTGAAGACCCCACGCCCCCTAGGAGTTGGCTTCTATGTCCACAGTGGAGAAGAGGCTGTCCTCATTTTGAGAGCCTTTGTGGGCCTCTGCCACATTTTTTGTATGCTTCTGTGGTAAAGCCTGAAGTCACATGCTGAAACTAAGCAGGTCAGTGTCTGGCCAGTGCCTGGATGAGAGACAGCCTAGGAGCCATATGTATTCTGCCTTGGGTCCCCAATGGATGGGATGTAAAATGTAGGTAAACAACAACAACATTTTATTTGTATCCTGCCCTCCCCGGCCGAGGCCAGGCTCAGAGCGGCTAACATCATTAAAACAACACAATATGCATATAAACAGACATCCAGGACCAACTGTTCCCACTGATCATACAAGGACCTGCGAGTGGGTTGGGGGCCTCCTTCGGGCTTGTTTTATACAAAGGAAGGTACAGTGGTGCCCCGCAAGACGAATGCCTCGCAAGACGAAAATCTCGCTAGACGAAAGGGTTTTTCGTTTTTTGAGGTGCTTCGCAAGACGAATTTCCCTATGGCCTTGCTTCGCAAGACGGAAACGTCTTGCAAGTTTGTTTCCTTTTTCGTAAAACTGTTAATACCCAGGGTGCATTGCTTGAAGAGGTGCAGTTGCGACTTGACTTCGAGGAGCAACTCATAGCATGCGGTGTGGTAGCCTTTTTTGAGGTTTTTGAAGACTTTGGTGATTTTTGAAGCTTTTCCAAAACTTCTTTTGCAGCCATTTGGTAAGTTAAACTTTTAAAACTTTTTTGGGGGGGTTTGGATTTTGGGTTGGGGTGTTTGGAATTCAAGGACTTGGTGTTGGGGAGGGGTTTGCAAGAATCTGGAAGCTTGTGTGTGTTTTTTCTGCATTTTTATGATTTTCTGTGACCATTGGGCCACTCTGCTGTTTTTTTTAAAAAAAATCTGGGTTTGAATTTCTGTGTGGTGGGTGACTGGGGGAACAGTTGGGGAGGGGTTTGCAACAGTTGGGGAGGGGTTTGCAATTTCTGTGTGGTGGGTGGCTGGGGGAATAGTTGAGGTTTTTGAAGACTTTGGTGATTTTTGAAGCTTTTCCAAAACTTCTTTTGCAGCCATTCGGTAAGTTAAACTTTTAAAACTTTTTGGGGGGTTTTTGGATTTTGGGTTGGGGTGTTTGGAATTCAAGGACTTGGTTCTGGGTTTGAATTTCTGTGTGGTGGGTGGCTGGGTGCTTTTGAATTTTTTGGATGTGAAGCACTGATTTTTTTGGGGGGGGGGTTGCGCAGGTAGGAGCTGTGCTGCCATGGGACCCAAGAAGACTGCTGCTGCAGAGGCCGGCGACGGGAAGAAAGAGAAGGTTACGCCGGAAATGAAGAAGGAGATCATCTGGAAGCACGACGGTGGAATGTGTGTGACAGACCTCGCCAGGGAGTATGGGAGGAATCCATCGACCATCAGGACCATCCTGAAGATGAGGGAGAAGATCTTTGCAACTGATGCAGCCAAGGGAGTCACCAGGATCGTGAAGAACCGCCCAGCTGTTCTGGAGGAGGTGGAGAAGTTGCTCCTCATCTGGTTAGAAGAGAAGCAGCGTGCAGGGGACACAGTGACTGAGGCCGTCATTTGTGAGAAGGCCAAGGCCTTGCACGCAGACCTCGTCCGGGAACAGCCAGGAACCTCAGGCGAGCCAGAAGTCTTCAAGGCAAGCAGAGGCTGGTTTGACCGGTTCAAGACAAGATCTGGAATCCACAGCGTGGTCAGGCATGGAGAGGCTGCCAGTTCTGATGTTTCCGCGGCTGAAGACTTTGCAGCGGAGTTCCTGGAGGTTGTGAAGATGGAGGGCTACGTTCCACAGCAGGTCTTCAACTGCGACAAGACCGGGCTGTTTTGGAAGAGAATGCCCAAAAGGACTTTCATCACACAGGAGGAGGCCAAGTTGCCTGGCCACAAGCCCATGAAGGACCGTCTGACCCTGCTCTTCTGTGCCAACGCAAGCGGCGACCTGAAGATCAAGCCCCTGCTGGTGTACCACTCGGAGAACCCACGGGCCTTCAAGAAACACAAGGTCGACAAGGAGCAGCTGAGTGTCATGTGGTGATCCAACAGTAAGGCTTGGGTCACACGTGTGCTGTTTGTGGACTGGGTCAATCTTGCTTTTAGCCCTGCTGTCAAACAGTACCTGCTGGACAACGACCTGCCGCTGAAGGCTTTGCTTCTGATGGACAATGCTCCTGCTCATCCTAAAGGCCTTGAGGAGGACTTGTTGGAGGAGTTCAGCTTCATCAGCATCATGTTCCTGCTGCCTAACACCACGCCACTGCTCCAGCCGATGGATCAGCAGGTCATCGCCAATTTCAAAAAACTCTACACCAAGGAGCTTTTCAGGCGATGCTTCGAGCTGACTGATTGCACCACCATCACCCTGCGGGAATTCTGGAAGGACCACTTCGACATCATCACCTGCTTGAAGATGATCAGCACGGCCTGGAACGGGATCAGCCAGAGAAATTTGAATTGCGCTTGGCGCAGCCTGTGGCCGGACTGTGTGGCACCAAGTGACTCTGATGCACCAGAGTCAACAGTGGTGCAGGACATTGTTGCCTTGGGGAGGACCATGGGCCTGGAGGTCACAGAGGAGGACATCAGCGAGCTGGTGGAGGAGCACGACCACGAGCTGACCACCCAGGAGCTGGTCGAACTGTAGGCAGAGGCTGTGCAGGAGCAGGCCTCGCTGGAAGAGGAGGAAGCAACTGAGGAACGGCTGTCCTCCAAAGAACTGAGGGACATTTGCCTGAAGTGGAAGGATGTGCAGGCTTTTGCAGAGCAGCACCACCCTGACAAGCACGTGGCACATGACCTTGCGAACACTTTTGATACGAGGGTCATGTCGCCTTTCAGGGAGGTGAAGCAGCAGACCATGGACAGGTTCTTCAACAAGAAGCAAAGAGTGGAAGAGGAACCTTTTTCGAGTTGTCCCCCAGAGTCTTAGAAAATGTACTGTACACTTTGTTGATTTTTAAATGTTTTTCTGTCATGTTTAGAAACTTAATTTATTGTTCCTTCAATTTTTGAAATGCTCTTTACAGTATGTGTGACTTTAAAGAGCACTTAATAAACTCTTGTTGTACCAAATTTGGCTTTGTTTGGACTTTTTTTGACCATAGGAACGCATTAATTGAATTTCAATGCATTCCTATGGGATTTCGTGCTTCGCAAGACGAAAAATTCGCTAGACGAAAAAACTCGCGGAACGAATTAATTTCGTCTTGCGAGGCACCACTGTAAGTCAAACTGCATCCTGCCCAAAGGCCTGGCAGAACAGCTCCGTCTTGCAGGCCCTGAGGAAAGATGTCAAATCCGGCAGGTCCCTGGGCTCTTGTGGGAGAGCGTTCCACCAGGCTGGGGCCACATCCAAAAAGGCCCTGGCTCTAGTCAAGGTCATTCTAATTTCCCTGGGGCCCGGGATCTTCAAGGTGTTGTTAGCAGACCGTAAGGTCCTCCGTGGGCCATACCAAAAGAGGCGGTCCCTTAGGTACGAGGGTCCTAGGCCGTATAGGGCTTTAAATGTTCTTTGTTCCCTGCCTTTCCAGGAGACATACTTCTCTACTTTCACCCATCAGCAAACTGTGAATTAACATGCCTGGAGTGTTGTCACTAGGGCTAGACTGAAATCTCTTCTTCTCAGTTTATCAAATATATTCTTCCCTGCATCTGAAAACAGTAGGTGATTATCTGCTGCTTTCTTGGGCATTGGGGATTTCTCCAGAAAATTGAGGAGATGGGGATTGCCACTTATCTTACTGGGTCATGGCAGGAAATGCAGCCAGCTTATTTTGCACCTTGCCTGGGGACTGGGCAATGAAGGGAGAAGAAGCATGGCATGGGGTGTCGAATCTTGAATACGAATCATGTTTTCTCTCTTTTGAGAAGCAGCTAAAAGCCTTTCTGGAAAGCAGCCTTCACTCCCTCTGTGTGTCTTTCTTGGCTGTTCCATTCCCCAACTTTCTGCTTATTTTTGTTCCCTTTTCTTCAGGGGGTGGGTGTATTTACAAGCCACATACTTCTTCGTACTCCTGGGTAATGCAAACCTGTCTCGTTTGCTTGTAGGTAGTCCCATTTTGCCTCCAGAACAATCAGCGTTCAATCTGCCCACTTGGCTGCTAGAGGAATGATGCTGTCGGAATATTCTGACAGCACGGTACCCTGAAATTTTCATGACGACAAAAATATATTTTTAAAAATACATCAATCTTTGTCAAAGCAGAGTGCTCAGCGTTGCTTGGGAAATCAATAGAGTGATCCCTGGAGAAAAAATAAAATTCAAATCCTTGTGAAGGAAATAAGAATGACGGAAGGACTTAATTGTAAAGATCAGCAATGGGGAGGGGGATGGGTATTATTGTAATCACTCAACACTTTCTCCTTTTTTAACTTTCTGCAATTAGAATATTAGCTGTTTAAGATTAAGTAGAGTTGATTAAGGAACAGAGGGGGCACGGGGTGAAAATTTAAAATGCAGAAACTTGTGATTTACACAGCATGAAAGACGTGAGTTTTCTTTTGCAAGTAGGTACATCTAATCCATTTTCCTGTAGTAGCATAGGTTTAGTACAATACACCAGGATGAACTGAAGGCAGTGGTTCTGTGGCAGCTGCCACTGACATTATATGTATGGCCATTAAAGCATATAGACCACAAAATTCAAGTTGTTATCATTTTCCTATAGATCACTAGGAGGTTTTGGCTAGGCTGTTTAATGAGCTGCCTGCTTCCATATGATCCTGTTCACCCTTTGAGATTCAGCCCCATGTCTCTTATCCATCTGGTAAAGGGAAAAGTAAAGGACCCCTGGACTGTTAAGTCCAGTCAAAGACTACTATGGGGTGTGGCGTTCATCTCGTTTTCACACCGAGGGAGCCGGTATTTGTCCACAGACAGCTTTCCAGGTCATGTGGCCAGCAGGACTAAACCGCTTCTGGCACAACAGGACACCATAATGGAAATCACAGTGCATAGAAATGCCGTTTACCTTCCCACCGCACCTATTTATCTACTTGCACTGGTGTGCTTTCGAACTGCTAGGTTGGCAGGAGCTGGGACAGAGCAACAGCAGCTCACCCCATTGCGGGGATTTGAACTGCCGATCTTCCGATTGGCAAGCCCAAGAGGCTCCGTGGTTTAAACCACAGCACCACCTGCATCTCTAGTGGGTATGCAGGACTGGCCTTTCTGAGTTGTGGTGTCCAGATATTGGCACTCCCCTGGGAAGCCTGCCTAGTCTCAGCCCCCTTATCAGCTGAGAGAGTGGTGAAGACTGTTCTGTTTGGAGAAGCCTTCAGATTATTAGTTATTGCAAAGGGAGGGGACCTCCAGCCCATTACACCTTGGGCCCTGTGACCTCTCCTAAGCACTCCCCCACCAACAACCTTTAGGTTTTCAAGCGGTGGCAGGTGAGCAGGGAAGGATGAAATCTCCCCTGCTCCTGTACTGGATCACACCCTCAAAAATCCCCATCCCCATGGGATAATTGGTTACCATGTTTCCATGGTAACAAGGAGATATCTCCCTGCTCCCACTGAAAACTAATTGTCCCAAGGCAGGGAGACGAGTAGTGAGTAGAGATCGTAGCTGGAGACAGAAAGAAGGAAGGAAGGAAGGAAGGAAGGAAGGAAGGAAGGAAGGAAGGAAGGAAGGAAGGGTTTTAGTGCCCATGGGAAGACTACTAGCAGTATCTGGGTGCAAAATTCCAGCAACTGGTGTTCAGAAGCATATTGCTTTGAATATGGAAGCAGAACAGAACCATAATACGGGACTGCCTCTCCTGGTATGCCCCACAGAGAAACTTACGGTCTTCAAATAAAAACATCTTGAAGGTCCCAGGCCACAGAGAAGTTAGGCTGGCCTCAACTAGAGCCAGGGCTTTTTCGGCTGTGGCTCCGATCTGGTGGAACACTCTGTCACAAGAGACCAGGACCCTGCGGGACTTGACATCTTTCCGCAGGGCCTGCAAGACAGAGCTGTTCCACCAGGCCTTTGGCCAGGGCACAGCCTGACTCCCTCCCTCGGCAATCTTCGCAGAGCTCTGGCCCAATGGTTGCCAGTGGCCTGAATTAATTAATTTTATAATGAATGATTTTAGAGTGTTGTTTATGCTATACTTTTATATTGTTTTATTGTTGTTAGCCGCCCTGAGCCCGGCTTCGGCAGGGGAGGGCGGGATATAAATAAAATTTATTATTATTATTATTATTATTATTATTATTATTATTATTATTATTATTATTATGGCTAGTAGCCATCAAAAGTCTTATCCTCCATGAATTTGTCTAATTCTCTTTTAAGTCCAAGTTGGCTACCCCAGCCTCCTGTGGGTGAGAATTCAATAGTTTATACACTGTGAAGAATATTTGAGAATCTTCTAAAATTCAGCTTTGTTTGGATGTCCACAATTCTAGCATTATGAGAGACGGGGGCGCATTTCTCTATCCCCTGTCTCCGTGCCATGCATAATTTTTATAAACCTGTCGTTACCCGTCTTTCCTCTAAACTAAAAAGTCCCAAATGTTGTAACTCCCATAGTGGAATTAGTCCACCTCCTTGATCGTTTTGGCCGACTTTTTCTGAACCTTTTCCATACTACAGAAATCCAGTTTTGTATCCCTGGTTTTGATTCACTTTCAGTTGAGTTATGTGGAAGAAACTGATGTGTCATTTGTAACACAGTTTATTAAGTTAAAGGATGCACTATTCCAGGACTTAATTTATCCCATGTTGGGACTGGGGAGAAATTCATTTCAGTCTGCATTTAAACCTACCTAGTTCTGAACAATATGAGAACAAAATAGGGTCATAACTTGACAATTGTACTTCCTGAATTTTGCAGTGTATATACTGGGGTGAAGTGTGCATAAAATACACATATCAGTGAAAATAATATACCAAAAAATGGTTTATATTAGGTGAAATTGATTTGCAAAAATGTGTGTATTATAAGGCTACCAGACGTCCCTGTTTCCTGGGGATAGTCCCAGGATTTACCAATCAGTCTCCTGACAAAATCCTATCATTCTAACTGAAGTTGAAAAGTGTCCCCGGATTCATTGAAAAAAAATCTGGTAACCTTAGTGTATTAGGGAGAATTGCAAACAAACATTAGGGGAAATTCACACTAAATTAATGTTGAGTTTTCATGGCAAATCAGAAACTGATTGTGGGGAACTGAATTTAAGATTAGAAAAATTAGAAACTGAGAGAAACAGAAAGAGTCACTCGTCTGTCAGTGATTCCCAGTCAGTTTTAGCCTCAACCCCTCTTTTTGGAAATCAAGCTTTTTATGCCATGGAACTATATGAAAAAAGATATTATTTGCCAATGCACCTGGTGTCTCTAAACTCCTACTGATGACACACAAAGTGGTCTGAATATTTGTACAAAGTAATCAGTACAGAGCAGAACAGCCATAAAACGTAGCATAATAAAATGTTAATTTTCTCCCTCGTTGCTTTGGGAACTTTGGCAAGAAGCTCTAATCATATGTGCATTTATCTTCTTTGTTAGAGAAGATCTGCTTGCACATTTTTTCCGTAAAGAAATGCATTTTATTTTATTTAGAAAGTGAAATTAATCCCTCTCCCTTTCTACTAACTTCATCCACCTTGGAGTTGTGTGCCTTAAGGGGGTTTGTAACAGAAGCGTCAATTTTTTCTGAGGAAAAATAGCTTGTATGAATTGCTGAACCATGTACCTCGTGAGATAAAAGAACCCTCATCAATATGTTTTCAAAAGTAGAAAATAACATGAAAATAAATATGTTTGAGAGACACTGCTTGCTGAAGTATCTTCATTTCTTATCTTGCTACGTTCCCATGTGATTTTGCCCTTCTTATTACCAGTGGCATTATACTAATCCAATTATCACTCAACTGCAAACACCGGTCTTATGGCCAGAGAGAAATACTCCATGTTTGAGGCTAATTAGACCACAATTCCCAGGCAAAAAAAAAAGAGAAAATCTATTTGTTCTAGGGTTAGGATGATCTGCTTTAGTGCTACTTCATAAATAAGCATCTGTCAGAAATCTAAACTACTCAGCTGTGTTTCCCCCCAATTTTTCTGGTTTTTTCCAGACCTTCTCATCTCGACTCCTACCATGAGAACAGGACTCTCCCAAGTGTTGCTGTACTCCAGCTCCCATCAGCTGCAGCTAATGGTCAAGGATGATGGGAATTGTGGTCCAACAACAGTGGATGACCAGAGATTTCCCTCCCCTCTCTATTAGAATGGTTAGAAAGCCCCTGCCTTTTAAAAATATCCGATCCACCTATCTTCTTTGTTTATTGATCGTATACCTTGTGGCATCTTTTACACAATCTGTGCACTGAGTAAAATCGGTGTATATCCTTCTCTTTTGTTAGGTAGAGTCCTCCATCTTCCTTTAAGTTTGCAAGCCTATTGCATTCCCAAGCATTCAGATAGCAACATTTTGCACAGTATGAAGTGTCACATTTGAGCAGCTAAAGGTATGCAACAGTTCAAAATACCTTGGACACCAAGGTCCACATTCTTGGCTTCAGTGGCGTGGATGATTTTTCAGCATGTTGTTGTTGTTTAGTCGTTTAGTCGTGTCCGACTCTTCATGACCCCATGGACCAGAGCACGCCAGGCACTCCTGTCTTCCACTGCCTCCTGCAGTTTGGTCAAACTCATGCTGGTAGCTTTGCGAACACTATCCAACCATCTCGTCCTCTGTCGTCCCCTTCTCCTTGTGCCCTCCCATCTTTCCCAACATCAGGGTCTTTTCCAGGGAGTCTTCTCTTCTCATGAGGTGGCCAAAGTATTGGAGCCTCAGCTGCACGATCTGTCCTTCCAGAGATCTGTCCTTCCTTTTTCAGCATAAGGATCATTAAATTTTGTGTCACCTCAGAGAATCAGGGAGATGGTGTGGAGTTTCCTGCTTTTGACATTCTGGCATGAATTGTGGCGTCTCCTGTGTTCTTCATGAAGATGGCTTCAGAATGGCTGGTGCCAAACAAGCATGAATAGATTCGTATTTGGTGTTAAGTTCTAAGTGACAAGGTACCTGCTCATTTGCCCTGTTTGCTGGAGAACACAAACTGTTTAGCCCTTCGCCTTTCTACACACAGTAATAGGACATTTGTGGACAATCCGAATGGAGGAAGAGGAGAAATGTCATGAAATTAAAACTCCTGTCATGGTATTGAGGCTGCTTATTTTGTTTCCTCCTCTCCCTTGAGACAGAGAAAGCCTTTCTACTGGCTTATACTTGCAGCGCTGTTGCAAAGGTCTTATGATTCCCATCCCCACTAAACAATTTCTGTACGGTATATAGAAAGGGGGGGGGAAACCACCAACTAGAATGTGTCCTGTCAAAATGCTCCTTCTAGCCAAGTAAACAATTCTTTTGCCAAACTAGCCAGCAGCAAAGAGAATAAGGTTATAAACAAATGCATTTGTAATTCTGGGAATGGACAGGAAATGGAGGGAGGGAAAGGAAGGAAAAGGAAGGAACCTAAATGTAGAAATGTTCAATATTTTAGAAATGCCAAACTCATCATAACTGAGAAAGGTCTCCATACATTTAGTAATTACCAGCATTTTCTGTTAGCCTCTGGCACTTCCAATGAACCAGCTTATACTAATAGCTTTCTTCCCTGGAAAATGATCCGAATTGGTCACTAAGAGATGTTCCTCCACAGTCTCAGGAGTATTTCTCATGTCACCTCCGAGTGGGGGAATATACTGCAGCATGATTCATTCTCACACTAGGAAAGTACTGACAGAGGCCCTGGGATGTATGGAAAGAGACCATGCTGTGAACTGACTGGGCCCTGGAGGGTGGAGCTGGAAAGCTTCATTTATCTATCCATTGGATTTAGTTCCAGCCTTCTTCCCAGTCACAAAACACGGCTGGCTACATTGATAATCTCTTCTAGATATGTCAATCCATCACATTAAATGCTGGAAATATGATTAACAATGAGTGCGTGAATTATTCATATATGTATTATTCATTCTGCTTTCCCTAGAATAGCACATTACCCCTTTGTGGTAAGTCTGTTTGAGAAAGTGTGCTGAATCAACTTCTGGGCATTTCTGGAATAGGGTTCCCCCCCAAAAAAAAAAAAGTTCATTGCCTCAGGAAAATAATAATAGTCTTCCAAATAAGCAAGGGAAGAAACAGGAATAGAATTTCCCACTAAGTGAAAGAAATGTAATTTATATGGTTAATTGGCTGTATATGTGTGTGTGTTTTGGATAGCAGCCTCCCATATCCTCAAGGTTTTTTGTTAGAATGGAAACATACCGGTATGTGTTCTACAAATATAACTTGCAGAATATCCAGATAACTTCCCCCTAAAAAAAAAAAAATCTAAATCACAATTCATACAATCCTCTCAGTACTAGTTTTCCTGACAACATACTGCTTGAGGCTTATCCACACCACATAGTCAAACAGATGAAAAGAATTCCCTCTCCTCAGAGAGCTTTGGCAATTGCCATTCTTTAATTGCATCTAGAATTATCTAACATAATTCTGAGCACTTTCACCCAATTGTTTTCCCTAGGAAACTTTTGAGGAAGCTGTGATGGTTAAATTTATACGCAACTAATATAAATTTGGGCTGTAGATTTGCTGCAGATTACCAGGTAATTTTACCAAGGATTCCATCACCTATCCAGCTACTCTTTTTGTCTTTCAAACTTTCCTGAGGTGGGAGGCTGCAGCTTTCTAGTTCCCTGCACCCAACTGAGAAGGAAGAGCTTTGAAGATGCTGTTTGTCTATCTGTCAGCCAGAGGACCTGAGCTGGTAGCCTTCCTGGTAGCCTTCTGGCTGAGAAGATTGATGAAGGCATGGACCCACTAGTTGTCAGCTGAAGGTGCCTCACCCTTATGCTATATAAATGTTGTGGTTTTGTTGCTGCTGTTCTCACTGTCTGATCCTGTCCACACCGACAGTCTGAAGATTCAATGTGAGCAATCATGGCTAGAGCCATGTTTGCTTTCTGGCACTGAGGTGGGCCCAGGAAGCCAGCGCAACCAAATGTAATCTCGATTCTTACATGCTGAATTCCTGTGAAAACTAATGACAATAAAATAGGCAGACTCCACCCCACTATTTGACCTCTAGTGGTAACTTGGGCATGACTGAATTTTGCTGCTCTCGACTCCTTTTCATTCCCTTGGGCCGCAAACAACATTTATGACAGAGTAAACAGTTTCTTTCCTTTTGATCAAATGCCATTGTAATCAGTTGTAATGCAAGAGGGAATCACGGATGTAAATTGTGCCAGTGGAGTGGATACTGAATAATTGGATCAGCAAAATAGGCTCCAATGACTGGATTAATCCATGGCTGTGACTCACAGTTTATTCTTCAAGTGCTGACAGATTTGCAGGCCAATCCATAATCCTTTTAAGACAGCACATTTGGATTTAAGCTTGTTGCCACCCTGATTCTGCATTCATTATTTTGAACTTAGTCCCATTGATTCCAGAGAAATGTATTTCTACATCATTGATCAAATCCAGCAGCAGAGGCAGAGCTTTGCTCATTTAAGGACTTTAGATTGTGCCAAATTTATTTAGGCGTATCGGTGAGGCTAACAGTCTGCTCCGCAGCCCAATAACCTAAAGTGTTTGCATTTTAGCCAGTTCACACCATAGTCCAAATTTTTGTCCTGGTAAATATGGCTACATAAAATTATGGCTAATGACTCTACATAGATAATAATAGTTGGTACATCTTATTGAGATTCTGGTGATTTGGTTTTGTCTGATAGGGTGCTACTGTGAGATAGAAAATACAGTGTCCTGGGTGAGCTCTCTTAAGTATTTAAGTGAATGAGTTAGACTGCTGATCTCTGGGAATACAGAAAAGCACATGAATCGGACCTTTAATGTTAAGTGGAAACTTTTGGGAAAAACTTTGAAGGGAATATTTTAAAAATCTAGCAGCCCATATTTCCACGCTTTTTGCCTTGATTTGCTGCATGTTTTTGTAATTTCAAATCTCTGCTGGGGCTTTCTCAGCAAAGATTGCTTGCTCCAGACATGGAACTAGGCATCCAATGAATTCTCTTTTTGTCCTTTAACCAAAAGACCACCACAACCTCCGCCACCACAACCCAGGAGCAGTGGGCACCCGCAGCTCTTCCTTTCAACCTTTTGCCACCATTGTTTGTGGTGCTGCAATGCAACAGCACCATGCATGCAGAGCTATGCATATTGCATGCACAAGGCCTGTTTGAGTGTATCGGCTGCCTTGGTTGGCTGCAAGTACTTGAGCTTAACTAATTTATCGCTCGCTTTGAAAATACAACCTGCAATAACCCTCCTGAAACAACTGCCAGTGGGAACATTTGACCAGCCTCTGAAAATATTTGAAATAGTTCAAAGCCACATTAATAATACACGTCACCATTTCTTCTTTGCTGCATAAAGGCAGGCGCTGCTGGTGTATAACTGCTCTGGGCTGTAGAGCAATTATGAGCCATCTGATCAGCAGAATAGACAGAACCTGGCAGAGACGGGAAGCGGTCTCAAACCTGCAAGGAAAGAATCAAACGAGAATAGTATGGGAGCAGAGAAGGATCAAGAGTAAGCTTCTTAAGAATATGAAGAGACCAGGGGCAACTCAAGACTTGAAAGAGCTGAAATATGCTAAGCAAGTAAGAGGAAGGAATGGCAATCTAAAAAGCAAGCGACAATCCTGGACGAAAGCTGGAGTGCTGAAAAATGTTGACAGCATGCCTTATGACCCAGCTGGAAAAGCTGTTCTGCTGAGGATTAGGTGCTAGAGAATTCTGACTGACAGAGGGCATCATTTTTTTTTCATATTTTTCACCGAAGTGTCCAGTTTGACTTCAACCCCGGAGGCACACTCCATTGTCTCTTGAAACAGAAGGATGCCATCAAGTTGGCGTCTGTTTTTAACTTTGTTGTATGGTTTCTAATGTACGTGTCACATATTTTTGCTGTAAGCTGCTTTGATATTAATCTTTTTATGATATAAAAAGGTAAAGGGACCCCTGACCATTAGGTCCAGTTGCGGACGACTCTGCTTCATTGCTCATCTCGCTTTATTGGCCGAGGGAGCCGGCGTACAGCTTCTGGGTCATGTGGCCAGCATGACTAAGCCGCTTCTGGCAAACCAGAGCAGCGCATGGAAATGCCGTTTACCTTCCCACCAGAGTGGTACCTATTTATCTACTTGCACTTTGACGTGCTTTCGAACTGCTAGATTGGCAGGAGCAGAGACCAAGCAACGTGAGCTCACCCTGTCGTGGGGATTCGAACCACCAACCTTCTGATCCTAGGCTCTGTGGTTTAACCCACAGCACCACCTGCATCCCTCTGTTTATGATAAAGCAGTCCATAAATATTTTTATAAATATAAATAAATAAATGACGCATTGTGCTGCAATTACCAGTGAATATTTTTGCAGGTTATCTAAGAACTCAAGAATTAAAATGTCCTGAATTTGTAAGCATGACGCATACAGATCAATCTTGCAGTGGAACAGCTTTATTTCAGCAGAGGTTTCTCTTTAAAGAAAGTCTACTCTACATATAGATTAAATTGGGCTCTGTGGGAAAATTAATAGCATTCTGAATTAATTGCAACTCAAAAGTGCAAGAATAACTCTGGTAAGCAAACAGATGAATTGAGGGAGGGCTTAATTAGAAGCATTTTACTGCTCATAGGGAAATATAAATTTCAGAACGCCAACCCGTGGGCTCACACTCATTGTATCTATTATTCATTTCCTAACGTCTCCTGTATTCTGCTGGGATCAGAATCATGGTGCTTTCAGAGTAGAACCATCAACTGGAAGCCTGTAAACAGAATCTGGCCTGTGGGAGGCTCCTTCAGAGTGCAAAAGACATCAGATGATAGTGTCATGGTCTGGGATAAGGGTGGAGATGTCGTTGAACTCCATCTCTCACCAGCATCAGCAACCCTGAGCAATGGCCAGGGATGATGGAAGTTGTAGTCCAATAATATCTGGAGAAGGCCACAGATTCTCTACCCATGGTCTAGAAGGAATCCTGTCAGTTTTCTGGGGAGAGAGAAGCACATTCACTCATGTGCAGAAGTGATTTGGAAACTCCAGATATCTCAGCGATATTGGCTGTATACACACCATGCATTGAAAAGCATATTTAAAGCTCATAATTTACCCCAAAGAGTTATGAGAATTGTTGTTTACCCCTCACAGAGGTTCCGTTCCCAGGATCCTTTGCTACATTTCCCAGCGTTCTTTGGGGGAAGCCATGTGCTTTAAATGTATGGTGTGTATGAATATCTAATACTATGGGGTGCAACTGAGTAAAACATGAGGGGGGTGGAGTACAATTTATACACATCCTAAATCCTGTGGCTTAAAAGACCGAAGACTGCTGATGAAGCCCAACAATTAGCCTTACCAATGACACCCCCGAGCAATCTTTATTTCATTCTCTTCTGTGTTGTTTCCCTTCCATGAAAAGAATTCATGATGTTCCCAGTTAATTAATTTATTATCATAAATTAATAATAAATAAGTAATAACACCCACTCTAACAGACACAGACTTTTAAATATTTGAAAAGTTCCCTAGTTATTTCCCTCAGCAAAATACCATGACATTAATTTTCATCAGTGACTGAGAGGGATAAAAACATATTTTTTTTCAATGCTGCAAGACCACACAGTAATTATATATTTACAAGATAAAATGAATAACTTCCAGGACTTTAGTAAAATTACTGTGCATGCACGTGGGTTTTGGCAATACCAGACCTTGCTCAAAGAAATAAGAGTATTGCCTCATCTGATTTTCATTATTCTCTGACTGATAACAAACTTTATAAATTCTCCTCCTTTCGCCATAGGAATTGCTTCTGTTATGAAATTGTGATCCAAATGAGCACTGGATTAATGAATGATGGCTCATTGCGTTATATCATGGGCACATAGTGTCAGGATTGGCACTAACTTTTTGGCTGGAGACTGGCATGTGTATTTGCTGTTTCCAAAATGTCTTTTGCTAGTAGACGCCTGTGCCCATCTGTTAAAATGGCACCATTCCCATCCATGAGTCCATATGGCTATTGTCTTACAGTAGTGATAGGCTTATTCAATCAGCTTGTATGACAATGAAGGTACTGGTCCTATTTCTTTAAAAAGTCCTTCTTGCCTAAAAAGATGAATGCCCATATAAAGTTTCTAAAGTTTGCAA
This sequence comes from Podarcis liolepis, assembly GCF_965112155.1. Classification (NCBI taxonomy): domain Eukaryota; kingdom Metazoa; phylum Chordata; class Lepidosauria; order Squamata; family Lacertidae; genus Podarcis; species Podarcis liolepis. The sequence continues at coordinate 11,163,046 of NC_139558.1, forward strand.
GAATAAAAATCTGGATTATTTCAAAGGTTATCTCCTCTAACATGGGCTAGAATTGCTGAAAGCGGATGCAAAGAAGCCATGCAACGTATCAAATGTTTATCAGAACTAGGCTGAGAGTATCCAGCTCCAGGCTGCTTTAAAAATAGATTTTTGAAAAGAATAATTTTAGAAGCATAATCATATTGTTCTTACAGCTAGAGACAGAGTTCCCTTGTAAATATATACACACAGGGAGAAGGGGCACTCACCTATAAGGAGAGTTTAATTCAGCCATCATGAAAAGTTCTTCCAAACGCCTCCAAATAACCTGAAGAATATTCAGGGGCTTTGGCATGCTGAGTTTTGTCTCTGAGCAGAATTCCCCTATGAACCTGGCAATTGTAATTAAGAACTAACCATTTTTGTCTCTGAAAATTGTTTCTGTATAATATGCATTGTATGGTAGGTTAGGCTACAATTCTCTACGCACTTACATGGTGATATATGATATTGTGTTATACTGAGTTATTTGTTACTCTAGTAACTAAAGACCATTTCATCTCATAAATAGCACTCTTTTGCTCAGTAACTACCACACCTTTGTTCTAGAAAGCTCAGAATACTTGTTACAGCCATCGCCACCAAATAAATGGGGACTTAGTTCCAACCAAGCCTCATAATCTAATTCAAAGTGTGGTTACTTAAAAGTAAGTCTCATGAGCACAATGACATGTCCTTCCTAGCATGCTTCTGACTGTAGGCACAGACTTAGTCTTCAAGTAAATGATTGTGATTCGAGGACCCGTCCTCCGGTTGGGAATAATAAAGACACGTGGACACGGCATATAAGGTTAAGGTTAATGGGCTAGAAAAGGCCACAACTTTATTAATTACAGCATGTGAGAAGTTATTGGCTTCTCCAATGCCTTTGGACAAGAGCAATTTGACTCCACCCACTCAGGATGAGGGGTGAGTCTAATGAGGGGTTAACCACCAGTCGGGGGAGCCTGTTGATGCTAATATAATTACAGTGGTGCCCCGCAAGACGAATGCGTTAAGTGGTGCCCTGCAAGACGAAGACTATGCATTAAAGGGAGTGGTGGGTGGGTGACTCACAGGAATTGGCAGGGCAATGGTGGGGGAGAGCTGGCGTGGCCGAATTTGAACGGCTAGACCACGCCCCCTGCTGTGTCTCCCAATTGGGAGACCGGCTGGGAGTTGTGGCGCGCCAGAGGTGATGGCTGGGCAGGGGGCAGAACGCCCCCTGCGTGACTCGGGAGTCGGCTCCCGCTCACAACACCTCCCCTCCGGAAGGAGGAGAGGCCTTCTGCTTAGAATTATTTCATGTGTGCAGAGAAAGCCAAACAGGAAGCACTCTCTTGTCTCTAAGAATCGGGTCAATATGATCAAAGAGCTTTTGCAATGCTCCTAGGTTGTAGAAATGCTCTGCTGAATTGCATGCAAACCAATATGTTTTAATTGTTACAGCACCCCAATTAGTGTGCATGGTTGTTTGGGAAACATTAATTTTAAAATGGACAAGCTGGCTTAGATCAATGATTTAAATTGATTTTCTATTCTTGATGATGTCTATCAATCCTCACTGCTTGAGAAGAAAACCTTTGTGCTGATATTGAGTTATAAGAAAGCCTATGCTAGTGGTGTTAGATCAGTGTGGGCTCATTCACACATACAAGTCACCTCTTTAGTGAGACCTGGCCCTTTGACTTTCTAGGAGTTCTCCAAGCCTTGACCTGGCCAACTGGTTTCCATTTAGAATACAGATAATCTCTTATGTTGTCAGCCTAGAAGCTGTCCACTGAATGTTGCCAGAGTACTGCTAATTTTCCTGGCAATACATGTCTCCCCACTCTTCCACCCACTAGCAGCTGTAGCCAACATGATGGTGAGCAGCTCTATGTCATAGAGGAATTACTCATATGCTGAAAGTCGCCTGTGTAGATTCTTGAATAAAATTTGTATCCCAAAATGCATGTTAAACAAACACTTGCCACATGGTAAAATAGGTTAAGGCAGCCAACCATCTAGAATGTTGTTGGTTCATACAGTAAAACTATATTCACTCAGGTAGTCAGTGCTAGAATAAGAAAATCCTTAATAGTACCAGGAAATCCAGGCTCCACCTGTGACACGCCGTGCTCCAACCTATCTCTCCAGATGAACCATGTCCTAAAAAAAAAAATTTGATGGGACCCAATGTGATGTCATGATGACATCATGCAATATCCTAAGACATCCTGATGTCGCTCTGTGCCCGGCTTTGTGTTCACCCTAAATAATAGGGGGGCTGGCCCCCTCGAAAAAAACATTGAGGGGGCCAAAAGTACTTCGGCCCCTAGGAACTGGCGCCTATGTATCTCTCTGAACATCCTCAGCTCTACAACTGACCTTCCAGGTGACTCTGCTCTTAAATTTCCAGATTCCAACACGTTCCACCCCTGACCTGCAAGATTCTGCCCACCTCAGATCTCCCTCTGATGCTTCACGGGGATTTGTAGCTGTCGAATCGAAGGTGGCCAACTTGGTGGGAGCGGCCTTGAAAAGAATCTGTAATGTTGCTGCCTTTCCTGCTGATATGCATGTGTGTTTCACTGCATGGCAGGCAGGATTTAAGCAAGCGCAGCTTTCATCATTTCTACGCCTCTCCAGTGGTCTATAGGGACTCTGCTCCACTACTGGAGAGTCCTGTACACCACAGTCAAGGAAGGAAAAGGCTGCTAAAGAAGCAGGAGTAGACTTAGAATCCAAGATGGGATCCACTGATAGATCTCTGTTTGATTTGCAGCTGATACACTGGTACCTCGGGTTAAGTACTTAATTCGTTCTGGAGGTCTGTTCTTAACCTGAAACTGTTCTTAACCTGAAGCACCACTTTAGCTAATGGGGCCTCCTGCTGCCGCCATGCCGCTGGAGCACGATTTCTGTTCTCATCCTGAAGCAAAGTTCTTAACCTGAAGCACTATTTCTGGGTTAGCAGAGTCTGTAACCTGAAGTATATGTAACCTGAAGCGTATGTAACCTGAGGTACCACTGTACTCAGTTGTTTAGCAGCAGCAACAATAACTTTACTTCACAATCTAAGGCCAATGAAATGAGAAAAACTTGGGGTAACCAGGAATGGACTTTTATGTGAGCTCAGTTCAGTTCCAGTACTGAAAACAAACCCTTAGGCCCATAATGTGCTCAGAGGCACCCAATTCTTTCATTCTAACTGTATATCTTTTGAGTTACAGGTAGGTAGCCGTGTTGGTCTGCCATAGTCAAAATAAAAAAAATTCCTTCCAGTAGCACCTTAAAGACCAACTAAGTTAGTTCTTGGTATGAGCTTTCGTATCTGAAGAAGTGTGCATGCACACGAAAGCTCATACCAAGAACTAACTTAGTTGGTCTTTAAGGTGCTACTGGAAGGAATTTTTTTATTTTGTATATCTTTTGCACCTTGCTCTGGTAGCTCCCAGTGTTCTACTAAATAAAACATAGTAAATCTGACAAAACTGGAGTTGGCCTGCTCTTAGAACGATTGGGGCCCAACTCGTTCTTGATTTATGATAAATATGCCCAGCTGTGACACTGAAAGGCCTTCGATGTAATGCTGACAACAACAAAGGAAACTGCTTCTCCCAGGTGATCAAAGGCCTGTTAAATGTAGCCAGTGATACACTTACTTGATAGACACAATCACTAGAGGTGCCATTTGAGGTATTAGTAGTGAAGTGAGGAAATGCCCACTCTTGGTTAGATCCAAGGTTATTGTTGTTGCTAAAAATTAAATAAAAGCAGTGTGTTGTAAATATTTTATTTTTTAGAATTCACCATAATTGTAACTGTGCTGTCAACACAGAACAAGCAAAAAGCAGAGGAAGGTGTGTTCCTGGCTGGCTTCCCTCCTACATAGGTCCATTAAGGGATTTAAGTTCTCATGTGGCCTGGAAAACACAGGTGTGAGATCCACTGTTCCATTTGCTTAGATATTGTCCCTTGCGTCCACTCATTAAGCCCCCGCACAGAAGATGGTAACATAGGAAGTTTATTTAAACAAGGTTATACACAACTCACTGGAAGGCTTCTAAGCACACTTCTGCCGTAGAGTTTCTCCTGGGCCAATGGAACAGAGGGAATAGGAACTCTGAAGACTGGGATGTATTTTAGGGCATGGTTAATTTGCAACTAATGCCCTGAACGCACACCAACCACCTCTACATAAGAGCAGCTTTGGTTCATATTCTGCTTGACATCATCTTACAAGGAGAAGGTGGAGCCCGCTGAATATTTTCCTGACATTATAACATTTTAAGTTATAATGCTGTTCTTTAAAGTTTGTTTCCTTTCCTGCCCCTTGCGAGACCTCCGGGGATAAGGCAAGTTAAGTGCCTGAAAGAAATAATAAAACGAGAGCCAGTGATGGAGATCTTTTGTCCAGACTCCTTCCCCCCTTAATAGAGGCCTTTTATTTGCCTCGAGGGGCTGCAATGGTCATAAATTTCCGATCGCCCGCAGAAAGCGCACAGAGTTCTCATTAAGCAATTTCTATGGGAGCACCCTATAAATTATTCTCCTCCAATACAATAGAGAAAGGGATGGAACGCTGCCCAGAGTTAGCACTCTGAACTTTAAAAAGCTGCAGGGTGAAACCATGTGGTTTCTATTGCGAGTTTTGTTGAACTAGTCAGAAATATCTGAGCAGTCAGCCACCTGCGGCTTCCTGAATGCATCCAGATGTGGAAAAGTGCAGGCTTGCTAATTTTGCAGCATCTTCTCCCAAAAGCAACTTTCTTAGTGAAGTGGCTGAAGATCAGACGGCACAAAACAGAGGCTCTTCGCAGAAGAGGGGGTTTCTTGGGCAGCAAATATTTCAAGGGCACTATGGTGGGCAAGAGTTGTGAAAAATGTCTTCCCCTCCCATCACTGTTAAGCTCCCGCTGCAATGCACCATTTCACTAGCAGTTTTCTCCCCTTGCCTATATTCTTTTCCCTAACACTCATGTAAGCCCTCTATAGCCGCAGTGCTTTCTTTCAGACGGAGCTCACCAGAGCTCAGCTCCAGTACCTCTCAGGTGGGCACCATTGCCATTCTGAGAGAACAAGGGAGAAGTCGTGGTGAGCTCTTTTTCTAGAAAAATAGCACTGAGTAGACTTATAAATTTAGGCTTAGCTAAACACATGAGGGGCCACCAGTTCATAGTTCCTCCCTTTATCATTGCCCTCCAGCTCATAAGAACATAAAAAGCGTCTGCTGGATCAGGTCAACTTCCTGTTCAGTCCAAATTCCTGTTCTCACAGTGACCAATCAGATGCCCCAAAGGGGAGTCTGCATGACGGACCTGAACACTACAGTGGTACCTCGGGTTAAGAACTTAATTCATTCACTTCCTGTTAAATTAATAAGTTATCTGTCTACAGTTGTACCTCGAGTTAAGTACTTAATTCGTTCTGGAGGTCCATACTTAACCTGAAACTGTTCTTAACCTGAAGCATCACTTTAGCTAATGGGGCCTTGCACTGCCGCCACGCCGCTGGAGCACAATTTCTGTTCTCATCCTGAAGCAAAGTTCTTAACCCGAGGTACTATTTCTGGGTTAGCGGAGCCTGCAACCTGTAGTGTCTGTAACCTGAAGCGTCTGTAACACGAGGTACCACTGTATAGCATTCTCACCTCCTGAAATTTCCAGCAACTAGTATTCAGAAGCATATTGCCTTCAGCATTAGTCGGCAGTGGATTTGTCTAATCCTCATTTAAAGTTGCCCAAGTTGGTGGCCATCACCGCATTTTCAGTTCTGTCGTGCCACCTCTTATTTTCATTTTCTCAAAACTAAAAAGTCACGAATGTTGTAACCTTTCCTCATGCAGGAGTTGCTCCAGCCCAGTAATCAAATTGGTTGTCCTGCCCAACTCTATAACATCCCATCTGCAGCTAGGAGACTTCCATACTCCCAGAGTCACCCCACATGTTTCAGGCCTCTGATCTTCCAGGTTGCTTCCAGTGAGCCTGCATGAGTTGACTAATCTCCTCACTTCAGACTGTCACATTCTATGAATCTGCAAAGCTGTTTCCAGTCCAGGAACCATGGAGAGTTGTTTGTCAGACAGTTGGCAAGCCTCCCGCCTTATTATGTAGTGGTTTTGTGTGTGTGTGTGTGTGTGTGTGTGTGTGTGTGTGTGTGTGCATTTCCAATAAGGCAGGAAACAAGTGGCCAGACAACTCTTAGGCCAGAGTCTGGCAGATTACCACTATAGACAAGCAGTGCACTGTGCTCGTCTTCAAGTTATGCAGACTTTGTTAACAATGAAATGAGGGGAAGAAGAACACATTGTTGACGTTCTTAATTACATCAATGCTGCTAGACCTCATTGTTGCGTTGTATGGTTACTTATGTATGTTGTATGTATGTTGTATGTTGTACCTATGTATGTTGTATGGGACGCGGGTGGCACTGTGGGTTAAACCACAGAGCCTAGGACAGAAGATCGGCGGTTCGAATCCCCATGACGGGGTGAGCTCCCGTTGCTCGGTCCCTGCTCCTAGCAGTTTGAAAGCAAGTCAAAGTGCAAGTAGATAAATAGATACCACTCTGGCGGGAAGGTAAACGGCGTTTTCGTGCGTTGCTCTGGTTCCCCCAGAAGCGGCTTAGTCCTGCTGGCCACATGACGCTGGCTCCCTCAGCAAATAAAGCGAGATGAGCACCGCAACCCCAGAGTCGGCCACGATTGGACCTAATGGTCAGGGGTACCTTTACCTTTATGGTTACCTAAAGGATCATGGTGGAAGGAAAGAGGCTGCATTTGTTTTCTGTTTGTTTGCAACAGTGAGGAGAAAGGAATAATCAGATGGGAGTATGCCTATGGCAGATGTGTCATCTGACTTATTTGCCAGGAATGTAGCCCACGGATTTTCATCCATCCGTGTATCTTCCAATGGCGCACTGAGTGACAGCATGCTAAACTGCAGCACACAGTGCAACTATCTCCACGGAAGAAGTCTTGAAGCTGCACAGCTGAAGGGTTCCATGCAACCTGGAATCTTGTACAAATAGAGTAGTGTATGTACTTGTGATGCCCTCTCACCCACTGCAGATGTTTGTGCTATAAGCGTGGACACCTGGAGATGTGACCACTCAGCATGTTCCTTCTTCCTACTTCCATGTTGCTCTACACAAAAACTATAATGCCTGAACAGGTGGCGAAAGAGAACTCAGCTACAAAGGTGGATGTGGGGATTGACCTTCTGATAATTTTGCTCATGCAGGATTCGCCCATTTTCCCAGGAGCCATGCACTATAGCCGACAGACCTTGATGTTTAATTCAGCCACCCCTTTATACAACGTTTTCTATTACACATCAATGGAGGGAGAGCATTTGCTTTTTCTATCGTCTCGCTTCTGTCAGCAGACATGTGGAAGTGCTAATAGCTGGAAAAACTCATGATGAAAGAAGCTTTAGTGAGTTATGAGAGTGCTTCGGATGTGTGTGATTCAGGATACAGCATGATGCAACTATTTCCCATGCTATTTTAAATGTTGCAGATGGGAACAAGATATATAGTTTGAATTATTGTTGAGAGCTTGGAAAGAAAAACAGGAATCCTTTAAGAGCAATAAAACCCGTTTATCTGCCCATCCTCTTCATTTTAAAAAACTGAAATCCATTGCCTCTATTCCCACACTGTTGGAGACGAACCAGCAAAGAGGAACTGTGTCTCTGTGTTTGCAGTGAAGGCATTGCGATGGCTGGATATAGAAAGCTAAGTTCTCCTTCTGCTCATACAAAACTTTGGTTTGGGAACTCTAAACTGTCCCCTGGATTCCAACAAGAGTTCATATTTTTACACAACAAAAGAGAGAATACTTAAACATCCGCTCCAAGAACTGCCATCAAAGGAGGACATCATACAGTGGCAGCACCTTGGAGGTCATATTGTTCAACACATGTCTAAAGTCCAGCACTTAGATTTCTCCCTTTGAAGTTGCTGTGAGCTGTTCATCAGGAGATCTGGGTTGAGGTGTCATCAACATGCAAATGACTTCCCTGGCTAAATCTGTCCATTGTGTCTGGATCAGGAGAAGAAGTTGACATGCTGGACCGGGGCTTGGAAGAACTAAAGGCCTGGATGTGGGCAAATAAACTGTTGCACCTTGAGGCCCCCAGGACCCACCTCCCAAAAATAACTTTACACGGACACATATTTTAGTTTAAGTTTTGGCCACAACTTTATTGAATTACAATCACGTGAGCGGTATTGGCTTAGGCATTGACTCCCAACTATAACTGACTCCACCTCTCTGGGTGGTAGTCCAATGGGGTAAACCAAACAAGGGAGCAACGTCAATGCGGACCAACCGAAGCTCACCCCAGGGTTCATGTGGTCCTGGCATGGCCCTAGCCCCTCAAGTGGACTTCGGACAAGATCCAGGACCCCTCAGATTCCTTTAACGGACTACCCAGTTCCTGGAGGGGTAGGCCACACCTCCCCTCCCCACAATCCAACTAAGCTAATGCCTAACCGCCACCTGTGACGATAGCCAAGGGGTAGGCAAAAGCCAAGTGGCTAAAGCCAATTTGCCAAATGGAAAAAATTCCTACCCAGCCCCTGTTCCAAAACAGGTGACCCAAACCAAAGCAAGGCCAAATGAAACTACTTAATTCTAGGGAGGGAGGGCCGGTGTCTGGCAATGCGATGCAAGTGCCCCTCCTTGCACCACACTGCCGTATTTAAGCCCTCTGGGATCACACCAGCCTCCAGGGATTGGCTAAGACAGTCTGGCGTGATCCAGGGGCTATGGCCAGGGCTCTTAGCTACTTCCCCAATAATTAACCCCTTTGGGGTAAGTCCCATGGGCCCGCACACAACCAGGACCCTCTAATAGGAGGATCCCATATGCTTAATCCTAATAAGACAGAGGTGTTAAGTGATCTGAGTGAACTTCCCAGTTTTAAATGCAATAGAAAAGTGTACTTCAGATACTGGGTAGTTCAGCTGGTTAGAGTGTGGTATTGATAATGCCAAGGTTGCAGGTTCGATCCCCATAAGGGACAGTTTCATTGCAGGGGGCTGCACTAGATCATCCTTGGGGTCCTTTCCAACTCTATGATTCTATTATTCCATCAGACATTTTCCTTAACCAAATGTCTTGACATAGAAAGCACAGTGTACTTGTAAAGGAAGATTTAGAACTTTTTCCTTCTTCTTTTTTGAATTCTGCTGCCCCGAATTATCTCAAAACAACAGGAGGGCCAGTATAGAGCATCAAGGCAGCCAGGGAGCACAAGCCAGGAAGCTGAGGGATGCTTAGAGGTGGTGGGACAATGCCCCCACTTGCCCTAACAGTCAGTCCTCTACTGAGGCAATGATACGTCCTTGTTTTTAAAGTCTTCAGAAGCAGCCCTACAATGATCAAATAAAGATCTGGTGCCTTGTTTCCCTGCTCCTTCCCCCTTCGCCAGTCTGTTTATCACTGCCTGCTGACTTCAAATCACACACACACAATGCTTGCTCTCGAGTAGTTCCACTGAACCTTCCATCGCCACCATTGCGGAGGAAAGTCTGTTGTGAACTGCAGCCACCGAGAACAGCCCTGGTTTCAAATGGAACGTTCCTGTTTGCTTGACACTGCTCTCTCTCCCGTAGACTGTTCAGTGTTAGACTTAGTAAAAACAGGAAGCAAAGTTAATCTCCAGACATTGCATTTTTATCTACAGCGCTTCCACATGTTTGTACCGCTTCCAGGAACCAAAGCACTGGCCTCGGGTGATGGATGGAGCTAATGTATGAGAGGCAAACTACGGCAGAAGACAGGGAAAGAGCATGAAGTAGAGTTCCTAAACAGATGCTCTCCCACTCTTTAGTTGTTCCCTCTGTTCCCCGGCTTTAGTAATATAATATAACCTAAATAGATTCATTGTATGCAGCAAAGTGTTGCCATGTGAGCTCTGGACACTTTGTTCACGATTTAGGAGCAGAGCCAACTGTCTGAGTCCCTCAAAGGATAGCAGATGTGCCTTTCCTTTCAGATATCCTGTTAATGGTATTTTGACTGCAAGGGAGAAGGAGCTACAATGTAAAACACAGTTGGTAGTTAGCAGCCTTTTGTGGAAAGACGGCACTTTTGGCCATCTCTTAAAACACTGTTTTGTGAAATGGCTGGGGAGTGAAAATTTATTTCATTGGCTGCATATTACATAATCATTCCTTCTAACTGGAAATGGCTGGGTCTGTCAATTTGGGAGTCTCCCAGTCTCTCATTTTTCCAACCCTAAATTCACTTCCCCGTACCTTACACATCATTTATTTTATTTGTCATCTTTTATTTTGTTTCCTCCCGGAAATTCATCAGCATTTTAAAGTGAATTTCTCCTGACAGACACACCACACTTTTTTGGTAGGCAATTTCCCCTAATGTGCACCTTTTTTGCAGATTATTTCCCCCTTATCCCAATCTTTCTGCACCAGTTTGTTTTTAAAATTCATCATTATACTCTGCATTTCTCATAATTTACACATTTTATATGCAATTTTGCCTATGCATTTTTGCAAGCAATTTCACTTCCACTAATAGGCATTCTTTAGGCATACTTCATTATATCCATTTCCCACAGACTTTTGGGTTGGAAAACTGCACACACAAACACACGGTGAAATCTGGAGAAGTGAGAATTTCAAAGGACAGCAGCATTTTGGCTTGCATATTGTTTCAGTAAGTGTGAATTAGGAATGAGATTAACTTTCTTCCTCATCATGTTAAAAAAACACAAACAAACTGGATAGAAGGCCAACGAGACAGAGGAAAGAGAGAAACCAGGAAGCTTTCACGAGAGCATCACAGGGGGATATTGAAGGCAGAAGCACCCTTGGAGGTTTTCGCATTATCTCCATCTTAGATGTTCTCATCCACCTGGCAGGCTACGTCGTCACTGGTGGGAAATGTATACCTGGAAGTCTGGCAGGAAAGAGAGGGGAGCCTTTCCCCTACTCTAACTACTGCCAGTTGCCTTATCCACCTGTCATTCAGTGTATTCCTCAAATGTTCTCTCTTCCAAAATCAGTCTCGGACTATTGTTCTGATGAAATGAATTATGCTTATCATGTTGTCCTTTTCTTGTGTCTCCCGCTTCCATTACCCATTGATAATCCAGCCACCAGAGCTGGCGCCTATTGTAGTCCCTGACATATGTCTGCCTCCAGGACACAATGCACATTACCTGGCCCTGCTCCTCCCCCCGTTTTTTAAATTCAGCTTTACTGTTCTTTTTTTTTTTACTTGTCCCTTTCAAATTCTTTCAGCATGTCAACCTGCAATTTATTTCTCTTTCAAAGTTCCTTCATTTCCCTGTCTTTCTTTTGATGTATACATTTTCCCTTCTCCCCCCCCCCCCCCGCTGACATGTTACACCATATTTGTTCCTTCTTTTCATTTATCAAGCTATTCTCCAAGGGCACATTTGTTATTTACGCCATCTCTCTCTTACTCTTCTGAAACAATGTCAATTCATTGCTGTGGGCTTCTGTTCATATTCATCTTCTTTTCACATGACACTTCATTGCAGAGCAAGTCCTTCTTTTGTATAAAGAAAGAGGAATATGACAGCATCTTCATCAATCAGACTAAGTTCTACCTAGTCCAGGATTCTGTTTCTGAAAGTGGGCATCGGGATGTTCCTGGGTGGTGATGTGGGCAGTGGCAAGACCCAGTAGCTTATGCCTAGCATCTAACACCTAGAAATAATTTGTCTCTGAATATATATGCAAACCTAAGGGACGTGGGTGGCGCTGTGGGTAAAACCTCAGCGCCTAGGACTTGCCGATCGCATGGTCGGCGGTTCGAATCCCCGCGGCGGGGTGCGCTCCCGTCGTTCGGTCCCAGCGCCTGCCAACCTAGCAGTTCGAAAGCACATCAAAGTGCAAGTAGATAAATAGGGACCGCTTTATAGCAGGAAGGTAAACGGCATTCCGTGTGCGTCTCTGGCTCGCCAGAGCAGCGATGTCACGCTGGCCACATGACCCGGAAGTGTCTGCGGACAGCGCTGGCTCCCGGCCTCTAGAGTGAGATGAGCGCACAACCCTAGAGTCTGTCAAGACTGGCCCGTACGGGCAGGGGTACCTTTACCTTTTTTATATATGCAAACCATCTAAAAGCATCATATAGACACTAACACTGTTGTTTTTCTTAGTCGTATTATAGCAGTGTGTGGGGGTGGGGGTGTGTTAGGGAAGGGGTATTACCTCTAGTAAAGTACCTCTAACAAACCTAGACAGCATCTTAAAAAGCAGAGACATCACCTTGCCGACAAAGGTCCGTATAGTTAAAGCCGTGGTTTTCCCAGTAGTGATGTATGGAAGTGAGAGCTGGACCATAAAGAAGGCTGATCGCCAAAGAATTGATGCTTTTGAATTCTGGTGCTGGAGGAGACTCTTGAGAGTCCCGTGGACTGCAAGAAGATCAAACTTATCCATTCTTAAGGAAATCAGCCCTGAGTGCTCACTGGAAGGACAGATCCTGAAGCTGAGGCTCCAATAGTTTGGCCACCTCATGAGAAGAGAAGACTCCCTGGAAAAGACCCTGATGTTGGGAAAGATGGAGGGCACAAAGAGAAGGACGACAGAGGACGAGATGATTGGATGGTGTTCTCGAAGCTACCAGCATGAGTTTGACCAAACTGCGGGAGGCAGTGGAAGACAGGAGGGCCTGGTGTGCTCTGGTCCAGGGGGTCACGAAGAGTCGGACACGACTAAACGACTAAACAACAACAGTACCTCTAGTCCTTCTGGGGTAGTTTGTCCATCTTTGGTCACCATGCAGCGCTCAGCTCTCACCTGTGACTCCTAAAGGCTGTCACATGCGAAAGCGGTAACACCCCAGAAAGTGGCTTTGACTGGCCAGCTAAATCAGGCGAGGGTAGCCGATGGGCCTCAAAGTATCAGCAAGTTAGGGACTTCCCCTTCATGTGAAGACAGGCTCCGGTGGACTGAGCAGACAAGACCAATAGTGGGTCCAACGGTCAAAAAGTGATTTCTACACGTGCTGTAGAGGGAAGTGAGGGGCAGATGGGGCTCATCAGCCTGGGAAGGCAGTCCATCTAGGGGAAGGAAAACTCTGATCCTAAACTTCCGCTGCCTTGTGAGATACCTTCGTGGGAAGAAAAGGCTAAGGAGTAAACCCTACACTAATCTGGAGTGCAGTTCCTAAGACAGTCGGGTGGTGCCTATTGTGGCGATCACACAGGGTCCCCGGATGTTTCACTGTCTATTGATCCCTGTGCCACCACTTGATTTCTTGCTGCCACCACCCAGGCCCTACCTGGTACAATACTGAGTCCAGTCAGGGTTAAATTGGAACATAAACTTCTGTTTATTTATTGCAGTTTAATAACCATGTGGTTTCATAAACAGTATCGGTCCATTACAATCATGGGGTGCCTATCCAGTCCTGTAACTTCTGCTACCTGCTATCACTCACTAAACCATCTCTCAGATATTTACTTGTCTTCCTAGCTCCTAACATTTCCTGACTCAGCTTATTTCACTACACTAACTCAACCTCCCCACAGACTCTATCCCAATTCACTCCCACTCCAACCAACCACCCAACTCCCAACGAACACCTGCCTTTGCCCCTCCCAGAACTGGTTTTATAGTCCCTCTGACTCCACCCCCTTGGTCCTGATTGGGTAACCTGTTTAACTATTTCATCTCCAGCACTCTCATATGTACGTCACACCTATCAGTGAGGCTAAGAGGTGGTTCTTGTTTTCTGGGCAGCCCAGGACTTTCCTACTCACTGCCCAGGTGTTTGCCCTTGGGAAGCCACATCGGTGCTGCTAATGCAACTTTGTTTCCAGGAGATGGGGTAAACTCCTCTGCCCCATCCTGCCATCCTCTACTGTAACCATCGTTGTCAGAACAACCACCATCCACCAGCTAGATTTCTTGCTGCATCAGATGTTCCCTCACGTTCCATATACCTGCTTCACACTGCAGACATTTCTGGATAATGCAAAGTGCTTTGGTGAAACTCAGGTCAGGATTTAGAATTTGGCTCTGTTTGCTCGAAATGACTCATGAGATAAAGTTTACTTCAGTGGCATCTGTTACCAAGCTTGGAATTCAGCTGTATCCATAAATATGCATTTAACACCTCTAATAAGCACAGGATAACTTGGTATGTGTTATCTTTCTATATTGCCAATGGTAAATAATCTTTATCCTATTTCTGTCTTAGTTCCCTGTTTCTCATCATTTTCTGCGTTCCATTTTTGACACGGTACATAATATTTGCATGAATACCAAACACATCTGCACGCACACACACACATGCATTCCATATTGCATAGTTTGTGGGCAATATAATTAGCAAGGAAACCTATTCAACTTTCCATTTGATTAATGTATTTTCCTTGATTTTGACTCATTTACTCTCATGGCAGTAATTGCCTTGATATTGGAAAATCTCCCCAACTTGCATCCTATTGATGGGTCCATCTCAGTACTGGTGAACCCAGTTCTATTTTTAAAAAAACCAACACCAAACCAAACCTTCATCTTATCAGGAAGTGGCTAAACTGATTTCAAAGGTAGCAACTGAATGAAATCTGTATGGTGTTTACCTATGAATAGCCTTGACAGAGACAGGTTGGCACAGAGTTACTTTTAAGAAGTTGCACATGGGAGAAAATATCTGACCCCCATCATGATCATAGGAAGCAAAGACAAACTCTGTTGGAATAACTAGGAAGAAGAGCATTATGACACACAAATACCACAGGGCATCTTCCTGGTATAGCAACTTTAAGAATCTATGGCTATTCCTGTCTTGCTTTCATCTTTCTCCAAATACCTTCTTCCTTTTATCTCATGGCTTTCAGATTGTAAGCTGTCAGGCAGACACTGTCTTGTTTTTACTGACCTTATGTTAGCCATTTTCTATTTACTGCTTCTCAACTAAATGTTTTGAATAAAATGACAGGGTTCCAAATGCCAAGCTGCACTGCTGTTTTCTTGTGCAAAATCATTGCACAAGAAAAATATAAGCTGCATCCAGAGAACCTGTTCCACACATATTCTTATTTTACATAGCTAATTATGCCCATAGCTTGGGCACTCATGTATGGAGCTGGGTGAGTAATATTTGTACTTCCCACTCATAGCTTTCTGAGTTTCTTCCTTGAGGTAAAATTTGCACTTGTTTCTGATTTGCATTTTTAGTCTAGTTTGTGTTTTGTTAACCGTAACCTAAGTCTGGAAGAAACTTTGATGGCAGAACAGGAATTTGTTGTATACACTGAAAGAAATGCGATGAAGAAAGTCAACAAACAGTGGCTAAGGGCCAGGAAGGAACATATAACACAGTTCTTGCATCCCTTAGTAAGAGTAGGTTGTTTGTCTTTTGAAGGATATAAAAAATCACCCCTGCCTCTCATTAGTCCCCAGGCTTTCTGATATGATCCTAGCTCCTTAAATAAGGAACAGACCAGACAGTAAGGTAAAGGTAAAGGGACCCCTGACCATTAGGTCCAGTCGTGACCGACTCTGGGGTTGCGGCGCTCATCTCGCTGTATTGGCCAAGGGAGCCGGCATTTGTCCGCAGACAGCTTCCGGGTCATGTGGCCAGCATGACTAAGCCACTTCTGGTGAACCAGAGCAGCGCATGGAAATGCCATTTACCTTCCCACCAGAGTGGTACCTATTTATCTACTTGCACTTGACATGCTTTCCAACTGCTAGGTTCGCAGGAGCAGGGACCGAGCAACGGGAACTCACCCCATTGCAGGGATTCGAACCGCCAACCTTCCAATCAGTAAGCCCTAGACTCTGTGGTTTAGACCACAGAGCCACCCGCATCCCAGATCTATTTGGTAGCTCGAAGCTAATGCAGTGATTCACCTTTTGCCCCAGATACTAATTTTAGATCTCTAACCCAATTTTCAGGATATGGATGTGTGTAACAAAGGCTGATCATATAATTCAGCTACTCAATACTTACTTAAAGCCCTGATGGCAGTTATACATGGAATTATTAAATGAACAAAATTATAATTCACAAAAAGTTTGTAGAATTAGATTGAGTCATGGATGAACTTATGTCCAGAGGTTACGCACAGCTTTTCAATTGCAGCACTTCAGGGCAGGGTAGCATTGTATACTTCGCATCTAAACAATTACTGTAACTTTGTCCACGTCACATCCAGTAATCGCAGAAGCCTAGGATGGGACACCTATTCCTAGCATGAAATGTAGCACAAAAATGGAGCAGGGAGAAACCATTGCAGCTCATGGAGAATGAAGCAGGACAATTTTTAATATGGGAGTAGAAAGGGATTTTATTACTACAGGGCATCCATCTGTCTCGGGAGAGTCAAATTGTTGGAACAGCGACTGCCGTGGCTGTAGAGGCTGATACAGGAGAGACATGTTTTGTTGCAGCTGGGGCAGATGAAGGTATCTGGTTTTGCTGCTGCAGATGCACCATTTGTCCTTTCTGCACTCCTCCCAGTGGTCTTTCCTCCTCTGATCACTGCTGTGGATGCACAGCCTGACTGTCTCCAGGCACTGCGGTCATCTGCAAGGGATTCCCACATGGCGAGGTTAATGTTGCCAGCCTTTATGTCATGTTTGCACGCATCTTTTTAATGCAGAGTTGACCTGCCAACGGGCCTGGTGCCTGAAGCCAGGATTTTATATGCGCAAATCTGGGGTGTGGCTTTCTGTTCTTATGCTGCCTATGGTCAGGGTGGCTAACCTATGGACCTCCATATCTTGTTGGACCACAACTCCCATCATCCCTGACCATTGACTCTGTTGCTGGGGCTGCTGGTATTGCATCTGGTAAATCACAGGTAAATCACCACCCCATAGTCAGCAAGTTCTAGAAATTTTCAGCTTATCTCTGCCCTCAGTCACACTCTGAGCACTGTCCCTTTGGTAGTTGTCCCAGTGTATTCACCTTGACAAATGGCATTAATTATGTCAGGAGTCAATTATAGTTTTTGTTCAGTCAAGGACTTCTACCCAGGTATGGCCTTTTATGCAGCCCTCTTGTGGTAGAAAGGCAGGTGGGTGCATTTAAAAGAAATACTTGACGTGGCCCAGCTGTGAATGGTCCCTTCTATTTTCAAGACTTAATTTTTAAGTATTTCAGCCAAAATAATACACTTCAGAATAATAATGCTCTTTCTCTCTTTCAAACCCAAGAGAAAGCTCTGAATACTGAGAAGCAGAAAGCTGGAAAGTTCTTATTTCAACAGAAATTAATGTATGCGGGCAAAACTGAAGCACAGCTTTGCAAGTTATTGTTGTTATTATTGCCCTTTCCTAATATTTTTCTCGAATATACAGGCCCAACACAAATCCTTACAGCTAGGTGTAGCAATAAAACCAGGGGCGTCTTACCCATAGAGGCTAGTGGCGCAGTGCGTCAGGGCGCTAAGTTCTGAAGGGCGCCAGGGAAGAGGCGGACGCTGGATGCGGCACCTCCCGGCATCAACTCGCCGCCCTCGCCCACCTCCACCATGCCGCACCAAAGCAGTGCCGCACCCGGAGCCTCCATCTGCCATGGCCACAACAGCATGAAGCAGCCAGCTGAGCCAGGAGCCGCCACATCCAGCCTCCGCCTCTTCCCCGCCGGAGGAGCTGCCCTCCAGCCTCTGCCCTCCTCCTTCAGCCCCACAAAGCTGAGCGCGTTGCTGGCAGCGCTGTCCTCCCTAAAAAAGGTCAGCAACTCTGGGGAACAGGGAGGGTGGGGCGTGCTGGAGGGATCTTTTCACCACGGCGCCAGATATGCTTAAGACGGCCCTGAATAAAACAAAGAAAATCAGCACAATACAAAAGTGGTGTATGTGTTGGACTACAGTGGTACCTCAGGTTAAGAACTTAATTTGTTCTGGAGCTCTGTTCTTAACCTGAAATTGTTCTTAACCTGAGGTACCACTTTAGCTAATGGGGCCTCCTGCCACTGCTGCACGATTTCTGTTCTCATCCTGAAGCAAAGTTCTTAACCCAAGGTACTATTTCTGGGTTAGCGGAGTCTGTAACCTGAAGTGTCTGTAACCTGAAGCATCTGTAACCCGAGGTACCGCTGTATATGGTCTTAGAGTCCCTTCCAACTCTCCATCACAGAACTCAAAATGAAAAGAAGGAAATTCCTGACTTGGTGGGGAAGAGACACGACAGTAGCTTCCCATCAAGTGGGCAGCTGTTGCTTTCCTGGAGGGAGAGGTGAGGCAGGAACCAGTGGAGCCAATACAGCTTTCCTGCCAGAGCATTTGCACCACGCCGACCTCCCTGCTACTTCACCCCTCTCCTGTCCCTCTAGGTAAGCAACCATAACAGCTGTGCCCCACTTTGGTGAACCATTTCTGGAAGATGGTCTTCCAGTTGATATTTTTATTGAAGAAGTGGCAATCCAGCTTTGGGGGTAGGGGGGGGCATAAGCACAAAGAAAACAGACTTCCATGCACCTTTATCCAGATGGGGAATCCTGTGCAACAATGGATGCTGTCTACCTCATTCCCCAAACCACATCAAGAGCTGTGTGCAAATGGCCTCTTGAACTTCTCCTCTCTACCTATGGCCAAAGAAAGGGGCTCGCCATTAGCAGTGGCAGCAATTTATTAATACCCTGGCCACCATTTTGCACCCTCTACAATGCCCCAGAAGTAGAGTCATTCCTGGGCATTGTTTGTGGGTGGGTGGGTTATTTATTATCTCATAGCATTTATATGCCGTTTGATTGTAGGAAAAAACCTCAAAGCAGAATGATGGCTACCCCACCACCGCCACCAAACTATGGAGAATATTTGGAGTAGATTATGTAAAGTAATCTTATTTTTTTCTAGAAGAGGGGTAAGAAAAAGAAACATCTCAGCAATTTTCTCAGAAAATAAATGTCTTCAGAAAAGATTTGGCTCAGCTCTAAAATAAACACACAGCCTGGGTGGGCATAGCCCTGCCAAATCTGTTTTACTCACACGGGGAAGCTGTTTGAAAGAGGGAGCAGAAAAAGAATCCCCCCCCCCCGCTCCAGTCACACCTCCTCATCAGACTAGGATGAGGTCTGATGTTCAAAATATGTTAAATTAATAAGTTATCTGTCTATTTATCCATTTAAAAACCTACTCTCCTTTCTGAGTCACAAATTCTGATTGTTGTTCCATCAACCCCAACAACACAGAGTTTGATTTTCACCTTTTCTTGATCCATTAACTAGCTTCCTTTATTAAAACAAACAAACAAATTAACACAGTATTTTGTAGGAGGCGTCAAAATACATTTCATAGTGAATTCATTGAGAGTGGGTGAGAGGCTTTTTGTGGTGGTTATTTTTAATTAAAAAAACTGCTGTTGTTGTTTTGTTTTGCTTAAGATATATTTTATCTCCCTGGGCATTAGAGATATGTTCAAATTTGATTAGCTTCCATCACCTTTCTCGGGGAAAATGGCAGGTGACTAAATCTTTTATTTGGGAAATAGCTGCTTTCAATTAAGCAGGCAGTCTTAGGGGATCTTCACACATGGCATTCCAAATTCTAAACACATGCAATTCAGTCCTGCTCATTTTTACTCAGAATTAAGTCCCTGCGATCCAAGCTACTGGAGTCAAGTCTTTTTCCATGTGCATCATTCACACTCTCTCTCTGGGTTCTGCCTCCGTTATGGGCTACATCAGGTGTTGTTGGACTACAACTCCCATCTTCCCTGATCACAGGCCATGCCAGCCAGGGCTGAGATGAGGAAGTCTCCAACCATTTCTGGAAGGTCACCAGACTCTCTACCCTGGTGCTAATGTGTGTGATCAACCTTTAAGACTCCTTTTCATAGACTTCTTCACATGTGACATTGACTACAGTGGGGAATGCGCTGGCAAAGCAAATGTCTGCAGTGAGCAGTACTGAAACTTCTCCTCAGCTTTGACGGAAGCTATTACACATCATCATGACATCAGGTGATTGACAGGTGGGTGTCCCTGCTCACCTGTCAGAGTTGCAAATGCAACACGCTGGCTAATAACTGTTAGTAAATATATAATCAGTATGATGTCATTCAAAATATACGAATAAGCCACTTCAAAACAATATATATATCATACAACACATTACTCGCTCTGAGACCCCACAGCTAATTCTCCCCTGGTCTCCTCACTGGCCCAAATAGGACTAATTTAGCCAGCTAGCCCTGGTGATCATCTAATGTTTATTGGATGGATTTTCCCCTAAATTGATTTTTGATTTTTGAATTTGTTGTTATTCACGCTTTTATACTGTATTTTATGCTTTTTTTGTTGTATCACAATTAAGTGTTTTAAATTTGTTGTTAGCCGCCCTGAGCCCAGTTTTCTGAACCGGGAAGGGCGGGGTATAAAATATTATTATTATTATTATTATTATTATTATTATTATTAATTTATTTATTTATTATCTCACAAAATATACAAGTAACTGCAAGTTGTTATATGTATCAAAGTCAAACAAAGATTCAAACAACCAATGAATAGCAAAGAACGCCAAACTGTCTCTCAAAGGAAGACGTCTCACAAAAGTCTCAAAGGAAGACGTCTCTCCAAAGTTTCAAAAGGACAGTGCAATCCGGAATACTGTAGTAGTAGATAGGTAGCCGTGTTGGTCTGCCATAGTCAAAATAAAAAAAGTTTCTTCCAGTAGCACCTTAAAGACCAACTAAGTTAGTTCTTGGTATGAGCTTTTGTGTGCATGCACACTTCTTCAGATACACTGAAACAGAAGTTGCCAGATCCTTCTATATAGTGAGAAGGTGGGGAGGGGTGTTACTCAGAAGGGTGGTGGGAATGGGAGATAGGCAGATAGCTATCTGCCTATCTCCCATTCCCACCACCCTTCTGAGTAACACCCCTCCCCACCTTCTCACTATATAGAAGGATCTGGCAACTTCTGTTTCAGTGTATCTGAAGAAGTGTGCATGCACACAAAAGCTCATACCAAGAACTAACTTAGTTGGTCTTTAAAGTGCTACTGGAAGAAATTTTTTTATTCGGAATACTGTAGTTCAACTGTTTTGGAATAAAGTCTTCATCAGGGAATAATTATCAATGAAATATACATACTAGTGAAGATCATACTAGTGGATCAGTGCTCACTGGATAATGTAGCTGCTAACTAATAACGTAGTTATTAGCCAGCGTGTTGCATTCGCATTTTTGTGGATTGTCACATTTTGCAACACAGGGGTTTGTGCTTGTTCGCCTGTCAGAGTTGGCCGCTGGGATGCTGGGAGACAAAGATCTGGCCCATCAAGCCAAAAAAGGTTCCCAACCCTGATGAGACATAAGCTGATGGGTCTCTGTTCTGGCCCAGAAAAACTGCAGAGCCAGTGCAAGGTGTCCACATGCGTGTACACGTGTTTGTGCAAAGGAATATCTGCTTGTTGATTTGCACAACTCCACCAGTGTGTACACAGATACAGATTGTACACTCGATGAGTTACATGTAGAGAACTGTACGAGTATAGAGCTCATTGAACGTAAGATGTGAGCCCCTCTCATATGCTCATCGATAAGGGGCTGAGATGTATAAGAAGACAGGACTCCTACACTTTTAATAGTTGTGTAGAAGAGGGGATTAGGTGCTGAAATCCCCTGTTCTACACAATTATTAAAGATGCAGAAGTCTTGCCCTCTTGTGCATATGGCTATTCTATCCAGCAGATTCCTGCTCCTCCTCCTCCAATTGCAATAATGTCACAGAAAGATGAGTCACTACGATGACAGCCTACGTTTAGGGTGACTTCAAATATTAACCCACAGAGATTAAATGCATAACATTTATTATTGTTATGAAACTGCCAGCATCCAAAAATAACCATCATAACATGCAGATCATCCTATTTCTGTTTTTTCATTTAAAAATACATATACTGTACTATAATTGAAATTGATAAGTAACAGTCAGACTTCCATCCATGAAAATAATATATACAATTTAATATTTCATATTCAAGTGATTTATCAATCCACTCCACTTTTCTACAAAAGGTCCTTCTTTAAATCACTTACAGTATTTGTTAATTCAAAAGTTTTGTTAGAAAAGCCATAGTTGAGACTCACTCACAGCAAGATGATCTTAAAGGATACTTAAAGAGGCTCTCAAGGATTTCATTTGTCATGCAACGATAAGTAAACAACTTGCCATTGCTAATTACTCCTGCAAGAGGCGATTCTTCAAAACAATACACTGGAATTCAAGGTAATACTATATTGGGCCATCTCTTTAGCACAGGCTTCCTCAAACTCTGCCCTCCAGATGTTTTGGCCTACAACGCCCATGATCTCTAGCTAGCAGGACCAGTGGTCAGGGATGATGGGAACTGTAGTCTTAAAACATCTGGAGGGCCAAGTTTGAGGAAGCCTTCTTTAGCATGTCCAAACTGTTAAGTTGTGGGTGAACATATCAGACAGCACAGTGATTCTTCAGACAGCTCTGGTTTATTCACAGGTCAGAACAGAACTGAACTGAAGGGTTCAGCCAACCTGCTTATATAGAGCTCAACTACAAAGCAACAGTAACAACTTTCTGTAACTATCCAATCACTGAACGTCACTTTCAATTCCTTATTTGCATATGTGGACCTGAGTGAAAACTATCTACAGAATCCCCCTGCTGGCCCAGGGTGAGAACTTCAGTACATAACACAAACCTCTTGCTAAAATCATTTGACAAGAGGACAGATAAGACATGCCTTAAATTTTCCTGTTGGGCTTTACACCTCTAAGCACTTATTCTCCTAGACTTTCTTATCCAAACTAACACACCCAAGATCTGCAGAGGAGGCCGTTGTATGCAGAAGGACCTCATTGCTCTGCCAATGGATATAGTACCTAATGCCAGTACCTAATTTGTGGGATTTTCTCTCTTTCGAGGTGTGTGTGTGTGTGTGTGTGTGTGTGTAGCACCACTGATACCTGGTTTTTTGTGCAGCCTAAAAAGTACCATTTCACCCAGGCCTTGGTGAGGGAAACAGATGTAGCAATGCAAGTCACCTCTTTATGAACAACTAGCCCAGTGGCATGGCTCTGGCTTCCAGCTTCCTCCTCTCAATATTGCCTTTGTAGAACACAGGAGGGAGGAGGATGGGAACAAAGCCAGAATTATTCAGCTCTGGCTCCACCTGCAGTTGACCGCCTTTGCCTTTGGCTCATCAGTCCCAATGGTCACCAATATGGCTGCCACCAGGTAAGAGTTGAGGGAAGACCAGGTTGTCACTCACTGGAGATAATGGGACAGCCCCACTTCCTTCCTCTTCTCTGTATCCTTCTCAGAAGCATCACCTTGTTGTTTTCGGATTGTGATGAAAGTTTAACAGCAAAGCTATTCCCCCTTTTATAACAAATAAAACTATTTAGCAGAGCTCATTTAGTATGAGGGCAAAAGATAAAAGTCTTATCAGACAAGAAAGTAATTTCACAGTCTTTCATTCTTCAGGGCCTGTTATTTAAATATATCTATATACGAGATGGCCATTAATCTTTAACAAATGATTTACTCTTAATTCTCCAGAAAACCCATTTAGGCCTTGGAGGCAATTAATATGCAAACATTCAAAGACATCTCCCCTGTGTAAAAACTTTTTGTATTAGTGAGTTTGGGGTGCCTTTTTAAAAAGACAGTTCCACACAGCCTGAGCTCTATTTTTTAAGGATCAAGAGCCTGGAGAGAAAAAGTAAAAAAAGTCAAGACATTATTTCCCAGTAAACACTGCGTTATGTGATGCAGAAAAGAGCATCACCACAAACAGAGTGTTGTGTTTAAGTTGGGTCCTGAAACATGTCAACTCTTGCTAGACTGCATTACCCTGTGAATAAACCACATGCTAAGAGAAAGGACAGGTACATGGGTGGCGCTGTGGGTTAAACCACAGAGCCTGGGACTTGCCGATCAGAAGGTCGGCGGTTCGAATCCCTGCGACGGGGTGAGCTCCAGTTGCTCAGTCCCTGCTCCTGCCAACCTAGCAGTTTGAAAGCACATCAAAGTGCAAGTAGATAAATAGGAACCGCTCTGGCGGGAAGGTAAACGGCATTTCCGTGCGCTGCTCTGGTTCACCAGAAGCGGCTTAGTCATGCTGGCCACATGACCCAAAAGCTGTACGCCGGCTTCCTCGGCCAATAAAGCGAGATGAGCGCCACAACCCCAGTGTCGGCCACGACTGGACCTAATGGTCAGGGGTCCCTTTACCTTTACCTAAGAGAAAGGACAGCTATTGAAATGTGCATATATATATATATATATATATATATATATATGCAGGTTTTGGTGTCCTCGGGTGTCTTCCCGTGTAAAAGTTGGGGTGTCTAGGCGACGTTTCGACGAGGTCTCACTCGTCATCTTCAGGCTGGTGCTTTCGGCTTCTTGTTACTGGAACAGAGCGGGATCTCAGTGTTTGAGTTCCTATAAATACTATAGAGGGGTGTGGTGTATTGCCTCAAAAGTTCTGGGCAGAGGGGAAGTTCCCAGGCTAGTGTTCTTTTCTTCTTTTGTTCCTTAATTACTTGAGGGATATCTTGAGTGATTTCTTGAGTGATATTCTGAGTACCACTTAGGTGGGTCATTAGGTGTGGATTAGTTGCTAAAGCCTTCGTGTCTTGACCTCTTGAATTTGTGAAGAGTTTTTTCTGGGAAGATGGCTGTACTGCACTTAGTTGTGCTTTGGCTTGGCTTCGTGTATAGGGGCGAGCTGTGGTTTTGTGCCCTGTGCCAGCCAGATCTGTGTAGGGATTGCAGGGGGGTGCAGCATCCGGAGTTGCCACTATGGTTTGGTTACTGGATGGTGTCTGTAATTTATCTGTGGAGAGGGTCTGGGTTTGGGTCTGGTGTGGTTGATTGGTGGTGGCGTTCTGTGTGCCTCTGGATCTGGTGTCGGTTTTTGTGGGGAGGGCTAATTTCCAGATGTCTGGCAGGCGGGACGTGTCGTCACGCTTGTTCATGTTGTGAGGGTGTTTCTCTATCTCGATGGCTTCCATGATTATTCTCTTGTGGTGATGTTCCATGTTAAAGAGCAATTTGGAATCTGCAAAATTAATTTCGTGTCCTGTTTCTTTCATGTGTTGGAAAAGAGAGGAAGATTTTTCTTCTTTTTTGACGGCATTCTTGTGTTCTGCGATACGTGCATTTATTCGTCTGTTTGTTTGTCCAATGTACGTGGCTGGGCAGACTTTGCAGGGTATTTCATAGACCCCTTGGTTTTCCAACTGGATTTTATCTTTGGGGTTTCTGAGGATATTGGCTATTTTTTGGTTGGTGCAAAAGGCTGTTTTGATATTGTGTTTATGGAGGATTTTGCTAATTTTATCTGTAGTGCCCTTGATATAAGGAAGGAGGGCCATGCCATTGTTTTCTTCCGTGTCTTGGTTTTTGGGGGGTGTTTCTTTTTGGATTAGCTTCTTAACCCTGTTTTGCTGGTATCCATTGGCGATTAACACATTTGAGAGATTCTGTAACTCAGTTGTCAAGTGGTCTTTGTCAGCCAGGCGTTTGGTTCTGGAGATGAGGGTCTTGGCTACGGAGTTTATTTGTGCAGGGTGGTGGTGTGATTGAGCATGTAAGTAGCGGTTGGTGTGTGTTTTTTTCCGGTAGATAGTGTGTCCTAGGGAGCCATCAGGTTTTTTGTAGATTAGGACGTCAAGGAAGGGAAGCTGGTTGTTGGCTTCTATTTCCATAGTGAATTGTATTTTGGGGTGTAGGCTGTTGAGATGACCAAAACCTGCATTCCTGTACCCGTGAAAATCTACGAAAACATATATATATATATATATATATTCAAATTTTGTTGCAAGTTTTCTGCATAAGATACAAGAAAAATCTAAAAAAGAAAAATGAGGAAAGGAAGAGAATAAAGGGGGGGAGGAAAGAAGGAAAGGACATTACAAAGTCCTCTATCAAAATTAAATCTTAACCCTTATTCTGCACACCGAAAAGTGAGCCCTTCATCTTTAATCCATCGCCTTCTTGCGTGCATCTTCCTGGATATAAGATAGAGAACTTCAAATTATAGAACAAAATGTAAGTGTAGCAAGAGGAAAGAAAAAGAAATCACAATCACACAAGTAAATCATAATAATAGTCTCTCCCCCCCCCCATTTAAAAGGCCATAGATTGTTTAATGGCTGAAGGTCTGGTTAAAGAGGAATGTTTTCTCCTGGCGCCCAGTGATGGTGCCAGGCAAGCCTCTCTGGGGAGAGCTTTCCAGAAATGGGGAGCCACCACAGAAAAGGCCTGTTCTTGTGTTGTCACCTTCCCAGCTTCTCAGGGAGAGGACATACAGAGGAGACTTAAATGACAAGTGCAGTTTGCTTCATATGGGGATCCTGAGATCCTGAGTCGTGTAAGAAACTCATGTTGCTATGAGTGAGTTAAAATGTATAAAAGACTTTAAATGCACTGCCTGCCATCCTTACTCAAAGGTAAGTCCCACTGAACTCAATGAACTCAATGAGACTTAAGTGTTTAGGCATGTAGCTTAATGATGCTAAATGAAAATAAACAGAAAATTCCTAACCAGCAGGTTTTAAAAACCCAATTAATTATACGGTTTACTCATTGATCTTCACTTTCCCCAATGCCTATTTTTATTAGAATTATGAATTGCAGCAATTCATCCATTCTTCTCCCCTTTTCCCACCAATCTTTTTTTTTAAAAAACTGTTTTAATGTCAGAAATATCTGTCTTACTGCATTCTCAGGTTCAATGGCCACATAAATATTTTGCCATTCTTCATCTCCCCTGTTCCAGGCAAGTCTGCAGGTAGGAAAAAGGTGCTTTGCTAAGGAGTACAAGTTTATCTGAAAAAAAAACTGAAGAGAAGCCGTGACCAGATGAGGAAAATTCCCCTGTTACTTTTGACATTGCACATTGAGAACAGGAGAATATTCTGTGGGGACAGTGGGGGCTGCCTTTATGGAATGCCAGAGGCATTTTGTATGGCATACAATAGTCCGGCATATCTGCACACACTAAACTTCCCAAAAAATCAACTTCCCCCAAAATAAAAAAGGGACCAAGAGTTCCAGAGCTTGAAAAGTGCCCTAAAGTCATGTACACACAGCACTGAGGGCAGGGAGGTGAGGTGAGTTTTCCTATTGCAATGTGAATAATAAGGAACCCTTCATGCCAATGAAATCACTTCAGTTTCAGTTTCTGACAAAGAGATTTGTCAGATTTCTGCCAAGGGGATCACTTCCCAGAATTAAGTGGTTGGAGAAGATGTATTGGTATAGCGGTAGTCACCACAATGCCCTCAATATTGTGGGCCTGTTCCCATCAGCACCAGCCAGCATGGTCAGTGGTCAAGATACGTTGCTATAGTCCAACAATATCTAAGGACACCAAACTGGCTATGCTTGTAATCGTGACTCTCAATGCAAGAAATCTTGTAATTGTAAAGGCAATACAGTTCTTTGTAAGAGTGTCACAAAATGTCACCCAAAATAAAAACTGAGATTCTTCAGCTGGAACATGTGAGAAACAATGGAAGGATTCTGAAATAGGTTTTATGCAATTAGCAAAATTATTTAGTTAGGAGCCACATGCTTTGTAGGAAATGAAATACCCAAGAGCCAAGCATTTGTTGCATAGTTGCTGCCCTGAGTCCTGCCAGGTTCGTCTCTCATGCACAGGTTCTACCAAGAAGGTATTATTTGGTATAGAGAGACTAGGACCTGGGGGCAAGAAATGTAACAGAGCTCCAAATGGGCAGCTGTAGAGCAAGATGGGTGGGGAGTCAGATAGGAAGCAGAGCTATGGTGCTGGCACTAACCCTTTGCCTGGGAAGTTGAAGAAACTGGTCAGGTAGCTCTTAGTCTTTTCACATGGCTTTCCTACCCTAAAGCCTCTCCTTTCTGCCTGATGCCCAACTTCTGACAGCCAAGGATTGCTCTTGGCCATCCAACCCAACTCACAGCAATCTGTAGCTGTCTGTGTGTGACTTGTCCTATGACCGAGTCCCTTTGACTTTGCCCAGCTTGGCTCAGGCCTCCACCAAATCTGGTGCACAGCCCCAGTATTTATGTCCAACCCTACTTATTTTGTTAAAGTTTGCAATATGAAGTATGAATTGGGCTCCATTTAGTCCTGTGCTGATCTCTTTGTATACAAGCTGTGGTGATAGATTATGCCCTATGTTTATGTATCAGGATGACACTGTTGTGAATACTAGAAAACTTCTTTCCCCCCTTCATAATGCAAACATGCCAAAATATTTCCCAGCGTCCCAGAGAATTGTGTTCTAATCCCCAGAATTTCAATGACAGTACTGCAAGATCCAAAGGGATTATGATCTCATTGGTTTTTCCATTTGTATTTAGAATTCCTACCACGAAATGCGCCCTGAGCTATTTTTCTGCTGAGCATCATAGTTTATATTTCTGCAAACACTGTGCAAATGATGGCATTGCGTAAGCTATTACTCCTCTGCCTAAATGCATTAGCAAGAGACAGCTGCACAGTCATTTATACCATGGGATACAATACCCTAATTAAGTGAGGAGATGAGGAAGGTGGTAGAAATGAAGTGCCACCTATTCATATGGTTGCTGTCAGCTTCGAATCTGATTGTATCGATAGACAGAACAATTCAGTATGTCTCCCCTCTGCATTTACACAGTACTCTTGACACATCGATATTTCCCCCCCCAAGTGCCGCATATTACTTGTCAAAAGGAAGAATACATTTTCTAAGCAGGCAGTTTCCATGCTGACAGCATCTAACAGGCATGTAGACTAATCCCAGGTCACAGACAGGGGAGTTCTACTGACAAGGTGAAGGTGGCAAATAAGAGCTCCAACAGGGTCTGTGGGATATGCCCAGTATGGATGGGTGAACCAGAACAATCTAAGAATTGTAGAGTTGGAAGGGACTCCAGGATCATCTAGTCCAACTCCCTACGGTGCAGGAATCATTCACCCAACATGGGGCTCAAAAAGAGTCTCGTGTTTTACTAGATGACATACAGCTATGTGTGATGGCCTGGGATTCGGACTCGGATGCTGTACCTGAGGGATCCCAGCCTGCACAGGATTCCCCGCCTCCAGAACCAGCTGAGCCGGGGCTGGGGCATGCGCCTGAAGGGTCCTCACCTGTGCTGGATCCTCAGGGGCAGGCATCAGCTGAGTCTGCTCTGGCTCCTGAGGTGATGGAGGACCCATCGCCTGCAGGTGCTCCACTCTCAGCCCCGTCAGAGGAAGCTGAGGTTGCCTCTGGGTCCGGTAACCCTCCAGCCTCTCCTGAGCTGCAGAGGCTCAGGGCAGAGAGGAGGAAGGAACTAAGTTCCCGCAGGAGGAGTGCTCGCCTCCAGGCCAGGAGAGGCGAGTCACCAGAGGTTTGGGGCCACCCTATGCCTTGGGGCAGATAAAAGCCAGCCTGCCCCAGTCCCAAGTTGCAGGAGCAACATTGTTGGTTGCTAGTTCCTACCTGAATCCTGTCCTGCTTTTCTGCCTGAGCTCATGACCCGCCATGGCTCCCTGCTTGCAAGCCTGTTCCTGACTTCACCCGACTCCCTGCCCTGCAGCCAGCTACTACGGACTGCCTCCATGTTGCACCTTTGACCACGGAGCAGACTTGGACCTCGCCTCTCGGGTAACCCATGGGACCAGCACACTATGTTTCTGATTTTACTTACTTAATTACAGGCCTATCATCATCATCATCATCTCCCCATGCATGCATGACTGAAATGAATGCACACATGCCCAGGCATGGTTAGGAGTCTGTTGGAGGGAGGGTCTCCACTGTTACCTATGGGTACTTTCAATCCTAAGGTCCCATTCAATGGTCTTAATTTGGATAGTAGGAGTTAAGAGATAAGTTCTCCTCTCTCTGCTCACTGCCTTCCCAGTAAGAGTGGTCTCCCATGTCTGTAATGAAGTAAGAAGAAAAAAGGTATGTAGTCAAGCACGTGTCTAATTTGGCCCTCAGGAAGAGGAGTTAACTCATAGGTGTGGCGTGGAAGTGTCCTCAACTAGCTGGCCAAGCTGTAAGAACAGAGAGTGCTTGTGTGAGGAAAGCACGATTGGAGTTTAAACATTTGCTGGACAGGACAAGATAGTTTAACAATCTGTTCCAAAAACAGCCAACCAGGAGGGGCTGGTTTGTTTCAACCGGGGATCTTGACCAACCAGATACCTTTGGCAAGGCTGTTCTCTATTGTTTCTCCCAGGACCTGAAACTCAGAGGTATACTGCCTTTGTATATGCCGGTTCCATTCAGCTGTAATGGCTAATAGCTTCTGCCTGATAGATCCACCTTCCATTAGGTTCCCTAATTCCTGATGCAAAAGCTTTAATGGCCCAGCACAAAAAAATCTTAGAGGTGTCAAATGCCTCTGGAAAGTCCGTGGCTCACTATAAAGTCAGCATAATTCTGCTGCAAAGATCATAACATCTATAGGAAACAAATCACAAAGGTAAGTACTTGTAATTTTTGGGGCTTTGGGTAATGTTTGCACTTCCTAATTTGAAAAAAAATATAAAACACCACCACCCAGAGTCTTTAACCATATGATTAGGTTGAATTCAAGCTGTGTTCTACAGCAAAAGTGGCATATTTGAAGAGGCATAATGTTCATTCCAATGTACAGGACCAAATAATCAGAAACAGCTGGGGAATTCGTTAGCAATACTCATTAAGAATACACTGCCTCGTGTTCTAATAGGTGAACCTGTGTGCTGCCAATGAGATTTGGATTAAAATTGGGAGTTGAAAATAATTACAAGCAACATCTGCAGTCATATATCACATGAAGAAAATTGCTTGTCGCAAAGGACACAAAGAGAAAAGGGGGATAACATTTTTTTTAATGCAGTAATAAAAATTCTGAGAGGTACTGCCAAACTTTCAGAAACTGCAGCCTAAGACCTTAATGCTGAGATCTTCATGGAGATTTATAGGGGAGGGGTGGACATGGACAGAAAATCAATAGCAGGGCTTGAGTTTCTGGTTCAAGACTTGTGCTCAAAGTCCTCTTTGCCTACTTGATCCATTGCTACTGAAGCCTAAACGTTTCCAAAATGTTAAAAGAGGAAAAGGTTTGGCAAACCATAGAGCACAGCCCTGATCAGATCTCTCCCCTTGAACTTTGTGGGCAGTGGCGTAGCGTGGGGGGTGCCAGGGGTGCCGGCCGCACCGGGCGCAACATGGGCGGGGGGCGCGCTCGCACTAGCAGCTCTCTGCCCCTACTAAAATCCACGGGTTAGGGAGCCCGTGCTCGCTCGGCTTGGCGAGGAGGTCGCAGAAGGGGGAGAGCAAAGCCTTCTGCCGCGGGCAAAAAAAAGGAGAGGAAGCCGGGCGGGCGGGCAGGCGGGCTGGCTGGCGGGGGTCTGGCTGCGCCTGCTGCTGCCGTTGCCGCTGCTGCCGGGGCTTTGACAGCTTGGCGAAGCGGAGGGAGAGGAGCTTTATGGTAATTGCGGCTCTCTCTCCACTGGCCGCCTGGCTAGTGAGCCGAGCCGAGCAGGGAGTCTGGCGAGTGGGCGGGAAGAGACTTTTCCACCTCGCCTGGTCAAAAAGGAGAGCGGAGTCTCCTCAGGGCGCCCTCAGGCAGGGCAGGGCAAGGCAAGCAGAGCGAGGAGGAGAGAAAGGGGAAGGGGGGGAGCAGCCAGGAAACGCTGCGGTGTGGAGGAGGAATCAATTAAGGAGAGAAAGCAAAAAGCCTTGGAGAAAGGGGAAAAAAGGAAAGAAAAGAGGCAGCTCCAGGAGAGCGCGGGGGAAAGAGAAGCCTCGCTGCTGCTGCTTGGGAGAGTAAATTACTGTAGTTGCCTTGCCCCGGGTTAGGGGGCGCAAATTAATTGCCTTGCCCCGGGTTAGGGGGCGCAAATTACTTGCCTTGCCCCGGGTGCTGATAACCCACGCTACGCCGCTGTTTGTGGGGCTTAAAAACTTTTAGCTTTGACTTCCTTGGGCCCATAGTTTACCTGTTCTACCTCATCATGATACATGGTGCATCTTCACATGGCAAAAAGGTACCAACCAAAAAGGCAGGGCTTGGAAATGTTTGGGCCCTGACTCCATGTAACTCTTTACACATTCTTCTGAGAAGGCATTCCCCAATCCTCTGACACTCACCATGTCTTCCTCAGATGACTGTGATGTTTCACAGGTCCTGGACATGGGCTGTCCCACTGAGTCATCAGCCTGCGACTCCTTGAGCTCCTCTCATCCCTCTTCCTGATCTGACCAGCTCCTTTAGGAGGTCTCCTTGGGGCTCACAGCAGTTTGTACGGACCATTTATAAAATCAAAATCTCAAGTCACATTAGTAACTAGCCCTCATGATTTCGGAGCTACCTTTTAAAAGTGAGGAGGGAAAACTGAAGTGATCTGCAGACTGGAACAAATTGCCCATCTCTTTACCCAGGAAATCTTGGAGACTATTCTCATGATTGATAAAGCATTAAATTAAATACCATTCGCCTCAAACCTCCCTTCCAACTTTAATTTCAGTCTCCTCTTAGGTAGTCTTCAGAACGCTTTCAGCAGTATTCAATCATGTATGCCATCTGAAATGTCATCAGCCCTCCTTAATGGTAAGAAGTATTTAATCTGACTATAGAAAAAGATGAATTTCAAAGTTGTTATAATTATGGTGCAATTATGCTCAAAGAAGCAAAGTTCTAATCAGAATAATATTATATGAAAGCATGGCTCTAACCTAACTTTTGTTTCATTCATTCATTTCTGTGCAGGTCTCAAGATGAGAAATTGTTTGTGAAAACAAAGAAATTACCATGTTTGTAGGACTATGATTACATGACTTGTCTGCACTTGTTAAGAGCCATCAATTTCAGTGGGGGAGAGCTCATCATTTTTAACTCTCTGATTGGAATCAAAGCGGAGATTCAAAGTGGAAAACTGGGCAATTTTCAGAGGAGGGGAAATTGTATAAAAGGGAATGAAATTCAGAGGCTTTCCGCTCAGTGGTATTCGTGGTAGCCACTGGCTGGCAGCAAAGGATGGAAGAGGAATTCATTTCAGTTTGCCTTTGAAGGCAAACACCCCTATTCACATGTTCCAAAACAAGATGTGAAATGAAACATAGTCATCCTTTGAAATTTGCACCTTTCTGAATTTTGCAATGCAATTCTCCAGCCAAGTAGCATACAAAAATGTATATAGTAGTGTAAAGTATGCAGATAAATGCGCACACTAGTGAAACTAACATATAGAAATGCATTATCTTAGGGGAAATTGCATAGAAAAATGTGTGTATTAGGAGAAATTCACTGATGAATTTTCAGGAGGACTTAAAAAAAACAAAACCCCGTCACAAACTGATGTGGAAATGCAGAATACTGAACTCAAGTTTGGAAAAATGAGAAACCAAAATTGACATATTTGCATGTCCTTACTGGCAGTCGCCATTATTTTCCATTATTGGGTCTTGGATATAAGTCTGA
The DNA here is from genome assembly GCF_965112155.1 of Podarcis liolepis. NCBI lineage: Eukaryota > Metazoa > Chordata > Lepidosauria > Squamata > Lacertidae > Podarcis > Podarcis liolepis. Next base: position 11,196,441 of record NC_139558.1, read on the forward strand.
AGACAGATGCAATATTTTAAGAGTAGTGGGGTGCTTTGAGGCTGCTGCTTATTTTTATGCCCTACAGAAAGCTGCAGATTTCACAGTGGCATTCCTAACAGGCAGACACATGCTATATAGTCACTTTAAAAAAATGTAAGAGCTACACAACCTGCCTGATGCACAAGGACTTTGGTTGTATTGTTTAACCTTTTCTGTGATTGCTGCCCTGAGCTCCTTTGGAAGGAAGGAGGGGATATAAATTCAATAAACAAATAAATAACTTTGCTGGATGACTCAAACACAGATTGGTTTCATACTGGAGGCGAGGGAGATACTTGGACTGTTTTTAAAACTCCTGATTTGCACCTCACTTCCTTCACCCCACTCCGCCTAGGGGATTCAAAAATTGTGCAATATGTCTTCTCTTTTACTGAACCCGTAATCCCATCCACAGCCAAAATTACTTTTCCCCGTTGAAATTACACTCTGTTTTCCCACTCCCAGCTTCTGGGTCTCTCCTATAAATCATTAGAAGAACATTCATCTGCTGTGTCCATGCAGGGACCAGAGAATTATATGGTAGCCTCACACTGCTGAAGATATTGCACCCCTGAGGAAAAACAAAGTTGTTAAGTTTAAAAATGAAATGCTCCTCTCAAGCATGTGACAATTCATTGTAAACAATTGGAGACGCTTAAACAGTCAGCTATCTGAGGACCACATTATTCCAAACCATCTCATTCTAAAGCCCCATCAAAAAATGATAAGGTGCACGAGCCATTTATTGTGTGTATAGTATCTTTCTTTTTCCATCTGAACTACTTCATAAATTGCTTTTAGAGGCAGATATAAAGCGCTTAGAGTGAAATAATAAATGGTAGAAACATGGGGAAGAAAATGGGAAGCATATGAGATTGAGACAATACATGTTTTGGCAGCCTCGACGGAAAGAGAGGTATTGGAAGATCGTTGCAAAGTGTTAGATTGGGGTGGACAACCTTTCTTGTGACTGAGGAACACATGCAATGGTGGGTGACCATTCTGGGAATGCTTGCCAGTGGGTGTGGCCAGAGCCAGCAGTGAGCAGAACCTGGGCTTGAGGTGGGTGTGGCTAGACGCACACATACACACAGTCATAGGGAGGGTGTACATAGCAAGGACTATCTCTCTCTGTGTGTCATTCTCTCTATCACAATCACAGTCCCCCAGCCCACCAAACAACTGCTTCTTGGCTAAGGAATATGAATCACTTGGGCAAGCTGGCACATAGGAAGGAGCCTTCCCACATGATGTTCTACACATCACTGCAATGACCAATCAACAAGTGTGTCTGGCAGATCACAGGCTAGGCAGCATATCTGGTGCGCCAGTTGTTTGGCCTCCACACAATCCGGAATCCTGGTAAGGCAGGGTTGCTAAAAACATAGAGAGGCTTCTCAGTATTTTCAGTTGAACATGACTAGAAATCCCCTTAGACCTTTATGCTTCCATAACCCCAATCCCTCTAAGTACTTAAATCTCTCAAGTTCAGGCAAATTCTGAATACAATGGACTTGGAATTAAACATGCAAATGAGGAACAAGGCTGGGAACACGAACCATTACAGTAAATCATTTTCTTGTTCAACAAGGTATCAGACCATTTTTAAAATCCATCTCAACGTCCTTCCTTGTATCAAAACAAATATCTAACACTTTATCTCTCAGGTACATTGAATCTCAAATATTCAGAAGAATACTGTTTAATCAACACCAGACATTTCCACTGCAAGGATTTACATGGGAGGGTTTATCTCCAGCTTTGAGGACATCATATGAATATTGAATGGGTGCATACAAATAATGTGATCTCTGAGATTTTTTTAAAAAGGTCATTGCTGAGGCCCCAATCTACAAAATGTAGCAGCTGAGAGGGTGATCTTAAACCTGTGGCCTTATAGATGTTGTTGGACAGCAACTCTAATCTCTGACTAGGTAAAGGTAAAGGTAAAGGTAAAGGTAAAGGTAAAGGTAAAGGTAAAGGTAAAGGTAAAGGTAAAGGTAAAGGTAAAGGTAAAGGTAAAGGTAAAGGACAAGGACCCCTGGATGGTTAAGTCCACTCAAAGGCGACTATGGGGTTGTGGCACTCATCTCACTTTCAGGCCTAGGGAGCCGGCATTTGTCCACAGACAGCTTTCCGGGTCATGTGGCCAGCAGGACTAAACTGCTTCTGGCACAACGGAACACCATGATGGAAACCAGAGCACACGGAAATGCTGTTTCCCTTCCCGCCATAGTGGTACCTGTTTATCTACTTGCATTGGTGTGTTTTTGAACTGCTAGGTTGGCAGAAGCTGGGACAGAGCAATGGGAGCTCACTCCATCACGGGGATTCGAACTGCCGACCTTCTGATCGGCAAGCCCAAGAGGCTCAGTGGTTTAGACCACAGCTAAGGCAGTTGGAAGTCTTGAGGGCTTATTCCCCATTACTTTAAATGATTGTTGTTATAAACAATTAAATGGTCCAACATGTCAGGTATGTTTGCCAAAGCCAGAGCTTTCGTTGCTTCCCTTCCACCAGCAAAGGGCAGCTGTTTGGACTGCACAGCAAATGTTGCTCAAGTTATTACGAGGTACCAAAGAAGATAACTCTTAAACCACACTGCCTTTCTGCAATTTAATCTTGAGCATATCCAATACAAGAGGATCCTAGCTGAGTTGCTGAACTCTTTTGAAACCCCTCTTCTCTTGAAATCTGAAATAACACCCTTGAGAAGTGATAAATATATAAACAAAAATTAATCTGCAGCTACCTGGGAGCAGCAGTCTTGTCTACTTCTATCACAAATCCTTTCACCGGCCTCCCCTAAAACAGTCCGTTATCATTTGAGTCATCTAGATGAGTCATCATTCTGTAGCAAGGTCATTTTATATGACATGAGGTGGCTAGAAGTCATATTGACATTCAATTCCCATTAGCTTTAACAGACGTTTTCTTTTCGCATCGCTTTAAATGTTATGTTTTTCACGTGCCTTTATTTTCTGCAGGTGCTTGGTGTGTGTATGCACTGAAGGAGGGGTGGGGCGAAGGCACTATCCGCATTCCTTGAGGTAAATGAAAGTTCTTATAAACAAGTACCATTTCCATGTAAAAAAGTGTAACACCAAAGCATTCTCTGTTCGCTGCACTTCTACTCCAGTTTTTTTTTTTATAAAAAACAACAACAACCAGCCTTTGAGTCTCATATTTAGATGAGTGTCTTCAAGTATTGCAATAAATACTCAAAAGATGTGGCCTGCACATAACACTAAGCCAAACCATGGCTTAGCACAAACCAGCGAATATCATGGCTGCTGCATCCCCTCAGTCCCATTGCTGCTCTACTAGATGGGACTAAGTCATACTTTGGCTTCGTGTTACATTTGATCCCAAGCTCTTGGTTTGTCTTGTCCAGACAAATCACGAGCTATAAGCATGGTTTGTCTGGTTTATTTATTTATTTGCACTAAACCATAGTTTGACACAGAGTTATGTGTGCACTGGGCCACAGATTCAACCACCGTAATTTTCGCTCCAAAACACGCACTTTTTTGCTCCTAGAAAGTAAGGAAAAATGCCTGTGCGTGTTACGGAGCAAATGCACTCATGGCTGCCGTCAGTCAAGCAAAGCGGGAGCTGCTTGCAGGGTTTCTGTCCCGCTCTAGCTTTGCTTGCTTTACAGCCAGGAGGAGGAGCTGGGGAGGAGGGAGGGAAGGAGAGCCATGGCAGCAAAGCGGGCAGCAGCCGCTTACACGGGAGAAGGGACAGACGGGAGCCATAGCGAGCCGGAAAAAGCGCCAAGTAGCCAGCAACAGCTGCTGCAGCCTTAGCTAGCAAAGGTCCGTGCGCTCTCTAAACGGAGCAATGAGGCTGCAGAGGGACGGCAGGGCACAGGAGGGCTCTGAGCCACGAGCGCAGTGAAAACCAGTAAAAAAGTTTTTTAAAAGGCTGCTGGGGACAGACTTGGGTTGCAGGGGATTCGCCATTAGCTGCGTAAAGCAGCAAAGAGGGAGAGAAGGAGCAAAGCGGGAGAGGAAAGGAGCTGTTTACACTGCTGTAAGTGCCTGCTGTCCGGTTGGCTCCTTTAAAGCAACAATGCTATTTCCCTCCCCCCTCGCCGCTCAGCTCGCCGAAAAGCTCCTTTTCCACACACCCCACGCGTGTTCCTTCTCCCCTTAAACCCCTCTTCTGCATTATTAGCAGCATCCTTCTCCACACACCCCACGCGTGTTCCTTGTCCCTTGAATGCTTTTCCTTCCCTCCCCACTTAAAACGTGGTTACAAAGCACGGATCCACATGGATCCTCAGGATTTTTGCACTGGGTCACCCCAAGTTCACCATCAGATCACATAGCATGTCCATGGCTACAGCTTGCACCAAAAAACACACTCGCACCCACTGCTTCATGGGGCTGCAATGGCGCAAAAACGTGGTTACAAAGCATGGAGCCACATGGATCCTCAGGATTTTTGCATTGGGCTACCCCAAACTCACCGTCAGATCACGTCTGTGGCCACAGCATGAACCACAAAAATCATACATCCACTGTTTCGTTTAGAATTTTTTTTTCTTGTTTTCCTCCTCTAAAAACTACGTGCATGTTATGGTCAGGTGCGTGTTATAGAGCGAAAAATACGGTAAATAACATGAGTGTATTGCAATTGTGACATGAAACTCACACCCCCTGAGATGCTTGAGGGAAGACCAGTTAGGAATTGGACTCTGTGGCTGCCCATAGCAAGGTGTCCTCCAAATGTTACATGGAACCTCTGGGAATCCTTCACTCAGGAGCTCATCCTGTGCCCATCTCACTTTAGAGTTGGGAGGCAAGTAAACTTATTTTTATTTTGCCAGGTGTATTTGTAGTTACGTGGAGAAGCATAGAGTGACTGTGTGCCTGGACACTAGGGATGGTGGTGAACATTATCTCTGAACATTGTACTGAATATATTCGTTGTACTGGGGCTTAATAAAGTGAGTGTTTTTTTCTTAGAATTCATGAGCATTTTCATGTCTCTCAGATGCCTGTCAATGAACTGAAGAGACCCCACTCCTTCTGGAAGGATGGGGTGACTTCTGCTTGAAATTTATACACACACACACACTTATGGCTAATGTATTTTTGAATGTCCGTCCTCCCTGCCTGCTATCTGTCTCTCTGTCTCATCAAAGCAACAACCACTAGAGTGAAATGTTGCCATAACAAATAAATAATAGAAAGCCGCAAGCCCTGCATTTCATATTTGCTTGATCCAATTCCTGGCAAAGTTCTTTCTCCTCTTCTCTGCTTCCCCTGCCTTGAAGCAAATCCAAACTCTGAAATTGGATCTTGTCATCGGAACTGTTTTTCATTCCCACAGGATTGTGGGCTTTTCTGCCGCCTCCAAGCAGAGGGCCTTCTCGGTGGTGGCGCCCGCCCTGTGGAACACCCTCCCATCAGATGTCAAGGAAATAAACAACTATCTGACTTTTAGAAAACATCTGAAGGCAGCTCTGTTTAGGGAAGTTTTTAATGTTTGTTGTTTTATCCTGGTTTTAATATTCTGCCGGGAGCTGCACAAATGGGCAGGGTATAAATAATTTATTATTATTATTATTAACATTATTATTACTTCTTTTTGTGGGAGGCAGATAATAGAAAACCTTTTCCCCTTTAAATCCTTTTTTTAAAAAAATCACCAACAGAGCTATATTCTTTGGCAGTGTAATAAACAACTACACTTATTTTCACCCCGACATTTGTTTCTTAGAATTCCCCCACAATGCTAGGTACAAGACTGATCGTACAGTGGTGCCCCGCAAGACGAATGCCTCGCAAGACGGAAAACTCGCTAGACGAAAGAGTTTTCCGTTTTGGAGGTGCTTCGCAAAACGAATTTCCTATGGGCTTGCTTTGCAAGACGACAATGTCTTGCGAGTTCCTGCTGGGGGTTTTTCCTTCCCCCCCTTTTTCTAAGCCGCTTATCAGCTGATCCGATCAGCAGATAAGCCGCTAAAAGCCGCTAATAGCACTAATAGCGCTAATCCGCTAATCCGTCAATGGGCTTGCTTCGCAAGACGAAAAAACCGCTAGACGAAGAGAATCACAGAACGGATTCTTTTCATCTTGCGAGGCACCACTGTATTTACTAAGGCTGCAGTCCTAACCCCACTTACCTGGGATGTGAGCCCCATTGGATTCAATAAGACTTACTTCAGAGCAGACATGGATTATGCTTGCACTGTACGTTGCCTAGGTCAAGAAATCGCAGCCTCTTCCCTACTACACAAGGTCCATGTTAAAATAACTCACTGCTATGTGCCAACCAGTTGTTGTTCTTAAATCATCCCCTTTCCTTCCTGAGTTGTCAGTCCTATGACCATGATACTGTTGTTTTGCCTGCCCCCCTTTTATTGTTTTGAGTCTTTCCAGCAGAGGAAGGACGGAGGCTTGTTTAATGGCTATGGCTTTCTTTCTCTTATTGCAGGAGTTGTTTGTTAGTTCAAGTAATTGGATTGCTTAGAAACAAGATTGCTTTCGTGTTGTCTTTTTTCTCCCCTTGGAGGTGGTGGTGGGAAGAAAAGAGAGTCTGTTTACTCACTTGCCTCTCCCCCTACCTGTGATATTTGCTTTTTTTGAAAGCTAGCTGAGTGCTTAAATCAAAACAGGGTGGGTTTTGTTTGGAAAGCCTGAGAACCTATCAAGAAGTTTAAAATCCAAATGTTTGTAATTGAATTTGGCACCCTCTTCTTCACCCCATCCAGCTAATTCTCCAACCTCCCCCACCCCCACATTTTGCCCTGCTGAGCACCTTGGATAGATGGCCACACATATTACAGAGTTTTTCTGTAATATGATAAAAAGAAAACTATGAAGTTATTGCAAAACTGCAGCAAACTGAGAGCAGGCAGCCACGAAATCACAAGCACAAACAGCGACAGATCAGGATAGGAGGAAGATCAAACAAACAGGGAGCAGCCAGATATTCTGTACCGAATCACATCCCTTTTTAAGGAGGATCCAAACACAGAAAGATCATCATAGGGGATCTCTCCTTCCCTGTTTCATGCATGTACTTGAATTTTGTGTGTGTGTGTGTGTGTGTGTGTGTGTGTGTGTTAAATAAATAGCAGACATAGGATCTCTAAACAGACTGGGTTCCTGGTTTGAAAAATAGAGGGCCTTAACCCTTTGCCACTTGCTGCAGTCCTAAATTGGATCGAGTGTTTGTGATTTGCACGTTTGAATTGACCTTATTTTCATATTATCTGCATGCACTGCTTTGTCCTATATTTAATGATCAGGCTGGAGTATAATGACCATAGACATTTTCTTTTTTGCTTCTAAAAAGCAACACCGGTATGTAATTAACAGGAGCCTTCTCATTACAATGAATGAGCAGTATTATTGAAGGACTAATGACCAGTCTGCCATATATAACCCATATCTGTCCTTGTAGTCATCAAGGCCTCCAGACAATCATTAAATCATTTTACTCCGTTGCACTGAAGAAAAGCGTAAGGCTATGGAGGAAATTGCCAGACACGTTATTGCTCCTGTTTGCAATGACATTTGCTGTGATCGCTTTAAGGGAATTAATAATGTGGGGTAATAAAATCCTTAGCAACATGAGATTTATGGCTGAAATGTTGGTATAGTCTCCAGCTGATGAGAAACCACAATGATTCATGCGGAGATTAGCTGCTTATACATTTTTCCAAGTGGGATGAACGACATCTAGCAAAGTAATTACATGCCTCTAATTATCTTCAATCGTTAACAGGGACATTTCATCTATGGGAAGCTTGAAATGAACACCAGCATTAATCTGTTGGAAATGCTTTCTTAAGTCTAATACGAAAACATCAGTCTCAAATAAGTTTTGTACTCTTTGAGCTGCTCACTTATAACTAGGGGAAGCTGCAAGTACATTCAGCTTATCTCATACTATTCGATCAGTTTATCACGACTCTTGAGAAACAAGCTTTTCATTTTGAGTCTGATTTTCAAAAGGCATCTGAAAGGAGAACTGCAGCTTATGAGGGCAGAACTGGAAACCAAAATCTCGTATTGACTTGCCTGCCTGTCCAATGCGTATTAAAACTTACCTCCAAGTCCTGATACCATCGCACTGAGCCATTCCCCATCTGCAGTAGTGGCACTGGATGATGTGGAAGAGGTCCAGGGAAACAGACAATGCAGTGGAGACAGGACTTGCTTATATTTCACTAGGGGAATATTAACACAGGCTGTCCATTTTCAGTGGAAGACCATGTTTATTGCAACATGTAGGGAATCTGCTCACTGACCTGCTAAATTTGTAGGTAAAAGTAAAGGTAAAGGGACCCCTGACCATTAGGTCCAGTTGTGGCCGACTCTGGGGTTGCGGCGCTCATCTCGCTTTATTGGCTGAGGGAGCCGGCGTACAGCTTCCTCATCATGTGGCCAGCATGACTAAGCCGCTTCTGGTGAACCAAAGCAGCGCACGGAAACGTCATTTACCTTCCGGCTGGAGTGGTACCTATTTATCTACTTGCACTTTGACGATCTTTCGAACTGCTAGGTTGGCAGGAGCAGGGACCGAGCGATGGGAGCTCACCCCATCGCGGGGATTCGAACCACAGACCTTCCGATTGGCAGTCCTAGGCTCTGTGGTTTAACTCACAGCGCCATCCGCGTCCCTCAATTTGTGGGTAGCTTGCATTATTTTATGGGATGGTTTGTTTTACAGATTTTACAGTACATATCATTCATTAGGATGGGCAGAGTGTCTGCAGAAAGGATTACAGGCCCTTGCTATTGCTACTGTTGGGGGTCATTTATGTGTTTTGCCCTCACTGCCATGTTGGCTTCCACTTTGGTTATTTTCCAATTTTATTATTTATTTGCTAAATTTCTATACCAGCCTTCATCTGAGGATCACAGGGCGGTTAAAAACACAAAAATACGAGACATAGTAATAAGAATTTAAAAAATAAATCCCTACACACACAAAGACACATTTTAAAAGGCCATAAATGGTTTAATTTGTCAAAGGCCTGGGAGAATGAATAGAATGTCAGCATTTGAGGATACCAGTTGTGAGTCCTCCCCATTCACTATGTTCCACAGAACTCTACAGGAGTCGCTCAGAAATGACTGTTCTCCAATTTGCATAGGTGAGCCCTTCATCTGCAGAGCCTCCCCCACCTGCGCTGCTCCCAGTTCCACTTTATGGTGGGATGCTAGAGAGTAATGGAACCCTAGGGACCACAAACACTGACAGTTTCCCCCTTCACACACATACCTCTCTTGTCCCCTCACCCTCTGCTATCCTAAAATAGTTATGTCTTTTTCCTAATATTCCTAGGAAACACTCCTGCGGCAAGATCAGTAGTGGGTCTGTGTAGTTTGGCACCTTGCGCAAGACCAAAATTTAACTGGGAGAGGTTCTCCAGTCTGAAATCGTGGAGAGACGTTGCTAGTCACTGTATAGACAGTACTAAACCAGATGGACAAATGATCGGACTTGCAATAAATGAAGTTTTCTGTGTTCCTCAGAATCCCCTTCAAGTCCAAAAATGTTCAGCATTGACTCTTGTTGCTGGTAGACTTTAAGAAGCACCAGCAAAGCATTTCCTTCTGCATTTTGCATAACCGTGGTCCAAAGGCTTCACGATGCACCATCCAGGTATGGGTTTGGGTTTGGCAAGGGATGCAGGTGGCGCTGTGGTCTAAACCACTGAGCCTCTTAGGCTTGCCCATCAGAAGGATGGCGGTTCAAATCCCCATGATGGGGTGAGCTCCTGTTGCTCTGTCCCAGCTCCTGCCAACCTAGCAGTTCGAAAGCACGCCAGTGCAAATAGATAAATAGGTATCGCTGCGGTGGGAAGGTAAATGGCGTTTCCGTGTGCTCTGGTTCCATTGCACCAGAAGCGGTTTAGTCCTGCTGGCCACATGACACGGAAAGCTGTCTGTGGACAAACGCTGACTCCCTTGGCCTGAAAGCAAGATGAGCGCCGCAACCCCATAGTCGCCTTTGACTGGACTTAGCTGTCCAGCGGTTCTTTACTTTACCTTTGGTGGGAGATGGTTGGCCACCCAAGTCTTTGCTCTGGCCCTAATGTGAAATTGTTTTTAAGGGTGCCCTGTCCCATCCCACCCAGCACCATGGTTACTCTCTCAACAGCTGCTTATTCTCTGTAGGACTGGATTAGACTATCTGCTCTATATAGTGTTCCTTTATTTGACTCCTTTCCAACTTGGTTTCTAACTGCTGGTGATCCCCCACGGCTTACTATGGAATAAGGAATATGAATATTAATGTTGATTTTTGAGCGCAGGGAAAATCTAAAAGGCATGTTTGGTTTAGATGAGAAATGACCTTTTAAGTTCTCCTTGAAGTAAACAAAGTTAATTGGATGTAGAGGTCTGCTACAATAACAATAGGTAGAAAAACCTGCCGTTAACTTCTGAGCTGAGCTCAGTTTAATCCCTCCTAGAGAAACAGGGGTTTGTCGCTGTTGCTGTTATTGTGAACTATCATTTATTTTCCTCCCTGTGAGTGTAAAGCTTTGGAAGGCACTAAGCTGAGAGCTGTGATGCCTTTCCAGGGGCCGTCTATAAAGCTGCTGAAGTGCTGAAACTTTTTTGTTTCTGTTCAATTGGTTTGCTTTGGTGTGTGTGAAATTGACATTAGTCAGAGCCTACATTAGAATGCACAACTGCTGCAAAGAGATACTGTAAACTTTTTCACATCTTCAGCAAACTCTGAATTTAACAAGCAGCTGGCAAGGGACTATGTTGAGGAGATTTCACCCCTCCCATACCCAAGAATCTCCTGATCATCTCCTGATGGTCTCTGCTGACTCTCCAGAGAGTAGGAGGCGTGTCCTGCCTATCTACTTATTCTGCCCAGCAACATATCTGTGTGTGTGAGAGAGAGTCAGTCAGTCAGTGTATCGGAGAAAGTGAGAGTGTTAGAGATCCTAGAGATAAGGTTGCTGCTAAGAGCAGCTGCAGACTCTCAGTGTAGCATTGATTTATGCTTAGAATATTCAGCTCTGTATATAGTTTTGTATCATAGTTGTAGTTATAGAATAAAAGGAAGATACTCTACAGAGCTGCTCTCCGAGTGGTTTATACTCTGCAAGACTCTGCAAAACTCTGCTGTGCAACGACTGTATTATTGAGACAGTGAATCCGGTGCTCTCAGCTCTAAGCTGTGAGTCCACAGCACTGTGACCTGTTCCTGTGAGAAAGAAGGTCTCTGGCGGTGCTACCCAGCTCGCCTAGCCCAGTCGGGGTTGCGGTGCATGAGTCCAGTTGGTGCACTGGCTCTAGAGCGATGCTGACATATGTACCATCCCCACTTTAATTATGTATGTTTTCTCAATTGAATACCATGGAGCTTCCTTCTAAGTAAAGATGCAAAAACAAATTGTCCACCCCTACATACATCGACATCCCACTATATACACAGACACAGCTGTCAACTTTTCCCTTTTCCTGCAAGGAATCCTATTCAGAATAAGGGAATTTCGCTTTAAAAAAGGGAAACGTTGACAGCTATGCTCAGAAATCAAGGGCAAGTATTGTATATACAGTGGAACCTCTAGTTACGAACTTAATCCATTCTGGAGGTCCGTTCTTAACCTGAAACTGTTCTTAACTACAGGCATGCTTTCGCTAATGGGGCCACTTGCTGCCGCTGCGCCACCAGCACACGATTTCCGTTCTCATCCTGGGGCAAAGTTCTCAACTCAAGATAACTCTTCCAGGTTAGCAGAGTTTGTAACCTGAAGTGTTTGTAACCTGAGGCGTTTGTAACTCAAGGTACCACTGTATTGGATGCAGGTGCGCAGACATCTTTACTAGATTTTTGTGTTACATTAAATGTGGAATGAGCCCACGGGAAGAGTTAGCAAGTGTTCTGTGCCATACAGTCTGAGGCACGGTTTTACAGACCGTGTCACCTTTGGTCTGTTGTGAACTATCCTACTCAAAACATATTGGTAACTAAAGAACAATTAAGGGAAGCATCGGTTGGCTGGCTTGTTTAAATTGCCTTTCCAGGATGCACCAGAAATGTCACATTTTAAAAAGTTACAATGATCTGCCTTAGGCCTCAGCCCAAACACCTGTTTTCCACTAACATTTTGGCCGCATCGAAAATTTCTTGCCTTTTCAATTATTTTTCAAAACTCCTCGCAAAAACGTTGGCCTGTACTGCAAGGGAACATGTTTACATCACCTCAATTTGATCAGCTGTCCTGTGTCAGTTGGATCAGCGATGTCATTGTGTAGTCAACCAGACTGGCTGTGCAGTCTTGTGACATCATTCAGCTGACTACATGGCTCCCTGACTCAGATACTACTTGACTAATCCAGAAGAAAAAGGAAGCAGAAGCTCTCAAAGAAGAAAGAAAAGAATAGCAACAAAGCAGCAGCAGCCAGAGTGACAGAATCGCACCAAACAGTCTTGTAAAAAGGTGACATTGGGCAGAATGTGTGGTTCAATAAATATTTCTACTTTAAAATCAAAACTGCACATATTTGGTGCTGCCCTACTCCACAGTAAGAACCCTGTAAAACAAGAATATGACTTCACTGGGAGTACCGTATTTTTTGCTCCATAAGATGCACTTTTTTCCTCTTAAAATCTAAGGGGAAATGTCTGTGCGTCTTATGGAGCAAATGTGTGGTCCCTGGGGCTGGAGGGGGGACCAGGCTTCCATTGCCAGCCCCGACAACCTGCTCTTTGGGGCTGGCAGTGGCTTTCCCCAAAGAGCAGGTCCCCGGGGCCAGCGGTGAGGAAGCTCAGCTTTCCCCACCGCCAGCCCCACAAGCTCGGGGAGCAGCGGGAACACTGCGCGCAGCCTTTCCGCTGCTCCCCGACCTGCTCTCTGGGGCTGGTGGGGGAAAGCCGGGCTTCCCCCATCGCCAGCCCCGGGGAACAGTGGGAAGGTTGCGCGCAGCCATTCCGCTGCTCCCTGACCTGCTCTTTGGGGCTGGCACTGCAGGTCAAAAGCAGGTCAAAAGGAACCCAAAGCCTCTGGTGGCTACCTTGGAAGCCTGGAGAGCAAGAGGGGTCGGGAACTCCCACTGCGCTCTGGAGGCTTTGGCTTCCTTTCGCTGAAGCCTGGGGAGCAGGACTCTCCTGGCTTCAGTGAAATGAATCCGAAGCCTCCAGAGCGCAGTGGGAACTCCTGCCGCGCTCCAGAGGCTTCGGGTTTTCTTCACTGAAGGCGACTGAACGCACCTTGAACACACTGAATGCACCTTGTTTTAGAGGGGGAGAACAAGGGGAAAAAAATCTCCCCCTCTCTGCGCAGCGCCCCTTCAGCGAAGCGGCAGGAGAAATGGAAGGGGCTCCGTTTCTCCTGCCGCTTCGCTGAAGGGGCACTGAGCAGAGAGGGGCAGATTTTTTCCCTTGTTCTCCCCCTCTAAAACAAGGTGCGTCCTATGGTCGGGTGCGCCCTATAGAGCGAAAAATATGGTGCTTCCCATTGAACTCAGTGGGACTTACTTCCGAGTAGACATCTTTGGCCTACAAGTGGTTTCTGTTGAAAGCCATTTTTATAGTCAACAAACTGTTTCAAGTTTGGCATTTCTAGGTTGTCGTTCTCTCACAGATGATGTAGAGCAATAATGTGAGCTCTGGGACCTTTACTTTTTTATTTCTTTGTTTATATTGCCACCATTCTCTGCTTCCCCAGACACCCTCCCAGCCGCTGAGCCTTCTAAATGTGAGAGCTGTCGCAGGGTGACAGGAGGTAAAACAGAAGGTAAAATTAGATAGCAGGAGGCAGAGTGGAATAACCTCTCTATCCCTGTACTACTGGGGGAAAGAGATAATTTTCTCCTGGCCCTTGCTTTCATGAGGTTGAGCCAACTTTTGTCCTCCATTGATGTAGCTATCCCATTAAAGCTGCATTAATGAATTTACACAGCAAAGAAAATGTACCATTAATTTTTAGCTGTACGTATGCACATACAATGCAGTAATAGTTAATGCAAAACAAGTTCAATGAAATACATCAGATCTTTCTAATCTCCAAGAGCACAACAGTGAAACAATTGTGCTGCACGGAGGCAGAAATCATTAAAAGACATCCATTAACTCCAGAGAACTCAAACATATCTTTTGTTTCACAACATTAGTTTTCCAATTAGGTTTTCCCCACCTGCCATATAGTATTGATACTTTCACTTAGTTACTGCTAAGTGGGCAAGTCCAAATACAGCTGTTTCCAGCCTTGGAGTTGAAGTTTTTGTGAGTTCTGCAAAGCCAAAATAAATGCTTCACATGCCAGAGGCAAAATTAGTGCATGCCCTTCTCGTTGCTGTTATGAAACTGAAAGAGTTAACTGCAGCTGCTCTTTTGCCCAATAAAACCTCCTGAGATTATTCTGTTCAAGCTGCAGCACCTATATTTGCTAAAGCAAGTGTTGCCAACCTTTTGGGGGCACTGGGCTAACTTGGAATTTTGAGGAAGTGTTGTGGGCACCAGTCACAAAATGGCTGCCATGGAGGTGTGAGCTAACACAAAATGGCTGCTGGATTTAAAAGGGCACAAAAGTGGTAGCGACACAAAATGGTGAAGGTGTACCTGTTAAAGTTAACAGTTTAATGTGCATAAAATGTACTGTTTGTATGCATTGATGTTAAAACATGCAAATATTTGCATTAGTAAAACAGAGAATTTTGCAGTAAATGAGAGGTTCCACTCTAGGTGAAAGCGGAAGGCTGGTGTTTTTCCATTTCAGCAGGTTTAGGATACCTGGTTACTCATCGCTAGAAAACCAGAGTAGGTCCCTTGTCAGCAGAAATAGAAGTTGAAGGGTTGCCAAACAAGACTACGAAAACTTTGTTGAAAAATGGATCACATTTTATCACTTCTATAAAATGCAGGAACCTATAAATATAGACATCTGTTGTTGGAGGTGCTTTGAAGCTATATTGAATTTATTTAATTTTAAATAGACTTGAAAGGGTCAAAACAATATATAGTTTTCAATTTTTTATGTAGTGCATAAATGAGACTATTTTGTTAAAGATTTTTAGTGTATGATACAATAGTAGTCAACCGTATATGGCAGCTGAACAGTTTTCTTTGTTTTCCCCCCTTTCCCTTTTTTGTCATGTGGTTCTTATGCTTCTGCAATTATTATCTGTATAATTTTGTGTTGGATGATTCAAGGAAAAATGTTAAAAATAGCGGGGGGGGGGATGTGCATGCAAAAATTAAAATGATCACCAGCTGACTATTACAGGGCATGTCTTTCTTGGATATCTGCATAAGCCTTGTGGCAAAAAAATGTTTTCAGCAAACATTTGAAAGTTAGTAGAGAAGGCAACTGCTGGATCTTTGTTTGAAGAGCATCCCACAAAAGTGGGCCAGTAAGACTGAAGCCTCCATTTAGGGTTGGTGTTGGTGTTGCCCCGCACCTTCGCACATTGTGACTCATTTAATAGGACCTTGGTCATGAGTTTGGTTCATTTTGCGCTTTGTGATTTGAAAGTTGTATTTGTTAAGTTGTGGGAGAACATATCAGATGACACAGCGATTCTTCAAACAGCTCTTGTTTATTCAGAGGCCAGAATAGAACTGAACTGAAGAGCTCAGTCAGCCTGCTTATATAGAGCTCCAGAACAACGTAACTGTAGCAACTTTCTAAAACTATTCAATCACTGAACGTCACTTTTGATCCTTCATTTGCATACAAACTATCCAATCAACTAGTGCTGTGGCTAAGATTTACAGGTCCTAGAACAGATGTGAAAAAATGAGTTAGGCTTCTGGTCTCCAGAGGGCACAGAAAAGAAATGCATAGTACAGAAATGAATCCCAGGGACAACATACGCTGTCTCAAAGGCTTGTGACGCTCCTGCCATAATTTCAGGCAGCTAGAAGCATAAGGAACATAAAGAAAAGGAGATAAAGGACAACAATAAATCCTCTCATTTTCAAAGCTGTTATGTACTGAAGTTCTCACCCTGGGCCAGCAGGGGGATACTGTAGATAGTTTTCACTCAGGTCCACATATGCAAATAAGGGATTGAAAGTGACGTTCAGTGATTGGATAGTTACAGAAGGTGGTTACTGTTGCGTTGTAGTGGAGCTCTATATAAGCAGGCTGGCTGAACCCTTCAGTTCAGTTCTGTTCTGGCCTGTGAATAAACAAGAGCTGTTTGAAAAATCGCTGTGTCGTCTGATATGTTCACCCACAACTTAACACTGGCAATGAGGAGGGGATGGATGGACAACAGAGCACAGCCAGATGCAGCCACCCTCTGAGCGGAGCTGAATCACTGAGCTGAAACACCGAGCGAAATCACTGAACGTCACTTTCAATCCCTTATTTGCATATATGGACCTGAACTATCTACAGTATCCCCCTGCTGGCCGAGGGTAAGAACTTCAGTACATAACAAAAAGTATTGGGGCTTTTTAGTTGAGAATAAAGGCAAGGACAGAGCTATATAAAGTTATGCATGTTACAGAGAAAGTGACCGCCATATGTTGTTGGACTTAAACTCCCATTGGCGCAGACCATCAAGGATGATGGGAAGTTGAAGCCCAACAACACCTGGAAGGACACAAATTTCCCACCCTCCTTCATATGTTGCCCAAGGTGGTTGCCTTACTTTACCTAATGGTAGGACTGGCCATGCCAGGTGACTATCCGCAAAGCGTCCTATAGAAATCTCCTGTCAGGCTGCTGCGAGCCACTCCCGGCTGGTTGCCCAGGAAAGTACAAAGGCAAGGAAATGTTTCTTACCGTCCGCTTTTTATTCAGTATATACAGAGAGAGGCTATAGAACCCAGCCTCTTGGATAATGGTGTTGTCCTGAGTGAATCTCCACCCCACCCCACCCCATCTCTCCCACTTCCTCATTTGTCATTCTCATCGTCTCTCCTACGGGTGCTGTTCTGTGCCCTCTGTCTTTGAGCTCTTTGCTCTCCTACTTTCAAGGCTCACCGGGTTCTGGGAGGTGAGGTCCGGAATGCTTTCTAAAGACACTGTGTCTATCAGCTGTGGCCCTCCTGCTTCCTCCTCCTCCTCTCCCATTATTTCCCAATGTGGCGTCTGCCTCCTAGGTGGGTCATAAGGAAAGGGTTAAATGAGTGTGATGTGATTGGCCAGAGATTAACTGATAGGAGGAGTTAGAGTGAGAGTCGGTGGTGTGTGGAAGTCCGTTGAGAGTTGGGAGTTGGAGAAGGAGGAGGGAGAATAGTCTGTGGGTAGGTCAAATTGTGTGGTGAGAGAGTGAGAGGAATTGTTAGGTAGAGTCAGATAGATAGTTGGAATAATCAGTTTGAAGTTGTTAGGAACACATAGGACAGTTAAGGAACTAAGATTAAGAAACTGCCAAGAAAAATTAACTGAAACCATAAGCTTGTTCATGCCTATAAATAAACTTGATTATTTGTTAATGTTAACAACTGTCTGGACTCTGTGTGTACCCGTGAGACACGGGTTGGTGGCAGCAAAGAAAGCAATGACAGTGGTGGCACAGGGTCAATAGACCGTCAAACGTCCGGGGGCCCTGTGTGATCGCCACACCCAACTTTCCCCTTCATCTGCCTCTGAGCTGTGACCTCCCTCAAACCCCTGTTGTAAATCTAAACTGCCTTCCTCTTCCTCCTCCCTGGAAGGGTCAGGTGGGGGATGCGGTCTCCACCATTCCTCCTCTCCCCAGTCCCTGACGTCTCCTGAGGCTTCCCCTGCCCCTTCGAAAAGCCTTATCTGGATGTTTCTTCTGTCACGTTTATCTACGTGTCAGTTTCTGGACTTCAGAGTTTACCAGGCAGCTCACAACTTGCACACATCTGCCCATCTCTCCTCACTTGATCACTGGTCACTTACAACAGTGGAATATGCAAACGGACTCCATCGAAAAGCATTGCATTGCGGTTAATGAGATGAGATGGGAAGGGTCAGCGAGTGATGAAAATAGTCAGCTGCTTTGGGGAAGGGTCTTTGCAGCAATTGAGGTATAAATGTAGTTAATAATAAGTGGTGGGTCAGCACCAGAACTGGGAAGCATCTCAAATAGATTTTGGATTACATTCTTCATTGAAAAGAGCTGCCTCTTTAAGCATGTCAAAAATGGAAATGTCATCTATTCAGAATTCTCTGCTGAAGCCAGGCACAATACAATACAAAGCAATTCTATGAACTGTGACACTTTCTATTGCTTTCCCAAATCCATTATGCTTCTTTAAAGAGGGCAGGAGGAAGCATGGATAATTCAAATAATGATCATTTATATCTCAGAATGAAGCCACCTACCAGCTGAGAGTGCGCCAGCGAGCTCACAAATACTGCAGCCCATCTGCTTAGCAACACTCAGGTTGCTGTCTACGCATCGAGTCAGTATTCAGTTGTCGGAGCTGACTCTCTGCCGAACTCCTGTGCACAGTTCAAAGTGGGGGAGGCAAAAGCATCCCTTATTTCCTCCCCTACACCATGACATCGAGTAAAACAAAACATGCAGTGGGGTGTCATCATCATGATCTAAGATTTCTGTTCTCACTTCATTGGTGGTTGCTTGTGAACTCATTCAGAGGGCAATGACATCACATCATATGAGGTCAGAGAGGAAAAGATGAGGCTATTGTTTCCAGTGGTAGCAACACATCCTGCATAATATCTGAGTCCTCTGGCCCACAGCGAGCGAGAAAAATGGACTGCACAAACAATTCATTATTTTCACTTGCTACACATTAAGCATAAGAGAGAAGGCTTCTGACACTTTTTTCCTGCCCAAAGTCATTTTTTTTTAAAAAAGAGACAGACAATTTTGAATCCAAAAGGTTAGGACGTTCTAACATGTTGAGCACAAATCAGTCACCCTTTTCACCAACTTTTCTAGATTTGTATTCCTTTCCCAACAATGTCATCAAAAGGAAATCTTACTTTTAAAAAATGCCAGCTTTGCAGAGGTCACTGTAATTACTGGAACTGTGCTTGGCAGAGTGACCTGTGCTTGGCAGAATAAACTTGCAGAGTTAAGCTAGCCAATAAGGAAAAACAAATCCAAACACCTTCCTTAATCTCTGTTAAGGAGCCAGCTGGAAAAAATGAGAAATCACAGGGACCAAACAACGCCTCTTTTCTGAACAGATTGCACTCTGTCCTACACCAGTTTGAGGTGTAGGACCTTCAGCAGTTTCCCTGTATAGTTGCAAGTTTATCTGGCATTTTAAAGAGTGAATAACAGCTGAATATCTGCACCTTTGATCACCTTTATTATTAGAGAGTGTGGGGTATTCCTTTCCACACAAACAGCAAGTTCTGCAGAAACTGAGAAAAGTTATGTGGCTGTAGTCATGCTCCTTATGTCTCTTCATGTTCCTCCAGCCAGTAAATGTCAGAGTTATGAGCGTGTGCATGGGGATATCACTTTTGAGGCTTATTATTATTGGGATGTGGGTGGCACTGTGGTATAAACCACAAAGCCTAGGGCTTGCCAATCAGAAGGTCGGAGGTTCAAATCCCCGCAACAGGGTGAGCTCCTGTTACTCGGTCCCTGCTCCTACCAACCTAGCAGAAAGCATGTCAAGTGCAAGTAGATAAATAGGTACCACTCCAGCGGGAAGGTAAATGGCGTTTCCGTGCGCTGCTCTGGTTTACCAGAAGCGGCTTTGTCATGCTGGCCACATGACCTGGAAGCTGTCTGCGGACAAACGCCGGCTCCCTCGGCCTCTAGAGCGAGATAACAGTCAGGGGTACCTTTACCTTTTAATAATAATAATAATAATAATAATAATAATAATAATAATAATAATCCCCTAGTATTCCAGAATTGTAAACTTGTTGGGAGTCTAGACAATTAGATGAGGGACACTCACTCCTTCCACACAGAAACTGGGACCACCCTGAAAGTCCATGCACATTAAGGATCCATTTTGGGTCTTGCACAAAAGTCAGACTTTTTTGTGGTAAAAGAAAAATCATTTGAGTGCATTATTCCAGAGTACTAGCTGGATAATGGCAAGGCTGTGTGGCTGTATGGCCCCCCCCCCAAAAAAAAAACTTGAAAAAACCCCATGCAACTATTCCACTATAGTGCAAAAGGGGCCTCACTCTGCTATATAATACAGAGTCTTAACCAAAATACAATTAACACAACCCCTTTGGAGCAGCTGAGAAAAAGAAAAATCCTACATCTGATAGCTTTGTAACCACCAGGGGGCCTTTATAATACACAGTAATTGTATCTATAAAAAGTGGGAGAACCACACAAAAGAACTGCTGTGCTCACAGACCGAAGTGGTTTGGAAAACCCTCGCAAACTGGAGCCAGCGCATTCGTAGAGTATGCATGTGGTCAGAGTCAGCCTTTTCAAAACAAAAGCCTCTGAAAAACATTGTGCGCCTAGAGAAGTCAAATGGGGCGCTTTGGCAAGCATGCCTCACTTGTGCATATTTGCAGCTAGATGCTGAGTGAAGAAAACAAAGTGGCATTTCCCCAGGAGTAAAAAGCCCCCTCCAGTTCTTTGGAACGGAGACTTTTAAAAGCGAGAGATGTTGAGAAAGAGGCAGCTTGAGCTGTGATGGATGTTGGCCATTTCATAGCAATGTGTTCCAAATGGCTGGCTCAGCACAGATCCCTGGATGGCAGGGAATGTTTTGCGGGTCTCACGGCACTGAGGACTAAGGGAGCCATGTTATGGCAAGGTCCACCCGGATGAGTGGGTTGGGATCCAGCAGATCTCTGGCTGAGTCAGAAGGTTCCTGGCGCAGCTGGGATATGCCAGCTTAACTAACTCATACTTGGCATAGCAGGAGATACACTGGTGTATCTCCTCCATCCTGGCTCAGCCAAGTCCAGCAAACTGTAAACTGGCATACAATAGGTTGGGAGCTGGGCCTCCTGTCCAATGAGATTTAAGCTCCAGGGTACCACAAGATTCCTTTGTGTCCCTTGTGCTTCCTTTTATCTCCATGAAATGCTGGGACAGTTGTCTGCAAATTTTGGGGTGAGGGGTCTGTTACGTATTCAGTGGTCTGTGTTTGCCTGAGCTTGAGTCTGGGCTAAGGATTCTGAGCTCCTGTGTTCTGATTCGATACATAATATCCAATCACAGAATAGTTCAGGTTTTGGGCCTCTGTCATTGGCCCTTGAACTCTGAGTCATGATTTGCAGCTTGGAAGTTTAGACAGCCAATCATGTTGGGAGTGGGAGTGGCCCAGGCCTTCAGAAATGTATATAAGCAGTCGCTTTGTCCCTGTGGTTCAGTTCTGTAGTTCAATAAAGTTTCTTGTTGTTATCACTGTGTCTTGCCTTGCGGGAACCCACCTATACTTCAGGGTTGTCACTATGCTAATAATATTCTGCTCTTTTTTTCCTTTTCAAGAGCACCAGGTGAGGCAGTGGGTGAACTAATCAAGACAAAACACTCAGAACCTCATTCCAGACAAGATGGAGATATTAATGGTGGAACTTCTCACTGACTGGAGAGTTTTTATATCCCAGATTCCAGACAGACATATACTCTTCCTGTAGGATCAGGTGGCAATTTAGGGGCAGTTCTGGACCCAGTGCTGTTTTTAGAACTAGAGGTTGCCAGCTGTGATGAAAGGAAAGTCCGATTGCAAGGGCACATTCCTTCCTAACCTCCAAGCTAGACTACTGGAACACGGGGCTGCCTTTGAAGACTGTTTAGTGAAGGCTGAAACTTCAATTAATTCAAACTGTAGCATTTGGAGGAGAGAGCTGCTGGAAGCATGCAATGCACATGTCAAGATACCTGTATCAGGTCCAAAATGGTTTGGAACCCATAAATAAAATACAAAATATAAATCTAATCCTTCACCTCAGACTAAGGTCAGAAATTTCAAGAATATGACATATACAGTACTCAAGCAATACACAGTTTTACCCTTTCAAATCAATTTAACTTTTTAAAAATAAAGAAAAGCATCACATTTTGAGTAATAAACAAAATCACAGCATGTTCTACCTCAATCATGATTTATTTGATTTAGTGCTGAGCAGCTGGAACTGCAGAGAACATTGAGCGTTGAGAGAAAAAGGCATTAAAATTCAAGCTACAGTTGAGACGGAAAAGTAAAGGCACTGCATAGTCCCTCACACAACGGAAGTAATGGCTGGAGTGATTAATGAGGAAATCATGTTAATAAGATGATCTGATGCTGTGCTATAAATCACTGTATTTGCTTTACAATACTAGTATAATTCAATTTTGCAAGATGTAATTCATATGGCTGAATCAAAATAAGAATTATTCCGGTAATAGACAATGCTACACTGCAAATATGTCCTGATGCATTCAGTGGTACATATAAAGCAGTTGAATAGATGTGTTTTAAAGTGTAATTGAGAATGGCAATACATATTTTAAATTTAAGTTGGGCTGCAGGGTTTAATAGGCTTACAGTACAATCCAAGGCATGCCTACTCAGAGGTAAGCCTCAGGAAGTTGAATGAGTCTTACTTCTTAGTAGACTTGTCTAGTTTTGTACTTTAATAGGCTTACAGTATAATCCTAGACATGTCTGCTCAGAAATAAGCCTATGGAATTCAATTGGGCTGACTTCTTCGTAGGCATGTATGGAAATGCACTGTTAATTTGTAGATTAAGCAACAAAAGTTCCAGTTGGTTAGTGTTTATTTGTTGAGGCTGTTGATTATCCTTACTCGTTTTGGTTCTGCTATGTTACTATAAAAGGAAACGAAAAATAAATTACTGTATTTAAAAAGGGCTTTACATTTAAGAACAGCAAACAGTTTTTTATACTAACTTCTAAGTTCTCACATTTCCTTCAACGTCCCCCAAATCCTCATACAGTGGTGCCCCGCAAGACGAATGCCTCGCAAGACGGAAAACTCGCTAGACGAAAGAGTTTTCCGTTTTGGAGGTGCTTCGCAAAACGAATCTCCTATGGGCTTGCTTCACAAGACGAAAATGTACTGCGAGTTCCTGCGGGGTTCCCCCCCCCCTTTTCTAAGCCGCTAAACCGCTTATCAGCTGATCCGATAAGCCACTAAGCCGCTAAAAGCCACTAATAGCGCTAATCCGCTAATCCGTCAATGGGCTTGCTTCGCTAGACGAAGAGAATCACAGAACGGATTCTTTTCGTCTTGCGAGGCACCACTGTATATTGGTTGGTATTCAATGCTTGTCCTACTTAGAGTAAATGCAGTGAAGTTGATGAACAAGATTAACGTAGGGTCATTTGTTTCAGTGAGCCAACTCTGAGTAGGTCTTAGCTGAATACAACCCATGGCATTATTGACAGCATGCAATTTCAATGCACCGTATTTTTCCCCTCTATAAGACGCACCAGACCACAAGACGCAACTAGTTTTTGGAGGAGGAAAACAAGGAAAAAATATTCTGAATCTCAGAAGCCAGAACAGCAAGATGGATCGCTGCACAGTGAAAGCAGCAATCCCTCTTGCTGTTATGGCTTCTGGGATAGCTGTGCAGCCTGCATTCGCTCCATAACTTTTTAGGAGGGAAAATGTGAGTCTTATAAAGCAAAAAATATGGTAATTGGGTATAGTTTGAAACCAATAATTAGATTAAAAGGGAGTTGATTAATAAAGTTAAACGTTCCTGAATCACTTGTCCCCTAGAGCCATATATACTCAAAAACCATAAAATTATAGATTTAGCTGATGCTAAAAGTGGGGTATAAATATATAATATAAATAAATATATCAGGAGCAGTTTGTTCAGTGGGGCTGAACATAGGTACATAATAGTCTAAATAACAAACAGAACCATATTTTTTCATGTATTCCTTCACTCCATCCCACCCTCTAATTTTTCTCTGATTTGAGTGGCCTCTAATAATTGTGTAAAACATGCAGGGATAAGGAAGAAAATAATAATAGAATCAATTGAATAATTATTAAATTATAACAACACAACAAGATGGAAGAAGTCAAATATTGAGATCACACATGGGTGAAGGGGAGTGGGGGGTATTTGGGAACCTATAATATCATTTATAATATAATTTGTTAATTGCGTTGTATTTACAGATAGCAAAGGGAAGCCTAGAGCAATTAGATATATTTTAATTTAGGTAAGCTATGTAATAGGCTTGTGTCAGAAAATGAATATGGATTTTGAATTTGATGTCTGTAATATTTTTTTGGTTTTGAAATAAAAAAATTGGAAAAAAGGAAAAGAAAGTAGGATTTTATTTTTTTAAAAAAAAGTCTAAGTAACAAACAGGCTTGCCATTGTGGAATGCACAGTGCAGCACTAGATAAGACTTTGCTAAGCCAGCAGCAATCTTCTTATGATCTTCTACTTTACAGCACAGATATGAACAATGGCAAATGCAGCTTCAGAATAACCACTTTTATACTTCCAAAGAGCTGCAGTCAGTTCTTGTTTCTGTGCAGCCTGAGTTATACCACATTCTAAAATGACTAGCCTGCAAACAGTTTCCTCTGTTACCATTTTAAGACTATTAACGAACGGCAGTTGGCCTCCACTACCAGAAATAGATTATCTTCCTCTTCCCTAAAAAAAGGGGGGGGGAAACTTTGTTGAAGAAGAGTTATGTTCTTCCAAAACTTGCTGCCGCTTTTGTGAAAGTTGGCCACTCCTAATAAGGGTGATCCAGATTGCAGTTTGCCTTTCCATATAAACAAAACTTGAAAGGCAAACTTCACCCACTGCCCACTAGATGGCTGAGTTATTTCAGGGACGCAAATGCGAGCATGTCCCTTGGCACTATGAGGTGCCAAGACGCTTGGATCCTACACTTTGTTAGACTCTGGGTGGCATGGAAAGAGTTCTGGCTACTTTAGTTGCAAGAGGTAATATAATGGCTCAAAAGACAGAGGTGATCTTGGGCAACTCACTGTTTGTGGAATTGGACCATCAATGCAAGTATTTTCAAAGGTGGTTAACAAGTACAGTGGTACCTTGGTTTAGGAACAGCTTAGTTTATGAACAACTTGGATTAAGAACGCTGCAAACCTGGAAGTAGGTGTTTTGGTTTGTGAACTTTGCCTTGGGAGCAGACCATGTTCCGCTTCCTGTTGAGTGTGTTCCATTTGTAAATTGAGTCCCCTGCTGCTATGGGAAAGCATGCCTTGGTTTAAGAATGCTTTGGTTTAAGAACAGACTTCCAGAACAGATTAAGTTCGTAAACCAAAGTACCACTGTACAATTTCAAATTTTAAAATAAATCAGTAGAACAATGCAAGAATGAAACAGCAGACACAAAGACAGCATAAAATCAACATCGCAAGAAACTAAAGGGCTGGGAACGAAAATGTTCTTTGCCTGCTAGCAAAAAGAGAGGACATCGGTCAAGCCAGCCTGGGGAGCACATTCTGGGGAAAGCTCCCACAACCATGTTGCCTCCTGTGACTCCATCCAGCTCACCTCCAGCTGTGGCAGGGACACCCAGAAGAGGGCCTCTCGCAAGAGAATTTTAATGCATGGGCATCTTGATGTGGAAGGAAACCCAAATTAGAGGCTTTTTGAGAGTTATCTTTAGCATGCGTGGGAGCCAGTGAAGTACAGCCTCCTTCCTGCTCCACTAAGACAATGCAAGAAGTCCTACAAAACACGAGAAGCCCATATTTCACATTCCCCCTTTTTACAGCCTGGGGAGGCGCTACACTGTGAGTTCTTCCCACATGGTTCAGGCGGCAGCAAGCGGAGCTGCAACTCACCAGGAAGGAAAGTGGGAGGGCCAAGGGAAGTTGGCATTGTGCAACACACTGACAGTGTTGGGATACTACCGGGGAGATGGTGGCATTGGACAGGCCCCCAGCTGGCTCCGGACAATCACCAGTCTCTGGTGGAACAGCATCAGTCAGTTAGCGACACGAGCCTCAGATACGCTTAGAGACCCGTGCACGCTCTGTCAGCAGAGTGTGTAAATCTCCACACAGCAGATGAGGCGGACAGAGGCAGATGTAAGCATTATATACAGCATTTATTCAGCATAGTTCAGGAACAAAGGAAAAGATGTCTGCATGCCTTCGTCTCTGGAAAAATTGCAGTAACACAAAAGCTACATACAGTGGTACCTCGGGTTACATACGCTTCAGGTTACAGACTCCGCTAACCCAGAAATAGTGCTTCAGGTTAAGAACTTTGCTTCAGGATGAGAACAGAAATCATGCTCCGGCGGCGTGGCAGCAGCAGGAGGCCCCATTAGCTAAAGTGGTGCTTCGGGTTAAGTACAGTTTCAGGTTAAGAACAGACCTCCGGAATGAATTAAGTACTTAAACTGAGGTACCACTGTACAACGGAAGTTCCCAGCAGTGCTGGGAGTAAATAGGCATGTGATACACAAACGTCATGCCTGTACCCTTTTAAGGTGGAATGGAACTATACCCTGACAGACAGGAGCACCGTCTGGGTTCCGCCCTGCCACCTTGCCCCTCCTGCTCTCCCTTCCTGTAAGGTGCAATATCTCTGCTGCCGAGAGGTCGGGAAAGTGCCACCATCCCTTCCTGCCATCAGCCATGGCGTTCGGGGCTCCTGGAGTCCTGTTTGTACTGCTCTGAAGCAACGCCCATGCCATGGAGCTCACACGAGGCTGGACCATAGCTGTCAACTTTTCCCTTTTCTTGTGAGGAATCCTATTCGGAATAAGGGCATTTCCCTTTAAAAAAGGGAAACATTGACAGCTATGAGCTGGACCCTTTGAAATGATGGAAAGTTATTGGGGGGAAGCCATGAAGTTCATATTACAATATACAGGCACTCAGGTCTGTGGGTGCCTGTGGGATACAAGTAGCAGTGAGGAAGGAAGTGACTGCCTGTGGACTGCAACCTCACCACGGTTACAGTGCACTGTACATTGTGGTGATGTCACACAGCTTTGTGGCTTGGACCAGAGTGTCCATAGCCACCATGAACTAATTGTATTTTAAATGCAGGCTGCAGTCATCTCTTCTTCTCTTTCTTTTTCTTAAGTGCCTCTCTGTAAGCTCTGTCTTAATACAAAGCTATTTTTATCCACCCTCCTGCTCCCAAACAGGTGGTCACATAAAGCCAATTTACTTCTCGAAAAACCAAATTACAGATCAGGGCAGATGTCTAATGCAATTCTTCTTTTCTGGTTTCTTCCCCCTGTTGCACTTACGTCTTATTGAGAAAGAAGCACCAGAACAGGAAGGGAGACCATTGCTTTTGCTCCTCTTCATTTCTTGCATGCAGCTGGGCCTAGCAAGGAGGGCTGAACTCTTGCCCAACAGGGAGCCATAGCCTTCCAAAATCCACACACGCTATGATTACTTCAGCTGTGTGAACAAAGTGCTCCCAGAATTCTAATTCCAGAACAGAATCCTGCATTCTATGTTTAGAATTGTTAGAACCAGATCATTCAGAGAACTTGCTGTCTCAGTTTCAAGAGAGTTCCCTCCACACCACTGGGAAAAGGGAGGCTCTTTAGAATGAGAACTAATTAACTCTAACATTGGGTGATGCTAGCTAGAAAGGCATTATTTTCCTTAAAAGATACTTGGCCAAGCTAGAAATTCTACTGACAGAGATAATCCCTTAACTTCACCTCTCCATCTGGTCCTTTGGTATTTGCTATTTTCCAGAGAAAGGCATAGACCCTCCATGTGCCCCTATTTTCCAGGGATGTCCATGATTTAGAAAAGCCATCCCAGTTTCTGATTTGATCCTGTAATGTCCCATTTTCCTTAGGACGTCCCTATTTTCATTGGAGAAATGTTGGCGGGTATGGAGTTATCCGACCCAGGAGCCATCTGAGGCAATCCTTTATAGGGAAGGTTTTTTAATGTTTAATGTTTTGTTGTGTTTTTATATACGTAGGAAGCTGCTCAGAGTGCTGGGGAAACCCAGTAAGATGTGTGGGGTATAAATAGTAAAATTATCATTATGGAATGGGACGTCCCTATCTTTATCAGAGAAATGTTGGAGGGTATGAAGGCACAAATAGTAATAGGCTCCCTGACATGGCAAAGTAACAAAAGTCCTGCTGAGTTGAATGGGTGGGGCTTGAAGGATGGGTAACAATGCGGTGGCCATGGATGGGGAATTGGATAAAGCCTTCCCCCCACACCAAATGACTTACAGAGCCCGAGAAGGAGATGAGGAACTGTCAGGAAAAAGCAGCAATGCGAAAGCCAGCTGCAGGTGTCTGGAATGCAAAACAGGATGTTGATGTGTGGGACTGTACTAGTGGAACAAAGGGGCAGTCTATTCATTGTACTGAGCACCGGATGTTAGCTCAGAGTGTCATCTGACCTGTACTGGAAGTACAGGGGTGGAGTTTCTCACTCTACTGCTGGAGACTGGAGAGTGCAGACATGTTTCTCTGTACTGCTGGAATGACAGAAATAAAGCAATGTAAATAGATTTCTGTCTGTCTCTTTACCCCTCCCTGAGGGAACCAGGGAGGAGGGGGAGGGGTGTGTCCCTCTCACGTTGAGTGGGATCGCCGATAGAGACCTTGCCTGTATCCTGCCGGGAGACGCAGACGGGAAGGTCAACAAGGATCTCAAGCCGAATGCCTGGAGTGAGGCCAGTTACCTCTGACTGCGGCTGAGTATCCGACAGGAACACTTTCTCCAATCCAGGTTCATTGCTTTCTACTGAAAGGCATTCCTTTTGGGAGGTTGGCAGAGGACATGTCAGAAATTAATTACTCCATCCGAGAGGAAGACTTGGGATAAGCATGGAGGAGGCAGGTCACCAAGCTTCCTGGCTGCAGCTACCAAATCCAGTTCTCGCAGTTGCAAGCTTCCCCATTGCTCCTATAATTTCCTGGATGACACCAAAGTTGGTGCCTTGAGTGCACACCAAACGTAAATGAGAAGCGAAAGAAACAACCACATTTTATCTATTAGACTTACTGGTACACAAGATGTTATCGTACTACCAACCTTACTGTACCAACCTTACTGTACGCTTGTGAAACATGGACCACTTATAAACGCCATCTCCAACTCTTCAAAAGATTCCATCAACGTTGTCTCTGAAAAAAATTACACATCACTTGGGAAGACAGGCAAACTAATGCCAGTGTACTGGAAGAAGCAAATATCACCAGTGTTGAAGCAATGGTTCTTCAACATCAACTTTGTTGGACTGGTCATGTTGTGCAGATGCCTGATTATCGCCTTCCAAAGCAACTACTCTATTCTGATCTTAAAAATGGAAAGTGTACTGCTGGTGGCTGAAAGACTCTCTCAAGGCAGATCTAAAATAATGTAGTATATGCACTGACAACTAGGAAACACTAGCCTGGGAGCGCTCCAATTGGAGAACAGCCTTTAAAGGCGTCATGGACTTCAAAGATGCTCAAACTCAGGACGAAAGGGAGAACCATGCTAAGAGGAAGGCACGCTTGGCAAACCGTCACCGTGATCAAGTTCTGCCCGGAAACTTGATGTCCCTACTGTGGAAGGATGTGTGGATCCAGAATTGGCCTCCACAGTCACTCGCTATTAAGACAGTGTTCACGGAAGACAATCTTACTTGGGATCGCCAAAGAAGAAAACACAATATGTCTTTTGATGGCTGACCTCTGGAGAAAGTTTTACCTGTGCATTATCTGAGGTTTGTCAATTATAAATAGGCTTCAAGATTGCTGGCATTGTATCTCACTAATGGATGTTTATGGGCATTTACATTCAGCGATATAGATAGATATTACAGAGAAAACCAGATTGTCTACGTGAAAGTGGTTTTTTACCCCCATATCTAGACAGAGATGTAAATACTATGACGACTGATGAATTTTTAAACGATTGCTGATTAACCATTGAATGGATTTAAGAAAAGGAGCAACTATTGAAGAAAAATCACTTAGAACTGATTGGACTTGACAATTTAATGGACTGATTTTAGAGGCAGTTTAAGAAATTGATCTTAGGTGCTTGAAAAAAATAATTTGGATGAATTCATAAAATCAAAAAGAGGGCTGATTCAAGATACAAAATGAATTTGGATGTTCTGAACATTTGACTTAATGAGCTGGAAATGCTTTATATGATTAATGAATTGGGTGATGAAATATTAAGATACAGTACTGGGGGGGAAATGAATGTTTCAATATTAATTTAAGCAGAGTGGAGAAGTTAGACATAGGTATAAACAAGATTGAGAAAGGCAGATTGTATTAATTGGTATTTTGATGAAGAGTGGTTTTGAAATAAATTTTGAAATTATTTATTGTGTTAAAGAAGGAAATGCAGAATAAAGATAACCTCCCTCCAGGAGCAAAAGATGCAATAGGAAGCCTTTGGGGTTCTTTTAAAAATATTTCTTTTTAAGGATCTTAACAGTTTAGAAGAAATGACTCAGCACAAATGACTGAGAAAGATAAAAAAACATAGATAAAAAATGAGAGAATAGGGTAAAAGAAGAAAAAGAGAATTTTAAAAAGAGCAATTTTAAATGGACACCAAGTATATATATATATATATATATATCTATATATATATTGATTTTAACATATAAATTATAAAATGTACCACAAAACCTATCACTTATACAATCTTTTTAGACTTCCATCAGAACCTCTGATGATCCACCGTTTTAACCACTTCTTATGCATTTCTTAACTTTATATTGCCTTTACATCTCTTAACAAATCATTCTTCCCCTTCTCCATTTTTGCAATACTTCCAATAATACTCCTCACAAAACTTCTTGCAAACCTACAAACGTTGTCTGATCTTCACAAATACTTTTCAAGTAGTCCGTAAATTTACTCCAGTCTTCCGTGAATTTCTGGTCCTGCCGGTTTCGAATCCTTCCTGTTAGTTTATCTAGTTCTGCATAGTCCATTAACTTCATTCTCCATTCTTCAATCGTTGGTAATTCTTCTTGCTTCCATTTTTGGGCCAGTAATATTCTTGCTGCTGTTACTGCATATAAGAAGAGCTTACATTCCTTTCTATTTATATCTCTTCCCACAATGCCCAGTAAAATGGACACCAAGTCTAATGAAATATTGGACAAGGTTAATGCATGAGAAGAGAAATCTGAGAAATTCAAACATACAACAAAACAATTAATCCAAAACCTAACAGTTCTATCCAACAAAGTCATTTTGTTACACACAAGAACTTCTGCTTATGCAACAGAACTTCCCTACCCTCTCCTGACATCTGTTCTGGGGGTTGCCCCAACCCTCTGGGGCATATTT
Organism: Podarcis liolepis; assembly: GCF_965112155.1. Classification (NCBI taxonomy): domain Eukaryota; kingdom Metazoa; phylum Chordata; class Lepidosauria; order Squamata; family Lacertidae; genus Podarcis; species Podarcis liolepis. Next base: position 11,227,548 of record NC_139558.1, read on the forward strand.
GGGGCACAAGGAGAGGAGAGGTGAAGTTCTGTTGCATATTAAGAAATCCTTGTGCCAACAGAATGGCTTCGTTGGATACAAACTAAAATGAGCTGGAAAAACAAGTTTTGAGGAGTAATTCAGAAGGAATTAAAGATAATAGGGTAGACAATTCAGGAACATAGTAAATATTATGAAAAGGGTGAGGATAACTTGGAAGAGATTAATTTTGCAGTAAGAAAGCACAATCTTAGAATCAGAGGTACAGTCATACCTCTTGTTACGTTCAGTTCAGGTTACATCTTTTCAGGTTGCATCCCGCGGCGACCCGGAAGTAACGGAATGAGTTAGTTCTGGGTTTCGCCGCTCGCGCATGCGCAGGCGCTCAGAATGATGTCATGCGCGTGCGCAGAAGCGACAAATCGTGACCCGCGCATGCACAGACACGCAAACGTAGGTTGTGTTCTGCTCATGTTGCGAATGGGACTCCGGAACAGATCCCGTTTGCAACCAGAGGTACCACTGTATTCATGAACAGATACAATTTTCAAAGTTAGTGGCATATTTGAAAGAAGCTTTAATGAAATTCCTGGAATTGCCAGAAATGGCATTGGTGGGTTGGGGTTGTGAAAAATTCTTCTAGATATGGTTTAGTCTTCTTTATTAACTTCAGAACACTCTAGGTGACACTTCAGAGATTTTGAATATTAGTTAGTGATCAAGAGATTCTGGTAGTAAAATATTTGCATCCAGGTTTCAAACACATCATACATTTAGAGCCCATTATTTCCCCCCGAGAATTCTGGTAACTGTAGTTTGCTCATCGTAGAGTTACAATTCCCAGCACCCTTAACAAACTATGGTTCACAGGATTCTTGGGGGAAATAATGTGCAGTCTCAGATACTCACTTGCAATGTGGAAAATTCATCTTCTTAACATCTAACCGGAGGCAAGAAAGCACTCTGCATAACCAGAGTGTACCTTTTATGCTCAATGTTTTTATTAAACCTGGCTGGATCATTGTGCACACTTTACAGGAAGCTAGACATTTGTTTAAAGTAATGTAGGAAGCAATTCAGCAAGTGACACAAGAAAAAGCTTTATAGAGCTAACATATATTTTTTTAAAAAATAAAGTCAAACTGTTTTAGCTCTGTGATAAAATCAAGGCAGTACACAAAAGCACTCTAAATAATAATAATAAAGTCGATGTTTATTTGATTTGGGAAATTCAGGAGAAAGGGTCATGAGTGACACCTGAAAACACCTGCGAAGAGCTTCTGTAGCAAAAAAAAGAGATGGGGGATGCCCTACAGTGGTACCTCGGGTTAAGAATTTAATTTGTTCTGGAGGTCCGTTCTTAACCTGAAACTGTTCTTAATCTGGGGGGGCGCTAGGGGCGCATTGGAAGATGGCCGACAATACCATCTCTCCGGCTCACACGAGGTAATTAAGAGGCTGATATGGGAGTATGCAGCTTCCCTTTGTTACCCCAGGGAATGGGGAAACACTGCCTTCGCCTGCGGTTGCCGATAAATCACCCCCAAGTTCGAAAGATGCAGGGGGTGAGGGCACTAGGCGCACAGCCCTTGTGTGGGTTTATGGCTCTCCCTGACGCTGTCTCTGATAGCGCACCTGGTTGCAGCAGCTCAAAATAAACAATTAAAGAGCAGCAAATGCACATGTTTCGAGTGAAGAACGGGAGTTAAGACTGCTATGTGAAGTGACCTCTGTGAAGTTGAGCAACGGGCTGGATTCAACAGGAAAATATATCAAGAAGAAGACACATCAAAGCTGTTAGTATGTTGGAATGGGACAGAAAGGGGGGGGGCTTTCTTTCTTTTTTTCTTATGTGATCACCTAATAATCTCCCCCCCCCAAGAAGAACCGTTGTAACAACTGATTATAAGCGGGATGATTAAGAACTGTGTGGAAATGAATTACTAACCAAAGACATGGTTTGTGGAATATCTGGAAAGGAATTAAAGGCTTTTGGCATGATGCAGTTTATAAAAAGAGACTCATTAGAGGCAGGCTTTGTTGCAAGATTTACGATCGAGGGGGAGGAGGCCAACGGCTTTGTTATCATATTGGACTCTAAGTATGACCTCCCAGAACCCCCTATGAAGATCGAGGAAGGAGTGACAGGCCTGCGAAGATTAATGGGCAGACATTAAGATTGTTTTGTACGGAAGTGTTGAAATGGTGTCTGTCCGTTTGAATACGGCTCTTGGAGAAATGAAAAATCCACACAGGACTATAATACGTTTGTTTTCAACTCGCTTGTGGAGACTATCAGAGATCACAAAGAAAGGAAAAATATACGATAACAACAAGAAGATGAGGAAAATAATAAAGAGAAGAATGGATAGAGATGTGGATATTATTTGGACAGAACTGTGAACATCAAAGCAGCAGCAATAGAGATGATTGGATTGGATCCCTTTCTGAGCTCGAAGCATGGGTACCCCCAACAAAAATTAAAAAATTTGGCTCTGTAATTTGGAATTAATGTGATTTGATTGGTTTGTTAATAAAAATTATTTTTTAAAAAAAGAAGAAACTGTTCTTAACCTGAGGTACCACTTTAGCTAATGGGGCCTCCTGCTGCCGCTGCACCGCCACCACGCGATTTCTGTTCTCATCCTGAAGCAAAGTTCTTAACCCGAGGTACTACGTATTTCTGCGTTAGCAGAGTCTGTAACCTGAAGTATCTGTAACCTGAGGTACCACTGTACTCTGATTTGTGATATGGCATGGGTAGATAAACTAAGGCCCGGGGGCCAGATGCGGCCCAACTGCCTTCTAAATCCGGCCCGTGGACAGTCCAGGAATCAGCGTGTTTTTACATGAGTAGAATGTGTCAATTTACAGTGGTACCTCGGGTTACATATGCTTCAGGTTACATATGCTTCAGGTTACAGACTCCGCTAACCGAGAAATAGTACCTCAGGTTAAGAACTTTGCTTCAGGATGAGAACAGAAATCGCGTGGCAGCAGCAGGGGGCCCCATTAGCTAAAGTGGTGCTTCAGGTTAAGTATGGACCTCTGGAATGAATTAAGTACTTAACCCGAGGTACCACTGTATTTAAAATGCATCTCTGGGTGATTTGTGGGGCCTGCCTGGTGTTTTTACATGAGTAGAATGTGTGCTTTTATTTAAAATGCATCTCTGGGTTATTTGTGGGGCATAGGAATTTGTTCATTTTTCTCCCCAAAATATTTTCCGCCACCCCCCCCCCAAGGTCTGAGGAACAGTAGACGGGCCCCCTGCTGAAAAAGTTTGCTGACCCCTGTGATATGACAAGGCAAGGCAAGAAACAGTTGAGGTTGAATGCAAGGCTTAGGATGTGCTCTGAAGAGCCCTCAAGTTGCTCCAGCAAGGAAGAAGCTGAAACTGAACGGCGTGGGAGCTCCCCCTAGAAATGGCAGGGTGCGCGCTTGGAGCCACCAACGCCGACCCAGCTGTTCGCCTAGCAGTGACGTCTCGGTCCTTCGTCCTGTCCTCGGAGAACACGGATTCCCAGCCAACGCACCAAGCATGTAGCCTTATTGGAGTTCACTGATTGGGTCTGCGTTGCTCCGGGACAGGAGGAAGGAAGTTAAAATGACACCGAGTTGGTTCAAAGAAAGAGTTTATTCTGCTCTCCCGATAGCAGAAGGCACTTGCGTGATTAGTCCACAGCAAGTCCAAAGAAATGACAAGTTTCATGCAGTATTTATATCCTCCAGGCACCCTCTCCCTCCTTCCAACCACGTCAGCCTATGTATGCAGGTTGACATCACATATGTTCCTGCTCTGGTACTCTCAACCATAAAAGGGATTTCCTTCCTGCACTCCTGACCATAAAAGGATATTCCTGTTCCTACTCCTATCTTGGAGCAAAAGGTCACTACTTCCGAGAACATGCTCTGGCGTTAGTCCCAGACTTGGGTCTCCCCGTCATTTGTGGTCAGAACATAAGATATGTCTGTGTCTGTTCTACTGGTAAAGTCAAGGCCAGTCTTGCCGTCAAACTGATAAGGGAGAGAGCTGTGTTCTTGTTTTGCATTTGCTCAACGGCTAAAGTTTATGCATTTTAGCTAAGGAGAAATGGGGATTTTGGTGCAGTTTAAAAATGCCTGCACAGTCAGTTTTGGGTTTGGGAAACCCATTCCTTCAGTATGTATACATACCATACATGTAAAACACATCTGAATCAGGTTTCCCCAACCTGCTGCTCTCCAGATATCTTGGACTATATCTCCCATCATCATCTTGCTTGCTGGGTCTGATGGGAGTTTGAGTCCAAAACATCTGGACAGTACCAGGCTGAGAAAAAGTGAGATATTTGTTGCCACCCTTCAGGATTTTGCTGCTTTCCCAAGATCTCTAGAAGTTAAATCTCCCAGGCAGATCTCATCATTAGCACAAATGCATGTAAAGTTGTTTTTATATAAGCTAGGATGCCATGCAGGACAGCTTTGATAATACCAAAATGAGAGATCCTAAAGAACAATTCAAATGAGCAAATTCAGTATCCTGGGGGAACCCAGCATGTTCTGAAAATGAAGTCTATGAACAGAAACAGAAAAGTGTGATAAGATAGGACAAAATAGAAGCATGGCATTTAAGATTATATGAAAAAAAGGAGAAGGAGAGAGTGATCATCAAAAGCTGGATGTACCGTATTTTTCGCTCTATAAGACGCACCAGACCACAAGACGCACCTAGCTTTTGGAGGAGGAAAACAAGAAAAAAAATATTCTGAATCTCAGAAGCCAGAACAGCAAGAGGGATCGCTGCGCAGTGAAAGCAGCAATCCTTCTTGCTGTTCTGGCTTCTGGGATAGCTGCGCAGCCTGCATTCGCTCCATAAGATGCACACACATTTCCCCTTACTTTTTAGGAGGGAAAAGGTGAGTCTTATAGAGCAAAAAATACGGTAAATGGAGAAACAGAAGAACAGTTAGTGGTGCTTTTTTAAATAAAGTACATGGAATTCAACTGGTGTTATTGCATTCAAAAAAGGGCTCTTGATGCCGTAGGTAAAGGTAAAGGGACCCCTAACCGTTAAGTCCAGTTGTGGACAACTCTGGGGTTGCGGTGCTTATCTCGCTTTACTGGCCGAGGGAGCCGGCGTTTGTTCACAGACAGCTTCTGGGTCATGTGTCCAGCATGACTAAGCCGCTTCTGGCGAACCAGAGCAGTGCATGGAAACGCCCTTTACCTTCCCGCCAGAGCGGTACCTATTTATCTACTTGCACTTTGACGTGCTTTCGAATTGCTAGGTTGGCAGGAGCTGGGACCGAGGAACGGGAGCTCCCCCCGTCGCAGGGATTCGAACCGCCAACCTTCCGATCAGCAAGCCCTAGGCTCTGTGGTTTAGATCACAGCATCACCCAGGTCCCTGATGCAGTAGAGTTGCCCACAAATGTCATGAAGAAAAGGTGAGCCAAGGTCAACTTCCAATAAACTTGATAAAGTGTAACAGGGTTACCAGACATTTAAAGAAGTCATAACATTTCAAAAGGTACAGCCAGCTAGAGGAAATTATTTTTCTCATTGAACAATTGATTATATTGCCTAGATAAAAATGGCTTCTTTGTAGTCCACCTCATATGACAGGAATCCAGAACGATTGTTACTTTGTGGCCATCTAATAATACCATAATATATATATTTTTTTAAATGCAGACACAGATCTTTATAGAGCAGTTCTTGAAACAATAAGTTACCAGGTGTGACAAGCAATTAAATTACCTTTTGATATCATGAATGCCATTGTATTTTAACAATTAGGCTACAATCTGCCAGATTCATTTTAAAACAAGAACATGATTCTTTTACTAACTAGAAGAACTCATGCAGAACCTTCAGAAATCGAGCTATTTTTATAGCCCTGCTCTCTCTTACATAAGTAATCAGAGTCAAGTAATATATTTTTGAAGCTTGCATGTTTCAGAAATGATTTTCGCCATGACTGATTGATTTGTATAACCTGGTTATGTCACTAACTGCAACACAGCACTTCCCCGTCATCAGAGCTTCACAATAACAAGCTGTATGGCTGCCTACCTTATTTTCAAAAATGATTGCTCCCATTCTTCTCGTGTGGGTTCAAATCACACGTTTTGAATAGAAATTTGCCATTAAATTGTTCATATTAATAGTAAAGATGATAGCTTTTGCAATGGAAAGATAACCAAGTTAGTTTTCTCCCACTTTAAAATCAGACCATAAAACACTAGAGAGGCCATAGGCCATAAGGAATGGAAGAATGTCAATTTTGGTTTCTCTCTGTTTCTCATTTTTACAATCTTAAGTTTGATTGACCAGTCTGCAACTTTTAAAAAGTCTGCATGAGATTTCATGCCCATTTTTGTGTGTGCATTTCTCTTAATATACCCATTTTTGTACACATTATTGCCCACAATATATGTATTTCTGCAAGCAATTTCCCCAGACATAATACATGCTCAAGGTGGCACCTATCCCTATTTCCCTAGATGTGACAGTTTGGTCTCTGAAGCTCTACTTAGACCTAGTTTAAATGTGGTTGTGTGTGTGTGTGTGTGTGTGTGTGTGTGTGTGTGTGTGTTAAGGAACTTACCAATGTGAGGTTCCACATTAGAATTGGGTTGCCAGAACTTCCATGTGTGGTATAAGCATATGTTCCATCCATGGCCCAGGTGTACCCCATGCTGACATGGTGGTGAGGGCACAGAGATTGTTATTAGGGAGCCTTAGTTCATCTCACAAATATGTCATAGCACATCTCACGTGTAGTGTAAATGTCACAGATTGGTTAAGACACAAAGGAATGGCAGGAGGAACCAGCTGGGGGACCCCCAAGGGAAGAAGGCTCAGAGCCAAAGGAGTAGTGGTGGTACGATGATGAGTGATCAGAGGGCAAAGGAGAAGAAGACTGAGGGGAAGTGTGAGTGGGGGGAGTCTGTGGCAGAGAGCAGTCCAAACTCAGAGGCAGAAGCTGAAACAGGAGAGGAGGGAGACGAAGAGGCAGAGGTGAATTGGGCTGGTGAAGAAGCAAGGGCGTCTCCCTCTCCTGCTGCAACAAGCTCCCTTTCCCCCTGGTCTCCCAAAACCAGGAGAGGCATGAAGAGAGCAGAGGAGAAGTTAGCTTCACATAGGTACAGTCTCAGATTGCTTGGGGAAAACCTTGAAGAGGAGGGGACTAAGGAGGGGACCTTCAGTCAACTGCTTCATGAGAGCAAGATCTGCCAGAGAAAAGTTGCTGTGCTCATTGGGCCTGACACTCCTGTGCAGATCCTATTTTTGCTAATCAAGTGTTAACTCCAACTCGCTCAGTGTGGTTTCCTGCTGGTTCATTCCTGTCAGAAAATAGGTGCTCACTTCCCAGTTTAACTCTCGCTATGGCAGTCGTTGGGAACTGTGGCCCTCCAGATGTTGATACACTCTGGCTCCCATCATCCTCAAACATGGTGAGGAATGATAGGAAGTGTAGTTCAATAATGTCTGCAGGCCCTGCACTACAGTCTTGGCCATCAAGCCCTTACTAGGGAAACATTACTTATTGTAACTGTTGAGTGGATTTCTGTTTAATTTTGAAATGCTGATATTTAATATTATTCTATATTATTTTAATGAATGTCGAATGTTATTTCATTTGCATATTGTATATTGCATTATGCATATTGTCTTATTTATATGATGTTAGCCGCTCTGAGGCTGGCTTTGGCAGGGGAGAGCGGGATACAAATAAAATTTATTATTATTATTATTATTATATCCCTGACAGATTCCTTCCCATACTGTGTCATGTTTTCCATGTGAATTCTTCCATTCTTCCTGCAGATTAAAAAAAACAAAGTTGGTCACTAAACTCTCTTGGACTTCTTTTTTCCCTTCAAATAAGTTTTGATGTCTTTATATTGCATTGTGAGGGGGGAAACTACATACAGCAGATCAGCTTCTCAAAGTATTCCATCGTTCTCACTTGAAAGGATGAAGACAGACGAAAAATACTCGGCAGTAGGAGGTAGACCAGTCCTATTTTTGGTTTAAAACTGTTTTTTTTTTCTGAAATCCTCCTAACTCCTAAATTATGCAAAGCCCATTAAGACCCAGAAAAAATTACAGTCCTTTTCATCTCTAAATCTGTGAGCCATTTACGGTTACTTGTGGGAAAGGAGTAAAATGGAGAGGTAATAAAGGCCTCCGTAAAAGAGATTCCATCAGCCTACCGCCCAATTAACCGCACAAGCAGCAAATCATATTTAACACCAATATATTTGTATGCCAGATTGGTACAAAACAGCAAATAGCTTGTGTATAATATAATGGGCTATATTTAAACAAACGTGCTTTCTAAATATTGTAGAAGAAAGACATTCTCGCGGATGGTGCCCCCCTCTTTTTCCTTATTTTAAAAAGCCCATTCAATTGTTTAAAAAACGCTTACAGATTAAGGTCAGAGAGTTCCCTCAGCGAAGAAAAATAAAACAATCCTTTCTCGTTTGCATATGTCAATCTATTTAAATGCCTCCAATTTTAAAACTCTTAATTGCCTGTAATTGAAACAAAGCTACAAGAAATGATCAGTTGGCAAAAATAAATGCTTGAGATGTCTAAATCTGGTCAGATGGAAACTGCTTCAATTAAAACTCTCAAGTCCAAGGTCATTTCCCTTAGGAGGCGAGTGTCCTTGATAAAATAACAAGACTCGCACTTTTGTTTCTGAATAGCGAATCTTAACATTTTGCACATTGAATTTTATTTAAATTAGATGCGTTGAAGACAGTTGCTGTCAGCCAAATGACCAGGGTTGCATCTAATGATGTTTTATTCAGAGTAGATACATTGAAATTAAAGAACCTTAACTACCGTATTTTTTGTTCTATAAGACTCACTTTTTCCCTCCTAAAAAGTAAGGGGAAATGTGTGTGAGTCTTATGGAGCGAATGCAGGCTGCGCAGCTATCCCAGAAGCCAGAACAGCAAGAGGGATTGCTGCTTTCGCTGCGCAGTGATCCCTATTGTTGTTCTGGCTTCTGAGATTCAGATTATTTTTGTCTTGTTTTCCTCCTTCAAAAACTAGGTGCGTCATGTGGTCTGGTGCGTCTTATAGAGCGAAAAATACGGTGGTTGTGGCCATACCAAAGGGTCTGGATGCAACTTTGCGGTGAGGAGAGGCTAAACACAGCATTGCCCTAAACATCCAGCGGTTGCCAGAACCACATAAGTCACATGTCCTCTGCATGAACAAGGTCTCAGGTTTAATCCTTGACATCTCCAGTTAAAAGTATCAGGCAGCAGGTAACAGGAAAGACCTCTGCCTGGGTCCCTATCCAGACGCTGCCAATCAGAAAACACAATACTAGGATAAATGGACAAATAATCTGACCTGGTATAATGCAGTTTTCTAGGGCTCCATCTACACTATACATTCAAAGCAGTATCATACCACTTTAACCAGCCATGGCTCCCCTCCCAACAAGAATCCGGAAACTGTAGTTTGTTAAGGGTGCTGACAGTTATTAGGAGACTACAGTTCTCCTCACAGAACTACAATTCCCAGTTCCCTGGGAAGAGGAATTAATTGATAAACCACTCTGGTTTCTTGCCCAAGAAAGATGTTAAATTGTTTTTGTCTGCCACAACTGCTGCTTGTATTTTGTTAGCTAAAAAGTGGAAAACTCAAGAATTACCAATGATAGAAGAATGGCAGATGAAGATGTTGGATTTTTCAGAGCTAACCAACCTAACCGGAAGAGTCCGCGACCAGAAGGAGGAGGAGTATCAGGAAGAGTGGATTAAATTTATTGATTCAGTTAAATTAACTGAAAACAGCTTGCAGATACTTAATTGGTTTAGGATTTTATTTATATTAAGTGATGAATTAATATGTTTAATTTCATAATGTGAAGATCTAAGGATGTTAATGTTTAAGTTAATTTTTTTAAAGAACTGTGATTTGGAAAACCGTTAAAAGGATATGCAATCAAATTCAACCAAGGGGAAGTGAGGAAGTCACTTAACAATGTTAATAAGAGTAATTTTCAATAAAGCTATGATTTATGTTTGTTTGTCTTATGTGTTTGTTTATAATGTTGTGAAAACCAATTTAAAAAAATTGAAGAAGAAAAAAGATAAACCACTCTGGGAAGAGTCGCTCACATTTGTGACGACACTGGGATTATGTGGCCAGTTTTTGTGATGTGGTAGAATGCGTAGCCAGGATTCTGCCTAGTGATCGTTTGAAGAAGAATGGACTAATGAACTGTGCTCTGTTTCAGGAGCAATTCACACGAAAATGCTGTTGAATTTTCATGAAGAGGTTTTTTTGTTTTTGTTTTTGAAAAATGCAAACTGATGTGAAGAACTGAACTTAAGACTGGGAAAAGGAGAAACCGAGGCTGGTTCTAGACACATCAAAGAAGCGTTTCAGGAAAATGTGTTGTAAACGTTGCATGAGAAATCGCATTGGCAAAAACGGAACTCCACAGTGCCATCAGGTATCACAGCGTTATAATGCATATGCAACGCAAATACAGTGGTAACTCGGGTTAAGAACTTAATTCATTCTGGAGGTCTGTTCTTAACCTGAAACTGTTCTTAACCTGAGGTACCACTTTAGCTAATGGGGCCTCCTGCTGCTGTGCGATTTCTGTTCTCATCCTGAAGCAAAGTTCTTAACCCGAGGTACTCTTTCTGGTTTAGCGGAGTCTGTAACCTGAAGCGTCTGTAACCCGAGGTATCACTGTAAAATGCTTTTCCTTTACCAATCTAGCTGAGTCCTGAGAGGAACTGACATTGACAGATGCACTGATCGCTATATACGTGTTACTCCATGCCTTCCAGTTCATTTTCCTTATAAAAAAAACTCTGACATTCTGAGCAAGCAAGTTTGTTTTGCGAGAATCACGAATCAGCTGTCATTGCACAGTCTGGATTCGGTAGCCTGTGACTGAATCCCACCTGAAAAGAGTGCCATTCTGGAAGCTTTCCAGAGCCTCAGGCATCCAAGAAACCACCCACAGCACACCCAGCAGCAAGAGTGCCCATAGCAAGGACCTATAAGTCTGTTTGCCTGGGCAGGTTCTTCAATTAACCACAGTCCTTCAATTAACCTTCAACATTCATATGGGAGAAGTAAGTTCTTTATAAAGCCATATTACGCCTTCTGCATTTACCATTTTTAAAAATCCTCTTTATGCCTCTCCTCTGAAATCTTTATTTGTACAGGCCAAAGTACTGGTACTAAAACAAACCTGTTCGGTGGCAGATGGCGAAAAACACAGTGCTGCTGCCAACTTTTCAAAAGTGTGAAACTGGGTCTTTTTAAAAAAAAAACCTCTATAAGATGTTCAAGAGCAAATATTACTATAAAAAATGCCCAATCTCCCCTGATCAGTTCATATTTCATGTAAGTCCATCCCACTTTTACCTGAAAGATCAAACCTATTAACAGCCCAGGCTGCAACTCGTTCTGTCCACACAACAAGCAACTTGAAAACCTGTTGACCTTCTACGTTGGCACTTTTGTATCCCAAATGTCTGATAGCCAAGGTATCCCCCCCTAAATTAAAACTGGAGTATACTTCCTTCTAAAAAGTTTCACTTTTATGCTCTGCATAGTTAAGATATGCTGATCCTCATCAGAGGAAGTATTCCGTGTATCTCCAGCAGCTGTTAGGATTTCTGTGGGAGAAGCTTCCTGATGTAGAACAGAATGTCCCTATTTTCAACCTTACTGTATGCTTGTGAAACATGGACCACTTATGAATGCCATCTCCAACTCCTCAAAATACTCCATCAACTATGTCTCCGAACTAATGCCAGACGAACTAATGCCAGTGTACAGTGGTACCTCGGGTTACATACACTTCAGGTTACATACGCTTCAGGTTACAGACTCCCCTAACCCAGAAATAGTGCTTCAGGTTGAGAACAGAAATTGTGCTCCGGCGGCACAGCAGCAGCAGGAGGCCCCATTAGCTAAAGTGGTGCTTCAGGTTAAGAACAGTTTCAGGTTAAGTACAGACCTCCGGAACAAATTAAGTACTTAACCCGAGGTACCACTGTACTGGAAGAAGCAAAGGTCACCAGTGACAAAGCAATGATTCTTTGACATCAACTTTGTTGGACTGGTCATGTTGTGCAGATGCCTGATTATCGTCTTCCAAAGCAACTACTCTATTCCGAACTTTAAAATGGAAAGCGTATTGCTGGTGGTCAACAAAAGAGGCTGAAAGACTCTCTCAAGGCAGCTCTTTAAAAATGTAGTATAAACATTGACAATTGGGAAACACTGGGCTTTACCAAAGGTGTCGTGGGCTTTGAAGATGCTCGAACTCAGGACAAAGAGAGAAACATGCTAAGAGGAAGGCATGTTTGGCAAACCCTCAGCATAATCAACTCCCACCCAGAAACCTGTGTCCCCACTGTGGATGGACATGTGGATCCAGAATTGGCCTCCACAGTCACTTATGGACTCACTGTTAAAACCGTGTTCATGGAAGACAATCTTACTCAGCTACAAGTGATTGCCAAAGAAGAAGAAGAAAGATTTTCATTTGAGAAATGTTGGAGGGTATTTTAGAGCCTGGAGGATTTGGAGAATGGGGCTGAAAGATGTTAAGTTACTCAAAAACCACAGAGAGTCTGTTGGCACTGAATGGGCCTCTCTCTGTGCGAATGACGGGAAGAGAGCGTGTGATGCCACAAGTGAAAATTGGGGTGGGAACTGTTGCTAAAACCATTGGTGTTGCAATCTATTTGGATGTGTTTATTTTATTTTCACTTAGGCATTTGGTTAAATTGGAAATAGGATTATTATTTTTTGTAGCTGTTACTTTGCTTGTTTATCTTCTGCTAGAATTGTGGTTTATTGGACCTGCTTATATGATTTTGTAATTTTTGCATACTTTTATTACTTTGTTCCCAGCTCTGGGACTCAAAACATTCAGTGAAGAGCGGGCTGCAAATACTGCAAAGAAATAAATATTAACTTCTGCACAGGTCTTGCAGTTGCACTCATATGTTGTATGAGTTGTACTCGGGTGGCCTTACATTGTCTCCTACCTATCCCTGAGCCAAGGAGGACTCTCACATACCACATTTTAGGTGAGAGCTTTTTGTGTGTAAATCTCTCTTGAATCCCAAGGTGGCAATTAAAAGGCAAGCTTTTAAAAAGACTTGAATGAATGGGAAAGGTTTTGGAGGGAAGACATAAGCTTCACTGCATGTGACAATCTTAGAGAAAACATGATGAAGATGTTATACAGATGGTACCTAACCCCAGCCCAATTGGCCAAGATGTATTAAAAACGTTCAGATACTTGTTGGAGAGGTAAAAATGGGATACAGTGGTGCCTCGCAAGATGAAAAGAATCCGTTCCGCGAGTCTCTTCGTCTTGCAGTTTTTTCGTCTTGCGAAGCAAGCCCATTAGCGGCTTAGCGGATTAGCGCTATTAGCGGCTTAGCGGGCTTAGCGGATCAGCTGATAAGCGGTTTAGCGGCTTAGCGGATCAGCTGATAAGCGGCTTAGCGGCTTAGCGGCTTAGCAGATCAGCTGATAAGCAGCTTAGCGGATCAGCTGTTAAGCGGCTTAGCGGCTTAGGATCGGCTGATAAGCGGCTTAGCAGCTTGGGAAAAGGGGGGGAGGGGAAAAACCCCGCAGGAACTCGCAAGACATTTTCGTCTTGCGAAGCAAGCCCATAGGAAATTCGTTTTGCGAAGCACCTCCAAAACGGAAAACCCTTTCGTCTAGTGGGTTTTCCGTCTTGCGAGGCATTCGTCTTGCGGGGCACCACTGTAGGTAACTTTATGCATATGTGGTGGAGCTGTAAGAGGATAAGAGAAATTTGGGGTATTCTATATAATGAACTCAAAAAGATCTTCAAATTCTCATTTAAAAAAAACCCTGAAGCCTTTCTGTTAGGTATTATGTCCATGGAGATCAAGAAAAATCTCAGATCCCTTTTCATGTATGCAATCACTGGGGCAAGGATCTTAATAGCAAAGAATTAGAAAGGCGACAAAAAACGGACTGGCAAGCGAAAATGATAGAGTATTTACAACTTGCAAAAATGACTGGGAGAATAAGACAAAACTCAAATCAGAAAGTTAGTAAAGATTGGATGATATTTAAAGAATACCTTAAAAATTATTGTGACAATGCAAATCTCCTGACAAACCTAGACTGAATCTTGAAACATAGAGAAATTACATAGCAAATTTTTTCTTGATAAATAATGGAAAAGTAAAATAATAATGAAATGCGTATGGATTAACAAAATGCAAAATGTACAATGAGGTGATTTGGAAGTTAAAAAGGGGTGTTATGTTATATGAGAGATTGTAAGTTAGTGTCTATGGTGTGTGTATGCTGTTGTATGTATTGTATGTACTGTCTAAGTTATATGTAAATGGTTGTTTAATAAAGGTTATATTTTTTTATAAAAAAAAAGACTGTAGTAGTATATGAAGACCTAATTGCATGTGATGCTGATTGCACATATCACCAAGTCATTTGCTTGGACATTAGTTTTTCTTTACTTCCAGGCATGGGACAATTCTTATTCGGATTGTAACATACGGAGAGGTTTAATACTTCCCTCCACCCCCAGTGCTCTTCATGAAAAATTCCACCCACACAATAGTGCACTCAGTCTTACTGGGTGGGGAGGAGTTCCCACTGGTATCATTTGGAGTTTGTTTTTCTTAAGCTCCATGCAGAGAGGATTTTCAATGAGATCAGGGCAGGAAAGGAAAGGGTTAAACTCCCCCTAACTACATGCTGTGGTCCCAGTAGAAATCAGGACACACACACCCCATGCCTGTAATTAAATTATAGAATCCAGGGATGTAAATGCACAATTAGCATTACAGACAGTCGAGAGTTGAAAATCAGGCCACCTTCATTTCCTTATCAGTAGTGAACCAGGTCAAAGTCTGATTTCGTTCAGGCAGGAGGCTCTTCAGTCCAATTAGGCCTTATTTGTTTCAGCACATTATCTATTTGATTTGCCTTCCTCTGCGGTTTCGAGGCATGTGTTTGAACTTAACTGAGTCCAGATGGTTGTTTGTAGGTGAGGCTGCTGTTATTTCAGCCTTCAGATCTGAAGAAAGCATCATCGGCTTCTCTTCAGCAGTTGACTATTAATAGAGCAAATCTGTACATTCTAAAGATATAGCCAGATATCTTTTGTCACAGGGCTGGCACGGCAATTTTCGCCCATCGTCTGATGGAGGAGCCACAATGACCATCACTTACTGCAGATACAGAGCCTTTCTGCCTCTGTATTCATAAGTTCAAGTCAACCAAGGGCAGCATACCCTCCAAGTGTCCCGATATTGCAGGGACAGTCCTGGAATGAAGAAAGCCATCCAGGGTTCTGATTTGATCCCGGTTTGTCCCTATTTCCCCTGGTGCTTATCCATTGCCTCTCCATGACTTCTCCATGGAGGATTGAAGAGGATCAGCTTGGGAGGGGGGAGTGAGAAATGTCTCTACAGTGGTACCTTGGTTCTCAAACTTAATCAGTTCCAGAAGTCCGTTCCAAAACCAAAGCGTTCCAAAACCAAGGTGCGCTTTCCCATAGAAAGTAATGCAAAATGGATTAATCCGTTCCAGACTTTTAAAAACAACCCCTGAAACAGCAATTTAACATGAATTTGACTCTCTAACGAGACCATTAATCCATAAAATGAAAGCAATAAACAATGTCCTGCAGACACACAATCAATCAATCAATCAGTAGCTGAACTGGGTTCCACACAGTCACAAAAACAGAAAGAGCCGCAGATACAAAAAAATGCAAAATAAACAGCAAAAACAGACAGACCTCAGATTAACACTCAAATTGTCAGTGTAACACTCAAAACAGAAGTGTGGCACTCAAAACGGAAGTGTGACACTCAAAACAGAGCACGTTTGGCTTCCGAAAAAAAGTTTGCAAACGGAACACTTACTTTAGGGTTTGCAGTGTTTGGGTTCCAAGTTGTTTGAGTACCAAGGTATTTGAGAACCAAGGTACCACTGTATTTGCATCTGAGGGTTGCTTTTAATGGGATTTATAATGCAATCCTACATGTTCCTACTCAGAAGTAACTCATTGTTTTCAAAGGAGATGGCTTCTAGCTAAGTGGATTACAGGCCACTTACCTGAGACTAGGCCCCGTTGGATCCACGAAGACTTGCTTCTGAGTAGACATGGTTACGACTGCACTGTTCGTCATTGCTAACTTGGGACAAGAATAGAACAAGAAAAATAGTTTGAAAGAACAAAACATTGCCACAGGACGAGAGGGGGAGATGTTTTCCAGGCCTTCCCATTTGAAGGCAATTTTTCATTTATGACGTGTGTGTGTTTTATGTGTGCTAGTGTGAAAATGGTTTAATTCATTTTTATTAATCCTCGTTGTTTGAGTCATGGTAAGAAGCTATTGGGCCATGATAAATCACTTTAGACACTGAGCTTATTTGCAAAATAATAATAATAATAAAAATCCACCCTCGGATTGGAGTTTCATGCCAATATACGTAAACCGACAGGTGGAGGAGTTTATCATCCCGATCCAAAATACACCAGATTACATGAAAATTAAATTTGGACTATAAAACCACCATCTGGAAAATAACAAGGCGGAATCAGTGCAATACGGCAACTAAGTCAGGCTGAAAAGATCAAATAAACATGGAGCCGGTTACAGAGGATGCTGTGTGTCATAAATCACACTGATCCCTGGGTGTGTCATAACTGTCAATAGCCACCCCAAAAATAATTTCAGTGTAGGAATAAACATTAAATATTTACATCTGGCAAACAGCTCGGTCATTCGACTGCATTCCTCCTGCAAATACAGACTCATAAATTTAAAGCAGCCGAGCCTGTAGCTCCAGGAGTAGGAAATGTTTCCTTGTGAATGACCCAGAGTTCTGCAGTGCCTGTGTTTCACATGCTGTTGACCCGGGTTCAATCCACTTTTATCTCCAGTTTAGAAGTATTTCGGGGCTAGAAAAGACCTCTGCATTGAGCCTTGTCGGCCAGATCAGAAGAGACAATGCTTGGGTAGATGAGCAATAGTTTGACTCAGTGTGGGGCAGGTTCATATTCTTCTACATCTATAGGTGCTAAATGTTTGGATTTAACAAATGCTAGGATTTATGATGTTGGAATGTGGGTGGCGTTGTGGGTTAACCACAGAGCCTAGGATCAGAAGGTTGGTGGTTTGAATCCCCACAACGGGGTGACCTCCCGTTGCTCGGTCCCTGCTCCTGCCAACCTAGCGGTTCGAAAGCATGTCAAAGTACAGGTAGATAAATAGGTACCGCTCCGGCGGGAAGGTAAACGGTGTTTCCATGCGCTGCTCTCGTTCGCCAGAAGCGGTTTAGTCATGCTGGCCACATGACCCGGAAGCTGTACGCCGGCTCCCTCGGCCAATAAAGCGAGATGAGTGCCGCAACCCCAGAGTCAGCCATGACTGGACCTAATTGTCAGGGGTCCCTTTACCTTTACCTTTAGGATTTATAATAGGGATACGGGTGGCGCTGTGGTCTAAACCACTGAGGCTAGAGCTTGCCGATCAGAAAGTCGGCGGTTTGAATCCCCGTGATGGGATGAGCTCTTATTGCTTGGTCCCTGCTCCTGCCAACCTAGCAATTCGAAAGCACATCAAAGTGCAAGTAGATAAATAGGTACCACTCCAGCAGGAAGGTAAACGGCATTTCCGTGCGCTGCTCTGGTTCGCCAGAGGCGGCTTAGTCATGCTGGCCACATGACCCAGATCTGTATGCCGGCTCTCTCGGCCAAAAAAGTGAGATGCGCGCCGCAACCCCAGAGTCGGGCACGACTGGACCTAATGGTCAGGGGTCCCTTTACCCTTTACCATTAGGATTTATAATAGCCAGAATCATGAGTGCTTAATATGTGGGTTAGCTGCTGTGAATCCCCTGGAATTTGCCCATGTGAAGAGTTAATTAACTTAGGCACACTTCCTGAGTTGTGTATTAGACATTGTACTCTTAGCCAAATCAACACGTGTTAATGAAGGCAGACAGACTTCTTTATGAGGTGACTGCCTGCGGGTGATAAACAATTAGGGAGTTTGGAGCCTCAAAGGATTAGGTGTTAACACCACACAGGTTCGAAGGAAATAGGTGTGTGTGTGCAAGAGCAAATGTGAGGCCTCTCCCCAAGGTTGAAAAGGAAAGCAGAGAAGCTATGGGCTTAGAGTTGGGGGTCATGTAACCAGGAAGTAAAGAAAGAAACTGTTAGGCTGCAGAGAAAGGATGGTGCAGGGCTTATAGTTGCTGCTGCTGCTATGGAATAAGAAAGTGCATTTTTGGGTGCTTCTGCTGTGAGTCCCTCCATAAGTAGGCTCAGGTTGTAGATACCGTATTTTTTGCTCTATAAGACTCACTTTTCCCCTCCTAAATAGTAAGGGGAAATGTGTGTGCGTCTTATGGAGCAAATGCAGGCTGCGCAGCTATCCCAGAAGCCAGAACAGCAAGGGGGATTGCTGCTTTCACAGCGCAGCGATCCCTCTTGCTGTTCTGGCTTCTGAGATTCAGAATATTTTTTTCCTTGTTTTCCTCCTCCAAAAACTAGGTGTGTCTTGTGGTCTGGTGTGTCTTATAGTGCGAAAAATACGGTATATGTAAATAAACCATATATCATAAAGACATATAGCCTCCACTGTGCTTCATTCCCAGAGGAAACATTAACCCTGTGTAGTCGCATCCCCTGGGATCTGTGCAACTGCTCGGTGGAGATTGGGATGGCGTTGTAACAATATGCCGAAGTTACCCATCAGACTATTGGGGCAAGGGGGAAGGATGGGTCAGTCATACAACAGAACAGCTCTAAACCAAGCCTGCACAGTTTGCGATCTGAATGGAGAGACCACACATTGCGACCTGCCAAGAGTTTGGCAACCCTCCTAGTCAGCAGTGATAACAGATCTAGAGACCTTAATGGGTACATGGCTGGAGTACTATGAGTACAATATGTTCATCCTGATTAGCTGCAAGCTGAGCAAACCTGAACTACGTAAAAGGTAGACTCACAAGTATTAGAGTACCAGAGTAATCTCTCCTCTAACATGGAAAGAGTATTAGATAATATTCAAGCTACCAAGAATATGCAAATTGATGTCCTCTTTTATACAGTGGAACCTTGGTTCTCAAATTTAATCCGTTCCGGAAGTCCATTCCAAAACCAAAGCGTTCCAAAACCAAGGCACACTTTCCCATAGAGAGTAATCCGTTCCAGACTCTTCAAAACAACTCCTTTTAACATGAATTTTACTATCTAACGAGACCATTGATCCATAAAATGAAAGCAATAATCAATGTACTGTACTATAAAATAAATAAGACAGCATTGTAGATGATTGAAAATTACAATTTTTTTTTTCTTACCTGCACGGATGATAGTCATTGTTTGGATGGGGGGCTTTTATCCATTTCCGCAGTCACTCAATCAATCAATCAATCAATCAATCAGTAGCTGAACTGGGTTCCACACAGTCACAAAAACAAATGAGCCGAAAAAGCCTCAAAAACAAAAATGCAAAATAAATAGCAAAAACAAAAGTGCCAAACTTCTTCCATTCCGGAAGTCTGTTTGAGTTCTGAAATGTTCGAAAACCAAGGTGCAGCTTCTGATTGGTGCAGGCGACCAGGAAAGAACAACCGACAGCCGTATCGGACGTTTGGCTACTGAAAAACGTTCAAAAACTGGAACACTTACTTCCGGGTTTTTGGCGTTTGGGAACTAAGGTGTTTGAATACCAAGGCATTGGAGAACTAAGGTACCACTGTGTATATATATATATATATATATATATATATATATATATATATAGTGATGCAAGTCCTCCTTATTGGCAGTGCATAGCCCAGAAGACACTCATAACTTTTCAGTTCAATATATTTTTCACACCCCACCAGAGCTGCACCACTATCTTCCTAGTTCTATGTAGACATAAGGCTACCTGACTTCTCTCAAACTTGCCTGTGCTCCTTCCTTGCCTCTCACAAAGGGTGTCTTCCTGCTTTTTATTATTGCTATTGATGGTTTATTATGGAGTTTTTGACATTGCATACACTTAAACAGGAAAAAAACAATACACGGGGAACAGACAGAAAACAGTAAGGAACCATTGCCATGTCAGCCTTCTTGCTTTGAGAAACCCTGGCAAGAAGGCATGATCACAGCAAGAAAACAGTCTTCAAGATGCCCACTTCGCAAATGAATTCATAGAATCATAGAATCATAGAGTTGGAAGAGACCACAAGGGCCATCGAGTCCAACCCCCTGCCAATTCTACTGAATTTCTTCCAACTTCCAGAAACTGATTGGCTCAAAAAAACTGCTGACCGATTCTTCGATCAACATACCAGGAGAGAGGTCCTGCTGCTTCAGAATGCAGCTTTAAAAAAAAAAGATAACTTAGTAGCCTTACCTCTCAGGAAAGTCCCTCAATCTTCAACATTTTTCATGGTGCAATCCTAAATGCATCTACTCAAAAGTCAGCCCTATTGACTTTCAATGGGACTTGCTCCTAGACAGCATCTTAAAAAATAGAGACATCACCTTGCCAATAAAGGTCCGTATAGTAAAAGCTGGGAAAGACCCTGATGTTGGGAAAGATGGAGGGCACAAGAAGAAGAGGACGACAGAGGATGAGATGGTTGGACAGTGTTCTCGAAGCTACAAACATGAGTCTGACCAAACTGCAGGAGACAGTGGAAGACAGGAGTGCCTAGCGTGCTCTGGTCCATGGGGTCACGAAGAGTCGGACACGACTAAACGACTAAACAACAACAACAAATAGTAAAAGCTATGGTTTTCCCAGTAGTGATGTATGGAAGTGAAAGCTGGACCATAAAGAAGGCTGATCGCCGAAGAATTGATGCTTTTGAATTATGGTGCTGGAGGAGACTCTTGAGAGTCCCATGGACTGCAAGAAGATCAAACCTCTCCATTCTGAAGGAAAGCAGCCCTGAGTGCTCACTGGAAGGACAGATCCTGAAGCTCAGACTCCAATACTTTGGCCACCTCATGAGAAAAGACTCCCTGGAAAAGACCCTGATGTTGGGAAAGATGGAGGGCACAAGGAGAAGGGGACAACAGAGGATGAAGTGGTTGGACAGTGTTCTCAAAGCTACCAGCATGAGTTTGACCAAACTGCAGGAGGCAGTGGAAGACAGAAGTGCCTGGCGTGCTCTGGTCCATGGGGTCACGAAGAGTCGGACACGACTAAATGACTAAACAACAACAAAGCGAGGTTAGGATTGCAGGCGCAGATCCACAAAGCATTTTGGATGGTTGACCAACACATTATTATTATTATTATTATTATTATTATTATTATTATTATTCGGACAGAACTGAGGCTGATTTGTAACGGAAGGCATTTTGGACCCAGGGGAATATCTTGCAGTTTGAAACAAAGTTTCTTGACAGCTGTGTCAGAGAAAATTAATACTGCACTCTGATAGCTTTTCCTGATAACGGGATTACTAAGAAATCTTGCTCGGTATTTACCACAAAAGATTTGAGTGATGAAAGCAGGCTGCACCCACGCCCTGGCCATCTTTTCTGAGAGGAAGAGTTCCGGTTGTCAAACAAGCAAGGTCAAATTAATATAGCACCATGCAGTATAGATAAAAGGAGGACAGGGCCTGCCTTTAAATTTCTCTTTCATGTCATTCTTACTGTCAGCCTCCTTCAAACAGGGCAAACTTCAGAGAGCTGAGAACTGATAGGATGAGCAATTGCAGGACCTCTGCAGCCTGATGCCGTGAATTAGGTTGGATGTGCTCTGTAGGACTTATCCCCAGGTAAACGTGCAGCCTCAAAGAGCAATCCAAAATGCACTTTCTATGAAAAAGGTATTTAAATATACCTTCCAGAAGAAACCAGAGGCCTTTCTCCTGGGCATGGTCGGCCAATTGGTGCGAAGGGAGGATAGAACTTTTTTCATGTACGCCACAACAGCAGCAAGAATACTCATCGGAAAGTACTGGAAGACACAAGAATTACCCACCCGAGAAGAATGGCAGAAGAAAGTGATGGACTATATGGAATTGGCTGAGATGACTGGCAGAATCCGGGACCAAGGAGAAGAGTCGGTGGAAGAAGAGTGGGAAAAATTTAAAGTATATCTTCAAAAATATTGTAAAATTAAGGACTGTTAGAAAGGTGTTGGAAAAAGAAAATTAGGTAGTTTTGGTAGATATGAGATAAAGGATTAAGTAAAAAGGAGTTGATGAAAGTGATGAAAAGAGAGGACGTTAAACTATATTATTTTAAATTAAATTACTTAAATGAAAATAAGGTTGGAAGGATTTGCTGAAAAAACGATTTGAATTAGAATACAAAATTGGGAGGTGTGAGGAGGTCAAGGAAATAAGTAAAGGAAGAAAGCTATGTAAAGGTTTAATCTGTTCTTTTTTGTAAAAAATTTTGTTTTTTTTAATTGAATGTATTTTCATACCTTCTTTTTCTTTCTTTTCTGTTACTGTTGTATTCTTTTTTATATTTTGTATTGTTCTTTTTTTCTTTTTGAAACCTTAAACTTTGAATAAATATTATATTTAAAAAAAAAAAAAACAAAATGCACTTTCTGTGGAATAAGGCCCATTGCATAGGGGGAGACTTACTTTTGAGTGGGAATGGACGAAACGGTTAATTTTGTTTTCTCTCAGTTTCACATTTTCCCAGCCATAAGCTCAGTTCTCCGCACTTCCACATAAGTTTGTGATTTATTTTTTCTTTCGAGTCCTTACAAAAATCCATCAGCCCTTTACGATGAACTTCTCCTGATGCACCATTTTGCAAGCAGAAAGGTTTATTTATTCTAAAAGAAAAACTCTTCAGGAATGAATCAGATTGCGAAAGGTGCTCATGCACAATCTGCTGCCAGCATCTCAAAATCTATTTTTCCTGTCAGAAAGACAAATTGAGATATATCCAAGGGACAGAGTAACAGAGCAGAAGTGGAGAAATCTGCTCATCTTTGGTACAGATGAGTTTACTGTTAAATTTATCAGTTAATGAGACTAACTAAGCATTTTACAGTTCACCGAAGTGTGTTCATAGTTTATGTATGTGAACAGACTGAGTTGATCTGGATGGAAGAATGTAACAAGGCATTGTTTTCTATTTCTGCCCTGCATACATTCCACGCAGCACTGGTGGAATCTAGACACATATAAAAAACGTTGTGAAAATGCTTTTTTAAAAAACATTTTGAAAAATATATTGAATTTGCCATAGCTCACCATTGCCATCTAGTGTCACATTTGTATAATTGCACTTTACAACACAAAACGTTTTATTTGCAGCTGCATAGCTGAGTCCACCGTTTCTACTCCACTGCAGTTCACCTTCTGCCAAAAAACTAGTACATCATTACACTGTCATTACGTTATTCCACCCCATCCATTGCAAAGGAAACACAAAGCAAATGGGAAGGAGGATTCAACCAATTATATACAGTGGTACCTCTGGTTGCGAACGGGATCCGTTCTGGAGGCCCGTTCACAACATGAAAAGAGCGCAACCCGCAGCGGCGCATCTGCGCACACACGGGTTGCGATTCGCTGCTTCTGCGCATGCGCGTGATGTCATTTTGCGCTTCTGCGCATGTGTGAGGGCAAACCCCGGAAGTAATCCTTTCAAGTACTTCCGGGTCGCCGCGGGACGTAACCTGAAAGAACGTAACATGAAGCGGACGTAACATGAGGTACAGTGGTGCCCCGCAAGACGAATGCCTCGCAAGACGGAAAACTCGCTAGACGAAAGAGTTTTCCGTTTTGGAGGTGCTTCGCAAAACGAATTTCCTATGGGCTTGCTTCGCAAGACGACAATACCTTGCGAGTTCCTGCAGGGTTTTTTTCCTCGCCCCCCTTTTTCTAAGCCGCTAAGCCACTTATCAGCTGATCCGATCAGCAGATAAGCCGCTAAAAGCCGCTAAAAGCCGCTAATAGCGCTAATCCGCTAATCTGTCAATGGGCTTGCTTTGCAAGACGAAAAAACCGCTAGACGAAAAGAATCACAGAATGGATTCTTTTCGTCTTGCGAGGCACCACTGTATGACTAGATTGTTTGTGGAATGAAAACAACGCCATCAGTGAATACTGAATGTATTCACTGGACTGATCTATGTTTCAGACAAGAGATGAATAAGCAAACATCAGCAATTTCTGTTCCCATTTTTGTTTCCATCAGAATTACCCAACATCCCCATTTGGATGGAATGCTGAATCATACTTTAGGGATACAAGAATGAGGCTATTCTTCCCCAAGTTTCCCACGCTCCTCACTTCCTTCTCCCTCTTCCTCTGGCACAGTTCCAAGGAGAATTTCGGAAGTTTTGTCTTCTGTTCTCACACGAACCAGAGCTTGTTCTGTTGTCTGGATGTCTTAGAACTGTGCATAATTTTAACTTTATGAAGCTGGCTTGTTTTCTTTAACCACAGTTGAAATTAATCAGAACATAGGGTTCAGACGACACACTAAACTGCAGTTAATCTAAAATCTACTATGCAAAGTCATCTTATGATAAGCTGCAGCCCTTTCAAAATGAAGCTCCAAGTTATAGGAGGAGACTGTTCTCCTGATAATTTGATGCAAATACTAGAGAGATCAAGCACTTCAAAAATATTTCCAGAACAAAGAAGGCCATAAATGGAGAACTATGGTACTCACCATTCAGCCTTTCAGACCTTGGTTCTTTTACTGGAATCCTATTTTTAACAAAGTTCTGTTCTTTTTCTGTTTCTTTCTAGTTCAGATAAAGAAAGCCAGTGAGACACCCTTTTGAAATCTCTCTTAAACAGTGACAAGGGTAAATGAAGAGGGAATAAAATGGGCTGATAGGGAAGAGAAAGAATGAACACCTGTGATATAAATGAACAATAAAATGGCTGAGAAAATTTCTGTTTTACGATGTGTTTGGCAGCAAATAACTCTACCACCAAACTGTGAATTTCAAACAGAAACAAGAAAGTGACATTTGTATGATACACAAAAGATTTGAGTTTAATGTGTTCAGAATCCAATACATAAATATCAATAATAATAATAATAATAATAATAATAATAATAATAATAATAATAATTTATTATTTATACCCCGCCCATCTGGCTGGGTTTCCCCAGCCACTCTGGGCGGCTTCCAAAAGAATATTAAAATACTGTGATACATCAAACATTAAAAGCTTCCCTAAGCAGGGCTGCCTTCAGATGTCTTCTAAAAGTCTGGTAGTTGTTGTTCTCTTTGACATCTGGTGGGAGGGCGTTCCACAGGGAGGGCGCCACTACCGAGAAGGCCCTCTGCCTGGTTCCCTGTAACTTGGCTTCTCGCAGTGAGGGAACCGCCAGAAGGCCGTCGGCACTGGACCTCAGTGTCCGGGTAGAACGATGGAGGTGGAGACGCTCCTTCAGGTATACTGGACCGAGGCCATTTAGGGCTTTAAAGGTCAGCACCAACACTTTGAATTGTGCTCGGAAACGTACTGGGAGCCAATGTAGGTCTTTCAAGACCGGTGTTATATGGTCTCGGCGGCCGTTCCCAGTCACCAGTCTGGCTGCTGCATTCTGGATTAGTTGTAGTTTCCGGGTCACCTTCAAAGGTAGCCCCACGTAGAGCGCATTGCAGTAGTCCAAGCGGGAGATAACCAGAGCATGCACCACTCTGGCGAGACAGTCCGCGGGCAGAAAGGGTCTCAGTCTACGTACCAGATGGAGCTGGTACACAGCTGCCCTGGACACGGATTTAACCTGTGCCTCCATGGACAGCTGTGAGTCCAAAATGACTCCCAGGCTGCGCACCTGGTCCTTCAGGGGCACAGTTACTCCATTCAGGACCAGGGAATCCTCCACACCTGCCCGCCTCCTTTCCCCCAGAAACAGTACTTCTGTCTTGTCAGGATTCAATCTCAATCTGTTTGCCGCCATCCATCAAGACCTTAAGACAGTGTTAGGGAACTTTTGGTCCTCCAAAGGTTGTTGGGAGTTGTAATCCAACAAAATCGAGAGGGTTCCACACCCCTGGGTTAAAAACTGCCTTGGTGCATCAAACCAAAGACAGATTATAATGGATTCCTAATGCATGTCTTGGAAGTGTCATGGGGCCTTGGGGAGATAGCTGGCCAGGACAAGACAGAGGAGTGGTCACCAGATGAGCCCAGTGGGCTGGTCAGGTCTCTTTCCAGGTCAGAAGAGCCAAAGAGAGGGTCCTGGGTAAGCCCCTAGTGGATAAGTCCCTCCCCTCACCACATCTCCCCCTAGCAGTCCTCACAGTGCAAGGCATGGACTCCACCTCCATCTTCGGAGCTGCCCAAAGCTGATTCTGGCTGATCCACTTTGCCTATCACACCTTCATCTCCAGAGCTGTCAGAATGTCTGCCCAGCCTTGTCTCTCCAGGGTGTGTTTGTTGTTGCCCCATCTGCCGTGTCCGTCTCTGAGGAGGCAGTAGTGCACCTCCTCTGTCACCTAAGTCATGGAGATGCCCATTCAGGCATGAGCAAAAGGGGCTGGTTCAGCCTTCTTGGTGTTGTGCCAGGATGTCTGCCCCAGTCTAAGGAACAGAACTGCTTGCCAGACTAAATTGTGTCCATCTCTTATAACAGGCTGGCAGAGGGTGTGTTGTTGTTGCGTTGATGTCTTTGCTTGTGCAGCCCAGTGTAGCACCTGCTGAGCACTTGAACTGCATTGTGGCAATGTACCTCACCAATCTGAGCACTGAATTTGACCTCTTCATTGAGGGGCGGCCAGGACAGTAAGTTTCACTGGGTTCAGTGTGGCTTATTCACAAGTAAGTGTACATAGGAGTTCAGTCCTTGTACACCATTCTGCTTCTGACATAATTTAACCCGATGCACCTAGTAGAATGAGACAAATGTCTTAGGCAGTGGGCATGAGAGAGATGCCAACATAGCTGTCAACATTTCCCTTTTTTTAAGGGAAATTCCATTATTCCGAATAGGATTCCTTGCAAGAAAAGGGGAAAGTTGACAGCTATGGGTGCCAACTGATGCAATACGAGGCCCCTCTTTGCCTTAGTATTGGACCCCCTGCTGGGGCTTCTGCCATCACCACTCGCCTGCCTGATGAAGCAAGGGTCTCCAACACCTCCTTTACCATCTCCTCTCTGCCTCGTTCTGAGGAAGAGCCAAGATGTGGGGTCATTCCTCAGAGGGAGGCATTCTGGGTGCAGGGGACTAGGAAAGCACCTGTGCTGCTGCTGCTGCTGCTGTGGTTTTGCTGCAGCATAAATAATGGCTGTTGGAACTGCCATGACTAGAATTCCTCACTCTGAGGAAAGGGTGCCCTATTCAATGTTCATTTTTCCTCCCGGTCTTGAGCCCATTGCCATTGGGTGGTTCTGAATATTACGAGAGAAAGAGGAAAGGTTATTTCTGACTAGTCCCTCTACACCATTTGCATTTTCTGATTTATAAATGTAACATTTGAAACTGATGAAGAATTCTTATCTCCTTCTTAAGCCTAAAGCATGTGACTCAAAGACTTAAAACTGTTTTGCTGGGCAGCGGAAGAATCCAAGGGCTGCCAAAGTTAAATTCTCCTATGTATCTAACTAATATAAGGCCTCAAAGATTTTGCTTACTGAGACTTTGCTTCTTAACTCCCTTCACTATTATATTTTTGCAACCAGATGGCCAGTCCAAATGTGTTATAGGAGCAGGCTGTTCTCCTGATAATTTGGTGTAAATACTTGTGAGAACAACCACTTTAAAAAATATTTTAAGCGACAAAGAAAGCCATAGAAGCAGAACTGTGGTGCTCAAAGTTTGACTTTTTAGACCTCACTAATCAATGGACCCTTCCTTTGTCAATCTATGATACACTGAAGGGGGAGGTGAGCATTTCCCTGCCTTTTCTATTCTGCTTCAGTGGCAGGGATTGCAAAAACATCTCAGTTCAAACATGCAATTATTTGAAGCACATGTTTGGGGAACCTGGGGGTCTGTGGGCCAAATGCAGCCCCCCAGGCTCCCCCTTGGAACTCTCCCAGTAACACATCCCTCACTGGTCATGGTTTGAACCACAGGTGTTTTTGCCTGGCTGGAATATATGTTGAAGCAACCGAAGTGGGAAAGGCGACAACAATTGTAGTAGCAGCAGCAGCAGCAGCAAGTGCTGAGAAATCAGCAGTGGTGGCAGGGAGACCGCGACAAAGATCTGCAATCCGCTCAGAGTAGCCAGGTGGTTGGCACGTAAAGGAAACTGGAATGGAGGGCTGTGTGGTTTGCATCCCAAAGCAAACCACTCTGAAGTCTCTCTGAAGTCTCTCTGAAGTTCATGTGGAAGAAAGAAGCCAAACGCATGGAACGTGCTATATAAATAAGCTCTGTGAAGATTTTTTCTTCCTCGGCTTCAAAGCCAATCACTGTCCAGCAAGAACCCTGTGATGCCTTGATACTCAGCAGGCTGCAATGTCAAGCCACTTGAAGATGACTGGGGGCTGTCACAGCATCCATTCCAGCTTTGTCAAAGAGCTAGAGTTAGTTCTATCAGCAAGTTTCTGTCGACATGGGACACCCATCAGAGGAGCTAGCCTGGATCAGACCAGTATTATGTTCTCAGAGTGCCTGCCACATGTCTATGCAGAGCCCAGAAGCATGGCATGAGCTTGCTCCTGCTACCTATCCCCAGTATTCACTCTCCATGTGTGAGGTTACCATTCAAACCGGATCACCCACTGCCTCAGTGTCACATCAGGCAGCAATCCTGGCCTGCTGGACCTGGACTGCCATCAATTCCGTGTGCATGTGAAATTCAGAGCAAAACCAGATGAGCAGTTTCTATGTCACTTTGATAACAGGTGGCCATTGAGCTTAATTAGACACCGCAAACCAAGCCCTACCCATTCTTAAAAACATACATGCTAATTCAACCCTTTGTCGTTAGAAAAAAAATACTGTATTACTCTGATTTGGGGGTCAAATGTACCCCACAAATCCATAAAAATAAAATATCAAGAGGAAGATATTGAGTATGGCTATTTGCAACAACAACAAAAAAAAGCGTCTTTATTGACAATTCTCTTTTTCCCAATAATACAATATAATTTTAAATGAACCATTAGGGTCAGTAGTACCCCACGGCATTAAGTAAATAAATCTATAAGAATTGGGAGTGCAGGGTCTAATTGACCCTATATTTTAGAATATAAAACACCATATTGTGCTATCAACATATAGCACAACAGTTATAATTATACGTATAACAGTGCAATCATTATGAGCTGAGATTTACCTGTAACAACAAATCTAGCGCACTTGCAAGCTGTAGCACATGCCACCTGAGCAGCAAAGGCACAACTGCTTGAGAAGGACAGACAAAACAGTTATTTGGAGCACATTGTGGGTGTCACTTTGTGTCACTGAGTTGACCACAGAGATGACATCTGGCCCTTTCCTTGGCATCAGGCCCAACTACTTCTGAGGCTGTCTCTCAATGTCCCCAGCCAGATGGCTAGGTTTCTAGACTCAACCGGGGCTTGATTAAGTATAGTCACAGCTCTAACAGGAAGATCCTTCTTTTGGGATGTTCACACCACTTTGGTGCCAAACCATATAGGCATTTAAACATAAATATAGGCTTATTATGTTTGAGGGGGCAGGCAGGATTGTAGTGGCCACCATTTGTTGGAAGTGTATGTGGAGATGATCTGGTCACAAGTGTCTGCACTACCTTTAATTGTATTCAGGAATTATCTCAGGTTTGAATTTGCGGCCTGAGATTGCTGCATCTTACGTACTGAAGAAGGAGAATCATTGTTCTTTCTTTCTTTGACCCTTAATTTACAAGTGTCACATTTTCTTGAAAATCCCAAAAGCTAATGTTGATGCTTCTGGGTTTGTGGGCATCAACCCCTGGGTTTGTGGGCATCAACCCCTGCGTTTGTGGGCATCAACCCAGATGCTTCTGGGTTTCTGGGTATCAATTCTTCTGTTCTACCCAGAATGCTGGAAATGTGTTGTTAAGACTCTCAACCATTGTCAGACCAGTTTCAAGTTGCAGACAAGTTGCCTAAGGCAGTCATCGACAGCAGTGTTTCCCAACCTTTTTTTGGCAAAGGCACACTTGTTTCATGAAAAAAATCTCGAGGCACACCACCATTACAGCCCCGTGACGTCAGCGCGCAGCGTCACGCCGGGAGGGACATGAATTGCTAGCAAATTACATAATCACCTCCTTGAGGGCTGGCTCATCTTCTCCGAAGGCAGAACCCCATTAATTAACAGCACAGACTCACACCATAGCCAAGACGAGGGGGGAAAACCTCAGTCATGCACAGTCATGCACATGTGGGGGCTAAATGAAGACGAAGAGCGGGCAGAGAGCAGGGTTCAAATCACCCCACCTGGCCAGGACAATCCCTGGGTGCTCCCTTGGGCCACTCGCCTGACCCACCTCGCAGGGCTGTTGTTGCGAGGATAACACGGGGAGAACCACGTGCGCCCCCGGGAGCTCCTTGGAGGAGAAAGCGGGCGATGAATGCAATGCACGAAATATATGAGAGGCGACCAGGTTTTGCAGGTGAGGGGCCCCCGCCAGCCTCCGCTTCCAACACCCGGCGCAACGACGCCGAAGTTTCCCCCCCGGGCTCGGCTCGGGGAGCAGCGCTGCTCCCCCCCCCCCCGGCTCCCCTTCACCCTCCCGGCTCTCTCTGCCGCCCACTGGGACCCCCCTCACCTGCCAAGTCCGGAGCGCCGGTGGAAGTTGCATGCATGCATGCAGGGCGCCGCGTTGCCATTGCATTGCACTGCACTCCATGCAACGCCTGCACGCATGCATTGCCTTGCACGCCCGCCAAGGGGTCTCCCCGCGGTCCGATGCGTCCCCTCCGGCGCGGAGGCAGCATTGCAAAAATAAACCCCCCCGATGCAGCCCTACCTGGGGGGCAGCCTCAGCCTCCGCCTCCGCGGGGATCCCCGGGCTCCATCCTGCCGCCCGATCTCCGTGGGGGCGCAGGCAAGCTGTGCGGGGTCTGCGCGGAAGAGCCCCTGCCTGCCCAGCCGCCGCCGCTGCGCTCATTCCATGGCCGGGAGAAGAGCGCTTCAAACAAAACGCCCGGTCCGCCAGGCCACGCTGGGAAACGTAGTTTGCGCACCCCGCGCGGGCGCGGAGCCCAAGGGCGAGGGGACTACGGATCCCGGCAGCCCCCGCGCCGGGGACGGAGGGGGAGAGGCCGGGTGCAGGGATGGAGGGACGGGTGGGCGAGCGAGTGAGTGAGTGGCAGCCGCCAAGCCTTGGCCGAGAGCCAGGAAGGGCCTCCCCGGAGGAGGAGGAGGAGGGAGGCGCAGAGCGGGAGGGAGGGAGTGAACCCCAGGGGTCATCTAGTGACGGCGCCCCAATCAAAAATTTGACTTAAAAAAAAAATCTTTCGAATTTTTTAATTTTTCCCGCGGCACACCAGGCAACATCTGGCGGCACACTAGTGTGCCGCGGAACAGTGGTTGGGAAACACTGATCTACAGCATACTTTTCAATATCTTCCCACAATCTATGGGTGGCTCACCTGTGGTTCTCTAGATGTTGTTGGACTATAACTCTCATCATTCCTGACTATTAGCTATGCTGACTGGCCCTAATGGGAGTTGGAGACTATGAATATCTAGAGGGCCACAGGTTAGTTGCCCTGCTATAAACGAAGGTAAGGGCTGATCTAAAGGAACTTGATTGAGAATTGCCGTTAAGTCTGGCCTTCTACTAAGGTGATAATGCAGAGTTCTTGCAAACACTTGCAGGTGACCGCAGAAGCAGAATCACTAAGGACTATTCAGCATGTACTCTGGAAATAACTCTGTTTTTCTGAATCACAAGGGAGCAGTGGCATAGCATGTGGGACCAGGGGTTGTTATGGGACAAAATTGTTAGGAGCTGCAAAATTTCAACCCCCGATACTGCTTAAATACAGTTGTGTGCTTCCGTCACTGGGCTCTGTTGAAAATGGCTTCTCCATGCGAATCAGGAAGTGACCTCTCCAGACAATGGAACAGCTCTTCTTTTCTTATCTCTGGGGCTGCAAATTCCTGGGTGATGTGGACCTCGTTAGGCAGTTAAATGCTCGTGTGTACTCTGTCTGTTTCCCTCTCTCCCACTCACCCCTCCATGTGTCCCTGGACACTGGCAACCCCTGCTACACCACTGCAAGGGAGGTTGTAACCAACAAACATGTTTTTAAAATTAAATCTGTGAAAAGGCATTTGTTAACCGTGGGTCCCAGCAACCTCTAATACTGTTTGCAGTGATATTTATGAAATGGAGTAATTTATCTAGCATGACAATGTATTTTTTGCTAACTTTTCTGCCCCTTTCTGAGAAGAAAAGGAAAGGGTCTGGGCTAAGCATTTATAGGCACAAAAAGTATCTAACAAATAGCATTTTGTCGGGTCACTTTGACACATGTACACAACCAGCAACAAATGCTGTTAGAAATAAATGCTTTGGTTTTTCACTAGATTTAGTGGAGCTGAAACAACATATGGCAACGCACCTCTTCATCCTGGTTGAGGAATGCCTGGAACATGGAGTTATGGGAGACTTACCTAAATGTTTTCAAGGAGGCACCCCCCCCCCCAGCACTGTTGGGGAACATTTGACCTCAGCTTTCAATGGTGGCTTAGCTCTCCCAAGTCTAGATATATTCCACCCTGTTTCCACTATTTAGTCCATGATTCCACTAAACGAAACCTGGGGCAGATATATTAAGATCATTTGCTTGATTGCACATTAAGGACAAAACCAGTAAACTGCTTACAACTGACAGGCTGACATTTTCTGGCCAGATTGCCAATGTTGGGTAATATTCAGCAGAACCCCTACACAAAGCATTGAAAGGAACTGCTTTTATTCTCAAGCATATTTAAAGGATATTGACAAAACGAACACTTCTTTTACCATGGGACTTTTGGAAGACCAGCCACCAGGCTTGTCATTTCAAATGGCAAGGTTAAAAGATCCACACTGTGCTGCGGCTTTTACTTCTTCTATAACACCTAATAGGCAGAGCAATATTATCAAACACAGGTCAAAAGTCATGTCTGTGTCACTGCTTGAAGCCAAGAAATTTGTGGCTGATAAACAGTAGTCACTGTGCCCTCATGTCCTTCCTAAATACAGTCGTACCTTGGTTCCTGAACAGCTTAGTCGTCGAACAAATCGGCTCCCGAATGCTGCAAACCTGGAAGTAAGTGTTCCGGCTTGCAAATGTTTTTTGGAAGCCGAACATCCAACACGACTTCCATGGGATTCCAATGATGGAATTAATGTCCAGGGATGGGTGGGTGGATTTTGAGAAATTGGCAAAATGTCCGGGTTTTTGAAACTTTCCCCCCAAAAGCTGAACAAGATTCTTAGGGTGATTCCCCCCCCCCCGAAAGAAAGCTCAGCAACTTTCCTTTAAAAAGGCTCAACAACTTTTTGTGTCCGGATTTTTACTTCTTGAAATATGGCGACCTTCTAAATGGTACACTGACAAGTCATTCCCAGAAACAGACTGGCCAGTGGAGGGTGGGTGGCTGTG
The DNA here is from genome assembly GCF_965112155.1 of Podarcis liolepis. NCBI lineage: Eukaryota > Metazoa > Chordata > Lepidosauria > Squamata > Lacertidae > Podarcis > Podarcis liolepis. Next base: position 11,261,064 of record NC_139558.1, read on the forward strand.
TCCCTGGGAAAGATGGATCTGTCAGCGCTGAGGGTGCCATGGCTGTTTCCATCCAAACTCAGACGACTTTTTGCTCCCCGGCTGTCTACTCCTGCTTCCCTCCCCCTGACAAACTGACTGCTCCCTTGAAGCAACTTAAATTGTAGCACTTTTACCGTCATTATTTCTAATAGGTTATTTAGAACGCAGCACAAAAAGAGAAGGACAATAGAAACTTGTTACTGTTAAAAGGCTGTACAGGCTGTACCCAGGCTATTGTTTAGCACCAAACATGACATGCAGAATAAATAATCTTAATCACGGGGAGGTGGAGAAGTTCTCATCCTCTCTCCGTCTCTGATGCTATCTGAATAGACAAGAAAGTGGCTCATTGTCAACCTCCGTATCTCTCTGAGAGATGGGGAGATGCCAGATATTGGCTTTTTCGCCCCCATTTGCTCCGTACAAATAAAATACCACTGAAGCAACCTGGGCTCTTTCTGAAGGAATTATCGATATGTGTCCTGGGAGTGGAGTCTTTAAGAAAACATCTCTAAGAATGCCAGACTGTGCCTTAAGGCCCTCCCCACTCTTGGGCTGCGATAGAAGTAGCATTCTTGAAAGCCCAGGGCTGTTGCAGAAAGGCCGAGGCGAGTGAAGATTACGCAAAGCGAGAAGACGCAAAGCCAGCTAGGTGATTGCGACAGATGGGGTCCCTGCCCAGGGGGCCGAGCCCACTTGGGCATAACTGGAAAGTATGTAACTGCAAAGCACGGGGGGCGGGGGCGGAAAGGACAGAGAAGAGAGAAAACCAGGAGCAGAAGTCTAGTGAAGATGAAGTGATGAGCAGAGGCACAAGCCACTCTACACATTACTCAGCAAATGTGTTGGCCACAGCAACAAGACAGAGGGCCTTCTCGGTGGTGGCACCTGGCCTGTGGAACACCCTCCCATCAGATGTCAAGGAAATAAACAACTAGCTGACTTTTAGAAGACATCTGAAGGCAGCCCTGTTTAGGGAAGTTTTTAATGTTTGATGTTTTATTCTGTTTTTAATCTGTTGGGAGCTGCCCAGAGTGGCTAGGGAGAGCCAACCAGATGGGCGGGGTATAAATAAATTGTTGTTGTTGTTGTTGTTGTTGTTGTTGTTGTTGTTCCATTACTGTTTGCAGAGTTTAAACATCAGGCATGTGTTCCCTTAAAAGGGGTGTGTTAGGGACCTTTCAGGGTGGTGGATAAGGCATTGTGAGGAATCCTTTAATCTAATATTAGGTTGGGGTGAAGTATGATCACAGGACACAGTATTAGAGGGGTCTAGTGCAATCGTGGCCAAACTTGGCCCTCCAGCTGTTTTGGGACTATAATTCCCATCATTCCTGACCACTGGTTCTGTGTGCTAGGGATGATGGGAGTTGTAGTCCAAAAACAGCTGGAGGGCCAAGTTTGGCCACCACTGGTCTAGTCAGAAGACTCTGTCCAGAAGCCAAATGTGGGGGCAGACAGGCCATAGAGCTTCCAGCAGTGGCCTCGGAGGGCCACCAAGATAGACCCGTGTTCTCAGGAGGTCCCATAACCCCAGGCATGACCCTGCTCAATGGATACACACCCAATGCCTGGGTCAAAGCCGACTTAAAGCTGTAATCAGTAAAAGTTGTGGGCAATTTTTAATCCCAGAAAATTGTCTTGTGAGGTATGTTGCACACAACATTGTCTAGGCCTTTTGTCCCTGGGGCAGGGAGTCACTGTGAGTGGGTGTGCAACAGCAGTCACATGGGGACCTTGGGCCAATCAGGACCTCCTGGCATGTGTACACGAGGATTTAGGAATGTGCAGGGTTGCCCATTCACACTGTACAGGTGAACAGATGGAAAACACTGAAATAACTGGTGTAGCTGTGGCTGACCTGAGCTGCTGGATAACTCAGATCTAAGGTTTTGTAAGACTTTAGCTCCATTACAGCAGGCTAAGCAAAAGGTGCCTCACTTTGACATACATTGTTCAAAAGACACATCTACCATTCAAGTCTTAAAAGCCAGTGTTTTAATTATTGCTTTTTGTGTACATTTAGATAAATTCAATCCAAGTAGATCATAAGGTCCAAACAGATTCAAATATGAGTTAGGATATTACTTTGGCATACTGGTTCGTTTTTAAAAATGTGACTAATGTACATTTTCTTTTAGTCAAACAAATGCCCACAAACAGCACCATAAAACTAGATTAGTTCCCTGCCTCCGTACTCATTTTTGGAGTAAGACAGCAGGACCAGAATGATTTACCAGTGTCACTGCAGAAACCAGATTAGTTTCTCTATTTTGGGGTGGCGCTGTGGGTTAAACCACAGAGCCTAGGGCTTGCCAATCAGAAGGTTGGTGGTTCGAATCCCCACGACGGGGTGAGCTCCTGTTGCTCGGTCCCTGCTCCTGCCAACCTAGAAGCTCGAAAACACATCAAAGTGCAAGTAGATAAATAGGTACTGCTCTGGCGGGAAAGTAAACGGTCTTTCCGTGCACTGCTCTGGTTCGCCAGAAGGGCTTAGTCATGCCGGCCGCATGACCCGGAAGCTGTACGCCGGCTCCCTCGGCCAGTAAAGCGAGATGAGCGCCGCAACCCCAGAATCATCCGCGACTGGACCTAATGGTCAGGGGTCCCTTTACCTTTACCTTTATACATACAAAAACTAAACAGGGGAGGGAGGATTCATATTGAGAGAATTCTGAGCCTCGACAAAGAAAGAAGAATCTATTCTTCGTTGCTCCTCATTTATATCATCTTGGAAAATAGAAGACAGGCAGTTTAGGATGGTGTGCTTCTCAAGATAAATCAGGAATACAGAACGACTGAAACTTTGTGCCCGAATTCGGGTGGAAGCTACAGTTTCAATCTGAGCAGATGATGGTTGTACGGAAGGGGAGAAGTAGCCTGAGGCAACCTTCCCAAACCAGATGTCAACAAGCATAACTTTTAGTGATATTTTGCCTTTCTTCTTACAGATTTGCAGGCCAAATTACTTGTGGTTTTAATCACGTGCTTAAACTGACTACATTTACTTTGAAGAAAAATCAGCTACTGTATCTCAAGCCATTTGCACATATTGCCATGCAACCAGTCCATGCAGAATGTAGGCACCCTATATACAGAAATGACCAAACCAGTGATATTTTAGGGAACAGGCTAGCAGGCGGGGCCCATTACTTACATCATAGGAGCCTACACAACACAAAACACTGTTGCTGCATGTAGGTATTATTTTATTTGTTTTTTATCTTATATTTTGGAAATGTACACCCAGGTGTTTTTTTCTTTAGTTTTTTTGGGGGGGGGCCAAGAGAGTGGGGCCCTAAGTTACAGCGTGTTTAGCTTCTACATAAATCCGGCACTGTATCCCCCTCTCCTGTGACCCAACATGGCAACATGTGACATGAATTACCGTATTTTTCGCCCCATAGGACGCTCCATCCCATAGGACGCACCTAGTTTGTTGGGGGGAAATAAAGGGGAAAAAATTTCCCTTTATTTCCCCCCCAAAAGCAGGTCGGGGAAACCGAACCAGGTCGAGGAACAGCGGGATGGCGGCGCTGCGCCTCCCTGCTGTCCCCCGAGCTTGTGGGGCTGGCCGATGTCTGCCCCGCGAGAGGGGCGCTCTGCATCAGGGCGCCCCCCCTGCGGGGCCGGCAGGCTGCTATCCGCAGCGTGGGGAGCCTTGCCGGGAAGTCCGGCAAGGCTCCCCACGCTGCGGATGTCTGCCTGGCGCGGGGGGCGCTCTGCTTCAGGGCGCCCCGCCCGCCGGGCGGCAGGCTGCTATCCGCAGCCTAGACATCCCTGCGGGACCTCCCACAGGGCTGCCTAGGCTGCGGATGTGTTCCTGAAGCCTGGAGAGCGAGAGGGGTCGGTGCGCACCGACCCCTCTCGCTCTCCAAGCTTCAGCAAAAGCCTGCATTCGCCCCATAGGACGCACCCAGATTTCCCCTTCATTTTTGGAGGGGAAAAAGTGTGTCCTATAGGGCGAAAAATACGGTAAAACTTTTCCTATTACTTTTGCTGAAATCCCCTAAAACTAACAATTCAATCTTAATCTTAGCCACAAACTAGCCACAGCTCTCATATGCATGCACATGTATCCCAGTGAATTGTTAAAATGGATTTCCGCCCCCTGAGCACTGAATTGAGAGAAATCCATTAGAATCACAATGTGGGGGTGTAATTTCAAGAATGGATGTTACTATGAGTTGCCTTTGGCACTGTGGTGGCTTAAAGGACCCCCAGTGCCATTTCTCCTCCAGAACAGATCATAAGTACAGTCATACCTTGGTTTTCGAACAGCTTACTTCCTGAGCATTTTAGCTCCCAAATACCACAAACCCAGAAGTGACTGTTCCGGTTTGTGAACTATTTTTGGAAGCCAAACGTCCAACAGGACTTCCGCAGCTTCCAACTGGCTGCAGGAGCTTCCTACAGCCAATCAGAAGCCACACTTTGGTTTTTGAACATTCTGGAAGTCGAATGGACTTCCAAAACGGATTCCATTTGACCGCCAAGGTACATTGTATCTGCAACTGTGTGGTTAGGAGCAGACTAATTTTTGAAAAGTTAGCATTTGCCCAGGAGCAAGAAGAGGAGGGCTCACCAGAGGAGATCAAGACCTACAGCATGGATTGTGAAGTTGGCACTGGGATGACCTTGCACTAAATCAGCACCTAGCCCAATAATGGTGGACCTCTCTTTCCTTCTTCCTCACCCATGGGTCGGGATCTTGACCCTGTTCAAGCACCTGCTCAGCTCCTATCCAGAGAGATCACCCCAAGGTGTGGAAAGCTCTCTGCTCCAATGTTTGCCACCAGCTCTAGGTGTCCCTCTCTCCCCTTCTCTAACTCACTTCCCATCCTTGGAGAAACACCAGTAGCAGGGACACTTCAGTGGCCCCTGGATAAAGGGGTGGCATTTGGCCTGCAGCTCTTTAGATGAAACATGGATTCCTCCCAGCCTTGTGCCAAATTTGGCGACTGAAGTGTAGGTGGGTTCCCACGAGGCAAGACACAGTGGTAACATCAAGAACCTTTATTGAACTAACAGAACTGGACAACAGGGGCAAGGCAACTGCTTATATACATTTCTGAAGGCCTGGGCCACTCCCACGCCCAACATGATTGGCTGTCTAAACTCCCAAGCTGTGAATCATGACCCAGAGTTTAAGGGCCAATGGCAGAGACCCAAGTCCTGAAATGCTCTGTGATTGGATATCATGTTTGAATCAGAACTCAGGGGCTCAGAATCCTTAGTCCAGACTCAAGCTCAGGCAAACACAGACCACTGAATACATAACAGCGACCATGAACTTTTTTATCTGTCATGATCTGCATTCTGGGATCGTATCCAATACAGAAGGATAACAAACAGAGGTTTCAAGACAGCTGATGTCCTTGGGGGAGGTGGGGAATCATAGCATAATTTACTTGCACATCACCAACAACTGAATTCCAGGACTTAAAGCCCTCTAAAAATGAAGCAGGGGCCTAAGGCTCCAGGTGAAATTGAGATTGAAAACAAACAAAGCCCTGTAACAAAGCCTTGAAAGCATCCTACCGCTTTAAAAACAACAACAACAACAACAACAACAACAACAACAACAACAACAACAACAACAACAACAGAATGAAGATTAAAATCAAATTGCCTGACTAGGATTACTGAGATGTGAGGCAAAACTGCTCAAATGTGAGTTCTGTTTCACTAGACAAAAACTCAAATAAGAGCACATGGAAATAATAAGAGCTCCTTGAAAAGTTGTATCTGCAGGGCTTGTGCTTAAATGCAACAATTAAAAGAGGAGCTTTGGACAAGAAAAACATGCGGTCAGGTCAGTGTGCCTCGCTAGCACCATCAGTCTCCTGACAACCTGTTTATTGAGCATTCATCCTGATTTACTTGCACAAAGCTTACACAGAGGTCTTTACTGAGTGTTCATTCTCAGTTGTTTGCAGCGAAGTAAAATGATAATGAACATTCAGCCTAATCTGTTTATGTGGTGGTTAGAGTAAAGGTAAAGGGACCCCTGACCATTAAGTCCAGTCGTGGCCGACTCGGGGGTTGCGGTGCTCATCTCGCTTTACTGGCCGGGTCATGTGGCCAGCATGACTAAGCCACTTCTGGCAAACCAGAGCAGTGCACAGAAACACCGTTTACCTTCCCGTTGGCGCGGTACATATTTATCTACTTGGACTTTGACGTGCTTTTGAACTGCTAGGTTGGCAGGAGCAGGGACCGAGCAACGGGAGCTCCTATTTATCGCTCATACATCTCACATTTTTCTCTGTGTTTCCATCACTTCCTAACAGCAAAAAATGGGGTTTTTAAAAAGTTAATTTGTTGCACCAAGCACAACACTTTAATCCACTTAAATTGCAAAAATGAACATTTCCCGTATATGCTTGACCAGGGGCAGCCCGTCCACCAGAGGCAAACAGGAAGGTGGTTCCCGCCTGTTGCCTGCCCCACTGCCAAAGTCAGGGTCCATGGTGATGCCAGCTTCCAATGAGATCATGCGGGAGTTCTGTGAAAGATCTTACCAGAAGTCATCACTGCTGCCACACCCCCTGGTAGTGGCACCAGGGGCAATTGGGGCACCAGTGGATGTGCGACCTTGCAGGATTTCACTGACAAGGTAGCTGTTTTGGTCTACCTGCTTCAGGCCAGCCCTGTAGTTGACTCCTTCCCACAAAATACTGACAGGCTGGAAATGGTCATACATACTGTTATGAGTTTGCAGGTACCAGACTTCCCTAAATTTCTGGATCTAATAATTGAAACTTTTTTCAATTAAAAAATATTAATATAAAAAAAGAATTTGATCAACCGGATACCAGACACTGAACCCCTGGATTCAGCTTATGTTAAAATCTAAGCCAGGCCAGTTTCCTCGTGAGGTAAATTACCTGGGAGATGAGCCATTAACCAAGAGCAAAGGTAAAGTAATGGGTCATTAAGAAAGCCAAGTAGAGGAAGCCCTGTGTCAGACAACTTTTGGAAAGGCCCCCTCCTCCAGCTTGAAGTAGAGCAGTATTTGGGACTGGAGTTTCAGAGCCTGGCAACCCTAAAGCAAGGTCCTGGCCTGAGTGCAACTTCAGTGCTATAAAATTGGTCCAGTTGAAAGGCAGAACAGATGAGGAGGGACAGACCATTGTTTATGCCGATCTGCAGGCTTCTTCTACTCACTGACAAGGTTGTAAGACTTCTAAGGCTGCAAGAGCCTCAGTTGTTCTAATGTTTGTGACTGATGGCAGTGGTGGACCTTGAGGTCTCAAATTTTAGCAGCGCCATGTGTGACGTCAAGATTCCTCCCCTGCCTCTAACCTTCCATTCTACATCATAGTTGTGGCGCACCACAGGTTCTGCACCCAGTGTTACCAAACCAGTCACGCTCCCTTAAGCCCACCTCTGTTGGAGGCAGAGTGAAGGCTATGTGTAATGTTGTGTGTCCATTGGCAAGCTCTCTGTATCCTGGAAGCATGCGAAGCTATCCAACCATTCAGCCCCCTTAATGGATATAGGGAGAATGAGATTAATGCATCCCATTATGAAGGACTACAAAGAAGGGAAGGGTCCTGCTAGAAAGCCATCTCTATAAAAGGTAAGAAAGGGTCTTTTAACCCTCTGCCAGACCACAACAACCACCTCTGGCAGTCCTGCTGGTCTGACCAGTTGGGGAGGCCCCAGGGCTGGAAGACTATGGAAGTCATCCACCTGAACTCCCAGTCCTTTGAAATAATACTAGATAGAGAGATGATGATGATGATGATGATGATGATGATGATGATGATGATAGATAGATAGATGATAGATGATAGATGATAGATGATAGATGATAGATGATAGATGATAGATAGATAGAGAGAGAGATAGAGAGATAGAGAGATAGAGAGATAGAGAGATAGATAGATAGATAGATAGATAGATAGATAGATAGATAGATGATAGATAGATAGAGCCTAATGGAGTGGGCAGGTTAGACCTGGTGGCAGGAAAGTAGGGTGACCAGGTGCCAATCTTGAATCTCTAATAGTTAGGTGAAAAAGAAATTAAGCAGTTTTAGCTTATCCTGGTATAGGGATAACACTCTGGGGAAAGCTTCACCTGACACATTTAATATCTACATGACACAGGAAAAAGGCAAGTTTAAAAAGTTGGCAGCCCTAGAGTTAAATTGGGGCCCACAAATTGTTTTTCTTGGGATCAAATATTTTCATTAAAACTGCTGAACAGGCAGTCAATGAAGGTCTTTTCACTGTCAGCCACGTGGCAAAAATGTTCACCTCCACCATTGTAAGTTAAAACAGGCTGATGTTCTTCCAAGCACTCTAAATTTTCTCTCCGATTTCATTGTTGAGCAGTTGCTTTTTAAAGAGCAGCAAGCATGTTGGGCAATGAATCATTGTATTCGTCAGTTCACATATGTTTTAAAAGCAGAAAAGGGAGTAAAAGGGAACAGAAAGCAAATATACATCCATTGCAATCAAGTCATGTGCTCAAGCATGGGGGGAAAATTGCCCTAGAAATGTATTCTCCAGCTAATGAAAACTCCACAATGGTCTATGAAAATATATTTTCATATCCCTCTTGTAAGAGCATTTAAGGAAGGAAATGCTGACCACTGGGCGATAGATAAGTGACTAGTAATCGTTTCATGGTGAAGAGGCAAGGCATTTTTTGTAAGCTGAAAAATTGTTGGGGCTCTTTGATTCTGACTTAACATTGGCAGGCGTGGGTAGATTGTGCAGACATTTGAAAGTGGCTTAAGAAGAAGTTTTTATTTATTTCTATTTCATTTCACTAGCATTCTTCATTTTACATTTCCTGACTGCCTTCCTGCACTCTTTGACCATAAATGCAGGCTTAAAGCTGATTGCAAAACAGTCCTCTGAATAGCAAATAGCAAAAACAGTCCTCTGAATAGCAAAATAGCAGAAGGAAGTAGCTCTGCTTCTCCGACTGGGAAGTAGCTGGCTAATAACATTTGCAGAAGATGTTAACCATCCTGCAAGATTTCCATTTTAGGGGAGAGGGAAAGAAAAAGAATTCTTTGGAGCAAGCGTTGAGGAAAGTACAGCGGTACCTCAGGTTACATACGCTTCAGGTTACATATGCTTCAGGTTACAGACTCCGCTAACCCAGAAATATTACCTCGGGTTAAGAACTTTGCTTCAGGATGAGAACAGAAATCGTGCTCCAGCAGCGCGACAGCAGCAGGAGGCCCCATTAGCTAAAGTGGTGCTTCAGGTTAAGAACAGTTTCAGGTTAAGAACGGACCTCCGGAACGAATTAAGTACTTAACTCGAGGTACCACTGTATATGGAAACTAGGATTCAGATGGTTCCTGAATCACGAGCTAAATAGGAGGTTATTGAAGGCCTGAACTATGTTGGCCCACATGACCACAACAGAACAACACACTGCACACATGTTTATTATTATTATCCTCATCATTAATTGCCTCTGTAGGGAACCCAGTGACTCGAGAAATATTAACCACTTGCAACCCTAAGTATAACTAAGGAGCCCACAGCAGTGGCAATTTCCCAGGCTGAAGATGTGGAGCTATTATATGGAGACTGCAGAAGAGGGGGAAGATTCTTCCTTACCCCCCCCTTTCTTATGACTATAAATCCAACTGAAAGTACAGTAATCACCATATAACTTCTCCCACACACAAGAATTCAGACAAATTGCAGAGGAACCCATGACATTTCCCCACATTTCGCAGCAACAGAACTTCTGCAATAGCTACAAATAGCTCTGCTGGGGAGGGAGAAACTTGAAAATATTGCTTAATCAGCCATTTCAAACTGCACTGCGAGTGCCTCTGTTCCAATATATTCTGTGAAGATGCTATAAATTAAACATGTGTTTGACATGTGTCAGATCAGTCCTAAGGAGGGAACAGGAGGTATTATCAGTAGGGTTCTGAGCATTCCAGGCCCTCAAATGCTACAAAATCTGTTGTGCACTGCACATTGTGGAGCCTGCCCTAACTCATCACTGATAATTGGCCTTTATTTTTAATACATTGGTGGGGAACCTGCAGCCCTCCAGATGTTGTGGACTCAGCTAGCATCCCTGGCAATGCCGGCTGGGGATAATGAGAATTTGAGTCCCAAAAGGTCATTTCCCCAATAGACAAATGTCTGTTTCCAGCTGGATGGTTTCCAAAGCTGCATGTGGCAACCAGTAGTCAAAGAAAAAGAGGAAAACCTCTCTTTTAAGTAGATAAACCTCATCTAAACTTTACCATTTTACTGAACACTAAGGATGTCACATCACGCTGAAGATATTATCGCAGGAGCACTTCCTGGAATTTGTTGATATGCGGCTGTCATTTGCCGAGGAGTAACTACCTTCGAGAGCTCTCTGTGCCTTATTTAGCAAACTGCAAAATAGCGGATAAATAACAAGAGGCAGCAACATCTACTTCAAACAAATTGGTTTACAATTGCCTTCGATAAAGCGTCAGTCACCAAAACTGTCATCCTCATCGTGCTGACTTTTAAAGGATTTTCTACTTACATTGGTGGGATTCCCACATATGCTGAGGGCTGAAATATAAGCTGCTTTGCTCTGACTGAAGGCCTTGCCTTGTGTATCCGTACATACAAAATGAGTGAAGAGAAAGGACTAGCAGGGGGGACCACTGAGCCTTTAGTGAAGCACGTATTTATCAGCGAAGAGCACAGTGTACTACACTTTTGAATAAATGTGTTTTAATAATGATGATGGTGATGGAAAGTCTCCACATTGAAATGATGTTGCTCTTGCACATCCTTCTCAATTAAGCTTGTACAGTGGTACACCTGTGAAGAGCTTCTGTAGCAAAAAAAAGAGATGGGGGATGCCCTACAGTGGTACCTTGGGTTAAGAATTTAATTCGTTCTGGAGGTCTGTTCTTAACCTGAATCTGTTCTTAACCTGAGGTACCACTTTAGCTAATGGGGCCCCCCGCTGCTGCTGCTGCTGCCACCGCCGCCGCACGATTTCTATTCTCATCCTGAAGCAAAGTTCTTAACCCAAGGTACTATTTCTGGGTTAGCGGAGTCTGTAACCTGAAGCGTCTGTAACCTGAGGTACCACTGTACAGGAAAACTACCCCACAAAATGTGTTTTGGGGTCTTCCAGCCTTGGTGGCCAGATGACTATCACTGCTACCTTAAAATATCCAGAATCTTGGGCCAACTCCTGAATAGTTATTACCATTGTGATGCAACATGCAGAAATCAAAATAAGGGAAACGTTGACAGCTATGGGAGCTCAAGGTGGTAAGGCATGGTCCTCACCATCTCACCATCCTCCTTTTAATCCCTACAACAACAGTCCAGGTTGGGCTGAGAGGCAGCGACTGGTGCCCAGTGAGCTTCATGACCAAGCGGAGAATCAAGGATGCTTTAGTTGTGATTCCTGCGCAGCAGAGGGTTGGACTAGATGACCCTGGGGTCTGCCTTTCAACCGTACAATTCTATGATTCTACGAAACCTGGAAAATCTATTGCCCAGACATGAATAAAAAATATAGGAACATGGGAAGCTGCCTTACACTGAATCAGTCCACTGGCCCATCTAGTTCAGGGTTGTCTACACTGAGGGGCAGCAGCTCTCCAGCGTTTCAGACACAAGACAGCCCCAGCCACACCAGGGGGTTAAACCTAGGCCCTGATCCAGCACTGATGGGTGATCAAACCAAAGGACCATCTCACCCAACAACCTCTTTCATATAGCTACTTAGCCAGAAGGCTGCAATCCTAAGGTAAAGTTAAAGGACCCTTGACAGTCAAGTCCGGTCGCGAACGACTCTGGGGTTGCGGCACTCATCTCGCTTTACTGGCCGTGGGAGCTGGCGTTTGTGTGCAGACAGTTTTTCTGGGTCATGTGGCCAGCATGACTAAGCCACTTCTGGTGAAACCAGAGCAGTGCACAGAAACGCTGTTCACCTTCCCGCCGGAGTGGTACCTATTTATCTACTTGCACTTTGACGTGCTTTCGAACTGCTAGGTTGGCAGGAGCTGGGACTGAGCAATGGGAGCTCACCCCGGTGTGGGGATTCGAACCGCCGACCTTCCAATCAGCAAGCCCTAGGCTCTATGGTTTAGACCACATCGCCAATCCTACTTCCCTGCTATTCCCCCCATCTCAGCTTTCTTTCACAAGTTATATTTTGCCATTTTAATGAACAGTAATTTTGGAGGGAGGGTGCTTATTCACCCACATTTATCTATGCTGGATCTCAGATCTTAGCTTCTTTCTCTTTTTTCGAAATGATTACCTTACCACCATTTTGATGAAGGGCAACACCAGAAGGAGAGCGCTTATTTATCCACACAGCAAATGTTTTCTTTTTTAGAGTGCAAAACTGTAATTTTCACAATTATCTTCATCTGAAGCATTTGGCAAGAATAATAAAAAAAGAGTCATAGTTGTCCGTCCTTTCCAAAACCAAAGAAATGCTAGGCGGCAGTTCCGACACTAGGCTTGTGTTGCATTCGTCTCACTAGATTCTGCTCATAACTATTTCTTATTAATAGAGCAACTAAAATGAGAACGTGTTGCTTGGATACTATGCAGCTATCCAGTATAGCAAATTCAAGAAACGTTTTTCACATGATGGGTCCATCAGAGCAGTGGGAACTATGGAATGAAACCATTTGTGCTATAGCAATGCCACGTCGAGTCAAAATTGATCTATTACAAGCAAGTGCCGGAGTCAAAAGTGACAAGTCAAAATTGATCTACACATCCACAAAGAGAGGTTTCCAAGAGAGCTAGGAGTAGACAGTGATGCACACTAAAAGGGAGAAACAAGAATGTGAAACACAGCATTCTGTTCTTGCATAAAGCATCAGCTTAATTTTAAAAAATGTCTTCCAGTTCTCCCCCACAAGCAGCTTTTGTTTTCATTTGGCTGACTTCCCAAAGCAGCAAAAGTATTTAGGGTTTTAATGATAATTTTGTCAGTTATTAACAAATTAGAACATCGGGGTTGCTTTGCTTCCTTAAGATGCCGAGGTCTTGCCAAATATTTGCATTGCTTAGCCGTGAACTTGCATAGACAGCTTTTGGCATGTTTGGGGTAGATAAGAAAAATAATATATAAAAACAGGGAGTGGAAAAATAAGGCAATATCAGCTATAAACTATCTGTAGCTTTAGGATACAACCTAATTTTTCAAGAAGTTACCGTTTTTAGATGTACCCCTGAAGAAACTCTGATGTACCATAGATACTGTTAACCAACAGTATGACATACTCTTGTGGTTTGTTTGTATTGGGGGTGGACAACTTTCTAAGATGACTCTTCAGGTGTCTGTCTGTTTCATTTCCTAAATTGACCTCCTCTTCAATGTTCAGGTTCCCTCTCCATCAATAAAACCACTGACCTCAGTTGCAATACATTCCTCGAATAGCAACATGTGAATAAAGTTAGTATCAAACACTCCTAACAGGAACAAAACTTGATAATATCCAAATGCCGCAGTTACAATAATGTACTGTAACAGCAGCATTTGAGTGTGATTAGTAATTCACACTTTTAATGCTGGTGATGCTGGATTTTGTACTATGCCCTACAGTTTTCCTTGAATAAGTTATTTGAAATCCACTGGTATTAATCATTAAACTAGAACTGCACCTAATAAGTTTTGCCTGCTGCTTTCTTACTTCTGTTGGGACAGTCCCCCCTTTTTTCTAGCTTTCTAATTGTACTCTTTGCCAATGGAGGCCCATCAAAGCCCAAGTATATTACTGAAGTGCAATAAAACATCCCCGATTCATTTAGCTTTCAGACAGGACTGAAAGCTACAAGGAAAAAGAGCAGGAGCTTTTTAACCTTGGTGGTATAAGCAGCTTCTACCTTGTCTTTATATGGGACACGGGTGGCGCTGTGGGTTAAACCACAAAGTCTAGGATTTGCCGATCAGAAGGTCGGTGGTTTGAATCCCCGCGATGGGGTGAGCTCCCATTGCTTGGTCCCTGCTCCTGCCAACCTAGCAGTTCGAAAGCACACCAGTGCAAGTAGATAAATAGATATCACTACAGCAGGAAGGTAAACAGTGTTTCTGTGCGCTGCTCTGGTTCGCCAGAAGCGGCTTAGTCATGCTGGCCACATGACCAAGAAGCTGTACGCCGGCTCCCTCGGCCAATAAAGCAAGATGAGCGCCGCAACTCCAGAGTCAGCCACGGCTGGACCTAATAGTCAGGGGTCCCTTTACCTTTACCTTGTCTTTGCTGGCTATGGTATGATATGGTAATTATATTGCTGCAAAAGGTGGGTGTGTCCCCCCTCTCTCTGCTGAGCAGTGGCAAGAGCCCATGGGATTCCAGACACTCACCCAGGGCCTGAGTTCCTTTGGAGGACTGAGACATGGTGGAGACTGTTGTAGCTTTAAGAAATATGGTTCATTCACCTATCTGCACCGTCAGTTTACATGGAGGGAGCCCAGATCTTACACCATGGTCATTTCAAGAAGGGCTTGCTCCCCACAGCAGGGCAGCCAAGGAGTCCAAGCCATCACTCCCAGCCTGCCTTCAGCCAGCCTGCCCAATATGGATCCCAGTCTTCCTTCTCCTTCTTCCCAGAACACCTTGCTCAAAAACCCTCTTTCCCTATCACTTCAAAAACACACCCCATCACCTTGGCAACATCCATCTCTCCAGGCCAAAGGATTCCTCTCAGATAACCCATCAACACCTTTGCTCTTGTTTATTTATTTTTACAGTATACCCCATCCTCCCTGGCCAAGACTGGGCTCAGGGAGGCTAACATCAGATATAAAAACAATTGATTAAAGTACAACTTAGAAACAAGATTAAAATACTACTTAAAATGCAGCCTCATTTCAGTGGAAACCCAGATCAAAAACTGTTTGGGGGGAGAAAATGTCAAATCTTCACCTAGGCCAACTATCCAGACTGGTCCTACATGGGCCAGAAAAGCCAGGAAAGTCCCCAAATAGGGCTTCCATCACAGAAGGAAAAGGAAAGTGGGGGAGGGGATCAGGCTGGTTCCAAGCCAAAGGGCAGGTGGAACAACTCTGTCTTACAGGCCCTGCGGAAAGAAATCAGATCCCGCAGCGCCTGGTCTCATGAGACAGAGCGTTCCACCAGGCCAGAGCATAACTGTAGTGTTGAATCCTCCCCAATTTCAAGCTGGAAATCTCTCCACCTCTGCCCAACAGCAGCCAATGACAGAAGCAGGCAAGAACTCCAGGATGGTTATGATGAAAGCAAAAACTGATCCTATACCTTACCTGCAGGTACAGGTGGGGAGATCTCAACAGGGATTCCATTTTCACATCATCTCTATGTTAAAAACAAACCATCCAACTGGGGTGACCAGCCAAATAATATCACACCAGTGGTGGAAAAAGTGGTGCTCTTCACTACAGATTTCTATACAGTGGCACCTTGGGTTACAGATGCTTCAGGTTACAGACACTTCAGGTTACAGACTCCACTAACCTAGAAATAGTACCTCGGGTTAAGAACTTTGCTTCAGGATGAGAACAGAAATCATGCAGCGGTAGTGCAGCGGCAGCAGGAGGCCGCATTAGCTAAAGTGGTGCTTCAGGTTAAGAACAGTTTCAGGTTAAGAACGGACCTCCAGAACGAATTAAGTTCTTAGCCTGAGGTACCACTGTATTTGAAATACATTGGTTAGCCACTTTACTATGTTTCTATTGACTATCAGGCAATTAGCATAAATGATCCCTACTTTCTACTTTTCCTTACCTCATCTTGCAAAGCCAGCAGTTATAACTTGGTCACCAGGGTAAATCAGGTACTGGAATGTCTGTGGGTTTTTTTTGTTGTGGGGTGGGGGTGCTTCTAACTTATTCTGCTGATTATTAATTTGATCAATACAATGCTTAGGAAAGTAAAAAAAGGACAAAGCCACAAGTTATGGTAGTTGGGTGCTGGTAGCCTTGTGGTAGCTTTTGCTGAACATTGCATTTTTTTGTTAAGGTTCATGAGGGATGAGTCAGGGGGGCTAATAGGTTTATGCTCTTCCTCGTTTGAGCTGGGTGAAAAGGTTATTAGGGAGGCCAAAATTATGCCTTGCTTGCTTCTAGCTAATTTCTGAGACCAAAGCTAAAGTCTGCTGTAAGTAGAAAGATGGGGTCTCCTGCCAGTGCCTGATATATGAGACAAGTCTGGGGTCTCTTTGGTTTTCCTCTTCTTATGTTCCCATCACCTATGTCATGTGTGGTGTGTCCTTAGTTTTGAAAGCCTTGGACATGAATCCTAATGAGTGCCAATTCATGTTCCTGCTGGTTCATTTAAGGACAAAATAACTTTCATTTTAAATATGCCTTGATATCTTAAAGCGTTTAGACAAAATAAAGATCGACTCTCTCACAATCAATCTGTGTTTGGTTAGTTAGCACATATTCATTTCTAAACTTGCTTGTTTAATGTAAAAAAGGAAATCCAGCTTGGCAGAAATTCCTGTCCATTCATCTTGGTTAAACAAAGTGTCAGGTAAGGATATCTCCTCCAACTTGGAAAAAACACACGAGATGGAGCCATTTGGCAGCCAGAATAGTATTCCTGGCCTTGCGCCTGAGTCCCAAACACATGACGTGGAAGTGGATTCCATTGCAGTCAAAGGCATTTCCTCCCAAGGAATCTGCAGGAGATCAGGTCACACACAAAGGTGAAAATGCAGCTTAACAGAGGAGACAATGTTTCTAAAGAACTCTATTCTCTCAGTTTTTTTCATAAAGCAAATACTGTGCCACAGTGGTGAAAGATGGTTTTCTTTTAAGTTGGCTTGTATAAGTAATCACATGATATTATGATGAGGGCTGATCCGAAGAGCCAAATGATTTTGATTGGTCCAGGGTGATGACACTTGGCTGCAAGCAGGGCATGAGTCCAGGGCACTCTCCTCAATCGTGTTGCCCAGCAGGTGATATTCAGGCTAAGCATGATGTCTTTGATCCTGGAGGTAATATATAGCCAACACAAGCAGTAGCCATTGGCATCCTTAGCCTCACACTCTGGTAAAGGCTCTGAAACACAGGCTTTACCTCTCTTACACAGCTTTCTTGAGGAACAAAATCAGAAAGTGGACTCTAGTTTCATGAAGCATAAGGCCACACTGGTAGCATAGCGTGGCCTTACTAGCATAGCAAGGCTCTTCCCACAGTGCTTTTCAGGGGCTGCCACATAGAATCATAGAATCATAGAGTTGGAAGAGACCACAAGGGCCATCGAGTCCAACCCCCTGCCAAGCAGGAAACACCATCAGAGCACTCCTGACATATGGTTGTCAAGCCTCTGCTTAAAGACCTCCAAAGTAGGAGACTCCACCACACTCCTTGGCAGCAAATCCCACTGTTGAACAGCTCTTACTGTCAGGAAGTTCTTCCTAATGTTTAGGTGGAATCTTCTTTCTTGTAGTTTGGATCCATTGCTCCGTGTCTGCTTCTCTGGAGCGGCAGCAGAAAACAAGCTTTCTCCCTCCTCTATGTGACATCCTTTTATATATTTGAACATGGCTATCATGTCACCCCTTAACCTCCTCTTCTCCAGGCTAAACATGCCCAGCTCCCTTAGCCGTTCCTCATAAGGCATCGTTTCCAGGCCTTTGACCATTTTGGTTGCCCTCCTCTGGACACGTTCCAGTTTGTCAGTGTCCTTCTTGAATTGTGGTGCCCAGAACTGGACACAGTACATGATTGACAGTCATGTGAATCGACCTTTACAGATGGTTCCCAGAAAACATCATTATAAATGTTATTCCTTCGTCAGCTCTACAGATGCCACTTGGATTAGACCAAAGCACACAGTTCTGCAATTGCAAAATTAAGTTATATTGTTTGTTTGTGCCCTTACATTTTCCCACTGTTATGCTCTTAGGTTTTTGTGCACAGTGAAATGCAGTATAAATTGGCCTTCTCTCGTCCTTCACAGCTGTGAAGTACAGCATCAAGGTAGTTAGCATTACTGTAGCCAAATCACAGACAGGCTTTGGGGCACAGTCCGCATGGATGTTTTCCTGTTGTGTCTGCCCCACTGAAGCAAATGGTGCCTTCAACAGGCTAGTGAAAACGTCACAGTGAATTGTGTTTCTTTTTATTTTACAGTAGCAAGTATTCTGGTCTGAAGGTCTAACAAAAATTTAATGCTCCCCGCACAAGTTAAATGTTCCCTGCACTTTTCTGTGTGTGATAAAACTAATCATATCCTGAATTGATTTTGCAGGAAACATCTCAGTCCGCTTTCCAATCTGGATTCTTATCTTTAGAGAAACCAGCAGAAAGGTTAGGTTATTAAGTTTCTTCCCTCATCCATAGCAGCTGACACAAGGATACCTAAGAATGGATCCCACTAACTTTGGCTGTGTGGATTTTATCTCAGACATGGAAACAGTTTTCTTGATTAAGCTGCAGCCAGTTTAATCACAACTAAGTCTCTATATAATATGTTTCAGCATTTAGCTCATAGAGTTATATGGAGACGCTTGCCTGCTAGAAAATAAAATCCCTTGGTGCAAGGCAATTCAGCAATTGCAACTAAGTTTAAGGTGTCTAATAAGGAAATATCTCTGGGTTGAATTGGATTCTGGAAAACAGAACATTCACCAGAAGCATATATGAAGAGTTGGTATATTTAAGTGGCTAAGTATTTGAGTTGTGATGGAGGTGATTATCTGTTCAGATCTCATCTCAGCCACAAACTAACTGAGGTGACAATCCTGTGCATGTTTATCTGAGTGTAAGTCTTACTGAACTCAGTGGGGCTTATTTCTGAGAAGACATGTATAGGATTGCATTATAAGCAGCTTTAAGCAAGCCTCTCTCCTTCTTCTCTCCCTTTGCCTCAGTTTCCCCTCCGCTACAATTATAACATAACAATCTTGTGAGGATTACCTACACACAAAAAGTAAAGTGTGTAATATTGGATATTATTGTTATTACTGTGTATTTTTGAATCTACCCTCTCTTTAAAAGATAGATTAACTTTTGAACGGAAGCTATAGAATTTTAGCAAACATGCAACCACAGGACTGCTTTTCATGTTTAGAATGGTTTGAACTTATATTGCCATATAATAATAATGTATGGCTGTCATCATGCTGCAGTTCATGTGGCTGCCAATAGGCGGCCACAGTAGCATGATAAAAAAAAACATCAGACATGCAAACAAGCAAGCAGCATGGGTGGCAGGCAGCCCAGGTGAGGAAGGGGGCGCTTCAGAGGATGGTTTGCTATTTCTCATGATCCTCTATTTCTCAAGACAATGAATAGAGAATTATTTATGAGAGTTGGCTGTCTCATCATCATCATCGTTTAATCACCCTGAGGTCCTAGTGTGGGCCACTACAATTTAAAATGAAACAGTAAAGTCAGAGGGCAAAGTTCAGGAAGTTCAATAAAGCCAGGCTTTGATAATGTCGTGAATCATGATGAGGGACTTGAAGAGACCTTAAAGCTTGATTTAGATGGGAAGGCTATTCTAAACAAGGCCATCTGCTTGGCAGAAGACAGGGATATGGAGCGGAGGTGAGATAATAGCAGCAAAACATAATATTCAGGTTACCTTGAAGTTACGCTTTTCAAGGCTTATTTGAATCCAGATTGCCAAATATTGGAAATCCAACAGTCTTCCCAACAAATAAATAAAAAATAAAAATAAAAAAAATAAAATTGTCCAGTAGCACCTTAGATACCAACTAAGTTTGTTCTGGGTATAAGCTTTCGTGTGCATGCACACTTCTGCATGCACTGTATCTGAAGAAGTGTGCATGCACATGAAAGCTTATACCCAGAACAAACTTAGTTGGTCTCTAAGGTGCTACTAAGGGACGTGGGTGGCGCTGTGGGTTAAACCACAGAGCCTAGGGCTTGCCGATCAGAAGGTTGGTGGTTCAAATCCCCGCGATGGGGTGAGCTCCCGTTGCTCGGTCCCTGCTCCTGCCAACCTAGTAGTTCGAAAGCATGTCAAAGTGCAAGTAGATAAATAGGTAGCGCTGCAGCGGGAAGGTAAACGGCATTTCCGTGTACTGCTCTGGTTCGCCAGAAGTGGCTCAGTCATGCTGGCCATATGACTTGGAAGCTGTACGCCGGCTCCCTCAGCCAATAAAGCGAAATGAGCGCCACAACCCCAGAGTTGGTCACGACTGGACCTAATGGTCAGGGGTCCCTTTACCTTTACCTTAAGGTGCTACTGGGCAATTTTTTACATTTTTTAATTTATTTCGACTGTGTCAGACCAACACGGTTACCTACCTGAATCTAGTCTTCCCAACAGTTGTTAATTTTACATGGCTTCAGAAGATAAACTACAGGACACCTATACATCCCTGAATAGGGTGGAGACAGGGTGGTTTTGGGAGGGTTGAGTTAAAACTGGTATATTACAGAACCCATTGTGCATGCAAAGTTTGTTACTGTGGTTCTACTGTCACCTTTGATCAAACAGGATTTTGCATAAGCCAACAAACCCTGTTTGACCAGAGACAACAGCAGCGTTGAAGAAATCTGTGAGCATCTATGGGCAATAAACAATAGCTCTGTCCTAACACTTTCAGTTATTTCTTTTTTTAAAATTGTGTGTAATAAGAGAAAAACCCAGAGGAAGAACCCAGGATGGCACAGCCAGCCAGACTCATAGCAGAGCGACAGCTGCAGTGTGCAATCTGAAAAACAAAAAAGCAACCCCCCACAACTCCATCCTAAAAAAAATATAAAAAATTAATGTGCTGAGAAGCAAAAGGCAAGGAACACAGATTTGGAAAAATTTAATCGATGATAATTATGGATGAAGAAGAGGAGTCGCTCATCAAGCATCTTCTTGACATTTTTGAGTGGGTTGTTGAGAAGGTGGATAATGCCAGCAGGAGATGTTTGCGTTTCCACACTGTCACATCCCACTGCACCTTTTGAGAGAGAAAGAAAAGTCCCTGCTTACTTGAGAGACCTAAATTGAGCACCCTTCTGATGGGTTGAGAGAATAGCACTTGCCAAGAAAATGCCAAGTTGCTCTCATTCTGCCATTTTAGACAATTCCCAGCTACCACTCTAGCTTTGTCGTCGTGTGATGAGATGAACCACAGGCCCGTGGCAGGGCACAGGACGGTCCCATCAGAAAAGCGAACCAAGCAACTGCCTGGGGACAGCTGACTCAGCTAGGGAAATGTCTTGGAGACAGAGTCTGCCTCTGGGTACCTCTTTGGAAAGCTAAGGGCGAGTAGGAAACTCATCGATAGGGATGGTGGAGGATTTCACAACGTGAGCTCTGCAGGTGTTTGCTCGTTCACCGACCTGGTGAGCCAGTTGTTTTCCGTGGGAGCACTGGCAATCCTCAGTGATACCATTTTTAAATTTAAAGAAAATTGCAAACTTAATGCTGCGGGCATCCGTCCATCAATGGAAGAGTGTGCCTTCAGGGATGAAGTCAAACCATCAGAGAACTACAGCGCCTGCTGTGGCTGCAAATTTAATGACACTGTTTTCAAACCCTTGACATATTTAGCTGTGATTTCTTATACTATTGTTACTCTGTTTGTTGTCATTGTTTTGAAGTATCTTTGGCGAAATGTGTACTCTGTTGAACTGTGTTTTATTGCGGTGACGATTGCCATCAACATTTACTGTTTCATTTCTCCTGTCTACCTGCCTATATAGATCACCGTTACACAATTGTGTGTACTAGTAGCTTTATAAATACAAAAACAAATAAATTTCAGAACAAAGAATGATTATCTTTTCAGAGACAGCTTCATACATTCTTGTCCCAAAATAAGGTCTTTTTGGAGGACGCAGGTTTTCTGCAGCCTCATCTCTCATCAATCCATCATTTATTAACATTACGTTTTTCATTTACTGTATTTACATGAATCCAGTGCGCACCTCAATTTTCAAAACCTCGAAACCAAAAAAAGGATTTACAGGCACCAGAAAATCTAATGTGCACCCTAATTTTCATGACATAATTTGGCCCAAAAAGGTGCAGATTACATTCGAGTAAATACAGTGGTACCTTTGGTTGCGTACTTAATTCGTTCTGGAGGTCTCTTCTTAATCTGAAACTGTTCTTAACCTGAAGTGCCACTTTAGCTAATGGGGCCTCCTGCTGCTGCCGTGTCACTGGAGCACGATTTCTGTTCTCATCCTGAAGCAAAGGTCTCCTGAAGCACTATTTCTGGGTTAGCAGAGTCTGTAACCTGAAGCGTATGTAACCTGAAGCGTATGTAACCCGAGGTACCACTGTACAGCATTTATGAGAAATCTGAATGTAAAAATATATTTTTGTTATAAAAATGCTTACTTGAAATAAATGATTTGTTGATTTAATTCCCCCTTTTATGTGCTTTCAATCATCTTTCTAATGTCTTCCACTATAGTATTAATTCAGGCAGTAATGGCCAAAGTGGATAATATTTCTCCTGTGGAAAAAGTGCTTTTAGCAATTATTGCCCTTGCCAAATTTTCTTCTGCAAGTGGCCATTCACAGCTTTGCAACAGGAACAGAAAGGGAGGGATGAGGGAGAGGACTGTATTTGTTGTTGTGTTAAACGGTTTTTCCCAATAGGGGATGTCTTGCTGATGATCTGTGTCATTCACTCACAATGATTTTAAATCTTTTGTTTCCTGCCCCCTGGGGGCGATGACTACTGGATGGTGGGCAATCAATAACTGTAGCGGTACTGTAAACTGCAAGAAAATATAGGAATATAACAATATCCATTATGTAAGAGGCAATCACACCACCATCAGGAGAATCGAAAACAATAATGTTATTTTCACAAACTGCCATACTGGGCCAAGATTGGACGAATTTAGCAAAATGTGAGCCTCTATAGACCCGGTTTGAGTAACGATAATGCAATCAAAAGAAGAGCAAACCCCATCCCTTCTTATCGCTGGCTGATATTCCCTCCCAGACAAATATACTGTCGCAAAGAGAGAGAGAAGTAAAGAACTGATAGAGATGAACAACTACGTCTTATTGTTAAGGTGTGAAGGCAGAGAATAGCCAGGTAGCCATTGGCAGCCTTTTCCTCCACTGATTTGTCTTTTAAAGCCATCCGAGTTGGTGGCCATCACTCATTTTGTGAGATGGAAGACATGAGTTTTCATCTCATGTCAAGGTTCTCCTTGAGGGAAACTTTGATACTATTACACTGGCTGTAGCAAAATTCCTCTCAGAGGTACAGTCATACCTCGTGTTACGTCTGCTTCATGTTACATTCTTTCAGGTTATGTCCCACGGCAACCCGGAAGTACCGGAAAGGGTTACTTACAGGTTTCGCCGCTCGCGCATGCGCACAAAATGACATCATGTGCATGCACAGAAGTGGCAAATCGCAACCCGCGTGTGCGCAGACGCGCCACTGCGGGTTGTGTTCCTTTCATGTTGCGAACAGGCCCCCGGAACGGATCCCATTCACAACCAGAGGTACCACTGTAGTAAAAATCAGAAAGATCCTCCTAGCAAGGCCAATTTTACACCTTAAGAACTGTTGATATTTACTATTGTTGTACTGTGGTTTTGGGGGGGTCTATGGACCACAGTAAAGCTCTTTGTGTGGCTATCCAAGAATGTGGTATCTTTGAAGAAGTGGTAGCTGTGACCGTAACATGCAGCCAATCCTCAGAAATTCCCCTGCAATTACTGCCTTAAGAAATAGCAAACCACGTGCAGTTTCTCTCGAGGGGAGCCTGAGCTCTCTTAAGGATTACTGCACATGGTGGCCATTGCCCAGGAGCTTCAGAATGAGAGGGGGACCAGAGGAGGTGTTCAAAGCAATGGGGACCCTCAGAAAAAAGCAGGGCGTGTTGACCACCATGGTTCAAAGCAGTGCTCCATGGACTGGGGAAAGGATGGTACTGAGGAGAAAGGACTGGGCTGAGGGTGAAAAGCCAATGGGTGGAATTGAATGTCCTCATGCGCTGAATCTGACATGTGGGCACCCCAGCTTTAAAACTTAACATGGTTCCCACTTCAATCTAACACGACAAGACCATATTGCATATTGTAAATGCAGCAAAAATTGAGATGCAAGATAGCAAGGTTCCAAGGCCCAACATGCAGACAAATGTTTTAGCAACCAGGTAACAAGCACTAGGTATATGCAAATAATTACAAGGAAAGACAGCTTGTCATGGCGGTTAAACAGAGTGATTTTTTTGCCGACTATGCTAAATGTACGTAACACACCAGAGCAGTCATTATTTGACCTTCAGCTGTTACCGTATGTAAATGACAATTTATGGAAAACCAGCTGTTATTAACTCACAAACTATGTTGCTGAAACAAAACCACAGCTCCAGACAGCCGGTTAAGAAAAATAATTTAAAACATGACTGAGTTTGATTAATAGCTGTCGACATGTGATGCTGAAGTGAAACAACAGGAGCCATCGTTCCACTGGCCGTTTATAAAATATGGAAAGAAGCCCCAGCGCTATGTTGCTTGTGGCAGTGTGTGCAAAGAGCATTATGTGTGTGCTTTCAATCACACTTTGAGCAATGAGAAGTTTCAGGGTTACAGTGCTTACCCAGAATTCCTTTGGAGGGGTGGTTGCAGCATTTTGTAAGATATTTAACTAATATGCAAGTTGAGCATTAGGCAGAAGGTCACAAATGCTAACACACCATAGCGCTCCCACATAATCACCAAATTCGTTAGCTGCTCGTTTGTTTCTGGACCCTATTCAAAATTCTCACATGACTGTTTATAGCCCTAAGAGACCTAGGCCCCAAATATCAGAAAGACTGCCTCCTTCCCTACAGACCCGCTCAATGTTAATATCAGCAGAAAAGGCCCTGTGGGTAGTTCTGCTATCCTCAGATGCTCATGGTGGTGGTGGCCTGAGAGACGGCATTCTTTGCGGCAGCCCATAAGTCGTGGAACTGTACAGTTTCACTGTATGCTGAAATGCACCATATTACCCTGACCTATAGACACCTGAGATAGGCATTTTTAGAAACCACTCTGTTGCCTAGTGTTGCTGGTTATAACCCACCCTGAGACCTAAAGAAATAATAGAAAGGACAACAAGAGGTGGTACTGAACGAAGTTTTACTCAAAGTACATCCACTGAAATTTTTGGATCTAACAAGAATTTCCAGTAATTTCAATAAGTCTGCTCTAAGTAAAACTCCGTTGAATACCACCCTAGGGTTCTAGGGACACCAACGTCTCCAAAGGATTCTTTCAAAGTTCAACTCCACCTTCCAGTGGCATAGAGTGGGTTGCTAGTGCCCAGGACCGCTCTCAGGTATAGCGGTGCGGCCGGATGACCACCATCCATCCTCCTTCCCTCAGGGCCTCCCTGCGCATCTTTTGCCTTCACTATGGCATTGTTTAAATGGGAGCCACATGGAGGGGGTGGGCAGAGGGGGAAACGGGTGGAGTGCACCCGCACATTCAATTACCTGACACCCCTAAGAATTTTGTGCCCACAGCAATTGTTCCAGGAAAGCCTCACTTCAAAGCAGGGTCCTTCAGATGCCCTTCGTATTGTGTGTCCAGGGTATTTGTGCTTACAATGGTATTGGGGCAGCTATACGTGATCCTACTTTCAACACGCCTTGCATCCTCAGAAGTTTCAGGTTGAACATACTTCTGTTTTGCTCAATCAGTGCACACACGGCAGCTTCCTGCTGAAATCCCGTCCCTTTTCATACCACAAACATTCCTAGGTGTGGGTGGTTGTCCCACGTTTGCTGCTCTGCAATTCAAGAGCGACCCTCCAGAAAGCAATAATGCAGTAACGTTGGAGAAACATCCCAGAGCAATTAATAAAATAGAACGTTGTGTGGATGGTCCAGTATAAAGCCACCATTAAAGGTAAAGGTACCCCTGCCCGTACGGGCCAGTCTTGACAGACTCTAGGGTTGTGCGCTCATCTCACTCTACAGGCCGGGAGCCAGCGCTGTCTGCAGACACTTCCGGGTCACGTGGCCAGCGTGACAAGCTGCATCTGGCGAGCCAACGCAGCACACGGAAACGGCGTTTACCTTCCTGCTAGTAAGCGGTCCCTATTTATCTACTTGCACCCGGGGGTGCTTTCGAACTGCTAGGTTGGCAGGTGCTGGGACCGGGCAACGGGGCGCACCCCGCTGCGGGGATTCGAACCGCCAACCTGACGATCGGCAAGTCCTAGGCGCTGAGGTTTTACCCACAGCGCCACCCGCGTCCCTAGGGACCTATCAGAGGACATCTAGATAAACCCCCAAACTTACAGGATAGTTTTTAACCAATATGTCGTATCAGGCGTTGACAATCTTTTTTACGATTGAATATTGCAGGGTTTCATGTCCCCTATGGGAAGGGCCAAGTAAGCAGAGAGCAGGGCTGGATCCAAATGCAGTCACTGCCTTTAAGGCTGGCTTGATGTGCAAGCATTAGAAGGCAGTAATCTTACTCTAGAAAGCTGCACCTACTCACACCAAGCTGCTGTTAATGCACAAAAGCAGGCTGGAGTGTGTTATTGTTTTTCTGATCAGCTGGCTAATGTACTAACTAATGTCATAGAACTATGCAAAATTCAAACCCCTCTGAATTAGGCCCCAATCCTATTACTTAGGTGACATTCCACTGCAGAAAATGTTTGCAATTTAGTATGATCACATGGCAGGAATCTGTCGCAAATGGCGCTGGTTCAGTTTAAGACCTGGCTCATAAACAGAGCTTTGATTCGTTTTGAAATTGCAAGGGAATATGTCTTGGAGACATCCTATAGAAAATACAATTGAGCAATATGCTGTTCACCAGAAAAGTCAAGGGTAATTATTTTATCCTTTGGGGGGGGGATCAACATAGGTCAGCAGCAGCTGTTGTTTCTATTATTAAGCTCCAAAAGACAATATACTTTAATTCTTTATGAGGCACGTAACTTGCCCATTACTAAAAAAGCAAAACCACAATTATAGTCATTTGGAATGTTCCTATTAGTGATTCCCTGGGCATAATTGTACAAATTAATTGAACTGCTTGGTTCTGCACTGAGAAAAGGAACAATGCATTAGCTAACTTTGCAGGCTATTGTTCAGTGCTCTGTATTGTGCTTTAAGAAAATCGTCGTGCTGGCAAAGTAGTGGGCCCCAAACTTCAAACTGTCCTCCGATCTACATTAATTGGATATGGTGCTTCAGAGCGCAGTGGCTGCACAAATCCAGATGCGCTTTCCTATAACAAAAATCTGGAATTGTTTCATTGTGCTCAAATCTGGTTTTGGTTTGGAGTGAAACTACTTTTGTTATCCTACTCTCCTGAATTATTCAGAAACTGAATTAACACAGTCCATCCTTCTGAAGTTATCAGCATCGTTTGAGACCGGGGTATCTTTCTGGATCATCTCTCTGGGTTAAGGCTGGAGAGTACCACATTGTGGTGCTTCTGGTCCTTCCTGGAAGGCAGGCTGCACAACAGCAACGGACAACCTATGGCCCTCAATTGTTGGGACTCCAATTGTCCATCACCCACAATCATTATCCATGGTCATGGAAGGATGGATTCCAACATCTGCCCTGCCTTCACCTTGAATGAGCCATTTTTGCCTACTTGTGATGGATACTGTCAGGGGCTGCCTCAGGTCTCAGCTCACAAAAGACCAACGCCAAGCTCTTCTTATATACAAGGATGTTTATTGCAGTTCATTAATGGTTCCACAACCGAGGCGTGCAGCCCCGCGTCTCTTAGCCTTAGACATTTGAAGTCCCCTCTGAATCGGTCCCGCCCCTACACCAGTTTAAGAGGCTTGTGCTGGTCCACCTCTTTCTGTCTTTCCTTTTCCGCAGGGTCTTTCTGCCCCCCTGGGTTCCTTCCCTCCTGCTTTCCCCTGAAGCGGATTCCTCAGATGCCTGCTCCCCCCTCCTTCGTGCTTTGGGGCCAGGCTCCTCCTCCGGGCTCTCTGCATTTCCGCGCGCCTCCACATTTGAACTTGGCGCGCGTTCGCTACCCCTGACCTTCCTCTTGACACTCACACTACTCCCTGTACTACTCTCCGCCCCTTCCGGCAGGACGTCCTGCTCCGATCTCATTCCCGTCTCCTTCCTGCTCTGCTCCGTGTGTCCCACTGGGAACTCCCCCCTCTTCACTCCGTTCCTGCTGGGAAGCCGGCCCCGATCTCCCACTCCCACTCGGGGTTTCCCTGCTGCTTCCCTGCTCCTGGCAAGTCCCCCCTGTGACCCCCCTTGGCCTGACCAGGGGCGCCCCCTTCTGGGAATCCTCCGATTCACTTGAGAGACTCATGGAAGACCTCAAGTCATTTTCATCCTCTTCCTCACTCTCCTGAGATTCTTCCCCATCGCTCTCCGTCTCCCCCCTCACCTGTGCCTCTGTCCCTGAACCCCTGACAGATACTTTTAAAAAGTTTGCCAAAGGGAGAGAGGGAGCCCCTTTTTGTTGTTATTGAAAGGACTGAGAGCAAGTGGGAGGCCATAAATCATTGATAAATCACATATTGTGCATGCAAAGGACTACAGGTTCAGTCGCTGACTGAAAGTGTGGAGAGCTGATGTTATTCGATTTACAGCATTGAGTTTGATGGACCAAAGGTCTAACTCAGCATAAGTCAGCTTTCTGAACCTTAGTATTTATGGAATTGATCTGCAACAGGACAGAGTTGCTACATTCAGATGCCAGAAGGGCTACTGAACTTTTAAGAATCACACAGAATAAACATTTCTACCAGGGGCTACTTCCTTCATCGCAGCAACATTATTTGCAGGAAATTCTGGTCCACTCTAAAAGCAGAAAGAGCTTTTCCAAGGCTCCAGGCTCAACAACCCTATTGAGCAAGCGATTGTATATTAATTTATGCAACATTCTTCATAAATGCAGAGTCTACATAAAGGTGACATTAGCTGTCATAAAAGGTCTTTGTCCCACTCTTCAGAAAAGATGTCACAAAGTACTTTTTTTCATCTTTAGAACTTATTAGATTTTTTTTAAAAAAAAACTTCACAAAAGATGTTAAAGACATTGTGTACTGACAAACTGAGTTTCTGTGTACCAATCTTACTGTGGTTACAAAAACACAATTTCTAAACACTACCAAGAAATAAAAGTCAAACCACACTACAGTGGTACCTTGGTTTAAGAAAAGCCCTGTTTACGAACTATTCGGTTTACAAACTCCGCAAAACCGGAAGTAGTGTCCTGATTTCCAAACTTTACCTAGGTCTACAAACAGAATCCGAATGGTGGAAGGGGACCGGAGGCGGGAGGCCTCATTAGGGAAAGCGCACCTTGGTTTAAGAATGGACTTCCGGAAAAGAGTAAGTTGGTAAACCAAGGTACCACTGTACTTTGCTATATTTATCAAATGTCTTTTTTGAAAAACTGCTTTACCACCCACCAAAAAATATCCATTAAGGATGTAATCCTATACGTATCTTTTCAGGAGTAATTCTCATTGAGTTCAGTAGGGCTTCAAGTCAGCCTAAATAGATAAATACTTCACTTGATTAAAAGGGGAAAAGAAAAGAGATTTTACTTGCAATTAATGAGTATCTTCCATGAATCAGAACAAATCTATCATCCCATTAGGCTTTTAATGCATAGTACAGAGCTCTCAGCAGCAGTTTTAATACAAGTTCAGTCTTCCGTTAGTGCAAACCTTTCACATAAATTTAAACCCTCTTTCAGGAAACTCCAAGGAGAAAGAAAACATTTGTAAGATCGAAGCTGACTGCTTCCTTATAATGAAAATGAAAGAAAAATAATTACGTTTATTTGTGTGCCTCTATGTGGATTCTTAAATATATATCTGTGACTTTTGTTAAATCATCTTGACTTGAAAGTCAGTTTAATTTAGGTTGTGCTAATAATATGCTGCTTTTATAGAATCCATTTACAGAGAACCCACAACTTCAAAAGGCAAAAATCTAAACGTTTTTCATCAAATCTCAAACCCAAGTGGGATAACTCTATAGTGGTGAAAACATGGCTAAGAGCTTTTTAAACTGATTCTCCAAATCACTAACCCTGCGTCTTCATAATATTAATTAGAAAAACAGCGGGCTGCACAAGTACCACTATTTCATAAACAGAGCCCTGTTATATTGTACTTCAGAGATGAAAATTCCTAACACAATAAATCTGCCAGCCTTTTAGATGCCACAGGGCTGGATTTTCTTTTTTAATCTAAAAAAAAAAGTTCACATGATAAAGCGGTTGGAGCAGGCAGCTGCATGCGTAAACCTTCACAAAGAAAAATAATCCCAGCACATTCGAAACTCAAGTGGACCACAATTAAGCAAAAATTAAGCAACTTCAACATGAGAAATTAGTGTGATTGCGGGTATTCTGGAAACACACAGCGTAGATTCAAAAACTAGCAGACGCATTTCCAAATCTGGTTGCTGTCAGATAATAGTGTGGATACATGGAAAATCACATATTCCCTTTACAAAACAAACATTACCATTCAGCTGTTATCTGTATCAGTGAAGGAAACAAGGAGCCAATGGGGTGTCTGGGGCTTCCAATGGGGAGCTTCTCATTGGCACCCTGAAAATTAAACCCTAACTCATCCCTTTTAAGTCTCTATGCTTAAGCGTTGCAAAGGCAAGTTTGAGCATGTGGTGGGGAAAATGCACACTGTGATTTCCAGCTTTACAGTTCTGACTTATCACATTCTCAATTTCACCAGGGTCTAGAGCGTGGACTTGAATCAAGCCCAAACTTCACCTTAAGAAATCCTCGTCCCACTGGGATGAAGGCAACGCAAATAATGACAGCAGACCTTCAGGAAAACCAGAGCAGGTTGTGTCTTGGATAAACAACACCTTCCTAGTATGTTTTCTCTGAAGCCCAGTATAAAGATCATGGCTGGGACCCAAAAGTCTGTTTTGGGTGTACTCAACAGTTTGTGTGCACCTATAACAGAACCACATGTTTTATCATGGGGAAGTGGCTGGACTCCTCATTGGCAGCTGCCAGCATGGTTAGTGGTCAGAGATATGGCGGTCCAACAATCTCTTGCAGGACACAGATTCTCCACACCTGCTTCATCAGAGAAAAACAGCTTGGGGTGTTTGGCATGGAATGCAGACGAGGAAGTTCCTGTTTAAGAAAAACCAGCCTAGATACTTGGTAAAGGTAAAGGATGTGAGCAATTTTCTTCAGATCCCGGCCAATGGTTTTCTCGTCCCCGTCCCCCCGTCCCCAACAACACTGAAGTGTTTTATCAACTGTTTGTTACACATGCGCTTTTAGGACAAGACCTTTGATAACATTTGCGCTTTGCAGCCCAATGCAATGCATGTTCACTGAGAAGTCATCCCCTTGTATTTCTTAAGATTCTTTGTCAAGTGATTATGCTGAGGATTGTTAATATGTTCATACCCAACCTTTGCACTAAGGAGGTCAGCACAGTCTGCATGGAGTTCCCACATTCTCTCTCCACAACAACCCTTTGAGGTAGGGCTCATCTGATTTAGAGCACAGGCCTCTCTGGTTCAAGTGTAAACGAATGTCCACTACACAGCCTGGTTTGCTATCTTAAGTTGCTCAAGGTATTAAAAAACAAAGTTTGTTTGTACTAAAGCACAGGTTCAATTTTAACGTTATCAGATGTACACTTTGACAATACAGTGGTACCTCGGGTTACATACGCTTCAGGTTACATACACTTCAGGTTACAGCCTCCGCTAACCCAGAAATATTACCTCAGGTTAAGAACTTTGCTTCAGGATGAGAACAGAAATTGTGTTCCGGTGGCGTGGCAGCAGCAGGAGGTCCCATTAGCTAAAGTGGTGCTTCAGGTTAAGAACGGACCCCCGGAACGAATTAAGTACTTAACCTGAGGTACCACTGTACACATTAGAACGACCCTGTTCCAACCTGGGATTAAAACTCATCTCCATGACCTCTCACATACATTCCTCTTTCACTTTTAATATTCGCATCCTAGATATGTGTAACCATTTCAATACAATCAACTTCCAAAACAGATGTGTTTAGAGTTCAGAACTATTACGTAACAATGCTTATGAAGGTGATAGAACTGGCTCAGAGTTAGCTCATTTGTCATCTTCCAGATGTTCCAGGCCAACTCCTATAATCTCAGACTGCTGGCCATGATGACAGAAGCTTATGCAAGTTGCACTCCAACATCTGGACAGCACCATGTTGAACTAAACCCAACATTCCTGAATTTGCAATTGCTCAATAATACAGAAATGCAGAGTTTCCCAAGTTTTGGACTGCGATATGAGCTTTGCACCTAAACTCATTTGTACTGGAAAGTACATTCACGCCACTTGGAAAGGGTCCCAGTTTTGCTAACTTTGACAGCAAAGGACCAAAGCCTTGCTTTGCACATTCCTGCCATTTACAGTTAAAATAATCAGAGTTTGCAGTGCCGTGGGAGAAAAAAACTCCATTATTTCCCTGGACCTCTGCTGTCAGTCAAAGTTGACAATTCTGAGGTACAGGCATTTTATTTGTGGCAACTTTATATATTCAATGGGACTTACTTCCTAGAAAGTAGACGCAGTATGTTCTCACACAAACCACAGAGGGGTGGCAGATAGTAAGTTTTTTTTGGTTTAGCTATGTTATAAACCTAAGTATCCTCAATCACTCGGTTGTTAATGACAACCCAATATCCCACCAGTACCCTTAATGATGCAGAACACAACAATTACAAAATTACTAGTTAGTTCTTTTTATTATACCCATTCTGGTTTTAAAAATAATAGGAGCTTTAGGGTAGTCTGCTAGCAAATAAACATTCACTAATCAAAATACAAGTTTTCATTAGAGGGATGCGTTTTAGCCAACAGGAAGTTTCGCTGTTAATTCACATTCAAGCAAATAAGTGTCGACAAACATACTTCTATCATTTTGCTGATGTTTGTACGCAAGTCTCCCCCCATATAAATAGGTGCAGAAACACAGCTTAATATGAAAGTACTCTGTCCAGGTACAGCATATGAAAATCTGTATAGCACTAGTAAATGAATAAAAAACTAAATGATTCGTGTAAAATGTTTATACACTTTATATACACACTAAGTCACAAGTTCAATTAAAAACCACCCCCCATTCATAACTCTTATGATAGACTTAGTAAGCTACAGTACAAGATTTATTTTTTAAACAGAAAAAAGAAAAGAAAACTAGCTAAGAGCTCATTTCAGGACTTACTGAAAACTGGATTGTATACAAAATTTTAGAAAACATACTTCAGAGAGAATTACTCAACACAAACTAGAAAAAGACTGTAATCAGCTCTCGAGAATGACATTTTAAATACTTAATTGCAATCAATAACCTCTCACTTAGCGAAAATATGACAATGGAATTATTTTATAATAAGGCATAAGGACAACCAGGGCACTCTCTCTTCTGTGGCACGCTGGCTTCCCAATGCTCTCTTATTGCTTGTCCTTATTTAAAAATGCTCTCTCTCCCTTTCTTTTTCTTGCTTTCTTTGAAAAAATACATCATTTTAAAACCATCTCCCAGAGAAAAAAGGAAAACATTTCTGTGGATGGGAGATGTTTGAAATCTGGACTGTTGATTGATATTTATAAAGCCCCAGAAGAATTTCAAAATGAATGGTTTAAGCTGCAGCTAGACATTTAGCTAAAAAGAAGGAAATAAAAAAAGCCTCTCTCTCTCTCAACAATTCTAACAGGCCAACACTTGATCCTAAAATAATATTTTACTCAAATAAGGAAATTCCACTCTTTGAAACGACAGCTTTGGAGTGAGGGGGAGGAAACTTAATAGAAATATTCTTTGGTTAAGACTATAGTGCCCATAACTCTGTATCTAAGCATCAAGACACTGTTTGTAACTAATTCTGGCTAAGTAAATTGTCAAGTTTCAATGTGCACCGCTTGAGGAATGGCCAAATGACTGGATCGCATAAAAAGCACCCATTAGGTCGCAAATGTAAATGGACAGTACTTTTAAGTCGAGCAATGTGCATTTATGTATAGATCTGTTTAATGCGGGGGGGGGGGGATCAGAGCTTTCATTCAGAGTAAAAACTTGTGCTTATATATCACCATGGTGGTCCTTCCCTATAGATAAGACACCAGCCAAAATTCCTACATGCGTGGACTTAATGTTTCTGCACTGTTGTAGGTGCAAACCCCCTCCCAGTAGAAAACAATGAAAACAGAGCCAAATTTGCCCTTAGGTATTTGGAGAGAAAGACGGCATCCCACTCAGAATGCCCATAACTTTTACTCAGCAGCATGTCTTAACAAATGTAGAAATATCACTCTTTTGCCCAGGGAAGGAAAGGGCACCAATGGACACTTCAAAGAAGCATTAAACTGAGCCTTGAAGACATCAAACAAGAATATATATAGGATGCTACCCAGCCAAGTCACGCTGAGGGACCACACCTCTTAGTATGACTTGGCTATTGCCCAGAGAGTTCCAAAAAAACGCTTAGCACATCTGTCAATCTGCTGCTCAAAGCCCAGGACCTGACACACCTCCACCCTTAGCCAGTCTGGTAGACTACTTTCAGAACATTTAAACAATGTGCAATGGGGTTTTTTATATATAATACACACACACACACATACATAAAGAGTGATAATACAGGAATTTTCATCAAAGACTCTTCCTTGCTATTGTCCCCTGTGTCAGAATTACATTTTGCAAACACACTCAGTTTTCAAAGAACTGACATTGCTTCGTGCCATCAAAGAGATTTGCTCCTGGAAGGGAAGTTCCGACTGTTCAAGTGGTGTAAAAATCCAGAAGTCGCCACTTTGATGACGGCCCCTTTTGGCACTGGCTCTTCTGACCCGTCCCCATTGTAACACAGTTCCAAAGAGCTGAAGAAGAAAGAGACTTTGGAAAGCGGCAGAGAAGGCAAAGGGAATAAAATGGTATAAGGAGGTCCCTGATTGCGTTGTCTAGTATTTCGCCCCCCAAACAGGGTAGGGGTTGGGGAATAGAAGCAGCCACAAAATCTAACCTGTCAGAAATAGCTGTTCTATTCCACTGACTTCATCCAATTTAGGAGATAGGCAACACTGGGAAAATAATGATCAGGAAAGGTTCTCTCTGCTTCACCACCAACATGGCTGGGAAGTGCAAAATGTTCTCTCTCCCTCTTTCAGATTCCTCTCCCCATCCCAGGGCAAGAAGGCAACAGTTTCTGGGAAGCAGGAAGGATGGCAGCGGACTGGCCACACAGCAGTTCCTTCACCATGATGCAGAAAGAAGCAAAAGGCAGGAAAACGGGAGACTGGTGGAAGCAGACTCAGAATGATGCAAAGGGGTCCTTTACATCACTGAAGTAGCATTTGATGCCCACCCATTCTCTGGATGGGGGAGGGAAGTGGAGATGCAGGAATAAAATATACAGCACGTATGTTCTGGGGTGAACAAGACAGACATCTTTGGAAGCATGCATATTAAAAGGGGGACACAGGTACGTGTGTCAAGATTTGTGTTTTACCTCTAGCAATATGAACAGATCACATAGTGGGTTGATTCTGGGACAGTGAATTCTGCACAGCTGGCATTTGAGGTGGGCAGCGATTATATAAAAGGGTTGGGCAATGGCAGCACATTACATGGCAAAGGCCCATGGAAGTGCTCTGGACCCATGTTAAGTGCAAGGGGTAGAAGGAAGTGATCCAACTTGTACAAAACAAGAGGCGTTCCTTCTGGGCGAGGGGCTGAGTGACTGTCTATATAAGGAACCTAGGTGCAGATGGTGTTCTTCCAAGGTACGAGTGAGGGGTGCATGAGGTGTCACAAAGCTATGAAGGGATGACCACAGGGCAAGTGCATAGAAATGTAAACAAGGGGCCGGGAACTCAGCGTGCGGAAGGGAAGGAAGTTCTCTGCACCTTGAAGAACAACACAGAAGAGGAGACACCACAATGGGGAGGTTTCCTATCTGTGCAGTTCTAAAAGGTGGAAGAGCCTTCAGGCTGCCACCCTATTGCTTATCTGGGATGCTGGACAGGAATTCAGGTGGGGCACTTTTGTCTCTCCCAGCACAGCCCCTTCAAAACTCTCCTACAGTTTTGCAAGGCGCAGCTCCCACGCACCAAAAATGTGTCGAGCCTAGGCAGGTTTCTTTCTGCAAGGTCAGGCCCCGGTCATCCTAGGTGAGGGAAAGGAACGGCATGTGCCTGGAAAAAAAGAAAAAATCTGGGGTGTGGTGGAGCTGGTGGCCAGCCCAGGCTGCGCTTGTGCATCTCGGTCCCCTCACTCCCTGCAGAAGACATACTCGGTGTAGCTGGTCCAGATCTTGTCGTCGGCGGGGCCGCCCTGCTCGGGGGCGAAGGCGCAGGTGCCGGTGGAGGAGCAGGCGGCCATGCGGAAGCCGGCCTCGCTGAGCCGGTCGAAGGCCTGCTCCAGGAAGTTGAACTTGAGGTAGTAGCGGG
Organism: Podarcis liolepis; assembly: GCF_965112155.1. Lineage (NCBI taxonomy): Eukaryota > Metazoa > Chordata > Lepidosauria > Squamata > Lacertidae > Podarcis > Podarcis liolepis. The sequence goes on from NC_139558.1 coordinate 11,297,415, forward strand.
CCGTGTAGCGCTCCGGGGGCCGGTCGGGGTCGCGGCTCTCGTTGAGCGTCTCGCCAAAGACCTCCTTGGCCAGCGCCGTCTTGCCGCACACCGTGATGCGCGCCACGCGGCGGAACTTGGCGTCGGCCTGCGCGTCCCGCCCGATGGTGTAGGAGCCGCGGTAGCCGATGGTGATGTAGCCCGAGCGCCGCCCCGACGCCGCCCCGCCGGCGTCCAGCGAGAGCGATGGCGCCAGCAGAGGCCCGCCCGACGGGCTGCGGCTGGACGTGGGCGAGGCCGACAGAGCCCCGCCGCCGCCCTCGGGGAGCTCGGCCTCCAGGTAGCCCAGGCCCGGCGGCGGCTCGTCGGCGCACACGGAGGCGTCGCGCAAGAGCCCCGAGAAGCGCGCGGCGGCGGAGGGGAGGCCGGCGGCCGCCAGACGGCGCGCCAGCTCGGGCAGCTGGAAGTACTCGGCCTCCCTCTGCAGGCGGCTGCGCTCGGGGAAGCGCTCGGGCAGCACCAGCTCCTGGTCGCGCAGGTAATCCAGGATGTAGCGGAAGAGGAAGCCGTCGCGGTCCAAGAAGAAGCGGCCCTTGGAGTCGCGCGGCAGCTCGGACGCCGCCTGCTCCGAGAACATGCGCCACAGCAGAGAGCCGCGCACCGACAGCACCGTGCCGCGCCGGGTCACGTACACCTGCCCGCCCACGTTCAGCTCCACGATCTCCGGGAAGCCCTCGCCGCCCACCGACGACGCCGCCTCGGGCTGCGCGGGGCGCGCCGCGCTGCGCAAGGCGCTGCTGCCTCCGCCGCCGCCGCCGTTGGGGAGCCCCCGCGCGCTGTCCGCCAAGGCCATGGCCGGCCCGGAGCAAGCCCTTCCTCTACGGCCGCGCCCTCGGCTTCTTCTCCTCCAGGCTGGCGCGCTGCCTTCCCCGCCAAGCTCCGGAGCGCGCCCGCTGCTGCCTCTGCTGCTGCTTCCCGGGCTCCGCTCGGCGCCCCAGCCTCTTTTTCTTTCTCTCTCTCTCCTCCGGGCTTCGGGTCCTCGCGCTCTCGCGACTCGGATGCGCCGGCGGCGAGCGCGGCTTATGTAGCGGCGCTGCAAGCTCGCAGGAGGGGAGCGCGCGGCGAGGGGAGCGCAAGGCGTGGACGGGGAGGAGGAGGGGAGCCGGGCGGGTGGGTGTCGACACTGACGTGGGGCTGCGCCTTCCCCAATTGCGAAGGAGCCCGAGCGCACAGCTCCCACCCCCTTCCCCCTGCTGAACGGGGATATATTTATTTTTTTGCTCGGCGGAGAATGCCAACTCTGGCCAAATCGCAATCAGCCCGACCCCCCCGTCGGAGAGACGCGCAAGCTACCCCCTTGTTGTGCTGGGCTCGCTTCCCTTCTCGGCTTGCCGTCGCTTTGCAAAAACAGGAGGATGCCATTCTCTGGAGCGCTTCCCTTGTCACCCGCAGCAGCAGCAGTAGGATTTGCCAAGCGATTTTTAAGGGTACAGTCCTACACACTTGGGATTAAGCCCTGTTGAGTTTAGGGGGGCTTCCGAGGCCATAAAGTCGGGCTGCCCGTCCCCCTCCCCCCAGAGGCGGATAGATCGCAGCTCTTGCTGTCCATTTACTCTGGGGTAGCCTCCTCTTCCGTGAGAAATGTGCTTGGCGAATGGCAAACGCAGTCGCATTTTTATTTTACTTTGGGGGGGGTGCGTGCTCTAGTCCTGTTGAGGTTAGTGCAGAGTGGATTTGAGACGCTGCTTGCAAAAATCAACTTTTAGAGGGAGCGGCGCCTTCGCATGAATCGCCCCGAGTATGGCTGGTTAGCTCCCCAATCCTCGGCGCGCCCTCGACTACCACAGGGATGAGTGGGGTGGAGATTTAAGGCGCTGGATGGGAGCAAAGGAGGAGCAGCGATGGGCAATGGCTCCTTAGACTCCCGTCCTTCAGAAAGTGCAAGTCAGCAGGGCTGCCGCAGAGTCAATGGATTGTCTCAGGTAGAGTGTAAGAACCAGCCCAGGGCAACGGTGTTGGTGCAGAGGCACTAAACTGCTGCAACGTCACCTCCACGCTGTCCACTACGGAGCGGGTCCCCTGACGTGACGGATGTCATAATGCAAAAACTGCGCTTTTTGCAAACAGCCTAGTTGCAGATGGGAAGGCAAAGGAGCCTTGTGGCTTCCTGACCTCTAGGCAGACTTCCTCTTTTTAATTTTTTTTTTTAATGGTAGGTTTAGCAAAAAAAAATGTTTTTAAATGCACACATCCCCCATGCCTATTTCCCCCTGCTCCTCTTTTTCTAGTAAAACGATTTTACATAGTTTCTAAGGGGGAAATGAAGAGGCACATTTCATTTTACACATACCAATCGTTTTCATGGGTTTCTAGGCTTCTGGTTCCAACTGATCCTTGACTAATATTGTCCTAGAGATTTATTTTTTTTACTTACCCTGGTTTTCATGCACCCACAATCTTTGGCCCTCCCTCCATCTTAATGAGTGGAACAGATATTGTTAGACTTCAAAGACCATATTGTCGTTTTCCCGTACTAAATTCTGCAGCATTTATCTTCACTGTGGGCTTATCTCCAAAAATGCTGCCCTACTGTAACTCTTTACTAACGTCCCTGGGCTTGCTTAAGACTGCAGTCATAGTACTGCAGCACTGCCAGGCACTGAAACAGTGAAATGCAACTTACAAACATGTACATCTGTAAAAGGTCTGAGACTTCAAAGGGTTAATGACTTACGTTAACTCTTTTCCCTAGCTGTTTTACAAATAAAGAGCCTGTAGGATCGATCCTAAATAGGTTTACTCGGAAGCAAACTCCATTAAAGCAGCATATTTTAGTTCCTAGTAAATGTGTTTTAGACCACAGCGCTACCTGCATCCCCTTAGGACCGCAGTATTATAATGCAATCCTATCCACATATCCTCAGAAGCCAGCCCAATTCAGTCCAGCAGGACTTCCTCCTAGGTAACAGTGTATAGAATGTTGCAACAGTGTTAGAAACTCAAATATATAATCTAGGAGACAAATGACTCCTTAATCCGAGGTTACAGTCACCAAAATTGAATGTCTAGTTGCCATTTGGGGGCAAGACAGCTTTAGAGTCCGATTTTTCAAATGATGGTCTGACTGCAATTATCAGTAAAACATTGAGCTAGTTCAGATGACAACCTTGAGCTAGGTTAAGAACTTCGAGAACTTGAAGAAGAAAGAAGCGAGGCTGGGGAAACCCAGCCAGATGGGTGGGGTATAAATAATAAATTATTATACAGTGGTGCCCCGCAAGACGAATGCCTCGCAAGACGGAAAACTCGCTAGACGAAAGAGTTTTCCATTTTGGAGGTGCTTCGCAAAACGAATCTCCTATGGGCTTGCTTCGCAAGACGAAAAGGTCTTGCGAGTTCCTCCGGGTTTTTTTTTCTTTCCCCCTCCTTTTTCTAAGCTGATAAGCCGCTTATCATCTTATCCGATAAGGTGATAGGCCGCTAAAAGCCGCTAGAAGCCGCTAGAAGCCGCTAATAGCGCTAATAGCACTAATCCTCTAATCCGTCAATGGGCTTGCTTCGCAAGACAAAAAAACCGCTAGACAAAGAGAATCACAGAATGGATTCTTTTCGTCTTGCGAGGCACCACTGTAAATCACTTGATCCAGGGACAGTCCACATATATATTGGCCTCTTCCGACCTCTTTTTCTTATTGGCGACATGGACCATTCATAACCTAGGGATATTCTTCACAACTGTGAGCAGGGCAGTAGACTGGGGTAAGTGAAGACAAGCTACAACAAATAGCTGTAAACTCCTGCTCAGGCTGCACTGAAAAAGCATTTGGTTCCTGAAATTCATTCCGATTGTGCAGATAAAATATAACTGACAGAATTCTACAGGATGGGTTATGTTAGTGTGAAAAGAGTAAAGATCCAATGATGCCAAGGCATGCACCTCCAGATGGCAGAGATGTCAGGTGCCATCCTGGCGCCCAGGAATCTTCACCTGGTCGCAAGTGTTTGGTAAGGTAAAGGTAAAGGGACCCCTGACCATTAGGTCCAGTTGTGACCAACTCTGGGGTTGTGGCACTCATCTCACTTTATTGGCCAAGGGAGCCAGCGTACAGCTTCCGGGTCATGTGGCCATGACTAAGCTGCTTCTGGCGAACTAGAGCAGCGCACGGAAACGCCGTTTACCTTCCCGCCAGAGCGGTACCTATTTATCTACTTGCACTTTGATGTGCTTTCAAACTGCTAGGTTGGCAGGAGCAGGGACTGAGCAACGGGAGCTTACCCCGTCGCGGGGATTCGAACCGCCGACCTTCTGATCGGCAAGTCCTAGGTTCTGTGGTTTAACCCACAGTGCCAACTGCGTCCCAAATGTTTGGTAGCCTGGTGCAAAATGTACCTGGCCCCTGGCTAATTTCAAACACTGGGTTGCAGCCTTAAGCATTATATTTCACCTCTCCTACACAGGAAGTTAGGTGTAATCTCACTTCCAGTATAAAAGTTTGCAGTGTTTGTAAATGTGCTCATAGGACTGCTTCTGCAGGTCTCATCCTTCTTTATTTAAGTAGCATAGGACGGATTTGTATCTGCACACCTGAGCCTGGCCCAATTATGGGATGCCGCCATAGAGCCAGACTGTACACTGGTGGCACAGGAGCAAGCCTTGGGCGTGAGTACAATTCCTTGTTGCCCACATAAACGACAATGCAAAGTGCAACTTAAATAAGTAGGGGCCTTTTTGAATTAGCCCAAGTCCTGTTCTCCATTTGCAGTGAGAAAAAGATGGGCAGTTCTCAGGAAAGGAGCCATTTCCCACAAGCAGTGGCGTAGCGTGGGGGGTGCAGGGGGGGCCGGCCGCACCGGGCGCAACATCTGGGGGTTAGGGGGCGCAAATCCACAGGTTAGGGGGCGCAAATCCACGGGTTAGGGGGCGCAAATTACTTGCCTTGCCCCGGGTGCTGACAACCCACGCTACGCCACTGCCCACAAGCTCCTTCTTGTGGCCACAAGTGCTTAAGTGAATTGACCTCTATTATCATTAGAGGCATTGTTCATAGTGGGCGGAGGTGCATGAGCCTAACACCCAGGCCAAACTGTGTGTACCATACCACAACGGCCTAGCAGTCTATATAAGCAAGTGGGACCTGCAACAAAGAGTTGCAGCATGGACTGCTCCTCTTGGGGGGCAAGAATTTCACCTTAAATACCCAGCTGATACACCCATCCCACACTGGCTGGTGCTGTGCACATGATTACAGCCAGCTGCCTCCTCCATGCGCCTGCACATGTCCCTTCTCCCAGCCAAGCTTTTCAGTGTTTCACTTCTCTATAGCCATATGGACTATTTTGGGGGTGTCTTCCCCCCTGGGCTGACACGTTTAATCGTCTTTCAACACTGTCAATGGAATAGTGTCCTCCAGTGCAGCCGGCTAGTTTAGGAGGTATATGACAGGCCTGGGACACACCTAGCTCCCATTTCTAATGAAGGGCAATGGCTCTGAGGCCTGAGGCAGTGACTTAACCCTGCCTAATAACAGGGCCGGCCCCAACTGCTGCCGTGCCTTCAGCAGCAGCGTGATACTGAAACAGAAGTTTTTCCTGGCATTGATATGAATAGTGGACAAAATATAACTTGCTACATGTCTGAGTCTTAAGCTGCAGTCCTATATTCTGATTTTAAGTGATTTTAATACCGTATTTTATTGTTGTTACTAGTTTAAGAATGGCAGGTAAGAAATTCAATTAAGAATAGTAATAATTAGCTGAGAGTCAGCTACATTGAATTCAGTGGTGCTGTATAGGATTGTATTGACAGATTTCTTATAGAGATGTTCAAAAACCCTTTGAGAAAAACAAACAACTGGCTACCCTATTAACATTCTATGAAGGTAGCAGATGAAATACTACAAAGGATGTTTTCTGACTTTTAATGGGGTGGAGGAAGAGTCAAAATAAGGGCATTACATTTAATTGAGCTATATTTATGCAACTAACACAGGAAGGAGGATATTGAAAAGAAGCTAACCATTAATTAATAGATGCTTATTCAATTGATTAGAATGTAAGAGCCGCTTTTCCAATTTAACAACAACAAAAATTAAAAACTGAAACCACATAGAAGCAGCAAAATAAAACACAACTTCAGTCCTATACGCATTGCAGGTAGAATTTAATGGGAAATACTTCTAATTAGGTATGCTGAACCACTGCAATAAAATTTAAAAGACTGAATCTGTATTGGGTTTTTCGGATCCAAGAACACTCCCGAAGCAAATCTCAAATAGAGGCCCACTATTACACCAGTGAGGACGTGGGTGGCGCTGTGAGTTAAACCACAGAGCCTAGGGCTTGCCGATCAGAAGGTCGGCGGTTCGAATCCCCGTGACGGGGTGAGCTCCCGTTGCTCGGTCCCTGCTCCTGCCAACCTAGCAGCTCAAAAGCACATTAAAGTGCAAGTAGATAAATAGGTACTGCTCCAGCGGGAAGGTAAATGGCGTTTCCGTGCGCTGCTCTGGTTCGCCAGAAGCGGCTTAGTCATGCCGGCTCCCTCAGCCAATAAAGCGAGATGAGCGCCGCAACCCCAAAGTCGCCCACGACTGGACCTAATGGTCAGGGGTCCCTTTACCTTTACTATTACACCATTAAAATGGCAACAAAACTCAAGAAGCAAAATCCAAATGATGGTTCATGATCCCTATGAAGCGCAAACACTTTTACAAGCCTCCTGAAGCCCGTTGGGGAAGGAGCAAGGTGGGTTCTCTGGGACTTGTGCAGTGAGAATGCAGCTACTGAAAAGCTCTTGCTTCTTTTATTGGTCCAATAGATTAGATGAGAGTCTAGTTCTCAGGGTCAGCAGGTTCCAGTGCTTGCTCACCAGGTGCTTCCAAGAAGCTCATCAACCAGGCATGAAGGCAAGGGCCAACCCATAGTCTCCCTATCGCCACCATTTGTATTCAGAATTCAGCTCTTGGAGAGATGGAGCTTGTCATAGTTAACAACTGCTCAGCCACATTCTGAATCAGCTGCAGCTTCCAAGTGGTTTGTGAAGGCAGCCCTCAGAGATCACATCATAGTAGACCTGGAGATCTTCAGATGTTCCATCATCTCAAATCATTGACCAAGCTGGCAGTGGTTGACATGAATTAGAGTCCAACAGGAGCAGAAGGTAGTGGACTCTCATTCTATGGAGGTTTTTAAGCAGAGGTTAATTGGACATCTGTCAGGTATTTTTTAGCTGTGTTTCCGGCATTGCAGAGGGTTGGACTAGATAACTCTTGAGGTCCCTCCCACCTCTACAGTTCTGTGATTCCTAACACTGCAGTCCCACAGAACTTTCCCAAGCCTGCAGTAGATGAAGGAGGATATTTCCAAGGCATTTATGACACTTGCAGTGGGTCTTAAATATGGCTGAATTATGCCTTTGGGAACAGTGAGCTAGGATAAAGTATGAGAGGAAATGGCGAAAGTGTGGAAACAGGCAGAAATTTAATGCAGAGACTCTGCAGGGGGAAAAATAACCACAGGGAACTGGGCATTTTATGAGGTTCAGTGGCACAGTCAATATAGGTACTTTGAATCAGAAAGCAAATAGAGTAGCAAAAACGACAATCCAAGATGCTGTTTTGTATGGGATACAGGGGGGAAAGGAAAGAGATGGAGAGAATGTGTAATTCTCTAAGGCTAACAGTTTTTACAGAGTTCACCAATCAACTGTCCTTTGTTGTGGTGGTAAGCCTTAGTTTTAACACATCAGTGTTCCAATATAGCAATACATTTTTCATGCTGGGGGGCAACAAAGGATACAATGTGGTTTTAAATCCAGAGTTCCAGTGTGCTTTGCACATAAACTAATTGTGCCCCAGGCTTTTGATCTGCAGTGAAAATGGGAACAGTGGGAAATGGCCATTGATTAACAACTGGTGAGATTCTGCACAGGGTTAACAACCGGGGGTTTTTAGAAAGAGAGAGAGAGAGAGAGAGAGAGAGAGAAGGTACTGTTTCTTTGTATTCCATTAAAAAAAAATACTAATTAAGAACTATTACAAAGTGAGACTCAAACACATTTTCTTTTTGCACAATCTTGTGGGTTCTTCACAGACTGCAATCTTCCACTGCTTATTCTTGCACATAGAACTGAAACCAAAGGGGGGGGAATTTTCAAGCCTCCGATTCCCCTTGCTCAAACTTGCTTGCAGAAAGAAAGAAAAATGGCACACCCGAAAGATAACCTATTTATGGATATTGTTGGCATGACAAATTTTAGGAGGAGGAGACAGACCGACATTTAGTGAGGTGACGTTTAAGAGTCTCTCAAAATAAAATTGGTTGCCATTGCCTTTGGGGGCGAAATCCAGTACCTCAACAGCAGAGTGAGCAGAAGGAGGCCAATAATAATAATAATAATAATAATAATAATAATAATTTATTTATATCCAGCCCTCCCCAGCCGAAGCCGGGCTCAGAGCGGCTAACAACATTAAATGATACAACATTCTATCTGGTTGGAAGAAACATAGACCCTATTGGGACAGAGCTTCTCCGAGATATAAAGGACTACCAAAAAAACCGGCAGAGAGGGACTGAAAGAGATTTGAGGGCCTCGGACGTGAGATCTCCAGGCTGATAGTTGATGGACTGATGGATATTTTTTGGGGATCGAAACCGGGAAAGGGGGGATGAGAGTTTTGGAATCCAAAGGGTGTATAATTATATGTTGTTGTTTTTTGTTATTTTGTTTTGCAATTAATATAAAAATTGGGAAATTCGTGGAAGGGAATTTGGGTCGACCTTAGAAAAGGGTGTGAAGAATGAGTATCGTTGTTTAAATTGAGGTCTATAAGTTAAAATTGGTTAATTAAGATGAATTAAGTATAATAATAATAAGGTAAAAGCTGGGGGTAAGAACTTGCTGAACTAACTATTGGAATTGGAATACAAGAAGGAGAGGTGTGGGGAAGTCAGGGAAGGATGTTAAGAAAATATGGGTTTGAAACTATACTTGTTATTTGTGTTGTGTTGTGTTTGTTTGTGTTTTTGTGTCTGTTAAAAATTTGTGAAACTTTAATAAAAATGTATTTAAAAAAATATGATACAACATTCTAAAATCAGTTCATTATAAAATCAGTTCAAATCAGGTTAATGGCAACCATTGGGCTAGAGTTCTGTGAGATCTGCCTGGCTTACCACATTCTGAAGGGAACGAAATAATGCATACTGTCATCTAAAAACTGGAGCCCATAAGACCATCTGATGTGATATACGTACTTCACCATCTAAAGAGCTGTGCCCTGTAAGATCAGTTGTGCTATCCCTTCCTCGTCTCACAGTAGGCACCTCCAAACAATTGTCGCTTCCAGTTTCCCATCCCTGGCTCAGCATCTCCCACTTTCATTCCAATTATCTTAATCAAGTCAAATTATTCACACATTCCAATGAGGTACAGCTCCCTGGGTGGAACATTCCCAGAATATCCTTCAGAGCACCACAAATGGCCCACCTCTGTACTCAGAAAGCTAATTTATATTTCCAGCAAGCCTTTCCCCAGAGGAGGAGATATATACAGGGACACGTAACTCTGGTAAAATTCATTATGTACAATAATGTTCCCACGGAAGAGACATCTTGTGGAAGGGGGTGGAGGAAAACCAAGTTATTTTGCATTTTGAATGCCTGCTATGTTGCCATTGGTTTGCATCAATTTAACTGGAGTTACTTTTAAATGTTAACAGAGTTAGGAGGCACCTTGTTCAGTGGGGTATTGAGCCCCCACATATCAGTGCCAATGTGGCAAAAAGAGTTAAAAAATTAAAGAACTGAACTAAAGAACCACACTAGCTCATAGCAAGAGTCTCAGTTCCCGTTTACGGAGCCAAAGAATATGGAATATGGAGAGAGAAATCATCATTGGCCAACAATACAGATTCTATTTTATGCCCCCCCCAAAAAAAAAAATCACAAAGGTTAGAGTGGGGGGTGGTATTTTTAGATTAGGGTATGCAGTTGCACTGGGTACTGTACTCTACATTGTAGCATGGATTAAACAATTTGAAATGCTTTAATGGCGGGAGAGAAGACAAGAACTCTCCCAAAAGTGACCATCGAGGACAATGGCATCCTAGGCAATGCTCAGGGGGATGACTGGGTGATGTTGTGTGTCTCCAATTCTGGGCACGACAACTCAGGAAGGATGTTAACAAGCTGGAACGTGTGCAGAGGAGGGCAACCAAGATGATCACTTTACTCTAGTGCAGGGATGACCAACAGGTAGATCTGGTCAATCCAGTGGTAGATGACTGCCAGTTTTTTTTATAGTGGGAGTAGATCGCAGTCTCTTGGAAGCTGGACAAGCCTGCTCTAGTATATTCATTTTTGTAATAATAATAATAATTTTATTATTTATACATCACCCATCTGGCTGGGTTTCTCCAACCGTTCTGGGCAGCTCCCAGCAGAATATTAAAAAAACATGATCAAACATTTAAAACTTCCCTAAACAGGGCTGCCTTCAGATGTCTTCTAAGAGTTATGTAGTTCTTTATCCCCTTGACATCTAATGGGAGGGGGTTCCACAGGGCGGGTGCCACTACCAAGAAGGCCCTCTGCCTGCTTCCCCGTAACTTTGCTTCTCTCAGTGAGGGAACCGGCAGAAGACCCTCGGAGGAGGACCTCAGTGTCCAGGCTGAACGATGGGGGTGGAGATGCTCCTTCAGCTATACTGGACCGGGGCCGTTTAGGTCTTTAAAGGTCAGCACAGGAGAACTGCCTTCAACTTGGAGAAGTGTGAGTTTTGAAGAACGGCGGTGTTTTGGTTCGAGTTTTGTTTCAGAAACTGTGGATTAGGTAGATTCGCCTCTAATTGTGAACAGAATTAAACTTCTCCTCCAGTCGCACTTACAAGCCTCCCTCTGAAAGGGAACCTTGATTTAATAAGGTTCCTGATCTTGAAGAGGCTTGTGAGCATGTTCAAGTCAACGCATGTGCAAGCCCCCTTTCCACCATCGGGGTGGTGGAGTCTGCAGCCAGATGTCTCCAATACAGAATCCTAATACCTGAACAGGGCTACAGAGTATCCAGGAGAAGGATGAAGAGGAATTGAAGCACCTCATCTCTACTCCTCTTAAGAGCTACTTCCATAAACTCAGCAATGCTCTAAGTGTTTCATAAGAATGTAAAAAGGTCTCTGCTGCATTGCACAAAAGACTCATCTATCTCTGGCTATCTCTGATCCAGCAGTGTGTGCATGCAAACCATAATACTGTCAGAATCTTATCTGACCAGATCCTTGTTTGCAGACACACACGCACACACACATCCCAAAAGTCTACATAAAAACAGAGTGATTTTGGACATAGCTTGTTGTAACTGAAGTGTTGTGAGAAGTACAGTGGTACCTCAGGGTACAGACACTTCAGGTTACAGATGCTTCAGGTTACAGACTCCGCTAACGCAGAAATAGTACCTCGGGTTAAGAACTTTGCTTCAGGATGAGAACAGAAATTGCACGGTGGTGGTATGGCGGCAGCAGGAGGCCCCATTAGCTAAAGTGGTACCTCAGGTTAAGAACAGTTTCAGGTTAAGAATGGACCTCCAGAACAAATTAAGTTCTTAACCAGAGGTACCACTGTAACAGAAAAGGTTTTGTCCAATGCTACTAAATTGCTAGGCAGGGGATCTAACCTAGGTTAGTCGCTTTCCTATTATATAATCATGAGTTTGGATTGTCTATGTGTTCATACAAAGGTAAAATAACATGCATGGTTGGGGCATTAACTGCACCTGAAAACCCCAAGGGTGTCTTTAAAGAATCCTACCTCACAAGAGAGGGAGAAACAAGAGGTCCAGGTTGCAACCTTCTCCTAGACCCAGTACTGCACATAAACAACATGCTTTCATTTATATTACCGGACTTTTCAGTTGCATTTTCTGCCAAAAGGCACTCAAAATAGCATACGATCCATAAAGAGAATAAAAGCCACCAATCATAAAGTCAATACGATAGCAAAATGTAAAAACCCATAAAACTAAAAGGCAGATATCAAAACAAAGAACAATCAGCACATTAGCAACAACAGGCTCCGAAAGCTTTCCTGAAAAATAAGACATTCAACCAATGCTGGAATCTAAAAGAGGCATGAACAGCCACTGCTGTGAGGATTATTGATCGTGGTCCTGTAGCCCCACCCCTTCTGCTTTGGCCACACCCATTTAGCACAGCTCCCTGCCCACTTTGGCCAAGAAAGAAAGATGGAGCGGAAGAGAGATACAAAGCTGATATGAGCATGTACAAAGTGCCTTTCCATAAATAAGGACCAAGTCTCCCTTACAGCAGGGCTAAGACTCAGCACTTAGCACTTTTTCAAAAAGTGCTGTTTTCTTTCATCATAACCCCCTGAGTTCACAATGAAAGTTCTTCTTTTTGTTAATAATGGTGAGATTCCTGCACCCACTGATAAACTTTAAGCTGGAACTCTGCACTAGACAGAGCACATTCACTTTAACCCCATTCCATAGTGATCCTGCCGTGATCAGCTGGGGAAAACACAAAGTCAAACTTAGAGATACAGTGGTACCTCGGGTTACATATGCTTCAGGTTACAGACACTTCAGGTTACAGACTCCGCTAACCCAGAAATAGAACCTCGGGTTAAGAACTTTGCTTCAGGATGAGAACAGAAATCATGCTGTGGTGGCACGGTGGCAGCGGGAGGCCCCTTAAGCTAAAGTGGTGCTTCAGGTTAAGAACAGTTTCAGTTTAAGAATGGACCTCCGGAACAAATTAAGTACTTAACCCGAGGTACCACTGTATTGTATTCATGGTTGAAATATGTCACACACACACCCCAATTTCAACACACCCATTATTCTTTTCGTGTATATTACGCAATTCCAGTGAGGCCAACTCCAACTGGGACAGCTCACTAAACTGTTTGTTACAATAAGAACTTAAGCTAGCCACTTTTAGTTTGAAGAAAATCAGTCATCTGGATCGCAGACCCATTGTGGATCAGGACCCCATGTTGGTTTCTTGCTGAAGATCTTACCCAGGCTGCCATTTGCCCCAGAAGGAGCTGTTAGCAGTACTACCTGCTGAACTATTAAGCCTCTCACTTCAGTTGCAGAAACTAAATATTACAACACCAGCCTCCACAGAAAACCTGCACAATATCGCTTATATTCCTACCTTCCAATCCTCACATGCACAGACTGCTTGTGCCTGATGCTAAATCTGCAAACAGACAGCTGATTGTAATGTATTAATGAGCTCTAAGGCAACAAGGCAGTCTCCCATTGCTTTCAATAAGGGAGTGAAGCGGAGGCTTAAATATCTTCCATTGAAATCACTGAAATTTAAACTGCTCTGTTTTGACTAGGTGAGCCCTTAAGTTTCTAGACACACAACCAGCCTCTGCATTATACTAAAGCTATAGCCTGTGCATTATACTTAAAATTCAGGCTGTGCTGAATAGCCCCTTTTCCCTAGTCTCCATGGATGTTCTGCACATGTCTGAAGGGCATGCTAAGCTTTATGTGCACAGTCTTCCATCTGATCTGGAACCTCAATGGTTCAGGGTTCTAGATTGCCTGGAAGACAGTAGCCAGGAAGGATCCTTCCCTTCAGATATCTGTGCGCAAGGGAGAAGAGCTCAGCCAGCGCCATTCCTCATGTGCATGTTCTCTTACACTATAAATATAAAGCCCAGAGAGGGTATGTGTGAATACTGTTACCACCTGCGGGGCTTGGAAACAGGCAGCGGTCATGGGAAAGGTAAGATGGATCAGAGGGAATTTTAAGAAACCTACGCACTGCAACTTTTACCTCCAAATCTTTATTTGAATATTCTTTTATGAGAAGTGGGATGGGGGGGGGAGCTACCTTAAGAAAAATTTTAAAAAGGATATTGTTCTCTACGTATTAATTTCATTTTGCAAATTTCCAGAATCTTCCGTGCTGCTGTATTTTATTGGTATGTCCTGTTGAATGGAAGTTTTGTAGATACATGTAAAAATAAAAATAGAGTTTAAATAGAATATTCAGAAAAAGTTTTGACTGAGCAACAAAGTGATTCAGTTTCCCAAAAATGCACTGCTATCATCGTGGGTTGTGTGCATGTTATTTATGTATGTATGTACTGTATGTTTGCATGCATGCATGTATAGATAGATAGATTACAGCCCCTGCTCCCTCAACCATTCAGTTACATAAAACAGTCTTAATCTCTTTGTCATCTTTTGCTGTCATTTCTATTGACGTAAGAGACTATTAAGTAGAGCGAGATGCAGCGTTTAGAGATGCTGCCTCTGGAACTAAGTGGTTTCACTGGAAATAGATGCCTCCCTCTCTCCCCTGATGGGAGAACCTATTTATGGTGCGAGCGGACAGCTTGGAGCTTCATACAAACACTGCTGTGAACTTCCAGCTTGCCATTTCGGAATGAATAACAAATACCTGAAAGCAAACAGCCAAGTATTGCCTGCCATTTCTTTTCATAGACTTGAAAAGGCTGAATGTCATTAGGCCACCCCACCTCACAAACACACCCCAACACACAAATATCCCTTCGAGATCACTCTCAGCAAAGAAGGACAATATATAGTTATTTATTAACATTTATTAGGTGCCTCGTTACAAACACCCTAGGCCACATACAATCAATTAAATATAAAACTAAAAACATAACCATAAATGCAATCAATTCATTTGTGAGTATGGAGCATAGTTCCCCACACACCCTTTTTTATTTTAGCATTATTTCTTCCAACAGGTTTCAGGGGCAACATGATAAATGCAACATTCTGACACACGTGTCCTATGCACAGTTGTTGTTTTTTAAATGCCATCAATTTCTTTCATGGCCCCACAAACCCTACCCACAAATGCTATGCTCCCTTCCTTGTTTGCGCTCAAGTATCACCCATTGCAGATTTAAGATTACCGCCCCTCCCATCCTAAACCCCTTTGTTTTGGTTTTCCTTCAGAGAGGGAAGAAGTCAGAAACAGCAATTGCAGTTTGCCTTTGTTTTCGTATCTGAAGAAGTGTGCATGCACACGAAAGCTCATACCAAGAACTAACTTAGTTGGTCTTTAAGGTGCTACTGGAAGGAATTTTTTTATTTCCCTTTGTTTTGGAAGCTGTTGGGTTTTTCTTACAAGGAAAGGGGAGCCCCTAGCGGCTTGAATCTTAAGTTGCTAAAGCAAAGGCAAACTGCAATTGCTGTTTCTGACTTCTTCCCTCTCTGAAGGAAAACGAGAAAAGATAACATCCAGGAGTTTGGGGCACCCTCGGTCAGTTATCCTGCCATGCGCATCCAACAAGCTGAGACGACTTCAGCCTCAATCCCTCCTGCTCTTTAAGATGCACGTTCCCGGGGTTCAGTGGCATAGCATGCAAAATGGTTAGGGGTGCAGAATTTCAACACCCAGGACTCCCTCAGTACAGCTGTGCACTTCCATTGCTGAGCTCCATTGAAAATGTGAACCAGGAAGTGACCTCTCTAGAAAACAGAATGACTTTTCTTTTCTTATCTATGCGGCTGTGATTTCTGGGTGACACTGCCACTGTTAGGCTGCGTACCACATCCATTTCCTTCCCTCCCCCTCCTCACCTCTGTGTGGCCCTGGCAACCCACACTACGCCCCTGACTAGGTTTGGAAAATCTTACAGCAGAGATGAGAAACCAAATATTGTTTGACTCCAAAGGTGAGAGGAACTGTGGTCTAACAACATCTGGAGGCCAGCAGGTGCTGCATCCATGATCTATGCCAGAGAATAACCCAAGCCATTCATGGCTGGAGATCAAGCGCCATAATCAAGACATCCCTATCTAGGTAGAGGAGTTCACACTTGTGAAACCTATTCTCTCAGGCCAGGGTGCGGCAGACAGGTTTCAAACAGAAAGGTCACTTTAAAACATGGACTCACATACATGCATGCCTTGGGGGGGCACAATTTATTCTCTTTGTCGATGAAAGGTGATTAAAATTAGGTAAGGCCCACTAGGAGTCAAATACAATTGTTTTGACCCATTGTCAACCAGTTAGGTACCACTGGATAGACCCTCCATCATCAGAAACAGGAAAGTAGCCTGCAACATTGGCAAGCCTGTCTAAAGAAGAAGAGAAGCAATATTACACAGTCAGTTTTGGAAATATATGAAATGTTAAGAGATGCATTGATAAAAGTTGGGGGTGCCAAGAGTTGTGGCTCCAGATACTGCTTGTGGGTTTGGATAGATTGGCACCTGTGGCGTTCGTATGGAGCCCCTGGTCGTCTCACGGACTATTGATCCGTACACCATTAATCCACTGCCACCAACTAGGTCCTCCCCAGTAAATCACTTAGTCTCAGTCAGATTCTCAAGTTAACAAAGAAGAGTGTAGTTTATTGCAGACACAAACAAACTTTAACTGCATTCCAAACGTTGTTACTCTTTACTTTCTTAGTCTTATTTTATTCTGTCTTTATCTCTTCTACCTCCCCTTGATAGGCCTGCCTGCCACATACCCAATATACACTTACTAGGCGGGCAAGGGTTAACAGCCTCACACAAGAACCAACTGCACTAACTGTCTCTCTAGTTCCAACTGCCAGCCAACTGCTTTCCCAACTGCCTTTCCCAACCAACCCACTAAAACCAACTAACTAGCCACACCCAAACCTTGGGCCAAGCCCTTTTATAAACAGGTAGGCTCTGCCACCGGCTTTCTTATTGGTCTACATTTTAACTCTTCCTCTCCCCCCTGTACAGACATTTTCAAACGAACGTGCAAACGCCACGTCACCATTTCCCTCCTGGTGGTATTCATTGCAGGGATGTAGCCAGAGGGCGGGGGGGGGGCTAGTGCCCCCAAATCAAGTAAATAAATAAAAAGACTTAACTGAAAGTAGAAATAATCATAATATTTGAAACTGAAATGTTCGCTGAGGTCACTTGGATGATGGCATGGTGCATTCTAGCGACGCAACTGGCAACCTGCCTGAGCGATAGGCGTGGCTTCTGCAAACTCATCAGTCACGTCCCAGGTAGCTCAGTCCTAGCTCCCCCCACCCCAAAAAATATCCTGGCTACACCCATGATTCATTGTTTATAGACAGTTCGATTTGGCTCATTCTACTTTGATGGCTTTGTCCATATTATTGGCTTAAAACATAGGTAGGTCGTTGTTTCTTTCAATTCAGATCAAAGCTGTTTTGGGGGAGGGTGACGTATCAAAAGTCAGGATTTCATAAGAAAAGGCAGGAGAGATACAGGATAAGTGGCTAATGTTGTGTGTACAGCGCTTCTCTGACTGGCGGTAGGAGTGAATTGGAGGCAGAGTAAACAGAAATTCACGTCTCAGAGGTGGCGATGGGTTGAGTTTAGCTATGCTGCTTCAAATTACTCTAATCAATACCAAGCACCTGTAAGTGCACTTGAAATGATTTTGAAGCAAAATATTTATCATGCACTTACTGGGGGGGGGAGGCTTCTGGAACTCTAATCTTAGATGGCTGGTGATATTTACAGAGCTAACAGGTGTCTTCTTTTTCAGCTGAAATGGGAAAAACACAGAGAGAGGCCAGCGTTGGGATTAGAAAACAGAACAATTTGCTTCTTTACCTTCTTTCACTTTGGCACAGAGCAGAGCACAGATTAACTCCTTACAGTCCAGGATGGTAAAAAGACTGGCGTAATAAATACGATCGTGTTCATTTGGTTGTGAAGACATTTGTGGCTGCAAAACCAGGCTGGACTTTTACAAACTAAGTTTAGAGGGAAGGGCTTTCAAGTCTGCAATGTGTCTGTAGGAAGAGGAAACTTGTGGCTCTCTGTGGCAAGACTACATTCCCAGCACCAGAGGAGTGCGGTGATGTTCAGAAAAGGCTGGTTTGATGTGCCACATTACTTTTTCAACAGCAGTTTTCTTTCTGCATCTTAATAGAAAATCCCTGTCCTTGAAAAGAGATGAGTAATTGGTGTTCTAACCCGAGAAATAAAAATGTAAATAATCCCTTATTATGACTCTTACAATAACAGAACATGACACTGGGGCAAGAAATGTGGCAGCTGGATTAAAGATGAAGAGGATTTGTATCTTTCTTCAACCCAGCAGGCTCATCTTCTCATTCACCTGAATTATGGAAGGAGAGGTACAAACTCGAAGGGCTACTTCCCAATGCATAGTTAGGCAAACAGCAACTGAGGGTCCTTCCAGATTATCTCTTTATTGAACACAACCTGATTTGATTGCAGCGAGATTAGATACCATTGTGTCAAAGCAAGCATTATCCTACATTTTCATGTCAGAAAAAAGTCTGGTCTATTGGAAAATTTCCATCAGCGTGTGTCTCCAAAAATTTTTACACATCACCTGGAAAGACAGGCGAACTAATGCCAGTGTACTGGAAGAAGCAAAGATCACTAGTGTCGAAGCAATGATTCTTCAACATCAATTTCGTTGGACTAGTTATGTTGTTCAGATGCCTGATTATCATCTTCCAAAGCAACTACTCTATTCGGAACTTAAAAATGGAAAGTGTAATGCCGGTGGTCAATAAAAGAGGTTGAAAGACTCTCTCAAGGCAAATCTTTAAAAAAAGGACAAAGGGAGAAACATGTTAAGAGGAAGTCATGTTTGGCAAACCATCACCGTGATCAACTTCTGCCCGGAAACCTATGTCCCCACTGTGGAAGAAGGTGTGGATCCAGAACTGGCCTCCACAGTCACTTACGTACTCACTGTTAAAACTGTGTTTATGGAAGACAATCTTACTCGGCTACAAGTGGTCGCCAAAGAAGAAGAAGAAGAGATACCATTGTGTCAAAGCAAGCATTATCCGACATTTTCCACATCAGAAAAAAGTCTGGTCTATTGGGGAAGCAGGTTTGTTGCGCAAAACCTCCCAATCAGCTATGGGGCAAGGTGAAAGTGTCATCATGTGATTGAATCCCACCCCAAAATTGTGACAATCTGGGAGTGCTCTCAGAGTGTCCTTTTGCAGTCAGGGATATCTCCCTATCTGTGTGCAGTGCTTTAGAAATGATGAAGGACAGGCTGACAATTATAAGGGGCATGACCTTTTCAGTGGTAGACAATTGGTAAAGAATTAGCCTTCTCCTTGCTATCATTTAGGTCAGCTCAAAAATATTTTTTTACCAAAAAAATTCAGGATTGCTTTCAGTGAGGCGGTTGAATTGCTTTCCTAACACTGACAGGGATGAATGCTGTAGAAAGAATTGAAAGATCTTGCTGTTGTGGTTGCAGTTGCTTTATATTTTATATGGTTCTTCATAGTTTTAGATGTTGTAAGCCGTTGGGGAAAATATTGAATTTTAAACAGCAGCTAATAAACGTATAGAAAATTGAGAGGGGACAGGCACCAGAAAATAGGAACAGTTTGGACTCTGAATAGTTGCACACTGTATATAGCTTTAAAAGGGGGGAGGACATTCATGAACTTTCTGTTTTGACTCAGATAAATGCTGCAAAAAGTTGGGGGGGGGGAGAGATTTTTGGAACTGGAAGGACCCCAGCCTGTCAGACTCTTGGGTTTTCATGATCAGCGTTCGTTTTGAAGAAGTCAAAAATAAATGGGGAAGCTTTGGTGGTGCAACTGTGCAACCTGGCAAATAACAGAACTAACTGAGGAAATGCTGGTTTTTGGAACTGGTGGGTTTCACAAGTTTAAACAGGAACCTTTCTGTTAAGCTACACCCTACTTATTGTCTGATCAGATTAGGAAAAGAAAAAGGCTTTTGGTGGAGAAATGTATATAACCTCCCATAATCTTGCAGTCCAAATCATCCTGAAGCAGGTTAAGCTAAAAGTGGAGACCAGGAGAAATATATTGGCTCTTGCACAGCCCCCATTCATTTTAACTTGAGCTGAAGCATTTCCTGGTGGCTGTGGCTGTGTATTCAATAGCTTTTCATAGTGACATCTTTAGATTTTCTGCCTCAGGTGCCTTGAAGCCAAAGGGTTGCCCCACTGCTATTTAAACATATTCTGTCCAGTCCTATCATGGTGGGATAACGTGACAACTTTCTTATCTGCTATTCTTTCAGTCAACCTTTTGAACCTTCATGAGATCTTCAGTCTTCTTATCTCCAGGTTAAACACACCTGCTTCCTTCAATGTAACTTCGTAAGACTGACGATTTATCAGCTTCTGAGATCTCTGCAGCTCTCACTATCTGGGCAGATGCTTCTATGAAACAAATCTGATCATCTGTTCCAGACATAGCAATGGCAAGAGGAGCAGTCCATCTTCTCTAAAAATCAATGAATTGGGCTGTATTGTGTTATACAACAAGGAGGAGCTTGAATTTTTGAGTGCTGGCATGCCTAAGACATTCCTTGCCCAGACAAAACTCTTTGCAGGCATAAGCAGCCTTAAAACCACTCTTCCATTTTTAATTTTTTTATTTTAAAAAAGGAGTGAGTGGATTTAGTTATGACACATCCAATGACATATTGACCTATTGCCCCTCAGTCCATCTTAACTTTTACTTTACCAGCTGGTGATACTTCCTTTAAAAAAAAAGAAACCACCCCACCCTTTAATTAGTGGTACAACACATTTCTTGTTAAAAATACTTTTAGAAAAATTAAATATATCTATTAATTTTTTTATTTAATTCTCGGTTTCTTCCCTTGCCAGACAAACCTACAAATATATTTTTGCCATTCTTTGTAGCATCTTGTTCTGCCTACTGTTAGAAATAAAAATAGCGTTTTAGGCAAAATATTCATTTTTATAACCAAAATTCTTCCAATTAGAGGGAGTTTCATTCTTCCCCATAACTCAAGATTTTTTCTTATATCTTTACATGCCTTTGCATAATTATCTTGAAATATATTGGAGTTTTTCGCTGTTAACCATATTTCCAGATACTTCACCTTTTTCTCCGTTGTCAGCCCAATGGCCATCTGCCAATCTTCTTTTGCCTGTGCATCCATATTTTTCACTAAAACCTTAGTTTTAGTTGTTTTAAGACCTGCAATGTCTCCATATTTCCTTCTTTCCTCCGGTAACCTAGGTACACTTGTCAATGGTTCTTCTACAGAAAACACCACATCACCCGCAAAGGCTTTTATCTTATAATCCCGTTGGCCCACCCATATCCCCTTTATGTCAGAATTATTTCTTATCCTCCGCACCAACACCTCTAGGGCTGATGTAGATTGAAGCAGTGATAGGGGGCATCCTTGCCTTGTCCCCTTCTATATCTTACATTTTTCCTGTAATGGCATTATTTACAATCAGGCTTGCAGTTTGATCTGTATAAATTGCCTTAATTCCTTTGATGTAAATGACTCCTAATTCCATTTCCCCCCTAATAACTTAATCATAAATGACCAAAAACAAAAAGAAGGGACTAATCTAAGGTTTTGCACTTTCACAGGAAGAACCAGCTGCACCAATATAAGACGAGGGATACCTGGTTTGCTAGGGAAACGGATCTAGGGGTCTTAGTGGACCACAAGCTTAACATGAGTCAACCCGAGAGTGATGCAGCAGCAAACAATGCTCATGCTATTTTAGGCGGCAACAACAGAAAAGTGTCCAGATCAATGGAAGACAATAACACAATGAAATTCAAAACAGTAACAATTTATTGCACGTTTATTCAAAATCCATTACAAACTATTTAATGTAATGCAAGAAAATGGATCAGCTTGATCCACTGACACCAGAGAGAGCCATTGTCACTTGGAAGATGCAGCGAGCTTTTTTTCTCCTGCTCTGGAAGGTAGGACTCGAAGCAATGGCTTCAGGATACAACAAAGGAGATGCCGACTGAACATTGTTCAACAGAGGAATGGACTCCCCTGGAAGGTGATGGACTCTCCTTCCCTGCAGGTTTTAAAGCAGAGATTAGATGACCATCGTCATGGATTCTTTCTTTCTTTCTTGTTCTGCCCAATCTCAGTCCATATTTCATGGCTGGTTAAATCATCTGTCCCCCTCCTGATTCTCAGCGCCTCTTCTTCTGCCAGTCTTTGGCCAATTGAGACGTCCAAATAGAGCAGCAGTTCCTTCAGGGAGGAAAATCATAACTCTTCGATGATGATGTCATCTGGATGGAAAAGAATGAAAAAGAGAGAGAGAAAATATGTTCAGTCCTCTCCGCTTCTTGTAGCTGGAGTCAGTCTGGCTGCTGCCCTCCCAGGCCAGGTGGGAAAGGCCTGCCAGGCAAGGATCAGGTCCTGCAGGACTCCCAGCAAGAAGACCTGGGAGGTGTGTCTTGGGCAAACAAGGGACAAGGGAGTTCACTGTCCCCAAGGTGTGGGGCTTACCTTCTTTCAGATTATTCCTGAAACAAGCCAGCTCCGGCCGAATTACTGTGTTCTGCAGAGGAAAGACAAATATGAGTCAGTTGACACTATGAACCCCACCCTGGATGGGTGTAAGAGAAGCAGCCCCACCCAGGAAGGATGGAAGCAACCAAAGAACTGAATACAGGAAGGCAAAATACTTACTCTGAGGTTCGGGAATCTTCGTGAAAGGGCCAGCAACAGGGATATACTGCTGGCTGCTAATTTCCTTTGGTCTTCACTCCCCAAAAGGGCGTAATATCGGAGGTCCTGCGGGATGAAAGAAATGGGACAGTTAGTTGGGTAAGGGACAGGGGGGGCAACCCTAAAAACACTTCTGATGCTATCAGGATACTTACGGTAAGCAGCTGGAGAAGGGTGCTAGTATTGGGGGCTTCTAGGAGACCCCCCAGCAGGCTCTGGAATGGCCTCTTCAGTTCCTGTGGGAAAAGAGAGAAGAGAGGTTGAGTGCTGCTGGGTTAAATTTTGTAAGAGTGTGGGAAGAAGAAAGAGCTGTGCAAAGAGAAGTTAAAGCAGAGGACATACCTCTTTGTCCTCCTCTGCGCTCCCCAGAACTGCCTCTGTTGTTCTATGGAGGATTGCACTCACCATAGAGGGACTAAAGTGGGGTCTCATAAAACTGGAGAGAGAAAGGGAAGGGGTTAGACGCTGCCTCCTCCAAGTCTCTTTTGCCCCCCTTTCCCTGCTGCCTGCTCTTGCCCACCCAAAGTTCCTCCTGAAGTTCTGCCCCCCCACACCCTGAAGCCCCGCCCACCCCAAAGACCCCACTCACCTCAACTGCAGGAGGGCCTCGAAGGCCAGGGCCAGGCTCAGGGGGCGATCCCTGAAGTACTCCAAGTGGCCGAGGATGTCCTGGAAGAGAGCAGAGGAGGAAGGCCAGCTCCTCCCGGGAGTCTCCAGAGGACGGCTCCAACCCCAAACGCCAGCCCCTCTCTGCCCCTCCCTCCCCATAGGGGTCCCTCACACCACCCACCACTCACCAGAATGGCTTTGGCAGTCTCCTCCTTGGAGTACTTCAGGGTTCGTAGCCCCCTGAGCCGAGCTGCCTGGCAGTCCTGGATGATGCCCAGGAGATAAAGCTGATCTTTGTCAAGCAGCTGAAAGGCAAAAGTCAGGCTGTCAGTTCCTTGTGGGGGGAGGACTCCTCCACATCTGAGAGTGCAGAGTGGAGTGCAAGAGGGGGGGCAGGTCTGAGGGATCCCCTCCCTGCTCTAGTTTTATCCAATACTCACCGCAACGGAAGGGATGTGGATTCCCAGCATATCTGCAAAGTGAAGGACATGGGGACAGGCGAGTTCCTCCCTGAGCACCTTGCAAGGCTTTTCCAAGAGTTTTCTCCTGGATTCCAAGTCCTACTACAGGAGCCTGATTGTAAATAATGCCATTACAGATTCTTTCTTTCTTTCTTGTTCTGCCCAATCTCAGTCCATATTTCATGGCTGGTTAAATCATCTGTCCCCCTCCTGATTCTCAGCGCCTCTTCTTCTGCCAGTCTTTGGCCAATTGAGACGTCCAAATAGAGCAGCAATTCCTTCAGGGAGGAAAATCAGAACTCTTTGATGATGATGTCATTTGGATAGAAAAGAATGAAAAAGAGAGAGAGAAAATATGTTCGGTCCTCTCCGCTTTTTGTAGCTGGAGTCAGTCTGGGTGCTGCCCTCCCAGGCCAGGTGGGGAAGGCCTGCCAAGCAGGGAGCAGGTCCTGCAGGACTCCCAGCAAGAAGACCTGGGAGGTGTGTCTTGGGCAAACAAGGGACAAGGGAGTTCACTGCCCCCAAGGTGTGGGGCTTACCTTCTTTCAGATTATTCCTGAAACAAGCCAGCTCCGGCCGATTTACTGTGTTCTGCAGAGGAAAGACAAATATGAGTCAGTTGACACTAAGAACCCCACCCTGGATGGGTGTAAGAGAAGCAGCCCCACCCAGGAAGGATGGAAGCAACCAAAGAACTGAATACAGGAAGGCAAAATACTTACTCGCAGGTTTGGGAATCTTCGTGAAAGGGCCAGCAACAGGGATATACTGCTGGCCGCTAAGTTCCTTTGGCCTTCACTCCCCAAAAGGGCGTAATATCGGAGGTCCTGCGGGATGAAAGAAATGGGACAGTTAGTTGGGTAAGGGACAGGGGGGCAACCCTAAAACTACTCCTGGTGCTATCATGATACTTACGGTAAGCAATTGGAGAAGGGTGCTAGTATTGGGGGCTTCTAGGAGGAGACCCCCCAGCAGGCTCTGGAATGGCCTCTTCAGTTCCTGTGGGGAAAGAGAGAAGAGAGGTTGAGTGCTGCTGGGTTAAATTTTGTAAGAGTGTGGGAAGAAGAAAGAGCTGTGCAAAGAGAAGTTAAAGCAGAGGACATACCTCTTTGTCCTCCTCTGCGCTCCCCAGATCTTCCTCTGTTGTTCTATGGAGGATTGCACTCACCATAGAGGGACTGAAGTGGGGTCTCATAAAACTGGAGAGAGAAAGGGAAGGGGTTAGACGCTGCCTCCTCCAAGTCTCTTTTGCCCCCCTTTCCCTGCTGCCTGCTCTTGCCCACCCAAAGTTCCCCCTGAAGTTCTGCCCCCCCACCCCCTGCAGCCCTGCCCAGCCCAAAGACCCCACTCACCTCAACTGCAGGAGGGCCTCAAAGGCCAGGGCCAGGCTCAGGGGGCGATCCCTGAAGTACTCCAAGTGGCCGAGGATGTCCTGGAAGAGAGCAGAGGAGGAAGGTCAGCTCCTTCCGGGAGTCTCCAGAGGACGGCTCCAACCCAAAACGCCAGCCCCTCTCTGCCCCTCCCTCCCCATAGGGGTCCCTCACACCACCCACCACTCACCAGAATGGCTTTGGCAGTCTCCTTCTTGGAGTACTTCAGGGTTCGGAGCCCCCTGAGCCGAGCTGCCTGGCAGTCCTGGATGATGCCCAGGAGATAAAGCTGATCTTTGTCAAGCAGCTGAAAGGCAAAAGTCAGGTTGTCAGTTCATTGTGGGAGGAGGGCTCCTCCACATCTGAGAGTGCAGAGTGGAGTGCAAGAAGGGGGCAGGTCTGAGGGATCCCCTCCCTGCTCTCGTTTTATCCAATACTCACCGCAACGGAAGGGATGTGGATCCCCAGCACATCTGCAAAGTGAAGGACATGGGGACAGGCAAGTTCCTCCCTGAGCCCCTTGCAAGGCTTTTCCAAGAGTTTTCTCCTGGATTCCAAGTCCTACTACAGGAGAGGGACACCCCGGGCCTTGGGGGCCAATCCTGACCTCCTGCCCCCAGAACATGGCTCCCCAGGGAAGATGCCCCTCCCACTGACAACTGCCCCCCTGCCTTGCCCCACAGCCCAGCCCCCTGCTTCCTCCAACAGACCCCACCGCTGGGGGGGGGCATTGGGTTTCCAGATGCTGTCGCAGATAGGCGGGTTGGATCCAGCCATCTGGCTCTGTGCATCTTTTTACTAGATGCCCCCCTAGCCCATTCCTGCCCTCCTCCGTCCCCAAAAGGAGGGCCACTTGCTCACCTGACACCGCGGGCTGCTCCAGGACTTCCAAGGGGGCCACCTTCTTGCAGCTGATCAGCCACCTTAAACACCTGAACCTAGAAGAGACGAGTAGAGAGAGGGACTCAGAATTTGGCAGCCCCAATTCGTGTGTGTGTGTGTGAGGAGGGGTGTCTGGCCCAATTCCTGCCATCTCTCTGCAGTTCTGCGACCTGCAAGGTCATCGCCAGAGCTGGAAAGAGGCAGCCCGGAGCACGAATGGCTGGCAGAGAGAGAAAGGAGGCCCCAAGTGCTATGCGTTCAAGAGCTCCAGCCCAAAGGAAAGACAAGCATTGCCAGCTGTTAAAGGGCTGCTCTGCCTCATCTTCTTAGGACAGCCCTGCCCTTCCTGGAGAGGGAGGAGACCCCTGGGAGGGTCCTCCAAGCATCAAGGTGTCCCAGAAGAGGAGCAGAACATGAGGAAGGGAGTGGAGTCTTCCTTGGAGCCAGAGAGACCCCCAGGAAGGGGGAGAAGGCCAATGTTGTAGGGCAGCTGGAGAGATGCAAAATGGAGCCAGGCAGAGGTGTAGTGGTTGGAGGGCTGGACTGGTAGGACCTGGGAGAGCAGGGTTCAAATCTCCACTCAGCCATGAAGCTCCCTGGTGGACCAGAGAGCTAAAGCTGTGGAGGGGACCCCAGGACTCACACCCCGCCCCCCAGGAGACCAAGAGAAAGCAAAGGAGTGGTACTTACAGTCTGCACATCTTCTTTACGAAAAATCCCCCCCGCCTTTCTAAGCTAACTACCTATCTAAACTTCCCAGCCAAGCCTGATCCCAAACTCTGATCCCACCCCCACCCCCAAACCCAGCCCTAACCCCAAGCCTAACCCCCACCCTAACCCTATACTTACCCCTAACTATTCCTCTATAAACAAAAGAAATATATTCAAAAATGCGCACAAATATGCACAAATGCACACAAATGCGCACAAATGCGCACAAATGCACACAAATGCGCACAATTATGCACAAATGCACACACAAAAAATAAATAAAAAGGTAAAATAAAAAATAAAATAAAAATAAAATAAAATAAAATAAAATGAATCAAATAAAAGTAATAAAGAAAAGAAAAAGAAAAATAGCAAGCAAACCTCTCCTCTTCTACAACCACCACCACCACTACCTCTCTCTCCTGACCTCTCCTCACTAACCCACAATGGCCGCCTGCAAGTCAGAGGCTTTTAAGGGAAGAGCAAGAGATGTCACAAAGGAGGGCAGGTCACCATGGCAACCCCTCCACCTGGACCAGGCCCCTCCTGAGAGGTGATGCTTCTCTGTCAAAACTAGGAGGCACCTTCTGTTCCACCTGCTGCTGGGCTGCATCTTCTCTCGGCAGATTCATATCTGCATTTCACATCCTTCTTGCTGCAGCCCCTTTTCCAAAGGGAGACCATCCCCACATCCTTCAAGGCAGGCTAGGGGCTCCATAGCGCAGGATTGGACCATCTGCTTTGCATACAGGTCTTCTGTCCTGGGCAGCATCTCGGGGGGGGGCTGGGAATGTCCCCTCCATCTGAAACCCTGGAGAGCCACTGCCAGTCAGTGCAGGCTAGTTGAAGAAGGATATTGAGCAGCTGGAAGGTGAGCAGAGGAGGGCGACCAGGATGATGAAGGATCTGGAAACCAAGCCTGATGAGGAATGGTTGAGGCAGTTGGAAACCAAGCCTCATGAGGAACGGTTGAGGCAGCTGGGTATGTTTAGCCTGGAGAAGAGGAGAATGAGGGGAGAGGGGAGAGCCAAATTCCAACATCTGAGGGCTGCAAGAGGCAGCAAGCTTGTTTTCTGCTGCTCCAGAGGGGAGGGCAGGAGAGGAGATTCGGACCAAACATTAGGAAGAACCTTCTGGTGGTAAGACTATCTGGGACGGTGGTGGACTCTCCTTCCTTGGAGGCTTTCAAGCAGTGATAAGACGCCAATCTGTGAGGGATTTAGCTGCAATTTGGGGAGCGCATAGCAGTGGCCTACTTTACAGGGGTGTTGTAACCGGGGCGTCCTGTTGGAGGGCAGGCGGGTATGTGGGTGGCATGTGGGGAAGCCGGGAGCAGGGTTTGCTGGCCTTTGGTTTGGACTCAGTCTGACCCTTATGTTTCCCTCCCCTTATGGTCTTGATCTATGGGCTACTATTAAAATGAGGCTGCATTTTAAATTATATTTTAAACTGTATTTTAAATTGGGTTTTTTAATTATTGTTGTAATTTTACTGGTGTTAGCCGCCCTGAGCCCGGCTCTAGCCGGGGAGGGCGAGGTATAAATAAAAATTCATTATTATTATTGTTGTTGTTTTGTTTTGTTTTTTAAGGGGGGGGGAATGGTGCTGGTAATCACCATGAAGTTGTTACAATAAGTGCCACACTTTTAACATGGGGAGGGGGGGAAGGTGTGGGTACTGCATACCCTTGAATACCCCCGGGGGGGGGAGCACTACACATGGTGGCCATTTCTGACTTTTCAAAGCTCGAAAATCCTTGCCTTTAAAGAGGAAAAGATCTGGGACAACACTGGGATGGGGAGGGCGTAATGTGGACGTCCCTCTATTAATGAGACAGGCAGGTGCAAAGCCACACATTGCTCAGGTGTAGACAAGCCCCAGGATGCCAGACTAGGTGGCCTGATCCAGCAGGGATCGTCTTACTCTCGTGTAGGACCCTGGTAGAGACACATGCCCGACTGGCATGTTCTCTCCTTCCTGGTCGGTCCTGTCTCCGTCGCTTCCCACTCTGTGGAATGAAAACATACACTGTCATGTGATAGACAACAATCCCATGACTGCAGACACGGAGCAGGAATCCTAACAGTTACAGTCTCATCCATATGGTAAGGTGATATGTGCTGCTGCTGCAGTTTTGAAGAGTTAAAAGGTATGTTTCCCTATTTCGTCGCGTTCTGGTGTATTATCGGTTGCTTCCAGACAGGTGTTTATTGTGGGATTGGCACTGCCCTTGCATGCACCCCCATGACATCAGCATCAAAATGCTAGGCTGTGTTTCATTCCTTTTATATTCAGAGTCACAGTTTTCACAGGAAATCAGGTAAGTTACAAACAAAACAACCTGCTGCTAATGTCCCATTTGCAATTTCTGAATGGCCAGTTTGCAGTATTAAGCCCTCAGCTGGAAGCACCCCTAGACATTTCAGTTGCCGCACAAGTGGGGTGGGGATAGGGCAGGATGCAACAATATTGTGCATTTCAAATGTTTGTACATAGCGCTAGAAAAGGTGCAAGATTCTGCTGGTGGGTAAATGTGTATTGGAAGGTATATGCTTGAGGGTTTCCTATAGGCATCTAGCTGGCCACTGTGAGAACAGGATTCTGTTCCAGATGGGATTCAGCAGGGCTCTTCTCAGCATCGTAGACCATTCTCTGGATGGGGAACGTTGTAGATTTCTGTTAAAACACAGCAAATGTTTTAACAGAACAAAGAAAAAGGCAGGTGAGGCAGACAAAGTCTAGCATCAAAAGGGATGGCTTTCTCTCTCTCTCTCTCTCTCTCTCTCTCTCTCTCTCTCTCTCTCTCTTTCTTTCTGTCTTTCTGTCTTTCTTTCTTAATAGCTGAGCCTTGGGCCACAACACAAAGCGCTTTTGAAAGCTCCCCCCACCTCAGAAGCAATTTGTCAGGGGAAGTTCAAGGAAAAGAAGCCCAAAGTCCCTTCCTCTGGCCACATGTAACCTAGGCAGACAGACAAACAGATATGTACAATATGTATAATGTATAATGTTGCAGTATATAATATATCTACGTTTTATAGCTTTGTGACCTCAAACGGGAGGGAGCTAAGTTTGCTGTCTAGCATTAGAGTGCCCTCTGGTGGTAATAGACGGCAGTGCTAGAAATTCGAAAAAACAGATTTGCCACCTTGATGTGGTAGAAGCAGCAAATCAGACATCCCTAATGTGAATCTTTGACATAGGAGGTATGCAGTCAGGATGTCTCACTGGCTTAAATAGAAGCTGGGCTGGAGATGGAAGAAAGGGAACCAGATGAGGGAAAGTAATCCCATTTTCCGATTCAAATTCCTCCCCACACCTCACATGGGGAAACCTAGTGTTATGGCAGGGGTAGGCAACTCCAGATGTTGTTGGAAAACAGCTGCCATCTACGACTCCCAGACATTAGGAGCAGTGGTCCAGGATAGGGTTTTTTTATTAAAAAAAATTATGCTTGATCATAATCTAGCCAAAGCTAACTATCTCCAGTGAGAGGGTTGAGTGAGTGCTTGACAGGAGTATTTTAATTACGAGCAAATAATAATATCTTTCTTCCGTACACCATAATGATGTACAGCAGGGATGGATTACCTGTTGCTGTCTAGGTCAGCCTTCCCCAAGCATGTTTTGGTACTACAATTCACACCAGCCCGTCTGAATGGCTCAAATTTAGGGTTAGTGGGAGTTATGCTCCAGCAAAAGCTTGAAAGCCACAGATTTCCCACCCCTGGTGTGTAAAGAAGGCAGGCAGCTCCTTTGGAACATCATCTCACCTGTTTTCGCCACCCTCTTCTCCGCAGTTACCTTTGTGTTCTGATTTCAAGCTAGCGTTTTAAATTTAAATTGACTATAGCAGCAGCAACAAAAACGAGGGGAAATGTTCTACAGCTAAGTCACACATTTGAGCTCTGCCTTGCTGAACAATACAAAATTGGCCAGCACTTTTCAGATGTACCTTTTCAAAATTGCTACTTTCAGGATTCCTTTATGGAAACATACAAATGGCATCATATAATACTCCCCGAAAGCAAAGCAAGGGGAACAGGCTGACCTGCTAAGCCGATTCCATACCGTGTGCACAACGGCAAGTGTGCGTTTCAGGAAATCCTGCCGTTTTGTAAGAAGTATTTGAGGGCTAATACCATGAGGAATGGGATACTTAGGCATGCACTTTTCACTCGCCAACTAAAATGAATGGGATTTAGGAACGAATTGTTTTGGCAGAACCATAGCTCTGGCTGCAAAACAATTGAGAGCCTCAGGAACTTTAAAGCAGGTTTGTCAAAGTATTAAAGAATTTGCAGCTGTGTAATCATCTGTGCTTTGGCCAATTAATGTCTTGACTGAATCAAAATAATTTGCATATTTTTTATTAACTGACGCCAATTCCATTTTGGCAGTTTGCTGCCTTTTTATCAGTATTGCTCAAACGGCAGTAATTGGGTTGTAATCTGCCAGTGGGTTTTCTGTCTTGTATGGATTCTTGTCCATAAATATACGTATTACCAAAACACTTAGCATAGCTGCCAGTTTGAGATATGTGTTGAATTATGAAGCTTTTGAATTATGGTGCTGGAGGAGACTCTTGAGAGTCCCATGGACTGCAAGAAGATCAAACCTATCCATTCTTATGGAAATCAGCCCTGAGTGCTCACTGGAAGGACAGATCCTGAAGCTGAGGCTCCAATACTTTGGCCACCTCATGAGAAGAGAAGACTCCCTGGAAAAGGCCCTGATGTTGGGAAAGACTGAGGGCCTAAGGAGAAGGGGACGACAGAGGACGAGATGGACAGTGTTCTCGAAGCTACCAGCATGAGTTTGACCAAACTGCGGGAGGCAGTGGAAGACAGGAGTGCCTGGCGTGCTCTGGTCCATGGGGTCACGAAGAGTCGGACATGACTAAACAACTAAACAACAACAACAAATTGTGTGGAAAGAATCAGAGTCAGCCAGGGACAAATTATCAGGAAAACCACATGAGAGAGGAAGAGAAAGCAGCCCTTTCCCTTCTAGTTGAGATTACAGTCTCCACATCTGCATTTGGTAAAACACTATGGGAACAAGCTACGCTGAAACTAAATAGACTTGGAACTGTCGGAATGGCACCTGCCGCGCGAATAAGACTTTTGGATCAACGTGTAAGCCCACACAGAAACATAATATTGCTTGCTTCATCTCGCTTGTGGAAACAACTCAGAGGTTATTAAGAAGAAAAAGGATAACAATAAGAAGAGTGGAAGATGGGACTTGTGAAATATTAAAGCAGCAGAAATATGAGATGATTGGACCCTTTCTGAACTCGAAGCATGGGTACCCCCAACAAAAATTTAAAATTCGGCAAAATAGGTAAACGCCGTTTACCTTCCCGCTGGAGTGGTACCTATTTATCTGCTTGCACTGGTGTGCTTTCAAACTGCTAGGTTGGCAGGAGCAGGGACCGAGCAACGGGAGCTCACCCCGTCACAGGGATTCAAACCGCCGACCTTCTGATCGGCAAGCCCTAGGCTCTGTGGTTTAGACCACAGCGCCACCCGCGTCCCGATTTTATGGTGAATACCGGCACCTAATTTTCTGGGGCGGGAAGGAAGCACTCCCTATACCTGAGAGGAAGCCTTACTGAATTCACTAGAACTCACAGTACACTTCTGAGCAAACAGGCATGCATAGGTGGTCTGCATAAATTTAAGATGATTGACCTGCAGATTTAACAGACGCAAGCAAGCAGCTCTGCTTGGAATGGGATGGAGCCAGCACGATGCAAGTTAGCTAGTTGCGCAGGCCTTCTTTGGCACCCTTAACGCTCCCCTGTTATTGAGCGCATGCAGCTTTCCCCTCAAATTTCTGTTTAAACTTTTTATTAAATCAAATTTAATAGTCTGCACACACAAAAATAATAAACATAGCATTAAGATTTTAGCACCATTTTACATAGTCTTAGGGCTTTAATGGTCAATATAGGCTCTCCACATATACGTTTGTGAAATTAGTGGGGGGAATTTGCTGTCTGCTTCCCTTACATATGAAAAGAAGGGGTACCTCTCTTTATTACACCTTTTGCAACCCTTCTAAGCCCAGTTACCGTGTTTTTCGCTCTATAACACGCACCCGACCATAACACGCACATAGTTTTTAGAGGAGGAAAACAAGAAAAAAAATATTCTAAACAAAACAGTGGATGTATGATTTTTGTGGTTCATGCTGTGGCCACAGACATGTGATCTGATGGTGAGTTTGAGGTAGCCCAATGCAAAAATCCTGAGGATCCATGTGGATCTTTGCTTTGTAACCACGTTTTAAGTGGGGAGGGAAGGAAAAGCACTGAAGGGACAAGGAACACGCATGGGGTGGGTGGAGAAGGATGCTGTTAATAATGCAGAAGAGGGGTATAAGAGGAGAAGGCTCCTCTCCTCTCCCGCTTTGCTCCTTTAAAGCAAGCAGGCTCTGCTTCTCTCCCTCCTCTCCGGCTCGCTGAAAAACTTGGCTGCTATTTAGCCACCTGAGTGGGGAGGAGAGAGAGACAGAGAGCCTGCTTGCTTTAAAGGAGCCAACCGGACAGGAGCCACTTACACTCGTGTAAGCGGCTCCTCTCCTCTCCCGTTTGCTCCTTTAAAGCAAGCAGGCTCTCTGTCCCTCTCTCCTCCCCACTCAGCAGCTCTTCTCCCGCTGTGCTGTTTCAAAGCGAGCCACGGAGGAGGGAAGGAAGGGGAACCATGGATCCTCTGTTCACGACTGCAGCAGATCCCCCCCCCCGCCATCCATAGGCATTCGCTCCATAACGCGCACAGACATTTACCCTTACTTTCTAGGAGGAAAAAAGTGAGTGTTATGGTGCAAAAAATACGGTAGTTGCTCTGAAATAGCCACGTTCCAGATATTCTTGAACCAAACCTCAAGGGCCAGCTCAGCCTGGAATTCCCAAAAATACGCTGTCACCCAACGTGCAGCTGTCAGTAGAAAGTTAGATCTTTGGGTCATGCGAAGCCTCAGTTTCTCTTTGCTTTGCAGAATCTGGGGGGGGGGGGACCCATCTGAGAGAGAAGTCACGAGACAATTGTTTTAGGGACCAACATTTGGCCAGAGCCCAACTGCGGGCATCCCTGCTCTTGTCAATGCACCTAACTACTTAAAAGACTCTGGCATTCCTATTTAAATGCCTATTTAAATTTAAATTAAATTGACGGGGCTTACCAATCACTTCTTCTGGCTTGTGGTCCAACATCTATTTTACAATAGCACTGGCAGGACAATCCCAACCCTGGCTGGGCAGCAGGGGGGCAACTGCTGCATCCACTTGTGTCAGGCAAGGTGGAGTGGAAAGGAGGGGGCAGGCAAATGGCTGTTCCGGAGGGTTTAGGTGACCCTGTGCAACAGTAGAGAGGCAGAATAGGAGCTGGAGGGAGAAGTTAGCAAAAAATGCCTTCCCCCGGCAGGAACCTTCAGCTGGAACTCAAGACAGAAGAGCAAGCTTGGATTTCACCCTATGAAAGCTGGTGCAATTGATAAGTGTCACTAAAATAGGTATTGTTTGCATGCCCTGAGCAAAGCAAAGTTCTTCCCTGAATAAAGACTCTTGATCTCGGTGGCTTAATTATTTTTATTGATTCTACCATATTTAACCAAAGCGTCATTTGTTAACACATTTACCAGCTGCCGCCAAGCCCGGCTTTCCCCCTTCATGCCAGTTTCAAGACTTCGGTAACCATGGTTCCAACCCCATCAAAAATTTGATGCAAAGGGGCTTTGCACATGAATGCGCAAGTGGTGACTATTTTGTTTGCGGAATCCACGTGGGCCTCGTTCACGTCTTTGCAGATGTGCTTGCAGCCAAGTTCTTCGATAGCCGCAGCTGTTTCAGCATCAGGAAACCTGCAAGGAAAGGAAGTTAAACAAGAATTGCCTTTCCCTCACCGCCGAAGTGCTGGATTTGACCTGTAATGCCCTAGAAGGCTCGGGACCACAATACATCAAGGACCGGCCCTCCCTGTATGAACCAGTCCTGTGGTCTTCATCAGAGGCCCTTCTGCATGGACCTCACCCAAGTGAGCTGCAGAGTAGGGCTGGCGATATATCAATATATCGCTCCAAACCAGTTTGAAGCCTATACAGTGGTACCTCGGGTTAAGTACTTAATTCGTTCCGGAG
This sequence comes from Podarcis liolepis, assembly GCF_965112155.1. NCBI lineage: Eukaryota > Metazoa > Chordata > Lepidosauria > Squamata > Lacertidae > Podarcis > Podarcis liolepis. Next base: position 11,332,057 of record NC_139558.1, read on the forward strand.
GTCCGTTCTTAACCTAAAACTGTTCTTAACTGAAGCACCACTTTGGCTAATGGGGCCTCCTGCTGCTGCCGCCGGAGCACAATTTCTGTTCTCATCCTGAAGCAAAGTTCTTAACCCAAGGTACTATTTTTGGGTTAGTGGAGTCTGTAACCTGAAGCGTCTGTAACCTGAAGCATATGTAACCCAATGTACCACTGTATCGTGATAGTGGCTTCATAGTTTTTGACCTGGCAATATATTGCAAATCATGATGTGTGTGTGTGCTATGCAAAAATCACCATGTGGTAAAAACCGTGAAGCCAGCCAATGCCTCTACATAGTTCCATCCTTATTTTGGACATTGTCATGCATCAGTATATCATGATGTTTAGCTAGTGATATATCACGAAGTTGAAAACCAACTCCATCCTTATTTCAGACATTGTGATATCTCGGTATATCGTGATGTGATATAGTGTGACGTTGGGTAGATGGGACTCGTCCTTATTAATATTTTACAGGAAAAGCATTTTTTGTATCGTGCAGTGGTACCTCTGGTTACAGACGCTTCAGGTTACGGACTCCGCTAACCCAGAAATAGTACCTCGGGTTAAGAACTTTACCTCAGGATGAGAACAGAAATCGCACAGCGGCGGCGCGGGAGGCCCCATTAGCTAAAGGGGTACCTCAGGTTAAGAACATTTTCAGGTTAAGAATGGAACTCCGGAATGAATTAAGTTCTTAACCTGAGGTACCACTGTATTTTTTTTTCCTGGTTTTAAAACAGGACATATAAAAGCGATTAAGTTGCTCTGAGGCTTTTTGTTTTGTACAAAGTGACCAATGAGTGTAATCAGCAACAACCAACAGAGAAAAATGATAGATTGGAGAAAGCTGTACATCACTGCAACAGGTGGATCTTGTGATCGGCAGTGAATCGGCATGCGCGCAGAATCAGATGATGCTCCAAACAAAATTCCTTACCTCCCGTCTACATTTCTGTTGTGGCCGACGGTGACTTCACAGCCTGGGAAGACTTTCGCTGCCAGCACAGGGGAGATACAGCACAAGCCAATGGGTTTCTTTGCGCTATGGAACGCCTCGAGGGTGGACTTCACCAGGTTGTTGACAGTGCAGTTCTTTCCTTCCACCGCCCAGGAACACAAGTTCTTCGCTACGCCAAAGCCCCCTTGAAGGGAGGGGGGAAAGATAAGAGCTTACTCGTTTATGTCGAGAAGAAACTTCCCATTATTGCCTCTTCCAACACAGGAGCACCGCTGTTTTGTCACCCAATGAGACAACGCTTATTTGATATTGGCACAAAATTGGTTCGGCCCTGTGGAGCGCTCTTCCAGTAGAGATTGAGAAGGCACCTTCTATGGTGAACATTTTGCTGATTTCCCCCGCTTTGTAATAGTTTGTGATCTATTTTCAAAAAATGTTTTATGTGTCATATAAATGATAACCAATCTTGGAAATGCAAAGAAAAAGAAGGTACCTTTTACCATATGTGGTGGACGTGTCCTAAGGTGAAAGACTTCTGGGGGGAAATTTATAATGAATTGAAAAAAATGTTAAAAAACACATTTATTAAGAAACCAGAAGCCTTTCTCCTTGGAATAATAGGACTAGAACTGCCCCAAAAAGATGTTAGACTGTTTTTGTATGCCACTACAGCGGCAAGACTTTTATTGGCCAAAAATTGGAAATCGCAAGAAATACCAACAATAGATGAATGGAAGATGAAGATGTTGGACTTTTTGGAGCTGGCTGACCTGACTGGAAGAATCCGGGACCAGAAAGAGGAGGAGACACAAGAAGACTGGAAGAAATTTAAGGAATATCTAGCGAAATATTGTAATATAAGATAATTAGAAGTCACTTAAAAGTAATAAATAGGCTTAGGCTTAGAATAAGAATGTGCTGTAAAACATTAAGGACTAGAATACTAATAAAAGAGGAGGATAGTAAATGGAAGGAGTCAATTTCAATAGAAATATGATTTTGGAGAACTGTTAAAAGGTGGTACAATGAAATTCAGTTAGGGGGACTTGAGGAAGCCAATTAACAATGTAAGGCAATCTGGGTTTTGGAATAAATAATTCTTTTTATGTTTTTCTTTTGTATTGTAATGTGTTTTGTTTTGCTGTGTTTTGTAATGTCTTTTCTTTTTCTTATAAATTTGGAAAAGCAATAAAAAAAACTTGAAAAACCAAAACAAAAAATGTTTTATGTGGCCTTTATCGTGTGCATTAGAATTGTGCAAACCACTTCCATTTTTTAAATTTATTTATTTATTTATAAAATAAATAAATGTGGAATGTAGAAATGGGGATTATTGGTTGGTTTTGTTGTGTATTTGTGTATAAAAATTTAATAAACTAAATACCGTATTTTTCGCTCTATAAGACGCACCAGACCACAAGACGCACCTAGTTTTTGGAGGAGGAAAACAAGAAAAAAAATATTCTGAATCCCAGAAGCCAGAACAGCAAGAGGGATCGCTGCGCAGTGAAAGCAGCAATCCCTCTTGCTGTTCTGGCTTCTGGGATAGCTGCGCAGCCTGCATTCGCTCCATAAGACGCACACACATTTCCCCTTACTTTTTAGGAGGGAAAAAGTGAGTCTTATAGAGCAAAAAATATGGTAAATAAAATGCACTATGCTTTGCAGGAGGGAGTATTGTTGCAGTGAGGTGCAGTATTAGAATCTAGTTATAGAGTCCCTGCTCACAGTGCTGAGCACACGGAACTGGTGCAAATGATTTTTACGGTTCACAAATAAGTGAGTGTTAAACTACCGTATTTTTCGCTCTATAACACGCACCCGACCATAACACGCACGTAGTTTTTAGAGGAGGAAAACAAGAAAAAAAATATTCTAAACGAAATAGTGGATATATGATTTTTGTGGTTCATGCTGTGGCCACAGACATGTGATCTGACAGTGACTTTGGAGTAGCCCAATGCAAAAATCCTGAGGATCCATGTGGATCCATGCTTTGTAACCACGGAGGAGGGAAGGAAGGGGAACCATGGATCCTCTGCTCACGACTGCAGCAGATCCCCCCCGCCACCCGCAGGCATTCGCTCCATAACACGCACAGACATTTCCCCTTACTTTCTAGGAGGAAAAAAGTGAGTGTTATGGTGCAAAAAATACGGTAATTCATTTGTAGCGCAATCCTAAACATGTCCTTTCAAATGCAAAGCCTGTGGAATTGAATAGAGCTTACTCTGAGGCATATAGGATTGCAGGTTTGATTAGTTTATTTTTTAAAAATGCTCACCTGGAAAAATAATTGCATCAAATTCACCGACTTTCAACTCAGCCAAATCTTGGATGTCCCCTCTTGCAAGTCTAGCACTTTCAGCTAAAACATTTCTCTTTTCTTCACTTGGACTACCCTTCAAATGATCAACAACGTGCATCTGCTCAATATTTGGTGCAAATATCTTTACCTGAAAAAGAAAAGGGACCACAAATACATATGTGTTACAAAATAGCACTTTTGCTAGTTGCAAGAGTCAAGATTAACCATGGGGTCTTTTTTGCCAATTTTAAGCAAGATAATTTTGCAAGTACCAACATTTCAAGAGGTTTCTGAAATTCCAAAACGACAAAGCATAGGGATTTCAGCATCAATTGGTATTTTAGGTAGCAAGATTAGGTAACAAGATCTTTAAAGCAGGGCTAAATGTTGCCTAGATTTCTACAAGTGATTTAGAGTATTTTTGCACAGCTGAATCAGGAAATGGCATCCGTTTGTCTCCATCAGGTCAGGTTTTTGTGCTGATTTGAAAAAAATCAGATCTTGTGACAAAATCAACTACATTTTTGTGGCATTATCTACCCCAGTTCAAATAAGAATACAGTGGTACCTCGGGTTACATACGCTTCAGGTTACAGACTCCCTAACCCAGAAATAGTACCTCGGGTTAAGAACTTTGCTTCAGCATGAGAACAGAAATCGTGCTCCGGCGGCGTGGCGGCAGTGGGAGGCCCCATTAGCTAAAGTGGTGCTTCAGGTTAAGAACAGTTTCAGGTTAAGAACAGACCTCCAGAACGAATTAAGTACTTAATCTGAGGTACCACTGTATAGTGTTTTCATTTAAAGTTGTAAAATAAACGGTACCAAACGTTTGCCGAATGTGCTTTCCAGTGATACAGTTACAGACCATATTTTGTCAAGGTTTAGTAAAATAACTTGCAGTGTATTTTCAATTTAATGGCATTCAGTATGGTGCTGAACCTATTTACTCGGACACAAGTCCCATTGAGTTCAATGAGACATACAACCTAGTGAGCTCAGAACTGGAGCCGCGTTTCGTTTTCAAGACTGCAATCCTATGCACTCCTTTGCAGAATCCTAAACTCTGCTGAACACAGAGGCTTGTTTACAAGCCAGCAAGAAGAACATTGAAGGCACCGAGATTGCCAAAGACAGCTTGACCTCGCAGAAAGGAACAGGAAACAGGCAAGAGACATTTTCCATGGAAAAACGTTCTGTGGGTGGGAGAAAGGCCTTTTTTTCTGCTATAACTCACTGGAGCTCAGTTCCAGCACCTCTCAGGGGGGCTCCATTGCCATTATAAGAGAACAAGGGAGGCACTCATGGCGAGTTCTCGCACCTCTTTTTCTAGAAAAACTATCACTGAATGAGAGCACATGCAAGTCTTCTTCCCTCTCCCTGTGTGTGCCTGTGTGCAGTTATAAATGCAGCTACAATGACAGTCATAAATGCAGTGCAATTATTCCACCACTTCTTTTCTAAAGCATGGCATGCCTTGCTTCTTCTTTTACTATGAAAGATTGGCATTAAAGAGGGCTAGGATAGAGTGACGTGGAGGAGGCAAATGCTAGCCACTATGTAGCAAAAGCCACACAAACCTTTAACAATAGCCCAAGACCTCAAACTTAACCCCCATGACAACACAGTGAAATCGTATTACAGCCGTGGGCAGGATTCCTGCATCACAGCGGTTGGACTAGATGGCCATGGGGGGTTTCCTTCTGATACGGAAAAATAGGGGTCCCCTAAGTCCATGACCAAGGGACGCGGGTGGCGCTGTGGGTTAAACCACAAAGCCTAGAATTTGCCAATCAGAAGGTCGGCGGTTCGAATCCCCGCGACAGGGTGAGCTCCCGTTCCTCGGTCCCTGCTCCTGCCAACCTAGCAGTTGTGCAAGTAGATAAATAGGTACCACTCCGGCGGGAAGGTAAACGGAGAAGGGGACAACAGAGGACGAGATGGTGGGGCAGTGTTCTCGAAGCTACAAACATGAGTCTGACCAAACTGCAGGAGACAGTGGAAGACAGGAGTGCCTGGCGTGCTCTGGTCCAGGGGGTCACGAAGAGTCGGATAAGACTAAATGACTAAACAACAACAACATATGCATTTACCTTGTGCAATTATCCACATTTATCCTATATTTGAGACCTTAGAGGTCCTATAACACTTCCAACTCTACAATTCTATGATTCTATCCTGAGGAAATCGCAAGAGACCCTTGCAAGCAGTTTGCTTGCTTGCTTGCTTGCTTGCTTGCTTGAGCGCACTAAGTTTAAGCTGTGGGTTAGGAGGATTTTGCACGGCAGGACACGAGGGGAGGAACAATCCTATTATTGTAGAGTCGGAAGGGACCCCAGGGGTCATCTGGTCCACACACACCCTGCAAGGAATATCCCCCTTTTGCACTTTTAGGGGGTCGCCAGCCTCACCTCCGCTCCAGCCCGGCTCAGGTGCACCAGGACGGCGGACGCCTCGTGGATCTCGCTGCCGTCAAAGACGCCGCAGCCAGCCAAGACCACGGCCACCCGCTTCCCCATCCTAGCCCGCGGGTCCCCCGCGACCACGGAGGAAGAGGCCGCAGGAAGGAACGATCTGGTGCCGGATCCCACCCGCCCCCTGCTGGTCCGGAAGAAGAGCCGTCGGGGCGGCGCTTTCTGTGACCCTTGGAGACGGGAGAACAGGAAAGACTTCGCGTCCTCCAGGAAACGGCGTCGCGCCTGGGATGCAAACACGTCTGCTCCCCTTTCGTTTCTGAGCGCAATGCGCGCTGATTTTGCAGCACGTAAGAGGATAATCGCACTACATGCGGTTTGATCCGGCGTGCACGTCCAAAAAAAAAAGCTTTGCACGTGTAAATATGATGATATTGAGTTTTTCCCTTTGTAAGAGTAATCTGTGCTAATTGCAACACCTCTCTGAAATTGCCTGGCCTAAGGGTAGCTGAGACATATTTGAAACGAGCTAAAAGCCTAAACTGCAACCCCGGATCCGACGCTTCGTGCAAGGCGAACCACTGGCTCTCCGGCCACTGCACCTTTTTTAAAAAACCCAAAAACCTACAGCAGAGATATGGAATCATAGAACTGTAGAGCTGGAAGGGAGCCAGGGGTCATCTAGTCCAACCCCCTGCAATGCAGGTATCAGCTAAAGCACCCGTGACAGGCGACCCTCCCTGTAAAGGCTTCCTTCTCCATGCGCAAACAAAAAACGACCCGGTGGGGCTGAGAGAGCCGGGAGATCGGATTCCCCCATCGCGATCGCGGGACAGAAACCAGAGGCAGAGAGGGGAGCGAAACGACAACAGCAGCTGTTGCCCAAAGCGTCTGGGAGGTTTCCGCACTGAGCATGTGCCCGACCCCTGGGCATGTGACGGGCTGAACTTTGCTCAGCTGACTGCTGGGCGGGCGAGAGAAACGCGGAAGCGGAGCTGGCCTGCCCTGCGCTGCTTGCTCTCTGCTTGCAGGGGAGCCGCATCATGGCTGCGGGCGGGGAGCCGGCGCGTCTGTGGCTGCTGCTGCTTTTGCTCCTGCAGTTGGAGACGGCCTGCAGCTCGACGTGCGGCTCCCCGGGGCAGCAGGGGTGGCCTGTGCCTTACAGGTGAGAGGACGGCGTATGGGGAGGGGAGAGGGTCGTCGGGCAGGATCCCCACTCCCGCGGCCGCCTACTATAGCAGGTGCGGTGATGGCTCACTTCCAGGGGAGGGCAAGAGAGGTTTGGGCTCCCCGTCCAAAAATTAGGATTTGCAAACATCCGGGCTGTGCCTAAAGTGGAACAAAGGAGTTGCATGCAATCCTGTCGTTCAGGTTTGTGGTTGCGCAGGAGAACTTTCCCCTCCTCTCCCCTGCCCCCCCCCCAAATCTGGGGGACCCTCTGAGCATATTTGGGGAAGGGTGGTGCCAGGGGGAGGAAAAGAAGAAGCCTTGTTGTGTCAGTGGAGCTTCAGATGTCCAGAGTGGGATCATAGAATTGTAGAGCTGGAAGGGATCCAGGGGTCATCTAGTCCAACCCGCTGCAATGCAGGAACCCTGCCTACAGGCATCCCTGGGTGGTCTCGAACCACCAGCCTTATGGTTAGCAGCCAGGTGCGAGCAATGCAGGGTTTCAGATGGGACGCTTTTCCAACACAGATGACTCATGGGCATGCAGTGGTGACTTGTCAGGGGCTGAGCAGTCTCAAAATGGGGAGATTAAGTATACCGTATTTTTTGCTCCATAACACTCACTTTTTTCCTCCTAGAAAGTAAGGGGAAATGTCTGTGCGTGTTATGGAGGGAATGCCTACGGGTGGCGGGATCTGCTGCAGTCGTGAGCAGAGGATCCATGGTTCCCCTTCCTTCCCTCCTCCGTGGCTCGCTTTGCTCGCTTTGAAACAGCAAAGTGGGAGAAGAGCCACTGAGTGGGGAGAAGAGAGGGACAGAGAGCCTGGTTACAAAGCACGGATCCACATAGATCCTCAGGATTTTTGCACTGGGTCACCCCAAATTCACCATCAGATCACATAGCATGTCCATGGCTACAGCTTGCACCAAAAAAATCACGCACCCACTGTTGCCTGGGGCCGCAGTGGTGCAAAAACATGGTTATAAAGCACGGATCCACATGGCTCCTCAGGATTTTTGCATTGGGCTACCCCAAACTCACTGTCAGATCACATGTCTGTGGCCACAGCATGAACCACAAAAATCATACATCCACTGTTTCGTTTAGAATATTTTTTTTCTTCTTTTCCTCTAAAAACTATGTGCGTGTTATGGTCAGGTGCGTGTTATAGAGTGAAAAACACGGTAATTATGGGATGTGGCTCTGCAAGAGAGAAAACTCAAGAGATGCCCAAGCAATAATAATAATAATATTAATTTATTATTTATACCCCGCCCATCTGGCTGGGCTTCCCCAGCCACTCTTGGCGGCTTCCAAAAAAAATATTAAAATACTGTAATACATCAAACATTAAAAGCTTCCCTAAACAGGGCTGCTTTCAGATGTCTTCTAAAAGTCTGGTAGTAGTTGTTGCAAGAGATGACTTCCAGTTTACGGCCGTTTCTTTTTTCTAATCTGAACTTTTGGGTTTAAACAAAAAATTTAAAAAAACACATTTATTTTAATGCAGGCGTTTTGATTACCGCCCTAAAACAGATGCCTACTGCCAGGCTCGTTACACTTTCTGCCCAACTGGCTCTCCCATTCCGGTGATGAGAGATGACGATGCCCTGGAAGTATTTCGGCTACAGGCGCCTGTCTGGGAATTCAAATATGGAGATCTCCTTGGTCATATGGTAAAGTGACATGTGTCTCCTCCTCCTCTGTTTTGTCAGCCTTTTGCATCCCAATTAACCTAGATTTCAAAATTTGCATTACAGAACTGACATTGTTAATTTGATTAACTATAGACCTTGTAAATATATTCAGAAAACATTGTTTACCACTTTTCTGGCAACAGGAGAGTGTTAGAAAATGTTCTGAGAATTTTTAAGTAACAGCTTTGAAAGAAGCAATCTTTAAATGGCACTTTCAGGGCGGTTTTTATTTTTTGTTTTATTACTATTCCTGGCTAGTGCCAGTCACTGGCATGTTACAGTGATTCACTCCCTCCTTCCAGATATTAAATGTGTAAAAGTTTCTATGTTCCTGCAGAGAAATCATGGGACGTCCACTTCCTGGAACTGCGCCATTTCCCCAGATTGCTTTGTTATTTTATAGCATTCGTAGTGTTGCCTTTCCTGCCATCCAAGGCATGTTACAAAAAACCACAATACGACGACATAATTGGCCAATTAGCCTTACGAGCTGTGCAAGGTATGGCTCACTGATTCTCATAGTTGGTCTGCAATTTCTAGATTGTGGCAGTTCTGTGAACACTTACCTAGGAGCAAACCTAATTGAAAATTAAGCATGATTTATGGGTGGCACTGTGGGTTAAACCACAGAGCCTAGGACTTGCCAATCAGAAGGTCGGCGGTTCGAATCCCCATGACAGGGTGAGCTCCTGTTGCTCGGTCCCTGCTCCTGCCAAGTAAACGGTGTTTCCGTGCGCTGCTCTGGTTTGCCAGAAGCGGCTTAGTCATGCTGGCCACATGACCCAGAAGCTGTACGCTGGCTCCCTTGGCCAATAAAGCGAGATGAGCGCCGCAACCCCAGAGTCGGCCATGACTGGACCTAATGGTCAGGGGTCCCTTTTCCTTTATATGCATGCAGTGGGTCAAGCTCTTATCGATGTATAGGCACTAAGGCCTGGGGGCCGAATCTGGCCCAATCGCCTCCTAAATCTGGCCCATGGACGGTCCGGGAATCAGCATGTTTTTATATGAGTAGAATGTGTCCTTTTATTTAAAATGCATCTCTGGGTTATTTGTGGGGCCTGCCTGGTGTTTTTACATGCGTAGAATGTGTCCTTTTATTTAAAATACACCTCTGGGTATTTGTGGGGCACAGGAATTTGTTCATCCCCACCCCCCAATATAGTCCAGCCCCCCACAAGGTCTGACAGACAGTGGACCGGCCCCCTGCTGAAAAAGTTTGCTGACCCCTGCTCTTACTGTTCAATCCTCTGTGTGTTTACTTAGACTCACGTCTCAATTGTATTTAGTGGGGCTTGCTCCCATGTAAGTGTTCATAGGATTATAAAGCAGTGTTAGAAACTCAAGATATGTAAGCTAATCACCTGATGGCACCTGAAACCTAGGTTATGATCACCACAATGGAATTTCTCAGCAATGATTTTTTTTTTACCCTGCAATTTATTATTCTTATTATTCATTTCATTTCTGTACCGCTTTATAATTTAAATTTTTAAAAATCGCAAGGCGATTTACAACACATTAAAAGCATCCAATAAAACAATCCAAAATAAATTGCAAGCGTCCAGGAAAATACTTCTTTCCCCATATTTATTCACCTATTTAATTCATCTAGCAGTAGTACTCTAGGAAGCCAGGGTGGTGCAGTGGTTAGAGAGTTAAACTAGGACCTGGGAGATCAGGGTTCAAATCCCTGCTCAGTCATGAAGCTGACCTTGGAGTCCATCACAGCCTCTTAACCTCCCTCACAGGGTCATGGTAGGGATAAACTGAGGTGGGGGTGAACCATGTACTCCTTGGAGAGAGAAAAACGGGGATATAAATGCAGTGAATAAGCTCTTCTGTGTACCTGCTTAAGAAAGCTGGAGAGGTCAGCCAGATGGAGATGTCAATTGCCACCACATATCTATCATATATGATGGACCTGTAAAAGTCCATAAAAGGGTAAAAGAGTATTGGGAAATAATTCATAATGAATTGGAAAAAAAGGTTTAAAAGTACTTTCCCAAAAAAACCAGAGTCCTTTTTGTTGGGAGAAATTCCCAGGTGTCAAAAAAGATTATTTATGTATGCCACTACTGCGGCCTGTGTTTTGTTAGCCCAGAAAACGAGTGAAGTCCCAACTAAAGAAGAATGGCAACTTAACCTGATCTGATTTGCCATCTGATTTGAAAAATGTTTATTGAATATATGGAGGAAAACTATATATTTGAAAATGCGGGCAGCATTAAGATGAATTGAACAGTGTAAATACGTTTTGATGGATGTATTGATGGAATACTGAATGGTTTAGTTTATATAAAATATGCAGGGATTTATGTTATGCCAAATGGACCATGGAAAGAGAGAAAGGGAAATCATTGATATTTTAAGGTTGTTTAAATGAATATTCTAAAATGTAAAACAGAAAATTTAATTAAAATTATAGGAAAAAAGAGAGATTTCAGTTGCCAACCCGGCATCCAGAGAGCTCCATGTGGTCGCAGTTGGACCTGTGCCAGCCGCAAAATGTGCCTGGCTAATTTCTAACACTGCCTTGGAGCAGTAAGGGGAAACCTGTGGCTTTTCAGATGTTTCTGGACTGCCAGCTTCCATTGTCCCTGACCATTGCTGGGTGGTGCTGATGAGAGTTCTGGTCCGACCACACTGAATCCCCAACCCTGAGTTAGAGTCCTTATAGAGAGAAATGTGGAATGATGAATGAAGGCATGCCTTCACTTGTGTTGGTTGTTCCTTTCTTTTAGAAGATCATGCACGATGCTGTCGGTTTCAAGAGCTCCTTATCGGGGAAGAACTACACAATGGAGTGGTATGAGCTCTTCCAGCTGGGGAACTGCACCTTTCCTCATCTCCGGCCCAATTTGCTTGCCCCTTTTTGGTGCAATCAGGGGGCCGCCTGCTTTTATGAAGGAATAGATGACGCCCATTGGAAAGAGAACGGGACCTTGGTTCTGGTGACCACAATCTCAGGTAAACATGCAAACATTGTCATGGAGCTTGTTGACGTGATGGGGATTCAGAAGTTGTTGGTGCATAATTATTATTTTGGGCTTGGTTCAGGCCAGTAAGCAATCTGAGGGTGTTACTGTATATCCATATATCTTTGCAAATTGCCTACAATCCTCATCCGACTTTTCTGGGAACAATCCTTGCTGAAATTAATCAGACTTTCATTTGAGTAGATGTGGTGTTAGAATTCCTGCTCCATGATTGCAGTTATGGGATTGTTGTCTATCACATGACGTTATATGCTTTGACTCCACAGAGTGGGAAGTGACAAAGACATGTTTGTGTTACTGTGTTCCGTGAAGTGGGACTACTGTCCTTTGTTCTTTTTCTCTTTGCTGTCTGATGCTAGAGAGAGAGGGAGCCATGTTGCATTGCTCCATGTGTGTTTATATATATATAAAGTAGATTAGCCAAAATGCTGAGTTGCTGAGGTCTGTTATGCAAGATGCACAAACTCTGCGGATCCCTAAGTGTGCCGATGTCTGTTGGCATCGGTCGCTGGGATGTTCAGGCTGAAGAAAGCTTTTGAAGCTCCCGAATGATCGACCAGGAGGGAGAGAACATGCCAGTTGGGCATGTGTCTCCGCCAGAGTCCTACTCGAGTGTAGGCTGAACTCCGGACAGTTAGAGCCGTTCCTGTTTTCTGTGGAGCTGAGAAGATCTCCAGAGGTCTTCAGATTTGAACACTTTGTGGACACAAATTCTGTGTCATCATGTGCTTACACCAAGCATTCTGGTGTTCCTTCTGAAATAAATTTCAAAATGTGACTGCTATTGTCAGAGTTGCTTGAAGATCCTAGCTCACAGAGGATCACGCTAGCCAGCGATCATTAAGTAAAAGTCTTTATTGAATTACAGTTTCCATTCTCACGCTGCTGCGCGCAACTCTACGTCTAGTAGCTAGATCGGCGAAGCTCCGTCTGAGTCTCCGCCCCGTGTGCACCAACTTAATATCCTAGCCTTGCTCCACCTTTTCCGCCTGACTGTCCTCCTCTGGGTCCCTCTACCCCCCGGGGTTTCTTCCTTCCGGGATTCTTCTGACGCTGACCCGGACCCTCCTGCCTCCTTGCGCCGGGCTTTAGGACCTGGCTCCCTTTCGGGGCTGCTTACTGCGCCGCCTTCCTCTGCATTTGAACTTGGCGCGCGCGCCCAACCTTCCACTTTCCTCTTAACCGTTTCTTCGCTCCCCGATGGAGGTGTGGCCACTCCTGACTCATGCCCTCCCTCCTGTGGTGAGCTGCCAGTGCTTCCCCCCTGGCTCCCTTCCTCTTCCCTGCTCCCTGGCGGTGACGCTGGTCCCGATTTCCAGCTGCTCCCCCCTGAGTCCCCTCTGGCTCTATCTTCCTGGGGTGCCCCCCTAGACTCCCCCCTTGCCCTGGCCACTGGTGCTCCTTTCTGTGAATCCTCTGATTCACTGGAAAGACTAGGAGATCTCGGGTCGTCGTCATCACTCATCTTTTCTTCTGCCTCCTCCCCTTCGCTCTCTGTTTCCTCCCTTGCCCGTGCCTCTGCTCCTAAACCCCTGACAGCTATGCTTGCATAGGAGCATCAGCCCAGCCTGTCAGGGAACACTGAGAGCCAGTGGGGTGTAGTGGTTAGTGCGTCGAACCCTGGGAGACACGGGTTCAAGCCCATACTCTGCCATAAAGCCAACTGAGAGTCCTTGGGTGTCTCTCAGCTTAACCTATACCTCACTGGATTGTTGTGGGGATTAAATGAGGAGGGATCTATGTACGCTACACTGAGCTGCTGGGAAGAAAAAGGTGGGAAAGGCTGCAGAATTAAGCAGGTTATTTGAAAGCACAGATAGTATTCAGCTGTGCAGATATGATTCTCCTATCTCCTTCCCGTAGTGTGATATTGTGTTTTCTTCTTCTTGCACAGGAGCTATGTTTAATCAAATGGCAAAATGGGTGAAATACGACAACGAAACTGGCATTTACTACGAGACGTGGATGGTCAAAGAGAGCCCGGAGGAGCAGGCCAGAGTGTGGTTTGAGCCTTACGAATGCTCCAAGTTTGTACAGAGGACATACCAAAAGCTGGCTGAGCTGGGGGCCATTTTTAAGAAGATACAAACGAATTACACCACTATTACTCTCTTCAGTGGAGAGCCCGTCTGCTTTGGGAATGAAACGGCTATATTTGGACCACAAGGAAACAAAACGCTAGCTCTGGCCATTAGAGACTTCTATTCTCCTTTCAAACCTTATCATTCCGTCAAAGAGTTCTTTCTAAACCTCTTGAGGATATTTGATGAAGTGGCTGTGGACCATCAGTTTTACCTCTTCTATAACTTGGAATATTGGTTTCTGCCAATGAAATATCCTTTCATGAAAATAGCCTATGAAGAAATCCCATTGCCTCATTCAAACAGCACAAAGTTGGGCATGTAGTTTTTCTTAATGCCCTTTTTTTGTATAAAGACAAAAAAAAAGCAAAATAAAACCCCCAAACCCATTTTATGCTGAGTTGCCTCAGATGTCTTTCAGGCTGACAAAGATGCCCAAAACTACTGGGAGATACCTGGATTTTTACTAACGCTGAAAGGTTATCTCCACAGGAAATGAATACATCAAACCTAAGCTATTTCACCTTTAATTGTGTGAGGGAATGAGATTCGTTTCCAAGCCTTCAATTTTGACTTCCAGAGACACTTGATGTATGCACTGGAACCAATGTGGGTGAATAAGGATGGTAAATAATTATTCTGAAGTTCTCATTATGTGCCCTGTACCTGATTTGAATGGTTGCATTTAAAGGTGGGAGCAGCCCTCCTGAGTGATTTCCCCACCTACTATTTTCATTTTATTACCCTCACTGTAGCACTCTGTAGAGCAGGCATCCCCAACCTTTGGCCCTCCAGATGTTTTGGACTACAGTTCCCATCACCCCTGACCACTGGTCCTGTTAGCTAGGGATCATGGGAGTTGTAGGCCAAAACATCTGGAGGGCCAAAGGTTGGGGATGCCTGCTGGTAGAGCTGCAGGAGTGGACAGCAGATTCAAGTAATGCTGGCACGCAGAAGTATGTGGGGGGGAAATGGTTTTCAAGGATGCTTACTAAGCCATTAGCATTGGACAATCACATAGAATAGAAAATAGGAATGTGGCTGCACATACATTCCTAACCTTGAGGTCAACCTTAAGACAATTATGGGGATCTGCTTAAGCACTTTTAAGTAGCTGCTACTTACTCCAGGTGTGTTAAATTTATAGGTTGCTGCAATTCTAAAGGATGTTTTTCCTGGATGAATGCCAGCTGATCTGTGCTGTTGCTTGAACTACAAAGTTTTTCAAAATAGGCTCAATGAGTTGGCAGTGTTAATTTGTGTGTTGCAAAACTTCTAATCACAATGAAGTTACGTGCCTTGCTTTTAAAAATATTTCTTGCTTGGGATTAAAATTTTGTGTCCTTTGTTTATCCATAATCCCTATAGTTTGGATTAAAGTTTTAATCCTAAAGGAGATCCAAATAACTACTGACCCAGAGGTCTTATCTCTATAACTGGGACAGTTTGTGCCAGTGTTTTACATCTTAAATGGAAACTTGGGTTAGTGAGCGTAATATCTTTGGGGAAGAGCAAATCGGGTCTGGCTGTGTAAGATGGCCTAAGGAATAGCACTGTTCAGTATTGGCCTATCTAGCAGATAAATATGTATCAAAATGAGCTACGTTTTTATTTACTTAAGACAATTTTTTTACTGTACAGTGGTACCTCGGGTTACATACGCTTCAGGTTACAGACTCCGCTAACCCAGAAATAGTACCTCGGGTTAAGAACTTTGCTTCAGGATGAGAACAGAAATTGTGCGGCGGCAGCAGGAGGCCCCATTAGCTAAAATGGTGCTTCAGGTTAAGAACAGACCTCCAGAACAACCTCTCCAGGAAGGTAGATCAGAGTAAGTTTCTTTAGATCTAACCCAACTTTATAGAACAGAAAGAGAAATCACATGGAGGAGGAACACTCATTCATATAACAGAAACCTGGATAATATTAGCTTTGCTCTGCTGCTAAGTTTATACCTGATTGCTATGGGGTAGGGAGAAAGCAGCCATTATTAACAATACTATAATGAAAGGCAGTGAGGCAGTGAGAGATTTTACTTTCTTGGGCTCCATGATCACTGCAGATGGTGACAGCAGCCACGAAATTAAGAGACGCCTGCTTCTTGGGAGGAAAGCAATGACAAACCTAGACAGCCTCTTAAAAAGTAGAGACATCACCTTGCCAACAAAGGTCCGTATAGTAAAAGCTATGGTTTTCCCAGTAGTGATGTATGGAAGTGAGAGCTGGACCATAAAGAAGGCTGATCGCCGAAGAATTGATGCTTTTGAATTATGGTGCTGGAGGAGACTTAAGAGTCCCATGCACTGCAAGAAGATCAAACTGATCCATTCTGAAGGAAATCAGCCCTGAGTGCTCACTGGAAGGACAGATCGTGAAGCTGAGGCTCCAATACTTTGGCCACCTCATGAGAAGAGAAGACTCCCTGGAAAAGACCCTGATGTTGGGAAAGATGGAGGGCACAAGGAGAAGGGGACGACAGAGGACGAGTTGGTTGGATAGTGTCTTCGAAGCTACAAACATGAGTCTGACCAAACTGGGGGGGGGGGGGGGGGCAGTGGAAGACAGAAGTGCCTGGCGTGCTCTGGTCCATGGAGTCACGAAGAGTCGGACACGACTAAACAACAACAACAACAACAACAAAATGAAATAGAAAGGTAAATCAGGCAGCTACACAGGGGCACTTTTCAAAGTATCAAGATGCTCATTCACACAAACTAAAATAACACCATAAGGATATAAACAATATTACTTAATTTTCATTAAAAAAACCACCCAGAAACCAAGTACATTTTAGAATCAAAAAGGACATTTAAAGTGTTATTTTAAACAAATTCAGATAAAATCTGCCTATTCGATAAAGATCTACAGAAACGTGTATCCTATTCAGATGTAGAGTCCATTGAGCAAAATGTTCTTTGAATCATATACTTGTCTTACAGTTCACTCTCATCTATATGTCTGGTATATTTGGCAGTAATTAAAATGGGTACATTTTTTAATTACAAGAGGATCCTACACTCAAAATATAAAATCGGTACTTTTTTCTTTATTTGATGGAATCTTAATAGAAAGTGCATGCAAAGTTTTATCACTTACTCTGTATCACATCATGGTCTTTGTTGGATTTTTTTGAGAAGTAACACTTCTGAAAATATCAGAATCTGTCCAGGTAAACATGTACAAAAACAGGTGCCAAAGTGTATTTTTGATTCAATACATTAAGTTGCTGGTTTTTTAAACGTTAATGCTTTTAATTAAAGGTATATCTTTCTTCACATACCATGGAATGGGTCCTTAGTCAAACCTTAAAATGTACCCTGCGTTACCATTTAAACCTTCACTACGTCTGCCTCCCACACCTTCAGGTTCCTTTTAAAAGCTTGTTTAGACTCTGGCATAGTGTTTTCTTGGCCTAATTTCTGTAGGCCTTCAAACCTAGTCTTCATTACTCCGGAGACGTTTCTCTTACTGCTGAAAGAAGAGATTGCTCAAAGAAATATTTCAAAAATATTTTTGATGTAGATACAAGCTAGCCTTTACACACTGCACCACACTTCAAGTTCATAACAGCAATGCAGTAGGTTTTCTTCGCAAAACGTGCTAATGCTGAAGAATATGGAAGCGGCGCCATTATGAAGAATGGGACTAATGCAATTTTATACTTAAAAGACACCCAAACCAGTATACCTGAAGGAGCATCTCCGTCCCCATCGTTCTGCCCGGACACTGAGGTCCAGCTCTGAGGGCCTTCTGGCGGTTCCCTCACTGCGAGAAGCCAAGTTACAGAGAACCAGGCAGAGGGCCTTCTCGGTAGTGGCGCCCGCCATGTGGAACGCCCTCCCACCAGATGTCAAAGAGAAGAACTACCACCAGACTTTTAGAAGGCATCTGAAGGCAGCCCTGTTTAGGGAACCTTTTAATGTTTGACGGACTATTATATTTTAATATTTTGTTGGAAGCCACCCAGAGTGGCGGGGAACAAATAAATTATTATTATCATACCTCTAGATCTCAAAATATTTTTGAAATGGAGGAGAGCATTACAGCCAGTTTCCTATGTAGCAATGGGCAAGGGGAACTGCCATTTGTGGGACTAGTATAAAGACCACTGGATTAAGTTGATCAGTTCTTTTGATCCTGACTGATAGCAGAAACTTTTGTAGCTCTTCTTAGACACGAGTGGTTTTCGGCCCACGCAAGGCGACTTTTCCCTTATAACACCACCACCCTCAAAATCATCTGAACCATCTGAAAAGTCATCCTTTAGGTGTGAGAGGTGGCTGCTACGGAAGGAAAATAAAACTGCTCAAGTGCTTGTGCCTCTCTAGACCCTGGCCTTGATCAGTAACCGATCTCTTTTGTACCATCAGCTAGGAAAATGTAGCTGCTGTTCAGGCAGGATGGCAGCAACCACCCACACCTTACTTGCCCCATGTCTTTCTGGTAGCAGTGGAGTCCAGGCAATAAATACTTTCTTATTTACACTAAAAACCATTTATTCCATTTAACTATTTTGTACAAACATTTGGCTTTGTTTATTATTGAGGAAATACAAACAGCGTAATTCCTAAAAGTAAATGCTGTAGAACAGTTAGACCAGGGGCGGGGGACCAATCTTGAGCCATAATCAATATACAGCATACTCCTCCTATAATACTTTAGCTTCCTGAGCTTTAATAATACCTTAAAACAGGTTTATGCACAGATTTTAACACCCTATAAACGTCAAATTTAGGTCTTCAAAAGTGCAACAAATAAGCTTTTGAAAAACTCATTACTAGTAATTTTTACAAACAAAAATATTTTCTAAAGTGATTTAATAAGCATTTTCTATATACAATTCAACTATGTAGGCTGTATTGCTCTGTCTTCACATGTCGTACCTTACATCCTATTGTATGTAACCTTAACCTGTGATTCCATAGGATAAATAGCTGAATATAACATGGCCCAGGTAGCGTTAGTAACTCCAAGAGTCTACAACAAAAGTGACCTTCCATCCTTTACAAATTGTACTTCAGTCTGTAACGTCAATTGCAGTTCCTAAAGTTAGTTTAAATACTGACATTTATCAGAGTAAAGTCTGAGCTACAGCATCTGAACATCAGTTCACTATTTTCAGTTTCTACATACATTTAGGTAGACCCTGTCTCAAGAGGGGGAAAGAAAACTAAAAAGTTTTTTTATGGGCAAGTGTGTCAGAACACCCTGTCTCCCCTTTTAAATGTTCATTTTAGAAACCAACATTAAGTAGCACGTGAGTTTTCTACAACATATTACAAACTACAAATTAGCTTATGTTATTAAGCTGCAACATGGTAGGCTCAAAATGTAAGGTGCCTTCGTCAGAGACTACCAGGTGGGCATCATGTCTGGAAACCAAACTCTACCAAGATGTTTTGACACTTCCCAATGAATCTGCTCCAAGCTATACTTCTGGTCAGGAATCAAGACTTCCTCCATTATAGACAACTGAGACAGGCGGCCACCACACATCTTAACAAACTCCACAAAGGCACTGCAGGAGACTTCGCACTCCCCAAGGCCAATCGCTGAGAGATTCTTACAGCGCTCTGCAATGCAAATCAACTCTTCATCCAGTGGCCGTAATCCATTGGCACACACCACCAGTTCAACCAAGCGAGGGCACGTCATCCCAACCCGGCCAAGCACTTCTTTGCTTACTGATCTCCCAAAATAAAGGTGAGTGACTGGTATTTCGTATCGGAAGAATAGATCAAACTCTTCTTCGTATAAGAAAAAATACATGACTAAGTTCACTTTGGGAGAATGTTTGATGAAAGCATCCCAACTGCTCTTTTCAATTGTGTGGAAGTGCGTCTGTCCAGGGTTTTCACTGACTACATCAATGCGCAAGTGTTCCAATCTGACGTGTTTTTCAGAAGACAAAGCAAGGAGGAGCTCATCGCTTAGCAGGTGGTAGTTCAACGCCAGCTCACGTAAACCATGACACTGATCAGCCACACAGAGGATACCTTGAGAAGAAAAGAAAGTGTTAGAATGTGAATTCACTTCCAAAATGTCTCATCATCATCATCAGTAGTAGTAGTAGTATACCGCCCTTCATCCAAAGATCACAGGGCTGTTTGCAACATTGATACCATGACTCAGCGTGACATGCCAATACAGATTTTTGAAACAGCTGTAATTGATTGGGACAACTGACTCCTAACACATAGTAGTCAAGTCTATACATGCATATGTCAGTTTATTAAGCCAAATTATACATGTCCCCATCCCTCTGGTACAATCCAACACTGCCAGGGCAATTAACCAGCATCTATTATGTCATACCACCCTATCCTTACGTGCTCTCAGAGGCCCACAATTCAGAACTTCCTGAACTAATCATAGTCTCCCAATACACTATGAGAAACTGGAAAACACAATCAGAATAAACTGGGATCATAAATCACATTCTGAAATTGCTGTAAGATCCTAGTTTGTTCAGTCCCTGCAAACCGTAGTTTGACACTTAGAATATACCGTATTTTTCGCCCCATAAGACGCACCGGCCCATAAGACGCACCTAAATTTTTTGGGGGGAAATAAAGGGGAAAAAAATTATTTCCCCCCCAGGTGCGCTGCGCTACACCAGGAGCTTGGGGCGTGCAGAGCTCAGCGCGCCCCAAGCTTCTGCGTGCCGGCAAGGTCTCCGCTAGCGTGGGAGAGCCGGGCGCCTCTCCCAGGGCTAGCGGACCCCTGCGCTAATCCAGAAGCTTGGGGCAAGCTCAGGTCAGCGCGCCCCAAGCTTCTGCGTGCCGGCAAGCAGTCCGCTAGCCCTGGGAGAGCCGCGGGGCTCTCCCAGGGCTAGCGGATCGCTGCGCTATACCAGGAGCTTGGGGCGTGCTGAGCTCAGCGCGCCCCAAGCTTCTAGGTGCGCGCAAGCAGTCCGCTGCCGCCCCAAGCCTCGCGCACCCGGCAGGAGGTCCCACCGGGTGCGCGAGGCTTGGGGCGGCAGCGGACTGCTTGCGCGCACCTAGAAGCTTGGGGCGTGCTGAGCTCAGCGCGCCCCAAGCTTCTAGGTGCGCGCAAGCAGTCCGCTAGCCTTGGGAGAGCCGCGGGGCTCTCCCAGGGCTAGCGGATCGCTGCGCTACACCAGGAGCTTGGGGCGTGCTGAGCTCAGCGCGCCCCAAGCTTCTGCGTGCGCGCAAGCAGTCCGCTAGTCTTAGGAGAGCCGCGGGGCTCTCCCAGGGCTAGCGGATCGCTGCGCTACACCAGGAGCTTGGGGCGTGCTGAGCTCAGCGCGCCCCAAGCTTCTAGGTGCGCGCAAGCAGTCCGCTGCCGCCCCAAGCCTCGCGCACCCGGTGGGACCTCCTGCCGGGCGCGCGAGGCTTGCAGGCATTCGCCCGATAAGACGCACCCCGATTTCCTCTTCATTTTTGGAGAGGAAAAAGTGAGTCTTATGGGGCGAAAAATACGGTACTAGGAATCTATTATTAACCCAGAAACTGTTGAACAGCAGTGCACTGAAAATGAAAGAGGAATAGAGTAGTGTGAGCATACAGGCACAAGGCTCATTCATATCTAGACTTGAGACGCATGTCTGAATTGAAACAACACGAAAGCCAGAATGGTCATTTTACTTCTTCAATAGGACAGCAGTATTTGCACTGGTTACATAAGCTTCTCCTGCAAACCACTGAACACCAAAACAGTTTAAGATTCACTTAAGGCAGCTTAAACCTACCAAAATAAACAAAAAATTTAAAATACAAACAAGTATTTCCATAGATTATACTATATGTAGTCAAACAATTATATGATATAATTGAATGTACTAAGAAAAAAATATGTGCTAATAATTCTGACATAGACTGGACAGTAAAAAACTAATTTAAGATAATCACACTTGGATATTCTAAGAGTAAGCTCACCTGCTGGAGAAACATGAGGACAACTGTTCATCTTCAACAGTTTCAGAGTATCACTGTTGTTAGCTACTAGGACCTTAAGAGATGGATCATCTACTGGTGTATCATCTATCTTAAGTGAAGAAAGCGATTTGGAGTTTACAAACACCACAGTCAGTGCAGAAATAAAGTGTGACTGTAGAAAGGAGAAAAAAAATAGAGAAATCAAAAAGGAAACTTTATACCCACAATAGAAAATGTATTTCACCCACAAAGAAAATCTGGACAATGACTCAAAATGTTGAGCAACCAACCTATTTTCCAGCTGCTCCTAAAACAGTACATAGATATAGGCTAACTCAGTTTATGAATATTTATCACAAGTTCACAGTTTGCTACTCATCTGGAACAAGCTAAGATTGCCTCCAGCAAGCACCAAAAAGGCACATTTTAACAATAAGCGTAGCTTGTGGCTTGGAAGAAAGCCAAGACTGGATGTCCCAGATTTACACTGAGCTGCCTTTCTTTCGCCTACTGCAAATAATAGACAGGCTTTACCTCAGTAAGTGCAGAGTTCTGCCAAAAATTTAACGCATCCAATTCCACTTCTGCCAGCAAACTCCAATCAGTGCAGTTGGGGAAACAGCCAAATTAGCGTCTGATGGCTCTGCTGAATGGCAGAGAAACTGAACTGAGCAGAGGTGCCTCTCAGCCCTGTGGGTCAGTTGGCCCAGGTGGTCTCCATTTGCCTCCCCTTCAACCCATGGAGTGGCAAGCAAAATCGGGGGTGCGAGGTAGCGGTTTTCATTGTGTGAGATCTACTTATCTGTCTGGGTTTACCCTCTCCAAAGACTCAAAATGGTGATCTTCTGCTCACTGGGAACCCTGGTTCCTTCATCAGCCTCTCTAAAAGACGGCTTCCCAGATCTGTTCACCATGGCCAGCAGATTCTTGCCTCACCCTGGCAACAGCCAGACACTCATGCTCCTTCCAGGAGTTCACCTCCTTGTTCCCCTTTTGCTGGGATGGACCTCCAGCCAGTAGCTTTCCTCTCCCTCAGCCTACCTTCCTCCAGGAGGATTTGAGGCCTTGTCAAGCAGCAGTGCCTGCAGCAATGTCTGGTTTCAGGCATTTCCTACCTGACTTAGATGCAGAGGGGAAGCTGCAGGACTTCCCTGCCTGAAAGCTCCATTCCCTGCCAGAACCTTCTCAAGTTCCTACTGATGAGTCCAAGTCCTGTCAACTGGGGCCCTGGCTCTCTTAAGCAGGAAACACAGGGTGCAGCAAGGTCGTTCCTGGCAGCCTCTAACACAGAACAAAGCTTGCAATGTTCACTTTTATCATTGCTGCAACAGCCAACATAGTGACAGAAAGAAACAGGGTGTGGACCGATGGAGCACGCTGCATGGTTTGAAAAGGTCTGAAATAGGATCATCACGAAGGCAAAAAGCTTATCACAGCACACACAAGGAACTGACAAATTCATAATTTGTTGGTTGATCAGCTTCCCTTCTAACAACCTATTTTTTCAGTAGGATCAATACCTTTGGCAAATCCATGAAGCTTGGTCGAGCAGTGGAAATTAGTACTAGTGTTTTTAAAGAACAGTTCACAAGCTGTGATAAGATGTCACAAGCTGCTTCAGCCGATTCCTTGCTGCTGTCCACCTTAAAAAGGAAACAAACACACAATGGATGCAAATACCACTCCAAACACCGAAAAACTTTCTAAGCTGTTTTATTTAAAACCTTCATACTCTACCTCTTCATGGACTTACACACTTTTGCTATATTAACTTTGCTGCTGCTACAAAAGATCAGACAAGAAAAGTAACTCCATTTTAGGGCACACATATGTTAAATGTTAGGTAAAGTATTCTAGCTATTAGTTGTCTCTAAAAATTATCAGTTATAGATACAAATAGTTACTCATTATTAATTAGCTGTCATTCTTAAGAAGGTACAAATGAGACATGCCAAGAAGAATGCTCATGTTCTACATTTCCAACTCAGTCGTTCTCCGCAAGAAGGGCACTCCACCTGTCTTCCATTCTTCTTTTCAAACCGTTTCCAATAAAACATTACATCGTATTGAATAGTGAGCATGTTCACTCCTCTTTGGCATTCTATTTTTGTGGGGAAGCAATAACTTCCCCTTAGGTTTTTAAAAATACTTCTACAAACATTAAGAGTTCTCCCAAACATGCTGGTATTTCCTTCTTGGTTTCTCAGTGTCTCTTTTTGCTACAATCCCGGCAGCACTTGCTACTTGGAAGTTTTCTCTTGGGAGGAATAAACGGCAACCAGCAAACAAAAAACAAAAATTCTTCTAGATAATCCTTCATGGATTTATGACATAATCTTTATTCACAGTGCCTAAGAACTACACCGGAGACTTGCCGAGATGAATATTTTCAGGAATAATAATTATTTTACATATTTGGCATTTTGCAGAGGAGGGACGTATATATGGAGGTAGCATGAAACTAACACTGTGTGAACCATCACAGTAGTATGGTTCATATGTAGCACCAAACCATAGTTTGGCATTAGGCTCATACATTGCAATTTCTTCTCTCTTTCCTCTCATTGTGCAATCCAAATGGCAAGATAGACTTGTGCTTGCTGTCCAAGTCAAAATGGCAAAAATGGTTTGATCAGTGTTTGTTTTTATGGCTTGGAGGGCAAAGTGAAATCTTCTGAATTTGCCAGTGTTAAGTGTAATGATAAACT
This sequence comes from Podarcis liolepis, assembly GCF_965112155.1. NCBI lineage: Eukaryota > Metazoa > Chordata > Lepidosauria > Squamata > Lacertidae > Podarcis > Podarcis liolepis. Next base: position 11,356,311 of record NC_139558.1, read on the forward strand.
ATGTTAGCCAGGAGATATCTAAGTGCAGGGAAAAAGGAATGTGCAAACCCATGGCTCACTCATGCAATGCCAAACCATGGTTTCAAGTTACAGATATGGTTTCAATGCCAAACCATGGTTTCAAGGTAAGTGTAGAATCATTCCCCATCTGCCTAGCTGTTCTTTCAACCTACTCATTATCAGTTGATCGTTTGCAGTCATGCTCAGGCATGCTTCGCAGCACTATGATTAAGATTGTAAACCTCTTGAATTATTCTTAGTTGAGAAATCATCTAGCTTCAAACAGGTGGACTAATCATTTAACATTTTTCACAACAACAAAATGCCAATAGGTAATTTTATCATAATTTGATTAACTATAAAATTACAAATGAAAGCTTTGGCTCATCATTAGAAAGAACAGCCACCTTAAAACTTTTTTCATTCCTCCTTACCGTATTGTACCCAAACCAAAGTAGCTTCCAAAATAAGTGTGCCCTTAATTCATAGACAAAACTACTGCTTTAGTTGATTAATGTATTAATTAAAATGATTAATTTGCTGCCTAATTATAACACATTTCTCCCAGAACTCATGAGAAATCTCCCTCGAAATGTCAGTGGCTACCTGAAGTTGAACAGAGAAACAGAAACACTAAAAAAAAAGGTCTGAATATGCTTTGTAATGCAGTTTTCTTAACATCCTTACAGTCAATAATTATCTGTTTTACAGAATATGAATTTTGTGTTACTGAAAAACTGTTCAACAAAACATTCAACCTTTAGTGTGACATGAACAACCAGGATTGATTTTCTGTGAGCCTCAGGTTCACATGCTCCTCCTCTCCTCTCCACCCATGTAGTTGGGAGAAGTTCAGAAGCTTTTGCTTAATTGCAGTTTGTTGTGCTGTTTGAACTGACAAAAAGGTGGTTTAACATTAAATGCAGCTACAGTTACTGAAGCTGGCTTGATTAAACCACCCATAGAAAAGAATGTCAACTCTTGCCTGGTGTCACACTGCTGCACAACCATCTCAATCCCATCCTTCTTCAAATACCCTGATGAAGAATACTAAATACATGGGCTCATATAGCCCCATCTCACATACAAGTGCATCTTTCTGAATCTGACTAGATCTCTTTTAAAAAACTCTCAGGATACCATATCATTCTGAAGGAAAGCAAAACAAGGAAGACAAACATTATCATAACAGGATGCATTCCCAATAATGAACACAGTGATTTTTTGATTATTATTTTTTTGGGGGGGGAGAATCTCCTGTCAGTTTAACTTAAATATAAGAAGATATTATAAATAGTGAGAGAATTAACAGACAGCAGTCATTTTCAGAGCAAACTTGTAATACGAGTCTAGCAATATGGACAGCATGAAGGGAAGTTAGTCATGGACAAATTATTGTCAGAAGATTTTTGTTGTGACCTGTGAGTATGCCCTGGGCTCACTCAGGAGGAAGGGCAGGATATAAATGGAATAAATAAATAAATATTAATCAATTCACACACACAAAAGCTCATAATTATCTCCTACAGTTTCCTGACATTCGTGGGTTTTTCAGTCTAATTTGCATGAATTAAAAGGTGTGTCTTGCATTTCTAATCCTTAACTTGGAACCTGCCCTTCATTCTTTGATCACAATGGGACTTTCTCATTTTAGCTTCTCCTTTGCAGATTCCTAAAAATCTGCCACTAAGAAACATCTTCAGAACAGAGCAGCACAGAAGGAAGTAAAAATTGCAGCCCTTGTGGAACTGTACCTTTTAAACCAAACCCATGTTTTTCATTTTACAATGGCAACTGCATTAGTGCTTTTCCTCAGTAGAACTGCCCTCTTTCCCCACTAAGGGAGCTGGAGTAAAGCAAGCTGGGGGTCGAGACAATGCCAGGTGAACCAGAACCATCTCCAATCTATTGTTTGAGGGGAGACCGCAGGACATTTCTGTTGTGATGAGCGGCAGTGCACTGGGACTAGCGCTAGAAAGATAGAAGGAACAACTATCTCTGTGCTGAAACAGCAACATTAATTTAAAGTCCCTGCAACATGACCTCTCTCTTTGGAGACTCTCTGAAGCAGGTGTTGAGGGAAGTTGAATAGAGAAAATTTAAGTCCTACTGCGCCAGTGGAACCCTGCTGGTGAAGTATCAGTTATAACACAAAGTTTTTCTTGTTAAACGTTGGCACAGCATATATCAGGATTAGTTTTCACCATGCTTGAAATTAGAATTTTCAGGTAGACACTTAATAACTCACTGTAGAGCTATATACCAAGTTAACTGGATACTGTTCGCTTATTTGATTCAAACAATAACATAAATGCAGATGTAAAGCTAGAAATCGCTCTTCTGTGTTCTCTTAGTTCGCAACAAAGATAAGCTCTAAAATTCATTCTCAGTTTCTATTTTAGGTATTAAACGACCAACATGCAGGTTCGGAATGAGGTTCATTTTAGACCCTATCACTGCAGGAAATATTGCTACTTACAAAACATGCTTCAAAGATTTTCATTGTTATAGTAACGATTTGTTTTCTCCTATTTTCCTAATGCCAATTAACTGGCCAGACAGGGAGCAGGCCGGAAATGTTGCAAATATGTGCAGTTGCGGAAAAGCCAGCAATTTATGAAGTATTCAACTGTCTTTTTTAAAAAGTTATAAAGCTGTTACCTTGAAGCTGACATATTGTAGATGATTGGAATGTCTTTTAATAATTTGCTTGATGAGTTCTGGATGGGTAGCCTTTAAGTAAGATGTAGCTGGCTGATTCAGTTCAAATTCAAAGCACCTCCATAATTCAGGCATGTGGAACACTTTGTTCCACACACGGCAGACTTGGGATGCATGAGCACGATCAGGAAGAGGCAAATACTGGAACACCTGCAGCAGAATATCTGGAATGAGGCTCCCCCAGTCAGGGCCCTGAAATACTTCAGCAGATTCTTCATCTGTAATTTTCACTTTTTTGCCATCTGCTGTATCCTCATCTGATAAATGATTGCTGGTCTTGCTGTTTTTTCTGCCTCGTTTCATTCTGTCAAGAGAAACACATTTCAGAATATATTAGCTCTACAGGTTTAACAGCATTTTTAAAAGATAACAAGTTCTCTCTTACTATAAAGCCTCCAAAATTAAGTAAGATCTGAAAGCAAAACATCCAGAGGTGTGGACTAATTTATTTTTCTCCATGCTAGGAACATTGATCTGGAATAGATTTTTATAATGCCATCTTCTCAAATGAGACTCTCACAATGGCACTACAGCTTTTGAAAGATACTTTGACAGACATTATATACACAGTACTGGTCTTTTTGTGTATCACTTTAAAACATACTTAAAATAAAACGTTTAAATGTGAATGTGCAGTATGTTACTGCACGCTGCTGAAATAATGGGAGCTTCTGCTGCACTGTGGGAAACAAGTCGTGGTCTGGCTGAGCATTACGTCTGAATCTGAGCATGTGGATTGTTTTCCAAAAACAAACCATGAGTGGTACCCAAGAAGTTTTTGATTTTTTCCTGCTTTATTGTTCATCATCACATCTGTACAATGTAAACATTAATTCATTATTATCCATAAATCAAAATTGTCAAACATCATCAACCTGTGACTTCCCATCCTTTCCATACTTCTTCCATTTTAATAAACTTGTTGCATAAACTTAACTACTTAATTACTGAAAAAGTATTAAAGCTTGTGTACATTTTCCTTTAACATAATTATTTACAGAGGCTACTCAAAGGCTACAACCGTGTTCAGGTCATGGCAACTGTTTTTCAAATGTTTCTTAAAAGGTTCCCAGCTTGAAATAAACTCTTGTTTAGACTTATCTTTGATCTTTTCAGAAAGATTACCTAGCTCAGCGTATTCTACTAACTTCAATATCCATTTGGTTCTAGTAGGAATTATGTCACACTTCCAATGTTTTGCTGTAAGTATTCTCGCCGCGACAGTAGCGTATAAATTTTTTTCCCATGCATTTCTGGGGCTATCTAAGCCTGTTATACCGAGTAGGAATGACACTGGGTTTTTTAAAAAGGTTTATGTTTAACATTTTTTAAAGTTCAAAGTAAATGTCATTCCAATAGGGTTTTATCTTTTTATATACCCACCATATATGGAACATAGTGGCACCCTGTTCTCCACATCTCCAGCATGTATTTGGGACATTTTAAAACATTTTAGCAAGTCTGCAAGGAGTCGAGATACCAGCAATATAACATATTTTGGAAATTCTTCCTTAAAATGTAGCATACTGTGAATCTCCAGTTGACTTTCCAAAGGTTTTCCCATTGAGACATCTCTATATTGTGACCAAAGTCTTGGGCCCATTTGACCATGGCTGATTTAACCTCCTCCTCCTCCTCGTCTTGGTTACTGCTCAAGAATCGTTTTGGGTGAAAGAAATCATAAGCCTGGGTTCAGGTGTACTGCTAAGCCAGCAACGGCTTGATTCCCAGAAGCATCTGCAATTTTGGCAGTGTGCAGTGTCACAGTATGTTCACATTTAAACAATAGTTTATCTTAACTATAGTTTGACATGATGTGTGAATCATATCATTTATGCTTACTTTATGTTGCTCTTGAAGTTTCTATAAAATCAGTAAAAGGCATAGGATCAGCTACAAAGGCACTTTTCTGTTGCAGGCTTCAGATATGGGATTTCAGAACAAATATGGGACTGACTATCCAGGTTACATATCAAACAGTGGAAGATGAGGTGAAATGAACAGAATATTTTCATACTCAGGCCATTACACCATTGTTGCAGCTACCTGACGTAGCAGGAAGAGGTTTTACTGTTCTTAGCATAGCACTAGAACATTTTTCAGTTTACCATTATTGTGCTATTTCGAAAAATCATTGTCTAATTAAGCTGGCTGAACTATGTATAAAGCAGTAATTCATACAATATTTGTTTATGGCAGCACCAGTATATGCCCTCACCCTAAGCAGTTATTTGATGGCACCAAAAGTCTTAAGATCAGACTACAAGAATATCAAATGAAAATTAATTTGGATGCAGTCTAAATAACTAGTTACAATACAATTGTACTGACAATGACACTATTCAATCAACACTTTTAAAAGGGGTGGAGTGAGGACTAGGCTTTAGTGTGCTTTGACTACACCTCTCTCAGTTCTGCCAACGTGTTGTTTACAGTGTGCAGACTCAGTTACACAGAAAGGAGCCAACCCATTGCTGTTTAGATCCTTTTCATTACCTCTAGGTGTACTGTTTTCAAACAGAGGAAGGAAAACATCACTAGAATTTTGATGTTGTTAATCACCTTTGACACTAACAACCTTTAAGAACTAGATGATTTTTATTGAGTTTGCTGTGTTGTACTTATTATTCTGCCCAAGAAACTGTCTTGGGCATCTACAAATAAATAATTCAAGGCAGTGCAGAGAACTACTGTCAAGAAAAAGGAAGAGAAACTCCACAGGGTGCAGACTCCAAGGATTACTACTTGTATACAAATATTTCTAAAAGAGATCCCAAGGATTACTACCTATATACAAATATTTCTAAAACTACAGCAGTTACCACTCTGAGACTTTGAAGTGTTTTTTGTATCTATCGTAACTTTACTGACACTGTGCAATGGCATTTGGGTGCTTCAACTTTCTTCTGGTCACTCTTCATTTCCTTTAAAAATTTTGTAATGGATAATTTGCACCATACAGTACATTTACAATATGACGCTGAGTCTTAGCTGTGCAGCTGGCAGAGTAGGTATGTATGATAGGTATAGCAAAGTATGTGTTGTGCTGGTGTGGGGGAGAAGGGTTTGGCAGAAGTGACTCTAAGGCCTTACAATACGCTTCAATGAGGCACAGCATATTCGTTAGGCAATGTGGGCAGCAAAATGCAGTAAAACGCATCTCTGTGAAGAGCTGTTTAAAGGTTTGTTTTTTAAAAAAGAATACAGTGGTACCTTGGGTTACAAACTTAATTCATTCCGAAGGTCCATTCTTAACCCGAAACCATTCTTAACCTGAGGCACGCTTTCACTAATGGAGCCTCCCACCGCTGCGCAATTTCCATTCCCATCCCGGGGCAAAGTTCTCAACCTGAGGTACTACTTCCAGGTTAGCGGAGTTTGTAACCCAAAGTGTTTGTAATCCAAAGCGTTTGAAACCCGAGGTACCACTGTACTTTGTTTATGGAACAACTTTCCCTCTGATTTTTTATGTCACTGCAGGGCAATGTGGTTTTTGTTTGTTTGCTTTTACATCTGGATATATTTAATCCACAACTTACGGGTGCAGCTACTGGCTCTTAGCTGAAAGGAAAGATGGGGGGGGGGGGACACAGACAAACAAATGGGATAGCTAAATCGGTAGAGCATGAGATCCTTAATCTCAGGGTTGTGGGTTCGAGCCCCAAATTGGGCAAGAAGATTCCTACATTGCAGGGCATTGGGCTAGATTTCTAACTGATTCTATGAATGACAGCAGGAGCTGCAGAGAGGCGAGCAAACCCCCTTGGGGTGGGGAAAATTGGTTTGATGCAAATGATTTTTAGACTGGGGGCAGGGTTAAGGTTTTGTTTATTTGCTAATCAGTGGGTCGGAGTATTCCTTTGTTCATTATTTGAGAATTGTTAAGGCTGTTTGCTAATATTGATACTCCCCTCCCCCCCTCCCCAAATGATATGTTGTAGTTAATATTAATGTATTATATGATTCCCCCCTCCTTTTCCCCTATGATATTATGTATTGCAAAAAAACTCTTTGCTGTAAGTCGCTGGACTAACCTTTGGGTGAAAAGCAACTAGTAAATTGTTTATTTATAATAATAATAATAATAAATATTTTACGGTTTTGGCTTGTGGCTTGTTTGCTGGGGATTTTTTTTTTTTTAAATCAATCGGCGTATAACTCCCTCCCATCCGATGTCACTTTTAGAAGACACCTGAAGGCAGCCCCTGTATAGGGCAACTTTTCAATGCTTCATATTTTCTTATGTTTTTTATGTTGGAAACTGCCCGGAGTAGCTGGGGCAACCCAGTTAGCTGGGCGGGGTGCAAATAAATTATGATGATGATGATGATCATTATTACTATCATCATTATCCTCACCATCGTCACCTTAAACGGAATAAATAAATGCAAGAAATAACATAAAACCCAGCGCGTGGCGGCCACGCCTACGTGGAGCTGGAGGGGACCGAAGGGGGCGTTTCTCTCCCTTCACCGCAGCGCCGCTACCGGGGGCGCCCAGAAACCCCCACCCGGCCCGGCGCCCCATTCCACCCGGCCCGCCGGGGTCACCTGTCGGAGGCAGCTCCCGTCCTCCGCGTCGCTTATCCGGGGCCTCTCAGTCCTTCCTGCCGCCGCCGCCTCCTCCTCCTCCGTCTCCTCATCAGCGGCCCCGCCCGGCACAAGCGGGGGGCCTCGCCAAGAAGCCGCCAGGCCCGCCCCGCTCTGGTCGGCAGCTGAGGGACAACAGCCAACCGCTGCCCGACCGACCGCCGCTTGTTTACTTCAAAATGGCGGCGCTCGTCTGCGACGGGGCTGGCCCTCGACCGCGCATGTGCAGGAGGGGAGGGGAGGAGTTTGCGCTTGCGGCCCCGCCCTCCTCTCCCGCTACAGCGCGCTCGCTCTCGCTCTCCCTCAAACGCAGACGGCCGTAGAGGGAGGCTTCCTAGAACGTCCCACCGACGGCGCTTCCTAGACGTTCTCGACGCTGTCACGTCGCCGTCCATTTCCGAAGCGCGGGTCCCCGGCTGTGGTTGGACTACAACTCCCGTCATCCTTTAACGGCTGGTCCCGCTTGCGTAGGCATGATGGGAGTTGTAGTCCAATCGCAGCTGGTTGGAGGAATAACTGGCGGGAAGGGAAAGGGCGAGAGGGAGCGAAAAAGCGGGGAGCTACTTTATTATCATTATCATTACAAAGTAATAATCATGTGAAGGAGAGATGTAGACATTCGGCTGCCTAACATAGGAGCCCAACTCATAGCTGTCAACTTAGAGATTTGAAAATAAGGGACCAGCAACCTCGAAAATAAGGGATCAGCAGCCAAAATAAGGGATTTTGCTTAGCTTATGCAGAAATCTGGCATTGATGGAGCCATGCTGCTTTTGCTGCGACTGACTGTGTTTGGCAGGGGGCTGGACTGGATGATCCTAAGGGTCTACAACTCCGACCAAAGAAGAGGGGCAGACAAAACTGATGAACGACATCAAGATGGCAAAGCTTACAGGCAGAATTAGAAACCAGGAAGAGGACCTCTTTCATAAAGAATGGGGAAAGTTTATAATTTAGTTGAAAAGCTATTTTAAAGAGCTACATACATTGGTGGGATTGACAGAAAACTTGTAAAAATTTGAACTATGGATGGACAAATGATTTATAAAAATAGACAAAATAAAAAAATTCCTTCCAGTAGCACCTTAAAGACCAACTAAGTTAGTTCTTGGTATGAGCTTTCGTGTGCATGCACACTTCTTCAGATACACGTGTATCTTTAAGGTGCTACTGGAAGGAATTTTTTTATTTTGACTATGGCAGACCAACACGGCTACCTATCTGTAACTGGAATTATAAAAATAGAGTTATGAAAGGGATGCAGAGGGGGAAATCACTACATTAAGATGCTGCACTGATTGGAGGGTATGCTAAGCAGCACGTTGGGGCTGCTGCCGTCCTGGTGCGAGGAGTTCCATCGGCCCTTCCCTGCCCGAGAGAGAGGGAGGGAGACTCTCACCCACGCCGCCCGCGAGCCCGGCATGAGGCGGTTGTGGCACTGTCGCGGCCACTGAAGCGCCAACCTTCTGCGTCCCTCCCCATCTCCTCCTCTTCCTCCTCCCTCAGGCTGCCTCCTCAGCTGCCGCTGCCGCCTCTGGCTTCCCCTGGCAGCGTGGCGGAAGTCTTGCAAGAGAGGGGCTGCCTGCCCGCCCGCCGCCACCCGTCTCCTCACGATGCGCCACTGAGGGGGAAAAGGGAGAGACGATACGGCAGCTTGTGCACGCGCTCTCTCTCGTGGCGGAGGACCCTGAGCCGCTGCTTCCCTCCCGAGCCGGGCGAGCATGAAACCCAGGAAATTTAAGGGACATCATCAATAAGGGACAGCAGCGGGACACGGTGCTGGGATAAGGGAGTTTCCCACCAAATAAGGGACGGTTGACAGCTATGGCCCAACCAGAGGACCAATGCTGCTTCCTAGGTTGAAAGCGCTTGCAATGGCCCTGTTGGTTTTCGTGAAAGAATTGTCGGGATCTTTAAAATTATTTTGTTGAAAATATTAAATATATATTGTTAGATTAAATTAAAAAAGTAAGAAATAGAACCAAGCCACACGTTCAAGATCTACAGAGCCCTATCCCAGTGGTAGTTGCTAACATTTTGACTACTGTATGCAGTTCTTAACCTTGATGCTTCCACCACAAAATATGGCTTGCCCAGTACTTTAAGAAAAGTGAGCCCTGATATATGTGCAGAGTGCAGTTAGTTGTCTCCTCTTAAAAAAATAAAAAATCTGTTATTTTCTGCAACACCAATGGAAGAGCTTTCATGTATGAGGGCCCAAGTGTGATTTTTTTCAGACACGTTTGACTCCATACCTCGTTTAGAAACGAAGCTACAATTTTTGAATTCATGTATCGTTTACATCTATGCTAAACACGGCAAAAGCTTTTACAATGCAAGGAAAGCTTGCTTCCAGTTGTGTGAAGCTCCACCCCCCACCCCCAAAAAGAATCAATTTAACTATTCATTATCCAAACACTTTTTAAATTAAAAGAACGGAGTATTCCAGCCAATAGACAAAAATAATGGTTATGTTTGAATGAGGCCACATCAGAGCACAGGAGAAGATATTTGAAATGCATGGATCAGTCCTGAAAATGTGAAGTAGTAATCTCTGCTTATGTGTGGAGTTCATCACACCAGACTGATCATGATCAGCCTCTGTTGTGTCTGAATTTGGAGAAAATATCTTCCAGGTTTCGGAAGACAGGCTCAGAGACAGAGGCCAAATTTTCATTGTAGAAATTCACTGACCAGCTCACAAAAGAAGCTAGAAACAACAGTGACAGACTTTCCTCCATTTGTGTGTGTTCCAAATATATCCGCTGCTACAGAATAGGCTTTTTCCAGAGTGCTCAACTTCCTAATATTTATTATTTATACCCTGCCCACCTGGCTGGGTTTCCCGGTGGCTTCCAACAAAAGATTAAAAATACATTAAAACATCATGGGCGCCTGATGTGGTTTCTAGAGTGCCTGACATGCATCGGAGGGCTACAAGCATCCTGGAGAATGAGAGATTTGTAGATCACGAGGCTCATCTAGTTCAACCCCCTAGAATACAGGAATCTGTTTGCCCAGCTTGAAACCAGGACCCTGAGATTAAGAATCTCATGCTCTACCAACTGAGCATTTTGAACGCTGAGTGGGAAGATGGGTGGGGTGATGACTCCAGGAATACCCTTTATGAGTGAACTGATAAAACAGGGTTGTTTGGTTGAGGGGATGTTGTGGGAGGGGGTAAAGGTAAAGGGACCCCTGTCCGTTAAGTTAAGTCGCAGACTCTGGGGTTGTGGCGCTCATCTCGCTTTACTGGCCGAGGGAGCCGGCGTACAGCTTCCAGGTCATGTGGCCAGCATGGCTAAGCCGCTTCTGGCGAACCAGAGCAGTGCACGGAAACACCGCTTACCTTCCCGCCAGAGCAGTACCTATTTATCTACTTGCACTTTGATGTGCTTTCGAACTGCTAGGTTGGCAGGAGCAGGGACCGAGCAACAGGAGCTCACCCCATCGCAGGGATTCAAACCCCCAATCTTCTGATCGGCAAGTCCTAGGCTCTGTGGGAGGGGGTAATTTACAATGATTCCACAGCACCCTCTTAAGAGAGTACAACAGCAAGAATTTCATGACTCTGTTCTTTTACAAATTTTGTAGAGTTATCGACTGCACACACTTTGGTCCTAAAACTACTTCATTTCAGAAGAGGAACCGAAATAACTCAGGACGCAGCAGGGCGGGAGGTTTTGGGGCATAAAATGATAAAGGGTGTGGTTTTTTTCTAGACTGAAAAGGAGTGTGTTTTATTTGCTAAAGAGCTGCGTCAAAATTGATAAGGAAAATAGAAGTGTTTTCTTACCTCAGTAAGAACACCCTTCAAATAAATTCATTTTTGATACAGTTAAGAGTTTCCACTCCCAAATAAAAGTTCTTTCACATTCATTAGACTTTCACTGTATAAAAATGTACAGCGGCTTTATTGACATGTACATTCCATTATGTTTACAGCTGCAAGATATGAGGCACACTCAGTATTGCACTTCATTAAAATTTCAGGCTCAAACATAACCCAGAAGTTTAAATGAAACTGCTGTTTACAATTTAGTAATTCTTATACAGGACAAACATTGATATTTTATATATACAGCGTGATACTGGTTACATTTATGCCTTCCTAACACTTTAATAACAGTCTAAGAAATAAACCAGAATATTCCTTTTTTTCCACCCCTACCCGTGATGCAGTTACAATTGTACAGGATTACAAAAAAGTCAGTATACAATAATCAACTTTTTCTTCATCTGATATCCAGCATCATTTGGAGTCCACGGAAACAGAGCCTCTTTGACAGCAATTATTTATTTGCAAGTGTCCAATGCTTTGTAGCTGATGCACGTAATGGCCACATGCAAACACCTCACAAGTTTTGATGTCTTGGGTCATAAATGTCACTTTCCCCAAAGCAAGGATTATGTACATGGTATTTGGCATCCATCTTCCCGTATTATGTTCCTTTTTTCCTGTGTTATTCAAATGGTCCCATCCTCATTTTAATTGTGGTTTATAATGAACTCAGGACACTTGTGGGATGACAGCAGCTTTGCTCTGGCAAATTAAAGGACTATGGACTAAAAAGTATGTGCATTTCTGCAGACGCCACAGCCTAGTGCAAATTCCTCGCCAGTAGGTGGATGGACTACATGAAGGGGACATTCTGTTCCTTCAAGCTGCTTGCCCTTGGGACCTGCAAAAAGGTTTAAGAAGACCAAACAAAATCTGTAAAACATTGCACAAGCACCGAGAAATTTATAAAGCTACACCACTGAAGGGTTCAAATCTTTATGCTAAAGGTAACCCACGCATCCAACCAAATTGAGAGAGAGAGAGATCTGACCATACTGTGCATGGTGCCTCTCTTCTTGTGGAAAGAAAGCTGTAAGAATCACCTGGCATGAGTAAAAATTGAACACTGACAAATCAGGTGACATGCTAAACCGAAGGCTTACACAGGGGGCAAGCATTTAACACGAACCTCTTGTCAGAAGGGAGTTGAAGGGAACCACAAAAAGTCTATACTTTGTGGTCTTGGAGACTAAGAAAACCTCAACATTGAATTTATGGCTTCCTAAAGGGTTTATGTTACTTCCCCCCCTTTCGCCCGCCTGTTTTCTTGACCCAGGAACACTGATCACACATTATAGGATGTTTGTAATTTCTGTTCTTCATGCATGTACCAAAAGGCACTGTGAAATTTGTTTGAGAAGGGAGGGGACCATTTTGCTACTGGTTTTAATGTGATTGCTTTCCTTATTTGGGGGAATAAAACATCTGATATTATTTTCAAATAACTCAGCCTCCATGCATAAAACTGAACATAATTATGAAAATCTGAACTGGAAATACTAATCTATGCAAGGAAAAAGAAGTTTGTAAAACTCATCTGGAAGAACTACGTTGTAGCAGATCTTGGTTAAAGACTATCTGGCATGCTACCTACTTTTCCAAGAGTTTAAAGCTATTCCAAGATACCTTTAACTACCACTTTAAAATGTTACCTGCAGGACAATGTGGAAGTTCTTCTTTAGGAATGCTAGTCATTCTTTGGAAGTCGTCATGACAAGCATTGCAAAAATGGGTTGTCCCAAAGCAAAAAAACACAGCCACTGAGCAGCAATAACGACATTTGTACTCTAGAAAATCTGTACCATGTTTAGGACACATCTGTGAAAAAAGGGGGAAAACCACAGGTTAAGCTAACTAGCATGAGTTAAAAGCTGTTTTCCTTTGTACATTTGTGGTGGTGGTGTTTTTTAAAAAAGCAAAGCAAAAGTGTTTTCCTACCTGAGCCCGTGAAACATCAGAGCAGGCACCACAGATGAGCTCTCTAGGATCATAGTCATCTCCCTGGCCAGCCTCAGCATCACAACGTGCTTCTCCACCAAAATAGGCCTATGAGGGAAAACATACAAAAGACTATCAGGACATGGAAAACTGAAGACAGTACAGTGGTACCTCGGGTTAAGTACGTAAGTAATTTGTTCCGGAGGTCTGTACTTAACCTGAAACTGTTCTTAACCTGAAGCACCACTTTAGCTAATGGGACTTCCTGCTGCTGCCGCACCGCCGGAGCCCGATTTCTGTTCTCTTCCTGAAGCAAAGTTCTTAACCTGAGGTAATATTTCTGGGTTAGCAAAGTCTGTAACCTGAAGCATATGTAACCTGAAGCGTATGTAACCCGAGGTACCACTGTACAGTTCATTTACAGCATCTCAGAAGTAAATTGATTTGCAAAGAGGAACAGATGAAAGGTTCTTAGTATATAATAATATTTTTCCATGTGTGTATCTATAGATCTCAAGCATAAGGGTGGTTCACTATTGGCGAAGTCTTATATTTACCAGGATAATTTTGGATGTGCTAACAATTAAAACAGAGGGTTTCTACATTTCAACATCCTTGTTTTGGGGTGGAGAGGGGGTTGTCAGGGATAGCAAGTAGTCAGGATGTGGTTTCATAAGAAACAGAGCATGAATGGGAAACTAGTGGGCCCCCCAGATGCTGGAAGAAAGAGTTCTTGCTTACTTCCTCTAGTCACTTCTACCTTTCTGAAAAATGTCCCCCAAAAGATGTCACTGTTCAGAAAGAGGAGGTGAATGCAACCAGGAGCTGAAGAAAAGAGAGCTGCTGAAGTTTACATTATTAACTGAAAATTACCAGTAGAGGGCTGAAAGTCTTTTAAATGCTTATTTCAAAAATAAAGCTGGAATTGAAAAGGTGCAATCATGGAATCATGTCTTAAAATATTTTTGCACAGTTTAGATCAGCTTTTTACCATGCATGGAAGATTACAGTGGTACCTCAGGTTAAGTACTTAATTCGTTCCGGAAGTCCGTTCTTAACCTGAAACTGTTCTTAACCTGAAGCACCACTTTAGCTAATGGGGCCTCCTGCTGCCGCTGGGCTGCCGGAGCATGATTTCTATTCTCATCCTGAAGCAAAGTTCTAAACCTGAAGCACTATTTCTGGGTTAGCGGAGTCTGTAACCTGAAGCGTCTGTAACCCGGGGTACCACTGTATATCTATTTCTGACACAACTGACAGAATTTTTTGCAGCACCAAAGTGACCCCTCCTGGGCAGTGTGTATTGGGGTCCTGGGCTGGCCAGAAGACAGGACCCCACTCTCGGCCTTGCTGATGTGGTCCAGAGGAAAGCAAAGCAATACAGCTGGCACCAGCTTGGCTGCAGGAGTTGCTGGAAGGAGGCATACAAGACACCATCTAACTGTTTTAAGGACTCCGCCACCGATTTGTGTAGGGCTTACTCCTTAGCCTTTTCTCCCCCTCCCCAAGATATCCTGCAAGGCAGCAGGTACATATTTTTCCTCGGGAGTTTACTTCCAAAGCCTTTCTCACAAATGAGTGTGGCCGCAAGGCAGCAGAGGTTTAGGATCAGAGTTATCCTCCTAGATGGGCTACCTTCCCATGTTGACGAGTCCCATCTGCCCCTCCCTTCCCTTTACAGCATGTGCAGAAACTGCCTTCTTGACCATTGGGCCCACTGTTGGTCTCATCTGCTCAGTTCACCAGTTCATGCAGGGAACCTCCCTAACTCACCAAGGGTTGCAGATCCATACCAGCGCCTCGGCAATTTCCTAATCTGGTTAATCTGAACAATGGATCTAGGCCCCAGATCATACCTTTTTGCACTTGTAGCAAACATAATAAGCGTATCTGTTCATAGCGAAGCCAGCAGGGTCATTGTAAAACCGAACTCCGGGTGTTGTGATGGCCTCACTTTTGTGCAGTCCTTCATACTCCAGTCTCATCAGTGCTTTCCTCTTCACGTCTTCATAGAGCTCCTTGATTGGATCAAGCAAGTCCTTTAATACTGTATGATTAATTTTGTTCTGTTAGAAACCCACAGAAAAGAGGAGAGAAAGAAAAATAAGCAATTTGTAGACAAGCATTTGGCAAAAATGAAGATTTTATCTGGCATGTAACTAATGAAAACCAACCCAAAGGTCCACACACATCAATTTTAAATAGCAAAATCCCTATCGACCAACATGGTAAGAGTCTCAACACTCCTGTCGAGAGGGCCTTTTCAGTGATGATGCCGTGGTAAAAGAATATCTGGTGCCTACATTGTGGCCCTTTAAGTGCCCAGTGAAGTACTTTGTATTTTCCCAGCCTTTTAAATAATCTTTTAGTAATGAAACTCCTGAAATGTCCAAGATCTGCTGAGAAGCTTGCTGTAGTGGTTTTATTATTTGATGTTGTGTTTTTATGCTGTATTCTATATTTTAGTTTTATGGTTTTGATTTGTTTGTTTCTTATTGTTGTTGTGAGTCACCCAGAAAGCCTTGCTATTGGGTGACAAATAATTGCTGCTGATAGATGAAATGAGAAAACACCCATCAATGTTTAGAATAACATTTGTTAACAGCAAGTACACAAAAACAGAGGCAAGAAAATATTGTTTATTCCTTAAACATAGCTATTTTAATGTATTTAAAAGCCTCAGCACATATGACTGGTGTGACTGACACATGTCAGTGATTTCTATAGTTCTAAATGTGCAATTTGTTTCACATTTCCTTCACAGGGTGCTTGCTCCTTCCTGTTATATTATGTTAAATCACTAATTGTTCCCCATTTACTTATTCCAAATCACACATTCTTTGCATACACTGCTAACTTGAGCAGTTTCTAACATTTACTGTAATGGTCCAGAGACATAATTGTTGCACACAGTTATTTTGGAGGTTATTTTTCAGCAGACACACCAATTGTTTCTTAAATTCCCTGGAAATTTATAGCATGAAAATCAATAATTTAGAATTTCGATCAAGCCCTTAATATTTCCTAGTAATGTTCTTAAAGACTATCCATTTCACATTGATTTCAATCCTGAAAATCGGATGAGCACATTTCTTGGCCCTTCAATATGGCTTGTTTCTCAAGGTATTAAAATAGCGCTTGACCATTTGCTCACCTTGCAAATAGGGCAGGACATAAACCCAAATGTTATCCGTGGCCCAAGCCATCTGTTTTCTAAAACTCGGCAACAGCATTGCAAATGGAATATATGACTACAGTCCAACTGTAAAGAGGAAGATTTATCAATACATTAACAGAAATAATCCCTGGTATACACATATTAAGCTTTGCCTCAAAGCAGAAAAACCGCAAATCAGGAAAAAAAAGTTTACTCTGATTATACAGTAAGAAAAAATGGGTGATACCCAACACAGTGTGAATGGGTGTCTGTTAGTACAACATAACTTCCGGTTTCTCCTCTCCAGCCACCTATGTACACTCAAAATATGTTCCAGAGGGTTGAAGACCCTCTGAAGCAGACCCTGAAATGTGGTGATGGAAGGGAGAAACAGGAAGCCACATTATGCTAGCACATTATGCTCAAGCCTGCAGACATAATTGGATCTCACACAGTAGATAATTACAAAAAAGTTGTTAAAAGAACATTGTAGATAATAAAACGATGTAAACAAATACAACTAATAAAACACTGCATTAAAATTATTCAGAACCTAGAGCTAGGATTAAAAGATCCAACAGCTGCTTAAACTGACTTAGATTAGAAAAAGTTTGTGAATGGCACATGCAATTTGCACAGAAGCCAGACATTTGGAATAAAAAATGATCGGGAGCAGAGTCAAGGATTGTAAATTCATGATAGAGATCATCCACATGAGATAACTTAAGGCATTAACTAGGTGACTTGGTAAAAGCACACTTGGAATGGGGTTGAAGCGATCATTAGGGTAAATTTCAGCACTGGATAAACCTGACAAAGGAAGACCACCTACTAAGCACGTGAGTGGTACAAATGCAACTTGGAACCAAAGCAGGTTGGCAATGCTCTGAGAATCAGAACAGCAGAAATTTATTAGCAATTAACACCACCTGGAAAAGCAGCACAAAAACAGCAGCTCTAAATAGTTCATAGTTTACATGCTGGCATAAACGTGATTTCTACAAAGTTGCTCCCTGCTGATTAACTAGGAACCTCTGAGAATCAGCTAGAGTTTTTGTATATTAAACACAACATTCAAACCTGAATAGCCGGTGCTGCCGAAAGTGCCTCCGTGAAACAAATCATGCACATGTCATCAGCATCTTGCTTAAGGGTCGTGGTGCTCTTATCGCAACCATGCAAACAGGGCAAGCAATGCTCTTCATTCTTGACACCGCCACAGGGGTGACCACAAGGATGAGTCTTGCTGCAAGCTATCTTAGCGTACTCCTGTTAAAAACAGATGTAAACTAACATTATACACTCTCAGGTGGTTGGAGCCAATAATTTCAACTGTGCAGAGAGGAGAAAAAGTCCTGCCACAGATTTAACAGGTAACAGCAGTAGTAATTGTATTATATAGGAAGCTGCCTTACTGACTCAGTATGTCTCAGTACCGTATTGGCCTGAATATAAGCTGCACCCACAAATAAGCTGCACCTTTAAAATGGGGGGGGGGGAGAGATAAAAAAGGCTGGTTGCGGGGGGGGGGGGGTTGCCTGTTCAGTCTGCTTTCAAACGGTCTCCTTACGGTAGCTCAGGGAGGCTTGGGAGCAGCGGGCGGGCTGCGCGCCGTTGCCCTGCACTCCCAGGCTGCTCTCTGGGCTCTTTGCCGGCGGCCTTCCCCCTTCTTTACAACGGCTCAGGGGAGGCTTGGGAGCCGCAGTCAGGACGGGCGCCCTTGTCCCGCACCCCTGATGGCTCTCGTGGGCAGCTGTTTCAGCAGCGATATCATAAGGTCGCAAATACAAGCCACACTTTAACTTTTCACGGTCGGAATTTGGAAAGAAAGTGTGGCTTATATTCAGGCCAAAATGGTAATTTCTTCTTCCCTTTGCTGGAAATGGTGCTTCAAGTGGGACAAGGGCATGGGGAAGGAGAGATGTACCTGGCAGGTGTGTGAGTAGACAAGAATGATGGAAGAAGGCAAAATATGGGAATTATTTATCACCTCTGCACTTCCTTCTTTCACTTCTGCATGCATTTCATTCCCTTCCCACTGCCTGAAAAATCCCCCTGTTGCAAACTGAAGAGGAGGGGAACCTATTCAATAAGGGGGTATTGGAACAGTATTGTTCTCTCTTGGTGCTTCTTGGTTATCTAAAAGAAGCTCAAAAGGATGATATCTCACTTTATACTAAGTTGCACCCTAAATGCTCATCCAGACCCTTTAAAATCTTCCAAGAAAGAAAATTCAGACCTTTCTTGTCTAACGAATGTTACTGCCCAAATAAATTATTAGAAAGTACTAAACCATGTTTCCATCCTCTTTATGTTATCTTTTCAACACGCTTGGCACAAAATGTCCGTTTCTGGTACAGCTTTCATTGCCAAGCTAACTGAAGTACTAAGCTCTTAGAGCTCAGCTACACAATACAGATAAACGGATGCAAGATAAAGAAATTATGCCAGAATGACTTCAAAGCAGGTTCAGAAAAGGGTAATTTGGAGGATGGAAGTGGGATTCCCCAGCCTTTCTGCTCTAAAGCATTCCCCAGCCTTTCTGCCAAAATTCTCCTATCCCCTACCTGCAACCCTGGCAAACGCACGTACAGAAAGGTGTGGAAGTTTCAGCAAAGATGTTTTGCAACGAAGAAGCAGGTTGTTGGGTTTTCCTTACGTATGCATGTATGCAACCTGCGGACAAGCTCTCACATTACAGAATCAAAATAATGTGTCACTTATAAATGGGGTGGAAAGATTCAACAGTTCACACATACCTGGCAATCGGCATCAGAACAGACACTGCCCACTGCTGATAATTCTGTTCCGTTTCTGCAGCCACAAAAACGGCACGCTTCAGAGCTGCTCGTAGTGGGTTTGCCTAGATCGAGAACGGGACACAAAGTTAGTACTCTTCGCCTAATGTCTTCTTTCGTTATTATTGCCAAGGTGAGTGTTAACCATTTCACCAGAAGAAACAGGCATTGTACATACAGCTGTTAAGTAAAGCTGGCTATTGCAAAGTAAAGGGATCTACAGGTATGAAGGTGCCCTGTGTGGAAACAGTCTCGCTCCCTGAGATAATTTTCACTTGGAGGTGGCAGAGACTGAACTTGAGACCAGGCCTAGTACAGGACAATGCGCTATTTTCCCGCCCTGACCTGGCCCCAGTGATCCATGCGACGGTCACCTCCAGGCTTGACTACTGTAATTTGCTCTACGCGGGGCTGCCCTTGAAGCTGTCCCAGAAACTCCAGCGGGTGCAGAATGCTGCAGCGAGGCTCCTCACAGGGTCTCTGCCATGGGAGCATATTCACCCAGTGCTTTTCCAGCTGCACTGGCTCCTGGTGGAGTACAGGGTCAGATTTAAGGTGCTGCTTTTGACCTTTAAAGCCCTTCATGGCCGAGGACCCTCGTACCTACGGGACCGCTTCTCCCGGTATGCCCCACGGAGAGCCTCAAGGTCCATAAATAGCAACACCCTAGAGGTCCTGGGCCCAAGGAAGTTAGATTAGCCTCAACCAGAGCCAGGGCCTTTTCAACACTGGCTCCGGCCTAGTGGAACGCTCTGTCTCATGAGACCAGGACCCTGTGGGATCTGATTTCTTTCCGCAGGGCCTGTAAGACAGAGTTGTTCCACCTGGCCTTTGGCTTGGAGCCAATTTGATTCCCTCCCCCTCTTTCTTTTTCCTTTCTCCTCCTGTGATGAGGCTGCATTTTAATATTTCAATGTTTCAATATTTTAATTGTTGTATTTTAATCTTGTTTTTAAGTTGTATTCATTCAACTTGTTTTTATTATTGCTTGTTAGCCACCCTAAGCCCGGCCTTGGCTGGGGAGGGCGGGGTATAAATAAAAATTATTGTTATTATTATTATTACATGAGAATGCATCACAATTCCTTCTCCTAATCCCAACAGCCTCATCCCCCTTGTCCTCCCCTGCCTCTCTACTGCACACATTTCTTCCTCACACAAGTGGTGGTGTAACCCACCCTGTGCCTCCTTCCGAGAAAGATCCCCTTTCTCAAAAACAAGGCATCGTGGGCAAGGTGACAGAGCGTGCCTGCGATGCCACAGTTCACTCCTTAAAGCTAGCACAAAACTTTTATGCTCCTTTCAAGCTTTACATTAACTTTAAACAGTAATTTGGTGCTCTGGAAACAAACGGCGGCAACAGAGGAGAGGCACTCCCTGGATGACCTCAACCACAATGACTCAAAAGGAGGCATGGAGGAGTGGGGAAGGGAAAGAAATCAAAGCACTGCAGCAGTGGTGGTGGCAGCTGGGCAGCCACAATTATGACAGCAGTTGGTGGCCCTGAAGGTGGCAGAGGTGGGACACATATAATTCACCACTCCTGCCTCATCTACTGCTAGGAACCTTCTGCATGGACCTGAGCCTAAACCTTCTGCAGAAGAGGTGCTTTCCACTGAACTATGAGCCAGAAGTAAGTGTTACCAGCATTACATAAAGGGCTCATAACAGTAATATTAATATTGATAGGGATAGGAATAAGAATTTATATTTTTTAAAATTTGACATTATCAACCCAACTTCTATTACCAAGTCTTAAGTCTTGTGCAAATTAAGCACATACAAATGATCTCTCCTTCCATTTTTATTTATTTTGCTTCAGTAGTACGCAGATCTCTGCAAGAGTTAGGATCAGCTCTTCAGCTTAGCTGAGTACTAAGCAGCATGTTTGCTTTATATAAAAAGTTCTGCTGCTTGAGTTGATGATCCAGTTAAAACTGTGCATAATGGAGACCTATGTGTTTCTTAGTAAATTAATTAACCCATGTTTTACAGAAAGTCAACGGAACATTTCATCTCATATTAGGGATTTATATTACCCTAACTATCCAAGTGATATATGAAAATACATCCTACCTGTTTGTTCTCTGAACTCTACCATAGCCTTCATGGTTTTAGAGTCTGCAAGAGCCATCAGCCAGAAAAGTTTGGTCCTACCACAACCTTCATGAAGATCAACCTTGATCGCTTCCTCCTCCTCTTTGAATACCTGTCAGATTTGGCCAAACACATATTAAACTGACAAAATCAAAGATCATTCAAAGATACAATCTCTGGTGATATTTGTACATGTGGATCTACGTTTCTACAAAATCATTTCGCCCTGAGAGGATGAAAACATCACACTTTACCTGTCTCTGATGAGACTTTGTTCGCCGATGGAGATGGAGGAATCTATCACAATCGGTACAGAGATTCCCACAGACGTTACATAGGATGATTGCAGCAGTTTCTCCATCATCATGGTTATCACACATAGGCTAATGGGGGAAAGAGCAAATAGTTCAAGCCGATGGAAAATTTTCTTATTTTATCCAAAGAGGACGAAAAACTTATTTGTATTTCAATCACTTATATGCAGCAGCTTTTTAAACATATAAAATGTTAATTATAAGCAGTAAGAGGTTCTCAGAATTACATTTTTTGAGGGGGTGGGAACCTCACCCCAATAATTTTAAAAATAAAATCAGAATGAGGTAGATAGGGAGCTTTATGGCACAGATATAACCAGGCTGTAATTTGTTGAACAACAGAGCAGCGATTGTTTCAGCTTTCAAGTATCAAACAATATGATCCAATTAGAAAACTACCGGAACAATAATGTATATTTTTATATACTAAAATTTAAACCCCAAGTTGGATTGTAAAATGGTGCTGGGCACATTTTAATCTCCTCATTTCTTCCCCAGTGGCTGTTTTACAACACTTTAATTCAGTGGTTCTCAAAAGGTGTGGAACACCATGCTTGTGTGGCAGAAGAGGATGACAAGTGTGGCAGGAAGATTCAAGGCCAATGAAAGAAACATTTAAACCTTTCAGTGTACTATAGTTTAGCATAGTATATAAAAAAGGTTCATGTGCAGAATATGAGAGATATCTTTTCAAAATGAGAGCAAGAGCAACAAGTGATACCTAGAACAACCCTCGTTGTGACCCAGGACTGCTGTGAGAATAGAGTGCTAGAGAAGACTAAAAAAAGACTGTCTTTCAGAGAAGTTTGTCTTCCATCTCCTTAACAGGGAAATTGAAAGCCACTCACTAGGAGCATAAACTGACACTAATAGGAATCAGCGGCTTCAAAAATATAATAAATGTAGTCCTGCTGGTAAAGGTGGAGAGGAGAATCCCCCCTTCTTTCCAGCCTTTTATTCTTGGGGGTGTCATTGTATGATTGTACCCAATGTCTCTCATCAGCACCTTTAACAAAAAGTAAATAAAAAGTGCACAAATCTTCTCCAACAAGTGACAAGTCTCCAACAAGCAACTGGCTGAGTCTGCAGGAACACTTACAGTAGTGGGCACAAGAAGATAAAGTAAAGTGCAGGTATAAATATGAAGAAGACCTGCAGAAGGGACATGGAAAAGACTTAAGAGCCTCGGATAGAAGGTCACCAGGTTGATGGACCAGATGGAAGGGATAGAAAGGACTGATAAAACCCGAGACCAGGAAGAAGAGACGATGGATGAAGATTGGAAGAAAGTTTTAAAAATTCATTTAGAAAATGATTGTAAAATTAATGAGTATTAGAAAAATGTTGGAATGAAACTATTTGGCTTTAGTAGAAATGTTAAAAAGAATTATGTATAAATAAGTTTTAAGCTTTAGGGCTTTTCATGGTAAGATAAGGTTAAAATAAATTAAGGTAATTTAATGACAGAATATAGTGAAAGATGGAAAGGATTTGCTGAGATAATTAATAACTAGAATACAAAAAAGGGAGGTGTGAGGAGGTTGATGAAATAAGTTAACGAAAGACAAAGATTTGGGAATATTGGATTTGTTTTTAATTTTTTGTTTATTTTTTTTTTGGTTTTGATGTATTGTGTGTTTTGTTTTTTGTTTTTTTCTTTTTCTTTTTATTGACTTGTATTGTTTAATTTCTCTTTTTGTCTACCTTTTTTCCTTTTCCTTTTTTCCCCTTCTCTCTCTCTGTAATTTTAAATTCTCAATAAATATCATTTAAAAAAAAACAGTAGTGGGCACAAGAAAAGGCACAAAGCACATGCTTAACTGTTCACATTGCAAGTTCTGTATAGTAGTAGATAAACTAAGGATTTATTCAAAAGTTGGTGAAGTTTATGTTTCCTGCAAAGTTTGTTGCCGCCTATTCCTTACCATTTGTTTTTGCTGCCCATCCTTTCCCATCCATCTTCCAGAGGAAAGTCTGTCTACATGGTCCTGATCCAGCACACAAAGGGATGCAAGAGCCAGCCAGAGCTGTTAAAAAGAGGGCAAGAGCAAATTATTTTTTCAAGTGCAGTAAGCCATATTAATCCTAGGAATTAAGCAATGAGTTTATATTGATGACTTAAACATAACCATCTTCAAACTGTACCTTTTCTCTAGCAACATGCAAAAGTTCAGCAAAACGAATAATGAACAGTTAAGATTTTTTTAAACCCAGCACAAGCTTTTGTAAAAGGCATCCAGAATATATTGCAAACAGCTTATATATTCTGTACCTCACACCATACCTGATGAGCACTTATTTTAGAAATTTAGGAAATTTAGTACTATTCTAAAGGGGTTTTCGTTTTCTCTGCAACCTCTGTCATCTCCTTTTCAAAAATATCATTTAGCCACGCATACACAACTAAGTTGCCTCTTATTAAACTGGGTGAAATTTATATATATCTTCATTCCTCTGTGAAATACTGAATTTATGGTCAACAAAAAGTTTTAACAAAAGGGGGGGATGGTGGGATGAGAGACCCAACAATGTTTTGTAGCTATTAAAACTGATAATTCCCTTTTCATATACAAAGCACTATCTCTGCACAAGAAGCAGCTTTTTCAAACTCGTAATATTACACACAGAACACAATTCCCAGCAGATATGTACTTGGAGGAAAATCAAATTTGATAGCAATGGGAATATAAAAGAAAAGTTCTACAGCAGTAAATATAATCAGATGCTTTTGTTATTATTAGTGTTTCTCCTTTTAAGATCATCATTATTCTTGTACAGGTGATATATATCAAGAAATACAATTTACTCAAGGAAAAAACAATAGCCCACACAAATACAGTGGTACCCCGCAAGACGAATGCCTCGCAAGACGGAAAACCCGCAAGACGAAAGGGTTTTCTGTTTTGGAGGCGCTTCGCAAGACGAATTTCCCTATGGGCTTGCTTCGCAAGACGAAAGCCCATAGGGAAATCTCCGGGGACCTGTTTTAAATTGCTGGCGGTCGGGAGCAAAGACTTTCGCCCACAGCCGGCCTTCAGAAGAGGTCCTGGACCTCTTCTGAAGGCCGGCGGGGGGCAAAAGTCTTTGCTCCCCCCCCGCCTGCCTTCCCGGGACAGCGGAGACTTCGCTCCTGCCCACCAGCATTTTAAAATCGCCCCGGGACAGCAGGGGCTTTTAAAATGCTGGCGGTCGGCAGCAAAGCCCTCCTGTCCCCGGAGCTTGCGGGGCGGGAGGTGGGAAGAAGGGCTTTTCTTCCCACCGCCAGCCTTCAGAACAGCCTTCTGAAGGCTGGCATTGGAAAGAAAAGCCCTTGTTCCCCCCCCCCCAGCCTTCAGAAGAGGTCGGGGGACAGACTGTCCCCGGACCTGGTCTGAAGGCGGTTTCCCTAGGAACGCATTAATTGATTTTCAATGCATTCCTATGGGAAACCGTGCTTCGCAAGACGAAAAACTCGCAAGAAGAAAAAACTTGCGGAACGAATTAATTTCGTCTTGCGAGGCACCACTGTAAACCAAACACAAGACACAATAACCTTAGGTGGCCAACCCAGGTACGTATACATGTCCCTGGCAAAACCTCTCCAATAAGCAAGATACAACGTGTAACAGAATAACCAACCACTCTTACCCTGGTTGTTGCAATGCAACGCACTGGTGACCTGAATTCTTCCTCCATTTTGGTCAATGCAATGATTGTTTCAGCTATAGCGTTTTTTGTCACACGGGACCAAGCTTCAGACAAGTGACCCTGTGGAAGAGACACAACATAGACCGAGCCCTAATATAATGCACTGTGCAGAAATGTACATTAAAACTGCAGAACGGTCCAGGGATGCCATGCATATATCCGAATTGCCCCAATGAGACCATCTTTACCTTTCTGGAGTCTGCACTGAGCAGGCTTTGCTCTGTTAGCAAGGCAGAGAGCTCAGAAAGGAAAATGCTTGTCTGAAAAAGCAAGGGGTTCCAAATCAGTAGGGATACGTGGGGGCAGGGGAGCTGCACACTTATCGACTCCGAACATTGTCTGCCTTGGGTGCTAGGTGGCAATATTCACGCATGGGATGACGGCCAACAACGGAAAACAGTGAATTCTGCATGCTACCACTAGGTGGAGCTCTAGTCCCATCTGATGTGGTCCTTACATGCAGGGAGAAAA
The DNA here is from genome assembly GCF_965112155.1 of Podarcis liolepis. Lineage (NCBI taxonomy): Eukaryota > Metazoa > Chordata > Lepidosauria > Squamata > Lacertidae > Podarcis > Podarcis liolepis. Next base: position 11,381,924 of record NC_139558.1, read on the forward strand.
TAACGCTTTCTGAAATTAAAGGGAAATCTCAGTGCAGGGGGAGGAGGGTGCAGGGACCAATTCAGCACAAGAGCAGCACAGTACGCTAAGATGCTGGAAGCTTACGGCAGCCATGTCTTTAATGAGCTTAATAATGATCTCTGAAATCTGTGTTGGTGTTGAGCCCTTCATCCACCAGTGGCTTTCACCTCGTCGAAGATAGCTGCAAAGAGGGGAAAGCAAACATGTATATATGTATAACATCATCATTAGAAAGAACCTGAGAATACAGTACAGTCATACCTCGGGTTGCGAACGTGATCCATGCGGGAGGCACGTTCGCAACCCGCAGCGCTGTGTGTGACGCGATTTGGCGCTTCTGCGTACGCGCAAAGCACGATTTAGTGCTTCTGCACATGCATGAGCGCTGAAACCTGGAAGTAACTCCTTCCAGTACTTCCAGGTTTGGCGCGGGCCATAACCCGAAAATGCACAACCCATGTATTGAAATAAAATGCATTTTGCAGTCTTCGAGAACACAATGTTTGGCATGTTTTTAAAATAGGGTTGCCATATTTCAAGGGGTAAAAAGTCCAAACCCGGGTCACCTGATCCAGAGCCCAGGCCACCTACACCAGAGCCCAGGTTGCTCACACCACAGCCCAAGCCTGAACCAGAGCCGCCCACACAAAATTAAAACCAAAAATCCAGGACATTTGCTTTAAAATGTAAAATTCCCCCCTGATGGGCATGTAGGACCCCCAAAAGAGGAGATGTCTGGCAATTCCCGGATGTATGGCAGTCCTATTTTGAAAGGGGACATTTTAATTCCCTGTGCCGTGATACTGAAAGAACATTAAAAGAGTGCAACATCTACTAACCTGGAATTGAAAATCATTGGCAATGTAACTGTAGTAACTCCTTTGCCAGCTGCAGTGCCAGCTGTGCCAGTGATAGTGGTTCCTTTGGCCTTCAGCTGTACAGTGAGTGCTTTGGCAATGCAACCCAGGAACATGTCCAAGATGCCCAGCTTATTCCAGTCTCCCTTCTCTGTTGAATGAATGATGTCGCTTATATCTGCCGGGGGCAACGCCTTGACTCCTATGATACTAGCCAAGCGACTCGGGGTGACTTCTGGCAGAACACGCCTAAGTAAGGAGGTCACCTAGATGAAGAACCCAGGAAGTTAGTCAACATTTTCAGTGTCTGAGTTAATGTAACAGATAGGTAGCCGTGTTGGTCTGCCATAGTCAAAATAAAAAAATTCCTTCCAGTAGCACCTTAAAGACCAACTAAGTTAGTTCTTGGTATGAGCTTTCGTGTGCATGCACACTTCTTCAGATACACTGAAACAGAAGTTGCCAGATCCTTCTATATAGTGAGAAGGTGGGGAGGGGTATTACTCAGAAGGGTGGTGGGAATGGGAGATTGGCAGATAGCTGAGATGAGCCTGTTGACGACTCTGAACGACTGCAATAGGTCTTACAGGAAAAGGCAAGGGGTGAGAAGGTGAAAAACTGGAAAGAGAAGCTGCTGAATTGCAACTCATTACCAAACTTAAAACCATGGAGAGACCTGGTCTGAACAAAGACATTGGATTCTTATCTCATTATACATGACTAAGCCATTTTTCACCTTCTCACCCCTTGCCTTTTCCTGTAAGACCTATTGCAGTCGTTATACTGTATGAAAATTTTCATTTTGCACTAACCTGCCTCTGTACCCTGGGCGAAGCAGTATGTAGCAGCGAGAAGAGATCCTGAAGCAACGTCAGTTGCTGAGCCAAGTACTGACGCCCTACATTAGAACCACTCAGTGCCAGGACCATGGACAGCAGCTCAAAGCAATAGGCATCAGAGGAGGCATCCTCGTCGCTAGGCTGAGAGTTTGCGTTCTCTTTGCTAGAAATTGCATGCTCCCATTCTTCCCGAACGCGAGTCGCTTCCATTCGGATAGCCTGTACAATATGAGCGCAAACCTAACACGGGGAAAACAGGAAAAAGTAATTTAACTGCAATCAACCACCTCATGACTCCAGTGCAATTAAGCTGATTTGTAACTCATCAGTGTTTTAATTGTGATGCCATGATCAAATTCCATACACACATCACGCCGTGCAAAAATAAGCCTTATGCCCTTCCCACCACATCAGAACATTTTGCGGGATTACACTGTGCCTAAGTCATTCGATGAAAAAAGGGACTGTTTGCACATGCATAGGCTTCAGCTGACACAAAATGTTCTAGATGTTAAGAACAGGGCTTGTTCTTTTGGATCGCCACGTGCATGTGGTGTATCTGCAGTAACTCAACAAATGGTCCCTAAATTAATTTGTAAAACACAAAAGTTTTAATTTCTGCTGAGTAAATTACCTGGCCCCTACCAAAAAGAAGAAGAAGAAGAGGAGTATGGATTTGATATCCCGCCTTTCACTCCCTTTAAGGAGTCTCAAAGCGGCTAACATTCTCCTTTCCCTTCCTCCCCCACAACAAACACTCTGTGAGGTGAGTGGGGCTGAGAGACTTCAAAGAAGTGTGAGTAGCCCAAGGTCACCCAGCAGCTGCATGAGGAGGAGCGGGGAAGCGAACCCGGTTCCCCAGATTACGAGACTACCACTCTTAACCACTACACCACACTGACTCTTCAAAAAACTGTTTTTGAATTGCTCTGCTGCTTACATCCCCAGAAGTTTCTAGTATGCATTTTCTTCTTTTTTTTAAAAAAAAACCCTGCTTTACCCCTTTTATGTAAAAGCGGGATAGCTAACATGTCCAAGCTAAAAAATGCTCAGCAGACACCAAAATCTCCTTCTTTCTCCCAACCACTTTCTGCCCTCCTCTCTCCAATGGCTGCCACGTCCCATACTGAACCTCCCTCTCTTGTGCCCTGGAGACCACATATCCAAGGGTGTGTAAAATGCTCAAAACTATAAAAGGCTACTATAGTAAACAAACCTGCTTTTGCAAATTAGTCAGTTTACTTCTGCTGAATATAATTCCAACCATGTGCTCTTTCAGGTCTGCATCCGAAGTTGCCTTTAGATGGAAACATTAACATTTGATGTGAGCCTATGTTCCACGGTTTGATTTTTGTAGCATGAAACTTAGAACAGTTTTGCTTTCCTTGCATATGCTGGCATTTACGAAAACAGAATACCTAGCCAAAATAAATTCGCTGAAGAATATATACACATCACACATTTTTCCCCCTTAAAAAAGAAGTTGTCAATAATACTGTCCTGGTTTTCTTTGTAAGAGTTTAATACTCTATGAAGAACTGAGCTTCCAAGTATGACTTCGACGTCAGAGACAGAATTTTGCATTGGGACAATCTGGCATATTGTGACTTACATTGCAATTTTAATAATGTCTACTTAGAAAAAATTCAGTGGGCTATAAGGGGGTTACTATTGCAGCCAGAGGCTTCCGCTTCTACTTTTTTGGGAAATGGTAACATGATTGAGCATTTCTTTATGTAGGACCTTCTGGCAAGAAGAATCATAGCTGCTTTTTGCAGGACCTGGATATTAACACAGGAGTTCCTACTGTTAAAGCAATAAAATACTGTGCAAGTTAAAACCATCTGCTTTACTTGCAGGTAGTGCTTCCATGCATCGGCTTCCTAGTGCTTCCCAATCGGCTTTTTGCAACAAGAATTACTATATTTTTCGCTCCAAAGGGCGCACCAGACCATAGGGCGCACCTAGTTTTTAGGGGGGGAATAAAGGGGGGGGATTATTTTTCCCCTCCCAGCCGCGGAGCTAGGGCGGGGGAAGCCCGAGCTTCCCCCGACCCCGCCACTGCTCCCGGAGCTCCCGGGAACTCCCGCCGCGCTCAGAAGGCTTGCGAATAGCTGTCTGAAGCCTGGAGAGCAAGAGGGGTCAGTGCGCACCGACCCTCTTGCTCTTCAGGCTTCAGCGAAAGCCTGCATTCGCTCCATAGGATGCACACACATTTCCCCTTCATTTTTGGAGGGGGAAAAGTGCGTCCTATAGAGCAAAAAATACGGTAAGAAGAAACTGGGATGTAGACATGGACTTTAAATAGTGGCTGTTAATCAGAACAAAACATTAATAGTGAGGCTGCTCCAAGGTTCAACGACTGGTGAATCAATGTATCTGAAATAAATAAATGGCTTACTATGAATCTTGCCAAACATTCCCTGACTATTGTTGAAAGTTAAGTACAGTGGTGCCCCGCAAGACGAATGCCTCGCAAGACGGAAAACTCGCTAGACGAAAGAGTTTTCCGTTTTGGAGGTGCTTCGCAAAACGAATTTCCTATGGGCTTGCTTCGCAAGACGACAATGTCTTGCGAGTTCCTGCTGGTTTTTTTCCTTTCCCCCCCTTTTTCTAAGCTGCTAAGCCGCTTATCAGCTGATCCGATCAGCAGATAAGCCGCTAAAAGCCGCTAATAGCCGCTAATAGCGCTAATCCGTCAATGGGCTTGCTTCGCAAGACGAAAAAACCGCTAGACGAAGAGAATCACAGAACGGATTCTTTTCGTCTTGCGAGGCACCACTGCAATCCCAAAGAAAGTCTATATTTCCAGCATGTAGGTAAACATTCAGCATTACTAGCAATTTGGCAAAACCACTACTGAATTAAAAGGAAAATCTAGGTAAGGGAATTTAGTCCAACATAGCAAAAGTCAGAAATTGACAGAACTTTCATTACTAGTTTTAGAATCATAGTAATGATAGAATACAAATAAATACATTGTGTACTTTTTCTTCTCCTTCAGGTGAAGACAGCAAAGCTTTTTCTTCTTGTTCTGGTGTTGGCTCAGCATCTCCTGATATGAGTTTTCCAAAGACCTATTAGAGAATGGATAAAACAACAGTGGAGGAGTTACGTACAAGCTTTTATGCAGTTGCATTAACCGTTTTAAAATATCTATGTGCAGTTCATAGCAGATACCCAATTGTCAAAAACAAACACATGCATAAAGCTCCCATAGAGTCTTTCATTGAAACAGCTTCAGATAGAGCTTCAGAGACAGAATTACACGAAAGTCACTCTTAGATCATATGTCTAATTTACAGCGCTAAATACGAATTGTTGTGATGCAATTCAGTGTCTCACCTGAGATGTAATAAGCCTGAAGACCCGCAGCGTCTCAGCTTCACAGTTCCTTTGCTGAGCTACACTTGCTGAAATCTGGCCGGCTATTTTGATGCTTTCACCATCCTTCCATCCCAGCACTTTCACTTGCCTAACTCTGAGAGTGTTCTCTGGTCCCTTTAATTCAATTTTGATGATGTGGTTATCTCCACCAGGAAGTTCACTGGTTACCCAGCCAATATGCCTTGAATCCAAGTCAACCTAGTACACAGGAATGTAAAGAAGGATTTGTAAGGTCGTGGTGGGGGGACACATACAACTAATGACTTGCCTTTACAAGTAACTAGTTCAAAACCCAATATTTGATAGTTTGATTCACGCATCCACATTCAACAGTTGAGGGCTGGCATGTGTGAATGGCTTATCACCACAGACAGAGCTTTCAAACCAACCAATGTCAACTCAAAACAACTGCCAATATGAATTAGATTAAAGATGGGCCTTCCCCTCCTCTCTGTACACAGGACTGGGCAATTTAAAACTGTAACAGTATTCAGCTTCTGCAGTCACCTGATCCTTTATTACAGGCACGTATAAGGGGCAAAATGCAAAACATAAGGAAGTGGAAGGCATTCGTTCATTTCCCACATCTCTATTTGTTTCTTCCAGATACATAGTACAAATATGATGCAAGGGCATCTAATGTTCAGTTATGGAGACGTTGTAAAACAAGTCCCCTGAATGGCATGTTAAATACATATTACTTCTGCAAAGAGGCCAAATAGAATGAAAGATTTCTGCCACCACCAATATGCTGTGCCTAATGGTAGTCAGATCCTATTACATGCTTGATTGAATTTTGACGCTATCTTATTTATACTCTTTTCATTGAGCTGTTGTATGTATCACACGTTTACTGTATATATATATACAGTATATATATCCTGTACCCGTGAAAATCTACGAAAGCATATATATATATATATATATATATATATATATATATATATGCAGGTTTTGGTGTCTTCGGGTGTCTTCCCGTGTAAGAGTTGGGGTGTCTAGGCGACGTTTCGACGAGGTCTCACTCGTCATCTTCAGGCTGGTGCTTTCGGCTTCTTGTTACTGGAACAGAGCAGGATCTCAGTGTTTGAGTTCCTATAAATACTGTTGAGGGGGTGTGGTGTATAGCTTCCAACGTTCTGGGCAGAGAGGAAGTTCCCAGGTTAGTGTGCCTTTTCTTCTTTTGTTCTTTAATTACTTGAGGGATATCTTGAGTGATTTCTTGAGTGATATTCTGAGTACCACTTAGGTGGGTCATTAGGTGTGGATTAGTTGCTAAAGCTTTCGTGTCTTGACCTCTTGAGCTTGTGAAGAGTTTTTCTGAGAAGATGGCTGTACTGCACTTAGTTGTGCTCTGGCTTGGCTTCGTGTATAGGGGCGAGCTGTGGTTTTGTGCCCTGTGCCAGCCAGATCTGTGTAGGGATTGCAGGGGGGTGCAGCATCCGGAGGTGCCACTATGGTTTGGCTACTGGATGGTGTCTGTAATTTATGGTGTCTGCCAGACATCTGGAAATTAGCCCTCCCCACAAAAACCGACACCAGAACCAGAGGCACACAGAACGCCATCACCAATCAACCACACCAGACCCAAACCCAGACCCTCTCCACAGATAAATTACAGACACCATCCAGTAGCCAAACCATAGTGGCACCTCCGGATGCTGCACCCCCCTGCAATCCCTACACAGATCTGGCTGGCACAGGGCACAAAACCACAGCTCGCCCCTATACACGAAGCCAAGCCAGAGCACAACTAAGTGCAGTACAGCCATCTTCTCAGAAAAACTCTTCACAAGCTCAAGAGGTCAAGACACGAAAGCTTTAGCAACTAATCCACACCTAATGACCCACCTAAGTGGTACTCAGAATATCACTCAAGAAATCACTCAAGATATCCCTCAAGTAATTAAAGAACAAAAGAAGAAAAGGCACACTAACCTGGGAACTTCCTCTCTGCCCAGAACGTTGGAAGCTATACACCACACCCCCTCAACAGTATTTATAGGAACTCAAACACTGAGATCCTGCTCTGTTCCAGTAACAAGAAGCCGAAAGCACCAGCCTGAAGATGACGAGTGAGACCTCGTCGAAACGTCGCCTAGACACCCCAACTCTTACACGGGAAGACACCCGAAGACACCAAAACCTGCATTCCTGTACCCGTGAAAATCTACGAAAGCATATATATATATATATATATATTTAGTAACATCTATTAATGTTGTTCACTGCTTTGGGGCTGGGGGGCTGTGAGCCAAACAGCAGTATACAAAGCAACTATAACATTCCAACTAGTACCATATATTCTTTAAGAATTAAGATGCACTCTTCTTCATAATTAAACTAGTTATTTACCTGCTTTATTCTGCAAAGATCTTCTACTGTCTTGCCTGTTAAAAAGGTCATCGAAGTCACTTTGTTCTACAGATGACAGAATGAAACAAAAATAAAAAGACACTTTTAAATGTGTTGATAATACTAACAACACAGCTTAAAGTGCAGGACATGAATATATGTAATTTTATAAAACTAGATAGTGAAGAAAAGCAGAACTGCGATAGCCAAACAGCATTAAAGCTCAGCATTTTCACTTCATGTGGGTCGGCTCACACGTTTAAATCAACTGAAGCTATCAATTCTATATTCTGTCAACTCACTTCTGTAGGTCTGCGCTATATGCAGGATGATGCATAAAGGATTCTCTTTTTGAATGCACGAACCCTGCATTTCTGAACCAGGGATTTTATAACTCAATCCTATGGGTGGCATTCAAAGTAGCAACTAAATTAAAGTAACTTAGCAGCATGCTTGTTCCACTGGTGAAATGCTTCATGACATTGGTAGACTGTTGTGCAAGAAAATGCATGAGCAGGTTTGCTGGTAACTTCACTGCACAATGTATTTACAATAGTGCAACTGTGGCATTGGACTGCTCTGTTGCACAACATTAAAGTTCACCCATCCACTAGCTCAAGAGCCCTTGCAGAAGTGGACAGAGAACGTTTGATACAGCTTGATCTATTTTATAACTACACTCTCTACAGCAGTGCAAATTTATGAGAATATGCAAGTTCTGCTATTCTTTGTTTCAACAAAATTCATGTAGAAATATGACACAGAATATGATTTACCCCAAGATCCCGTGAGTTGTCAACATGGACAGACACATAGCGAGCATTAATTCCTTTGACGCAATTAATGGTAATGTTTTTAGTCTTATTTTTATCTTCATCTCCAGATTCCCAGAAGGTTTCTGTTGACCCATCCGTCAAACTACCAATCATGGCTGGGCGACTTGACGTTTTAATATCAACGATGCTGGTTAAGTCTTTTAGACAAATCACTATACATGATTCCTGTCAAAACAGAGGGGTTTCAGAGTCAAAGAGGTTAAAAAAAAACAAGCAAAAAAAGTATGTCACTCCTGTGGTACAAACTTTCCCTGATGTTGGGAAAGATGGAGGGCACAAGAAGAAGGGGACAACAGAGGACGCGATGGTTGGACAGTGTTCTCGAAGCTACCAGCATGAGTTTGACCAAACTGCGGGAGGCAGTGGAAGACAGGAGTGCCCGGCGTGCTCTGGTCCATGGGGTCACGAAGAGTCGGACATGACTAAATGACTAAACAACAACAAGATGCAGCTACCTGACACCATTTAACCACATATCACAACCTGTATTTCCTCCCATAGGTCTACACCAGAGGTTTTCAACCTTTTTGAGTCCACAGCTCCCTCGACCAACAACATTCTTTCTGCAGCACCCCTGTGGGGCTCAGGAGCCCAGTTATGCCACCCCGCCTGCTGAGCTGGCAGCCTCTCATCCTTTTTTGAACACCCCCCCTTGTGCCGTGTTCTCTCAGCCTCCTCTCCTTGGGAGTCCTTCAGGCAGCTGCTGCCACCCCTGGTCTCTGAGCTTGCCCCCCCCCCCCGCCCCAAAGAGGGGTGCCTCCCAGAGGCACCACCCGCCTGTGGAGCTTGTAGCCAGGGCTGCTGCAACAAACAGCTGTGCAAGCCTTTGGGAGGCAGAGACGCAAGAGGGCATCAGAGGACGGGCACCCCGGACCATCATTCAAGGCACCCCAGGGTGCCACGGCACACTGGTTGAAAACCACTAGTCTACACATATGGGAAATATCAACTTGTGAAAATGAAGTACTTCTGAAACTTCATTTTAAGCGACTGTATGCATTTCTGATTAGTAAGATATGCTCATCCATTGCCTCCATGGAAACTTGGGAGATACGACTTACCTGACTAATAGCTTCAAAGCCAGACTGGATACTGATACTAAAGCTTTCTTCACTGTCTCCATCATCAGATTTGGACAGAATGTTGTTAATGTGGTGAAAGACATTGCTCTGGTGCAGAAACTGGTGATCCGATTGCTTGAATTTGAGGCTCCAGCATCTGGAAAAAATAAGTTAAGCAGCCTTCTTCAGTTTAAATGCATCCAACGAACCATGAGCAGAGCATACATCATCAGCCTAAAACTCTGAACAGGCAGCCCAGGCTCTACTAAGAAGAAACGCATTCCATTATTTGCTGAGTTCCCATGTCTATCTATGTGGCAAATAAATGCCTTTTAACTATCTATCTATCATCTATCTATCTATCTATCTATCTAAACATGAAATGTAGGCTGAGATATACAGAATATACAGTATGAAATACGTTAAAGAAATTCCTGTTTCCCATTCTGTATCCCTTTCATTACTAAACGTATGTGTAAATATATATATTTTTCTTTTTACCTATTATTGTGACTTCCCTCCACCACGGCTTGACATCCTTTATTATATTTTAAAACTTATCGTGTTATATATATTAGTTACATTGACCCCAGGAACAATCTTACAATAGTTTTATCACACCTTTACGAACTTAGTCCATGCATATCAATAAATTTGTTTTCGAACGATGTTTTGCCATATATTCTTCTAAACAAGTCCATTCCTTCTTGAGTTTCTGATTCAACTGAAATCTGATGGCTGCTGTCATTTTAGCCAACTCTATGAATTCACATAGCTTGTTTAACCACTCCTGTATCGAGGGGACTGTGTCCCCTTTCCAAATTTTCACTATCAGTAACCTAGCAGCAGCCGTGGTGTATAAAAATATTATTTTCTTATCTTTTAATTTATACATCTCCAAGCAGAGGCAACAAGTGCATAAAATATTCACCCATCCAGCAGTGGAGCGGCCCCCGCCTGCGCCTGGTGCGCACCAGGGTGTGTGCAGGATGCACCTGGGGGTGGGGCATGCGATTAGAGTGACCCCTGAACCACTGCACGCTGAGCCAGTGTGGTGCAGTGGTTCAGAGTGGTGGACTCGTAATATGGTGAACTGGGTTTGCGTCTCCGCTCCTCCACATGCAGCTGCTGGGTCACCTTGGGCCACACTTCTCTGAAGTCTCTCAGCCTCACTCACCTCACAGAGTGTTTGTTGTGGGGAGGAAGAGAAACGAGATTGTTAGCGACTCTGAGACTCCTAAAGGTAAAGGGACCCCTGACCATTAGGTCCATTCGTGACCGACTCTGGGGTTGCAGTGCTCATCTCGCTTTATTGGCCGAGGGAGCCGGTGTACAGCTTCCGGGTCATGTGGTCAGCATGACTAAGCCGCTTCTGGCGAACCAGAGCAGCGCACAGAAACGCCATTTACCTTCCCGCCAGTGTGGTACCTATTTATCTACTTGCACCTTGACGAGCTTTCGAACTGCTAGATTGGCAGGAGCAGGTTCCGAGCAATGGGAGCTCAACCCGTCGCGGGGATTCGAACCGCCGACCTTCTGATTGGCAAGTCCTAGACTCTGTGGTTTAACCCACAGCACCACCCGTGTCCCTTTGAGACGCCTTACGGTAGTGATAAAGCGGGACATCAAATCCAAACTCTTCTTCTTCTGCTACAAAGCAGGGCGCACTCATAGCCACGGGCAGGCATGTGCCCTGGGCCTTGAGAGCCCAGCGATGCTTTTGTGAGCAGCGCTGTTCTCACAGGAAAGACGCCGTGAACAGTTGTGTCCTTCACACTGTGCCCTCTGGCTGGGAAGGAGGCAAACGCCCCAGCCCCAGCAGCTGTTAGCAGTGTCATAGTGCTGGGTTCACTATGGGGCAGAGCGCTGTGTTGCGTTCCCCCAAACTGTGCCTGGGGCGATGGCCCCCTCAGCCCCTCCCCCGCTACGCCACTGCACCCACCTGAGATTCAAGACTAACAACAGAAAAGACAGGGAAGGGCCTCAGATCTAGAGGCTAACAATACTTGAAGGATATTAGATGTCAGTTCCATTATTGTTTGTCTCTGAAAGTAACGAATGAGGTCTTACATTAATATGGGCTAAATAAGTACAGTGGTGCCCCGCAAGACGAATGCCTCGCAAGACGGAAAACTCGCTAGACGAAAGAGTTTTCCGTTTTGGAGGTGCTTCGCAAAACGAATTTCCTATGGGCTTGCTTCGCAAGACGACAATGTCTTGCGAGTTCCTGCTGGTGTTTTTTTCCTCCCCCCCTTTTTCTAAACCGCTAAGCCGCTTATCAGCTGATCCGATCAGCAGATAAGCCGCTAAAAGCAGCTAAAAGCCGCTAATAGCACTAATCCGCTAATCCTTCAATGGGCTTGCTTCGCAAGACGAAAAAAACCGCTAGACGAAGAGAATCACAGAACGGATTCTTTTCGTCTTGCGAGGCACCACTGTACAGCTGAACAAAAGGAGGTGTACTTAAATTTTTTTTGGGGGGGGGGACACAAGTCTTTGCAATATGGAACACACACTCTTCATGAATGAGCAGGTTGGGAAATGGTAGGAAAATGTTTACATATTCAAGCATTTGATCCAGCTTCATGGTCATTACACAGCCCAATCTGAATGTAGACTGCTCAAGAGCAAGGGCAATGACATAATTACATAGCCAGATGCAAGTAGTAGCCAATGGAGTGTCGTCACAATCTGCAATTTGTTGGCATTGCTTCTGGAAGAAGCCTGCTTTTGTTTTTTTGAAATGGTGCCAGAGCTGCAGATCAGAAGCAAGGCAACTGCAGTACTGGAACAAGGGGTTATTCTCCATATATCCTGACAAGTTTAAATCCACATTTATACCTGCTCGGAGGCAGGAAGGTACATGAAAGAAGTAAACCATTTTTACTCCGTTTTAAATACAGGAATCCTGACCAGTCAATGTACTCAGCTCTTACAAGACGGAAGCAGGATTCTATGGTTTCCTATTGCTCCAAAATGCAAGCAAAAAACTTGTGTTAATATGTCCAGTATAACAAATCCTACCAATTACCTTGTGAAGCATCCTAATTCTGGGAATTTGAACCCTGCATACTGAAATGTGCCCAGCCACATACAGAGCTGGTGTCTAAATATCTGAGTACAGTGGTGCCTCGCAAGACGAAAAGAATCCGTTCTGTGATTCTCTTCGTCTAGTGGTTTTTTCGTCTTGCGAAGCAAGCCCATTGACGGATTAGCGGATTAGCGCTATTAGCGGCTTTTAGCGGCTTATCGGATCAGCTGATAAGCGGCTTAGCGGCTTAGAAAAAGGGGGGGAGGGAAAAAACCCCGCAGGAACTCGCAAGACATTTTCGTCTTGCAAAGCAAGCCCATAGGAGATTCGTTTTGCGAAGCACCTCCAAAACGGAAAACTCTTTTGTCTAGCGAGTTTTCCGTCTTGCGAGGCATTCGTCTTGTGGGGCACCACTGTAGGTAGCTTTTTTCCTACTTTTGCTCTAAATGGAAAAAAGGTGGTGTGTGTGTGTGTGTGTGTTTACCTTCTCTCTGCTCAATTTTTTAAAGGAGAAATTTTTTTCTGTATGTAGCACCTACCTCAGAGCCATCTGTTGCAATGAACTTCCACTTGGGAGAGACATCATGAGGTCAGAGATGGTCTGTAGCAAACGGTGGAAAGTATGGGGCAAAGGATGAGCTGCTTCACCAGCAATCACTATGTCAGACAACGGATGCTCACAGACTCTTGTATCCTTTTCCTGAAATTCAAATTGCGTAAGTTACGTCTGAAAAGCTGCCCTCTTGAAGTAAGGGCACACTCACGTCTGGCTGTTCTCATTATGTTAACCCTTTCCCCAGTATTTATTCAGGATCTGAGGCTTTCAAAATTCTATATGCATAACTTAATAAAATTAATAGGTGTGTGCTTAATTACGCACCCATATATATTGCAACACGATTCAAGATGGTCTGTTTTTCTGCACTGCAATTAAGATGAGGACTCTGACAAAAGGCACATGATTTACCTTACAGTTCTGATCAATATTAAGTCAATATTCTTTCTATTTTTATTTTGTCTTCTATAGAGAATGCTGTATATTTTATCCTTTGCTGGTATAAATTGGTCATTGGTGACAAAAAATAATCAAAACTACTTTCCTTACAAATGTTGTACCCTGCCTGTTAAAACAGAAAACTGATGCAATTCTGATATTTTATTTTATTTTATCTTCAATAAAACACTGTCTTCACAGGCATTATAAAACCTGCTGAGATAATATTAGGTGATTGGGAAAAGGTGATGCACTTGGTTCCATAGTACATCATCACAGTGAGCTAAGTTGCAAGCACTTCAACTTACTTGTTCAGCGTTTTCTTTGTTTGCTTTGTTCTCTTCATCCTCTTCTTCCTCTGGCTCCACAGGGGCAGGAGTCAGGGATGCCACAAAATGCCATAAAATATCGTGAAGCGATGTTGTTTGAATGACATTGCAGAGAAGCCAGTTAAAAGCCTAGAAACATAAAAGTCGTGGAGTTTAAGTACAGAGGAAAACTGGAGGGGAGATTCCAAATTTCAGAGGATGCAATAGTATTTTGTAGAAAACACGTGCAGTTTATGCAATCCATGATAGTAAGACAATCTAGACACATGTAGGGCACTGTTATTTTTTTTACAGACATTTGCAGTTAGCTGGCTGATGATGTAGTAGTAAGAAAACCAGAAAGTTAACTCATGGGAGTGACAGGTGCTGAACTGAAATGCAAGTAACTGCATAAACTGCATGTACTGGTTGTTAGTCACATTTAGAGAAAAGTCAGTACAGTGGAACCTCGTGTTACGGATGGTTCAGGTACTTCCGGGTTGCCGCGGGACACAAGATGAAAACACGCAACCTGAAGCGGACGTATCATGAGGTTTGACTGTATTCTGATAGCAACTAAGGCAGCTAGCTACACAGAGGAACCAGAAATAGATGGCATTCTAGATATCTTAACCTAGCACACCCTCAAGCAAGTTTACTCAGAAGTAAGTCCAGCTGCCTACATTCACACATCACGATAAAACACTTTGGAAAAATAAAAATGCTATTACAAAGAGAATGAATTCCTGATGTGACACTGATTCGGATGATAATTAAGGCACTAAATACCTCCATAGCAAACACCCGGCAAGCTGATTTTCTTAAAGCTTGTTTCATTGCAATTTCAAGTCCCTCCAAGTCATGATGTTGGATTACAAATGCCAGAACAGGCCACTGGAAATTTCTCTCTCCTTTGGAAAGAGAGCTGTGGGCGGAGATTAACCGAGAAAGTTCAGGAGATGGATGTCTCAGGAGAGATGACCCCACTTCTATTTAAAAGCATAAAAATACGTACATATTAGAGAGTTAATAATATACTAAGAAGGTTAGTATATTAGTATTAATTTACTGAAAGCAGAAACTGTGCAAATAATCTGTCCAAACATTACTTGTTGGTTATACTGAACGAGTATCTTAATTCTCAGGCAAACAGTTTGGCTGCAACCTTTTACATTCATCAGATATTACACTTTGGATGTTCAGGCTCAGACAGATACTGCTTTTGGATGTGCTGTGCATTGTGGACAATTAGAAAGCTGAACACTTAAAAGGGGGGGGGGGTTGCCCATTGTGCATAATGGTGAAGGGGCTCACTGACTCAATACTGACCAAAAACAAAATTAAATGCAAAAGAAGAACGCCGCAGGGAGAAAATAAAGAAACAAAAGAAGAAGAAAAATGGGCCTAACTCTTTCAAAAGAAAAGCTTTTCCTGAAGGTGACGGCCAAGACGGAAGGAAGCAAGAAGGCACCAGCCATGTCTCTTTGAGAACGTGTTGTGATGACTGGGGGCAGAGTCTTCATGCTAAAGCCTCTGTCACTTAACTCTAGAAAGTTCTGATCAGTGCTCTGCAGCAGAACTCATATTTGGGATTGCACAGAAATCACAAAGAAGCAAAGTAGCATCCACACAAATAGTTAAATATTTTCACAGCTGGCAAAGTCACTAGCCTTACCTGCATCTCCACTGTTGACTCTCCTTCTGGGGATAGCCTTTACTCGTGCAGGTAAAATGGAATGTTGTTTATCATATTCCGATGCAACGACTGAATACGACCTCTGAAAAACTGTGCGCTTTGCTAAATCTGTATCTGTGATGGGACTAGTCTCTAA
This sequence comes from Podarcis liolepis, assembly GCF_965112155.1. Classification (NCBI taxonomy): domain Eukaryota; kingdom Metazoa; phylum Chordata; class Lepidosauria; order Squamata; family Lacertidae; genus Podarcis; species Podarcis liolepis. Next base: position 11,397,442 of record NC_139558.1, read on the forward strand.
ACTAGAAAGATAACAGTGCATTAATTAACATATTTATAGGTATATGCATTTTAGCAACCCAATAATTTAAGTATATCTCCTAGTAACAAACAGGGAAAGCTCATGAGTTCAATCAACCATTTCTTGATCCTAGATTTCTAAGGTTTCCAAAACTGATTTCAAACCATGCATTTAGGAGTGAATCCTGATTAGCATTAAGCATTGTGCAGATATGATTACAAACTGTGGTTAAGAGGCTTTTGCATGAAAGAGGGCTTTAATTCAGGGATGGAAAGCATTATGTCTGTGCTGGCCCGCAGAAAATTACAAATTATCTTGCAAATTCTAAGATGTTCAGCAGCAGGGTTTCAGCTTATCTAGAATGAAACAATCAACGTCTTTATTTCTGACAAAATTATAGACTATATGAACCTTTTAAGAGTTTCTATGTCAGACATTACATTACATTACATTACATTACATTACCATTTTTACTGGATTACCAGTTCCTTAGATGAAACATCATGAAGGCTAGTGCAAGAAATCAGTTTCTTCTTGAGCTTATAAAAAAGGTGGTAAACATAAATTGTTCTTCACACTATCTTTGGTTTCAGTAAGTATAATAAGATGGTCTCTTGAGGCTTTTCTCAAAATAGTGTTATGAAGAGTTGCAAATAAATAAATAAATCACAATTTAGAAGTTAGCACACCAACACATACTAACATACACATTGGAATACCTTGGTGGCATGGATTTCATGTTACTTTCTGGCTCCTCAAAGACATTAGGACTGGCATCAGGAGTAACAGATATATAAGGTGCAGGTACTGAAGTTGAGCGCAAATACCTCATCTCATCCTGAAAGAGGTTGTCGTCTTGATAGCCAACAAAGTTTTCATGATGATGTCTGAAAAGAATTAGACACCACATGTTATGTAAAGCCAAGGCTTTTTTGGTCCAATCAGTCATCAACCAATCATTTAAATGCATAAACCCACCAAAAATGATATAGTACTATCATTTTGCCTAATGGTTACCTAAACACACCTGGGACATAGTATTTCAACTAACCTTCCAAAGACACTAGCTCATCAAAACCATACCACTACACAGGCTAAATGTCTCTAAGTTCTGATCAACCAAGGAAGCTTTCAAAATTATTAAATCTCGTTTTACAACTCCCCTTTTTCCTAATTTGAGAGGTAAAGGTTGGGTGGGATGACAGGCTGAGAAACAAGTCAGCAAGGTTCAAAATACAAACCTTGCAAGTGCCATCTGCATATGCACCCTTTTCCAAGGAAGGGAAGTTCAGCAGCAATATGACTCCCAGCAAAGGATCTTACCTGGAAATTCAGTAAGATCTCTGGAGAGAATCCAACTGATTCTCTTTGCGGAAGCAAAGACAAAATGGACTCCAGCCAGAATCTGTCACTTCCAGTATAGTCTATTTTCTTATGAGATTTTACATTCTATACCTTAAGAAGATATTCACTCCATCGTGCCCAATGAACTCTTAAAGTGGTCTGAATGCCATGTGATTGTGTGTTCAGTGCTGCAAACAGGCTTCTTAAAGCACAGACATCAGACACTCAGAAAGTATATATAGTAAAAAAATCATCAAGACACAGTTAACATGTGCTTTTAAAAACTTTAAAACCCACCTGTAGCCATGCTTCAAAGAGCTGGATGTTATTTACTGAAAATGATCTAACACACACAAAAGTAATGATTATAGTTAGTGATTCCAGTTAATTAACAGATTGCTTCTTTAAACTAGGAATCCTTGACCTAATAGCAATAATGATTACCCTTAACACCAATACAGTGGATTTTGAGTTTTAAAGCTATTGTTATCTCAAGACAAAGTAAATGCATTTTAGAAAAGCAGAGTTATTAATGATATTAAGGCACATTTGGGAGGGAGTCAATATGCATATTTGTTTATTGTTACCTTGCTAACGTCTGAAGATAGAGACAAGTCATTTTAACAGGGAAATCCTCCGAGATGCCTTCCTTGACGCTCGGAAGCTGCGACTGGAATGGCTTGGAAGGGTGGTAACACAGAATACTGGGCTCAGCTGCACTGCTCAAGGCCAGCAAGAACAATGCATTTGCTTTGATCACTTGATGGGCTTCCATGGTGGGCAAGGCACGAGGTGTCTTAACTTGCATTGGCTTTCTCCTAGACTGTTTGACCTACAGGGAGACAAAGAATGCTACTTCGTAACCATGGCAGTGGAGCTTCAGGGTCCAACAAGAGGGAACAATACCCTTGCTAAGCACTGCAGCTTTAGCACCTTATACCAGACCTCCACTGCTTATACTTCATCCCTTCTTCACTACTCAACTAGCATGTGTGGGTGAAAATGGAAGTATGCTTCATGCGAAATTCTTTTCCTGGTATCACATGGAGGACAATCTTGGCCTCTCAGGATAGCATCTCCCTTGGGCTTAGAACAGCTTATATGCCTTTGTAAGAAATTATTCTTGCATTCCATAGATACAACACAGAATTGATAGCAGAACCAGCAACCCCTACTATAAATGCATAGTTTTCTCTCTTTCACAGTCAATGGGAACACTGAGCATTCAGTACACCCAAATGTGACAGCCCTGTGACTGTGGCAGATGACAAATGCAAGTCTAAGGATCATATTCTTTTCCCATTTTTGACTTTTTGATTTTAGCCCAGTAAACAGCAGTATTTTAAGTACCGTATTTTTCGCTCTATAAGACGCACCAGACCACAAGACGCACCTAGTTTTTGGAGGAGGAAAACAATAAAAAAAATATTCTGAATCCCAGAAGCCAGAACAGCAAGAGGGGTCGCTGCGCAGCAAAAGCAGCAATGCCTCTTGCTGTTCTGGCTTCTGGGATAGCTGCGCAGCCTGCATTCGCTCCATAAGACGCACACACATTTCCTCTTACTTTTTAGGAGGGAAAAAGTGAGTCTTATAGAGCAAAAAATACGATAAGTTCATTAAACTTACTAGCCCACTTTTTGTGTGGTCGTTAGCCACTGTCTTGCCTGCCATACTTCTATTTCGGTCTTTTAATGGCATGGGCAGCCTGAAAGAAAGAACTATTTTCCAACTTATAAAAGCTTGCTTTCCTGGTCTTCTGAAAGCAATTCATACAGTCAAGGAAATGGCCATTTACAATCTGGATGTAAGGTATACGCATGAAGTGCAATATTAGCTGCAAGATACGCTTTCTGCAACCCCAAAGCGCAGCGAGTTCTCAGACTTCCAGGTACAGTAGGGAATAATGCAGTCAGAACACACCTAGATTGGTGTAAGGAGAACATAGGTACATTATTCCTAGAGGGCATTCCTGCAGAAACTCCACAGTCTTGCTGTAGAATGGAAGAAATAAAATACCTTTTCTCTTGCTGCTGCCTGCTTTTCACGGAGGTATTTCTCTCTGCACCGATCACAGACTAGGTACCATGTGCTTCCTCCTATGCCACCATCGCCACAATTGCCAGCCCATCCTCCACAGAAGTGCCCAATGCTGTTATAGCCTTGTCCACCAGCATAGCGGCCACAACCTTAAAATAACAAAAAATCATGTTTAATAGTAAGCTCTAAATCCATTATTTGGTTTGCCCGGCCACATAGTCACAGAGAGCCGAGTCTTCAAAACAGGGGTTGCAAACCTTTGGCCTGTGAGCCAAATTTAGGCCAGCACAGGTCTCGATTTGACCTGTAAGGCTGTTTACCCCAAACCACGCCCACCTGTCCCATAATATGCAATATCAGGTGTGGGGCACACAGAGACATGGCTCCTACGGAAAGCAGGGCTGAAATCACCATCCATCAGCTCATGAGTGGTAAAGTTCAAGTCTGAGGTATCTACTGCAAGATCACAATGTGGTGATCAAAAAGTGTGTTGTCCCTCTTATCAGGCAAAAGTGGCCTACCCAATTCTGGTCCCCACAGACATTCTGGTGCCACGTTCTTTGGTTTTTACATGAACAGGGCGAACACATGATGAAACGAAACACGACTGCTGCCATCATGCCTATAGTTTAGCCCTCAAACACCTCTGGGTCTGCTCCCATTCTCTTTGCCATATGCCAAAAGGGTCCTTTGCCTGATGCAAAAAATCACTTTTGTGAAACGAGCATCTTACCTGGATGAGCTTGTCTCATGTGGTACGTCACTGGGTATGGGTGGGATTCCCCACACAGTTCACAGATGGTATCTTTCTCTGGTCCTCCCACTGCCAGCTGAGCCATCTCACCAAAGAGATTTCCCCTCGGTCTGGCCTCCGCTTTTTCTTTCTTCTTCTTTTCCTTTTTGGACTTCTTGCTATCTTTGTCGCTTTCTTTCTTCTTCAGCACGGCACAGGACCCGGGGCTTGGAAAAATCATGTTCTGAGAAGCTGCCTTGATCGTTGCCAGAGAAATGTCTTCCCAGAAGGCTACCAGGTGTTGGAGGGTTAATGGAAGAGGAGACTTGGACTTCATAGTATGGTGACTGGTAGTTTCAAAAGAGGTAGCTTCACTTTTTCCATCCTCACATCGTTCATGAAGAGGAGGCTCTTTAAGCATTGAGAGGACCTTATTTTTGTTTATGCTGCCCATTTTCGATATGTCAGGCCCATGGGGAGCTATGTTAAACATATTCAGAGCAGAAGATATTTCCAGGGAATGTCTATTTTTCAGCTTGGTTTCTTTCTCCTCTGCAGGCTGTTGGCCAAGATTGCTTCTAATGGGTGCATGCTCCTTCGAAAGTTCTGGGTTGAATTTCAAAAAAGACGAGCAGGCCATTGCATCGTGGACTATTCCTTCATGCCACAGGAAAGAAGCAAAGACAGCCCGGGCACATTCAGCCACAGATGGAGACATTGCTTGTTTGGCGGGCTCTACTGGTCTGGAGCCATCGCCTTTGAAAAGGCATACGGACTTTTCCTTTTTGGGTCTTGTATGCCTATTTGCACATTTGCGGCTCACTTTGGGAGATGCCCTCGTGTCCTGCTCATCTTTCAGCGGTGCTTTTCCTATGCTGAAATGAACTTTGTTCGAGCAATCGTCCACGCTCTTGAATTCAGAGTTATCTTCACAAGTACTGTCTGTGATGCTATTGGTCTTTAAGGTACTTGAAGTACAGACTTCAACAACTTCACTGTGAAGGTTTTCTTGCACAACGTGAGGGGAAGGGGCTCGGTTTTCGGTTTCAGCCCCAGGTTTCCCATCTTTCGAAACAATTTTTGGTTTGGGAGAAGTGGACCTTCCCCTCAGTGGTTCTGTTAGGGGTGCTTTCTTTTTGCGAAGGGTATCTGGGTCAAGTGTATATGAATCGGACTTAGATCTCTCCCGTGGAGGATCAAGCTTTGTTTTCACGGGGGCTGAAGGTTTCTGAGACAGGGTCTTCTCGTGAGGAGATGAGGAACGGCGAGATCCGACACCAGATGTGCAGGATTTCCCTGCTGAGATCGTCTTTGGAGAAGATGATCGAGTTCCTGGCCCTGGCGATTCTGCCCTCAGACCAGATGTTGTCCTTCCGTCAGTTTTTAAGGTTTGCAGGGTGTTGTGGTTTGGAGATAATGATCTGCTGTGGGAATCTGACCTCAGTTTTGCAGTGTCAGATTTTAGCATCAACGATTCGCTCGCAGATAAGCTCTCTATATTCCTGGGCTTCTTCTGGTCTGTAGCTTGGTGGCTCATACGGCTATCGGGTTTAGGTGACCTGCTGTCTGCTCTGTACTTCGAAGCCATATCGGATTTCCCTGCTGAAGAAACTGGTCTAGCAGCTGCAGTGAAATTCACTCTGTCACCTGTATGGCACATTTTATAATGGCATTAAAGGGAAAGTGCTCATTTATAATACAACAGATCACAACGCAGGATAGGAGTAGAGAATACTAGATAGATAGATAGATAGATAGATAGATAGATAGATAGATAGATATAGACAGATAGAAGAGAGAAAACAGGGAGTTCAATACTTTATTGGTTGGATTCAGAGAAGCATGAGAACACAGTTTGCACAATGCGACTATCTTGACTTCTCCTTGATATACACCAAACTGCTTCTGAGGGTCAACAGATCTTCTAGAATGGCATGGAATTCGACAGGGTGGGAGGATGCAGTGAGGCTGGGGAATTAGCAGAATTAGGAACAGGAGCAGAAATGACCCTTGGATTCAAGCCTATATGAGGGTCTCCCTGCTAAAAAGTAGTAGAACTAACTGCCTCCTACAGGAAGGTAATTGCAACTTGGACTACTGCCTCAAGAAATGTTTGAGTGATCCAGTCAAAACAAAGTGTGCTGCATCTACAGCTGAACTACTGAAGTTGGGTGTGTGTGTGTGTGTGTGTGTGTGTGTGTGTGTGTAGGCATGCAAAGGCCCAATATGGCAAAGTTATTTGTGTATCGGGAAAGGTTTCTGCACATAAGGTTGGATCCAGAGCTCCATGTGGAACTTCACTTATGGAATAGGGCACACTTAGGTCTCAGTTCGTGCTCCCCCCCCCCAAAAAAAAAAAAAATTCTGCCACAACACCCCACTGAAGGGGAAAGGAGAAATTGGCCGAAAAAAATCTCCACTTTTCACAGAAGTCCTCAGTAGATCCAACCCCTTTCCATCATGAAAAGGTCCCCTTCCACTTGCAGAAAGGTACCTTAGATTCAACTAATATAATATCCTTTCAAGATTGAGACTAGTGGTTTAACAGTGTTCAACATGTAGCTAAAATTTTTACTTGAGTGTACATATTCAAAACAACACTCTATACGTAATGAGACTAACTCAAGAAGACACAAGGAAAAGGCTAACGTCGTTCCTTTTTTTATTTTAACTGACAAAACTTTATCAAAAAAATTAGTGACTAGATTTAACAGAATTGCACTATCTAATATCAAGGTTCTTAAACCTTGCTCATCTGACAACCTACAACTGGCTAAAATATACATCAAAAGTATCAACTACAATTTAAAGAACAGTTCAGAGGCATATTCTGCAAGTCATGTTCACCACAGCAAGGCAAAACCAATTCCACTGTGAACTAAAGTAAAATCTAGCTGCTCAGTCCTACTCACTTGCCTCTGAGGAACTTGGAGGGAGTTCCTGCGTGGCTTAACATCAGGAAAAGACAGGCAGAAGGGTTGGAAATGCTGCTTAAATAATTCTGATTTCAAATGCACACGGTGGAATTTCTGTTTCTGTATTAAATTTGAGTGTGCTTTTAGCCTAAAAATCTTCTGTAAGCTACATTGGGACACCCGTGGGAAATAAATATTATTTAAAAAATAAATTAGTAAATAAATGAGCCCATATAATGCTTCTCAATTGTACCCCCCCAAATAAAAGCACACTGTGTTCCAAGTATGTAAAAATGCTATTCTATTTTTGCTTAGATATAAACAAGACACTAAATCATTTTATTCACTGTAAACTAAAATAAATATATTGCATTGCTTCCTTTTCCACAAAGAGGCAAATAATCATTTCCACGTATTTCCCAATGCTACTGGAGTGATTTCTGAAGCTCACGTTTATGAATGTTGAGTCGTGCATACCACACATTTATAGTACAGTGGTGCCTCGCAAGACGAAAAGAATCCGTTCTGTGATTCTCTTCGTCTAGCGGTTTTTTCCTCTTGCGAAGCAAGCCCACTGACGGATTAGCGGATTAGCGCTATTAGCGGCTTATCTGCTGATCAGATCAGCTGATAAGCGGCTTAGCAGCTTAGAAAAAGGGGGGGAGGGAAAAAACCCCGCAGGAACTCGCAAGGCATTGTCGTCTTGCGAAGCAAGCCCATACGAAATTCGTTTTGCGAAGCACCTCCAAAACGGAAAACCCTTTCGTCTAGTGGGTTTTCCGTCTTGCGAGGCATTCGTCTTGCGGGGCACCACTGTAAGTCATTAAATTATTGCACTTAAGAAAAGCAAACCTTTTTCAAGTGAATGAAATGGGGTGCTCAGCAGGAAAACATTTACTTATGGATTTCCAACAAATTATGAATAACCTGTCTACAATGGCATGCATACCCACCCTTTAGCTTGTGAGAGAGAGATGAAATAGCAGAAGCAGGGCCAGCTACATCATTACTTTTGTAAATGCGCTCACGAGAAGCAAGGCAGCAGGATGGAGTTTCTATAGTGGAAAACAGTGGCACAGAAGCAGCATAGATTCAATGGGAAAATAGCAAAGATAAAACAAGCAAAGCAAGCAGTTCTGATGCGACACAACTTTTCTGCAGCATAATCAAATTCATTTTTAGCTTACGCTTAAGGATTAAAAATAAAGTAAAGATGTTACTCTTCTCCAAAATAATAAATTAATGTTATTTTTCAAGACAACGTTCAGGAAAACCTCAGCCCAAATTCTCATGGGAAGCAAATGGTTGATTAAATAATAAGAATGAAACAGCAGCTAATGAATGGCTTTGCTTTGTTCTGCTCATTGACTGCTTTTGCTGTTGTTATTGAGCAGGGGTGAACTGAAACCAAACATGTTGTTTGATAGATCTGAGTATTATTTCATAAGCTTAGGTGAACATATTTTTTCATTATCTGGCTTTGCATTTGCATACAAAATTGAACTTTCACAGAAAGAAATAACCACCCTGAGATCATGAATTATTTGTTATTCTTGAACGGGGGGAGGGGAGTTCTTTTTTCCAAAGTCCTTTTGCTATTTCAGTCATATAGCATAACACTAACTGAACTACAGTGGTGCCCCGCAAGACAAATGCCTCGCAAGACGGAAAACTCGCTAGACGAAAGAATTTTCCGTTTTGGAGATGCTTCGCAAAACGAATCTCCTATGGGCTTGCTTCGCAAGACGAAAATGTCTTGCGAGTTCCTGCGGGGTTTTTTTCCTCTCCCCCCTTTTTCTAAGCCTCTAAGCCGCTTATCAGCTGATCCGATAAGCCGCTAAAAGCCGCTAAAAGTGCTAATCTGCTAATCCGTCAATGGGCTTGCTTCGCAAGACGAAAAAACCGCTAGGCGAAGAGAATCACAGAACGGATTCTTTTCGTCTTGCGAGGCACCACTGTAAAAGACAAAGTATTTTGCTGACAATGGCCCAGTTAACATGTCTGCAGCATAACAGAAGCAGGGGAGGAATGGTGTGAGAACATTTGAAAGGCATGCACTAGAATGCTGCTAATTCACATTGAACCACAGTTTGCTTTAAACTATGGTTTAATGTGACATGCAAACAAGGCCAATAGCTTGTGCAATATATGACTTCACACCAATCTATAATGCTACGGGGGGGGTGTTGGTTCTTGCACACTTCATACTTGGTCCTCACCTCCTTGCAAAGGGGCAGGGGACACTGTTGCAAAAGGAAATAAAAATCTTCCTTTCTTTCACTGAATCCTGCCTCCACCCCATTTTTTTTGACCGATAATATACTTAGGGGACACTGAATCCCTTAATGGAGAGTTGGGCAGTAAAAGCCAACCCCCGTTTTTTCTACAACAGCTTTCAGGTTCACCAAACACTTGAGTAATAAATGATGAAATCTTTTCGTTTTGCCTTATTAAAAATCATTTATTTTCAACACACTATTCTCATTCTAGGCTTATGGGGTTCTTCTTTTCTAAAGGAGGCCTGCTTTACCTAGAACCTTTTGTGCTCTAAGAAGGGTTGCCACCCCACCCCACCCTAAGGCATGCTATTTTGGGGGCAAAATGTCTGCTCAAAAGGGAAAACATTGCATTCAGGGAAAAGGAACTTTTTAAACTTCTGCTTTCCTATAAACAGAAGCAGATCTAAAAAGTCTGCGATAAGGACCAAAGCCTACAACTGGAACCAAAAGAATTCCAGGTGCTAGGAATGTACTTGAGTATAGTTTCAACATGTTAATTCTATTTTTGATACTTTTTGGAAACTTTGGGTATTTCATAAAGAATGCTCCTGTCCAGCCTCAAGATTTTGACTTTTGCTAGTATGTTATTCTTGGGATGGCCTCTGCTCAAATAAGAAGTGTACGGTTATATTTTGTACCTTACTAATCAGACTTTTTTCACTGACTTGAAAGTCTGTTTTAATTTGGTTAATTAACCATAATTTTATCAATATACATGTCATTACACTTTAATTTCCTTGGCACATTTTACAAAAAGGAAACACGGCTATTTTTATCTGAGTTTATGAGTTTATAAGAGCATATAGCATTTTCTTACATTTTGCATTTTTATCCTTTATCCTATTCGTGTAATTACATTGTGCTTGAGGAAGAAAATTTCCCAATTCATTACTACGATTAAGTACATTTCTAGCACCTGCCCCCCACCCGATTTTTCTGTCTGTTGATGGTGCTATCCTAGTTTTATGGTTGTTATCCCCATATCAAACCCCCATATCAAACACTGTTTCAAGACCAGTTTGCCATGCTGCGTAGGGGATTGCTGTGAACAAGTTTAATGCTTCCTTGGACTCATGTGTTGGCTGTTGGCCCATGTGTGCATGCGATAAACCTCTCTGGATCAGAGTCATGATAAATTTTTAAAAAATCAGTTGTAAATCTGTTACAATTTCTCATATAACACACATTTGCAGAGGTCAGTGGCGTAGCGTGGGTTGGCAAGTAATTTGCCGGGGCAAGGCAAGTAATTTGCGCCCCCTAACCCATGGATTTGCGCCCCCTAACCCGTGGATTTGCGCCCCCTAACCCTAACCCCCATATGTTGCGCCCGGTGCGGCCGGCCCCCCCTGCACCCCCCACGCTACGCCACTGGCAGAGGTTAACAGTACACATGTTGTAGGGAATAAATAAGTCTAAAATAGGAGCAGAGAGTAACCTGAGTGAGCACAGTGTTATTTTACTTCCCAGTAAACATGCAAAGGACTGCACTTTAATTTGGCCAAGAAACGTTAACGTCACAAAATGTAAAAATGGTATTGTGCTATACGTTATCACATAAGCAGGTTGTTTTATTGAATGCTCTACCCTCATCAACTGAAGGCCAAACTCAGCTTAAGAGGAGATGTTAAATCTGCCTTTCTTTCTCAGGTGCTGATCAAATTCCATCTGCTGGGTGGGGTGATAATGAAGAGGATCAAAGCAAGCATGGAAGGGAGACTCTCTTTCCTCCACTACTGCTGTCCTGAGGAATATTCTTCTTCTGAAGTTGTTACTTATTTTGAAGCAGGGGGGACCCTTACTTGGGAATTCCTCCCAACACAAATACAGGTTTCAGAGGAAGACATTTATTCAGGACCACAGCAGGGGAACTAAAGGAAAGATCCGACGTTACATATGTGCTGATAATAGGCTCTCGCTTTTGGAAGCTCATGCACAAGGTGTCCCAAAGTGTCCCAGGAATTTTGACTTTTTGCCAGAACTGAACATAGTACTCTGCACTTCAGTCTCAAATGAGCCCCTTGAGTTCGACGTGACTGAGATCCTTTGGAAAGCTATTAGACCAGTCATCACTATTATAGTAGATATTTTATGAAGACTATAAGGAAGTGTCTTGTTTCATGCAAAAAATACTATCCTCAAGTCAAAAAGCCAAATATCTAGCAGAAGATGAACTATTATTCCAATTACAAAACACCATTTACATTTTCTTCAGGTTTCTAAGACAGACAGAAATCTGAGGATCGACAAGATAAAAGTATCCGAGGCATTATCTGCTTAAGTGGGTTTGAAGTGGGAGGCACTGGACATTTTCTTCTGAAAATGGTCCGTCCAGTTCAGCATCCTGCTCTCTCAGTGGCCAACCATATGTTTTTGGGAAGCTAGAAAGATGGACCTAAACACAACAGCACTCTCCCCACTTGTGATTCCTTGCAAATGACGTTCAGAAGCATACAGTCTTCAACAGTGGAGGCAGAACATAGACATAGTGGCTAGCAGCTTTATCTTCCAGGAATCTGCCTAATCTTCTTTTGAAGCCGTCCATATTCTACAAATTTTTAAGCTCATCCTCAAAAAGAGCCATAGAACTCTGCTATGTGAGAAAGATGAAAGAGATGGAAACAACTATGTAAAGAACGGGAGTAACAAGGAGTAACAAGGCAACAGTAATATTTAAGATCAAGAGAGCCTTGGGTAGAGGGTCTTAGCACCATGAATAAATCCCAGTGGCAAGTGCAATACTGATAGTCTTGCCTCATATAGATAAACTGCAGGATCTTGTATGCCAATGTGATAGAGAAGAACGTATTTATGAGAGGAAATTGCCTCACTTGGGTGATTGCCACAATGGATGCTAGAATCTCCCATCTGAAAAGAGTATCTGAAGAAGTGTGCATGCACACGAAAGCTCATACCAAGAACTAACTTAGTTGGTCTTTAAGGTGCTACTGGAAGGAATTTTTTTTATTCTGAAAAGAGTAGTGTGGAATGAAGCAGGTGAGGTGCTTGTGATAAAGCAGCTTCCTTGCCTTGCTACTCATCTTACCTCCAAGCATAGGCCTTGGTAGTCATAAGATGGACTCCAGAAGGTGCTAGCTATTGTCTCTACATCATATGAAGTAATGCCTCCTAGTTGAGGCTTCCTTCCCCTTCTACAGAAAAATCAGAAGAACCTGAGTGCTAGATACCTCAACACCACCTCATGCATTTGGATGAAGTCAAGGAGGAATCAACCCTCTTTGTGGCTTCTCTCCCTCTCATAGTCACTTTCTGAAAATGATTCCGAATCCTGAAGATCTTCTCCATGCTGTTGTGCTGGATGGGCTCTCCAAAGTTCTTAAATAGTGAATGAATGAATACAGGGCCATTCTGAAAAGGGTCTAGGCCCACTGCTACCTGTGTGTTGGAAGGTCTTGATAACCAGAGAACAACGGAAAAGGAGGCTGCATCTGGATCACTCTCCCAAAGCAGATAATTCAATGGTACCAATTTCTACAGATTCTTGGCCTCTGTAAGCTTGGCATCTATGATACCTCCAGATATCTCAAGATCAACTATAGATGCAGGTGCATGAAGAGAGGAAGAATGCTCACAAATCTATGCTGGCATTTTAAAACTAATCTATAATTCCCAAGGTCTAGGTCAAAGGGCAAGCTGAAGAGAGACCTTCGGTTCTAAGGTGTTTCTTACTCTGATTCACAAGTCAGTTTCTTCTGGTGCGCCCAATTTATGGGAATAAGATATCAACTGGCACAACCACTTTTCAAGAGCAGACAAATAGTTCTTTGAAAACAAGCATAAACCAAAGCCTAAACTAAAGCAGCAGATTATTGTTCTTCTATAGCTGCAAAGAAAAATTTACTGGAAACAGCAGCTGGGGCATTATATGAACCCACAAGATTTGATTCGAACCAATGGCTTCATATTACAAGAGATCCCAACTAAACACCAGGAAGAACTTTCTGACAGTAAGATCTGTTCGGCAGTAGAACAGTCTTGGGAGGTTGCGGACTCTCCTTCCTTGGAAGTTTTTAAGCAGAAGTTGGATGGCCATCTGTCATGGATGCTTTAGCTGAGATTCCTGCATTGCAAGGGGGTTGGACTAGATGACCCTAAGGATCCCTTCCAACTCTACGATTCTAAGATATGTCTACTGAAACAACTTGATGTTAGCTAAATGAGCTGTGACACCAGAACTATATTACTACTACTATGTGATACTACAACTATCTTCAACTTAATGGGAAAAAAATAATGGTCTTATCTTCCAGAATTGTTAGTGGTGAAACTTCTCAGCACGTCATTTATGAAAGGTGGGACCTTCAGTGATCATCATAAGCTTTACCATTAATACTAAAATTTATGACAAGGCCCTGATATAGAAATGGATTTAACTGCATAAGGCTTGTGTGCTTCAGGAGTACCAAGAGATATTTTAAAGTGTTACTGCAAGAGTATTTGAAACCCTGTAATTTAATTGAAATCCCAAAGGATTTGGTTTTTAAAAAATGTATAAATATATTTTTCAACACTACAGAAAATATGCAAAAGGTCAGTGCAGTAGTCTCTAATTACTATGGGAAGGCTGATGTTTGCTTCAAAGTCATGGAAAGCCAAAATAAAACAGGGGTCGGGAGAATCAGAAGGTGCATTGATGGATGACCAATAGCTAGAAAGCAACTAAGATTGTTATGCAAGCAATGGTAAAGCTTCAGAAATGGGCTGATGAGGCAGGAAAGGCTGACAGACTTACTCTGAAGCTGTGGCTGAGGTTGCTGGAAGGAAAGGGATTGTCCAAACACAAATGGGCTGTGGACTAGGGAAGAGGGAGGTTTTGCAGCTTGATCAAAGATGGAAGGAGCTGGGAGACTAGGCCGTGACTGAATGGAATTCAGTATGGCACTCAGTTGGTCACCTGTAGTAGGCAAAACAGTCAAAACTACAACCTGTTATTTTCCAAAAAGTGCTGAATGAAGTCTCTTTGAAAGTTCAGTACTGATAAAGCCTGCACTTGTCTGTGATCTTGTAGCTAGGTATTACTCTGGAACAAGATACAGAAATTACCAAGCAATGTGTGGTAGAACCATGGAGTGTTCAAACCAATATTTTTGCAAGGGGTAGGAATAGTTGCGCAAGTGATTCAGAAAACATTTTCCTCCAGTGTTCTGATCTGCTTGTTTTGAAAATTAAAGCAAAATTAACGATGACACGAACTCCCATATGGCTGGACTGGGAACAAGAGAGTTTATAATTGGGAATAACAGCAAAAAAAAAATTTTTTTTTAATTGCTATAACTTTTGACTCAAAGGCAGCCTGCCTTCAAGGAAACAAGCTTTAAGGGCAAGGACTGCATGTGATCATTATGTATATTTCGTAATAAAGCACCACAGCTAGACAGTAAGTTCAACTAGGATTTTTTAAAGCAGTATTAGTTTTCAAATGATGTTCATGCCTTATTTCTCATGAAACTGTACTTCAACATGCTATTTGTTATTACATGCACCAATGTTTAAGTGCACAGCACCGTGAAAGTAAATTGCAGTGTCTTTAAATACATGATATATTGGTCCTTAACTAAATGGGATTTTTAAAAAATCTGCTTTGTTTTACTAATGTCAACAAAAACTAAATTTTTTGTAGAAAGATCAAGGCATAATCATTGAGTCTGAATACAGTGGTACCTCTGGTTATGAACTTAATTCGTTCCGGAGGTCCGTTCTTAACCTGAGGTACCACTTTAGCTAATGGGGCGTCCTGCCGCCGCTGCCGTGTGATTTCTGTTCTCATCCTGAGGTACTAATTCTGGGTTAGTGGAGTCTGTAACCTGAAGTGTTTGTAACCTGAGATGTTTGTAACCCGAGGTACTCCTGTATTTGAAAGACTTTTAAAATTTAATATTCATTTCAGTTCTTGGAAGTAGCCATAGGGCAGTCTTTGCTTTCCCAGAAATGAATCTCTTTCACTGGGTGACTTAAACTTTCTTGTTTGGCAGAGGCTTGGGAATATAAATGGTTCTACTCCTGTGTTTCTTTTTGATTTGCACTTAATTTGTTCCATGCTGGGCAATATTAAACTGTTTTAATGACCACCTGTCTTTTTTATTTTGTGTTTGTAGTAATTTTATGATTAACCTATTGTTAATTGCTGTGTCAAGCTGCTTTTTTTAAAGGAGAGACGAGACACAAATGCTGTAAATAAATAACATCCCTCTTGACAGAAGGCAGGGCCAGTTCTGACTTCATTGGTAGTAGGGCATCTCCTACCCTTTGCCAGCTGAGCTTGGCAAAGACAGCACCCCTTGGTCCTTAGTACAATACAACCAAGTGGGTAACCACAGCAACCTGGAAGAACAATAGAATAACAGTGGAGTAGAATGGAACTTTGGGCACTTATTGTAAATGGTCTTTCCTGGCAGCAAAGTGAGCCAGCCACTAACAGGATAAAGCATGCCCTATTTTCCCAAGGCAGGAAACTTGTGTCTTTGATTTGCATAGGCTTCCTCCTTCCCCTTTAGTTTTCATTCATTACTAAGCTCTTTCAGACTTGTTTTCCACGAATCTGAGACATTATCTCTCCACCTGCCTACCTACAGAGGAAGAGGGAACCTTTTCGAGGATGATGGAGAAGTTGGTTGTGAAAATGTGATTCATATGACTAGCAAAGCTTATGGTGAGTGGATTGCCTATGGGGTGTGGTTGTAACATGCTTGCTTGTCTGCTAAAGAAAGCCCACTTGCAGTGAGCGCCCAATGGTCCATTCACAAGCATAGCATGATCCAGACACTTACAGGACACACCAGAGCTGTATCTGCCTAGAGTAGGGGCCATTCGTGACGGTGGTAGCACATTTTGCAACTCACCTGCCAAAAGCTGCCTCTGCTGAGGCATGGAAGTCCAGCTTGCAATAGCTAATAAATAAACTGCGTGCTCTGCAAATGGCTCTCTGTGCAAATTTCTGTGATGCTTTTGTTGGAAGAGAGCTTGGCGCACATAGCCATGGCTCTTAGGGAGTGTGTGTTGTGGTGAACCTAAGTTCCAGCAGGTGCAGAATGCCACAGCGAGACTCCTTACGGGGTCCTCTCCATGGGATCACATTCACCCAGCTGCACTGGCTCCTGGTTGAGTACAGGATCAGGTTTAAGGTGCTGGTTTTAACCTTTAAAGCCCTATATGGCCTAGGACCCTTGTACCTACGGG
The DNA here is from genome assembly GCF_965112155.1 of Podarcis liolepis. Classification (NCBI taxonomy): domain Eukaryota; kingdom Metazoa; phylum Chordata; class Lepidosauria; order Squamata; family Lacertidae; genus Podarcis; species Podarcis liolepis. The sequence continues at coordinate 11,413,944 of NC_139558.1, forward strand.
ACCGCCTCTCCTGGTACGTCCCACAGAGGTCCTTACGGTCTTCAAACAAAAATATCTTGGAAGTCCCGGGCCACAGAGAGGTTAGGCTGGCCTCAACCAGAACCAGGGCTTTTTTGGCTGTGGCTCCGATCTGGTGGAACGCTCTGTCACAAGAGACTAGGGCCCTGCGGGATTTGACATCTTTCCGCAGGGCCTGCAAGACAGAGCTGTTCCACCACTCTAGCCCAATGGTTGCCATCAATTTGATTTGAACTGATTTTATAATGAATTGATTTTAGAATGCTGTATTATTTTACTGTTGTTAGCCGCTCTGAGCCCGGCTTCAGCTGGGGAGGGCGGGATATAAATAAATGATGATGATGATGATGATGATGATGATGATGATGATGATGTGCTGTGACTTGTAGGTCAACGTACTACATGCTTTGATCCAACATGCTACTGTGCGAGCCCCAGCCTTTTTCCTCATGGGGGTGGGATAAAATGAAGCAAATGGGCTGTGTGTTTAATACAGTCATTTTGACAGAATGATTCTGCTTTCTTCTTTAAGATTTTGCTAAATATTATGCCTGCCGTCCCCGTCCCCGTCCCCCATTGGGATGCTAAGCTGGTTTCTTCCTCATGGTCTAAATCTTCTAGCCAGCTAAGACTGGGAGTTGTGGGGCAAGATTGAATGGCCTCTGAGGTGGCAGGCTGTATCACAGGGTTCACGTGCTTCACGGACGAAGCTTTCTGAGTGATGTTGGAAACGCCTGACTTATATTTCCCTTTGTACCCTTTTTGCAGACTTGCGGTGCTCTGGTTGACAGAGCTGGTTGCTTGCCTTTGTTCCTGTCTGTCAGGGCCCTTGCAACAGAAAGAATGGGCAATGTAAGGACATGGGGGGGAAACAATGGAAATATTTGCCTTTTCTTTATCTGGAAAACAGAAGGATGAATGGAAACAAGAAATACTAAGAGAAGGCAGGCAGGCAGGCAGAAAACCTAAGCACATTAAAGAATGAAGCAGGTTAGGAGAACATCTCTGCAAAGGGCAAAGGCAGAAAGTAAAAGTGATGAGGAAGACAGAAGGAGGAAGCCTAGGAAAATTAAAATCACAGCTTTCCCATTCATGCCTTGGGCAGTGAGCTGATGGGTGCTCTAAATCACCCTCATCTATCTGCTTTTCCCTACCATACGTATTACTACTCCTGTCCAACAGGGAGGATGGGAAGCAGAGCAGTTTTTCGGCATGAAGCACCTCAAGGCTGCTGACTTCTTCCCTGCCTGTGGAAGAACAACTTACTACTTCTTGCCTTGTTTTCCTTCCATTAATAATGTACCATATTTCCCAGGTGCTTGATCAAGATTAAGGGGAGAGGGGAGAGGAGAATGAAAGCAAAGGAAGCAAACTGGAGCTCTGACCAGAAAGCAGAGGACAGGACAAACCACAGACGTTTAGCCAATCTTGTGCTGCTATCTGGAAGTGAAAAAATGCCCTTCAGCCACCTATAGAAGAATGCCTCTTTTCCTCTCTTCAGCTTCAGCGACGATTTTAGCTTACTGAAACTTACAATCTTTAACAAAGTGTATGAATAGTGCTATAAAGAAGCCTTTTCCAATGTGGTGCCCTTCAAATGTTTTGGAGTACAACTCCCATTAGCCCTAGCCAACATGGTAAACCAGTGGTTCCCAATTAACTAATTATTGCAGACCACCTGCCCCCTTATTTTTCAAAAGCCAAAACATGGACCCCCCCTACTTTTGAAAATTTTGATTACTCTATGGTAGTTACCTGTGCAAAGCAATTTTTTGATAAAATGTGGGGTGGCCCCTAATAAGCAAAGGGTTTTAGGTATAAAATCTGTGAAATAACCACAAATTGCCTATCCCCAGACAGTAGGAAAAACTTGTCTCCATTGTTCCGCTACAATTGAATTTTAAAAAGCAACTGTGTTCCTAACTTGCAAGTGTTCTATATGCAGAATCCTTTTTATATTCAAACATGCTATTTCTTACTTGTGATCTGATATGGTACATCTTAGCAAAACTTTGCATCATATGGCTCTGCTAACTGAGGGATCTTGCACCTTCAAGACATAGGTGAAGGCTTAGTCAGGGCTTGATAAAGTATTGGTGAAGACTGAGTAGAAAACAGCTGGAATTTTGTAATGTTGATATAATAGTAATTTATTATTATTATTATTATTATTATTATTATTTATTATTTACTGTTTAGTCCTCCTGTACCCAAGTTTCACCCCTGGCTTAAAGAGATTAATTAGTTAAATACAGTACTTATTTGGAGTGAGGTTTTTATTCTTGCTGATTACCCAATAGGAACAACCAACTTTTGAATTTTTTTAGGATTCTACTGTACATCTGTTTCTTCCCACTCCAAAATGTAGCCACATAGCTTCCCACATAAAAAGAATGAATGAACAAAAAACCCACACAGGCTGCATTTTGCACCAAATAGGACTGGGTGATGTATAGATACATTGTCCAGGACTAGTATGAAGGACAGACTGCGATGGTGGCTTCACTCGGCAGTGTATCGCGAGTGAAACCACCACCGCACTTGACTCCCTCCAGTTGGTGCTGGTACCAGAGGGACCCAGGAGCAGCGGTGGTTTCACCAGCAAAATACAGTGGTGCCCCGCAAGACGAATGCCTCGCAAGACGGAAAACTCGCTAGACGAAAGAGTTTTCCGTTTTGGAGGTGCTTCGCAAAACGAATCTCCTATGGGCTTGCTTTGCAAGACGAAAATGTCTTGCGAGTTCCTGCGGGGTTTTTTTCCTCCCCCCCCCTTTTCTAAGCCGCTAAAAGCCGCTAATAGCGCTAATCCGCTAATCCGTCAATGGGCTTGCTTCACAAGACGAAAAAACCGCTAGACGAAGAGAATCACAGAACGGATTCTTTTCGTCTTGCGAGGCACCACTGTACTGCCAAATGAAGCTGCCATCCCACTCTGCCCTCATACCAGCAGAGACAGAAACCAGCTGCATTGGAGAGGCACCGATACAGCTTGTTCCTCCCTCCGCTTCTTCAAACTGCTGAGGAACACATGGCTGCCCTTGCCTCAGCCAACCAGTTTTACAGAGCCTATGCCTTGCCAACGGCTCGCACAAGCCAGTGGCGGTGTGGGGGCTCCATAAAACTGCTCCACTGAGGGGTATGCAGTTGCCATTCCCCTCAGTAGAGCAGTTAACAGAGCCTTCAGGGGCCTGCTGCTGGCTTGTGCAAGCTGGTGGCTGGTTGGGGGCTCTGTTAAAGTGCTCCCATCCACCCACCCCCAGCTATAGCAAGCTGTGCAATTAACAACATAAGTGAGTCCCTGGCAGGGGATAGTGCTGCAGACCCCCTGGGCTTGTCCCAGGGGTCCCCAGGGGTCCCCTAATTGGAAACCATTGTGGTAACCATTGTGGAGGGCACCAAGTTGGAGAAGGCTACTTTAGACCATAAAGCATATATCAAAATCGTTTTTAAAAGCCTGAATTCTCATGTGTGATCTAATAATACAACTTCCTAGGTCCCATCACCTTACTGTAGTAAGGAATTAGTTCAGTGATTTTGGGTCTTTCCACAACAAGGCTGACAGAAAACAGGCTAGAAATAGGTTGCAACCAAATCAGCAAAACTCAGGAAAAACATGAAAGCCGCAAATCTGTCATGAGCACCAAATGAGACAAAGCACTTTAATGCTCCTGAAGTTATGTCTCTGCAAGTTGCTTTTTGTCAGCTACGTCAGTGATATGATTATAATGATATGCCTTTGTAGGTGCTTCACCCAGGGAAAAAGTCATAGAAACTTTCCTGTAGTGTTCCTTGTGATGTATTGGCAGAGATGACTGCAAGGCACTAGCTCAAGTGCTCTAACTAATATGCTGCTCCAATTATTTTTAGGTAAATTTACTTGCATGGAGACCTAAGGGTATGCCAGCTGAAAGGGTGCACTGCTCTTTGCACTGAACTACTGCAAATACACAAGGAGAATGAGACAAGAAGAAGACATCAAAACAGTAAGGCATGCAACAATAATCAGACTGCAATCCAAACACGCTATAGGTTAATTCAGCAAAACGTAAAAAGGGGTTTCCAGGAAAAATGAATACGTAACATTTATTCATATCTCAACCAACAAAAATGAACACAAACTGTGTGTGTTTTTTAATAAAAAGAAACTTATGTTCAAGGAAGTCCATGGTTCACGACTTCTCCTCAAGAATGCAACACTGAACTTGAAGCAACACCTGGATAACATAATGTTCACTTGAGGATAACTATTACACTTAAAATGTAGGGAACGATCCAGTCAATGGTAAGCACATCTTTCCCACTGGAATAAAATTAAAATTTATAGGTGCTCACGTTTTGCTGGACCATGCATTATTCTCAGAAAAGAAAATTCCAAGCCGAAACTTTTGCTCTTCTATGGGCATGTCTATTTTAAAACATTTCTTAGTTTTAAAATTCTATGTTCTAAAGTTGTATACTGCTCTCTTTTACACTAGATGTACTAGTCTGACCTCATTTATCTGCTGTAGGAATACTAAAACGACACAAGAAATATCCATATCAAGAGCCACTAACATAGAAAAGGTTGGGGTTTTACATGCACATTCTACAATTGCCACAATGATTTCCATGGCAATTATACGTGTATAGATACTGGTAAGCACTCAGCTTTTCACTAGTGGAGTATTTTTCACATCACACTTAAATGCTTAATTTAAAGGTGCTAAACTAGCAAAACAAAAACAATTTCATATATAGTGTTACAGTACTGTATAGAATTTTGATTTAGAGCCTAACTATACAACTTTCATGTCAGTACAAGGACTCAATCTGATTCCAAGTGGTGGTACATCAGACACCACTGGTTTTCCTGTTCTGGTTTTTGTGCAGTGTTTTCTGGAATAAGGAGGGTCTGTCAACGAAAAGCTTTACTTTTTACAGGGAAAACTACAGTTGTGACATGGAATGCGACACCGATCAAACTGTAAAAGTCAGTCAATACTGTGGTTTCTTCAAAAGTATTTGGTCTGAACAGAATGCTTCGAGTGTGGTGCTAATTTTATAGAAGCAAGCATTTTTAATGCATGTTCTCCAAACAGTTCATCAAAACTAGCAGTTTTCACTACAACGTACAATTATTATAGCTCAAGCCCATCTTGTTCAACAAAGGCTCAGTTTATTATTATTTCAATCCTGATCCTACAACAAATAAGCAGTGCCAGTTTTATAACTCTGAGCCATAGAGTATAATTAAAGTCTCATATAAATGAAGAATTCCTGCACTGATGAATTGCCTCCCAGTTTTTTAAAGTAAATATATAGTGGAGCTACAAATACAATGGAAAGCACGCTCAATAGAAAGAAAATAATTAGTAGAAAATTTACCTTTGTTATTTCCAAGGCCATAATCAAATCCTTGTCCATTACTGCACCCTGTCCCTTTATTGAAAGTTTGCAGTGAGAAAGGACTTGGTGGGGGAGTCTGACCATTCTGATCTATAAAAGCTTGTTCTGTAATTGCAAGAAACAAAACAAACACAAGACTGCTTCAGAATGTAATTTATGTCTCTATAGTGGGAATGAAGGTCAAAATATATGTACACAGGAATGAAGGTTTCAATTAATAAATCACTAACTAGAGAAGTAATAACATGTCTTCTCTAAATTAAGATTAGACTATAGGCCACCTCCCCTGAGTGTCCATGTGCAGAAAGGGGCAGCAGGGTCCCTCATCCAATATCCGTGTGTTGGGTGTGCACATCTGCGAAAGGGAATCGGAATCCTATGGACATCTGCTGATAGTGGAGCTGGAACCCTGTGTGATCAGGGTTCCAACTCTACAGACACAGGTTTCCCCTTCTCAGACATCTGTGCCCACTGCTTGGAGAGCCAGTGTGGTGTAGTGGTTAAGAGCAGTGGACTCGTAATCTGGTGAACCGGGTTCGCTTCCCCGCTCCTCCACATGCAGCTGCTGGGTGACCTTGGGCTAGTCACACTTCTCTGAAGTCTCTCAGCCCCACTCACCTCACAGAGTGTTTGTTGTGGGGGAGGAGGGGAAAGGAGATTGTTAGCCGCTTTGAGACTCCTTAGGGCAGTGATAAAGCGGGATATCAAATCCCAACTCTTCTTCTTCTTCTTCTTCTTGGATGCCAAAGCCATCCCCATTGTGTGGGGTCAGGAGTGCAATCCTGTTTGGCCTTGTCTATGAGTGGCCACCCCCTTCCTTACAATTAATGCATGAAAAGGGCTTCCATGGTCCTAAGCCCAATTTCACTCCAATAAACTGTTAGAAGTCATTCCATGATAAACGTACATCGCTTTCGACTACCTTAGTAAAACATTTTGCCTTCTATATTGTTCACAATGCTTAGGATTTCTTTTCAAATATTTTAAATACTGTTCTGACTCTTTAACTTGGGAAGATTCACCTGATCAGCTCAAACTAGCACAAGAATATGGACACATACAGTGATGCCCCGCAAGACGAATGCCTCGCAAGATGGAAAACTCGCTAGACGAAAGGGTTTTCCGTTTTGGAGGTGCTTCGCAAAACGAATCTCCTATGGGCTTGCTTCGCAAGACGAAAATGTCTTGCGAGTTCCTGTGGGTTCCCCCCCCCTTTTTCTAAGCCGCTAAGCCGCTTATCAGCTGATCCGATAAGCCGCTAAAAGCCGCTAATAGCGCTAATCCGCTAATCCGTCAATGGGCTTGCTTCGCAAGATGAAAAAACTGCTAGACGAAGAGAATCACAGAACGGATTCTTTTCGTCTTGCGAGGCACCACTGTACCTCTGTTAAATGAAGAACTTTGGGTACCAGTGCACTCCTCTGTTCTTTCTGGGTTTTTTATGCTAAATTTTTAGATTATTTACATCTCTGCTTTTTATTGTTTGTGTGCTTAGTTCCTATATTTTTGTAAAAATTAAGGAGACTTGCCATCTTCATGCCGGAGATATTGGTTTCCACCTCTGTCTCTAGCTAAGGACCACGCATCACCTTCATCACTTTCACAGAACTCTACCATGCTGTTCTTATCCATCTGCACCCATGTCCCTTCAGAATTAGTCACCTGGTACATACACACACACACACACATAGAGAGAGAGGCACATTTAATTTACTTTTCAAATTATCCACCAATGAGATGCAGCAAAATGTTTCCATATGTGAAAAAGAGGCTCATTTCTGTCATGGAAAGGCAACAGACATTCTTCAAGTTAAGTGCAGAAGAATAAGGAAGAATAAAAAGCATTTGTATTCACAGAAGGTTTAAGATGATTAGTATCTTCAGTGTGTTAAGACTGGATTATATTCAGAAGAAAAGAATAAACAGATCACCAAACAAGCGTCCGGATACACATAGCATTTGATACCCGATAGAATGCAAGGGTCGAATTTTTATTTATTTATTTGACACATGAAGCAGAGAAAGCTTGGCATTGACACCAGGTATTTAATATTCACAAAGTTGCTATCATGTCCTGTGTGCTGTTTGAGAAAAAATCATAGCATGACACACTACATCCTCAAGCCCATTGCAATAGGAGAGCACCAAAGCACGATCAACCACATGCAACAGTTGAATCAATACCAAGAAATAAGAGAACTGAGTTCTGTTGTATCCCCAAAAATAATTCATTGGTAAACTCTGAAATATGCATTAAACATAGTCCTTTAATAAACCCACATTTTAAGCAAGCGTACAAGAAAAATCAAGTTCAATCAATGCCCGATAATGAAATATATGACAAAGGCAAAAGTGGTTTGCAACAGTTTACACCATAAACAACCTTTAGGAAGTTAACAGTTAGCAACCAAGGGTGGAAAAGCAAACCTTGCGTAGGATAGCTGCTTTTCTTACGATTGCTACTATTATAAACCAGTATCTATGAAGATAAGAACTGAAGCTACAAGGATCCATACCTCGCCCACTGCCTTGACTTTGTTTCCCAGAACTAACATTCCAATGGGGATACCTCTAAGGTTGGGACAGCTTCTGACGTTGTGACCTGAGGGGCCAGTCTTCACTACCTTATATACTCCAGGCCCACCACGAATGAACGGCATATCTGGTTCCTGCATTACCGCTTCCTGAGGGCAGTGTGAGTTTAGGTCTTTGAAAAAGTCATCTGTGTTAGATCTAGACTCCTGAAAATTTTAGAACAAAAAACCAAAAAAAAAAAAAATCCTGTTAATAATGCCTTTGTACTTTTCAACTAAGCCCATCTCTTTGTTAGACCTGAAATAACTAAGGTCTCATCCTAAAACACTTAACAGAGCACGTGTTAAGCTATAATTTTCCATATAAGACAAGAACGGAACTTGCAGTACTCTCTATATTACTACTGAACACGAAGCATAAACGATATGAGTACATACATAAAAATAAAAGGCACACATTTGCAACATGAACATTTGGAGCGATTCTGCAACCATGGTTAAGAAAGATGATACAAACACAAGACTAACACACAAGACTATGGCCAAGTAAAAGTATTCATGCAGGAGAGTGCAAGAAAGAAGGGGGGATAGAGGGTATTTGTGCAACTGTTGGAGACATTCAATACCAAGCTATACAGCATCACATATGAGCCTTCTTCTGCAGAATGTAAATTGTTATTACCAGCTAAATATGGAAACCTAAATGAATTAAGGCTGCATATTCTCTGCATTTTGGGGAAGAAAGGTGTTATTCAGAAGTTTGTTAACCAATTCTTCCAGGAGAACAGTAATGGTAGGCAAGCTTGCCAAAGAATAGCTTGCCAGACACTACCAGCCTTCTGCTGCTGTGCGCAGCTACAGGAAAGTGTGGCATGTGTTCTAGGTAGGTGCCCTCAATTCCTGCAGATCTATGGTGGGATCTAACAGGATTGTTAAGTACCAACGCATGCTGAGCATGAGCACTAGAACACGTCAGAGTCTCCAGCAGCGCGAAGCGATTGCTCAGCAGATGTCAATGTGGAAATAGTATCCATGAAAGTCTGAAAACCACCAATTTGAATGTTCAGATGGCTCATACTCCACAATGCCCAAAATACTTGTACACAAGAGACTGAGATCCTGACAGTTAAGAAAACTCACCTGAGGGGGGAAAGGTTTGGAAGTCCATGAAAACAAGTCCAAATCCCTGACTCCTTGGCTAGCATTAAAGATATTCTATGTAAAGTTTAAGATAGACACATATCAACAGAGAACTGGAGCATTAAGACAGCAGCAGAAGAAATTAAGAGACGAATAGAACATTTGCTTAATTTTTCCCCCCTGCATCCTTGCAAACAACAATCATTTCTTTTCACAAAAAGGTACTCTTAAAATGATGCCAGCTGAGCCCACTGTTCACCAGGGGGGAAACAATCTGTTGGAGACAAAAAGCTTATACTGACAGTTCTAAATGATGTAGTGTGTCATGCCATTCACTGAATAGAAAGATTCTTTTATATAGAGCTTAACACGTTTTGTGCAAGGCAATTCCCATTCTCCTGTCTGAATGAGAATACAAGTCCTATCAAAAGCCAGATTTGTTTTATGAAAGACAGTCTGCCACTTTGTGAAGATTTGTTTTCTTTTTCTGGGGGGGACATGGGGAGGCGGAATGAGGAAAAAGATTGAGTGTGGACACTCAGCCACCTATTTGCAACTGGAAAGGTTTAAAACGTAGCTATCAGTACTCAGAAAACTTTGGAAAGCACCCAAATGCCAAGTGCCGAAAACCATAGTAACAAAATACACCAACATGTCAAACACAGAGTACTCTAAAAAAATTATTTTAAAAAAGAAATAAAATTAATGTATTTTCCACATTAAGACGGATAAGGGATGCACACATTAAAATATGTTGATCTTGGTACCTTGCGGTGGGTTTTTGTACTAGTCTAATATATTTGGAAGAAAAGCTGTTATTTAGATCAGCCATTTCCCCATTTATTTTTGAAGACTGACATTAAGCAGATGGGAAAACGTACCAAACACTTTAACAAGCTTTTAAAAATACATTAAAAAAACCCACACATAATGAGTAACACATAAAATAAGGAATTTGGAAGTTTTACTCAATCTTCATTTAGTTAAAACTGGGGTCATGTTCAGGTCATACATCTTTTCTCTCTAAATACATGTTCTTTTAAGGAAAAGTGGCCAGATTTGCAAAAAAACAAAAACTAATTGTCCAGCACATCCATTTTGGATGAGAGCCTTGTAGCCATGCATAATATTCCATGCAGGCACTGATGTCTTACACCCCACCCCACCCCCCAAAAAATGCTCTCGAAGTTCAGGGGACCCTTCAGAGCAGAACTGAAAAGGTACAAAGAGTTAGTTGAAGCTGAAAATAAAAAAATGGGAAATCCCTCTCCCCTGCCCACCAGAAGCATTTTCCACTCACAAGTGGGGCTGTTTTGATCTTGTAAATAAATCCAGTACTTACACAAATAAGGTGGCTGATGACCTTTTTGTTCAAATGGGTCAATGAAATATATCAATTTTGTACACATCTAAAAATACAACATTTGTTGGAGTAAGTTGTGCAAATTTTAGATGAGATTTAATCAAAAAAATGGAACAAGAGGTTATACAGCAGACTTTCCACACATAAAACAACATCAAAATATTGCCCCAAAATAGTGCTCTTTGAAACATACACCTTTATTATTGTTGTGATATATGAATTATGCAAAAAGCAATGAAAATGAAATTAGCAGGTCAGAAGCAAGGGGTGACTGCAATGAGTATTTAAAATGAATGCATTTATTTGTGTAAGCGTTAGGATTCCATGTTTTTCTAACATATAATCTTCTCCGTCACTTTTAAAGAATGTGCATGCATCAATCACAATAGAAAACTTCCAGTATGGAACTGTCATTCCTACTCATTCAATGTTAGTATTTGCCAGACACTTTTAAGTTGTCAGTATACATTCTTTACAAACCCAATCTGCAAAGAAGTGCTCCTAGCCTTCAATTTCTCACCAATATTTTATGTTGTTGTCTAAAAGATAAACCTTTCAACAATGATGTTTGCCTTCAACACAGCATCAATAAACTACAGCACATTGCTTTTATCTCAGAATTTGCATAGTGCAACCTTGTTTTTAGAACAGCTTTCCTCTGAAAAGATCTAGATATCTTCCTATGTGCCACTAAAGTTTTTTTTTGTACAGAAATCAAGATACCTAGGAATGATACAGACTTGTACAACTCTTAAGTAAATAATAGTTTAAGTACTGCATTTGAAGTCTTGTTTTTCAACATTTCATATTTGCCCTGTTTTTGTAACATAACATGGGTAAATGGCTTACTTGCAATTTAGTATTTTCTGCCCGACGATTGGGACTGCTAAGGAAAGATCTCAAATCAATAAAAGTCTTAGATGCTCTCTTTCCCCTTCCCACCTTTTCAAGGATAAAAATCTATATCACATTTAATGGCACATATTATGTCCCTGACCAGCGTTTATTGGAGTGTTATGGGTGCAAGTCGCAGGGAGGATTGTGAGAGTTACCACATGCACATCCAAAACTCTTACCAGGTTGATACAGTACTTCTCCCTAGTAACGGAAGTCTTAATAGACCCAATGTCAAGTATTTGTACAATTTTTTTTATTAAAAAAAAAAAAACTTCAGGAATAAAGTTTAGTTGAGATTTTCAAGTAAGTCATGGAATACAGCCTATCAAGGAAGCTAGTTAAACAAGGAAACTGTTAAGGAAGCTCTCTGGACTGTCATTCTTTTAAGAAGAGAGATAAAATAAAAGAAAGAAGTAATACTGAAATTCCCAGGTATTAGCATTTTAGATTGGCAAAGTATGGTATAAAAGGAGCACTTAAGCTAGAGTTTTCTTCCTAGCCACTACTCCCCCAAAGCAATGAAGAGAAGATGACCAGCATAGCCATGCTGCCAAAATCGGAACTTTCACAAAGATATTTGAATAAGTGATCACAAACCAATAATAAAACTGTTGGGTGCCAGGCCTCAGCAGCCTAAGAAAAGTGAAGCAAAAGGCACAGGTCTACAACCGGCTACAACTAAAATCCAAGTGAACATTCAGCCAGCCAAGGCAGCACACACAGGCTACATTTAGCAACTAAGCAGGCATAGCCAGGAATGACTGTGGTCCATAAATAATCAAAAAATCAAAGACTTTATACTACAGCCACTATCAGATCAGCAGTAACCCATGGATTAGGGTTAGTGGCTGGAGCAATGCTGGAAACTTAGGACACATCATAACTTAGGGAACATTTAGACCTGCAACCCTTGTTGGTTCATCACACGGGACAGCCGAACACAGATCTGAAGGTTCCCAGTTCTACCCTGTCACAAATGCAGAGGTTTGCCATTCATCTCAAAAATACACACCAATCTGCTTAACATATCCCAACTGCCAAATGCACATGAAGGAACTATTATTTTTTTATAAAAAATTATGTACAAACGTGACTTGGTTAGATCACTACGATGCCTTCAAACCGGTAAAATGTCCCTGACCTTATAAGAAGATAGCTTATTACTTAAGTTGGAGCAGTTTACTCTTCCACCTTTAAAAGAGGTTGCCTTGAAGCAAGTGGTTGCTATCATCATGCAACTTTCCCACTAGAAGCCACTAACTAGCTTACTAATGCAACACACCCTACGGAAGCATCGGGTTGTATCCAATGGTGCTGTCTCGCCTGTGCAATAGACTCCCACAAAAGAACATCTTCATCCGGCTCTCCTCTGCAGCCCAACCCACCGCACCATCAAAATCAGGTTCAGAAGGTTGGGTAATCCTCTGGAGCAGATTTTGGAAGCATGTGGATAGAGGATGTTGTGTAAGTAGAACTTCGGTCGCACTTGCATTTGATTCAACCTGATGTTTCCATGCTACCACTGTCTGTAGCTTTGTATATATGTTCTTCTTCATGCAAAGCCCTCTTTCAATGAAGATGACAGGCTTTCCTATGTCTTTTATTTCTTGTCCTGTCAGCTTTGTCCATTCACATATTTGAACCTGTGCCATGCCATTCCCACACCCTTTCCTAAAGTAACAATGAAGATGTACTGAACAAATTCTACCAGCAGGAAAAACTGCCTTTCCCTATTCTTAACCTTACAGATGCAGTATCTTAAACCAGTGGTATCTATAATACGTTACAGTCAGTAATGACAATATGGTAAATACTCTTATTCAATATTTCAGAGTTCTCTCACAGGAAGTCCTCAATAATGTGGCCGAATCAAGACATATTTTATCAGTTTCAGTTTAACCAAATCTTTTTCACACATGGAAGAAATGATGCTAATAACAACATCAGTTAATTAATTAATTAATTAATTAATTTACTATGAGCTGGTGTAGCTATAACCCAAGCACAGCTTCACACAATTTTCCCCTTTCAAGCGCAATTTGCCACCCTTCCTTGACAGCCCTAAACCAGATTTGAAATCAGGGTTAGCGAATGCCAATATACCACAGTTAAGTGATATGACACATTAAACCCATACAACTAAGAATAAATTACTATATCATATCCTACTATTATTTTAAAAACCCTAATCATCTTAAAGTACCTAGACGTATCTCTTGAGGGGTAAGTTCCCATTGTAGAAAAATGGTATCAGTATGGTATCCAAATGAGAAAGAAATATTTCTGGCAGCAGCAAGCCTTTATAACACTTTGATCAAATTGCTTTTGAAACTACAGAACAAGCAGTACAGGATATGCATTTATGTTACATATTAGTCAAATATAAAGGGTTCAGATGATAGCACAGGCCCACCTTAGCTAAGGTTCCAACTTAGCTAACTGCCTCCTTAGGAGGAGGGGGAAAATATTTTCAAAAACCTTAATTGCTTCAACATCAGCATTATTGTTGATGTTACAGGACCTAAAGTTGGTTAATGGGAATGATTACCCTTATAGATGAGATGGATGAATGAATGATGACAACCTTAAAAAAATGATTGATTGATTGATTGAGTGCACTATAATATTCTTCAAAATTGTATTTTACTTACATCAACAGGGACCAAAAGGCTCTTGCCAAGATGCTGGTTAAAGGAAAGGCACCAGGCTTCCGTGTAACCATTCATATTTGGAACGTATTTCCTTATTGTCTCATCGTTCAGCCGCAGCCATACACCATCATCATTGTGAATCTATGAAGAGTAAATACAAGGCAGGCTACGTAAGCAGCAGATGATAACAGATTAAAGATCTAGCATAATACAGAGGTCAACATTTGGCCTATTTAACTAAAGCTTTTTTAAAAGGCACAAGAAATTTAAAGCAGATGAAGATTATGGATGAATTAAGAAAAAATGTATTTAAAGAGCAACTTCCTAATGTATCTACAACAACGCAACATCGTGATATGGGACACCACTCCAGAAAAGGAGCTGATGTACCACTGTTGCAAACAGTAACTTGAAAGCATCATGTGTGTCAGGATCAGACCGTGAAAATAATTTTTACTATGAAGGTAAAGAATGGCTGGAAATGTAACAATTAAAAGGCATATTAAGGAACCAAATTATGCCATGCTCACAATGATTTGCAATCTTTTTTTTAAAAAAAAAATTACTGCAAAAAGCTGGTTTTTATTTTACAAAGTAATGGCTACAAAGGAAACATTCCAATTCTCTGTAAAATATATATATATTGTTTTCAGAAACGGCTGACTTCTTTTAAAGCTAAAAATGAAACATTTCATTTCTGAAAAATCAACAGAAACTTTAAAATGTTAACAGGATAAAACAAAAATATCTACCTCAATTTCGCCAAAAAGCAATCTTGCAGTCTGTAGCATGAGTTTAAAGCAACACAGAAAGCAAAATGGCTGGTTAATCATATGGCCTGATGCAACTACATGTCCTTTTATCTAACTTTTGTGGCAAATACCCAGAAGAGCTCACAAGCAAGCACTCAAGTAGCATTTACGATTTTTCTCCTGTGAACAGCAGGCCCCCATATCACAAATTGCTTCTGAAAGTATTCCATTTCAAAAAGGCTTCTATGGCCTAGAATGGCTTCTGGCCCGAAACACTGAAGTTCAAAGGCCATGTGAGATTAGTCATGGCGTTCTCTGGATTCTGGTCTGTATATGCAAGTGGTAATTTAATCTAGATCTCAAATCCATATAAATTTATTGCAAGTTACCTCATCAATAAAGGTAATGGATCCATTGACTTTTACTATGCCTATCTGCTCACTCTGAAGGGAAGGGTGACTACGGATACGCAGCCCTGCACTGTCCTTGGCCACAAATTTGCGAACCTAAGAGAAGCAAAGAGACAGTAAGGCAGAGAAACCTGGAAAAGGGCTCTTAAAAAAAAAAGAGTATAAAGATACAGCATCAGATTATGGAAATCCACAGAGCTCTAGAGGAAAGTCTCCTATCAGCTATAGTCAGCTGCTAAATTCACCCAGACAGATGATCAAGAAACCAAAACAAAAAAATCAAAGTCTGTTCTCTTTTGGAAGCCATAGAAAAATAAAGCTGTTATAAAAGTCACTCAAATACACATGGACCAACAGAATTAGATATTCAGAGTTTACTTTAAGTCAGATATAAACAGTAGTCACTGTCAACTGAATGAGATGAGAGGCTGGGATATTCCAGCCTAGTTGTAAATGCAAGTACCGTATTTTTTGCTCTATAAGACTCACTTTTTCCCTCCTAAAAAGTAAGGGGAAATGTGTGTGTGTGTCTTATGGAGTGAATGCAGGAAGCCAGAACAGCAAGAGGGATTGCTGCTTTCACTGCGCAGTGATCCCTCTTGCTGTGCTGGCTTCTGAGATTCAGAATATTTTTTTTCTTGTTTTCCTCCTCCAAAAACTAGGTGCCTCTTGTGGTCTGGTGCGTCTTATAGAGCGAAAAATACGATATGTAAAACCGACAGGAGCTTGTTCTGAAAAGCTGTTGGGCAACAAAACAATCACTAGGACTTAACACCTGCTTCTCTGATTTTTCATGTACAAAACCTAATGATATTGGTGAGACCTGTCCCCACACAATTCATGTTAGAACGGCACTTAAATCTGGATGCCTTTTTTAAAAAAGCAAAACTTTGTTTGGAGTTCTTGGGATACTGAGAAGTTTATAGGAACATGCCTTATTCTTATGAAGGCAAAAGCTTTCCTTCCATTGTGAATAGGTTGTGACTGGGACCGTCACAGGGTTAAAGCTTTCTCTCCCATGGCTTGGTCACAATACACGCCCCCCCTAAAGCTATTCATTTCTGAAAAATCAGCTATGCAAGATGGGAATAACATAGTTAAGCACCATCTAGCCAAGGGGTATATAAGTGAAACAGTTATGATAACCAGTATAAATGTAAGATTGCAGAGCCTCCTCCTCCCTAACATAACAAATAAAATGCAATAAACAGGTTTTGAAAATACATTTGATTTGTGTATGTTTGCCAAGGAGTCAGAATTGAGTATCAGGAGGAGATCTTTAACAATATACAACAATTTTCTTCTTTTCTGTTTCAGCAGCTTCCCTTCATCATTTAAACATATATTGCTACCTTGAAGTTAAATTGTTAGTCCATCTAAGCTAGGGACCGGACCCCTGAGCTCTGGCAGTTTAAAAATATTAGATAATATAGGTCATGTATTTACATGCACTAATGTAATTTCAATTTTTTTAAAAAATGTTTTCGTTCTTATACCTTATTTGGTAAAGGCTCTGCTTTCGGTTTTACCAACTGGGTTCCAGGTGGTATCATTCCTTTCGGAGGATCTTTTACTTTCACTTCTAGTCCAGCATCTGTAAATTAAGAAAATTACCATGAAGTGTATATAAGAAGACTAAGTAACTGTTTGAAAGTTATTTTAGTCTGAAGTGGGTTACATTCAGGTCTTGGCAATGTGGTAAAATTCTAGCTGGTTAGGTGAAAATTACTTATGGCATCAAAGCAGCTTAAACCTGTGAAACAAATTAGGCATGATAAATGTGACTCCTGAATCTAAATTGTTCCCATTTTTAAAATGTTTTTTTAAAAATTAAGTTACAGATAGGTAGCCGAGTTGGTCTGCCATAGTCAAAATAAAAAAATTCCTTCCAGTAGCACCTTAAAGACCAACTAAGTTAGTTCTTGGTATGAGCTTTCATGTGCATGCACACTTCTTCAGATACACTGAAACAGAAGTTGCCAGATCCTTCTATATAGTGAGAAGGTGGGGAGAGGTATTACTCAGAAGGGTGGTGGGAATGGGAGATTGGCAGATAGCTGAGATGAGCCTGTTGACGACTCTTAACGACTGTAATAGGTCTTACAGGAAAAGGCAAGGGGTGAGAAGGTGAGAAATGGCTTAGTCATGTATAATGGGATAAGAATCCAATGTCTTTGTTCAAACCAGTAGGAGAACACTTCAATCTCCCAGGACATTCTATACAAGATCTCAAAGTAGCTGTTTTACTACAAAGGAATTTCAGAAATAGACTGGAAAGAGAAGCTGCTGAATTGCAACTCATTACCAAACTTAAAACCATGGAGAGACCTGGTTTGAACAAAGACATTGGATTCTTATCCCATTATACATGACTAAGCCATTTCTCACCTTCTCACCCCTTGCCTTTTCCTGTAAGACCTATTACAGTCGTTAAGAGTCGTCAACAGGCTCATCTCAGCTATCTGCCAACTTCTGTTTCAGTGTATCTGAAGAAGTGTGCATGCACACGAAAGCTCATACCAAGAACTAACTTAGTTGGTCTTTAAGGTGCTACTGGAAGGAATTTTTTTATTTTTAAAAATTAATTTAGAGAATATGGTGCCAAGCACCCAAATTAAAAACAAGGAGTGACAAGGCTAAACCTTCTCTGACAGAATCATTCCAGTCACAAGTCAATAAAAAGTTCAACTATATAAAAGACTGCATTTAAAAATGACAGTATTAAAATCATATGACAGAAGGTACAGCCAATTATAAAGCATCACAAGCAATTACCCTCCTCAATCTTTACATGATAATAAAAATGTCATGAAGTATCATGGGGAGGAGGAGTATCTGTCAGAATATTATTTGGAAGAAATGTGTATATAAACATAACTCCTTGTCAAGGATTTAAAAGACTGCTCATGTAACAGGGAACTCCAGCAGCCCATGACAGGATACATATGGGAAAAATCTTGTCGTTCAAAGCACTGTTGGACAGCAAAAAACTCAATTGGCATTTCAGTCATAAACGAAGCAGAGCTACTGTTTGAGGCTGCACACAAAGTGGACTCAGTCTCCAACTGTGGAAGTGGGAGAGAGCTCCACCAGCTAACACAGAGATAGAGAGATAATCAGCCACTATGGGAAGATATTGCATTTGCTACTATTAACTTAGGCTAAAATGTAGGCATACACTGTTATCGACACATTTTCCAACTATGTGCTCTGACAAATTTTCGGATTTGTTTTATTTTCAAGTATTTTAATTTTTTTTGAGTAAAAAGAAGAGGCTATATGTCCTCAAAAAATTATGATTAACTTTAAAAGCTCTCTCTCTTTCCATGTTCTGGCATACCGCTATAGGTGTATTGACATTTTTGACATCAAAGAAAGATACGGACTTTTATGTACCTATTTCAATGCCATCAATGGTAACGTGAATGGTGTAGAGACCAACTGCTCCTGGAGTCCAGTTAGCACAGTAAGTTCCATCATTGTTGACTCTTATCAACATGTTTTCACTTGGTCTAGGGAGGGAAAAAAGGATATTGAAATGACAACACACCACCCACTGCTTGAATATCAATTCAGGTTGCCAGCTCTATGCTTAGAAAATCTAGTACTGTATCTTCGTTTACATGCAAGCTTGTTTGATGTAAAATAGCCTTGGCTACAAAGTAATAATATAACAGCAGTGAAATTACCGTATTTTTCGCCCTATAGGACGCACTTTTTCCCCTCCTGTGCTCTGCGCAAGCCTCCGGAGCCCGGCAGGAAGCCGTGCCGGCCTCCCAAAAGTTGCGCAGAGCTGCCTGCATTCTGAAGAGCGCGCCCGGGCTTCGCGCAGCTCTCCGCAAGCCTGGGGAGACCGGCGCAGCTCCCTAGGCTTGCGGATAGCAGGCTGTTCTGGGGGCTGGGGTCGGGGGAAGCTCGGGCTTCCCCCGCGCCAGCCCCGTGCCTGGGGGGGGAAATATTTTTTTTTCTTTATTCCCCCCCCCAAAAAAAAGTAGGTGCGTCCTATAGGGCGGTGTGTCCTATGGGGCGAAAAATACGGTATTTTTAAGAAGAAAGAAAAAACACAACCGGAAAACCAAAGCAATCATGCCTTCCAATCAAAACATTTCATATTTAAATGTCAACCAACTGTGTACCTTTGTCAAACAGCAGCATTCCACCACCCTCCAACTTTTAAAACTAAGGGAAGTTTCAATAATGGTTTTGTGATATGGCATGCAGGTTGCCATTATTATATTTTTATTTTTTAAAAAACTTAAGTCCACCAAAAGCATAGATGCTACCAAACAAACCTATAGCAATTTGATCCTGGATTCATTCTGACAAAATGCCATGTTTAGAAAAGAGCCACCAAGATAAAAATGTGAAAATAAATTCAAATGCAGAAGGAACTAACCACTCAGATTCAAATACAGCTTTACCCCAAGCATAAGGCAAGTACAATAAGAGAGTGTTTTAACTTAGACACTGAGTTGTACACAAAGCTGTATGTGCAAGCTGAAGAACCAGAATTTTACCCCCGGCAGCCCCTTTCACATCCATTCAAAAACTGCTCCAGAGGTTTAGAGAAGCTGCTGTTGCAGTTTGGGGAGGGACATCTTCCTTTAATATAAGCCCATATGAAATCACATGAAGTCAGTTTTAAAAATTACTGTATAGTATATAATTTTATATGTTATATTTTGCACAAAATTATTACCTCTTAGGTGTTGGTGAAGCAAAGCGCAACTCTTCAAAAGAATAATTTTCATAGACCTATAACACAAAGAGTGTATCAAATTACATCTGTTGTAATACTAATTGAAAGTCACAACCTGGTTCCTCAGCTCAAATAGCACACAGAAAATAATCAGAAATGGATAAAATTACTCCCATCCCTGAAGAGAATACTCCGAACGGGAAAGGAGTTTATTAGATAGCTAGTGGCTTCATTCAGCATGCTTCTGAACTCTCATATAACTGGACCGGTCATTCTGGAATGAAGTGATGTGGTTTTTTCCTCATTACACCCTGCTCTATCTAGTGAGAATACAAAGAAACATCGCCTAATTAAAACTGTAAAGACATAGAGAACGTATCACACCAACACACTTAAGTCAAGCTTCTATCCTTTCCAACAGCAGGAGCAGACGGATTTCCAGACTTGAAATGAGCTAGTTTGAGTAAAAGATGATGGAAGTACAATCACTGGCCACCTCTTCATTGGAATTTTTTTTATAAAGAACAATCTTGTTCTTTACAAAAGCAGTAAAGAATACCCACCAACATAAAAAAGAGAAACATGTTGACCCCACTAGATTTCTAGTTAGTCTTCGAGTCCCTTTGTTCAATTAGACAGATTTAAAAATGTATGCCTTAAGTAGCAGTTTACCTTCATCATTGTAATAGCTATGTAGCGAGCTTCCTTCACTATCATCGGTTCATAAGAGGCATCGAGTTTTGGAGAGGGAAGTCCTCCGAAAGTCAGATCAGTGGAGGAAGCAGCAGCGCCTGCCGGACTGCCTGGGATCCGCTGAAGTTTTTTTGCCTGTTCTTGCTGCAATGAAGTTTTTTTCTGGGAAACAGGAATTGCCTTGACTTCCACCTGTCAGATTTAAACAGGAAAGGTGAGGATACAGTGGTACCTCAAGTTAAGAACTTAATTCGTTCTGGAGGTCCGTTCTTAACCTGAAACTGTTCTTAACCTGAAGTACCACTTTAGCTAATGGGGCCTCCTGCTGCCGCACAATTTCTGTTCTCATCCTGAAGCAAAGTTCTTAACCCAAGGTACTATTTCTGAGTTGGTGGAGTCTGTAACCTGACGCATCTGTAACTTGAGGTACCACTGTATATTAAATACCATTCAATACCACAAAAACAGCTAGCAATAGGCTTGTCAAAAATATTGTGGGAAAATATCTGCTTCTTCCTCAAAATACGGGAAAAACAAAACTATTTCACACATCTGCAGAGGGCGAGTTGAGATTCTTTGTGCTAGTTGTATTCCAAACGGCATAAAGATCAAGCAAGGGGTGACAGGAAAACCACCTTTTTAAAGTTACCTTCATATTAGGCACATGAACAACATCACCATACTGGTCTTTTGTCTGCACGGTAATAATAGTAGGCCAGCCACAACGTATGTCATCTTTATTCAGAATCAAGGATGTTTTCTGGGGATCTGCATATGAATCTGGTTGAAGCCATCTAAAACAGGAAAGATAAAGCCATTTAACATATATAGCTCAATTGGTGGAGTTCAGTGTGGAACTATTACATTCTTCCAACTCCCCCAGAGGAAATTTTGAGGGGCATGGGGGGGGGGAGGTGGGAAGCCTTGCTGCTGTTAGGGTTCATTAGTTGACTCCTGCTCTGTGTTCTTGGGGAAATAATATCAAAGTGGGGTATAGACCAACAAAAGATTGTGGAGTTGGAAGGGATCCTCAAGGGTTATCTAATTGAACCCCTTGTAAATCAGCCGCATATGTGTTACAGGAAGCAAGATAGAGTGGTGCCTCGCAAGACGAAATTAATCCGTTCCGCAAGTCTCTTCGTCTAGCGGTTTTTTCGTCTTGTGAAGCACGGCTATTAGCGGCTTAGCGGCTATTAACGGCTTAGCGGCTATTAACGGCTTAGCAGCTTTAAGAAAAAGGAAACAAACTCGCAAGAACTCGCAAGATGTTTCGTCTTGCGAAGCAAGCCCATAGGGAAATTCGTCTTGCGGAACGACTCAAAAAATGGAAAACTCTTTCATCTAGCGAGTTTTTCGTCTTGCGAGGCATTTGTCTTGCGGGGCACCACTGTAAAGCTATAAAAAACAAGATCTTAGTTTGTCACAGAAAAGTACTACCTTTAACAACAAAGCATTCTGATTAAAACACCCCTGCTAAGACTTCGGTTTATAGAGCACTTGTGCTATATTTCCTTCTAAAGACTCAAAATGGCAGCCCTTTCCTGTACTTACTTATTAAAAAAAAACTCCAAAGGCAATTAAACATGGAAGGGGAAATGCACGCTTTTCAAAGTAACAAATAAGGAATAATAGAAGGAATACTTTGGCGCTGCGGTGCTTGTGGGTCATATTTATTCAAAACAAAAGCACAGTAATAGAGGTGGTCATGGATGTAACTTGGCAATAACAATACCTTGCAAGTCGTCCGCCACTGGATCCTGGTACACATGAAATGAAATCCTCCAAAAATGACTGTTCATTGCTTTGTACTTGCAGAGGGAGATTTCCTTCAAGGGCCTCCAAGATAGTTGGCGAGTGAGATAATGCTAAACCTTTTCCCAGGATGCCAGAGTGAGTCTTGCAAACCTGGAGAGGGTTGTGAAATATCACTTAGCATTTACATGTGCTGCATTTAAAATAAGATGTTTGGTAATCAATTCAATTATTTATTATATTTGTAAAACTGGGGCCCAGCGGCTGCATCTGCATGTCATGTTAAGCCAAACTGAATTCCCAAAAGTCTCCACTTCAGCCCTCCACTACTCCTGGCCATATCACACTGGGAGCAAGAAACAACAAGCCTTGGCTAGTCACGTCATCTGAACCCAGGCTTCCGATTTATTTCTGTTCAAACAAACCGCAAGTAGCAGCCAATGTTTATTTTTGGCTTGCCGCTTGTGGTACCTTGGGGGGAAACAAACCATAAGCCTCAGGTTCAGAAGACACAACCAGTCAAGGCTATGGTTTGTTGCACCTGACAAGATCAGGAGCAGGGGAAGGGTGAAGAACTGGAATTAAACTATGGTCTACCTGGAAATGTGAGCCAACCCAGTCTATCAAAAGTCCCTAGAGCAGCCTTTCTCAACCTGTGGGTCCCCAGATGTTGTTGAACTACAACTCCCATCACCCCTAGCTAGCAAGGCCAGAGCTCAGGGATGATGGGAGTTGTAGTCCAATCACATCTGGGGACCCACAGGTTGAGAACCGCTGGCCTAGAGCATCAAATACATACAGAATGCACTGGCTTCATTATAATTTCAAATTAAAACTAGTAAAACTAAAAGATTATAAAGGAGGTACCCTCTAAAACCCAAATCTTACTTCTCAGCAATCTAAAGCAAAAAGGCCTAAAGGTGCACCCCTGCACCCTTCAAAGCACTCCCTGAACAGGAGCATAACTCAGAATATATCCTTTGGTGCCATCCTTTAAATTGCTGATCCTAACAACTGTATACTGGACAGCACCCTTTTGTGAATAGCTCACAAAAATATGTCTAGGCCAAGAGACAAGTATATGCATTTTTAGTGATTATACATGCAGTACGACTCTTATCTATGCCACTGTATTTTAAATATCTGGAAGCTACCTCGAGAACCTTTGTTAGTAGGCGGAATATAAATAGTCCAAATAAATAAAAAATAAAAATTCAATAAATAAGGTAAACTAGCAGGCTGCATCACAGGAAGAAAGGCTGCAACTCTCTTTCAGATCATATAATATTACTCTAATGCAGTGGTTCCCAATTGGTGGTTCGCGGCACCTGCCCAGGGGGTCCGTGGCAACCAAAACTATCATACAGATATCAAAATTTTCAAAAGTAGGGGGTCTGTGGCTTGGCTTTTGAAAAACAGGGGTTCCACAGTTCTCAGCTAACTGGAAACCACTGCTCTAATGAATTATCTAAGGTGTTAAACGGCAGGAAGTCTTGAAAGGAAGATGCTTTGATTAGGCCAATTTGAGATCTCCTGAACTGGTATACACCCTGCTCATCACAGACCTTGCCCCCTGCTATTACTTTGAGAAATTCTATTACACACTGAAGTTCTCCTAAACAAGCCAAATTAAACCACTGTGCTTTCTGTTTTGTACCAATTAGCAAAGAATCTCAGGGGTTTATTTTGCAAAGGCAGCGGTTAATTGTCTACCTGCAGAGCAGCTTCTTCCAGGATCTCAAGATCTTCTTCAAATTCATTGCCTGCTTGGATAGAGGAAATAATGTCATGAAATCAAAACACATTTTAAGGTTTTATCTGTATACCGAGTGTTCCCCTAACCTCACTTCACGTGACAAACTGGGTAACTGGCTCTTCCCCTTAATCTAATTTCTAGTAATGACAGAATTCCTGCTCTCTTCCTCTTAGGAAAAGAGCCTTAGAAAACAGAGTTCAAACCATATCCAAACTAACATTAAGAAACCCTGAAAGGAGGGGAAACAACAACAACAATTAAATTTTTATACCACCCCTTATTGAAAGGTCCCAGGCTGGTGTACAGCATTCAAAACACAATACAGAACAAAATAAAAATAAATTCCTTCCAGTAGCACCTTAGACGTGTATCTGAAGAAGTGTGCATGCACACGAAAGCTCATACCAATAAGAAACTTAGTTGGTCTCTAAGGTGCTACAGGAAGGAATTTTTTTTTTTTTTGTTTCGACTACGGCAGACCAACACGGCTACCTACCTGTAACTACAATACAGAACATCAGTGATAAAAATGTTATTACAAGCATACTGACAGACAGCCTAATAATAAATGAGTCATCATAATAATAGTCCTTTCCCCCACACTTTCACAGGCCATGGATTATTTAATAGCCACAGAACAGGGTAAAGAGGAATTTTTTTTGCCTAGTGCCTAAAGACATGTAATGGTGGTGCCAGGAGAGTCTCTCTGGGGACAGCATTCCACAGCTGGGGAGCCACCACAGAAAAGGACCATTCTCTTGATGCCTATCTTCTACTACACAGATAGGGCCTACTAAAAAACTAAAAGCCAGTCATTTTTCTCAGTCCTACTAAGTCAAGACAAAAAAAGGGGGGGATATGCACCTCTTTATATTAAAAAAACCCAGAATAAAAATACCTTCATAAAAAGATTTCAACTTATGAGTTATCATTAAAAACAGACACACAACGTTTTAAGCTATCTTGAAATGACTGGCAGATTAGGCCAATTGGCCGCAATCCAGAAAACTGCCTGGCAATCTGTTCCTTGCAGCAAGCAGGCCTGTTGGCTCTCCCTCCGTCAAAGTAGCAGCCCTGCACACCACATGGCAAATCAGTATTGAAGCTTGGGAGAGTCTCAAAAGCAGTTTGTGACATGGCACCGAAAGCCGCTGTTCAACAACATAAAATATCTTGTTTGGTATGCACAAGTCCTGGATCATGTCGGTTATTCTTGTCAGCACATCCTTGCTTGCCCTCCCTCCGCACAAAGCAAGTGTTGCTAGTTTTGTGCCGAATGCAACAAACCCCTGCCTATCAGAGAGACATACCAATGGGGAGTGCCAGGTCTTTTTTCATCAACGCAGCTGCACACGCTCCCCCTAAATTGGCCAGCTCTTTTTCAAGCTGAATGATACCCTAAAAAAAAAGAAGACAAAATGATTTTACATGTGGTTTTAGGAACTCAACAAATTCCCCCATATTCTCCTCCTGAAGACAAACTTAATATAGCCATTTATAAACTAGGGCTTGGTAAGGAATGCATTCTGCAACCAGCAGGTCATTTTCAGTAACCCAGAACCCATGAATTTCAGCAATGTGCAAGGGAACCATGGCTAGATTAATGGATGGTTTTTCTATAACACTGACCTATAAAATGAATGCAACACTTCGTGGATTATAAAGTCCAGATATTTACACTAATAGTTAAGACCCCAGAACCTTTTGGTGATTAAGCTTGGTTCACATTTCTATACCCTAGCACACTAGAAAAGCCAACAATCAATGCAGACTCACATGCATACATCTAACAAATATGTCAGGTTAAAAATGAACTAAAGCAATACAATGAATCTGCATGCAGAAAATTATGATAATTTTAAAGGCTGCAATACTTAAATGTATCCTCACCTCATCAAGTCCCGGGCTAAATTCATAACCAATTGCAAAACACTTGAAACCGTAGAAAGAAGCCTTTTCATCTTTCACATAGTCTGATGCAGTTTCCAGTGAGAAGAGCGCCTCATTACCTAAGGGGAAATACTAGATTTAGCAAAGCAAAAAACGTGGGCAACAATTCACCTACAATCAAATGCAAGATCTGCCTGTAATTTGAAATCCAAGCTGTGTACTTCTTTATCTTAATTCACAAGTAATTCTATTCATGTTGTTTACCACTGCTCTTTGTTACAAGCCCTAGTAATTAACCTCTACTATTCTGGTACAGCACCCAGGGGATGTGGTTCTGAATTAAAAGTAGAAGATAATCAAAGCACAACACCCAGTTTTCTTCTTAGTTAATCAACATGATTTCATATCCACTCAACCACTTAGTTATCAGCTGATCCTCATCAGCAGAAATGACATATCTGTGCACTAAGAAGGCCTTGCTGCTTCCAAAGATTCATACAGTGGTACCTTGAGTTACAAACGCCTCAGGTTACAAACTCCACTAACCTGGAAGAGTTACCTCGAGTTGAGAACTTTGCCCCAGGATGAGAACGGAAATCATGTGCCGGCGGCGCAGAGGCAGCAAGAGGCCCCATTAGCGAAAGCACACCTCTAGTTAAGAACAGTTTCAGATTAAGAACGGACCTCCAGAACAAAGTAAGTTTGTAACTAGAGATACCACTGTATTTGAAATATTTATTCACTATGCAAATCAATGTCTTATGATATAAAAATCCCACCATTACATAACACCATTTAACAGATTATAACTTCACATGCATAAAGGCCAGACAAATATTTCATCTAGTTGAGGCCAGAGAATTTCTTAATACTACAGTTTAAGTCCATTTTAGCCATCCATTATATACCGTATTTTTCTCTCTATAACACTCACATTTTTTCTCCTAAAAAGTAAGGGGAAATGTCTGTGCATGTTATTGAGCGAATGTGTGGTCCCTGGAGCCGACTGGCAACCAGACTGGCAATGATCCACATGGATCCTCAGGATCTTTGCATTGGGTCACCCCAAATTCATCAACAGATCACACAGCATGTCCATGGCTACAGCCTGCACCAAAAAAATCACGCTCCCACTGTTGCCTGGGGCCACAATGGTGCAAAAACGTGGTTATAAAGCACAGATCCACATGGATTCTCAGGATTTTTGCATTGGGCTACCCCAAACTCACTGTCAAATCATATGTCTGTGGCCACAGCATGAAGCCCAAAAATCATACATCCACTGTTTCATTCAGAATTTTTTTTCTTGTTTTCCTCCTCTAAAAACTATGTGCGTGTTATGGTCAGGTGTGTGTTATAGAGCGAAAAATGCGGTATATATATATTCTCAATGTAATTACCTGGAAGCACCAAGACCATTGTAGGCCACCCAGATGAGCCTGAAAATTTCTTCAGTTCTATCCATGAATTGAGATTTTCATGAACAGAAGCCTGCTTTGGTCCAAAACCTGAAAACTGGATGATTCGGGCAGGAATGAGCAAGCGAAGAACATCTTCTGATTGAGCAGTTCCGCACTGAGCGTCAAATTCTATTGTCATCCACCTGACACATTCTGGAAATGTCACCTAAGAAAAAGTTGGGAAATAAAAATATTTTCTCCTTAACTGGTTTTTTGTTGTTGTTGCTGCTGCTGTTGTTGTAAATGGCTGTTCACAATTAGGTTACATTCACAATGATGTTGAAGTTTATTTAAGCAAACAGAACTAAAATGAAACCTTGCAAACATTGCTACAAGTAGCACCCGCCCTGTGGAATGCCCTCCCATCAGATGTCAAGGAAATAAACAACTATATGACATTTAGAAGACATCTAAAGGCAGCCCTGTTTAGGGAAGTTTTTAATGACTGATGTTTTAATGTATTTTTAATCTTTTGCTGGAAGCCACCCAGAGTGGATGAGGAAACCCAGCCAGATGGGCAGGGTAGAAATACAACAACAACAACATTAAATATAATCAAAATAAAAAAAATTCCTTCCAGTAGCACCTTAAAGACCAACTAAGTAAGGTGCTACTGGAAGGAATTTTTTTTATTTTGACTATGGCAGACCAACACGGCTACCTATCTACTATTAAATATAATGTGTTCCATTCTCTGCCATTTACACAACATCTGACATGGAGTACAAAATGAAACAAAACAACCCACTTTGCAATATAATCCAACATCGTACGAAACTCATAAGAAGAGTGATGCAGACTCCAATGAAGAACTTACCTTGTAATGGGTGACACATGCTGGCTTGTAGGGGTGTTCGCATTCAATGACAGCGTAGTGGTTAGAGGTAGTACAAGCAGAAAGCCCTTGTTCAGGTTGGTTTCCTGTAGTGCTGTCGGTCGACTGGTTGGGGTTGAAGGCAGGAGGAGCATACTTCTGGTTCAAGACAGCTACAGATGGAAGCAGCTGCTGAACTAGGCCAAAAACCTCTACAGCAACCTGTCGCACGATAAACATGACCAAGTGTTTGCAAAACTGAAAATGCATCTCGGTTTGCTTTACAGTGTTTGTGTAAATAATGTTACATTATCTCGACCTAGTCCTGATCTTTGGTGTAAAAGGGGTCACTGATATTACCTGAAAGGTATTTTTACCTGAGCATAAAGATACCCCCTAGTGCTTAGAGGCAGGGACACTATCACTTCAAAGAACTTGTCCATGCCTTGTGAAGCCTCAGTACATTAATGACCAAGCTACAGAGTCTCACACTGAAACAAGGTATCCAGAATGATGCAAACATCATACATAATACAGTGGTGCCTCGCAAGACGAAAAGAATCTGTTCTGTGATTCTCTTCGTCTAGCGGTTTTTTCGTCTTGTGAAGCAAGCCCATTGACAGATTAGCGGATTAGCGCTATTAGCGGCTTTTAGCGGCTTATCTGCTGATTGGATCGGCTGATAAGCGGCTTAGCGGCTTAGAAAAAGGGGGGGGGGACCAGCAGGAACTCGCAAGACATTGTCGTCTTGCGAAGCAAGCCCATAGGAAATTTGTTTTGCGAAGCACCTCCAAAACGGAAAACTCTTTCGTCTAGCGAGTTTTCCGTCTTGCGAGGCATTCCTCTTGCGGGGCACCACTGTACCAGGTAGTCTCTGAAAGTGCATGGATAACTAATGAGCCAATCAAAAAATACCTTAATGTTGTATAAGGCAGCCAGACCAGGTTGGGGCCTTGAAGAGATAAATACACTCAAGTAAAAATATTATTCAGAGGTCCCTTTTCCCTTAAGTGTACCAAGTCCTCAGGTAGGATGTTCTCAAGCTAACAAAGTACAGGGCAGGTTTAGACTATCTATTGACAGGAGCACATGCTGGACCACTTGCCTCCCAAAAGCTGCCTTAGACAAGGTGCAGAGATCAATTTTGCAGTGCTTCATTAAGATGTTAGGCTTAATGCAGGCCGCAGTGTGACAAGCCACATGACGAGAGATATTTCGTTACAGCGCCACCAAGGTAAACTACAGACTTTGTGAAATGAACTGTGATCTTTGTCAGAGGTGGAAGATATAATGAGACATATATACAAATGTGATGCACCATCCAACATGGCTTGGATGCTTGGCCAGTGAAGCAAGATGAAGGACACAAAAAGTGAGTCTGACTATCTAAAAGAGTTGATGCGAGAGAGACATACTTTTACAGAGAGTGCCATGCTCATTCAGCCAGGTGGTGAGGAGATGGACAAACGGTTAGGAGGATTACCGCTTGTTAATGGAATTGAAAGGTAACCTCTGGGCAAAAATGGGTCCATGTGAAGCACAACTCCATCTTGAATGCTACGGAGACTGTTAGCCACATACCTTGGGAATAGCTGCAGCCACAGGTCCAATATAGGCAATGATAAGCGGAAGGAGCATATAAAAGAGACTGGAAGAGCTGAGCAATTCTGGAATGTCATCCGCTAAAACAACAAGGACAATAAAAACCCTGAGATACTGAGATATGAAGATACCAATCATATTCCACTACGCACTTAAAGCAGAACAATTAAATTACTCATTAAAGGCATGATCAAGCTAAACATCTGGTGTCCTATCCATTTCAGTGGGAGAATTAAGAATGTGCTCAAATCTCTCACACTGAAATTAATGACTCTTATATACACTTGTTCTTTGGATGGATCATGTTGTATGTATTTAAACCACAATGTTTACATTTTACATTATTTTATCCAATGCTGCAATACTGATATTGCTTTATTTAATCTTCTCACTCAATTGTATATTTTGTATCGTTTCTGAATCTCATTTTAAAAGAACCACCTTGCCTTTGGCAAAACAACCACCCAGCAGGTGACTCATAGAAGTGATGTTTTTTTAAATTTAAAAATGAAAAATTTGGGGGTTGGGAGGAGAATCCTTAAGGGGTCCGATGCACCATGGGCTAGTCATCCCTGGATTCAGATTTGGATATTACCTTTCTTTTTAATGCAAACTGTTGCACCATTTATTGTATTTATTATGTGCAAAAATTTAATAAGTGAAGATGTCATGAGCAAACATTCACACTACAGAACCTCACTATCACAAACGGATCTTAAATAAGGAGAATAAGGAGAATCCAGGCCTCTTTTTTTTTCCTTTCCTTTTTTTGTGCTCAACACACAACAAAAAGGGACAAAGTAACCATAGTGAAAATACCATCAATCTCACCATACACAATTAAAATAAATTTCATAATCCTTAAAACTGTAATGGTCTCTTCTTTTTAAACCCGACTTCCCATCTACTCCATAATTCAAAACCATTCTTAACTGCCAATACATGTTATTACTGTCATCTCAAGTTAAATAAAAATATGTTAAATCGTATAACTAGTGAACGATATCGCTGGAATTATTCAAAAGCCGCTACAGATTTTAAGTCAGTATTATTAATTTTCAAATACTTCCCATTTTGAAATGAATTCTTTGCTTGGTTTGTTCTTTAGTTTTTCGGATAGACTATCTAATTCAGGCCTTTTTGCAACGTATTCTTACCGTCTACAGCAAGAGCCCTGTGTAAAAGGTCTTTAGCAGCTCGTACCACAGCACTCACAACAGAAAGTGCTCTGCTACAATTTTTATCTTCTTCATTGGCTTTACTTAAGAGTTGTGACTGTAGATCACCATCATACTCGCTTCTAGAAAATGAAACCAATAAAACATGAGCAACTCTCAGGGAGTATCAAGTAAGATGAGCTAATACAGAAAAATACAACGCTTTTCCAACAATGTCACCAGACATATAGATATTTAAAAGCATCCTTCAGCCTGTCCTATATATGATATATTCTTCTCTCTCTTTATCTCTCTGCGTATGCGTGCAAATAAATATATAAAATATCTCTTCATGAAGGGCTATTTCGGATAGTTCTTTTTCGAAAACAGTAAAGCAAGCACTATACCAAAACAACATTTCTAAGTGAAATAAGGTGGAATACAATGCCTCCAACTGATTTTTACATGTTCAAAACCCACACAAATTCAAAACTAAACAAAATTCAGATAATCCAATTATATAGTTCATACCTGTAATAGAGAATCTGTGGGATCTGTCCCCGTGTTTGATTTGTGCCATTGCTGCTCAAACTACATGTACTGAAAGTGAACGTGACACCATCTGGACACTGAACAGTGGTCATCCCTCCATCCCCATTAGCTGTCCGACTCCCGTAGTTCCTCAGACGGACTGCATATTTCACATTCTCCTTCAATTGAAAGCAAGGAAAGAATGCAATATTAGACTAAGCAGCAACATTTTGCTTGATCGTTTTACATGAGCTGTCCTGAAATTTTTAAGGGAAGATGAAACTTCTCCAATAGCAACAGCCTCTGGGAAAAGCATGTTTGGAACCAGTGGATTCCTGGCCGAGGCAAAATGTTTCCATGGCAGTAGAGCTACACCAGCTTAGGGTTGCCGTACGTCCAGAATTTCCCAGACATGCCCGAGATTCCAAGGTGAAATCACCACCCGGGCGGATTTTTTAAAATTTTGAAAAATGTTTGGTTTGTGTGTGTGTGCTCAGTCCACAGTAGCCCCACTCCTGAATGGAGTTTGGATCTGGAATACTTTATGCCGGTTTAATTTACAGAAATCTTGCTTTAAACCAGCTTCTTGTGTGTAAGATTGCTCCCTAAAATGTTAATCAGCAAATAAATTGTTGAATTGAAATAAACTACATGTGCATAATGCAGATCTATTTTTCAGTTGCAGGGGGAAAAATCGTTTGATTTACCTTCAGAGGAACAACTTTGTCAAGTTTAATTTCAGCAATATCACTCGGGGAGTCATCTGTAGTATACGTCCCTTTAACTAATTCTAGAGATGTCCATCTGTGAGAATGAGTGGAATCTCCTGTATGATCACTCTATAAATAAAAAGTAAAGGTAAATATTTAAAGGTTAAAGGTAAATCTGGATATTCCTCTGCCTGTTATCTGTAGTTCCACCACCCAAAAGTCCCCTTCCTGCCCCATATATTTGGAACTGCCTCCTAGAAAACTTGTGAGATTCTCTTTCTTAAAGGTAAAGGGACCCCTGACCACTAGGTCCAGTCGTGGCCGACTCTGGGGTTGCGGCACTCATCTCGCTTTACTGGCCGAGGGAGCTGGCGTACAGCTTCCGGGTCATGTGGCCAGCATGACGAAGCCGCTTCTGGCGAATCAGAGCAGCGCACGGAAACACCGTTTACCTTCCCGCCGGAGCGGTACCTAGTTATCTACTTGCACTTGACGTGCTTTTGAACTGCTAGGCTGGCAGGAGCAGGGACCGAGCAACGGGAGCTCACCCCTTCGCGGGGATTCGAACTGCCGACCTTCTGATCGGCAAGTCCTAGGCTCTGTGGTTTAACCCACAGCGCCACCCACGTCCCTTTTTCTTTCTTATGCCTGCTCAAAACCCACCTTTTAGGTACAGCCTTTGGGCTCCCCTAGTTACCATGTCCTACTGTAAACTTAGTCTAAGTACATGTAAGTGAAACAACCACGTATTGCTTCCCTGTTTACACCTGCCTCCACTTCCCTCCCCATTCTCCTGTTTCTCCTGTGTTAAATTTGATTGCAAGCTCCTTGGAGTATGGAACAGTTTCTGCCTATCGCCCCATTCCATCTTTTGTCCTTCAAGATCATTTTTTAATGTCACTTCCCCTCACAATTGCCTGCCCTTCAGCATTTAAACCGCATTCCTCAGCACCCCTAAAAAGCAAGTGTAAGCTTCCAAACCATGTGCTTGACAAGAACTAAGGTGCTTGCTTCCTAGGGGTTCTCCAGCCTCCTATTCTCTACCACCACAACAACTCTGACATATATCGTCCAAGAGAGGGAGATATTAACATTATATTTAAACTGGGCTGCACTGTTTTCGGGTGAGGCCCAGGAGTCCAATGTTTGCAACAGTTTTATGTGGATTTTTTTAATTATTACTATTCTAGCAGTTAAGGCAACAGCGTAGTTGAATTGCAGGGGCTTTTCATGAACAATTGTGAAGTACATACATCATCAACTAGTACTTCCAGTTCATATTCATGGATTCCTCCTCCTCCATAGACAGAGAATCCTACAACAATAACCCCAGGTTTGTCCACAGAGAAGCAAATGGCATCAGGGGATCCATTCCCTGTGTTCCAGCTTCTTCCTTGGCTTGTTTTTGTGAATCGATTTGGGCTTGACTTGACAGAATGAAGAGAATTAAGTCCATCAACCTGGAAAGGAGGAAGGCAGCAATTAGCAGAGAAAAATCCAATTTAAGGCTCTTTTAAATTAGATCCTTGCTTCTAAATCAACTTACATGAATGAAACTGTCCTATCAAGCACTGTTCCTTAATAAAATAATCCATTTATCAGTGAACTGTTTAACTATCCCTAGAAAAGAAAATGACTAAAGGAACTAGGAACACCTAGTTTTATATGGACAGCACAACATCTAACAAAATCCACTACAGGCTTCAAATTGGTTGCATGATTTCTGGAATGAAACATGATTCACTTGTGAAAGAAAAATATCAAAATATGGAAATGCAGTCTTATCTTAGCATGCACCACCCAATCCAGAAACAGAGGGATTATGAATTAACCACATTACCTCCGATCCCAGTGCAGAAGCTGTGAGTTCACTCACAATACTGGCAAGTAATCCACAGGTGTTAGAAACCAGGTGTGCAGAGAAAAGTTCATTTTCACGCCTAAGGCTATTTCTTACTGGCAACACGACAATCACCAGCATCTTTTCGAGTACTTCACGAAAGCTTGTCATCCCTGAGATATTTTCTTCACTCTGTAGAACAAATTGGCACATCAGAACGGAATGTCTCATATCAGATTGTTATGATATACGCCGTGTGCTTTTGTAGCTGATACTCGCCTGACTAAGTTTTTCCATGTGTGCTACCAGCAGAGGGAAGCGATGGGCCAGCGCAGAGTCATTTTCAGTGCTAACTTGTTTCACCATAGAATGCAGTAAGACTTCTCCATCATAAGCAATAGGAAAGATGGAGGTCAGTTTCACAGATGTGTGGCACAGGGCTGACATCACAGCTGCAAGAAGCCTACTGCTTGATGTCTTGAAGTTTGCTTCCTGGATATCCTTGAAATAAAATTTAAAAAATGCTTGTAAAAATGGCATAGCTGAACGGTGCAAATCAGCCTGTGTAACTACTTCTATTCTGCCATTACTGTTGGCCACTAATTTTATGATAATATGTATTATAATAAAATATATATATAGCCTTCAGAGTCCAGTACGCAGATGGTCAAAACACAAAATAAGGGTTGGATGCATGGCAGAAGGAAGGGATCACGAGTGCTAGTAGTCAATTCCTAGTTTTTAAAAAGAACAGAAGGTTGTGTTGAAATGGCTCTTCACCTGCTGCCCCTCAAAAGTGCAAAAGGGTGAAGGTCGCACATGTGAACAACCTTTATGCCACAGAGCATGGGTAGGCAAGCTAAGGCCCTGGGGCCGGATCCGGCCCAATCGCCTTCTAAATCCGGCCCACGGACGGTCCGGGAATCAGAGTGTTTTTACATGAGTAGAATGTGTCCTTTTATTTGAAATGTATCTCTGGGTTATTTCTGGGGCCTGCCTGGTGTTTTTACATGAGTAGAATGTGTGCTTTTATTTAAAATGCATCTCTGGGTTATATGTGGAGCATAGGAATTTGTTCATTTGATTTTATTTTATTTTTCACAAGGTCTGAGGGACAGTGGACAACCCCCCTGCTGAAAAGGTTTGCTGATCCCTGTCACAGAGGAATATCTCTGACAAAGGGAAGACTTTCGGGAGCTAGTACTCAACCTTCCCGGCAATGAGTTTTGCGGGCTGAGTAGGGGAAAAGCAGCATAATGAAGTAGATCAGAAGAGGAAGCTGGGAAGCAGCAGGAAAAGGACAGCAGGACATGGTGGTGAGTTGTAGGCCAAGGTGGGAGCAATGAAGAGAAAACTAGGAGAAGGAATGTTTAGAATGTTCCTGCAATCGCCTTCCTTTGTATAATGTATAAAATGTATACTTTATAGTTTTAGCCTTTATGGATAGGAAAGCAGTAAAGTAAAATGTTATAGGGCAATTTGCAATTGGAATTAAAGGATGGTACCTAACTGAAAAAATGGAGGCATTAGTCATGATAGCTGCATACTTAGAGAGTCACTAAATGTCATACGCTGGGGAAAGAATGAGCTACCGAAATGTTTCATCTGCTGTGACTGTCTGAAAGGTTAATGTCAATGTTTCACAATACTGCTTTTGAACTGTTTAAAAAAAATATGTACAAAGACTTTTCAGTACCTGATCTAAACAATTTAGCAAGTCACAAAGGCAAGCCCATTGTAGAGCTGGTGTCGGGTAGAATGAGTGAAAGCAGGCTGTGAAGGTGTTATGGCACTCCTGAAGAACAGCTTCGAGAAGATTCAGTGGCTGAGTGAGGTATCCTTGGGGGTCGTTGTCCAACTTGATCATACAGTGATCTACTCCTTCAGATAAAATTTTTCTTAGTAAGGTTCTAGTCTTCCCAATGCAGTCTGCCAGCTTGCTAGTTTCTTCAACAACGGCTTTCGTAGTAGCTGAAAAGAGAAAGACAGTTACTAACAAAATGGCAGACAATAATCCAATCAGATAATTTGACTCTCCTTCCTTGGGATGTTTTTAGGCAGAGATTGGATGATGGTTGTGTATGATCTAGATGAGATTCTTGCATATCAGGGAACTAGATAACCCCAGAATCCCTTGCAACTCTACAATTTGATGGTGCTACGATTCTATGACTTCAGTTCACCGAAGAAGAAAAAGGCTCAAATAACATCTACTGAAAATGGGTTTCCATTTCCTCAGACCAGTAGCTAGATTTTAAATCTGCTTTATCTTGTGGTGGGTTTATTTTGCTCTAAATGTTCCCTTGAAAACTTGGGTTTCATGCACTTAAGAAGAAGAAGAAGAAGAAGAGTTTGGATTTGATATCCCGCCTTTCACTCCCTTTAAGGAGTCTCAAAGTGGCTAACAATCTCCTTTCCCTTCCTCCCCCACAACAAGCACTCTGTGAGGTGAGTGGAGCTGAGAGACTTCAGAGAAGCGTGACTGGCCCAAGGTCACCCAGCAGCTGCATGTGGAGGAGCAGAGACGCGAACCCGGTTCCCCAGATTAGGAGACTACCGCTTTTAACCACACCACCACACTGGCTCTCTTAAGATATTTGAACTTAGTATATTACCTGACACGGGGTATATTTCACACGTATAGACACGCAGCAGCCTCAGGCAACAAGTGCCAACGAATCGCAGCCTTTCTAAATCCAAAAGGGTAGCTGTATACTGGAACCCTTTCAATCCTCGAAGCTCCTCTACTCCCAACACTAAGGTTGTCCAGCTCCAATGAAGAATGCTCAGTAGCGATTCAAAACACTCCTGTTTCAAGACAAGTTGTGGAAGAAGCAAGGTGACCAAATCCAAAAAGAAACCCCAACAACCTTCAGATAAAAGAGATTTCCAGTCCTATTCCTCGTCTAATGCCAGTGTTCTCAGCAAACTGCTGAGGATGCATGAGAATCTCTACACACCACCAGTAGAAATAACGATTGCTGGCAAGAGAGGTCCCAGAACCAGGTAGAAAAAATTCAAAATCCACCCACCCACCCATTAGAATGCTCAATTAGTGGGAACAAATGAAGCATCTAAGCATCTACCCAAGAGTCTGACTCAGACAACATATGATGAAGGATCCTGATGGATAAATAACCTCACTAATTCAGGATGACATTAACCATTGCATTGGACACAACAGTTTTGTGCAGGCATGGCATGTTGCAAGCAGTGTTAATTTAAAATATGCTTTAGCCTAGGTTCTATTAACCAATCTTAGATGAACAAACTAGGATGACCCTTGTATGCAACACTCTTGAAAGATACTTACCACTGAGACAGTTCTTGCGAAAGAGCGCTTTAAAATGTGCACAGGCTCACTTGTTTGCTGTTTTCCTTTCGATGCACTGCCATCGCTTGTTGGCAGCCTGAAAGCAAAAAAAAGGGTGGGGGAAGTATAATCCCACACTTCTTTACTCTAGATACTAGAGTATAGAAGTAGAATTTATAAACATTTGCACACGCTGTCAATTCATATGGTAAAACTGGAGAATGCACTAAATGTGGTCTTTCAAAGAATATCAAGCAGTCTTGATCCTGAAGATACATATTCTGTCCATTCCGTAAAATACTTCACTTTCCTATTTCACACAAGTTTTCTGCTAGGCTACAAGACAAGAGAAAATGAGAAAGTTGGAAAGCCCTGTTCTATGAGTGGATCCTAGCAGTTCTTAGGATCTAAGCTCTTGATGACTGCACGCTCTATTCTTTCTCTTTTTGGAGGGTCAGAGCCCTTCTGTAGATTAAATCAGCCAGCTGCCAAGGTCTTTTGGCATAAAGAGAGATTTATGTCCTTCTAACTGCAGGCTGTGTGCTCCCCCCAAGCTGCTCCCTGGATCAAGGGAACCTGCTGGAATAGTATTCTGTTTAAAGTAAGGGGATGCAGCTGCAGGTGGCTGGGGCAACTAGAAGAAATCCAGTGCAGTCCTGTGTGAGATCTACTATTATTAGTCCTCCAAAGGAGCCGAGAGCAGAAAACATCAATATTAATAATAAAACAAAACTTCTATTAAAGTTTAGAACTCCTAAAAAGCAATCCCCCCTCTCATACTATTAATTCCAGGACTTCCAGGGACAGAAATTTCAGCCGTCAAATGCCTGGGTAAACAGGCATGTTTTTAAATTTCTCCTAAAAGTTACTAGTGACGGAGACTGACTCCCCTCATTAAGGAGGGCATGTCACAAATTGGGGGCTGCCACCAAGAAGACCCTGTCACAGCTAACCAGGCAACCCAGTTCATCTCATCCAGGGAGAACCAGATATAAATGCTATATAGCGATAATGCACACTAGGTACATTTGGGATAGTCGCCATTGCTCAGGTTAAACTAATGAAAAAGTTGTAAGAGTGGAAAAATAGGGATAATCCTATACAAGTCACTTCAAACTCTTTGTAGGAAGGGTGAAATACAAACGAAATAAAAGAAAGGCTGAATGACGACTGCATCTTCATCGTACAGAAAAGGTTACAAAACTGCAATACTGACTATCGTAACAAGATGTTTCAGTGAACGCGGTATTAAACTGTCACTCCTCCAAATGACATCTATCACTGTTTCAAAAGGGACCAAATTTTTTTTAAAGCATACCTGTACAGCAACTGGGGAATCTGACCGGCATTAACATCTGTACCATTATTCGATTTCTTTGAACTCTTAAACTGGAAGACGACACTGAAGAAGAAACGTTATTCAAACACCAGTTATATGGCTTCTTCCGAACCTCAAAACAAAACATCCAAGAAAGAAAATATTTACCCATCATCCGTAGTAATAGATGCTTGTCCATGGGACCCACAATCACTGCTAGGGCCAGATACTCGTGCCCAGGCCACATACCACCAACCAGCTTGCAAAAGAACTGGTTCATCAAACATCATTGCATACTTTTCCCTGAGAAAAAGACACAGATAAAAATCTAACGTTATCGTTAAGAGTTTCACAACAAAATGAACTTTATGTGCATTATCTGTTCATCCTGCTTAAGGCTCTTCCTTCATTTTACCTTGCAGCACAATCATACGCCAAGACATCCGTTTCGGCAAGAAGGTCACCATCCGTCTCATGATCGCCTCCATCCGGACCCAATTCAAACAACTGAAAAGAGAAGCCTTTAAGAGTTTTACTTTCCTGCCTTATTAGTATGTCATTCTACCCCACCCCACCCCCCGAAAAAAATGTGTTGCGATGAAGGGTGGTATGAAACATAAAACACATGTATTTATTTACTGCAAGTTTTCTCTTGTTTTCAAATTTAGTTTTCTTCCCAGGAAAGCTGTTTCCCTTTGGTTCCAAAAAATATAGAGCTCTTTTTTTAACCTCTTTCTCTCTTCCTATACCTGATCAGTGTAATGCTATATTCTAAACTCAGATTTAAACATGTTCCAAAACAAACTTTTTCTTACCTTTATTTTGGCAGTATATTCACCCCTGCCACCAAAGAGGCCAAGTCCACCAAGTAAGATGTCAGTATCGGCACAAAAGCGGATGGCTTCTACTGAGTGGGCTGAGTAACCCCAACCCCCTCCGTGACCTAAAGGGAGAAGGAAAAGGTAAGTTTTTGCACATTCAACTTCATGCACTACATACAGGAATGAAAATCTGTATTTGATACATAGATAGATACTTTCAAATCTGTTGACAATGCTATAGTCTTCTTTGGAATACACTTTCATTACAGCTTGTGTTTCTTCTTCTGTATTTGTCACGCCCATTTTTAAGTCCTGCATAGCAGCCAATGTATCAAGACAGCCTAAAAACAACAAAGAAAAATAAACTGAGCACATTCTGGTAGAAGGACTAGTGTCTGTAAGAAATTAGATCAAGCTATACGAATTGACCACACCAGACCTCCAATTAATTCTGACCAGTACTGCTAATCTAGGAAACAAAATCATATGAGGTTTAGAAAATAATGTCTGGAACAGATCTGCAGATGAATTGGAAAGAACTCCCAAATATGATTGGTGGTAACCCAGATTAGGCTTGAGTTTCTTTACATTAGACTGGAAGTTATCTGTAACAATGTTTAGAGGAATGTAACTCTCCTGCCTTCTCTTCTCACACCTCCTAAATTTTGCTCCGGGGGTTCCTCTGGAGCAGATTTAGGCAGGCAAGGAAGTTGCATGGCACAGCTTATATTTGTACTATACAATGAATTTACTGAATACTACCCATTCGTTTTAGCAAGGGTACTGAAACGACCATAGTGCACCCTTCCTGTTGCCACCTTTTCAATAAATTATCTCAGAGTAAAAGTGCTCTTATTACCAAGCAGAAGTAATTCTTTCCAAGTTCTAAACTAGGATTACCAATTTATAAATTTCTTGTTTTGCTGATCTCCGTTAGATTAAATGATGATTAGACGCTTTCAAAGTAGCTTTACAAAGTGCAGGGGTTAACAGCTTGCAAGAATCTACACAGAAGGCAGATTCATTTAGACAGGAAATAGGCTTAGTGTTTGAAACCTAAGAGAACATGGATTAACTGAAGTGCTACCATTCGACATTCAAAGTCTTCAGATAAATAATGCCTTTAAGTGAACTACTAAAGAACCAGGACATGTGAAGCTCACTTTTCTAGAAGTTAATAAAAATCACATCTCAGCATCTTAATTTCGGCTATTCCAGGTCAACTATTCATACCTAGAATGTGCAAAGCCGCATGTGACCTTGTTGTAAGAGCTTTGGACCCTGTTGGAAGAGCCAGTTCTGGGCTTAGAATACTGCAGCGGGATTGCATGTCAGGGGCAGAGGGAAGTCTGGAATCAGCTACAACTGCATTGTAACTCCACAGTTCTCTTGTATTGGGTCGAAACCTGACCAAAAGAAGATGTTTCAAACATAAAGCAAGAACGATGCAGCAGTCATCTTTTCATGCCATTACTATGAAAGTCTAATTGAATCCAAACAATGATTCTCACCCATTTTTTCACTGCCGTGTGCCAGCTACGTTTAAGCAACAGCCCCCAACCCCAATGCCATTTCTAGACACATACATCACAGTATATACTGATATAATGGTCAAGCGTCTATACTTCCTCTATAACATTGCTGGCTAAGAACTTATTTCCAAAACATTAAGTGGAAGGGAGCCAAGATTCTCCACCTAAGAACAGAAGGAACTAGCTGAAGCCACAAGTGGAATAAAGTTCAATATTCCCTAGACCATCCTTCATGAGCTCTCTCAAACCCAGATAACTATGTTCCCAGCAGCTATCTTCAGCCAACATTTACCTCCAAACAACGTCATAAACAGGATCTAGACATACACCAAATCCTTGAAGGTCCTCCTGCTCAGAATCATTAAATGTTTTGCAACTTCCGTCAACTTTATTTATCAACAGACACTTAAATGGAGGAGGCTCTGATATGCTCGCAGGAACCAAGCCTGGGGAAAAACAAGAATTCGTGTACTTAGTCCTTATTCATTCTCTCAAATGGCAATAACATAGAGAGGTGGAAACATATTTACAGTGGTGCCCCGCAAGACAAATGCCTCGCAAGACGGAAAACTCGCTAAACGAAAGAGTTTTCCGTTTTGGAGGTGCTTCACAAGACGACAATGCCTTGCGAGTTCCTGCGGGGTTTTTTTTCCTCCCCCCCCCCTTTTTCTAAGCCACTTATCAGCTGATCCGATCAGCAGATAAGCCGCTAAAAGCCGCTAATAGCGCTAATCCGCTAATCCGTCAATGGGCTTGCTTCGCAAGACGAAAAACCGCTAGACGAAGAGAATCACAGAACGGATTCTTTTCGTCTTGCGAGGCACCACTGTATTATGCTTTGAGGAAGCCAATACACCAGCAGACACAAACACAACAGGTTGACGTCAACTTCCTTACTTCCTTTCAGTTACAACAAAAGAGCAAATGAACCTTGCCTATTATGTGTCTGCTCGCAAAGATTTCTGATGTCGCAAGCACATGAGAGTTAATGAGAGCTTCATCGATGCGAAGAAAAGTCTGGTCACCGCTTGCTCCAATCCAAGTTGCTTTGCGTCCGTACTTTGATCCTATGTTAGGCATGGGTGCTGGTTTTGCATTCCAGTAAGGAATATCCAAAATGGGCCTCCCAAGTTGCCCTTTCTAAAGATGTAAATTAGAAAACGGCAATGGTTAGAAATGCAAACATTTCACGAACGAGCATTATCAAGCATCGTCAGTGCAGGAAATATAAATATGCGGCACTGTGAGGTGCCAGGGTGCGCAAATCCTATACTGGTACCTGGCCCATTAAGCAGGCCCTGATCTACACCAGCAGGCAATGACTCCTGAGGAGGCCATATCTGGACACTGCCTGAAGACTCCATCGGTGGGTAAAGGGCGGGGCTCTCTCCATCAGCTGCCTGATGGCACCGAAAGAGTCCACTTGCTACACCTTTGGCAGAAGGAAGGGAGGGGAAAGAAGGAAGGTATGAAAAGCTTCTGAGAGAGGGGAGAGGAAGGGAAGAAGGCCAGTGGAGACACTGGGAATAGACTGGGCAAGGTGGATGCCTAAATAAGACAACTCTACAGAGATTCCAGAAAGGTGTTCCAGAAAGGTGTTCAGTGTTGTGATTTCTTCAGCATGTCCATCTCTCCTTTCCCTAATAGTCCATTCTTTTTGGGAGTAAGTCCCCCCAAAAATGGACTATTAGGGAAAGGAGAGATGGACATGCTGAAGAAATCACAACACTGAAATAGTCATGAGAAAAAGAGGTCTGCTAAAGGATTTGGTGCTGGGAAGAATCTGTGCCTAAGGGGCAGCAGATGATGTGGAGCAACATTTCTGGACTCAAGCCTGATATTCATCTAAGAAGATGTAAGCTGGTGCCTTGTTTTGACCCTCAGGCTTGGTGCGACCCATGGAAGGCACAGAGCCCCCTTTTTATCAGGCAACAAATATTACGTCTCTCAATAAGCATGTAATGTCATGGTTTTACAGCTGGACTGTGAGCTCAGTTTGTAAAAAGCACCACTTGAACAGGTTATTTTGGGATTGGTTCAGATTGGCCCCAAAGCAACTCATTTAAGTTCAATGGTTTTAGATCGCTGTCTCCACCAAAAAGCACACAGCCCTCCTGCCCATTCTCCTCCCAACCTGGTTGAGCAGAAACTATGCTGGTGCTTCCATTTGGAACTATGGAGTTCTCCTATGGTTTCTGGTGGGCTTGGACCCTGCATTCCAACCTCTAGGGCTGTGCACGGCCCTCCCAATACAATTCGTCTCTGCTATCACAGTCAGGTACATTTTGGTGGGAAAGGGAAGGAAGTAATATGAGCTGAATGGAATAATGCTGAACCAAACACATCGTAAGCTGGGTCTGAACTTCAGTAGGGTTTGGACATGGCTCATAAAGAGCATGAGATGAGGCTTGAAACTGGAGAAATATCTTCAATTCAAAGACATAGTGGCATCAGTAATAATAATAATAATAATAATAGTTTATTACGGCCATAGGCCCATACAGATAAAAACAAGACATAAATAACAGCTTGTGCACGTGGGAAAAAACAGCCGCTAAAACACTACTATAACAATAAAATACTATAAGATGGAATGGCATACTACGCCTTAATTAGCTTGTGGTGCTCCTTGGCAACGCTTTTGGGTAAGGACAGCGACCAGGAACCTAGCCACTTTCAGGGTCGTATGGGTATCCTTATCCTGCAAGATTTGGGCAAGGTGGAATTTTGGTGGGGTACCCTCTAGTTTCTGAATGATTGATCCCAACAAATTTGCCCGTGGCACCTTGAA
The DNA here is from genome assembly GCF_965112155.1 of Podarcis liolepis. Classification (NCBI taxonomy): domain Eukaryota; kingdom Metazoa; phylum Chordata; class Lepidosauria; order Squamata; family Lacertidae; genus Podarcis; species Podarcis liolepis. The sequence goes on from NC_139558.1 coordinate 11,457,773, forward strand.
TAAGGGGCAAGTGAACATAATGTGCTGAAGCGACTCTGGCGTCTCCTTATCACATTCGCACATGGCGGAGGCTTGGCCCTTTGAGAATCTATGTCTCAGGACATTGGAGGGAAAAACGTTAAACCTCGCTTTGGTGAAAGCCAGCCTATGGGCAACAGTCGAAAGGGAGGAGAGGTATGATGGAACGTGGTAAGTTAAAGTGATACCAATGTTCTGGGGCGAACAAACACCTCCCCCCAGCATATAATTTTGCTGTAAATCGATGTCATCCAGTCTTTGGCGGATCAGTCTTTGAGCAGTGATTTGATCTAGTTTTAGGGAATCTAAGGGAGAGATTCCATAGCTCAGGAGTTTGGCATGAATTCTACTAGTCCAAAGGCTGGCATCAGTAAATAAATGAAAATGCTTATTTGGACAAGCAAAGTATTCTTATTTAGTCTCCCCACCCTGATACATAGCAGAACAAAGAAAAAAAGAAAGATATATAATAAACCAGCAGACAAACAAAAATCAATCTTTAAAGCAGGCAAAAATAAATACGTATGAACTTATGCCAGTGAATAATCTTTAAGCTGTTTCCAATATGAAAATGTAATTTTAACAAAAATCTTACCGAGAAGCTTCCAAATGTGAAGACTTGTCCATCCATTAACAGAATACCTGTATGATTGCTGCCTGCAGTAACTTGTGTGCTAGGTCCTGGAAGTGCCTGTACTAGAGTAGGGCATCCCCTAAGTTGGAGCAAAGTAAGTGCCTCTTTTATTATGTATACATTCATCTTCTATCAAAAAATATAGTCCTTATGTATTTTACATGATATCAGTGAATGAAGCTGAAGTGGTACAATTAAATAGAAAATGTTTAAATGCTAAAGAACATTTGACAGTTAAATTGTGAGGATAAAGAAACCATTAGAAATATTAGAATAGTGAATAGTGCTCATAAATATAGGGCAGAATTGCACAATTTGGTAGTATGAATGGTTATTTAAATATCCATGCAATGCTACTACCCCCTCTTCCAACCTACCCACTATTTAACTCTTTTTCACTGCCATTCGGATTGTTTAACTGGTTATACTTTTCTACTGTTTTGTTTCTTGTCTGAAACACTAAAAAACAAATACTAGCTCCGTTTGTATGTCTTACAATAGAGATGTTATTAGACTCCAAATCCCATGTTCAATAGCCGATGATGATGGGATCAGGAGTCTGGTGACATAAACCACACTTACTATGTGCAAGTGAATTGTGCCTGTTTCACTACTCTTGTTTCATGGGACCACACTCAGTAAACTAAGAACAAACCTTGGCTACAGATTGTGGCTTCTTGCAAGTGAAACTAGCCGTGATCGCTTTTTTTGAATGTAACACAAAGCCAGGAACTAGGGCTTAATTAACTAAGAAAAGCAAAGACTATTTACACACAGTAAGCCGTAGTTTATGGCTTACCATGACATGAAAATGTGGCCACCGTCACACTTTTGTCTCATAAATCTAATCCATACCATGATGTATTTACTTTCCATTAACAATATTTGCCATATTGAACCCTAAATATAGTTTACATGTAGATACAAGTGAGATATATATGCATCTACATGCCTCTTGCAAAGACCTGTTTTTTGTTGTCGTAGAGAGGTATATATTCTTTAGAACAGCCACATTTCTTGCTAAGGCTTTACAAATTCGTGTAATAAAACTTAAAGGGAGAATGGGAAATGATTTATCCTGTAAAGGTCGGGGAGGAGAAATGTAAACCACCATTGTTAGCAGTAACCTTGTTATTACTATTTTTATGTGAGTCATGGCAGCTTGCTAAACACAATAAATTGAACTGCACTGAACATAGTTTACATGTGGATATCGGTGAGATATATATGCATATACACACCCATACACAAATCAGAATGTGTCTATCACTCACACAAAAGCATCAAATATTAAAGGCTAGATGTGATAGCATTATATCGCTTTGCTCTCATGGGGGAAATTCCTATTACCTTCAAAAGCATTTGAGTCAGCGTAGGGAAAATGCAAAACTGAAAGTATTCTGCAGACAGAATAAAGATGCAACAATTTCATATTTAAAACACATTTATAGTCACATACCTGGAATTAACGTCTCCATGTCCAAGCTGCCCATGCTGCCCATATCCAAATGTGTAAACATCGCCATTCTCCATCAGAACAACTAAGGGTTAAAATACGGGGCTTTAGAAGTTTGCACTTTCTACAAGTCTTCCCAGTATGAAATCTTTCCAATGTGTCCAGTAAAAACAAGAATGGGGTGCTTTCTTGGTTTTTTCAGCATTTGATGCAGAAATCATTTGGATGACATATAATTTTGCAAATTAAAAGTTCATTGAAGAACAGTTGGATAGATGTTAGCATGAATGAACAGTATGTTACTTCTAAAACAGGGGTGAGGATCCAGAGTCCCACTGGCAGATACAACCCCTGGGTCTCTCCATCTGGTCAACTGCATCCCCTCCATGCACACCCCCTGGCAGGTTTAGGCTTAGCAAAAGCTTTATTGGAGTTTCCCCCCCCCCCAAGTCTAATAGGGGGGCGAAAGGGGCATGGCCAGGGTAACTGCAGCTGGGTGACCTCCTCATGAACTCCAACGCCCTCATCAAAAACAGATCCCCTCCAGGCATTTGGGCTTGACAACAACTATTGGTGGCAATGAAGACTATTGCTTGGGGGAGGGGGGAACGACACCTACAATCTCCACGAAGACTCCCCTCCCCCGTCAGCAGTTAGGTTTGAAAAACAGCAAAAATGCTTTTTAAAAATCTAACTACTAAGGTGGGAGGGACGCAGGTGGCGCTGTGGGTTAAATCACAGAGCCCAAGACTTGCCGATCAGAAAGTCAGTGGTTGAAATCCCCGCGACGAGGTTCCCGTTGCTCGGTCCCTGCTCCTGCCAACCTAGCAGTTCAAAAGCACCTCAAAGTGCAAGTAGATCAATAGGTACCGCTCTGGCGGAAAGGTAAATGGCGTTTCCGTGCGCTGCTCTGGTTCACCAGAAACGGCTTAGTCATGCTGGTCACATGACCCGGAAGCTGTAGGCCGGCTCCCTCGGCCAGTAAAGCGAGATGAGCTCCGCAACCCCAGAGTCGGTCACGACTGGACCTAATGGTCAGGATTCCCTTTACCTTTACTAGGGTGGGAGGAGTGAAAGCACGTATGTGTGCACTGCATGCGTCTTGTGTACGCATGCGAGTCTTCACATGCTACATGGATTAGTGGGTGTGGCATCCATGCAGTATGTATTAGTGTTAATGTGAGAAGGCAATGCCCACTTTGGCTTTGTCCGCTCTTGTTTTGCCCTCCACCCCCAACTGCTGGCATGTGGCATCCAGAGGGCTGATCAAGGATAAGGATGGGGAACTAAAACTCCCATCGTTTCCCTATTTATTGGCCATGCTTGCTGGGACCGATGTGAGTTGGAAGTACAACAATTCAAGGGCCATAGGTTGCCCATCCTTAGCCAAGAGGGAATGCTTCCATAAGGTCAATGAAGTTCCCACACCGCTGTTCTAGAGGCATCAAGTATCATTTTAAGGACTGAAATGTGCATCTCGTTTATTTAATGTAAGTACATATACCACGAGCTCCCAAAGCTTTCTGAGGAAGCTATGATCGATTGAAACTCTTACAACTAACATTGGAAAAATGAAGTCAACATGACATAAATGTTTCTATTATCTACCTGAATGGTGAAATCCACAGCTAACTTGTACTGCTCGGAGTTCACAGTCAAAGCGCACTGCCCCAGGTGGGTAGGTTGTGATTTTGCTGGCATCCTTCTCACTCCTATCTCCACTTCCATCTACAAACATAATGCACAATTATACCCCATACCATTCCTCAATAAGTGGAAGGAGCAGTGAACAATAGCATAACAACTAAAAGGATTAAGCAGCGCAGGTAAAAGGTTTGGGCGCAGGGGTTATTACAGTAATAGATATTGGTATTGGTGACTATGAAAAATCAGAAGAGAATAACTGTCAGTTCTTCAGTGGTAAACTGATATTCTTCTAAAACAAGACTTAAATGTTACAGGGAACACTCAGCAAGTTCAGCAAAATCCATATTACTTAATTCAGTAATGTTAAAGGCAACCCCCCCAAAAAAGTTCCCAACATATATTTGAAGAAATTAGGAACTTCAGAATCACAATTTGTATGTACATTGATAATGTTGCAAAAGGGTATTTTGTTTAAAAATTGGATGGATACATAAAACTGTTGCTTGTGTTTAACGGATGCTGCAGTTAAAATGCAAGAGTATGTGAGAAGCAGTTTTGCTTTCTTTTCAAATATGTAGCAATTACACCACCATGCCCAGTTCACACACACAAAATAAAAATAACACTTGATTTAAACAAGCAAGCAGTGGCTGCTGTTGAAATAAATATTGAAACCTTAGTTTCGTAATGGCCACACTAATCCAGCTGCATTACAAAGAAGGGTGAGAGTCATTCCAAAGAAATGTAGCATCATAACTAACAGGATATTATTATTATTATTATTATTATTATTCAGTGTATGTTATGTTCACATTTCAAGGGCGGCATCCAAGGAAATGCTTCTGTTAGCACAAAGACCTTCAACTGAGTTACAGAACTTCCCCCTCATTCTTTCCCTCTGTGCCCCCTAGAGATTCTGTGGTCCCCCCAACCCTCCCGAATGGTTTTGCAGGGGGGACAAGAGGGGAACTTCCATTTGAGGAGCAGAAATCATTGTGCCAGCATAAACACTTAGTTAGATACCACCAAGTTTTGATTAATTCATCTATTAACAACAGAACTAAAATAGTCCCTACGAACAAAAAAAGTGCACCCTTAATCTCAGCTCCACAAATTAAAGTTGGCCATCGCTGACTGATTAATCAGCTAAAGATTCAATGATTAAACCAATTAAAGCATGCAATCCTAGTAATTAGGGCTGCAATGCAATTAAAGGGATCTTGATCAATTAATCAAAGGAGCACTGCACATCAATTACATGGGTATACTTTTTCATTCGACTGAAACAGTAGTTTAGATGGGGGAGGGGAACACTTTTTTGTCAAGTTCTGCTTTTCAATTGTTTTAAAAATAGGTACTTTTCTGAGTATGGCAAAATGAAAGGAAAAACAAACAGGGCCACATGCAGTCATCGAAGGATCAAGAGTGATTTTTATCAAATGTATGGAGTGGGGTGGGGTGGAGGAGAAACTGCAATAGATTTCAGCAATGTTTCCTATAAATCTAAGAAACCTGAGGCTTGCCAAGGTCATGGGATAGGGCTTTGAAACCATAACCTATGGCCATGGTTGATATCCCTTCCTCCTTTCAAGGATCCATACTACTCTCCATTTTTTTGTCGTTACTTCCGTGTCAGCAGATAAAGAGAGGTTTCTACAAAACAGAACTTGCGAGAAAACATTTGCTAGCACACAAATTTATATAATCCAATGCTTTTTTTCTTAAAAAAAATGTTGAGGGGTACTCTCATCTTCCTACTCATATTGAAATACTGCCCCTCAATGAGGCCAAACTTAGATTCACAAACTGTTTAGGGGTATGCGCACCCCTGTGTCCCCCCAGAAAAAACCACTGATATAATCTATCCCATGAATGGAAACTGGGGTTCTAGCTGAAAGACTGGAACTTTCTGGCACAGAACACACGACTCTCAATGAACAATCCATTAATTCCAACACTCCAAATTCAAGCAACTAAGCTTGAATTCTATGTTTAAAAGGGCCAGTTAGCATACTCTCAGAAGCCTATGAAAGGAAAGGTGACTATCTGAAAGATGGAAGCAAGTAGAAATCACTGCAAACACCTAGTTGTGAAAGCTAGGAGAAAGCTATATGAAGAAAAGGCAGGGAGGGTGACGAGATGTTCAGCACCTTAAATTTGTAACATCCCATTGCTGCGACTTGCAACAGTAATTCCCCCCGCCCCAAGGGCAAAAAAAGACAGAAATACCGGAGAGTGGGAACTGCAGGCCAACTAACTTTACGGGGAGATGAAATTAAGTACAGCGAGACCAAAGCACAGTGAAAAGGCCTCACAACTGAACATGCACAACCAAGATCCGTGTTAATTTAGAGCTAGGAAATTCAACGTTATCTGGACTAAACTGCACTAAAAAATCTGTGTGAGAGAAAAAGTCAGATGTTCAAACTGGGTCTTCAAAACTTGAAGGTTTCTAAAGCCCACTTCGTACCTATATTTTGTTCATTGTAAAAAATATTTGATGCACCTGGCCATTGATAACTATGTTCTCCAGGTTTGCAAAACTGTATTTGCAGGGTGAAGGGCAAGGCAAGGGATGGGAAAGAGGAGGAGAATACTCAAAATGGCCAGCTGGTGGACAGAAAGGAAGGCAGGAATAGGGGAGGGGGAATGTGGTTTAAATCCTGACTTCAGTAATGAAGGCTGCTGGATGGGCACAACAGAGCTCTCAGAATCCAGTTTTGAGGATAAAGCTGGATAAACTCACATATATTGTGCCAATGCAATACAGTGGTGCCCCGCAAGACAAATGCCTCGCAAGACGAAAAACCTGCTAGACGAAAGGGTTTTCCGTTTTTCAATGCGCTTCACAAGACGAATTTCCCTATGGGCTTGCTTCGCAAGACAAAAACGTCTTGCGAGTCTTGTGATTTTTTCCGCTTCCCCCCCTTTTTCTAAGCCGCTAATAGCCTTTTAGCCGCTAATCCGCTAAGCCTTTAATAGCCGCTAAACCGCTAATAGCGCTAATCCGCTAATAGGGTTGCTTCGCAAGACGAAAAAACCACTAGACGAAGAGAATCGCGGAACGGATTATTTTCGTCTTGCGAGGCACCACTGTAAATAAATAAATACATCAGCTTTAGCAACCCTGGCAAAAAAGGATCCTGCTGTATTTTAAGACACAAAACTTCAAATTCAAGCATTAACCTACAGAAACTGAAATCCAGTTTGCTTCAGAGATGCATTCTTGACCTTCATCTGAACCTATATAACTACGCCAGCTATATCCTACAGTAAATGGTTTGCTGTTTTAAGTACTACCAAATCTGTACCTGTATCTCAACACTAAATCCTTACTCTTCACAGTCTGCAACAATGGTTTGGTCTTAAAACACTTAGTAAGTGCAAAAGTCACATATTGATGACACGCTGTGGGGGACGCGGGTGGCGCTGTGGGTTAAACCACAGAGCCTCGGACTTGCCGATAAGAAGGTCGGCGGTTCGAATCCCTGCGACGGGGTGAACTCCCGTTGCTCAGTCCCAGCTCCTGCCAACCTAGCAGTTCGAAAACACGTCAAAGTGCAAGTAGATAAATAGGTACCACTCCGGCGGGAAGGTAAACGGCGTTTCCGTGCGCTGCTCTGGTTCGCCAGAAGCGGCTTAGTCATGCTGGCCACATGACCCGGAAGCTTTACACCGGCTCCCTTGGCCAATAAAGCAAGATGAGCACCGCAACCCCAGAGTTGGTCACGACTGGACCTAATGGTCAGGGGTCCCTTTACCTTTACCTTTAATATGGGATGAGAATAGCCACTATACAAAGCATTGCCTGTGGTTGACAGCTTAGGAATTTGCAATTTTCAAAAAGCCCACTTTCATTGCATTGCAGTACGTTCCAGCCATCAGCCACCTAGAACAGGGTGGGTCCATGCGTGGCCCTCAATGCCTTTTTTAGAGGCCCTCAGCAACATTTGAAGGCCCTCCCCCAGCCCTGTCACTACCTTGCCAAAGTCGGGTAAGCGAGGCACTGGGCATTGGGAAGGAGGCATGAGGGCTCTGACAGGGTCCTAAAGTACTCCTGCCTCCTTCTTCCTAGTTAGTGCTTTCCCAATCTGACCATCAGTCCATCATGATCAGTCTTATCTATACTGCTGCTCCCAAGCATTACAGGAAGGAGTTATCCACAATACTAAGAACTAAACCTGGAAACTTCTGCATGCAAGCCATGTGAATTATTCTCTGAACTATGGCTGCTCTGCAATTCAATTGCTTAAAGTTGAGTCAAACTACGTATATAAAGTAACATATTTATTGATGAAATAGAGTTCTGGAAAGACAAACTGACTAATCAAAGTTGCCTTTCCAAGCACAGCTTATACTTATGAAATGTGTTAAGCACAAAACCACGTTTTATTTAAAAAAAGTTTATAATTTTAAAATTGTGCTCTTTGTATTTTATATTACAGCCAAGTTAACAACCCAATAACATCGCCTTACTTGTTGAATTATGCAGCTTTCAATATACTGTAATTTTAAAGAGTAGTATTCATTTTAAAAGTGCATAGGCTTTATCAAACTCTATTTCTCAGATGCTACATGTTTTGTTTCATCTCTATTTATATTCAGTTGTTGAATACATTAGACGTGTTGCACAGAAACTCAAGTCCATTTCATCAAGAATGAATTTTCACATCAGTTGAGTCGAAATAATTATGATGATTTTAATGGTCACTAGAACTATGCAAACTGAGCGTTTAGAATTTAAAAACAGATGTTTCTTAACAGCTCCATGCCTTTATTCAAAAAACAAAAAATATCCTTCTTTAACCCTGAAATGATGCACAACTGTTTACTGCAAGTGAAGACTATGAACACACTCACATACACTCTTCACTACTTTTGTCCTTAACGGTTTGTGTTCTCTGATCAAGGACAAATTGAATTGTTTAAGGAAGGCCTTGGACCTTATGGTTAACTATAAGAAACAGTCAAAATAAAAAAAATTCCTTCCAGTAGCACCTTAAAGACCAACTAAGTTAGTTCTTGGCATGAGCTTTCGTGTGCATGCACACTTCTTCAGATACACTGAAACAGAAGTTGCCAGATCCTTCTATATAGTGAGAAGGTGGGGAGGGGTATTACTCAGAAAGGTGGTGGGAATGGGAGATTGGCAGATAGCTGAGATGAGCCTGTTGACGACTCTTAACAACTGCAATAGGTCTTACAGGAAAAGGCAAGGGGTGAGAAGGTGAAAAATGGCTTAGTTATGTATAATGAGATAAGAATCCAATGTCTTTGTTCAGACCAGGTCTCTCCATGGTTTTAAGTTTGGTAATGAGTTGCAATTCAGCAGCATTTTTTGCTTTTGAGCTATCAAACCATTGCTAAGAGCTTGGGGATTACAATAATTGTGAGTGATTTCCACGTGTCAGGGAGATTTGCCGGCCAGAATTCCATTAAACAACAAAATTCCCTTATAATGTTTATAGAATTCATTAATAAAATGGTCAGGGCACAGTGACTTATTTTAAGAGAACTAATCACTTCTTTGATTTCTTCCTTAGCGATATATGAATTAAGCCCACATCTCTCCTCGCCTGTTAATTACTGAATTTGTATTTTAGATAAGTAAGCTTAAATTACTTTGGTCTCAGTATGTCCTGATGCATACCATTACTCATAGAAAGTTGCAAAAGCCTCAAAGATCTCCACTGGATTCCAAGTTCATGTACTATTGCTTAACTGAATTTTATATACAGCATGCTCCCCCCCCTCTTTTTTGCTTTATTCCATTTGCTAACAACCAAGATTCCCTACTCCCATATTCATAAAATCTGTTTCGTATAGGGTAGATCAATCATTGCTGTGGACATTCAGAAACTTCAATTCTTTTCTTTTCATCTCTAATTTCCTAAATATGTTTTTGAGCCAGATTCACCTGTACTAGATCCGTTTTTTGTTGCCTATTCCTATTTTTAATGGCAGCTTTCTCTGAAGCACACCCCACGTACTGTAGCCTTCACTGTCTCCCACTGTGGTAAGAGAAACATTTGTTGTATTGTTTTAAGAAAAGTAATGAAGTTAGCTATCTTGTATTTTGTCTGCAGAGGAGTCAAAAGCTTGACCATTTTTTCAAGGCAGTCATTTCTACTGAAACTGGAATGTGATCAGTAATGCTTATCTCCCCTATGCCTACGCTACGTACAGCTGGGAACAGACCTTCCAAGAGAAACACAGTTCTGCAGACTGGCAAATGGAACATGGAGCAATGATCTGCAGAATGACTCTCAAACCAGACATCCCACAAATCACATTTTCCAAGCAAGTGTAGCAATTTTGTTTTATTTTTTCTGTAACTGTTTAACTAAGTTGGGCTGCCAATTCTTTCCTAAAGTTGTTAATGTTAAGGTTAGCTTGGTTTGAGTGAGCCATTCTTTGAGATGTGGGTGCCATCTTGTCACCTTGCATTTGCTGGGAAGGGCCTGGGTCCATTCTTTTCAAGAGGTTGAAACTCCATTCTTCCCCTTTCGAAGTGTCAGGCACCAGGTGCCAAGGAGTATGGGTCACATTAGGGGGCTTTGATCACCATGGGAGCAGTATTTATAACTGGAAGAAACCAGAGCTAGATGTAGCCCTTCCAAAGTTTGGCTAGCCATGACCCCATACAGCCCAAATTCTGAGCTGTATTTTTCTCACTTGCTTTTGACTGTTCAAATATCCAGAGACTTTTATGAGTGACAGGCACTCTGAATCTGCTCACTATAGCATGACTAAATCCAACAATCTATGCAAAATATTTGTGGATAGCCCCTTGGCCACTCCCCTTCATTCTCAAATCACATCCCCCCTCTCGGACTTACAAACTATCCACAACTAGCTACTGTAAAAGAGGTGGATATTGAACACACACTTAAGCTCACCATCATCAACTGTATTCTTTTGAATCTCATTGCCATTCAACTCCCACCTTTTAATTTTCACCTTTATATGCCTGCAAAACTAAGAGTTAATGCATCTGACAAAGCAAGTGGACTTCAGTCCATGAAACCTTCTGCCATAACAAATCTGTTAAGTCTTTAATGTGCTATAGGACTCCTTGTTGTTTTTACTTGGAATTAAGTTCTTGCGTTGAAAGTTTTTAATTACTGAGACTGAATGGAGTTCATAGACCTTGAACACAAAACTCCACTTAGTTAGCCAAAGCTTTCTTCATTTCAACGCTATAATTTTGGTCCAGAGGAAAACTCGTTTTGTTAATCCTGTGTTACACTACTGGGAGTTAATAAAAGAAAAGAAATTCAAATGCAATAGTCTCTTAATTCCAATGGGAATGTTCTAAAATTTAGGTTTCCCTCTCAACAGGCTAAACCCACAATCCTAACTAACCCTACTTACTTGGGAGTAATCCACACCAGTTCAACAGGACTTACTTTTGAATAGGCATGGTTAGGGCAGTGCTATAAAATCCAAGCAGGGAAGCTTAACTGGTTTTTGAATCTAGCATTTGTTTCAATATCATATGGAATTTCCAAGTGTTCAAACCTGACTCAGCTGTGTAGAGACAGCTCTCAACTGCAAGCATTTACATCCATAAAACCAGGCTGCTAAAGTTAATGAAATTATGCAACAATGACTTGTTAAACGGCTTTCCCCATCAGATAATGATAAGCATGCATGCTTTTGAGTTTAAGGCATCTACACAGCATTCTTAAGGAAAGGATTAAGGTACAAAATAAATAATCAACTGTGGGGCTGATTTAAAGCCTGCAATATATTGGTTGCTCACTAGAGCATCAGCAACCTTAAACATCAAAAGCTTTGGGTTCTTGTTTTTAAAAAAATCACTATTCAAAAATATTTTCTTGATACCAGCAAGGCTAATGCAGAAGGAAATGGGAACTGCTGTTGCTGCTTCATCTTCAGACACCTGCTGTTTGCCGCTTTTTTGTTTACAGCACTGAAGCACCAGATCTGCCTGGAGAAAGGAGAGGCGGAGAGCAGGCTGACCAGCAAGCGCTGCTTACTCTTTCGGACTGATTCAGCTCCTCTGTGCAGCAGCTGCCCTCCATAAAATTACCCAACGTGCAATTCTCCCCATGAGCACTGCATGCTGGGGATCTTATAGAAGGCAGCTGCTGCACAGAGGAGCCAAATCAAAACCGAAAAGGTCACATGCACCAGGTTCCTGGTGGGTAGAGGGTCAACCAATGAGTGGGAGCTATGTAGTTCAAGAAAGCTGGTGGGCTCCTTCAAGCTCATAGGTCCTTGGCCAGTGCTCCATCTCCCCCATTGTTGTCCCTGCTTGTTCCTATAGCACTCTCACCACATTCAGTGATAACACGAAGAGCTTCACACACACACACACACACCCCACCAAGATATCACATGGATTTAAACCACTAGGAATCTTCCTGACCCTATATGTTAAAACCATGTTTTCAATATGAGTTCAACATCTAGAGCCCATGTTCAAACAGAACGACTGTACAACTGAAATTAGGTTAATGTGGAGTGTCAGTACTTCCTTCCCCTGCCACTGCCACACACACACACACACACACACACACACAATATATGGATATACGGTAGATATAGATAGATTTGCAGGAGGGATGCCTATTCTACACTTATTAAAAGGTTACACATTTCAGGATTCTGAGTAATAACAACAGTAATCATTTTATTATTTATATCCTCCAATCTGACTGGGTTGCCCCAGCCACTCTGGGCAGCTCCCAGAAAAATAGAACACAATAAAACATCACACATTAAAACCTCTCTAAACAGGGATGCCTTCAGATGTCTATGGGAAGTCATATAATAGTTTATCTCTTCGACATCCGATGAGAGGGTGTTCCACAGGGTAGGCACCACTACCGAGAAAGCCCTCTGCCTGGTTGCCAGCAACTTTACTTCTCGCAGGGAGGGAACTGCCAGAAGGTCGTGAGAGCTGGATCTCAATGTGCAGGCTAGATGGTGGGGGTAGAGATGCTCCTTCAGGTGTACAGGGCCGAGGCCGTTTAGGGCTTTAAAGTTCAGCACCAAGTAAGTGGTAGTGAGGCATGTATTCTTTATGAGTAAGGACCTGACCTGAATAGTCCAGAGCAGGTGTAAGCAGTATACAGCCCATGAACCATCTCTAGCCCAATGGGTTATTTTTCAGCTGCATTGCCACTGCAAGCTCTGTTGCTACCAGTAGCAGACGGCATGGCGGGCAGCAATAGTTGCCTGACTTCCCAACAACTGAGTTGATGCTGCTCAGTGGGAAGCGGAAGGGCAGGGGGGCAGGGTGCAAACCCCACCATGTTGTCCACTACTGCTTGCTATGAAAAACACAAGTGCTTCCTTCAAGGTCAGACGGGAATGCCTGTTTCCCAACAATGGTTGCTATCAGTTTCAGGATTTCAAAGTACACGCTGTAGACAAAAATACGTATTTTATATCCAGCCAGCATATAGTCACCAATCCTACCAGAAGGAATTCTTTGATCTCATTCCCGTTTTTCATTAAGAAAACAAAGCAATGAAACAAGAGCATGCATTAAAGGAAAGGGAAATTAAAATGAAAGTAATGCACATTTTCACATATTCTCACAGGAAAAACAGCTCAACATTAAAAATGTGTTTTCCTTTCTCCTCAGGTTACTGAAGATTAGCCAGAAGAGACAGCAAGTTTTGTGAACTTCTTTTAATACCCAGTGGATAGAAAAATAACTTGAAGAATAGGTGTAAGTCCAGCCCAATCAATAAGGAAGACCAAATACCTTTATGCTTGTCCCGGTTATGCTTTAGCTGTGTTGGATGGGGTCTTATTCTGGCTAGAGCCTGCTCCCGATGGTTCATAAAAATAGGACCAGGAAATACAAGGGGGCCTGAGGAGAAAATTTTTTGCACATGCATAGGAAAGCTCACAAAATGGAAACTGTGTTCAACAAACAAAAAAAAGAATCAAATTAAAAGCATGGAAAAGGATGCAATAATCAATACTCAATATTTCATACTTTTGGAACAGATATCAAAATCTAATTAGAATCTGAGTACATCTGAAATCTTACATAATGGCACGAGAGTAAAACACTGTGGTGTTGTTGGGTATGAATACTGGAGCTCAGTTCCCCCCTTCCCCCCTCCCCAATCAGTTTTTTCCCCTCTCGCAAATAAAGCCAGTACACACCAATCCTAAATGTACAAACTATTTTCTCCAACCGGAAAACAGACTGTAAATTTGAAGCTAAGCAGGCGTCATATGCCATCATGCATTGAGCAACCAGACCTGCACTGGACCTGCCTAATGTATGTTCAATGTAGCATAATAATAATAATATAATAATAATAAAATAATAATAATAATAATAATAATAATAAATTTTATTTATATCCCGCCCTCCCCAGCCGAAGCCAGGCTCAGGGCGGCTAACAACAATATGGTCATATACAAAGATCCTATTACGATTGATCCCTATTATTCTGATAGCTATCAAAGACATAATCAGGCCTACGTACATAGATTTCTATTCTACTATGACCGTCAATGACTAGACATAAGACAGGTCTGAACATGGGTAGTCAACAGAATGAGGTCAGCTCAGAATATCCCAATCCCTCTCCTGTGGGTAGGAACCATCTGCACAGGGCAACATGACTATTATGCAAGTATTTTGTGGGCAAAATAAAATTAATAATAATAATAATAATAATAATAATAATAATAATAATAAAATTTTTATTTATACCCCACCCATCTGGCTACCAACAAAGCAAACTGACTCCAAAATCTAGTACTACAGAATGCAGCGTGGAAAAATAAACATTATCTATTACCTACATAGTTACACATTTAAGCACAATCACTATACAGTGGTACCTCGGTTTTTGAACGTAATCCATTCTGGAAGACCGTTCAACTTCCAAAACATTCAAAAACCAAAGCATGATATCCGGAAGCCACAAAACCCAAAAAGCAGGTATTTTTACAATCGTGAAGAGGGAATTGTAAAACTACTGAACATCAACAAGAGCCCAACAACAAGTTTATCTAAACACCAAAAGCCTGGATACTTTGCTATTTTCTCTGAAAGAGAAAAATATAAAATATCAGGAGAGTTGGGCTGTGAGAAAGACCAGTCCAGAAGTCCTTTGCTCCTTCCACTGCTGATTATAATCTATCAGCTCCCTGGCCCTCTCAGTGCCACATGTGCTGATCTGTAGGTGACCTAGAGAAACTGCATGTCTTTTTTGTTGTTTTTTAAAAGATATGTTACAATCAAATGGTAAGACGGGTTTTTCCAGAAGATATTCTGCCAGAAGTTTGGGTTTCATGCATTTACTCAATACTATCTATTTATTTGATTTATACCCTGCCTGTCATCATAAGCTCTCAGGGCTGTTCTTCCAGGAATACCAATGTCACAAATCATGATGCAGAGGAATGTGCACCTAGAACAACAACACAGGTGGTCTCAGATCTTGCAATACTTGGTAATGGTTTCATGTTGTCTACTTCCTCGCAATAAAAACAAATGAAGCAGTTGACAAATGCACATTGAGTCCATTCTAAAGAGAATGGACAAAAGAACACACTCTGCCCAATACAAAAATCCCAAAGAAAGACCTTAAATATTCCATTCCTTTTTAGAAGACCGTCTATCAACAAGAGTTTCTTGCAAGTCGCATGCCTGAACAGACCAATCAGCACTAATTTCAGATCACTGCATTCCTCCTTTACTGTGCAGAGGTGTCCTGCCACATCAGTCATCCTCTGTGTTGCAACTATTCTGAGACCATCCAACATGAACTGCTCAAGATTTCAAATGAGCCTAATGTTTTCAGAATAGAAATAAGCTAGCAAGATCAAAAGCTGAGGTTTGGTTTCTTCAGCTAAGGTTTGCCAATTTCTTTTGTGCACCTTAAATGAAATCTTACTATCCCGTACCAAAAAATCGTTAAAATTATATATTTTTACCTTAAAAACCAGCTATTTTGTTCCTTCATAATAATCTGGTATGTATTCAAATACCCACATAAAAAAGCAAACTGCACTAAAAAAGTGAGTACCGTATTTTTCGCCCCATAAGACGCACTTTTTCCCCTCCAAAAATGAAGGGGAAATCGGGGTGCGTCTTATGGGGCGAATGCCTGCAAGCCTCGCGCGCCCGGCAGGAGGTCCCGCCGGGTGCGCGAGGCTTGGGGCGGCAGCCTGTCACCCGAAGCACGGGGAGCCCTCGGGAGGGCTCCCCCTGCTTCGGGCGAGTGTCTGCAAGCCTCGCGCACCCGGCAGGAGGTCCCACCGGGTGCGCGAGGCTTGGGGCGGCAGCGGACTGCTTGCGCGCACCTAGAAGCTTGGGGCGCGCTGAGCTCAGCACGCCCCAAGCTCCTGGTGTAGCGCAGTGATCCGCTAGCCCTGGGAGAGCCCCGCGGCTCTCCCAGGGCTAGCGGACTGCTTGCCGGCACGCAGAAGCTTGGGGCGCGCTGACCTCAGCTTGCCCCAAGCTTCTGGATTAGCGCAGGGGTCCGCTAGCCCTGGGAGAGGCGCCCGGCTTTCCCACGCTAGCGGAGACCTCGCCGGCACGCAGAAGCTTGGGGCGCGCTGAGCTCCGCACACCCCAAGCTCCTGGTGTAGCGCAGCGCACCTGGGGGGGAAATAATTTTTTTCCCTTTATTTTCCCCCCCAAAATCTAGGTGCGTCTTATGGGCCGGTGCGTCTTATGGGGCGAAAAATACGGTAAAAATATTAAGCACTGCTTGAGTGCATGCGACTAATATTAAAACACAGCACTGGCCCGTTCTACCCTAACAGAAACACAGATTTTTTTTTCTAGCTCCTAAACGTTACATGAAAAGTATTCCTCCTTGAAATACAGTCTTACACCTCACATGACTATGAGAAGGTAGGCTTTCATGGTTTAATTTTGTGTTTGGGTACTAAGAACAAAATACGCTAACTGTGCCCACTGTGAAGGTGCACACACACACACACACACACACATAATTTGACCCTTTCCTCATTAATACACACAGAAGTGGGACCCAAATCCTTTCCCAGACAGGGTTTCTTGGAATTTTAAAAGAAAAACACACAGGGCACTATCACAGCTGGCCTACTGCATTTTGCAGCATTCTATCAATCTATGCCACAGAACAAAAATGAAAGATAATCCTGTGACAATCTAAAGACAAATTAAGAAATTGTAAAATATTTCATGCTGTCCTGAACATATAACATTCCCTTAAGAAAGGGAAATCCTTCAATTGCCTATAAGACAAACAAACTAATCTTCATGCACTGGTATCCTACATGTTGATGTAGGAGCAAAACCCAACATATCTGTCTTTAAATCCTCATTCCATCTGCCAAATCCATGAACTCAATGCACTTTAAGTAGTTCACCTTTTGCTTTTTTAAAAAAGGAAACGAAATAGGTGGAGTTATGTTGGCGCATCCTATTAGTTTCAGAACTCATTGAAGCCCTAAGTACCTAATAAACTCTTGAACTAATCATAGCAGTATTTAAGGCAGACCAAAAAGTATACTATGTTCCTTTACAGAGCCACCTCCCTGCTCCTCTTAGATTATTTGCTGTAATAGATGTTTCAGATGGCACAGAAAAGGTTCATCTTGGGGGAAAGTAGATTCCAAGTTTTTGCAGTAGCCCAGGAAGATAGATTTAGCTATTCATTGTGGAAAGAAGTCAACCTCTATGACTCTGTTCTCCATTAAAGCCCAACAAAGCAGCAATATAATCTCAGACTGGTTTGTAGTCACAGCCCTTTTACATTCATTTCTGGGATTTATAAGCTGATTTTTGTACGTCAGTTTCTCAGAATCATGTTTATCCACTTAGACTTAAGTCTTAAATAGAAGCTAGTTCTGCTGACCTCTCCCTTCTTCCAATCTGTGCCTCCTATTCACACGCTGCCGCTTTTCTTCTTGTCGCAACTGCAGGTGTTCTTCGATATTAACTCCAGGCACAGGGACAGCTGGAGAAAAACAGAAAGGGAACTGTGAATTCTCATACGGTCAGCATACGAAACGCATACTATCATTTCTAAAACACTTTAAAAAGAACATAAGGCTCTGAATCAAAGATATAGCTGCGTGAGAGTGCTGTGCTTTATCTATCTGCATGAGAAAAAAACAATTTTAGGAATAGAAGGGGGATCACTCTATTAGACAATTCTCTGTTCCTGCCATTGCCTCTAAAGTTGCACTCTTCTGAAGTGTCCCCCAACTGTCTGGAGCTGGGTGTTTTTTCTGAAACTTTTTTTTACTAAAGGAAAAATTGGAAACACTAAGAAACAAATTAAAAAACCCTAAAGAAATATTCTCTTGGCAGATGAGTGAAAAGCTTTTTAATACAGTTTTACTCTCACAAGGCAACCTACAATATTAAAGAGGGGTACCATATTAAAGAGGGTACTGTCACCTTCATGAGAGGAGCAAGATAGATCTTTGTTGTTTGTGAAATGTTGCTTGCCTTTTTTGCAGAACATTTGGTTTAAGTTTGAGATACTTGAGTCTCTTTTGTTGATTTTTTTTTTTAACCTCTTCCCTCGCTTAACTGTTAAGCTAAGCACATCTACCTGATTAGAAAGCTCCACTTAACAAAGTATGGCTTACTGCTGAGTAAAAATGCATAGGATTGCTCTGTAAATTTCTCAAATATATCCAATAGTACAATTTTATATGCTAACTAAAATGCATTTTATGCTGAGGAAGCAGTAAAATAATTGTTGGCTTTTAAAGAAGGTTAGTATTGAATATATTTCTATTTCCCACAAGACTTTTATTTTTCTCAGAAAAAAATGGGGCAGGAAGACACCCAGTGTTAGTCATACTCTGAATAGACCCTTTGAAATCAACGGATTTAAGTCAAAGTTACATAAATCCACTGATTTTAATGGGTATACTTTGAGTACGATTTATATCACCCAGCTTTCATCCATGGTTTCAAATTGCCCAGAAATTTAACATCTCTGGCTCAAGAGTAAATTTCATCCCAAATTAAAATGCCCAGAGCATATTTAACATTCTTAAACTACAATACTACGTTTAGGTATAGTTCTTAAGGAAGACTGGTTTTAAATGCAGCACAAAGTCAGCTCAAGAAAATGACTGGTAACATTAAGCTTAAACCCCTTTCCAAAGGTTTCCATGTTTCCCATTTTCAAATCACTTACCTAGCAGAAGGTCCAGTGGTATCATCTCTTTTACGGCATCAAGAATTCCTCTTTGCCTTGCTTCCTGGCCATCGAGTTCTCTAGCACAGGCTTTGCAACACCCACATACAGCACAGCCAGACTCACCAGAACCACAACCACAGATTCTGAGAAAAGCACAGATATTTTATTACCCAAAGAGGAAATACTCTCAACACTCATGCATATAACTAAGATCAAAACCCACTTAGCTCTTTAACCATGGTTTGCTCATTGTGCCACAAATATATTTCATACTTCAGTGCTCCCAGATAGAATCAGCAATATTGCCTGTAATTAGTCTTTGGCATCTCAATCCCTGATAAAATTTATTTATTCAAAAGACTTTTAGGCCACCTTTAATGGCAAATGCCCTCTCAAGGCAGATTACAAAGCAAAAGTATACAATCACAACAAAAAACATAATTAATAAAAATCAATTAAAAGCCAAAAACAATTCAAATACAGACTAAAATATATCTGCAAAAAACCATCTCAAGCAAAGACCAACAAGAACAGATGTGGTAGTTAATTATTATTTTTAATTTCACAAAATTTCAATTGGGGGGAAAACCTCAAAGTAGTTCTTGTATCCATGAGTGTTCTTGTATCAATGACTTCCCATTGACAATGCATTCCAAAAGCACACCAAAGAAAATATACTCTCCCTAACGCCCGATGACCTGACAGCTCTGAGAGAATACCACGTAAGGAGGGATATCTTGAGAGCCTTTTAACTCACAAGCATAAAATCATACCACCTACTCCCGGTGTTGAACTTTGCAATCCATCACATCACTGCAAGCAAAATTCTATGTGAATAATTCTTTTCTCTAAATATACACTATATTTTCCCTAGACTATAATCACACACTTTTCCGAGACTTAAAGGTGGGGACAGGGTGGAGAGTGCCTAAAACCTAGAGAATTCATGCTAGCAACTTGAAGATAAGTTTTAAATTTTATTTATTTATTGTTGTTGCTGCTGTTAGGCAAAGAAGCCCCATTGGCGAAGGGCTGCCAGTCAGAAGTAGAAAATATGCTCTGCATGCAGAAG
The DNA here is from genome assembly GCF_965112155.1 of Podarcis liolepis. Classification (NCBI taxonomy): domain Eukaryota; kingdom Metazoa; phylum Chordata; class Lepidosauria; order Squamata; family Lacertidae; genus Podarcis; species Podarcis liolepis. The sequence goes on from NC_139558.1 coordinate 11,477,758, forward strand.
GTTCCCAGGTGCAAAGCCCAGCATCACCAGGTAGGGCTAAGATAGAACCCAGTGTGAAAACTTGGAGACACAATGCCTGTTAAGTGTAGACGCTACTGAACTCGATGGACCAATGCTCCGATTCTGCGTAAGGCAGCTACAATAATAATAATAATAATTTATTATTTATACCCCGCCCATCTGGCTGAGTTTCCCCAGCCACTCTGGGCGGCTTCCAATCAAGTGTTAAAAACAATACAGCATTATACAGTGGTACCTCTGGTTACGTACTTAATCCATTCCGGAGGTACATTCTTAACCTGAAACTGTTCTTAACCTGAAGCACCACTTTAGCTAATGGGGCCTCCCACTGCCACCGCACGAATTCTGTTTTCATCCTGAAGCAAAGTTCTTAACCCGAGGTACTATTTCTGGGTTAGCGGAGTCTGTAACCTGAAGTGGCTGTAACCTGAAGCGTATGTAACCCGAGGTACCACTGTATATTAAAAACTTCCCTAAACAGGGCTGCCTTCAGATGTCTTTTAAAGATAAGATAGCTACTTATTGCCTTCAGATCTGGTGGGAGGGTTTCCACAGGGTGGGCGCCACTACCGAGAAGGCCCTCTGTCTGGTTCCCTGTAACCTCACTTCTCGCAATGAGGGAACCGCCAGAAGGCCCTCGGTGCTGGATCTCAGTGTCCAGGCTAAAGACCAGAGAGGCGTAGAGACTAGGTATGTGCCTAATATTCATGAAGACTCCATCACTAAGAGTCTTAATCGCTCTCCCTTCCTTACCCAGGTGATGCAGCCAGGCAACACTACTACTGGGGGAGAGAAAGGGGAACCTTGACTGCTCTGTGCAACTCCACTAGCTGGCTGTGGAAGGCTGGAGCTGCTTCGGCTACATTGGAGGGGGCAGCAAGCGCTCCAGCCCACTCCTTCCTCTACACAGCCAGGCTCGGCTTCATGTCACCTTTCATCCTGCCCTGTTCCAGTGACCACACTCACGGACAGCCAGCTGCAGGCACTGGCCAAAAAGGCAGGGAGAATCAGCAGCAGAAGCAGGCTCACCCTGCACAATTGAATTCAGGGCACAGAAATCGAGGCAGGGGGTTGGGCAAGCAAAGTGAGCATGGAGGCAGAGCCCCCAAGTCCCTAAATATAGAGCTAATTGGTTTTTAAACAGCATAGCTCTGAAAATAAGATTCCTGAGAAAAATGGAAGATCAAAGCTATGCAAATGTGGAGGTAGCTATGTTTGGCTCTATCTGCAAATATAGGATTCTTTTGTTCATGGCAGCCTTTTGATTCATTCAAAGAATCCCATTGACAGAAAGGGGAGGTAGCAATTTTAACCAATTTTCCTGCTCCACCCACCCACGTGCTGGAGCATCTACCAATCCTCAAGAGCAGATTCCTGGAGGATACAGTGGACTGGAGGGGGAAATCAGCAGAAACCACACACACCATTTACCGAGGGAAACAAAGTTAGATCCAAGTAAAAACATTTGCAATGCATGTGTTTTTGGTGAATTTTACAGGTATCTGCTGCATGTTAAAACTCAGGTCTTCCCGCTTTTCAAAACAGTGTCATCCAGCACACATATTGGCCTAACTATTAACCAGAAAACAATACATTCCAATCTGTCAAATGAACACAGCTATAAGCAATTCAGAATTTCTTCTTAGAAAAAAAAGCTATTCTTAAAAAAAAAAAAAAAACATATATGGGTATGCTTTCTTTCACTGAATAGTATTGGGGGGGGTAGTCCCCTACATAAATTTACATATAAATAAAGTATTGTTCAGCTACATATTAGGCATTTTTACTTACCCTCCGGGAACCCTGTCAGGACGTCCGCTGCTAACGCAACTTGCTCCATAGCCTGTGCAGTCCCCACAAACGGTGCACACCATACATTGTTCCAGCTTCCATTTATGCATGCCTGGTGGACACATCATGGATTTCTCATCTTTTTCATCTAGCTCTTCTTCTAAATCTTCATCCATTGCTGTCGCCATGTTCTCCACTCCAAAACCTGAGAGAAAACAACCATTAACAGATCTGGCAAGGCAAGGCAGCACAGCAGTACAGAAATCACATGGGAAAACTATGTTTGGAGAGCAGGACCGTATTTTTTGCTCTATAAGACTCACTTTTTCCCTCCTAAAAAGTAAGGGGAAATGTGTGTGCGTCTTATGGAGTGAATGCAGGCTGCGCGGCTATCCCAGAAGCCAGAACAGCAAGAGGGATCGCTGCTTTCACTGCACAGCGATCCCTCTTGTTGTTCTGGCATCTGCAATTCAGAATATTTTTTTTCTTGTTTTCCTCTTCCAAAAACTAGGTGCGTCTTATGGTCTGCTGCGTCTTATAGAGCGAAAAATACGGTAATTTTAAGTGCGTCTATGAGGTCTAGCTAAAGCTGTAGTTAATGTAACACACACTACGTTGCATTGCCTTTGAAAAGTGATCAAAAATGTCAACAAGCGCAAAGACATGCAGCCAAATTGTTGACCAGGGCTAGGTATAGAGAGCAAGCTATCTGAAAGACCATATTCCCTCAGATGAACAAGTCCAGTTTCTGAGATCTTCAGGGGAGGGTCTTCTTTCAATTCTACCACCTTCACAGGCACACTTGGTATGGGTGTGGGACAGGGCCTTCTCAGTGGCTGCTCCCAGACTCCTTCCCTAGAGAAGTTAGACTGGCTCCTTCCTTGCTGTCCTTCTGCCGGCAGGTTAAGATCTTCTTGTTCCAATGGGCTTTGCTTTTAATGAAAGGGCTGGTGCCAAACTGTTTGCATTCTGATTATCTGTAAGTTTTTAATAGATCTTTTATATTTATATATAGTTTTAATTTTATAAATGTTTAAGTGTTTTTTATTATTGTTTTTTGCCTCCTATATTTTTTAGCCTTTCCTATTTTATCTATAAGACGCCTTGAATCCCTGTCAGGGAAAAAGGTGGCATATAAATAAATAAATATAATAAGAATAAAATTAAAAACTTTCCTAATGTACAACTATGACACAAAAAACTCAGCCATTCTAAAGCAACTATGTATTGTGGTTTGAATGGCTGGGAAAGAGCCATGGCAAACCTCGGGCACTTGAATTCCTCTTTCCCTTCCTAATCTTGGTGCATTAGAGGGGAGGAGTGAGATTTTGGTTTCAGCTCTGATTAACCTGCAGTTCCCCATTAAATACACACTTTGGGAGCTATGGTTTATTCTAACACTAGCTCAACACGCCAAACCATGCCTTTATCCTGCTTTGTTCAGCATAACCAGATTTAGAAGAAGTTTGGGTTCCTAAAGTTCATGCATAATGGAAATACGATTTAGTCAAAACTGAGAACACAAGCTTTTATTCCCTAAACCCAGAAATGGAGGAAAGGGGAGAGAGAGTGTACAACTCATTGCAGAGAGATCCATACAATCTAAACCTAGGTTCAGATGAAGGGTGGGAAACCTCAGACTCAGGGGCCAAATGTGGCTTTACAAACCTCTCTACCCAGCCTTTGGGATTCTCAACTGCCCCTGTTCCCTCTCGTTGGCTTTGCCCTCTTTGGCTAGCTGGAAAGTGTATTTGAACTGTGGTAAGACCTCTTGTTTGCCTGACTGGAACATAAAGGTACTGAGGGGAGGCATGCACATAGAAGCTGACACAAATGTGTAAAATTCAGGCTCTTAAGGACTGTAACAGATGCTATCTTTACATTTTGAATACTACTGTACCGAAGCTGCTCAGATTAAGGAGCATAAATAATGGAAATGATATTATAAGCAGGACAGGTATTGCATCTACTACAGGCAAGGTGGAAAGAAAGCTGCTGATTAATACAAAACATGAATAGCCTGAATTTTTATAAAGGAAGCATGCAGTATTAAAGAGAAATAGTATAGCAAGCATCAAAAAGTGAGATGGAAGAGATGGTGATAGAGAAAAATCGTTCTTGACAATGAAGCACCACAAGACAGAAAATAATACTGACTTTTTCCTCCCTGATTCATGGAGCCAGTGTCTCGTCCACATTGTCCTTTGTTATTCACTCCAAATGTCCAGACTTCTCCATTCTTCATCAGCACACAAGTATGAGCTTTGCCCATGGCTACCTGAGTTGCAAAGTGGCCTTTCAAATCTGTTACTAAACCTGAAAGATAAACACACATCTGAGTGGCAAACATTCCCTTGCTGTGAAATATATATGCACTGTAACTCAGATGTAGAAGGACAAGAAGCTATTAAGACCAAAAGCAACAGCCAGCTAATATACCCTGATTAGGCCCAATCAATATGTCAAAGTTGGGATATACTAGCTTATTCTAATAGGCCATTTTCTTACCTATAGTTTTTGGATTCCCACCCCCAACAATGGACCAACACCTACTAATAATGTCTGTTTCTACCAAGGAGGAATAACAGCTCAACAGCACAAATGCTAACACAACAATGAAAATAAAACTAATTTCACACAGCATCACAACATAACCCCTCTGCAAGTAATTTCAACTGGACAGCTACATATATAGTACAAACTATTTCTCTTTATCAAGTCAATTGTTCTTTAAAACATCTACAATATCAACTTACTTGTGCCATCAGAGTAAATTGCGTCCTTTCCAAACATGTATAGTTCTCCATCTTTTGAAATAACTGAACTACTCCCGTTATTGCATGCTGTATATACCACAATTTTCCCTTCCATTTTGATAATCTTTTTGGGCTTATACGGCTTAGACTGCCGCCTACTTTTGGCTTAAAAAGAAGGGGAAAGTGTTACATTAGAAAATCTAAGATTTAACATGAAGCTAAGGAAATAAATGGTAACATGATTGAAAATCTAAGCTATTTATACATACAAAAAAGGAAGATAGTGGATATCCATTATACTTCTACCTTTTGTATTTCTGCATATTCAAAGTCAAAACTGAAAGAATTAGCACTGTCATCATGATACTATGAAGAGCTCTATGCTTTCTTCCATTTTCAGAGAGGCATGCAAAGCAGTACACATATATGAGGATTCAAATCAACAGCATATAAACGGCTAAGGTTTTTTTTAGAAAACTTCCAGGCACAAAGCAAACAATGTTATCACTGTGACCTATTAACTGCAAATCCTGTTCAAAATGTCTCAAAGCAAACATATCAAAGCAAGTCCACCCCATACACACAAATAGCATAAAAATGTACACACAACACTGTGTTTCTAACACTATTGTACAATACACACATAATGTCCGGCAAGGGGGAGGGGAGATAAAAAGTTAGTCCTACCAAGAGCAGACCCACTAAAATCAAGGAACTAAATGGGTCTACTCTGAGTATGACTTTGTTGCATATATTCCAAGGACTAGGAGGTGAAAGGTTAAGGTGAGACTTGAAGATAATTTTTTAAATGTTGCTTCCAAGTTGTATAATAAGAATCAGGGATGAAAATATATTATGCTGTTTTCTATAGAAAACACACAAAATGATGATCACACCACTAGATGTGCTTCTACTTGAGCTACTTGCAGTATCGTTCAGAAAATAAATTTCCACCTGATTTTTTTTCTTTATTCACAGGAGGAACACTTCAATGTTTGGAGAGCACAAATTGTGATATCACCCAGGTGAAAAAGGACTATGAATCCTAACACAAAGAACCAGAAATTAAGAAAGCACTCATTCAAACTTTGGAACATCTCTCTAATGGTTGTTAATGCAGGCATCACAAACGCCCCAAACCTACTTGATTCTCCATCTTCTCCTTTACTTGCTGAGCCTGTGAAAAATATGCTTCCGTCCTCCGCAACAAGTAAAGCATGCGAGCCATCATGCCCAACTGAGAACTGAACAATCTTTGGAGATTTGGTGATCGGCAGCTCAACCCACTTCCCTGCTGAAGGACCACCTTGTTTTATTCCAAGGCTCTGGTATTTGCCAGTATAATAAATCTGAAGGGGAGGCAAGACACTAACATTAGTTCAATCATAACATTCAATCAATGTAAAAAAAGAAAGAGAAAAGCAGTTTGACAAATTTCTAAGTGCGTATGTTAATTTTACTCAAAGCCAGTTTGCAATGAATGAAGTTTTACTTACAAAACTATGAAAAACACTGAGAACCATTGCTACACACTAATACATTACCTCATCAGGTTGCTCTTTTCTTTAAGTATATAGAGGAACTTTCACAAAGGAAACCATTGTTCTACCCAGACACCCATCGTTCTGCCCGGGAACTGAGGTCCAGCGCCAAGGGCCTTCTGGCGGTTCCCTCACTGCGAGAAGCCAAGTTACAGGGAACCAGGCAGAGGGCCTTCTCGGTAGTGGCACCCTCATGTGGAACGCCCTCCCACCAGATGTCAAAGAGAAGAACTACCAGACTTTTAAAAGACATCTGAACCAGCCCTGTTTAGGGAAGCTTTTAATGTTTGATGTATTACAGTATTTTAATATTGTTTTGGAAGCCGTCTAGAGTGTCTGGGGAAGCCCTGCCAAATGGGTGGGGTATAAATAAATTATTATTATTATTATTATTATTATTATTATTATTATTATTATTATATAAAGCAATTCAGCAAAGAGTGAATCACAATCCACACAATGCCATGTAACTTTTTTCTCTTTTGGAAAATGCAGCTGGGCAGGCTGAAGTGGAAGTCCCACATAGGGTGTATGTGGGTATTATCTAACTTCTCATCTGGTACTTTTCCCTGCTAAAAAATAACCCCTCTCCTTTTGCTAGCCTTCCTCTGCAGACTAAAGCCTGAATGTCTGGATTCAGAAAAGAAAACGCTGAAGAAAGGCTACTTACAATTCATTGAGAATCACATACAGTTTGGCCCACATATAACATTGTGCCCAGCTCCCAAACAGCACTATTGCAAGCCAAGGGGAGTTGGGTTAACACAAAAGTGTTTCAAATACCTTTCCACTAGCCGTTTTCATTAGTGCAAATTCTCTTCCTGCACCTAGAACAGCTGACTCTTCATCAAACCCTGTACCTACAAACACAAAGCTGCTATTAGCTATCAATGCTTTTCAAACACAGGTGTTTTCAGTGTCAAATTCAAACATTCCATGGGCTCAGTTTTGTGCAACTGGCGTCCATTCAAATGTTCAAGTACAAACATCTTACACAAAATATTGTGTCATTTCAAACACAACTCCTGGGCAGGAAATAGTGAAACACACTCTATTACACTACGATTACAAACAAATACTACATTGGAGGATAAAAATAATTGGTTAGTTTAAAAAAAAACCCTGACAAATAATTGAGAATTGTGGAAACAATGGTACCACTGACCCACATAGGGTAAATAATTTGTGAATCAAACCTATCACTTATTTTTTCAGCTTTAAAGCATGTTTCCCTTTTGGATGCTTCTTCATACTGAATCAAACTATCATGCTCTCTGCAATTTATTAAACATGGAACAGGAAAATAGAGAAATGATTCCTTACTGATAATGTGCATGTCTTTCTCCAGATCAAATAATGAGATACCACATGCGTGTAAGCATTTTCGTGCAAGCTTAAGCTGCAGTTCTTGTTGTAGCACCGGCTCAGTACTTGTTGCAAATATTCGAACTACAAAACCATCCTGCAACAAATAACAATACAATATTCAACAATTTGAAATAATTATTGCCACAAGATAGAGCAATCTTGTTCTTCCTAGATTGTATTGTGAATCTTTAGCAACTCCTTCATTAAATAAGATATATGCAGGGTCAGATGCTGATTAATATGAATAACGGTGCAAACACAACAAGCAAAAGAACACACATTAGTCCATAACTTAAAGCTTTTTCATATTTGCACATTCCTATCTCCTAACTGCCAATGCAATGTTTAACTCACACACAATATAAGCAAAGCTCATTAAACCATATGAATATCTGCACATCAATTTTGTATGCAGAGAATATTGTTATACATTTGGTTATTAAAAAAAGAAGCAACTGAAAGGTGCTGAAAATAAACAACCAGGTTTAAGTTCCTACAGTCTGAAAATATATGAAGTTCCCTTTTAAATGGCAAAATACTTCCAGTCCTTTGAGTATCAGTTACATTTTGGCATCTAGGTGCTCAGGCAATTAGCAAGAACTGGGAGTTTTCTGCAGCATTTCCCAAGAGTTTAACATGTTAGCTTATTTGTTAGTAAAATAAGGAATCCCACTTTTACTTGATACCTTGCATTTCTAACACTTGCCCTTATCTGAATCCTGCAGAAAGCACAGACCATCTGCTAACGTGACAGATGTGCTGAAATGCTATCAAAAGTATTAGGGTCTTTTACATGCTTTTCACCTACCTTCCCAGGCAAACCTCCTCCCTGCAAACAAGTGAATTGGTGTTTAGGGTATCAAACAAAATATTGGACTTCTTTTGTCATTTGTGTCTTGGAGGGAGGCAAAACAAACCTTCTTTAAGGCAAAACTATAAAAGATGCCAGAAATCCACGTTTAGGTCCCCTGACCTCTTTTTCTTTTCCTAAAAGCAGCTAAGGTAGGTGGATTTGGATTGTGCTGTGGCGTAAGAGAGAGGTGTTCAAACATTTCGCCTTGAAAGTCATTCCCATGAAGGTGTCACTAGCTGCATAAGGGAAGGCATACAGGTAAATTTGAACCTGTATATTTCACCTTCCCAGAGGTAATAGCTGCTCTCATGAAGGAAAAGGATTCCACTCCTCACCCCACATCATCCCCAGCTCTTCAAGAAGTGTAGACAAACCAAGGTAATGAGAAGGAAAGCTGTTTTTAGAACAGCCAAATAAAAGTTTGATTTTAAATGAAATGAAGTTTATACTTTTAATTCCAAACTGATTCAAGGCTCTCTATCAAAGACACTGAGGTAAAGATTTTTTCTAAGTTAAAGTATTACAAATCTGACTTTAAGGTGTTTATTAAAAGCATTTAAAAGGATATAATTAATAATAATAAGAATTCCTTGAATATTTGAAAGGGAAGATATTTTCAAAATGAAATAAAAAACAGAGAGCCAATGAGAATGATTAAGGCACTTAGGATCCTAACATTAAAATGGCATTATTTTCCATAACAGTTAAGTCAAAATAATGCAAACTAGTGTATTTGTTAGAGAAACAGGCCTTCCAATTTTATGCAAGCCGCTGCACTACTCATTTTATAACACTTGCAGCAAAATGTATTCAAAAGCTGAAGAGAGCACAACAGCCCCAAGAAGTATGATGTGGGTGGGAGAGCTAAACTATAACACCAGATGCTCAACATGGATACATGTGCCAACGGGCAAATATTTGGCACTTAAGACAGATGTGCAAGAAGATAAAGAATGGCTAAGTGATAACAGCAAGCAGCACCATACAAACTCAAAATAGTCAGGAGTAATCTCCAATTAAGACGAATAAGTACAAGTCAGACAACATAAAACTTAGAAGCTCCTGAAATTCATTTAAGAAGTCTAGGGGATAGCCATTCTTCCCATGCATTTCTCTTTTAAATATGACAAGAGTATTGTGATGCATATTTTAATGGCATTAAACATGCTAATAATGTGCAATAACTGCAGAGTTTGGAGGCCAGCATTTAGATTATTCAATAAATCATGACAAAAAGTCCTTGAAAACAAATATCAGAGGAGGTATCATACTTACGTCTCTAGAAGCTGCTATCTGATTAATATATTCTCCATCAGTGAAAAGGATGTTTTGCCCTTCAGCCTGGCAATCTGTATAGAACACACCATTATGCAACATCAAGTCACATAAAATACTTTACCCTCCAAATTTCTATAAATGATTCATTGACATAAATAACTCTACACAGATAGAAAATACATCCAAAGTAGCCTTGTTCTCATAATTGCAGCAAACACAACGTAAAATCTTAAGTATTTTATTGATGTATAGAGAAGTTGCCGAAGCTTCGATATATTTTAGCCCATAAATAGAATCCAGATCAATAAGCTATTCTTTTATTGCTTGCTTACATGATAAACGCTGCAATTACAAAAAAGAAACAAAAAGGAAACACCTCCTGATCAACGAAGCAGAGTGTACATATTCAGTGACAATTATGTGCTAGTTAAAACTGACACTTTAACTATTGATAAATTAACATATTGGTAATTTAGATTCAGAACTTTATAGTTAATAGCTGTAAGAAAACAGTGGCTTATTTATGAGTCAACATACCGTGGGCTCCTGGCACAACCATCCACTGAGGGGTTATATTCGGAGTAAGTTTGGGAGCTGCTAAGGAACGGTCTAGGCACACTTCCTTGCATCGGCAGCACAGACTGTCAGGCTGCCTTCACGGCCCCAAGGAACTACTAAGCTTTCAAACTTTGGTGCAGTAATGCCACTGGAGTGCTTTCCACTACCTGCCTCCCACAGTGGAGCCTGCTAGGCTAGGAAGCATGCCATGGGCAAGCTTTCCGAAATCTCAGTCCTTAGTAAGAAAGGCTCTCTGCAAATGGCTACAGCACAACTGCATGCTCATCGGTGGAACTGGGTTTTTTTTTTAAGTACACAGCAAAGCAATATTCAGTGCTGTGCCTTGCAGAGTCAATACACACCAAAGCTACTGAACTTTGTGGATCCAAGGTGGGACAAAGTAGCTCTGATCTTCCAGAGCCCTGAAAAGCAGCACTAGCGTAACACAGAGACATAGCACAGACCTCATTCTGTCATGTAAAAGCCGCTGCTCACTGTCACCTGCTTGCTGTGTTTCTAGGTGTTGGTGTTATCTCACAAGTTGACTGCAGAGCTGTCAGCAGCTTTGACAGCAGACTATGGTCTGTAGCAGCAGATGTGCCATTCCATGAACACTTACACTTTGAGGGAAAGTTTTGGAAAACAATCGTTTGTAGAAAGTTGATACATTGGTTTTGAGAGTTCTTTTTCTTCTTTCACTGGGGAAACCCAGCAGAATGTGTTGTGAATTAATATACCCCTGTGATGCTTAACTGCTAATGTCCATTTAAAAGGCTTTAATTTGCCATGTTGATTCAGTCATGAATCAGGAGACAGACTCTGGTTTGGTCATTTCTGACAGTATCATGATCATTAATGTATTATATCGTTTGTCCAGAATGTGAAGCTTATATCATAAGCAATAAGTTTATCAGTATTTTCAGAAAAACGGAACACACACTATAAAACAAAAATGAAGCAAAACAAGGTCATGCACAACGTAATATTATAAGCAGTCGTAAGAGCCAATCTCCGTACCTGGCAAAGTTACTGTACCATCTTGTTCCAAAGATTCGGGATTGATTCTTATGGCTGTCATGCTATGATTGTTCACATCTCTATATAACAAGTAACCCTACAAAGACATAATGAATAACTGACCATTAAAGTTCCAGAACTGTGTTTGCAGTAACATAAATAAACGCTATTTCCTCTTTTCCTGCTTTACCTGTTTTGAAACTGACTTATCCTTTTATGGAGGGATGTATGCACACTCATTCATGAGTGTATACCACCTTTAACAGATTGCTTTGCTGTTAGTTTGAAGTTTAAGTAGTCATCTTAAATAAGCACAATGCATCATAGGATTCACATGATGCTTGCCAACAGTCCATATTGACAAGATGATGTCATTATATTTGCAGTTCAGTGCGATACGAAGCAATAGGAAGGTAAACAGAACATTTCTATTTATACATCTATCTGGCTTAGAATGTCTTATTCCCAAGAGTAGATAATAAGCAAAAGAAATGTTTGAAGGAAAATATGCTCAGTGGTCCTTCATATTCCAATAGAAACCTGTTCCTTCCCCCAAAAGATATGGAAAAACATCCAGCAGTATTATGAATTAAGGACTTGGCCTACAGATCTCATCTTCCACTGTTCCCCATGATCAAACAACAGTTCAACAAAGATACAATACAGACCATAGAGATAAATGGACAAGAGAATGGAGGTTTTAGTCAAGATATTTGTAACTGGGGAGGGGTGGGCAGTTCAAGATTGCTTCCTGTAACAATTGCAGGATGTTAGACATCTAGCGACATCCTGTACAGTCATACCTTGGGTTACGAATGCTGTGGGTTGTGCGTTTTCAGGTTGCGGACCGCGCCGAACCCGGAAGTATCGGACAGGGTTACTTCCGGGTTTTGGCGCTCCCGCATGCGCAAAGGCACTGAATTGCATCACGTGCGCACGTAGACGCGGCGCTTCAGGCTGCGAATGCTGTGGGTTGCGAACGCGCCTCCCGCACAGATCACGTTCGCAACCCGAGGTGTGACTGTACATATTTTCACTATGCCATAGCAAACATTAGGAGCAAGTAGGAAAAGTACATTTTGCTACCCAGCTCAATTGTTGCCAAGCCATGTGCTTTGATACCTTTTATGGCCATTTTAAAAGTGAACTTTGTCCCACCTCAAGTCCTATACAATATTTTTGGGTAAGTATCAAAAATTGAATATATTCCTATTTTACATAAGCCACCATGTATATTTTAAAGTTTAATTTTATATTTTAGAATTATAAGCTCAAATTATATTACTTTCTTTCCATTTACACCAATGGATTTATAATGAATTATACAGTGTTTGGTCCAATTTAGCCTACATTATAGCTCATTCAATTTAATATTAATTTCTTGTATTTGATTTCAAATTCCGCCTACCTGAGCATAACCCAACCAAGACTTCTTCTCTCTTCTATTTTTGATGCGAGATGTAGAGTTGTATATATGACCCTGCAATTTAATACAATTGTTGAAGATACCCATCTATAAAGCAGTCATACAAAAAAAGCAACATTTTAAAAACGAGTTGGTAAACTGTGGACAATTCTTTGTCCGATGCACCTTCATGTCCAGATGTTCAATACATCTGGGCTCCTTTGGGAGGAAGGGCAGGATATAAATTTGATGAAAAAATAGAAATAAGTTTTACTCATTTAAAAACAGATTCATGAAAACTGTTCAAGCTCAAAATGTAAATTACCCTGACTGTCCCACTGTAGCCAGAGCCGATTTTGTACAGTCCATCTTTGCATAATAAATACAAAAAGTAACCATCACTCTGAAGGAGACACTGGTCATCTTCATCTACAGAGATTTCCTTTAAAGACCACTTGTGCATCAGGGCAGCTTTCTTAATCCCATTGCTAAACCAATCTTGGATTTGTATTTTGCCCACCAAAACAGCTTGTACACTCCTCTGGAGGGAATTCAATATAGTTGGCACCTAAACAGGGGGAAAGATAACCACTGTCACTTACTTGAAAACTTTAAATCACCAATCCTAAAAATGGAAAACAACAACATAGCGCAGTTACCTGAAAGTTAATACTAAATGATATAGACTCTACGATAGTTCATTCAACACCTAACCTACCTTATGGAAATGGATTTTGCCTAGCATCAGGGAAAGTTGTTCCAAGTGACAACTTGAGTTAGTCTGTAGCATGTACTGCAAATGACTACTTATTTTTCTGCTATAAGCAGTTGTCTTTCATGAGAATGAACACTGGCTTGGATCCAAAGGCTTCTTGTGTGAGCCAAAGGGCACTTCCGCCAAAGGCGGTCTCATCGAATTCTTCCAAATTCCCTAACCTGCTTCAGTCCCCCATACCCCTTCTATATAGTCCCTCAGTGGCTCGTGTGGGAAGGATTCAAGGGGTTGGAGTGAAGCCAGGAAACCCCCACTGAATGAGCAGACACTGTTCACTCTTCTCTGGATCTAACCCATAAGACACATACACGTTATTCCTCCCTTTCACAAAACTATTTACATTCAAATCTTCAATGTGTTTCACTTGAAAGTTCCACAGAGTTTGAGGGTAATTTCATTCTTGTTACTGTAATTATGCTTAAGGTCAAGGAGAGGTGCCTAGCTGGAAAATAGAGGTATTTATCTTATGGTGCTCTTTAGTAGTTGTATAAGAAACAAAAAATGCAAGTTCTCAGAAACCTTTACAATCTGAAAGCTTCAAAGAGCAGCTTCAGATTTTATAAGCAGGAGTGAGAAAGAGATGCACACGTAAATGGCACTTCTGCTTTTTCTGATAACTAAATAAGGAATACATAATGGGAGATAGGGACAAGCTTCAGGTGGGTCACAGCCTAAACCTCCCGCTTATGTAATTTCTCCTGTGGCTGTAACAAGAAAAGGGTAAAAGTAAAGCACAAAACATCTACTAGTGAGCATTTCTCACCGTGCCTAAGGTTGCTCTGAGAATCTCAAGAATGTGGGTTTCCAGAAAACAAAAGCCTGAAATGGCAAGGTCAAACAAGGAAGCAAATACTTAGAAGCCCATATTTATTACAGCTGGGATCCAAAGGGATGCTCAGTCAGAGGTTTTTTATTTTTTCCCTTTGAGTGGCAGACCCACCATTCCACAAGCCACTTTTCAAACCTTGGTTTGCTTTCGAAAAACAGAAGTACAAAGCTTCCTTGGACAACTGGAACCAATTGTGTTTTTCTTTGGATCCAGTGCAATGCATTTCAACTAAAGACTTATATTACAATTCCTCAAGGAAAGGTTTCAGGTATTTTACTCCAAACACATTTCAGAATAACATGACAAATACTTGTCAAACATAACGCATGTGCTGCATCCATGAAAAGGGCAAGCTCTATTAGGCCAATTGCAGTGAACTCCAAACTACTACCACCTGTGGCCTGTTGTCTCAAGATATTTCTAATGCAATCCTTAGCACTCAAGTTGGCCATCTCTGATTTGGGAAGCATCAAGCAATTTATTGGGATCAGAGACAGATACAGATGCATGCCATCAGCCAACATAATAATCCAAATTTTGATCAAAGACCTGGATAGTTTGACAAGCGTGGCTCCCATTGTTGGTAAGGATAGCGGAGATTGCCTGAAGTGTTCGTCCCGTTTCTCCCCATGCAGCTACAAGACTGAAGAGGCAAGCGCATGAAAGTGCTGTCAAAGACTGACCAGTACTGTCATTCATTCCAGTACTCCGAACAGTGATTTCTAGAAGAAGCTGGAACAGAGACTCTAAAGATAGAACAAAGAGTTATTTACACAAAAGCAGAGTCATCACAAACGATAACTAATACCGATTCAAGAAGTACTGTTATGATAACCTGCCATTAGCATCCATGCTCTTGTGAACTCCTGTTTGGTATTGCATGATGCTATCTTGCTCACAATAATCCAGTCTTAAAGACTCTGCAACGACTGTTCACTATAGGGCCCAATTCAATGCATTAGCAATCATTTATAAAGCCCTGAACAGCTTGGGGACCAGACATCTGCAGGAACACCTCCTCCATTGCAACTCAATCCTTTAAGAGCAACTGAGGGGGAGGTAACATAGTCCCTATTAGGGTTCGGGAGGAAGAGACACGTAAAAGGGCCGGCTCTTGTTTTCTGGGGCCCTGACTCTGGAATTATCTTCCCTTAGAGGTACACCTGTCAGCCTCGTTGTTGTCCTTCAGATGTCAATTCAAGATATTTATATCTTCCCATACTTTTGTAGTTTGACCATGGGATGTTTAATCCTCAGCAACAATATTTGAATCAGTGTTTTAATGAGTTATTAATATTACTTTTTAGTAATGTGCTTTTACTGCTTGTGTTATGAATTTTGTACGTTTGTTGCGCATCAACCTACGTTCCTTTGGGGGAAGGGTGATTTATAAATACAGTTAATAAAATAGACAAGTAAATAAATAAGTAGCAGTTAATGCCTTGCAAGATAGGAGCTTTATTGGAAAAGTGAAAGAGCAACAATGCTGATGATTGCCCTGGATCCTTAAAAAAATTAACACTGCTCACTGAAATTATTTTTAAATAAATTGGAATCCATGCAGCATCAGAAAGAACTCAGATCCTCAACTGTTCAACCCAAAGTCTGGAGAATACTCAATGGTTAAAGGATATGCAAGACACATAATACTGTGTTCAATGTCACTGACATACATCTATCTGACAAGAGGTTTTCTGCCTTTCAAGCAGAACCACTCAGTTCACAGCAAAATGCTTGGAAATAGTCATCCAATCACTCAAAACATGTTGCCTTACTACTTTGGCTGTGGAGAATGAAACTTGTAATACAGTAATATCTCCGCAAACGTCCGCCTTGTCTAGCATCCATTCCGGCAAACGTCCGCAGCAAACCCGGAAGTACCGAAACGGGTTACTTCCGGGTTTGCAGCTTGCGCATGTGCAGAGGCGCTAAATCATGCTTTGTGCACAGAAGCACAAACCGCTCCGTGTGCGTGTGCAGACACGACACTTTGCCCTGAGTCCTTTTCGGCTAGCGGCCGGGGTTCCGGAACGGATCCCGGCTGCAAAGTGAGGTACAACTGTAACAGATACTATAACAGATTTGTTGATATAGCATGCAAGAGTCCATGTTTTATATGTTTCAGCACTTATTTCTGTCCCATGCCCCAAATGAAATAAATAAACATTAGCCCTATTTCTATCATACAATGAGCACAGAAGGAGAGAGAGAGAGAGAGAGAGAGAGAGAGAGAGAGAGAGAACTGGTTAAAGAAAAGGTGGAAAATAAAAAAAAAAATAACTTGCTATTTTTAGAATTTCCCCCAACCCTCCAGAACAGATGCGCGTGGGGGGTGTCAGGGGATGGGGAAGAAAGGAAAACGTTCTGCAGCATTAGCAGAAGGTGGGATAGCTCAGTTGGTAGAGCACGAGACTCTTAACCTCAGGGTTTTCAGTTCAAGTCCCATGCTAGGCAAAGATTCCTGCATTTGCAGAGGGTTGATGACCCTTGCCATCCTTTCCAACTCTACAATTCTATGATTCTAAGTCATTCTGCTCACACAATGACTTTGCTGGATTCAACCCAGAAACAATTATCAGTGACCACTACGTGGGTGATGTGGTGTAAAATTGGCTTAAATGCCCTTCTATTGAAGCAGTTTGGCATTAGGTTTTCTCCCTCCACCCCTCCCTCTCCAGCATGAAACACTCATAAAGCTAAAATAGTTTTAAAATTGTTTCCAATGTAATGAAGATCACACTGGTCTACTTGTATATACGTGGCAAAGTGAAAAAATTTTAACGTGGTTGCTGAATTATCTTTAAAAGCAGTTGCTCATAACGCTGCAAATCAATTTTTTACACTTCATACAATTAGCAATGTTAAAAATCAGTTTCTGTTAAATTACCCTTATGTTACCCAATTATTCTGCAAATACATTTGGAGAAAATCTTAGCAGAACAAAGACAATATGATTGCCAGCAGAAAACTCTGAAAACATTCATAATCATGCAGGGCTACACTGATGTTGTAATCTCCTTATACGATTCTGAATCATTTCACCTGTTGTTTCTTTTTCCTCTTTAGCTGTTATTCTTACTTGTATTTTTAATTGTTTGCACTGGGCTATAAGCAGCTTTGATCATTTCAAGGAAAGGCAGGGTAAAAAATATTTCAAATAAAATAACTAAATACAGTGGTGCCTCGCAAGACGAAAAGAATCCGTTCTGTGATTCTCTTCGTCTAGCGGTTTTTTCGTCTTGCGAAGCAAGCCCATTGACGGATTAGCGGATTAGCGCTATTAGCGGCTTTTAGCGGCTTATCGGATCAGCTGATAAGCGGCTTAGCGGCTTAGAAAAAAGGGGGGAAAGGGGGGGGGAACCGCAGGAACTCGCAAGACATTTTCGTCTTGCGAAGCAAGCCCATAGGAGATTCGTTTTGCGAAGCACCTCCAAAACGGAAAACTCTTTCGTCTAGCGAGTTTTCCGTCTTGCGAGGCATTCGTCTTGCGGGGCACCACTGTAAATACTCCCTGTGAGCTACCAGATATACATACCATAAATTGTGATTTAAAGCTTTATCAATATTTCCCTGTTACTGTTTTGTCTGAAAAATGAGAAATTAAATTGCAGGAAACATTACCTAGAACTTCAGGAGGTTCTGACTGGAGACCTTCTGGTTGCTGGCCTTGAAGAACATTCAAAAGGGCCTGCAGACTTCTCAAACAGAGAGATGGGTGAGAAAACCTTGTCTCCTTGATAAGTTCAAACACTTCACAGAGTCCAACTTCAATTATCTAAAACACAACACAGTAAGTCCCGTTACAGAGAGATGCTTTGAGTTCTGTACTACAGAACATGTCAAAGACAATTATTATGCCTTTTACATGGGAGCTTGACGTGGTCAGCAGGGTTACTTGCCTTTGGAAGCTTGATAGGCGGCTCCTTAGCCTCCTCCTCTTCCTCACTGTCTGAATCACCACTCTGCACCATGTTTTTGGAAGCCAAGGCTACAGAGGTCTCCCTTTTTTGCCACTCCAGAACACAATGCCGCACATTGCAGTAGACGTTGAAAGCTGAAGGGTTGCTGTGAAGCTTGATGTCTGGTATGGTTACCATACTATCCAGGTTTTCACTCTGATTAAAAAAAGAAAGACGTTTTCTTGCAGTCAACAGGTCAGCATAATCTTCATGTTGTATTAGAGAGGCATTCATCAAAACCACATTCTTTTGACAAGTCACCTATATTTGCCAAAGGGATAGGGAGTTATCCTTTTTACTCAAAGGAAAGCAAAAAAAAAAAAAGGAGAGAACAAGGATGACCCATTTAAAAACTGAGAATCACAATGGGGAAACCCAGCCAGATGGGTGGGGTATAAATAAGTTGTTGTTGTTGTTGTTGTACCAAAATCATGAACGTAAACGGGGGATTTCTTAATCAAATATTGTTGCACTATATCTTCTCTTGGTAGAAGCATGAGACAAATCACAATTGAGAGAACTTTTCTTCTTTCTTATTTAGCCTCCCTGCAGGAATTACCTATAAATTAACTGCTGCAAGGATGCCAAACTGTAACACAGTATGAGTTCACTCATTAAGCGGATTTCACAGCTGATTTCTCCAGGGGCATGGCACCAAAAAGACTTGTGTCAAACAGCTGCAGCAGTTTTTAATTAAGGACAGAAAGGATGCCCACCTGCTATTGCAGCCCACAGTATCCCCTCTCCCATCACCTCCCACTGCTGTCATGGAGTTTGCAACTGGTAAAGGTGCATTGTCTTCAATTAGCAAAAGGTTTCACACGTTACAATATTTGCCGCAGCTAAAGTGATGGTACAGGTGCTGTTTGCTGCAGTAAATGTATGAAGGGTACATGAAGGGCAGGTGCAGATCCTAAATACTCTGAGGCATGTGCCAAGGAGCACCACTTGGCTGCCACTTCCTGGCATGCATCCACTGTATACATCGGATGAGTGGCTACCCTTCGTATCTTAACATGTTGCTTTTTTCTGGAAAAATACTGAGCCAGTGTAACATACAGTGGTTACAGATGCTTCAGGTTACAGACGCTTCAGGTTACAGACTCCGCTAGCCCAGAAATAGTACCTCGGGTTAAAAACTTTGCTTCAGGATGAGAACAGAAATTGTGCTCCGGCAGCGCGGCAGCAGCGGGAAGCCCCATTAGCTAAAGTGGAGCTTCAGGTTAAGAACAGTTTCAGGTTAAGAACGGACCTCCGGAACGAATTAAGTACTTAATCCGAGGTACCCCTGTAGTGGCAAAAAGGCTGAGCTACAAATTCGGAAGTCCTTGGTTCCAATCTCACTTTTGCCATGACCCTTGGCAAGGAGAGTGCAGGGACGGGTAGGTCAGAGTAGAGAGGTGTGATTTTTCTGGTCCCCACCCCGGGGCCAACCTGACCAACCCCAGGGTATGTTCCTGATAGGAAGGAGAAGAATCAAGAGAAAGAGAAGAGGCATCCAAGTCTCCCTGTGCCTTGTCCATCAATGGTACCAAAAAGTATCATTAATCTATCCCAGCACTCAGAAGACCTGCTGTCTAGGGGTAAGGTGGGGGGAATGCCCTGGAAGAATGCAGGTATTGATAGTAAAGAGCCATGTGACAATAAATGCATGTTTCACTCTCTCAGGATTATGGTTTAGCAATACAGATAAATACAGTGGTACCTCGGGTTAAGTACTTAATTCGTTCCGGAGGTCCGTTCTTAAGCTGAAACTGTTCTTAACCTGAAGCACCACTTTAGCTAATGGGGCCTCCCACTGCTGCCGCGCCACTGGAGCACGATTTCTGTTCTCATCCTGAAGCAAAGTTCTTAACCTGAAGCACTATTTCTGGGTTAGCGGAGTCTGTAACCTGAAGCGTATGTAACCCGAGGTACCGCTGTATGATCATTACAAGCAATGGTCAAAAGGGTGAACCTTTCCAGATACTTTTTCAAACAAAATTGGGGGGGGGGGCACATGCAATGATGAAACAGAGCAGCAAAGCTTTTAAGCTGTGGAAAAGGCTATTCAATTTTAATTTAGGTATATGGTTTTCAGAGGAAGGGGAGGCCATGGAATTTACATCAGAACACCTTTACAGTATACCATTAGCTAACTCACTGAAGTTTTCATTGTTGGGGTACATTTGATTTTACCACTACACTCCACACTGAAGTGACAACAAGAAAAATATCTGTTCTACTTGCAAATGTTTGACTGCAACAACTCCCATTCATGGTTTTGTAACCTGAATTCTAGTCTATTATACTTTTTGCACTTGATAATTGTTTGAAGGTTTAGCTGGTACAGATTATAGCAACAAGTGGAGGAGGAAGTAAAGGTAAAGGTAAAGGTACCCGTCCGTACGGGCCAGTCGTGTCCGAGGCCGGGAGCCAGTGCTGTCCGAAGACACTTCCGGGTCACGTGGCCAGCGTGACGAAGCTGCTCTGGTGAGCCAGCACCAGCGCAGCGCACGGAAACGCCGTCTCCTTCCCGCTATAAAGTGGTACCTATTTATCTACTTGCACTTAAGAGTGCTTTTGAACTGCTAGGTGGGCAGGAGCTGGGACCGAACGACGGGAGCTCACCCCGCCGCGGGGATTCGAACCGCCGACCATGCGATCGGCAAGTCCTTGGCACTGAGGTTTTACCCACAGCGCCACCCGCGTCCCGGAGGAGGAAGACAGATAGCAAATTACAGTAGTGCTGGGCACAGCTAAAGGTGGCAATATTAATCTATAATTTAAAAATCCTAAGAAGCTTAGAGTTTAAAGACACCTCCTGTAAAATTCCATCACAAGTCTTCAGTTAAATGAAGCCTTGATATTCTCTGTTTGCTAATTTCATCCCATCATGTCACAAAAAGAGGAGTCCTGGGTTGCTGCCCCAGAATTACAAACTCCCTTTCCTTAAAGGCTTTTCAAGGCCTAAGCTTGCACATTTTTCAGCAGGATGTTGTGAACAGATAGATTCTGAGCATTTGTTCATTTTAAGATGCTAAATAAATATCATATAGCTACAATTTTTCAGCTGACTACATCCAACAGTATCCCTGAAGAAGCTTCTATCAGCATAATGGAGAGAAAGATAGATGTACTGATTCCCCATCTCCAATGCAGCCTCTCTCCCCACCTCACATGCTGTTCCAAAGGTCTGCCTGACCCTCTGGAGCAGATTGAGAGGGCACAGGCTGCTGGTGGTGAGAGGGGGAATCAGCCAAAGTTACCTTCCTCTGTTATCCACTGACGGAAATCTGTGCTGGGGATGGTCAATATATCTTTTAAAACCAACACACTAGCACAAATTTTAGCATGAGGATACATGCCTTTTGGGGATGCGGGTGGCACTGTGGGTTAAACCACCAGAGCCTAGGGCTTGCTGATCAGAAGGTCGGCGGTTCAAATCCCCGCAACAGGGTGAGCTCCCGTTTTTCAGTCCCCGCTCCTGCCAACCTAGCAGTTTGAAAGCACGGCAAAGTGCAAGTAGATAAACAGGTACCACTCTGGTGGGAAGGTAAACAGCGTTTCCGTGCGCTGCTCTGGTTCGCCAGAAGTGGCTTAGTCATGCTGGCCACATGACCCGGAAAAACTGTCTGCGGACAAACGTCGGCTCCCTCGGTCAGTAAAGCGAGATGAGCGCTGCAACCCCAGAGTCATCCTCGACTGGACCTAACAGTCAGGGATCCCTTTACCTTTACCTTTACATGCCTTTTAAAATGCTCATTTCTGAAGTGAAAGTGAAAGCGCAGACTAAAGCTAACTAGACGACACGTGTAAGTCCTTCACTGTGGCAAGAAACCATACAGAATGAACTTGTGTGCAAACAGATGTGAAATATTTTCTTCTGGTGGCAGCACTTTGTGCCTCATTGGGAACCCCTCTGGAGTGTTCTGTGATGTGTGGTAGCTGTTTGAAAGAGTACAGGTTGCTGCACCTGGACACTGGGAGATGAAACACCTTGTGTGCAAACAGAACACCATAAGCTACACTTTCAACACATTCGTATGTTATCTCCAACAGACACCATTTAGACACAATTGCAAAGACTTCCTGTTTGAGATTGTTTTAGTGACCAATGTTGAACAGAGGATATCAGAGTGGATGTTTAATCTTGCTGGATTTTGTGAGTTTTAATCACATTATGTCATTTGTTTAAGCATTTATACCCTGCTTTCCACTGCATACATACATCTCAAGGCAGTCTTCAATAAATATACAATATACACATTTTAAAACAGATTAAAACATTAAAAATAAAAACATTAGGACAGTATCACTGTGCAAAGGCCCCCTGAAATAAAACTAGCCTAGTGTATGAAATCTAGCAAGGACAGTGCCTCCCTGTTCTCTACACCACTTTAGGATTTCTGAACATTTTAAAACAGGTCACAAATGACAGAGTGAAATAAAAAGCTAAAAAGAGTAACCTGGAAAAATAAAACAATAAAACCAAGGAACAGAAAACTGCATAATGAAATGCTCAAATCACCCCATTGTTGGGGAATCCTAATAAATGGATTATAACTTAAATATGCCCAGTATTGAACCTCTTGAGTTTCTTCTAGCTATACAGTTAACACAGGTATTATTTTTCCATTTTATTTAAGTTTACTCCAATTTGCAGTCTTTTATTCCAAGCTGAAATAGTCAATTACAATATGAAAAAATATGATTTACCTTGTTCCGTGCTCTTATTTTCAATTTACTCTTCTGCTTTCTTTTTAGTTTCTTCTTACTTAAAAGCTTTTTACACCTATATAAAAAACGAACAGTTTTTGTTTTAATTTTTTTAAAATCATAATACACCACCAAATTAGGTTTACTGTTCAGTCCTCAGAAATGTTCCAATGGATTTTAATTCAACATGTGTGTAAAGGATTGCATTCTACTGCTCCACACAAAGCAGAAACAAAAGCTAAACTGTATCATCAAATGCCATCTTTCAACATCAACATCAGTCTCCAGCAAAGACATCAAACTACAATGGTCCATTTAACATGCAAATTAATCCCACAACATCAAGGTATGAAGTCTTCATCAGGAAACTTGATCCAGTATTTTATTACTCCTTCATTCTATTACAAATGGGGTCAGATGACTGAAAAGATAACTTAAGAGAAAATCTTCAACTATTTATAGGTTCCATTCGCACAGAATATCTGTTTGTGTATTACATAGTAATAGATGTGCTACAATCTATTGTATAATGGATATAAAACACATAAAATTTAATTGGCTTATCTGAGCAACAGAAAACTGATTTCAGTCCAAATAGAAAAGCTGGTATTCATAATTCATTTTTTTCATTTGGATCATTTTATGATCTGAATCTCATTCTAGTATGGTGTTAGAAACTTGAGGTATGAAATCTAGGCACTCAATGGCACCTTAAACCTAGGTTATGGGCACAACAATGGAATGTCTAGATGCACTTTTTTATAACAAGAATAAAAGCTGAAAATGAATGAACTGCAGCTAAAATATAATGTTCATTTTCCACATTGTCTAGTCCTTCCCCTGCCCACCCCCCTAATATTCTTGAGAAGGTCTCTTCTCCAGTCTTCAGAGAGTAGCTGGAAGTGTGGAATTTTTAAAAAAGGTTGATTTCATGTTATAGCCAATTTTCATAGTTTTAAATACCCCAAAACTGAAAAAGTCTGCACTTTTTTGGGGGGGGACCCTGTAATAACCAATATTATTTTAGATTTTAAGATGAACTTTGTTTCATTATTTTTTTCTTTTACAGCTATGGATTGTAGGAAAGTTGTACCCAGTAGCCATTTTTCCCCCACGATGTCCAAAAAAAGTAAAATTTTGTTACAAGACATAAGAGACCCATAAATTTTATTCTTTGTTGAGAAGGAGCATGTCTTTGCAATCATTTTCACCAGCAAAAACTTTTGAATGCATCATGGCCTATCGCTGACAATTTAGGTTTTCTAAACCTAGTTCTTCTACCAAAAAAGCTACATTTATACATTTTTAAGGTGTTTATAGACTCTTTTGAGTGCTGTGTATTTTTTCCTGAAATCCTCATCATGTTATTGATCTCTACGTAAAATTTCAAAGAGATCTGATCATTGGTTATGGAGGAAAAAAATAAAATGCACACAAGGCCGAGGATCTCAAGAGGGACAGAAACACAGATTTCACAAAACTTTGAAGTGCGATAAAATTAAAACCTCCTTGGAAAAGACCCTGATGTTGGGAAAGATGGAGGGCACAAGGAGAAGGGGACGACAGAGGACGAGATGGTTGGACAGTGTTCTCGAAGCTACTAACGTGAGTTTGACCAAACTGCGGGAGGCAGTGGAAGACAGGAGTGCCTGGCGTGCTCTGGTCCATGGGGTTACGAAGAGTCGGGCACAACTAAACGACTAAACAACAACAACAAAACTTAAGACATGCTCATGAAGTTATTTATGGCAGACTTCTCCAACCTACTGCTCAACAACAAGTCATATCAACTCCAGCCGTAAAAGCCATGGAGAAATGTTCATGCTGACTGGGGCTGATTAGAGGTTTAGCCCAAAAATCTAGAGGGCACCAGGTTCGGGAAGCCTAATTTATGGAATGCAAAATACTTGGGCTAGGTTGTAATAGAAATCAATAGCTCTTTACAATGATCAAGAGATGTAGAAAGAAAGAAATGTTTTTATCACTTTTCCTAGCAATGGTCAGCATGGAGAAATGTTATTTTGTTTGTGTCACCCACCATCAGAAGGTTGGCGGTTCGAATCCGTGCGGCTGGGTGAGCTCCTGTTGCTCTGCCCCAGTTTCTGCGAACCTAGCACTTCAAAAGCACACCAGTCAAATAGATAAATAGGTACCACTGCAGCGGGAAGGTAAAAGGCGTTTCCATGCTCTCTGGCTTCTGTCATGGTGTTCCGCTGAGCCAGAAGCAGTTTAGTCATGCTGGCCACATGACCCAGAAAGCTGACTGCGGACAAGTGCTGGCTCCCTCAGCCTCAAAGCGAGATGAGCGCCACAACCCCAGTCACCTTTGACTGGACTTAACTGTCCAGGGGTCCTTTACCTTTTCCTTACCGTTTTAAATCCCACAAACAATGAACAAAAGAAGAGAACTATTTAGAAACAATACCATTTTGATATATCACAGAAGTATTTCAGTTTGCTTATTAAATAGCTAATGGCTATATAAGAAAATAAAGTCTCTGGTTACATTTGACTTCATCCAGTACCAGAACTCATAGTGTCAACCTCCTGTTTTGTTTAAGAATGTAGTTTCTCTATTTACAAAAGATCTAAAAGATAATTTGGTATAGCCATGCAGTTTTAAAGGCAGCTTTATATGAACCAACAATAAAATTGCAAGTAAGGTTTAAAGAAAAAAATGTGTGTAGCTAATTCTGTCAACAGTGAATTAGCAAGTATATGATACTGTGCCTTCCCCCCACTTTGTTTTAGAGAGGTATTTGGCAAGTATACCACTGACTAGCCTTACAGTCTCATACTCCATTACATTATGCAATATTATAAATGGATGCATATAAGTGAATCAAAATAGAAAACGCATACACTAAGTCTAGTGCCAAAGATTTTCTCAAAGCATGTTCTTGTAGGTTTCCCCAATAACAATAAGCAGGAAGTTAAATAACACAGTCTATTTAAACAACATTCTTATCATTATGGCTGCAATCCAAAATTCATCGACTTAGTAGTAAGTCTTGCTGAACTCAGTGCAACTTTCTCCCAATTAAACATACTTAGGATCAGCTTGTTAATCTGTTAATAAGTGACTTCTATTATTAGCAGTGCTCTGTCAAATGCAATCTTTAGTTCAATGCATTCAATGTAAAAGCAAGCAATTTTTTAAAAATCCTTCTGGAAATGCAACAAATAACCTCATGTGTCATTCAGTGTCACATTAGAGTACTTCTGCTAGCATGACAGAAGTTCCCCCTACTTCTCTTCCCTCTTCAGATCTGCTCCGGGGGGGGGTCCCCCCAATGAAAACAGATTTGGGTCCCTCCAAAACTGATTTTGGGGCTGCAGTGGGGAAGTGAAGAAGGGGAAATCCCTTTATGCTAGCTAAAGCTGATTCCACTGGCAGGTGGCTACCATCAGATGTCAGCCCTTGAACTTTAAAGGGGCTTCTAAAAAAACCACTACTGTATCATTCAACGTTCTGTGTCCTCATCAGGAATGTAGTTTCCAGACATCGTGAAGCCACTGAATAAAATATATTCAGGCTCTTCTTTTAGAATAGGAGAATTGAAATATATACAGTATGGTTGGTGGGTGTGTATTACAGTACTGTAATTTCTTCTCAATTGGCATATTTTCCTCATTTATGAATATGAAATATTTTGTGCATACATGACTGAATGAAATTGTACTGTGTAATAAATATGTTTTATAACTGTGTTAAATATGAAGAAATCAGTTACTATTTTTAGTATTAAAGGATTTACTGTATATTTAGCATTACAAATGGTTAAATATTTGTACTACAGTGGTACCTCAGGTTACATGCGCTTCAGGTTACAGACGCTTCAGGTTACAGGCTCCACTAACCCAGAAATAGTGCTTCAGGTTAAGAACTTTGCTTCAGGATAAGAAAAGAAATTGGGCTCCGGCGGTGTGGCTGCAGCAGGAGGCCCCATTAGCTAAAGTGGTGCTTCAGGTTAAGAACAGTCTCAGGTTAAGAACGGACCTCCGGAACGAATTAAGTTCTTAACCCGAGGTACCACTGTACAGGTAAATACCTCAGCTTGAAATGAAACATGAGGCAAAAAGTGTATTTGATTAGGCCTCAGACCTCGGCAAATGTTGCAATGTAGGGGGGCCTGGCTGCTAAAAGAAGCCTTGGTTACAGTTGCTAAGGAGGCAACACCTTTGGCAACAATGCTGAAAATTAGTGTATTGTGTATTTATGCCGATTGGGGGCATTAACCTGACTAACAATCAGAACATCGCTCTAGAACAGCCATTCCCAACCAGGTGCCCTCCGAGTGCTTTGGCCTACAATTTCCATCTTCTCCGACCATTGACCATGTTGCCTCTGGCTGATGGAAGTCAAAAATGGCTTAAGTTCAAAATATCTGGAGAGTACCAGTTCGGGGAAAGGCTGTTCTAAAAGAACTCCTCTTGGTCCTGAAATAAAAGCCAATAGCAAGGGGTCCTTATGGTGGCCACATGTTCCTAGCCAGTATTACATGTATGGCCACTACAGACAAGGGCAACAGAGGAAGACAGAAAGGAAAAAGAAAGGTAGTAAAAGAGGAAAATAAGGCTGTCAAAAGTGGAGGTACAATCTAGCAGGTTTCTGCAAGGAACATCTTGAACAAAACATAGAAGGGGAAGGACCAGAAAACAACAGCTGGAAAAGGCAATAAGAGGGCTTCGGGAAATATATGCTTAAGAAAGCAGAGAGGCTTCAGCAAGTATGTAGCTGGGAAGTGGACCTTGCCCAAGTGAAAACTTCTGTTCAGAAAGGAGTCCTCATTTGCAGCTAAACATTCAACAGACCAGTGAGAAGTGTTTTATTTGTTTGATAGTTTAAAATTGTTTGATGGTCTGATTTTTAATAATTTGGCAAATTAATAAAAATAATTTGGAAAGGGGTGGGGGGAGAGAACTGAGAGAGGACTTCAGTCCAGAAGCCGGGGGGGGAGGGAGAGAGAGAGAGAGAGAGAGAGAGAAAGAGAAATTAAGCCCTGGCTTTAAATGGGGGGTTACCTACAAGGGTGACTCATTGGTAACTATAACAAGATGTGACATCTCACAATGTTATCCTACAAGCTTTAAACTTGTTCCTTTTAAACATATATTAATGTCTATAATATCCTTTGGTTCATGTTTAAAGTCAAAAGTTGTGGGTCAACCTCATGCTTAAACTATATTAATCAGGCTACTATAAAGAGAGGATGAAAATGAGTGTTTGTTTTAAGATATATGGTGGCAGCAGAAATTTAACAGCAGAGTTAAGTTAAAAGACACCGGTACATATGTTTTTTCAATGGTTTGTAACAACTATACCAAGCGTAACAAAGGGAACTGCAGGTACTTACACAATACAGCTGTAATCCTACATGTACTTAGAGCCTGAGACTAAATCCTATTTAATTCAATGACATTTACTTCCAATTAAAGATGTTTAGGATTGCAATATTGAGTTATTTATCTTAACTTTTAAAAATAGGTTAAAGGGGCAGGAAAGATATAGCTATCAACATTGTAGTAAATAAAAGGAAGGCTATTATTTGGGCTCAGAAGCCATACTTATCACTCATGAGGAGAGGACCTCCTTTAAAGAAAAGGCTGAGAAAATAAACATCCCTATAAGGAATAGCAACATTTTAAAATATTCAACTACTGTAATTATATTCTTTTATTAAGTTTGAAGTTAATTGCAATTATGCACAGTAAGCCTTGAATTCTGTGTACAGTTGTGGGAGAACAGTCCACTGAATTCAACGGGACTTGCTTGTGAGTAAATATGCATAGGATCAAGAGACAAAAGTTACAGTTACTGTACACAAAATTAAACTACCTTGGACACTATTTGTTTTATTTATGGCCTATTCCAGCAAATACATACCTCTGAAAGCGTTTAACTAGTCTGTTGAAATGGAAAGGTTTGAATGAACTGAAACCAGCCTTTCAACTCTTTCTCTTGCTAAATCCATTCCTTAATGGTTGGTATGTATGTGTGTGTTTGAACATTCATTAGTTTATTTCACTTGATGTAAAAGAGGGTGATATATGAGGTAAGTGAAAAGAAAGATGTTTCAGAGGCTGTGTTATACAACAGAGGCCTTGCCATGTGGTTTCTCAAGTCAACAGACTTGCACTGCACCCCAAACTCCATATTCTGCAACATTTGAAAGCATTTTTGAACTGTAATGTGAAGCCTTAAGAGTGCTGCTTCTCTGGTAAGAGCTGAGCATTATTGCCTTTGAATTGTTACCAAGAAATTTACAGTAGTGGGCTAAACTGTTTTAACTCTTTCATTAATTCATTCTGAAATAAAGTATTTGATTATAATATTTCCTGCCTCCCATTTCAGGCCTTCAGAAGACAAACTGAAACCTTCTCTCCCCATTTTTCTATTCTGTCCCGCTCTGCATTATGTTCACATTATCCCCAGAGACCGAGAAGCACCAATACCTTTTAAAGCGTGCATTCGTACATTCTGTGGGTTGTACCCAAAGGCAGAGCAATCCAACACTACCAAACCTCTGTCCACAGGCACTCACAGATGCAGAAGGTGGACAGGCAGATGGAAACAGATCACTGTACCAATTTCAGAGTTCCTGTGAGCAGAACTCCATTCATGGGATGCTCCACCTCTGGAGCAGAGGAAGAGGCAATCTCCCCCAATTCCCTTTCCCGCTGCAACTACCCCATTAAAACCTACTTGGAAGAGTTGGAAGACCCTCTGGAAACATGTGGGAAAGGCTGCTTGAGTATGGGGGGAATCACCTTTCTACCTTCCTTCAGAAGGAGCCTTTGCTAAATTCTCAGTTCCTTCCGTGAATGGAAGGAGTCCTTCCAGTCACAGAATACTGTGGGTCCAACAGTGACTTCCTTGGTCATAGGTTCACTACCAATGTGTTAAATATTAAATAAAAACTTCTTATTAGTGTATTACAACTGTTACAAGTTTATTTTACATACACAGAAATATGTATATGCTCCATTTTCAATGTGTTTTTTTAAAAAAAAACAAAGAACACTATTTTGGACTATTTTCAATAACCAAGATAACTTGTAGGGTTCATATTTAAAATCAATGTGTATAGGTAACTCCAAACTATATTCAATTCAGTATTCAGTTGAATGAAAAGTAATAATACCACAGCTATCAAAATATTGTTCTAAATAAGGCAAATTAAGAAAGCATCTGAAAGCACCTGGACATTGAGGCTATTTTGTAATGATGCAATGTAATAAGTGTATAGTTAAAGCTATGGTTTTCCCAGTAGTGATGTATGGAAGTGAGAGCTGGACCATAAAGAAGGCTGATCGCCGAAGAATTGATGCTTTTGAATTATGGTGCTGGAGGAAACTCTTGAGAGTCCCATGGACTGCAAGAAGATCAAACCTATCCATTCTTAAGGAAATCAGCCCTGAGTGCTCACTGGAAGGACAGATCCTGAAGCTGAGGCTCCAATATTTTGGCCACCTCATGAGAAAAGAAGACTCACTGGAAAAGACCCTGATGTTGGGAAAGATGGAGGGCACAAGGAGAAGAGGACGACAGAGGACGAGATGGTTGGACAGTGTTCTCGAAGCTACCAACATGAGTTTGACCAAACTGCGGGAGGCAGTGGAAGACAGGAGTGCCTGGCGTGCTCTGGTCCATGGGGTCACGAAGAGTCAGACACGACTAAACGACTAAATGACAAAAACAATGTAATAAGTAAGCGAATGTTTGGATACAAGTTTTATTACTGCCAGGCCATCGGAACCTGGGCTTGTGGTTTGTTTGGGAAGCAAGAAACCATGTGTCCAGGTTCAGACGACACAACAAACCAAGGGTTATGTTTGTTGCTTCCAGTGATGGCAGGAGCAAGGGAGAAGTGAAGAGGAAACTTTTGAGCAGTATGCACAGCCACACTGCTCATTCACATGGCATCAAATCAGAATACTGTGTCATTCCCATGTCTGTATCTTAGATATCGTATAGATGCAAAGAATATGACTGTCCATCCCCTAAAAATGAAAAAAAAAAAATTGATCCCGCCAGGGAAAGCTTCTAGCCATTCATTTGCATATTTGCCAAGTGAAAGAAAAAGCAATGTTACTTTCAAAAACTTTAGTGGATTCTACTGTATTGTTTCATATAAGGGCATGCAGTACACTTGCGCCAGGCAGATGGAACCAACTGTGGTTTTTCGGTGGGTATCCCTTGCATGTTCCCAAGTGTTTACAAACATCCAATTCCCCTTAATGCTTCAGAATGTTTACCAAGAGCATACAATGTACATGAAGCAAACATGTTTTCCACATAAACTGTAAATTGGTCCTGATACTGTGAGGTCAGAGAAAGAATGCAGGTCCTGTTAGCGCAGAAGGAATGCACAGATTACATTTAATATTTATTATCACCATCCAAAGAGGGGCATCACGGGCAATACTGAAAGTTCAATAAACAATGCCAGAAAGAAAATCTAAGAAATTCTATTTACCAGTTCTATCGCCTTGGCACTAGGAATTAAGTTCAGACCTTGAAAACAGGCAAGTTGTCACCTTGGGCTTTGCTACTTACTTCCCTTGCCAACAATGGCTACTGGGTTTTTTTCTTGGTACCAAAAAGATGGGACACTGCATCCAAACCTATTGGATGACACAATATAACTTGGTGCACATCTCCTTGAGGAATTATCACACCCTGAACAATCCTACTATTTATTTATTTAGAGCTTCTGCAAACTTCACATTCTCAGCACTTGGATGTCTGACTTGCCTGGCTCCAGCAAATAGTGAGTAATCAAAATCTAAGGGCAAATGTGAACCTGCAACTCTTTATCCAGAAGCATGCAGCTTGCTGAAGGAGTATCAGGAGGAGGAATGAAATGGCATCTTCTGTTTTAAATGAGAGCTTTTCCATGGGAAGAAGTATTTCTATTCCAGAATCCTCAGATTTAATAAGTGATTGAAGAGTACTTCAGACCATCAGTAAGCACTCTAAAACAGCCTAATTTTTTTAATACAAAATTCTCAAGGTCTAGGAGAAAGCACATAGAATTAATAAAACATATAGTATAAACCTATGCAGAGTTAGGCTCAGGACAACAGTCAGTCTGATTTGGTAGTCTCCACTACTCAATCCAGAATAATTTGTGATTAAAAAAAAAACAACTGACCTGGGGGAGGGGAATGGGCGGCCTGGACACTTCTTTCCCTTAACCTGGATAGGTCAATTCATCAGTCCAAAAAGCATTTAAGCATATTTGGTTATACTGTTATAGCACATCTAACCAGCATGTGACACTGGACTGTATCTGACTGTCATATTCCAAACAGATCCACTAAAATCAATGGGTCTACCATGGCTTAGTCAGATGCAATCCCCTGAATTCAGTGATAAGCCCAATTGATTCCACACACAAAAAGGAGTGCTTTTGAATATGCTTTCAACCCTAGGACAAGCCATGTCGCTATCCTTGGAATTAATAAAGAACTTCTCCCTGTACAGATGATTACCAGACCTCAGTGATTCTGCCAGGTGATAAGTGTTTCAGCATCCCTTTAAAATCAAGGTTATTTAAATAAGAATACATAACTATCAGTTTCTTCCTACATCAACAACTATGTGCATATGTAAAAGATCAGCAACTCATTCTTTCCTTTCCTGATTCCATCTTCACCCAGTCCAGACTTTAGCTATAATTGACAACAGTAACTTTCCATTCTTATGATATAACAAAATCAAACTTATTATTTTGCTGACAATGAGTTGTCATATTTATTTCCATATTTGCATCCAGTCAAAATGTATATTGTAAGCTATTCAGGAAAAAAACTTGAGTTTTTATTTTTGCTTACTTTACTTTTTAGAGTGCATTTATAGGAGTAGGAACCAAATGCTGCGCCTGAAAACATTAGAGTCTATCTCACCACCTAGTCAAACACCACATTTGGCGTGGCAGCAAATAAGGAGTAAGATTACCAACTCTTAGCTTGCCTTCCTGTTGTTAGATTACTAACAATACAAACCAATTTCCTTTTATAACCAACACATGGCAACAGGTAAGTATGATTTCAAGAGTTCTAAATATTCAATGCCAATAATATACAGGGCAATCCAAACCTCCTATCTGCCATACTAGAGGGCTTTGGGAGGGGGAAGAGATGCTCCTCTTCCAACCTCCTTTGGCACCCCAAAGCACCTGCCCAGGTGGTGGGAGAAGCTATCACTTGTGATATCTCTGCCAGCAGTTATCAATGGAAATTCCCAATACTGGGCATTTCAGGAGGAGTGGCTACACCACCACCTGATTCCATCACATCCTGGCAGGAGCAAGCTGGTGGTAGCTACACTAGCAATCACCACCACTGCTAGTCAGGGGTTAAGATAGCCATTATTGCAATCTAATTTATTACCCTAAAATAAGTAGTCTATCATCCAACTTTTGACTGCTCTGGAAAATACTACATCTCCACACTAACAAAGAGGCAACCTATTCCTCGCTGACAGATTCTTGTAGGTAATATTCCTGTGCACTCTGCATAAATAGTATATTTACTCCAATTACTTGGTAGTTGCCTACTCCACAGCCTGTCAGTAGGGATTAATTCTAAAGCAACGTCTTTCCTCCAGAGAAAACTGGTGAAAAAATGTTATGTCAATTCAAAATCCATATGGATTTTGCAAATCCATGTTCTGGAAACCACAGCTTGTTCTTCCCTGCCAAAATCTAACTAGATTTTACATTCTACTTATTTTTCCCCCACATGGAGTCCTTGACAGGTATTTCTACACAGATGGAAAAGAATAATACTGGAACAGGCCCAAGTTCTCAAGATTTGACTTGCAGACAAATCTGTATCATCTTGCTCAATGACAGATGCTAATTCTCGTTAGGAATTGTTCAACGTTAGCCCCAGTTCTCTTTCCCTCTGCCCACTAGTTTTGATACATTAAGCAAACACAGATTAAGGAGGGGCAACATCTTGGGGTGGAGGACCAGTGGCAGTAGCAAAACAACTTTGATGCCCAACACAAAACAGAGGTACTGCCCAAACAAGAGGGCACACTCTGCTTACTCCAAGAGGTCTTAGCCACCTGGATTTTTAAAAATATCTAACATACAGCCTCATCGCTGAATCACCAGCAGCGTGTGGGCCTTCCTGAGAAGAGACAGAGTTCCCTGTTCCAAATATTTTGTGGCAGTTACCACTTAGATGATGAGCTGAGATGGCACACAGACTCCCTTTTCCCTGACGAGATGCCTACAGATTGAACAGGATTTGCCATGGCACTAAAACGCTACCTTCCTTAAGCTTCGATTCTAAGCCCAGAGACACTTGCCTGACCCAGTAAAGCCCCCTGGAACTTACTTCTGAGTAAGCAGGCATAGATTTGCACCTTGTCAGGACCAAAGTCCACGATGGGAACGGCTGAGCTACCCATTCAAATCCTGCTACAGGAGGGAGCTGGTGCTCGTGTGGAAGACCGCCGTGTGCTTGTGCACCCACTAGCCTATGAAGTGCGTGTGGATGTGCGCGCGCGTGTGTCTAGGCAATAAGGTATTGTCCTGCCTTTTCAGAACTGCAGTGCCAGAGGGCGATCTCGTTTTGGACAGGCAACTGGGCTGCTACGCAGGGCTATATATCTGCCCGGGGAAGATCGTCCAGGAGCTGCCTGCACGGGTCCCACCACCCGGGGTGGCGGGTCGCGTGTGTGCGCGCATCTCAGCGCCCGCTTCCGCCGTTGTTGTCATTTACCTGGCGCCCGGGTGTCCGGCCTGCTCCCTCTCGCTCAGCGCCGCCGCCGTGTAAATCCTCCGGTAGCGCTCGGCCAGGGCCCGGCCCGACAGAAGCAGCTGGTAGCGGCCCCGGCAGCCGCCGCCGCCTCCTGCGCCTCCGCCGGGAGGAGAAGGCAGCCCCGAGGATGTCATGGTCGGCGGAGGCAGCAGGAGCAGCGCCCCGAAGCCCGCCGCGCTCTCGCCGGGGCCCATGGCCACGCACGGCTCGCCGGTGCCGCTGGGGAAGAGGAAGAAGCCCGGGCCGGGCTCGGATCCGGCGGCGGCGG